>NC_141700.1:337395699-339795699 GCF_964263255.1 Lissotriton vulgaris
AGGCCCAGAAGCACAGGCAATGCCTTCCCAGGCCATCCGGACTGCATCCCGGGCACCCTGCCACACGGCAGGACCCAGGACGGAGCCTGGGGTGGGGAGGCCCCCCTCCCCGGGGCTCCTGAACCCAGCCAAGCAAAGGGAGGCTGCCTGGGAACAACGGAACCCAGACCCCGGTCTTTGGCAGTGCAGCAGGCTGGGGGATGGGGCCCAGGGCCGGATCACTCAACCCGGGGCCCGGACAGGCCCCTAGACCCCGCCAGGGCTCCCAGGTCCAGAGGTGCAGGGGAAGCCTACCTGGGCCCGCCGGACACCATCCCGGGCACCCTGCCATGCAGCAGGACCGAGCACAGAGCCCCGGGTGGGGATGCCACCCTCCCTGTGGCCCTCGGATGGAGCTCCTGAACCCAGCCAAGCAGGGGAGGCTCCCCGAGCACAACAGAACCCGTCCCGGGCCTTTGGCAGTGCGGCAGGCCGGGGGACAGGGCCCAGGGCCCTAGCACCCGGCCCGGGTCGCAGCTGGGCCCCTGGACCCAGCCGGGGCTCCCATGCCAGGGGGCTCAGGAGATGCCTCCCTGGGCCCTCCAGACACCATCCCGGGCACCACCCCCTTTTGTAAATCGTTTTTGGCCACTATAGGTGTGGCAGGGTATACTCAGACATGAGTCCCTTTCTCACTGCTCCATCAGGATTCAAGCAAGCCGGGCCGAAGAAGGCTGAAATGCCAGAAACCGGTCCCCGGTAGCTTGTCTCCTTTCTGGTGAAGAATTGGCTTTGTAGTTTAGTCTGCCCTGTTCCCATGATGCACTGGGCCAGGGTAAGACTGATTTGCATATAGCCAGATTCTGAGCTGGGATGGGGCAGTGAGATAAATAACGGTGATGGATCAAGCCCTGATCTTTGGACTGGGTAAGAGTGGTCTGTTTAACTCAGACACTCTGTTCATCACCACCCCCTTTTGTAAATCGTTTTTGGCCACTATAGGTGTGGCAGGATATACTCAGACATGAGTCCCTTTCTCACTGCTCCATCAGGATTCAAGCAAGCCGGGCCGAAGAAGGCTGAAATGCCAGAAACCGGTCCCCGGTAGCTTGTCTCCTTTCTGGTGAAGAATTGGCTTGGTAGTTTAGTCTGCCCTGTTCCCATGATGCACTGGGCCAGGGACAGACTGATTTGCATATAGCCAGATTCTGAGCTGGGATGGGGCAGTGAGATAAATAACGGTGATGGATCAAGCCCTGATCTTTGGACTGGGTAAGAGTGGTCTGTTTAACTCAGACACTCTGTTCATCACCACCCCCTTTTGTAAATCGTTTTTGGCCACTATAGGTGTGGCAGGGTATACTCAGACATGAGTCCCTTTCTCACTGCTCCATCAGGATTCAAGCAAGCCGGGCCGAAGAAGGCTGAAATGCCAGAAACCGATCCCCGGTAGCTTGTCTCCTTTCTGGTGAAGAATTGGCTTGGTAGTTTAGTCTGCCCTGTTCCCATGATGCACTGGGCCAGGGACAGACTGATTTGCATATAGCCAGATTCTGAGCTGGGATGGGGCAGTGAGATAAATAACGGTGATGGATCAAGCCCTGATCTTTGGACTGGGTAAGAGTGGTCTGTTTAACTCAGACACTCTGTTCATCACCACCCCCTTTTGTAAATCGTTTTTGGCCACTATAGGTGTGGCAGGGTATACTCAGACATGAGTCCCTTTCTCACTGCTCCATCAGGATTCAAGCAAGCCGGGCCGAAGAAGGCTGAAATGCCAGAAACCGGTCCCCGGTAGCTTGTCTCCTTTCTGGTGAAGAATTGGCTTGGTAGTTTAGTCTGCCCTGTTCCCATGATGCACTGGGCCAGGGACAGACTGATTTGCATATAGCCAGATTCTGAGCTGGGATGGGGCAGTGAGATAAATAACGGTGATGGATCAAGCCCTGATCTTTGGACTGGGTAAGAGTGGTCTGTTTAACTCAGACACTCTGTTCATCACCACCCCCTTTTGTAAATCGTTTTTGGCCACTATAGGTGTGGCAGGGTATACTCAGACATGAGTCCCTTTCTCACTGCTCCATCAGGATTCAAGCAAGCCGGGCCGAAGAAGGCTGAAATGCCAGAAACCGGTCCCCGGTAGCTTGTCTCCTTTCTGGTGAAGAATTGGCTTGGTAGTTTAGTCTGCCCTGTTCCCATGATGCACTGGGCCAGGGACAGACTGATTTGCATATAGCCAGATTCTGAGCTGGGATGGGGCAGTGAGATAACTAACGGTGATGGATCAAGCCCTGATCTTTGGACTGGGTAAGAGTGGTCTGTTTAACTCAGACACTCTGTTCATCACCACCCCCTTTTGTAAATCGTTTTTGGCCACTATAGGTGTGGCAGGGTATACTCAGACATGAGTCCCTTTCTCACTGCTCCATCAGGATTCAAGCAAGCCGGGCCGAAGAAGGCTGAAATGCCAGAAACCGGTCCCCGGTAGCTTGTCTCCTTTCTGGTGAAGAATTGGCTTGGTAGTTTAGTCTGCCCTGTTCCCATGATGCACTGGGCCAGGGACAGACTGATTTGCATATAGCCAGATTCTGAGCTGGGATGGGGCAGTGAGATAAATAACGGTGATGGATCAAGCCCTGATCTTTGGACTGGGTAAGAGTGGTCTGTTTAACTCAGACACTCTGTTCATCACCACCCCCTTTTGTAAATCGTTTTTGGCCACTATAGGTGTGGCAGGGTATACTCAGACATGAGTCCCTTTCTCACTGCTCCATCAGGATTCAAGCAAGCCGGGCCGAAGAAGGCTGAAATGCCAGAAACCGGTCCCCGGTAGCTTGTCTCCTTTCTGGTGAAGAATTGGCTTGGTAGTTTAGTCTGCCCTGTTCCCATGATGCACTGGGCCAGGGACAGACTGATTTGCATATAGCCAGATTCTGAGCTGGGATGGGGCAGTGAGATAAATAATGGTGATGGATCAAGCCCTGATCTTTGGACTGGGTAAGAGTGGTCTGTTTAACTCAGACACTCTGTTCATCACCACCCCTTTTTGTAAATCATGCGGCAGGACCCAGGACAGAGCCCACGGTGAGGAGGCCCCTGTACCCAGCCCATCAGGGGAGTCTTGGTCATGCCATTGGCCAGGAGGAGGATGGCCCGGGATCCATGGAGCCCAGCTGTTTTCCTGGAGAATGGAGCGCCAGAGGACTGGGGTGGACTGCCCGGGACCCATGGAGCCCATCCCGGGCACTCGGCCAGGTCGTTGGCCTCTAGGAGGGAGCCCCAGAAGCCAGGGGGAGGACTGCCCGGGACCCATGGAGCCCGTCCTGTGCACTCGGCCATGTTGTTGGCCTCTAGGAGGGAGCCCCAGATCAGATGCCAGGGGGAGGACTGCCTGGGACCCATGGAGCCTGTCCCGGGCACTCTGTCATGCCGTTGGCCTGGAGGAGGGAGGCCCCAATGCCCGGGGGAGGACTGCCCGGGAACCTTGGAGCTCATCCCGGGCACTCGGCCATGCCATTGGCCTGGAGGAGAGAGCTCCGGACGCCCAGGGAGGTGTTGCCTGGGCATAGCCCATCTGATCCCCGGCAGAGAACCGCCAGCCCAGTAGGAGTATCCGGGCATACCCTGCCCCTAGTAATCTGGAGGAAGGCTACCCCTCTTTCTTGGAACCGACGCACTCAGAGTGACGGAGGTGACCCAGGGTGGGGAGGCGTCTGACCTCCTGGAGCCCTCTCTGGGATCAGGGAGGCAAATGGCACCTCATTGGGACTTCCAGGGAAGCCCGGCCATCTGGTCGCCCCATTGGAAAGCATTGCGTGCTACCAGATGGCCGAGGGGAAAGGTGTGACCAGATGGCCGGCATCAGAAGGACTCCCAGATGCCCACCCGAGCCTTCGCAGTAGAGCTCCTACCTGCCCACGCAGGGCAGGGCTCAAACCCGGCTGGGCCTCGGGCACGGGGAGGACCACCGGAGCTCTCGGGCCTGGACGCCCGGAGGAGGAATGCCCGGGACCCATGGAGCCCATCCTGGGCACTTGACCATGCGTTGGCCTGGAGGAGGGAGCCCCGGACTCCCAGGGGGACTGCCGGGGACCCATGGAGCCCGTCCCGGGCACTTGGCCATGCCGTTGGCCTGTAGGAGAGAGCACCGGACGCCCCGGGGAGGACTGTCCGGGACCCATGGAGCCAATCCCAGGCACTAAGTCATGCCGTTGGCCTGGAGGAGGGAGTCCCGGATGCCCGGGGGAGGACTCCCCAGGACCCATGGAGCCCATCCCGGTCACTCGGCCATGCCATTGGCCTGGAGGTGGGAGCCCAGATGCCTAGGGAGGTGTTGCCCGGGCATAGCTCATCTGGTCCCCGGCAGAGAACCGCCAGCCAGTAGGAGTGTCCGGGCATACCCTGCCCCTAATTACCTGGAGGAAGGCTACCCCTCTTTCTTGGAGCCCACGCACACAGAGTGATGGAGGGGACCCAAGGTGCGGAGGCTCCCAACCTCCAGGAGCCCTTTGCTGGGATCGGGGAGGCGAATGGCACCTCATTGGGACTTCCAGGGAAGCCTGGCCATATGGTCGCCCCATTGGAAAGTATTGCGTGTGACGAGATGGCCGAGGGGAAAGTTGCGACCGGATGGCCGGCATCGAAAGGACTCTCAGTTGCCCACCCGAGCCTTCGCGGTAGAGCTCCTGCCTACCCAAGCAGGGCAGGGCTGGGGGACCCTGGCTGGACCTCAGGCATGGGGAGGACTACCGGAGCTCTCGGGCCAGGATGCCCAGGTGAGGACTGCTCAGGACCCATGGAGCCCATCCCGGGCACTTGGCCATGCCGCTTGGGGCTGCAGGGCTCCAGGGCTGCAAGCCTCAGGGGGGCTCCGAAACCCCACACTGGGCCTCAGCCATGGGGAGGCCCGCAAGCGCTCCTGGGGCCCAGCCGCTTGGGGGAGGACTGCCCGGGAGCCTTGCAGGTCTCTGGGGTTAAGCACCAGGGACCCTTGTCCTAGACAGATGGACTCTAGGCAGGCCATAGGACAGGGGCTCCCAAACCCAGGCCCCGGGTCCGGTCCCTGCTTTCCAACTCAACCAGGTCGGGGAGATCAGGGAGTCTGCCCAGGCACGAGGGACCCCTGTCCCGGGCACACAAACCCTCAGGACGTGAACTCATTTTCCACACATGTTTTCCAAAATTCTGCGTAGTGGCGCTACGCAAACTACGCCCAGCCCTAATTAGCACCTCCAGCAATAGAGACCAGAAGAGGGAGTGGCATCCTTAGACAGAGGTCAGGGACTGAGCAACAAAAGGGCACTAAAATGATAGGTCAGGTTTACCGACTATTAAACACGACAATGGTCAATGGAAAAAACAAAGAGAGATAGACAGAGCACATAAGAAACACAGAAATAAATGGATAAGCTAGACAAGAACAGAATAAGCAAAATAGAGGCACAGAGAAACACTGGGATATAAACCAGTCAACAATGAAACTGAAGAAACAAGAAGTGTCTGAGAAAAGCAGACAGAGAGAATTAAGAATGAGGAGATTCAAACAGTAACAAAAATAATTCATCTGGAATGAGAATAACGATTTTTAACATAATTATATTATTTTCAACTTTGGAAATTAAGAAAAATAATCACTCATCAAAAATCTTATCAAGAGCTCTGTTTAGGTGTTTTCAATAAAGAAACATCTGTTATAGTATACATATCATATACATCTTAATTTTGGCGATGAGCGAAAAGTATATGACTAATGGCCATGCCCAATTGAAAGAGAGTGAATGATGATTAAAGTAGAGCTCTCTGAAAGCACTGTAAAGGTGTTTCCACATAGACTGCAGCACTGGGTCTGCCTGATGCTACACAAACAAATGCATCTATTTGTGTATATAAATAGATTTTTTTTAAATACCGACTTCATTATAAGCAAAGTGCTTTTAAGGAGCAGCTCTAGCTATAGGAGGGTCGACAGAAATGTCTTTGATTTATGCCGCAGTGCTGCAGCGGCTGGGAATGCCGTGAAGCCTGCAGTTTGAGTCTGTCCAATTGTTAAGTGTTTCACAATGAAAAATGACTCCCCGCGCTTTGAATCACAGAGATTGTGCAATTACAGTTTTAATCATTCCAACACAAGATTCATTGGTTCTCTCCGAGCAAAGCACATAGTCACAGTCCAATAAATCTGTTTGTGATGTGCAAATTCAGTCTCAGTTGGAGTCTGGAGATTGTATACAAATGACAGAAGTGCATCCATTGTCTGCATATGTACATGGTGTCTGACATAGCAGACGGAGAAGAATATGTTATTCAGGTAAAAATGTTTTTTAGAAAGTCACCACTGAACTGTTTGCTACGGTTGTCTGATAAATGCTAAGGGAGTGTCAATAAAATATAGCATTCTATTTAACAATACTCCCAAATGATTTTTAATATTTTTTTTATCAGAGGAAATTGTATTTTTCTTTTTCCTTTTTTCTAAGAACTCGCTAAGGGTCTCCTAGATGTCTTCTTCTTGAACAATTTATTGA
The DNA here is from genome assembly GCF_964263255.1 of Lissotriton vulgaris. Classification (NCBI taxonomy): domain Eukaryota; kingdom Metazoa; phylum Chordata; class Amphibia; order Caudata; family Salamandridae; genus Lissotriton; species Lissotriton vulgaris. The sequence continues at coordinate 337,402,203 of NC_141700.1, forward strand.
AATGGTTTATGTTCCTGGTAGAAAACACAGTGGCTGAGTTACACAAGTGACCCTCGAGCATGGTGAGCGTTTGAGACTACACTTTGCTCTCCAGTGGCACTTCCCTGTTCCCAAGATCTCATAAGTAATATCCAATTCACAGGGGCGTATTTCACAACTTTATAATGTGAAGGAGTTTTAACCTAATTTACAGGGTATGTAGTCCCAGAAAAACGATAAACTATTTCCTCTGGACCTACTACATACTACACATATTACAGACGTGAGCGCAAAGACAAAGTAACTTTCAGAAGTAACCCTCCACACTTAGGAAGTGGCAAGAAGTTAGTAAGCCGACAAAGGGCCATATGAAATATGAAAGGTTTCTGCTACAGTGAAAGATGGAAAGCAGTTTGAACTACCACCTCATCTTCCAAAGGAGCACTCTCCCCAGAGTTAGCAAATGCACAGACTAGAGTGCAAAGTTTTGTGAAATCATGCACCAGTTTGTGATCTCTGCCACATGACCCACAAAGTAAGGGGGGGGCGGTGGCAGGCCAGCGCAAGTCTATATCCGGTCTTCCCTTGAAATATTATAAGTAGTTACTTGGAGGTTCATTTTTCATAAATGTGTTTTGAATTATAAAGTATTTTGACCAGATTCACAAAGAAAATATTAAATTCAATGATACATATCATACGCCTGTGTGTTTTGGGGTACTTTCTTAATTCTCAAAAAATGGGGCATACTTAAGATACACAAGAGAAAGCTTGATTTGTAAACTATGTGTATATAAGAATAAACATTTCATGTGCATTCATGTGATGCACTTGTATCCCTTAACACTGCAAAGGGTATGTATTGAAATACATTACACCCCTTAGGGTTAGAAAGATTTTATTCCTAAACACAATCACACATGGTGAAACAGGAGATTGAGAAGTGGATTTGTGTTTCTATTTTTATTCCTAAACACAGTCACACATGGTGAAACTAGTGTACATACATGTGGACTTGTGTTTCTATCCTTTTGGGGACGTGGGTGTGATAACACACTCACAATGGGGGGGGGGTTAATGACACTAGGGAGAGAGAGACAGTGTGTGTGTGTGTGTGTGTGAGACTAAGAAATTAAACTCTGAAAATAGAGAGAAGATTGGCACTGTGTAATAGTCACTACATAATAAACCTCAAAAGTCAGGAACATGAAAAGTTAAAGAGGTCCCTAAATCATAGTTACTACTCATATTTACTCACCTAACCTTAACTCCCAACTTACCATCACTTGATAGAAATTAGATATGAAGAAGAGAACAAATAAGTATAGGGATGAGTGTGTAATAGTGGTATGATACAATATCTAAGTTGCAGGAATTAAATTAAATTGAGACGGTGCCTGCATAGTATTTTTGGTGTTTAAAGGTATTAGTAAATTGGGACATTGTCTGAAATTGTCTGACAATTGATGACATTACTGTTTAGTTTGTTGTTATGGTCCTACTAATGTGTAATTGTATGTTCTAATAAGATCCTTTAATGTCAGTGTATAATAGTTCATCATGTATTGTATTAGGTGGTTAGAGGATTTTTTCTCACAAAACTTCATGTGGATTTTTTTATCATGGTTACAACCTGTAAGCATGTATATGATATGATGTGCTTTTCTATGTGTGAAAACATGGTTCATGTTGGAAAGAGTCTTGGTGGGGATGGAAGTTAGGGTTAAGTGAGTACAGAGCGGGTCGGAGCAAAGATTCAACTCTTAACTTTGTTTTGAATCAAATATTGCAAAGCCATCAACCTCAACTCCCTTTTAACTTTATTGTTTTTGAAATGCCACTTATCCTGGGTTTATGTTTTATACAGGTGAAGGTTGCGAGCTAACAGTGCCAGATGGCATATTACATACATGTTTCAAGACAGCTGTCACTTGTCCTGTGCATTAAAATAATGTGGGCGGAATGAGGATGGAGCCAAAGGGCAAGGGAAGCTTACTTCCTCATTTCACCTAGCCCAAGGCAGGTAGGGGCATTTTTTGTACCCTGCCGTGGCAAAGTGTGCACACATCTTTCTAACCCCTTGTCCAAGTGTGAGTGGAGATCATTTCTTCTCACATTGCCCCAGGACAGGAAGTCGTTTTCATCAAACCTTGCACAAGGGATGGCGTGGTGGATACCCATCCCATCACATTTCCAAAGGGGATTACCAGCGTAATATAATATTTGAAATATCAACATGGGGACATATCATTACCAGAGTAAGGACAACAAGAATATGATGAAGGTAAGTATGTAAAGATAACTATTACACCTGTCATACTTGGCGTGGTTTCCACAACTCTTTTGCCATCTGACATCCTGTCTTGTTGACTTCTTTTTTGCTGGCTCTAGGGCTTTGGGCACTTTACCACTGATAACCATTGCTAAAGTGCATGGTCTCAGCTGAAAACAAGGTAACATCGGCTTATCCACAATTGGCATATTTAATTCACTTATAAGTCCCTAGTAAAGTGCACCACATGTGCCCAGGGCATGTAAATGAAATGCTACTAATAGGCCTGCAGCACCGATTGTGCCACCCACTTCAGTAGCCATTCAAACAGTGGCAGCTGCTACCTGGAGTAGCAGTGGGGCGGGATGGGGGAGGCGTTGGGGGTTTATAGGATCAGGTTGAAAAAAGAAATAATCCCTTACCTCCCGGCAGTCCGGCTGGCCGCCTGCGGCCAACTGGATGGCTATCACCCCCTCACCTGCGTCCTCTTTTTGGTTTCTTAGGGGAAACAGGTAGCACCAGGGCTCTCATGCCAACCCTCACCCAATCACAACACTGCAATGCAGCGTTGTGACTGGCCTTAGCCTTGTGACATGGCGTTCAGCCAGGGGCTGGGGTGGAGAGGGCCGGCCAATCATTCAAGCTCGCATACAGAGTGCAAACTACTCCTCCCCCTGCTCTGAGAGCAGCCCAGCCCCACAAATATGCTGCAATGGGAAAATCAAACACTGCATAAAGCAAGGGGGCGACGCCCCTCTGCCTTAGTGGAGGAGGCACCACTGCCTTTAAATATGTCTCAGGCCTGCCATCACAGAGTATGAAAGTGTAGTTTTGAATTGCCATGTCAACCTGGCAAGTTAGCACTCTTGCCAGGTCCAAACCTTCCTTTTTAATATATTTAAGTCACCCCTAAGGTAGGCTCTGGACAGCCCAATTGTTGAGTGCAGCATACTTAAAAAGTAGGACATGTACTTTCATGTTTTACATGTCCTGGTAGTGGAAAACTCTTAAATTCATTGCTCACCAATGCAAGACCTATTGGTCCTATAAGTTAACATTGGGATTACCTTATTACATCTTATAAGTGTGATTTCCAATTGCGAAGAGATAGGACTCCCAAGTTTGGTGTCTCCGGAATCACAATTTAAAATCTTAACTTACTGTGAAGTTAGATTTTAAACAGTAATTCAGAAATTCCACTTTTAGAAATTTGGCATTTTCTTACTTTAACCATTTAGTGCCTTCGGCCTGTCTCTGAATCCATGTCTGGAGTGAGTGACAGCTGAACTTTGTATATTGCCTCTACAGCCACACACAAAGGGAGCTTAGGTGTGACTGATGGGCCATCCACATAATGATTGCCCATCCTGAGCAGGATTAGAGGGAGGAACGGACACTTACACCTGCATGGCTGTGTCCTGTCACACACAAAGGGCTGAATGCTCCCCTGTATGAAAGTCTAGAGCCAGGGCACGAAGGGCAGGGACTCAGGTTTTTCCTGTGGGGGCTGTTCTCTCTGTGAGCGGAGATAGTTTATTGATTGTAGTTAATGGCCGTAGGCACTGCACCTTGAAGCTACCTCAAGCGCTGAAAGAGACGGGTGACGCAAAGGAGAAGGGCACTGAGGATCACCATTGCCGCCTGAGCCACGGGCCCATCTGTTTGCTGACTTCTTGTTTGTCTGCAGTGCTAAGGACCACCATTGCCGTCTGAGCCCCTGGGACTCCATTTCCCAGCATTCTGTGAGGTGCACACGCCACGCACCGCATACGGGCGTGCCCATGCTGCGCCTGGGCGAAGCCTGGGCCAAGGGCGGGCCTGTCCGTGCCCGTTAGTGCCCATCAGTGCCCGTCAGTGGACGGAAGAGGCTGGGCTGGGCCACGTTATTTTATTTTATTTTTGATTACAGTCACATGGACATTTATTTAAATTGTATGGTGATTTTTCTTCTTTTCAGGTTTTAGCTGGTGATTAACGTGTTTGAAAGTAGTTTCCCTAGGCAGATGAAGTGGATTTTCCTGGGGTCTATTCAGCAAGTTTCCATTTGTCTACCACCCGTATTTTGGCAAATTTGTTAGAGGCTACAAATTGAAGGGCCAATTTACCTGTGCAAGCTTTGGATAATTATCTTGGCCAATAACCATGGGAAGGCGAAAGATTCAGGTGAACCAAGAGGGGACTATAGTGCTGGGTCTTTTGTACAGTCGTTACCTAGCCTTGAGCTAAGGGAGGTTTTACCTATTGCACCCCCAGGGGATTCCACTAAGTTAGATGATTACAATGTTCTGTCATGGAACATCGCAGGGTTAGCAGGGAAGATTGAGGACCCGATGTGGGGGCAGTTCTTCAGGCAATTCTCTGTGATCGGTCTCCAGGAGACTTAGCTTGTAAACTGTAATCTATTTTTGGAGGGTTATAGAGCCTTTTTTGTCCCCCCGCCCCCGTCAGTTACTGGTATAGCTCGGGTGGTCTGGTTATATTTACAGCAATAGCCATGAACTGCAGGATTAAGGAACTCACCTCTGCTCATAGTGATTTCCAAGCTGTCGCTTTTAAGCGAGGAAACGAGAGCCTATGTATGATTAACTACTTTAATGCATTAAATGCTCAGGGGGTTTGTAAGATCACCCAGCTGAATTGCCTTATTAGGCAGTACTGTGGTCATGTTGCTCACAGTCTTATGATAGCAGGGGACTTTAATGTTCACCGGTGTGGTGATCCTGCAACCACTAGTATGGGTGAAATGGGTTGTGCCAGGATGCTGGGACTCCACTTTGAGCACTCTGCTTAGGGGGATGCATTTAATGATCTGCTTAATGAATACGACCTGATATCATCCATGTCTTCTGTAGTAGCATTAAGTAAACAGCCCGTTCCGTCCTTTAAAGCGGCGGGTCCTTTATAGACCATATATTGATCTCTGCTGGCCTCCCGTCCATCATTCCAGGGATTTACAATCATAGAGAGTGCATTTAATGATCACAATCCCGTGTGCGTGCACTTGGAGGGTGGTATGTTGAAAAGGGGGGAAAGGGTGATAGCGCCAGTGCGTTGAGACCTACGGATGGCAGGCGCCGCCTTAAGTGGTCCCAAGGTGCCCCGGACCTATTTTATAAAAAGGTACATGAATCTTGTGTCTTAGAAATAGCAATATGTGTGTCCTATGACTCCCTTGCTGTGGGTGTTCTCAAGGCTTTTGAAGGGATTGTTTCTAAGGTGGGGGCGCTGTTAACTGTCCCTGCACAAAGAACGCTGTCTAGAGATCCTAAATGGTTTAATCCTTTGTGCTCTAAAGGCGCCAGAGATCTAAAGGTAGTATTGAAAGCTAACCCAAGAGATCAACCCTGGATCCATGTCCTCCGTCTTAACTATAAAACGATACTGGCAAGGTGTAAGATGGAATTGAAGGAAGCGACATGGAGAGAACTACTAGAAACAAGCACATTAGGTAGTAGCACAAGATTTTGGGGAATCATCAATAGACCCTTATTTGAGAGGGTTGGGGCAGAAGATATAGGTACCAACATTACCGAAGATGAATGGGTGTCTCATTTTTGTTCTATATTTAAGAGTGCCACAATTCAACATCCACGTCAAGTTAGAGCTCATAATGAAACCATGGTTCTATTTACCCAGAGTGAGGTGGAGAAAGGTATTTTCGAGCTGTCGTGTAATAAGGCTTCAGGTCCGGATGACATTCTGCTGGACCTTTTCAAATCAAACCCATCTCTCTGGGCTCTGGTTTTGGTGGCCGTGCTTATTGCGGTGGCAAAGGCTGGGTGCCCGGCGTTCTGGGCCACCTCAACAATCGTACCGGTATTCAAGAAGGGCCACCGCAATAGCACTTTGTGCTGTAGACCGATTTCCCTTGTTGATTCTGTGGTCAAGATTGTGGGCGGTGTTGTATTGAACAGATTGGCCGCCTGGGCGGATGATAATAAGATCTTTTCTGATATTCAATATGGGTTCCGCCCAGGGCACTCTACCCTAGCAAAATGCCTCAACCTATACTTGATCCTCCGGAAGTACACGGTTGCCCGCCCCGGTATGATCTACATGGCGTTCATGGATCTTTCCTCCGCTTTTGATTGTGTCAATCAGGGGAAATTGTGGCAGTCCATGAGGTTCATGGGGGTGGAGGCTAAACTTGTTTACTTCCTGAGGGACCTGCATAGGGACACCAAGACAAATATTAGATTCGCCCAGGATTTGGGGTATCTAGGGATTTTAACATCGAAAGGGGAGTACGGCAGGGGTGCATACTGGCCCGTTTCTTGTTAACCTATACATCAATGAGTTGGGTAAGATCTTGGAAGAAACTGGGGCCGATTTCCCTTACATGGGGCGAAGGGGTCTGCCCGTTCTGCTTTAAGCGGATGACACGGTTCTCCTAGCCAGAACCACAAGAAGTCTGTGCAGACTCTGCTTGACACCTTTCGAAGCTTCATGCCTGAACGCGACCTAGCCATAAATAACTCAAAATCCTATATAATGCAGGTTGGGTTGCGCCCCAAGAAGCAGTATCCCTTCATAGTGAATGGTGAGAAAGTGCCCATAACCTCAACTTTTTCATACCTGGGCCTTCTATTAGATGATCATCTGAATTGGGGTGCCCCGGTTCGGAGAAAGAGGGGGGAGGTGGCAAGAGTGAATACAGCCCTTCTCAACTTCGCCGCAAAAATGGGTAAGCGTCCTATTGCGGCAATGTTAAAAATATAACAGGCAAAAAGCGTTGCGATTGCCAGTTATGGTAGTGAATTATGGGGACATGCAGCATCTGAGGGTATCCAGTTGGCAGAGAACACTTTTTTAAAACAGCTCCTGGGAGTACCTATAGGAACATCTAACTTAATAGTATATGAAGAAACAGGGTTACCATTCATATGTGACATTCTGGCAATGCGTCCATGGCTCTTTTGGCTCAATTGTTGGCTAAATAAAGACCTAGGCCTTAATCATGAGTTACTGAGAGAAGTTTTGAGCCTGGACCACATGATTAACATACCGTGGCTATAATATATAAAGGGTTGTTTTGGTGAGCTGGGGTGCCCAGACCTTTTTTTAAGACCTGATCTTATTACCGCAGCAGACGTGGAGTTTGTAAAGAAGTCTTTTATTTCGCTCAAAACTTTTAATAGAGACGGGGTAGAACTGTGTAAAACTAGCATCTGTAAATTTGTGATGCTCAAAACTACTCCATCCACAGAGCCTTATCTTTTATGGCCTCTGTCGGCCCACAAGCGTTTTTTATTGACCAGGTTCCGTATGGATTATTTCCATCTTTGGCCATAGAGGCCAGGTGCTAGCACCCTGTGGTTGCGAAGGAGTGTCCCCACAGGATTTGCTGCACATTATGTTTTTCTGTAACCTCTATGATGCTCCCCAGAGGTTCTTTTTAAAACCGCTTTAAAAAAGCTGAATTTTTATCCAGGTCCGCCCAGCTCTTTTCTTTTTACAAATGTTGAAGCCAGAACGTATCCCATTTGTGGTTGGTTTCCTGAAATCTTCATTGAGGTCCAGAAACTGTATGGAGAACTAATATATCCCCATTTCAAGGCTGTTAGCTTATCAGCTATCCCCCTTGAGGGTACATGTTTTTCCCAGCTGGCTGATTCTTTTTCCATATTTTTTTATTATTATTTTTATAATTATTGATTGAGTTATATATATTATCCTTTATAATTATAGGAATGGTTATCTTTGTATTATGATCCTGAAATGTATACATATGATTTTCTATATTTTATTTGAGATTTGCAACTTTTATCTATTTTTTACTTTTAAAACCGAATAGAGTATTTTGAAATAAAATGACTCTGAACACTTCAAAGACCTCTCTCTGTACTCTCATCCACTCCAAAGGCACAGCTGTATAAATGTACTAGACCCCTGACAGCACCAACTCTGTACACTTCTGGACCTGTGGATACTCTGCCAGAAAGAAGGACTGATGTGCTCCTGAAAGGATTGTCACTCTGCTGGGCTCCTGCTCTATGTTGCTGGATTGCTGCCTGACGCTTCCTTGCCTACGAGTAAGAAGAATGGATCTGCAACTCTACAAACCAGAACCAAAGTGGCTCCAAGGACTTGCTGTACTGCCTCCTGTTAGAAATCTCAGGGACATAAAATACTTCCAAATCACCTACTATAGCACCGGGACTCTGCCATCTGAGAGACTTGCTCTGCCAAGTGGTGCCAATCCAGTATTGGGCCCTTTAAATTTAAAGTGGGTATAAAGTGCTGCAACTTCCAAAATCCACACATCACAGTCATGGCATGGCCTGGAACTGGCATATCTCCATCACTGCGGGTAACATCGCTGCTGCTGCAAGTAATGATGTAATCACATTGCTGACTGCATGGCTACCACCTTCAAGTCCTGATGCATCCTTGATTTGCATGGCACGATGATGATGCATCCATCGTCTACATCTTGGGGATCGACAACAAAGCATCTCTTACTTGCGCGGTTCAGAACCGATGAATCACCTACATTCAAATTGATCAACAACGATGCATCAGGTCTTCATCAAAAACGTATCAATGTGCTTTTCTACAGAACAAGGTTGTTCTCTGTATGTGACCCACACTCCATCGCGATTGGCCTGAACGTTTGAACTTGATAAGGTCTAGCACGACCACAGAGCGCTGGTTGTTGCTTTATGCTTTTAGGCACAGAATTTCAGTTTAGTCTTAAAAAATTCATAACTCAGGTTATCATTTTCTCATTTAGGTCTTGTTGTGTTCAATAAATTAAGCTCTATTTTGCTAATTAGGTGTTGATCTATGTGTGTGGTGTTTTCCCTGTTTTACTGTTTGAAGTGTTGCACAAATACTTTACACTTTCCTCTTAAGACTGACTGCTCTGTGACAAGCTGCCAGAGGGTGAGCACAAGTTAATTTAGGGTGTATATTTGCTTACCCTGACTAGGATTGTGATTTCTGCTTGGAAAGAGTGCATGTCTCTGCCAACCAGAAACCCAATTTCTAACAATAACTTTAGGTTCACGGTAGTTGTCTTCACACATTCGCACCCTGACAATATCAGAAACATAAATTAAGAGTCACCCTAGCACAGAAATATTGAGTTGATAGGCAGGATCTTTAAATTTTTATAGGTATTAAATTCTACATTAAACAATATTTTTTTATCAGTAATTTCCATTAAAATACAAAAATTTCACTAGAATATTTTACAATATTAATATCAGCTTGGTGTACAAAAAATATTTAAAAGCATACAATCAGCCGTTTCAAATCTCAAAGGGGCCATTCTTTAAAGCAAAATTAATGAAAAAGAAAGTGAGAAGCATTCAATATCAATATAGCAAAAGATGTAGAAACGTTCTTCAGAAAAAATAGGTTCTTTAGAACAACATAAGCAACTGTCTTCACATCAGGCTCTGTACGTCCTTATAGATGGCCATAAAAAAATATTCAAAGGGTCCCTTTATGGAAGTAAAGTTAGTAAAAAAGAATGTGGGAGGTATTCAATTATCAATATATCAAATGATATATAAATGTTGTTATTGGAACAAATTGATTATTTAAAAAAATGTAAACAATGATCTACACTTTAAGTTCTATAGGGAAGTGAGGATGTGCCATTACTGCCACAGCTGTCTACTTCGGAAGTAGGAAACAGGTTGAGCCTCGGTTCCAGCTCAACATCTTGTGATTCTGGCAGGATCATTTAATCTTCCAGAGCCTAAAAAAAACACAGCAACTATGACCTTGTGGATTGTAACTGGTGTTCATGTAAATCTCTCCAATACCTTTGGGTCAAGTCTGTGCTACATAAAGTTGCAAAACAAAATTGAAAAAAAGAATCCAGATTAAGGCAACGTATCTCAATTTGAAATTGTAAAGACCCTGTGGGGGTGTCACTGTTAAGAGAAGTGTTAACTCAGAGAATTACTTGGATTTTTTGAGGATTCTATCCAATAGCAATAACATACTTAAACGTTAATTAGAATTAATGTCTTCTGTCAGGAATCACTCTTGTTGTTCCCATGCATCAGTGAACATGAATAACCACAGCTGTTATTGCCCAGTAATGGACCATTGCTCTGAGGATTGGCAGACCCAGTTCGTGAGCAAACAGAACATGACCATGCATTATATTAAGATTAAATGGTTCTAAGCACTCATGGAACGCATATTCCAGCCATGATCCTCCTATTGTTCAGGACTATAACACTACTACAAAGATATTGAAGTTGTTATCGAGAAATAAATGACACAGTTATTTGGGATAACTGCACTATCATCAGAGTGACATTTCAGATGTCATGCTGCTAATGAATGATGAAGAGACTGTGCTAGAGGAAATTAAGTGGTCAGAAAGTAGAAAATTTACTGTAAACTGCACCTCAATCGTAAATGCAAAATGTGTGAAAGGTGTTGCTATTGTGTATATATGTGATATTGAAACTATCCATTGAACACCCATAGATCTTTCTGTAAGCACAAGGGTATGTTGAAACTCAAATATCTTTTTATTGGGTCTGGCCAGAGTCTGCAGAGCTCAGCGTATTAACCAAAAAATTCTGCCATGTAGAGTTCCGCAAGCAGCGGAGTCAATTAGGTCACGCCATTCCTGCTTATTTTTGGTGCGAAACGTCTGTCCCACATGAACAGCACCATGCAGATTGCAAGAGTGAGCTGCTTCTTTCTGCCTCTCGATTAGATGTTCTACTCAAGCAGTAGCTTCCTCAAATAAAACTGAAGTTTTCTTAACCCAATCGATAGCGGCCATTAGCGACCACCGGAGATGAGAAATCACGCCGGGAAGTGGTCTGGAGTAAGAGTTTTCTTGCTTGCACTCATCAACTTATCAATGGCGAGCAGAAGCAAGAAAAAACCTCCTTTCCGGGTTTCAGAACTCTGTGCACTACCTGGAGCCTGGAGTTGGAGTATGCAATCTTGACATTTTCCAGCATGGTGTGCAGGAGGATTTAAATTGTGGTGGAGAGGTGATGTGGCACCCTACGATTGGCTTGGGGTGCCTGGATCTTAGAACCTCCTATCCTCATTAAAAAAAAGCCCATGCACAAGGGAGAGAAAAGGGTTGTTTGTGTGTGTTTGTGCTTTTCACTGATGGACCCTGGGACTGGGACTGACATGGACAACTGGAAGGAGAAACCCCCTGATAGTAAGAGGACAAAGGACTTTTCCCAAGTTGACCCCAGGACTGTGGGCATTTCTTCAAAGGCCAGAGAGGACTAGCTCTCTGACACCTCCTGAGGACCAGTTGAAAGAACAATCTAGACTTCTGTGCCCTGAGACAAAGTCCAAGAAGAAAACTGGCGTAGGGAGCCAGTGGAACCAGCTTACTGCAAAATACACCAACTTGGAGGCCAGATGGCCTGCTTGAACTGCCCCTGGTGGCCTTAACTTGCCACCAGAAGCCAAATGAGCACAGAATAGTTCAAATGGCCAATTTATGGCTGTTTTAAGATTGGTGACCTTTAAACTACAGCAAAGATTAAGCCCATGAGGCTCTACTGCCCAGTGAGAAATTACCCCTTGTTGGGACAGGGCCCAGGGGTCAATGCATTATTTAGTTATATATCTCCATTTCTACATTTGTCCCTGTAGCCCCCATCTTGAAAGACAGAAATTGGCAAACAGAAAGGGGTCCCATGATCCACCACTACTGCACGAGCCCATGTCTGGGAGAACAGGGCAGCCCTCAAATAAAATAACTCCCAGCTCAGTGGGCAGGAGAGAAAAGCTGATGTCACTGGTGCAGCAAGGAGAATGCTTCTCCAGTGGGAAGCCAGCAGAAGCAGTCAGGGGGGGAAACATCCTTTACCACAAAACCTTTACAAAGCGGTACCATTACCACGCAGGTTTTACGACGAAAGTCGTTACAACGACTTTCACTGGAGGGAGCTCTAGGATAGGGAATAGTTTACTTTATGGGGACTGGAGTTGGAATAGAAAATTAAACTATTCACTATCCAGCGCCCCCCAACGCAAGTCGTTGTAACGACTTGCATTGTAAAACCTGCATCGTAACGGTACGTATTGTAAAGGCACGCGTTGTACCGTCATACATCCGTCAGGGGTGGTACCCCTTTGTTGGCCCCAGTGAATGGAGGCATCAAGGTTCCTGGATGAAACTGGTTGCCCCCATAAAAAGGAATAAAATACAAAGCAAAGGTATGCAGCTCTCACCAACGCGGTGAAAGAGCCACTACTAAAATATTCACTGCTACAGGCTGAAGCCCCCTATAATGCCCTGGGGAGCTGGCTAATTACATTATTTTTCTTGCCTTGTAGTGAACCCAGGAGTACAGTGGCACCACCAATGAATCTGGATGAAGTTGCAGGGTGCTGTAGGAGTTATAGTGACCCCCTGTAGTAATCGTTCTAAAACTAACCCTACATATATGGGGCAAGGAATCCCTGTCCCTCTGGGATTTCCACATTATTTTTTCAAAGCACTTTCTGAGGCTTGAGCTTTTGCTCTACGACAAGGAGTGCAGCACTTTCTAGGGGCTGGTTGTATGGTTGCATTTTATGTTGCCTGAACATGTAAAAAGAAGACTCATAGAGTGTAACTCTCTGGAAGCTATTTGTATGTCTGCATTTTATTTGTCAGAAAGTGGCACCCTTTAGAGGCTGTTTTTATGGTTGCATTGTATTGGCCTGAAAGTATATAAAAACAAAACAGACAAAATATGTCTATTTTAAAATGCTTCTAAATTGATATGCTTTATTGACATTAGTAATTGCATTTTGCATGGTTACTTAATAATTAGTGCATGTACACACAAAATGATCGCATTTTTAATATGTGATTGATTGCTCTTGTAATATCAAGAACCCTTGATGAACCCAATAGGCCTGTTTTATCTAAACTGAAACCCCCTTATATTGTGATGTGTTATCTGGTATAGTTGGAGGGGCGCCCTGGGATTTTGAGGGCCATGACCCTTTGAGGTCAAATGTGATTACACAACGTAAGCTAAGGTATGTTCAATCTGCCTTACGTACATATTTGTAAATAAATCAATAATATTGGTAATGTAAGTCTAATAAGCATACTTCTCTTTTCTATAGAAAAAGCACTGACTTGATAATAATTTTGTGTGTTTTTATTGTGTGCCAGTGAATGGTGATTACTAGCCCACACCAACTTCCCTGAGAATGTCTAAGAATGCCCTGCTTCGCTACCCTGAGAGAGTCAAGTGCAACGGTGGGGTGCTTGGTTCCCTGTAAGAGGAAATTGTGGACCTATTACTTGTGGAGGCCTCATATCCTTCACAACTAAGAACCCAATTTATTACAGATAGCATTTTCATCTTACCCAAGGTTAGGATACTTAGTTCCCCTACTGTCTTTCACTGGTGAGAGTGGATGTTTTGGTAGCCCCCTCCTAACCATAAGGAGAAATGGGCCAATCAGTAACCAAACTGATTTGGTTACATTTACTATAATAATAAATGGCCTCATGCAGCAATGAGTTATAATCACTATATTCATTAATAGAAATGCAAGACTACTGGTATGAATGGTCTCTCCTGACATCTCATTCTGTGTTTATGAGGATGTGTGTTTGGTACTCTGCATTTTGCACAAGTGTTCATGGTTATTTTTATTACTCCTGGCTGTTCCCAAGGGCAGAAGTTTGGGAATTTGGTACCATTGCTATATTGCAAAGGATTGGGGTATTAGAACCCCAGCTGTCTTGCATAAGGATGAGGATATTTGGTAGACCCCCAACTTGCCCAAAGGCAGGATGGACTTTGAATCACCCGCATGTCCATAACTTACTGCTTGCCTAAGGGTATTAATTTACTTGATACCCCCTCCCACCTTGTCCAAGGGTGCAGATTTATAAAGCCTTTGTGTTGTCCTTGCACGCAAGGAAAACACAAAGTGTTCAGTAGTTTCTACAATGCCATGAAAGAGGTGATTTGTACTGCTTTTATTAGCTTTGTGAAAAAATCTAACGCAATGCAGTGTAACGCCTTCAAGCCGCAAACCTTTCTGTGGTTGAAGCATGGACATTGCCATGCATCCACCCATGGATTATGGTGCATTCCTAAATTTACTAAAGCTAGTGAACCTGGGAATGCAACAAAATGCTATGTCTTCTTCTGTGAGACATAGCAAAGAGAAATATCTTACTTTGTCCACAGTGTTCTATCACGAGGAGAGAGCAGAAATGATCCATATCTTTGTAAACATTTAGCATTACTGCTCTCCCCTTTTATGCAATGCAGCAACTTAGTTTACTGCCCTGCATTGCAAGAAACATTTTAAGATTGCCCCATAGTGTCCCCATGCTTGCCCGGGGTAGTAATGTATCTGTTAGACCCCTTTCTTTCTCAGTAGGATGGTTTAGTAGAGTGGAGGGTATTGTGACAAAAAAATGATTAAAACAATTGCCTATGTAGCTCAGAACTCCCCGGGTGCTGTGTTTTCTTTCCATTGTGAATATGCAACACTTTTTTGATGTTGAAGAAGGCTTGGAACAGATCACAGGATCACGATGAAATAGGGAAAAAAAATAAAATCCTTTCCTTCTTTTCCAACTGTAAGTAGAGATCAAATAATTTGGCAATAGTAAGAGTAAATTGCCATCTATGTGAATATTTCACCACTAAACATGATCTACATTGGCCCTATTAAATAACGTCAACAGTAGAAGCCACAAGCCCATGCATAAGCTGCAATTGGGGTGAAGACAAAATACTGAAATCCTGTGATAGCACAAAACTATGGTGTTGTCGATAGTAAAACATATTTAAAAAAGGAATATAACTGTGAACGGTATATCCTTTTCCCCACAAAACATAAAACGTTATTTATTGGATACCAGAAGTACATTCAAACTAATTGAAGGAATTAATTTGAGAAGTGTGAACATTTTGAGATATAATAACAGTTTGAAAGAAGATTATTATCTGAAGGCAAAATATCAATCTAATTGAGTAACGCTTCCTACTAGTTAACTAAGGGGGCCTATTTAGAGTGTGCCATTTGGAGGCTTCTCCATTAGGATGACAGAGGATATTGACCAAGCCATTTTAGGGGGTACCTGCCTGCCATATTTAGAGTTGTCCACCATCTCTGCAGACAAGCCTATACAGTGGCAGAAACACCCATCATGGCCGTTCCTGTTAATGATGTATATGTTTACCGTATGGAACAGAATGGTAATCTGTCAAACTTTTACAAAGTTTCACTTTTGGCAAAACCAAACCGCCGACGCAGAAGTAAGTTTAAGGAAAAATCTAACTAATGGCCCTCACTCATGGGAGTTTTCTCCCATGGTGGACATAGTCGTTAGTTTTTACTTGTCCCTCACGGCCAGGTTTTACCTGGAAGGGATAGACAACAAAAAAAAGCGATGCAACCACCCACTCTAAATAGAGCAGGCCATCAGACAGTTAACCTCTGATGGTCTGTATTCCATCAGGCCATCTGAGGAATATTTGGTAACAGAGCTAAGTAGGCTCTGTTGTAGACATACTTTAGTTCCGCTCACCTCTAAATGATGTGGATGGACCATCAGTTTGGCAGAGAAGGCTCTCTGTGAAAAATGCAATTGAGTACCCTCACCACCAAACTTTCTCACTACAGATCATAAAAGAATTCAGGAATAGTTACTGCAAATAGACTCCCTCGACATCCTCTTTTTATTCCATTTGAAAATAACACGAATCGGCAACTTTTAATCTATAAAGACTAAAGTAAGTAAGGTAGTTTGATATAGATTAATTATACATTGCCTTTTGATCTATCATTAAACTCCATCTATGAGAAGTCCCCACAAGTTAATCCGAACATCCTCTTTGAGAACAGTACAATTTTGAGAACAGTGTAAATTTGTGCATATAGTTTCTTTACAACTGTTTTTCATCTACACAGTTGTCTTGTATCTCTAACATCATGTCCACATTGCATTTTGGACACGGATTGTTTCCAAATGTTTGAGAAAAATGAGCACCGAAACCTATTATGGTCTGTTGTATTTATTAATAAAATGAACTTGTCTCTAGATGGACTTTAGACCAACTCGATATTATGTTGATGAATGATAATTGTTTGAGGTTTTTAACAAGTATTGGCTAAAACATAATAAATTTTGTTACTTGGAATGTAGTCAATGTATTTTGCTTCTGACTAATATACTATGTGATGTATTAATTTTAATATATGATGTTTATTAATACTTAGGTTACTTTGTGGCCTGTCCTGAAGAAGGCGCTGGTCGCCGAAACGCGCGTCGAGATTTATTACTTTTGTGCCACGTATTTTTCCTCTGTATTTTTATCTTTTAATTGTCTTTTTTATACAGTGACTGTTTGTTATGTTGTTTAATTCACTTATAGTTCCTTTGAACTATTTTTAATACCTTCTTCTTGATGGAAATTATGTTGAACCATTTTATGAATTTTTTGATGTATTGCCAATAAATATTGTTTTAACCTCATTTTTGAGATTGGTCCCTTGCCCATGTTATATCTAGTTGAAGTATTATGTCTGCCTAGGTTGTTGTTTGCATATATGATTTATCCCTGACCTAGGAGTACAGATAGTTCTTTGCTCAGGGGGTCCTTGTTTCATAAATTATGGAATTACTTTTTCTGCCTGGCATCTCCACCCAGATTACCATCTATGAGGCCTGAAATGATGAATAACGTGATGAGTCTAGAATGACTAAATCCTGTATATCCGAATATCCTACCCATTTCTACACACATTTGTTCCTTGCTTTCTGAAGGAGTAAAATGTGCACAGGAAATCTTCTGGTTCGGAAGGGTGCGTTCCTGCTCAAGGAAAGCATGGGATTATTCGGGGTGCTGTGTCCCAGGGAGACATCACTCTGCAGGTCTTAGAATAAAGTCCTATGAGCATGCATTGTATGCCTTCCGTAATGCTGTAGCTCAGTGCGACCCGTGTGGCCACACTAGGCGCTGACGTGTCAAGGGGGCGGTGACATTGGGGGAGGGTTGACTGTGTTCAGCAATAACGTATGATTGGAGAGATGAGGGAAATTTTAACCCGTGGTAGTGGGAGAATCCGAGGAGGGGATCATGGGGTGTGGGGCACCAAAAAAGATTGTTGCACCCTGCGCCACCAGCGCTAAATAAACAATATACACAGTATCTATGACATTAAGAAGACAAAGGAAGACGGAAAAAAATTATTCAAAGTTGTTACCATTTTAATAATTTCTTCTCATATGATCTAAACAAATGCCAGCGTCACAATGTTTTAGGGGATAGCACCTGCACCTCAGCACTGTTTAGCAGTGGTGAGGCACCCAGAGTCCTAAGTCTATCAAAAAGGTATGGTGAAAATGGGAGGCAAAAGGGCAAAAATGTAGGGAGAGACCACAATAAAGCTGACAGGTCCAACACATGTCCCCCAGCTGAAAGTGGGGAGAACTACCCAACCTCTAGGGAGTTCTCATCACTAAGGCGGAAAAACCTAGAGAGACTTCTGCATTTGCGTGGTCTCCTCCAGGTCTGTGTTCCACCATGAAGTCCATCCCCTGTAGGGAAATGGACCACCTCAACAATTTGAGATTGTCCTCTTTCATTTCCATAAGCCACCTGAGGGGCCAGTGGTAAGTCTGAATCAGGAAGTGGGAGCCAAACAAATATGGCCTCAGCTTTTTCACAGCCCAGACCACCGCAAAGGCTTATCTCTTTATAGCACTCAACCGCTGTTCCCTGGGGAGTAGCCTCCTGGAGATGAAGGTCACTGGTTGGTCCAGGCCCTCTTCATTGAGTTGCGAAAGTACCACCCCAATGCTATGCTCTGAGGCGTCAATTTGAACAATGAACTCTTTGGAGAAGTCAGGGGCCCTGAGCACAGGAACTGTGCACATGGCCTGCTTTAGAGAGTCAAAGGCTTTTTGGCAAGCCTCTGTCCAAATCACTTTCCTAGGGTGTTTCTTAGAGGTAAGCTTCGTCAAGGTGGCTACAATGGTGCCATACCCCTTCACAATCTGCGGTAGTACCCTGTGAGGCCCAGGAATGCCCTGACGTCTGTCTGTGTTTTGGAGGGATCGTTTCTATCTTGGCCTGTAGGGGCTGCACCTTCCCGCCCACCAAGTGTCCTAGGTAGACTAAGATCCCTACCCTATCTGGCAATTACTGGATATGATAGTCAGGCCTGCCTGCTGCAGGGCCTGAAGCACATCCTGGAGGTGACAGAGATAGTCCTCCCAGCTGCTATTGAAGACAGCTATGTTGTCCAGGTAGGCAACAGAGAAGGCCTCTAACCCAGTTCACCAGTCGCTGGAAGGTGTCAGGAGCATTTTTCAGTCCAAAGGGCGTCACTCTAAATTGATAGTGGCCCTCTTGGGTGGAAAAGGTGGACCTCTCCTTAGCCTCATCCGTCAGGGAGATCTGCCAGCCGAGGACCAGAACCGCATTAAGAAGAAACGCTGGGTGAGGACTTGACTACAAGACCACCCACATTATCGATCTGGTCCTGTGTGATGTATGCAGCCCTTCCAAGTTGGATGGAGCCTGGCAAAACCCAAACATACTGACACCACACACATTGTGAGGAGAGGCTACTCTTCCCTCGCAAACACAGAGAGGATAGGGACGTCCCATCCTATAATTCCTTGCACATAGAGGGGTTCACTCCAATTGCCCTGAAGAAAGTCCTGGACCTTTACGGCTGCTTTGGACTGAAACATGTCAGCACTAGGGTCCTAGGACCATTAAACTCCAACAAGACCCATTTTTAGATTTTTTATTGACCCAGCCGGACCTAATAATAAAGGGGAACCCGGAGTCTGAGTGAGGTTTTTTATCTTTAAGCCCCCCGATCTTCATCTATCTGAAGAGCTCCCAACACTGTGGTTGAGCCCACCACGACTTTTAGGGGTCGGGGTGACCCTATGATGAAGCATGACACCAATAGGGTGTGTGAGTTTGATTAAAAACAAAAAGTACTTTTCCCCAAACATACGGTTGTGACTAGCACAACCCTTCATTGGAGAGGGTCCGGTCTCTCTCTTGTTTTTTCCCTGCACGAAGGTTCAGGTGACACACCATCTATTCTGACCACTGGTTAGTTTATTCGAGTATGGAACCTAGACCATGGAATAAGACGCTGGTTTGCCCTATTTAGATTTAATCTCCTACCTCTAAATGATTTAACAGCATATTGGTCCCAGAATACAAAAAATTGCAATTTTTGTGAGTTGAGTATCCAGAACCTGGATCATGTTTTGTTTGTTTGTCCGGCACTGGCCTTTCATCGTCGTCTTTGGCTTATGCCAATGTTTCTACAAAATGGTGTTACGGACATAGCCTCAGCTCGCAACTTTCTTTTTAATCCCAAAAATGAAGCTGTGTGTGCAAAATTGTTTAACTTCTTTAAGGAATTTTTGTACATATTTTAACTGTATATTTAATTTTTGTACAGCTGATCTTTTTTTTGTCATATTATCCTCTCTTAGAGACGCATCCCTGGGAAGGAGAGCGGCGCCTACAGCTACCAGGCTGCCGCGGGGGCAGTGATTGGACTACCGCCCCTCCCATCCTCACCAGGAGGCTTTCACTGGGTGCTGTTTAAAAACACTTTGCTCCTCTCACTCCGCGGGAGATGCATCGCTGGCAAGGAGAGCGGCGCCTACAGCTACCAGGCTGCCGTGGGGGCCGTGATTGGACTACTGCCCCTCCCACCCTCATCTGGAGGCAATCACTTGAGACGGATTTACCTGTCCTGCATCTCCCGCCACGGGGGACGCGCGCGGGTGGCGCTGGGCTAAGCCAGGCCAAAGGGCGGGCCGTCTGTGGCCGTCAGGGGCCAGAGGAGGCTGGCCTGGGCTACCCCTCTGACATCTTCAATGGGTACGCAAAAACAGCAATGTAATGGGGAGCATGAGGGGAAATAAGCTAAGGTGCAGAGGAAATCTGAATCAATAATATCATACTTGACATCTACCGTTAGGGTACTATCGAAAGAAATCACGAATGCAGAGAGAGAACTGGACCTGGGTAGCGCCGATGTAGCCCCTGCAGCAGGTGCTTCAGTGTTGGACTGGACCCCGAGCATACCTCTGGAGCCGAACATTGTGATCCTAAAACCACTCTGACTGATCGAGTCCCTTGCAGGAGAGACTGATATATTGGTGGGTCAGAGGGACTGGGGGCCATTAGCCCGGACACTTCCCTACAACATCCATTGCGTAAGCGCAGGCTGGCTAAAAAACCTACCACGATACAAAAACCTGTTGTTGATGCCCACTGTACGGACCCTAATATTAGAGATTATGTCGGGAAAATGGTCGAGGAACTGTTTACAGCACATTTGGAACCTGCATTAGTGGCCATTGCTAAAGACATTATGGACACCCTTAATACCTGTGTAGCAGGGCTGTTAAAGAAATGCGAAAAAATTGATTTGTTTATGAAACAGTATATAGGCCAACAAGGGCTCCCAACTCAGGCTCAAGCAACCCACCCCAACAAGCCTAGGGTTGAAAATTTGTATAAGGAGAATGGGCTCACTAGGGAGAAGTGCCCGGAAACAACCGTAGGAAGCACACCCCTTACGACTAAGGCTGGAGTAGGGAACACTAATTATGGAGGTGGTAACACTGGGAGACCATCCCCATCTAGAGCTAGACAGGAGTACCGGCAGGGCTTTACCCTGGATCTGCCATCAGATGCCGCCCCACTGGTGGCTGTCTTTACAGGGGTCCCCCCATTAAGGGATGGTATGAAGGAATCAACTCAGGATCTCCTGAAGTTAGCCAGTCACTGTTGAGCACATCACAGTAGTGGAGGTTTAGACATTACAAGATCCATTAATATGGCAAGGAGAGTTGATTGGGTTGGTCGTCGTCCCAAATGTATTGCCGGGGACTGTGTGGTTGTGAACTTCAATACCCGGTTAATTGCTGAGAGATTATTGCCCCGGAGCTGGATAACACGGGCATTAGACCTGTCCCTCTGGGCTATTTTTATCCCCCAGTTAGGCCATACCATAAAAATTCCATCCAACCTCAGTTATTGCCTTCAGGAAGGCCTTAAAGACCTACCTGTTTGCAAAAGCGTACTAACTACCCGTAGGTCCGACACAGTAATCAGTCTAAAGCGCTGCGAGGCCTCCGGGTAGTTATGCGCTATAGAAATGTAATTTTTCATTTCATTTCATTTCATTGCCTACCCGGGGTAGTTTGTCGAGGACCTCATACATAATCGATGATACCGCTCAGAATGGTCTAGAGGTGGGGCCATCACAGAGGACAGAAAGGGTTCCCCAGGCTATATTACCAACTCACTCACCTCCGCACCAGTCAAACATGGAGATAGGCCTCTCAAATCGTTTCTCTCCTCTGTCACAAATGGAATCAAACGATTGACAATCCGCTAATATCCAATATAAGGGTGATTTAGATGGTGGGGTTAATCAGGTGGCCCCATGTAGGATTCTGAGCAGGAATATGGCAGGTATTAGGCCTAAGAGGAATGATGACCTGTGGGTGGATTTTGTGAAGCAGTACGATATTATTGCCCTGCAGGAAATGTGGGATGTTGCAAGTAGTTTCAGTATGGATGGATACCTTAGCTGTGCCATCCCAGCTGTCCAAGGAACTGTCTGGAGGCCTAAGGGTGGTTTAATTTTTCTCATTTCGCTTAATTTGATAGGTGTCTTTAAAAAACTGTATCTAGACTCCAGTAATATTATGATATTAGAGTGGAGTGGGATCTTTTCGCAGAAGTACCTATTAATTAATTTTTATAATTCGAAAGATGGTTCACAGCATAATGAGCACCTAAGGGCTCTGGACCAGTTTTTGTCAGTCTATAAACTTACTCAGAACTCTGTTTTCGAGGTGATCCTTTTGGGAGATTTTAATATTCATCCGTGTAAATGGAACTGTTACTCAGGTGACCCATGTGGGCCGCCTAATGCAATGGTGCCTCACTTTGAGCACAGTAGCCAGGGAGAGGCACTTGAGGAATTTTTGGCCAATACGAATTTATTTAAACCAGGTCCTGATGAAGGGGGGGAGAGGGTACCCACTTTCATAGGAAGAGGGACTAACACGGTTATCGATTATATCTTTCTATCTCCCGCGGTACTGGTCAAGACCTTAGGCTATAGAGTGGTGATCTCAACATTTAGCGCCAATAATCCGGTCCTCTTAGATGTCGATCTAGGGGAACTGAGTGGCCCTAAGGGCAATGGGTGGGGGAGCCTAGAAGCCTGACATTTTTAGACCAAGGGAGAAGGATGAAATGGGACAGGATGGTGCCGGAATCTTTTTTTGAGGACCTTGCTATTAAGGTAGAGGCAAATCTTGCGATTTGCCTTGATAGCTCAGCCCGAGTGGGGTGATTTTAGGAGCCTATGGGGCCATTTGTGATCAGATCGCAAAGAAATTAGAGATAGATAATAAAGATAATTCTAGGAAGGCACAAAGATGGTTCGATAGTGGTTGCTCTAAAGCGCATGGAGCCCTTCTCCGGGCACTGAAAACTAGGCCTAGGGATAGGGCCCTTGTTGCTAACCTCCGGAAGAAATACAAAGTAGCCATTGCTATACGCAAACAACAAATCAAAGAGGAGGTGTGGGATAATCTCCTCTCAATTGAAGTTCTGCGCGATAGTAGGAAGTTTTGGTCAACCATAAATAACCCGTTCTTCTCTGAGCAGGAGAACTTAGACATGGACTGCGTCATTTCTGATGAATGTTGGCTCCGACATTTTAAGGAAATTTATGATAAGGATTGCTTAGAGCCGCTGGAAGGTGCTAATACTACCTCTCAAGCGGCACACCCTGTAAATTTAGAAGTGAGCGAGGTGGAAAAAGCGATAAGAGACATGTCAAAAAATAAAGCTTCACGCCCCGATGGGGTGCCTGCGGATTTATATAGTCTTTAACCCAATTTTTGGGCCAAGATTTTGACCAATGTTTTTAATGCCTCGTCCATAATGGGCTTTCCATCCCCATGGGCAAAATCAATCATAGTCCCGATATTTTAAAAGGGGGCTAGAAGGGACCCCGCCTGTTAAAGGCCAATCTCTTTCTTAGACTATGCAGTAAAAATCTTGGGTAGAGTTATTTTACACAAACTTAGGGATTGGCTAGAGGGCAGGGGGTCCTCTCTAACCTCCAATATGGATTTAGAGAACATAGGAGTACCCTGGACCAATGCTTAAACCTACAGCTCCTTATAAGTAAATACACAGTGGCTAAGGAAGGGCTTTTATACATGGATTTCATGGAACTCCCCTCAGCTTTCGATTTAGTTAATCGTTCAAAAATATGGCTAATCCTTCGGGAAATAGGTATAGACCCCTCACTGGGTAATTTCCTAAGTGACTTGCACCAGGACCTCCCTGCATCAGTTAGGGTTACCAGGGAAGGACGGTGCACTAGCCACTTTAGCTCAAAGAAGGGTGTCAGGCAAGGATGCATTCTGGCACCCCTCCTTTTCACTATTTATATTAACGCCTTGGAGAAGACCCTGGGAGTGGCTACTCTGGATGTTCCGTGTATAGGGGAATCGGTTATTCCGGTTCCCCTATACGCTGATGAAGCAGTGTTACTGGCACGTACAGGACTGGGCCTCCAGAAGCTGCTGGATAATTTCGGCGGCTTCATGGACTCCTTGGATCTAAAAGTCAATATCAAAAAGTCGCATGTTATGGTGGCGGGGACAAGAAGCAGTAATGCGAAGATAAAATCTTTCTCTTGCAATGGTACAGAACTTTCGAAGGTCCCGTTTTTTTCTTACCTCGGGGTCCTTTTTGATGAAAAAGGAAACTGGGGACCACAACAGAAGCTTAAGAGCAATGCGGTAGCAAGATTAACAACAGCTCTCCTGGGTTTCTCTAAGAGGCTGGGAGCAAGACCTATTGAGGCAATATGGAAGATCTATAAATCTAAATGTTTGGCGATTGCTTCCTATGGTGCATCTCTATAGGGTTATACATCTCAGAATAAGATACAAGTAGCAGAAAATAGGTTTTCAAGATCTCTTCTGACTGTTCCCCAGTCGACACCAACCTATTCCTTACACACAGAATTAGGATTGAGCTATATCACAGATCAATTAAAAATGGCACCGTTGAACTGTTGGGTGAAAACGTGGTTAAATGAGAAAATTACTCTGAATCACCAGATCCTAAGTGATTGTGTAGTTCTTGACAAGGCACACAGGGTCCCTTGGCTGATGTACATTAGAGCGGCGTTTATCAAGCTTGGACGACCTGAATAATACACATCACCCGAATGTATAAAAAAAGAGGATATAGGCTGGATTAGGTACAACTTTCTGAACATGCTAGAAATGGAGCGGGAGGAGCAGGAGTTAATGAAACTGTGTGTTAAAGCTAATTATGCTTTATTAACTTTCCCCTCATTGAACCTTACCTAGAAATTGTAACCAAGCTATTACATCACCACCTGCTGGTCATATTTCGGTTCAACTTAATTCCGCTCACCCTAGGTGCTTTTTCAAATTGGGGAAAACCAGAAAATTCTGCGCCCTGTTCTTGCGATAATTTCTCCACACAAGACACCCTGCATTTTGTTATGTTTTGTGAGTTTTATTCTGAGATTCGGAAAAGAATTTTAACCCCAAAATTGCGAGAGGCTGGTTTTGTACAAGTAAGGCCCGCCCTGCTTTATTTGCAAATGCTTAGTAGCACACATGACATTTACAGCGTTTGAAGTTTTCTGGTGGAAGCGGCCCGGATCAATAACAAAAATACTGTCTGCGTTTAAATATTCTGTTGGTCCCATACTCGGATAAATTGTTTTATTAGATTTATTTGACTTTGAATAAAATAATGATGAATTCATGTACTGTAAATAGTCTGTATACTATTTAGTTCTTATTATATAGGCTGTGCTTATTTAATTTTTTATCCCAAATTGTAAACTTGCACATGATTAGGCTGCTTTTACTTGTTATTTGCACAGTTCAGGAAATGCTCTGTTCTCTCATTGTTTGCTGCTAATTCTAAACTTTGCTCCCAAAAGGGCTTTACATTGTCTCGGTTGCTTTCTAATTGCTATTTGCACAATTCTGGATATGCCCTGATTCCTCATTGCTGGCTGCTAAATCCCAAACTTTTATCCCTGAAACTGTTGTATTTTGAAATGTTTTACTATCTTGTTTCCGCTGTATTACCACATGGTTTTATTGCACTTTATGTGTTAATAGGTGTGTAATTTTTAAAGTGAACCTCATTGGAGTTCCAAAACTTTAATAACTTGAATTGAATGGAATTGAATTGAGTATTTTTTGTGTTATACGATCTGCCAGTACCCTGATGTGAGATCAACGGTACTCAGGTAACGGGCAGCCCTCAGCCTGTCAATAAGCTCATCCGCCCTAGGGATGGGATGAGCATCAGTCTTGGTCACAGAATTTAGTCTTCTGTAATCCACACAGAACCTAAGTGGGCAGCTTTTGGCACCAGAACCACCGGACTGGACCAAGAGCTGTTGGAGGGCTCTATCAACCCCAACTCCAGCATCTTAGTGACTTCACTCTGGATGCTGGCCTTCACCTTATCTGACAACCTGTAAGACTTGGACTTGACAGGGAGGCTGTCTCCTGTGTCCACATCATGGGTACACAGGTGGGTAATCCCAGGGATAAGGGAAAACACTTAGGAGAACTGCCCCAGGACCTGGCGGCAGTCCCTTTGTTGCTCAGGAGTCAAGGATGGGGAGAGGACCACTCCCTCCACCTATCCATCCTTCTCTTTGGAAGCAGAGAGGTCCGGGAGAGGTTCACTTTCCTCTTTCTCTGCACCATCAGTTACCATCAGAAAGGTTAGCTCAGACCTCTCATGGTGGGGTTTGAGGCGGTTGGCATGTAGTACCCTGTGGGGCTGCCTGGGAGTCTTAAGGCCCATTAGGTACGTGGCTTTGCCCTTCTTCTCAAGTATCTCATAATCTCATAAGGGCCTTTCCAGCGGTTCTGGAGGGCACTGAGCTCTCCAGGCTCTATGACCCACACCTTCTGTCGATATTATAGCTCCACAGGTGAGAATTCTGGTCATACCATTCCTTCAACACTGCCTGGCTAGCCTCTAAATTGTAAGAAGCGTGCTTCCACAACTTAGCCATTTGGCTGCGGAAGGCCAGCATGTAGCTCACTACATCGTGGGGAAGCCTGCTTGGAGTCTTCTCCCACCCAACCTTCACTAGACTGAGAGGTCCCCTAACAGGGTGACCGCACAAAAGCTCGAAGGGGCTGAAACCCATCCCCTTCTGCGGTACCTTCCTGTAGGAAAACAACAAACAGGGTAAGAGGATGTCCCACTTTTTCCTCAGGACCTCAGACAGACTCCTGATCATGCATTTTAGGGTCTTGTTAAATCTCTCCACGAGACCATTGGTCTGTGGGTGTTAAGAGGTGGAGAACTTATAATTAACCCCACACTCCTTCCACATGACTTGCATGTAGGCAGACATAAAAATTGGTGCTCCTGTCAGATACAACCTCTTCGGGGAAACCCACTCTGGTAAAAATCCCCATCAGGGCCTGGGCCACCGCAGGTGCAGTGATGGTTCTTAGAGGAATAGCCTCTGGGTACCGGGTGGAGTGGTACACCAAACCAGGATAAACCTGTGACCCAAAGAATTCGGTGGATCTATAGGCCCACAATGTCGATGCCCAGCGTCTGAAAGGGGGTGCTAACGGCAGGCAGTGGTTCCAGGGGAGCCTTTAGCTTAGCCCCTGTTTTCCCACTAGCTTGGCAAGTCAGACAGGTCCTGCAGAAGGTATCCGAGGAGATCCTGATCTGGGGCCAATAAAAATGTGGGACAGGCCTAGCAAAGGTCTTGTCTTGGCCCAAGTGTCCCGCCATTGGGATCTCATGAGCCAATTCCAAACGAAAGGCCCTGTAGCATTGGGGGACCACTAAGGCTTTATGACCCATGCACAGGAGCCTTGGGCTCACTGTAAAGGAGCCCATCCTCCCAGTAAATATGATACTTCCTGGAGGCATTGTCTGCTGCTTGGGCTTCTGCCTGTCACCTCATGGCCTCAAGGTTGGGGCACTCCTTCTGTGTCTGGCAAAACTCCTACCTGGTGGGCTCGCCTTTCACCTGCCACTCTGCAGGGGTAGGTAGGTCCCCCAAGGGAGCAACATCCCCCTCCGTGGACTCTGGTGCAACCCCCTCAGATGCCTTATTCATCTCACGCGATGACCGCCCCAGGGTGGGCTTCCCATGCCCTCGGGCTCCTCTCTTTTTAGCAGCTGGCTGGGCCATTATTCCAGGCTCCAGCCCTGGTTGGCTCCCTTTCTGGGCATCCATGGACTGTGTGGTAGCACAGATCCGCTCTGGTAACCCCAACATCTACACATGCGCTTTGAGCTCTACCTCCTTCCAGGCAGTGTGCTCAAGGTCATTCCCTAACAGAGAGTCCACTGGCATGGCCAGGCTCACAGCAACTCTTAGAAAGGCCTGAAACCACTTGTATTGCTTTGCCCACTTGCGTAATCTGAACTTACGCACACAACTTACTCACACGGAAACTCCAACACTCCTCTGGAGGTAAAAATTAGATGTATTAATATTGTGGGCAAAGGCAATAAGTCACTGAAGCTAATACATTCTTAGGGCACTGAGTGAAAGGCAATAAACAATGAATACACCACACTATATGTCTATAAATATGAAACTGTGAATACAGGTATATAAACAGTTAATGTACAAAGCAACTCACCAGATGCGTCCGCACCGGAGACTTCAACATCTGTAGCCAAGCACTGAACACCAAGTCGGGAACCCTGTAGAGACCGAGGGCTCAGGAAGTAATCTCTCCGGGCACCAAAGTTGTCCCGCGAGTGCGTCCACTCCAAGACTGAGTTCCTGAGCTTCACCCCACAGACACCGCTTTTTATAGTTTAAATCAACATGTTCGAGAAGCCTCTAGCAGGCGCTCCCGCCCATCTTTTCACAGGTGCTGGCCCCATCTCTGCATCAGACCCACGCAGACAGACCTGGCCAGATTCTGTTTGGGCTGAGCCAAGGCAAAAGACATTCCTTTCCCTATCTCCGGCCTTGGAGCTTTGCATGACCATCCTCCCTCTGTCCTAGAGATAAGCATAGAATTCACGAAAACAAGCTGAAGGTATAACATAACCTCACGAGGCATCCTCACGAGATGCCTCACAACAGCTTGTACTGGTTTACGTGAAAAACATGTTTATGTTACTGCTGAAGTGTAACTGCAGGGCAAGGCAGCACAAAATGTAAGTGCGATGCAACAAAATGGAAGATCAGAGCATTGCATGGAATCGAGGTCAATATGTAAATTAGCACGTGTAAAATGGCAAATTCAGTACACCCCTCCCCACTCAAATGGAACCTGTGTGATGGGATAGTGACCCTCCCTGTTGTGAGCCATCACAACTTAAACTCAATTCTGTTTAACTTAACTCAGTTCTTCTTCCCTCTTCTTCTGGTTCTCAACCTCTTTATCCTTCACTGGTTCCTTTTTTAGCGCTTGGACGCCTCAGGGCAGCAATCGCGCTGTTTATAAATTCACTTTCATTCATTCATTCATTCAACTGGGTAGAATGTATCGGGAATTAAATACTCT
This sequence comes from Lissotriton vulgaris, assembly GCF_964263255.1. NCBI lineage: Eukaryota > Metazoa > Chordata > Amphibia > Caudata > Salamandridae > Lissotriton > Lissotriton vulgaris. Next base: position 337,431,026 of record NC_141700.1, read on the forward strand.
GGGGACATCGGCTGACTCCCTACCAAAGTCATGATGGCACCTGTGTCCCTTAGGGCCTACATCCCTTGACCATTTAGGGTGACCCACTGCCTATACTTGGTAGTATTGGAGGGCATGTGGACCTTAGGATCCACCTCACTGTCTCTCAGAGACACTAGGACAAGCCCTGCCCCCTCACTCCCATTAGCTAGGGACAGCTCCTTCCCAAGCGCTAACCTAGCCACCTCACAGTTTTTACCTCCAGTGGGAGGTGGTGCTCTCTTGCGACACTTGGGATCCCCCTTGTAGTGACTAATCTCACCACACTCATAGCACCGGACAATTCTGGGCTGCTGACATCCATCAGGAAAAGTGGGCTTTTGGTGGCCAGATTGGGGCTAGGACCCAGACCCTTTCCATGGTGAATTGTTTTGGGGGCCTTTGGATAACTCTTTCTTTTTATCTCCCCCTCTTTCTTCTGGTGGTAACCCTGACCACATCTTTGGAAGTCCCCCCCAGAACCCTTGTTGGACACCCTGGTACTGACCCACGTCCCACCTCTTCCGCAAGCTTCCTAAGATTGGTCAACTTGCGGTCAGCCAGGTGTTGGTGCAGCTCTGGAAAACATTTCTCTAGAAGGTGCTCTCTTAAGAACAAGTCATACAACCCTTCATAGTCATGCACATTGCTGCCCCACACCCAGCCCTCCAAAGCTTTACTAACGTAGTCCAGAAAATCTACCCAGTTCTGTGTGGGAAGTTTGTGGCTATTCCTAATCCTCTGCCTATAGCTCTCACGGGTAAGACCAAACCTTTTGAGCAATGCTGCGTTCATGACCGAATAGTTGGTCTGGTCTTCCTTTTCTAGGCAAAGGAGTGTGTCCCTAACTTCTGGAGGTATGTACTTGTACAGACCACCCCCCCAGTGACTCTCTCTAACCCCATGGGCTCTTAGGGACACCTCATAGGCTGCTAACCACGTATCAATTTTATCCCCACCTTAAAACTGAGCATCACATCTTTAGGCATAAAGACCCTGGACTCACTTGAAGCTTCAGTAGGTACGCTGCCACCATTCTTGTTGCTGTTGGCCACTACTTCTAGGGCTCGGATTTCCAGCTCCTTCAGTCTGAGCTCATGGGGAAGTTCCTTTTCCCTCATAGCCAGTCGCTTTTCCTTGCGATCCTGCTCCATGGCCCACTATTTCCTTCTCCAGTTTGGCAAGCTCCAATCTGAGCTGTCTCTCCTCTCTCTTGTCCTCCAATTCCTCAGAGGACAGGGCCCTTACTGACACACAACTGCCTGCTTTGGAAGGTACCCTTGTACCTGGTAACAAATTGCCATTTTCCACCAAGTGCAGTAGGTCATGATTTCCTGCGCCGTCATGCTCTGGCCCCTGCCCGTCCCTATCTCCTTTTGGGTGGGCCATTACCCATGCTCTCTAGGCTTTCAGAAGATCTGCCTTCTTGGCACTTCGCTTGAAGGGCACCCTTTTCTCCTCACAGAATTCTTTGAGTTGCGCCACCGTGTAAGCTTCCAGATTGGCCAGCTTGAATTCCATCTTGCTAGGTAGGGCCTCAGACGTTTGTAGAGAAAATCAAAATTGGACTTAGGCAAAAGGACTTTGAAAAAGAGCAGCCGATCAGGGAGAATAAAAAAAAATGAAAAATGCCAATTGGAGAGGGTCGACAAAAAAATCAGTGGAGTCAGGTGTAGGGTTGTGGTGTACCCTTAGTCACTATATGGTGTTACACAAGCACAAGTCCTATCCCACCGCTTGATCACCAATGTTGTTAGAACCTGGGTCTCTAGTTGGCGGGGTATGCACCCTAGTCCAAGTAGGGACCACTGCTTCCTACAGGGTAGCTTGGCACAGAGCAGGAAGACCAGGTGCACCCTCACACGGCTTCCTTGGTGTTCGTGTGGCGAGCCGTCCGGTTGCTTGGCAACTTCCCGTGCTGGCTCCAATCCCAGTGCGGTGTGGCCTCTGACGGCACTGGGAGATCCTCACAGGTCTCCCGAGGCTCCCGGGCAGTAACTCCAGCTGATCAGTGTTTCCCCTCACAGCGCTCTCTCCTTACATCGCTTGTCACGGCCCCAGGCCCGTGCTGGTGATCTCGGGGGGCAATTGTGGTTGCTGATTGACTTGGGCTCACAGTGGTGATCTCGGGGAGTTTAGAGGCTGAGAAGTTGCGCCGACAGCAGAGACGGGCATGAAGACTCGCGGTCTCCGAGGCTAATACGTGAAGCGCTGACACACACTCGGTGTTGCGGAGACAACCTGAAGAGCTCGTTGTGGTTCCCAAGTACTTCAGGGGCCTTTTAAAAATGTTGCAGTTCCAGAAAGGCAGTTTCCCTGAATGTCGTAGTCCTCAGTTCATGGAGGGGAATCACGTGGTTGCCTGTATGAGCTCTGCAGAGGTAATTTCCTTGAAGAAAGATGTTGTTATACTTACAAACTCTGCAGAGGCAGTCTTTAACAAGGATTGTGGTCCCAAAGGCAGGTCTTATGAATATTGGGGAGACACTCTGGGGGTGTCATTTCAAGTCCCCCTGGCAGCAGCAATCCTCACTCCAGCAGGGATTCATCCAGGTCAATGCAGTGTAACAAAGATGTGAGGCCAGGACCCTCCCTTATATATTCTACAGTCCAGTTACTGGAAGGTGGTGGAAGTCTCTGGAAGGGTCTGGGGGCAGGGGCTTCTGCAAGAGTCCAGGGAGTTCTGCCTTCCCTGACCTGGCTGTCACAGTGACAAAAGAAAGGGCAGTCCATTCCAGGGGAGAAGGTGTGAATCACCACTCCCACCTCCCAAACCAGGCAGGCTATCAGTATGCAGAGGGGAGGGAGGAGTCTACAGTGCCCAGGCTAAGTGTAGGCAGGAAAGGGTCCACTTTCTAAAAGTGGGACCTCTAAGGAAGTAGTGCCTAAACCCCATATATCATTGGAAAGTGTTCCCCGCCCAAGTCCAACAAGACCAAACATGACAGACTTATTAGGTCCCAGTCAGAAGTTATTTAATAAAGGAGGGTCCCCAATTGGAGGGTTAGGCCTCACTGCGGTAGCAAGGGCCTGTGGCAGATATGCCAGTGTCACAATGTTTTAGGGGAGAGCACCTGCACCTCAGCACTATTTAGCAGTGGTGAGGCACCCAGAGTCTAAAGTCCAACAAAAAGGTACGGTGAAAATAGGAGGCAAAAGGGCAGAAATGTAGGGGAAGACCAACCTAAGGCTGACAGGTCCAACAATCTTCTTGTCGGTAGATCACACACCATGAAGAACTGTGTGTTTGCTTTGCAAAAAAGACTAACATAGCGTACAGTTACACTTGCCTAAAACACCCTCTTATATAGGAACATGCACAACCAGCCTGAGTCAGAAATGCTGAAAAGGGAATGCAGACTGTAAATACGCAGCCACTTCGGAATATTATAAAACGATTTTATAGATTTGCCGCAGCCTCATGTAGCTTAATATGCTCCTAGAGGAACAAATTACACAGAACCTGAGGGTATTTGAAGGCTTAGCTATTGGTATTGGAACCCTGCCTTCGATGGATGCTGAGGCTGTGCGTAGTAGCGCCAGGCAGCCTATGACGTCATTTTACTCGGCGTCTTAATCTTTTTTCCCCAGCATACCTTTTGTTCACTTGGTAGGGAAAGCATGTACTTTGTGTATCTGTGTATGTACCCTGTGTAAACGTATCCTGAATATATGTGACGTGCTGTCATTAGTTGCGTTTTATGCTATAATGGAAGAACACGTTTTTTCAGGCAGTGGACCTGTCAAAGGTGTTACACAAACATTCACGATTGATGCATTTTATTCTAGCAAACATTGCAACTCAGCAAGGCTACCTCCTATCACAGCCACATGAAAATATTGGTAAAAATAAACAATGTTTTAATTTCATGGTTCAGTGACCCAGCATTTCCCAGTAAAGTCGTGTGGGCCTAAATGCCCTTGGTGAGCGCTCGGTCATATTGCTCTTGTTTTAGCAGAAATAGGAGAACTATCATTTTATAAACGAAACACATGTGGCCAGAGCATGAAGTGAACAATTTTCCAATTGTCGGGAATTGAGTCAGTTTTGATGTTATAATGTGCGTATTTCTCTAATTGATTAAGTTTTAGTAGATGCTATCGCATAGGTTTACGAAATATTCTTAAACAGAATTTGCAAACGTATTCTCCATGCAGTCCATTTAGCTTAAACATCTATTATGGTAAAATAAAAATAACAAATTACTAGACGTTCTCAAGAGCTGAGCTATATAGTTCAAGCGATGTTGGAATATAACGAATAAACTAGTCAGAGGAAGTATGTTTCATTTATTACACCACTAGAATTTTGGGGAAATTACTGGAATAAGAACTTTAATTTTTGCAGGAGTTTAACACAAAATGATGAGGCCAGCATCATCTGCAATATTTGGTGAGAAGCCCCCCCCCCAATATCATGGAGACTGGCCGCCTCACTGGTATAAAACCCTGGGCGAAGATGGCAGTGCCTAAAGATTGAGCCTCTCCCAACTCTATTGAACCACAGGTTCTGTTGGGCCTATGCTATGCCACTGTCATGTTGGAAATGCTCGATTTAATGCCACTGCCATCGAATTGCTTTCACCAGCACTGCTCGTGAGTAGTTAAGGATTTGGGAGGATTTGGTTAGTATGTGCAAAAGAACAAAAGATGGACGGGATGCTGAACAAATCAAACATTCTCCCCTAGTCACGGATCTGGGCTTAATTTATTGTTTTTTTGTTCACCGCGCCACCCCAGTTTGGACCCACCCAAACAGCACAGAACATTTCCAAACACTTCCAAACAAAAATAATCAGTCCCCACATGGCATTGGAAATCTTGATAACAGCATTGCATGCCTGAAACCTTTCTTCTTTAATCAACGAGTGCTAAAAGAAACAGTTGGCTAAGTATATCTTGTCAGTATTGCTGGGTCATGCGCCCACCATATGCATATGTGCTCAAGAATATTCTCGAAGCTACCTCTGCAGTCCTACTGGCCAGAAAATCGACGAATCACTCTCATCAGGAATATTGCAATGTGAACTAGAAACATCATTTGTTATATTTGAACACGCAAGGGATGGTCCCAGAGAGCCAGACAAATTACAGACCTATGTCAAATAGACCACTTTGGGGGTAAACCCACTGAAAAAGTAGCATTCATCAAAAGTTCTGAGTTAATCATTAATAAACAATCTCTTTGAGAACCAACGGGTAGGATTTTGGTTTGGAAGATGTACCAAGTCAGCACTCATTGCTTGATTCTGAAAATCCACAAGCTCCCACTGCTGTGGTTGTTTGTGGTCCGCAGCTTGACCGTTGAGTCGCCTGGTGTTCCGCCTGGTGTTCCAGAGTTCTGGTGTGCCCGTGCCGCCTGCGATCCACTGCCAGAGCGGAGGTCCCGGGAGCCACCTAAGTAAATTAAGAACTGCCGCCTTCTGCCGTTCTCTGCAGCTCCGTACCTCTCACCTCCCGCCACTTCTACCTGGCACTGGTACCGTTCAATCTGCTCTCCGTGCTGCAGCTCCAGTCCATCTTTGCCAGGCTCCCGCAGGCAAATAATCAGGGCCGCAGTCTGCCACGGAACACGGAACAAGCCACCAGCTGGTAGCAGCCAGGGAAAGTGAAAGTGCAGGAACGCCGGGAGTCCTGGGAATGCCGGGGTGACCCCTGGTGGAATCACGAGGTGAGAACTGCGGGGAGAGTCACGCCTGATGATGTTGGTGAGCAACAAGGTCATTGGGAATTGAGTGGCCAGTCACCTGACATTTGATATCTGGGGGGGTTAAAGGAGCCAAGGGAAGTCGAGGATCTGCTCCACCCTCCACCCTCTTTTGCGGGCTACCCCCCTGTTGATCTCCTGCTGGCCCATCAGGATTGCAGGGCTTTGACTACTACTTCAACTACCCCAAGCCCACACTCATCCCTGCTTACTATTGCTTACTGTTGTAGGTCCCTGGTTTTTGGTCCCGGTCTGCACATTGTATTTCCGGCGTTGGGCGCTGAGTGTTTGCTGTTCACCTCAGAGCCAGAGTTGGTGCCGGTGCCCTCTTTGCAGTGCCTTCTTTGCGGCGGAGACAGCGGTGTCTTCACAACAGAACCAGCAATCAGAGTGCACACCAGAGAGGAGTGGCCAGCTACAGGGTGCTTCAGGGCACCAGAGGTAGATCAGATATGGTCCGCTTTAACTCAGCTGCCGTTTACAACCCAAGTTCACTTTAGTGGCAGCCTTGTGGCAGAACTGTGGCAGATTTGCATCAGTGTCTGGGAATGCCAGGGCTTGGGACGAAAAATGTCAAGTGAAAAGCGAAAGTGACTACAAAAGACAGTTTATTCAAGCTAAGGGAAAAGGGAAAAGAAAAAGAGAGAGGGGTTATCTGGGTGAATCGGGCAAGGCAACGCAAGGAACCGCAAATTCCATCTCAACCCCACCTCAATTATTTTTCCCTCATCCTGTTTTCCTGCAACCTTGCTCCACTGTGAGAGTGGTTCACCTGCAGTTTCCTCACTGTTCGTACGTGGTCCACACGGTCATCTCGAACGGCAAAAACAGGTCTCTTAGCTCTTCACTTATCTTCCACGGCCAAAGTAGAGGATGAGATCAGGCAAGCTGAGGTCTACAATTCTACAAAAGAGAAAGAAACAGGGAGGTAAACTAGAGACATCAACCGTGGATACTGACCAGTTACTAAACCTGTCACAAAGTGTTTTTGGAAGTACTATAGTTAGCACGACCCAACTACACTTGAAGGAGGCAGGCGTGGCGGACCGTAACCCACTCAGTAAACAACCAAAAATAACGAAAAAATGTGCCTTCCTGAAAGATGCAGGGTCAGCTGTCTTTTCAAGCAATATGGAAATCAAGGGTCTACCCATTCCACTGAGCCCCACAATGACTATCAGTAAGGGAAGCTCAGACGGCAACAATGAGATAGGCAAATCTCACAACAACCAAACGTTAGTCACCAGAAAATGTGATGAGCCAAAACCATCACAGGAGGGCGGAGTCTGTAATTCATCTATGCAGAGCAGTATAGGGGTTCATACAGCTACGACTTTGGGAAGTCCCAACACAAAGATCACTCCAACTCAATCAGTGCCAAGGGGTGACTTCATAGCCACTTCTGTCGTCAGATCAAATTCTATCTTTAACAATATCGATTCTTCAATAGAATCTAACAGTGTGACAATGAACGATCCTGCAGCTACTAATACTGTCCCCCACAACGCCAGTTTGAACACATTGCGGAATTATACTGAACTACCAGCTAATCCTGCCAATAAGGGTAGATCAACCGCAATGAAGGAGGAGGGAGAAGCCACTTCAGCTCTTATACCATCTGTAACACTGGACCATTCACCTCCTTGGGGGGATGGAGGACGAAAATCTGCCCAACGCGTACAACACGTCTCAAGTGGGTCTGCACCCACGCCATTCACAGAGGAAGCTCATGCAGTGGAGAGAGATCTTTCCTTTTTTGAATCAAAAGAATGGGAAAAAATGCTGTTTTCATACGGCAAAGATGCCCCTGGCCACCCTCGGCCATCATCTTCTCCAAAGGAGGAGAAGACGGAGGATTTCACTCAAGAGAAGGCATGGGCCACAGCTCTGGACATCCTACAAAGGCCGGCTGATGCAATGACCTATCAAGCCAACAAAATGGACATACAAATCAGCCTCTTGAACACACTGGCTGTGTATGTAGTCAAAATAGATGATAAGATTACAAACCTGAAGAATTTGATGAAACGGGCCCAAACAGCAGTAGACAACCCGCAACAAGGATGCGATTGTTCATCAATAGTCGAGATATTGAGCACCCTTCCAGATATGATGAACAAACTATTGGTAGACCTAAAAGAAATCACAAACTTAAAGCCATTCCCCCCACAAATGCTAGAAACAGCAACTCAAGTCTTGTAAACAAAGCAAAAGCAGTAGCAAATCCAGGGGCACGTTGGACTGAGGTCAGGGACTCGTCTTCACCCCAGGATATATCGGCCACCAGCAGCTTAACGGGTGACCAACACAAATCCCCAATTGCAGGCAAAGCAAAGTCTACTTCACCACATTTAACCGAACAAGATATGGAAGACCAGATTGGCAAGGGGAAAAGACAAAGGAAGCGAAAAGGCCGTAATAAGATCCGTAGGTCCAAACAAGACCTGAGCCTCTACCCGATATTTAACACCTACAGAAGTGCAGCAGATACAGAGTGTTATGACTTAAAATGAACTGATGAGCCAAAAAAACAATGAGAGGACCAACCAAACTTACTGGAAAGTGGCAAACAAAAGAAGATTGGCACTCAGTCACCAGCAATGAAAAAGGATGTAGCAGGGGCATATAAGGCCCACTTGGCATACAGGGGGAAAATGGAGCCAATTATAACCACTCATATGGCTCCTCCTGACCCAACGCCTCTGCAAAAGGCAGAGGGTCAAAGTTCCACTGAGCCAATTATCCTGCTTGACAGCACAAACTCATCGAATCAAGCTCATACCAGCAGCTCACATCAAACTCATCCGGGCAAAGCAACAAAAGACCACAGCACAAATCGAAAGTCCCCTAGTGCACGGAATATAGCACCTTATATACCTATTCACATAGCAACGAACGAGCAAACATCAGGACCCCCACTAGGAACAGATCAGCCGCTTTGTGCACAAAGGCCAGAGCCAAATTCAAGGCTGCCAATGGCCCCTTCTCATGGTGATCCAACCTTTACGCTTTTCTATCCAGAGTACAAGTCCAAAGGCAGCTGTGATATACTAAACCGCGGGAACATCATCTAATTGATAGAAGCAATAGGCCTGTCAAATGTCATAACGTCACAAGACATTATATCGATAGATTTTATCACACCTGGCCTGGGGCAAATAAATGAAACCACAAAGGTCACTTGGAGTTCGACAGAGGCAATTAATAATATCTTAGGGCACACAGAAACCTTCAAGCAGTGGGGCATACTCATTCAACCCGGTAGGAAACCAGGCTACTCACACTTTCTGCAGGCAAGCCGATGCACTGAGCACTCACATGTAGAAAAAACAGCAGTATATTCAGTCTTGAGGAGTGCCTGTAACAAAACTCCCACTTCCGACCCTAAAGTTAAAAAAGCAAGAGGGGAGCATACCGTACTCAATAGGGATCGGGAAGAGGCGGGAACATAGTCATGGCTGGCGGGCTCTCTAAATTCAACTTGGCTACTAATCTGACATCAAAATAGCCAAACGGGTCATAATACTTGTCCTTTAAGGATTTTCTCCTGGAATATCAATGGGCTAACAAATCAACTGGGGGATAAAGCAACAATCTCCTATCTACGATCATTTGAGATAATACTACTACAAGAGTCGTGGCTTGTGGAGCCGCAGCAAATAGAAGGGTTAAAAACTCCATATTCCAGCCCTGAAACTGAAATCTTCGGGAAGAGGCAGCGGTGGCTTAGCAATATATATATCAATAAAAATGGCAATTGCTTCATGGGACCTTGTGAGCTCATCCTATTCCCTCCAGTCTGTGGGAATCTCTTGTAGTACAAATAAAGGCAAGCCTAGGTCCATCACTCTAATGAATGCCTATGTTCGCCCAAACTCAGTGTTGAGGCAGTCCTTTTCAGATGAGGTGACAGCGTCAGCATTAAAAATGAAATCTGGATCCCCGAATGTGGAGATAATACTATCTGGTGATTTTAACATGTGGCTAATGTCTGACTTACAGAAAAACAAGGTAACTAAATCACAAGAAACCATTTGGGTCATACCACCGCAGGACCTTCCATGGATGGCACAAGGAAGACCTGAAGGGACGCTCTTCACAAGGTAACCTGGAACACCTAGGCCTTGGAGCCCTCAATGGTCACATCCTTCCCGACAAGCCACCCGGCCTCTGATACCTATCAAAAAATGGTGCTTCCTTAATCGACTACACCTTTGTCAGCCTCTCCCTCCTGCATCAAATACTAGGCTTCGGATTAGGTAATAGAACAGAAAGCGTTCAAAGTCCGCAAGAAATATCGCTTAGCACCAGACTAATGCAACACGAAGAGGGAAGGGCTCCGGCATCTGATAGGTACATGATCAATTTAAAACTAAACAAGTGCTCAGTCAGCAAATTGCAACAAGTCACAATGGAGGCAAAACAAATTTTTGAGAGCACCAGCAGGTCAGCCAATGACCAAATTGCTAATTGGACAACATTTGTAATTAAAATGACAGACAGACATTTAAAACCAATAACGCATGCAAAATCAAATGGGGCACAATCGCCGACCTCCTGAAATCTTGTGATACAATCAGCAAAAAGAACTATGAATTGGCTATGGCTGGAATTAAAAACAAAGCCAACGGACCCTCCAACAATAACCAAACTGAGAGAGGCCTGCAGACATCTAGAGAATGCAAAAAGAGAACAATGCAGAGCCCACTGGAATTCTTTCTGAACCAAATTATATCAAGATATAAAATAAAACAATTCTGCAAGGTTCTGGCGTACCATTAATAGTCTTGGAGGGCATGTCCCGAAAGTCACGTCATCAAATATGTTGGAGTTGGAGTGGTATTCTTTTTTGTACAGTCACTTCAATGATCGCCAAGATAACATTTCTGATCAGAATACCAGCGAAGAGGGCAGCAAAGCCCCAAAAGTGGCTAATTGGCCTTCAAAGCAACACACCAAAATGCTAACTATGGATGAACTTTCCAACGAAGGTCAAATAACTGAAAAACTAACAGAGAGCTTAACTCATCGAAGCTGTACCGCTCATAGAACTGTCCCGAAGGACCAAATTGAAAAACAGATAAAAAGGGTCGGAAGGATGGAGCCCCAGTTCCAGGAGGCATACCTCGGGCTTTGTTCAAGTAGGATCCAGCCTTATGGGCTTCCAAGCTATCTCCACTTTTCAATTCTATCTTACAAAATAACATCATTCCGCCCTCTTGGCAAGGATCGATTCTTGCACCAATTTTTAAAGGCGGGGAGAAAAAATGTTCAGGGAATTATCGATCAGTTGCCCTTATCGACAATGAAGCAAAGTACTTTGCAGGGATATTTCTCAATTCACTTTGGGTATGGGCAGACGGCCATTCTGTAATTCCTCTGAACCAGACAGGATTTACAAGTGACACTGGTACCTAGGTCAATCGTATGACTCTCTCCTGCTTGATAGATCAGGCGGAGACTAGCACTAGCCCGTTTTACATGGGATTTATAGATTACAAAAGCTGCATTCAATAAAGTCAACAGGTCCAAGCTTTGGCCGAAGCTATCCAGATTGAACATTCCAAATGGCCTTTTAAGAGCCAAACAGCTCCTGCACCAGGACACATGGGTCAGGAATAAGATTGGGGATGGCTACAGACTGTCACTCCCCGTCTTAATGATGAAAGGCCAAAAACAAGGATGTGTCCTGACCCTCACACTTTTTAACTTATGTTTTTCAGACTTCCCGGAAGCCTTAAACAAGGTAAACTCTCATGCGCCCAAACTAGCTTATTTCCAGCTGTCAAATATTCTTTACGCCAACGATGTGGTTCTTCTAAGCAAAACAAAGATTGGCCTGCAAAGACTCATGGACGCTACCGCTGAATACTCAAATAACAACAAGCTCCTGATACATAATAAGAAAACTAAAATCTTGGTGGTAAGTCCAGGAAGGCCCAAGAAGCTGGCATGGGTCTTAAATTGTGAAAGAATTGCAGAATCCAACTGCCATAAGTACTTAGGAGTTCTCTTCAACAATAACGGAGGATATAAAACCCACTTAGAAGAACCTAAAAAAAAGGAGGAGTACTAGCTTTTGCAATCAGCTCTATTCACAAAAAGCTACTCGGCCCAACTTTCGCAGCAACACTGCAGGCAGCACAGGCGAAAGTCATTCCTACATTAACGTATGGAAGTGAGGTGCTAAAAGGATTGGATAGCGGCCAATTGGTCAAAATCATTGCAAAAATCTATAGAATAGTATTCAAGCTGCCAAAACACACGTCACCAGCCCAAATTAGGCTGGAACTGGGCATTTGCAATCAATCACTGCCAGACTAATGAGCTTCTTAATGTGCTGCCATAAACTGAGGTCGTCAAAGGAAGGCAGCCTAGCTCAACGCCTATGGCTTTGCCTGAATACGAAACGATGGCGAGCAGGGCATGAATATTGGGCAAGAGGACTAAAAACTCTAGGCTTGAACGAACTTTGGAACCTACAAATCAGCCATAACGAATTTAAAAGGCTAGCAAAAATAAGCGCAAACAAACTCTCCTCATTGGAAGATAAGGCATGTCAAGCAAGAAGAAGCCACGGCTGGATGACCCTGTCATCATATGCCCAGCTGATGCCCCAGGGTTATCTAACCCTGCTGTTTACCACACACACTAAATTAAGTTTTTTTACATTGAGAATGAGAGTGATCAACTTGCTGTGCCATCTGCCCAAATGGAAAAGAGACCATGGCCAAGAACATTGTTGTCTTTGTGGTAATCACAGGGAAGACTTAATACACATCCTATGCCTCTGTCCAAACTTGCTGAAGGAAAGACGGTCCCTTTTACGCAAAGACTGGAACTTTAAAGAGGTCAGATCATGCAGAGCCGCAGTACTGGCCTGCTTTTACCCATGGAACACCAATTTAAACTGTGCACTAGTAAGGTTTACGGATCGTGCTGCAAAAAAACTAGTGGAGGGGATCAATGAACAGCATCCTTCATTAGGAAAATAACTGGCGGTATCTCCTTGCAGATATCTAGACGAAGGATGAACTGTTAGTGTCATCAAACTAACAGGCTAAAGGCGCTGAGCACACAGGCTGGACTACTCCGGCACTCCATTTTTTTTTTAATTTGGACACGACCAGAATAGCCCCAAAGGGGTCGCCATCAATATTTTGGAGGCAGTGCAACCACAAGAGACCTCTGACAATCGGGGGCGGCGGGAGTCTTCTAATATAAGGAATCATGGTTTTACTTTGCTTTAATACATCCATTTTAATCTTTTGTAACTTGCAAAGGTTTTTTAAATCATGCAATAAACTTTCTTCAGCACTCATTTATAGCTGGGATAACTTCAAGAAAACGTGTGGATTCAAATGGATTTGCACTGCTTCTCCTACTTCACCTATCAGTTTCTTTTGATAATGTGTACCAGCAATACAATTTTGAAAGACTACATCACAAGGGATTCAAGGCACTGCACTAAAATGTATTAAGTCATACCTCACTGACTGAACACAAATTGTGACTTCACCGTCATTCCTATCAACATCAGTCTCACATTCTGACTCTGATTCTACTACATGTACCCGTCAATGATCCCTGAGTACTCATTCAAACAAACTTGTCATAATTATACCGATGACACATAGAATACTCTTAAACTGGAAACACTATCAGATTTGAAGGCAGCTGGACTCGCTGAATGTTTACAAATGCATTACACCTGGATGGTACAGAATTGTGCCAAAGTAAACTCTACTAAAATTGAGAACTTAACCCTTACGCTATGGAAAAAAAACATCACCACCACAGTCTGACCTAGGGAAATTGGATCTCCCCCTACCACAGCCACAAAAGTAAAGAACTTAAGAGTGACCATAGGCTCCTAACTCACACTTGAAAGTCAAATCAACAATGTGACAAAAAGTGCTTTCAACATCATGAGAACACAATGATGGATCTTCCATTCTAGGGCTACCCACATAGAGTAAAGACCTCAATAGCATTAGCAATACTAAAAATGGATTCACAAAGTGCCTATTAAGTGAGCTCCAAAGAGTACAAAATGCAGCTGCCAGGCATGAATTTAGCTTGAACAGACAGAGCCACATCACCTGCCCACAAAGCACTACACTGGCTAACAGTCGCAAGAACAATATCCCACAAAACCCTTCGCTTCATTCCCTGGACTAGTATTGGACCTGACATCCATGGCATGGTATTCCCTCAAATGTTTTGCCTTCACGCCCTCTTGCCCCCATTCTGCTGAATTTGTTTTTGTTGGCTTAAGGATGTGTACACATTACCACTGCTAACCAGTTATAAAGTGCTTGTGCTCTCTCCTTCAAACATATTACAATTGGCCTACACCTAATTGGCACATTTATTTACTTATATGTCCCTTGTAAATTGTACAACATGTACCTAAGGCCTTTAAATTAAATGCTATATTGGGCTTGCAGAGCTCATTGTCTCACCCACTAAAGTAGCACTTTAAAAACATGTTTCAGGCCTGCCACGGCAGCTTGTAAACAAATTTTAAACTGACATTTTAACCACGCAAAATAAACCTTATGCCAGGCCTAAACCTTCCTTTTTAATAATTACAAATCACCCCTAAAGAGGCCGCTAAATGCTCTTAGGGCAGGGTACACAATATAAAAACGTAGGCCATATGTACTTTGCTTTACATGTCCTGGCAGTGAAATACTTCTAGAGTCATTTTTCACTGTTTAAGGCTTATTACAAGTGATGAGTTTGTATTGGCAACAGGTAGAAATAAACTGTTTACCGTCAAATGGATTGTAATTTACCATCCACTTTATAGTGACATTTTAAATTACAATTCTTAAAGTGCCACTTTTAGAAAGTTGGAATTTTTTTGTCCCAACCATTTGTGCCAGGGTACTGGGCCACATGACAGTAAATGGCTCTGCTTCTGGGGTTTGTGTATTGTAGGGGTCTTAGGTGTGGGACTGATGAGCAATCCTGGCAGGGTGACGGGAAAGGAGCTGCAACCGGCCCAACTTACACATCAAAGGGCTTTGCCTGCTACAAACACAAAGTTACATAATACCAGGCCTGCCCTGCCATTTGCCATTCCCTGACAGTTTGCAGCCTTGACACAGAGAAGAACGAACATTCCAGAACTATATGTGGGGGTAGGATAGGAAGTCTTTTCACACACAGGTGGGAACCAGGTATAATTATTGTACCTCCGGAGTATTTCTTCAGAAAACTCCGAACCTGGGATGTTACAGGAGATGGACTGCCCTGCTCTCAGAGGACTTTGTGGCTTCTTCACGGACTGCCTTGCTGCTTGAGAAGGAAGCCTTCATCCTAGGCTATCCAGAGTGACTCCAAGGGTCTATTGGCTGGCCTTCTGTTTGAGAAACAGGGACACTGCAAACTGCAGAGGCCTCCCTGCAAATGCCCAGCTGTCCTGATTCAACTGGACCTACCTGGACCCACAACTGGACCTTCTTGAGCCCTGATGCCCTCTGCTGGAGTGAGTCCTGATCCCGGAGAAGTGTGGCTCAATGATAAGAGCGGCAGACCCTGACGCAGAGGTCTAGCCCAGGACCAGGGTTCAATTCCCTGCCTCAGCGGGTCTTGGGCTCAAAAATTCCATGGACCTGATAATTCTCGCCTCAGTGCCTATTCCAATCATGGAGTCCCACTCTGCAACTCTGGGCAATAGCTTGCTTAATCTCCACAACGGCCCCACAACCCTAAGGAAGCCTGGCCTCCACCTTGGGGGTGCCCAGGAGTGGACGCCTCACAGGGAAAGCCAGGATGGGTTCCACAGCGGTATTCGTACAAGCGCCTTGAGACCCTTGCGGGTGAGTAGTGCGCTATACAAGTATCAATTTACATTTACATTTACAAAAGATACCTCCCCAGGTCTTGGGCTCTCTTTTGGCATCAGAATGCATTCTCTTTAGGAAAAGGTGGACATCTTGATGCTTGGCCTTCTTGTTACTGTGAACAGGCCCATTTGTGGCAAGACTCTGATGCTCCCGATGACCACCAGCATGGAAATCTGGTGAGACTTACTTTTTATGCCAAGACTGATGGTCTGCAGCGACCAGCACTTCGTGCTACAGCATACCCAGCTCGCGACTACCACCAGCGCAAGGCTACAGTAACTACCATCCGTGATGCTTGACTGGCTCTTCACTCTATAAGTATAATTACCCATGACGCACAACCTGCTCTTCCTGTAACTGTGACAACTGTCCATGACACAATACCTAACCTCCTACTTTCAGCCTTCTCCAACGCAAATTGAATTCTTTGCTTGGGTCTTAGAAGATAACTTTTCAACAGGACTAACTTGGTCCTTGCATCCAAATCACGCTCTATGGTAGTCGGCCTGGCCATGTGACTTTCTCCCGGTCTAGCGCTACCAGATGACTGTGGCACCTTGAGTTCTTAGACTTTATTGCCACTTAAAAATGTACAATTGCATATCTCTGGTTCTACTGATTGGATTTTTGTTGTTCTAGTATAATTTTATTTATCAGAATGTTCTCTATTTTTACAAACTGGTTTGTGATGTTTCTTATGTTGTTTTGTCACTTTATTACTACTGCTTAAATACTATACACAGTGCCTCTAAGCAATGTCGGACTGTTTTTGTACCATGCTACCAGTGAGATGAGCACAAGTTAATTGAGTATCTTTTTGTGGTTAAGCTTGATATGGATTGTGTTTGTTACCTGAGAGAAGTTTCCAACCCCCCAACAACCAATAACGCAATTTCTTACGGCAAGCCAGTATACAGGGCTAATATTTCCACAATCAAATTTGAAACACACAAAAGGTGAATATTAGATAAAGAATGGCGTCATCCTGCCTTTGAGAAGAATCCAGACAGGAGGTAGCTCATTTACTGTGAAAAGAAGGAAACTAAAGAACACCTTACCCAGGAATATGGACAATCAAATACCACCTAGAAGTCAGAAGGACAAGAAATCTTGGTTATATTGACAAGTAATATCCGAAGTTTTAAATTCTACACTTTGCATAAAGTAAATTAAAGAAATTAACAACAGACTTGCAGTACTGACACTTGTGTAATGCAGTTTAGAACAAGAAAAAGCATGCATTACCACATGAACTCCCATTGTGACTCATGGAACTTGAGATGTGAATAACACAGCACCAAGGAATAAATGAACCGCTCATTAGAGGGATTCCCCGGGTGGTACTACTAACACAAACTTTCAGCCAGATCAAAAAGAGGAAAGAAAAAAACACAAAATACATCCACAACTGTGGAGAGGAAGCAGAAAGAACCAGACTCAACTACTTGCTTGGCTAAGGCTGCCAATTTTAAGGTGTATCAGAATTGCTTTGAGACAGGTGTGCACCCACAGCAAGCCAATGTAGTTCCACTAGAAAGACAGCTTGCACCAGGTTTCTGGCACTGCTGCTACTCTCCAGGTTAAGCCAGGTTAAATACCAGACCCACAGATTCTCCCTAAGGAATCGATCTAAAGAATCCTTTACTGTCAACCTTATGCTGGTTCAAAGGTGCCAATGTTAAAGTCCTAATATGTTAACCAATTAATTTCATATTGTGATTGTGGTGCTGTGTATTATTATGAAATCAGGCTACATCATTTGTTTGAACATGGGCAGTCATTCACTACCTTGGTAATTGGAGCTCTATTTTATTATAATGGGTAAACGTCTCAAATGCAGTTCATAATATGAAATATTTTGTAAACATACAGGGGGCTATTCTCAGATTGCATTTGTAGTACATTCTGTAGTACTACAAAACATACCACAAAATACTATTCACATACCTACATGCAGCCTTTCCTATCTGCAGCTGTGCAGAGATCTCTGCCCCTAGAGCCGCAGATGTAACTGCATGTTTATAGTAAATGCGGTTGGGACAGAAGGGACTAGCTAGAAAATTGGGAATACTTACTACTAAAGGGAAGGGGGAAAGGGGTGAGTAAGAAGGGATTAAGGGTGGGTCAGGAATGCGTTTTGGGAGGCATATTTAACCTCCCATTAAAGTGTAAGCCAATTCATTTTCACAAACTGCACTTCTGAAGTTACTACCGCCTCAAAAGGATTCAAAATGATAATACATTTCTCCAGCTCTGAGCTGAATTCCACAACCACACATGGCCAACCACTGGTACTGCAATCCCCTTCCATAGAAAACAATAGAGTTATGAACGTAAAATAAAACCTTATAGGAAATAATTTTAAATTCAATACAATTAATTTACCTAGTTAAATATATAAATAAATATAATTTAATGGTAAAAAGTATAGGGAAATTGTGGATGTGAGGGTGCATTTGGTGGTAAGAGAATAGCGCTAAATGTTGGTAGTGAGTTGGAGGAATCCTGCAAAAGGTGCACATTTAGCGAGTTTGAGTGACGGCTCATATTCACGTTCTCTTGGATTTACTACTATTTTTTAGTGCAAAATGCAACCATGTGTCCATTTTGGATGTGGGGGGCATTTTTACACTAAGAAAATAGTGCTCAATACAGAATTACTCTTCTCACATAATTCTGTATAATGTTGTGGAATTCATAGGTAATTTTGCATGATTTTGATGTATGGAATTAACCGAGTTATCCCCACTGCTAATGCTTTCCAAGGCCACTATCCCTGTATGGAGGTTTTTGGGAGGCAAGAACAAATCACATTGTTTTCTATTTTGTTCTGAAATACACAAAAACAGTCATAGAACTTGATAAAGTCCTAGAAACAATTTGGGTCTCAGTCCAAGACCCAACAAACCTGTTTGGTAATTGCACACCCATTAAATACTGACATTTCATTGTGTGATTTTTAGTTAATGCTCAATTACCATACCAATTTCAATTTCAGACTTGTACAATTAAATGTACAGATAGCTTCATGAATTGAACCTCAGGAGTAAGAAAGGAAGAGGAAAGAGGATACGCTCTCAGAGACACAGGAAATAACTTGGAAGGAGTTGTGTGAAATTAAATCAATGAATACATTTAAAATACCTAACCACACATACTGCCCATCAAATGGAGGATCTGGGGAATCCCAGAGTCCCATAATTTGGTTCCTGTGATTAAAGGATTAGACACGTTTTGGGAATTTCAAACCAAAGAATATGGTTAATGGACAGTAAAATATGTGGCAGCAAACTCTATTTTTGCTTATTTGTTTACTTTTACAAGCAAAAGTACATTTATATAGAGTAGCTATCAAGAAAGATGGCCAATGGATAAAGATTTTTAGGAGCATGTGATAAGTTACTTCTTTAGAACTCTTATGTGCCTTTATATATTAGCCCCCATAGCTCTAAAATGGAAATATTCAGGGAATATGCATAAACAATTAAAACAAATAGAAAGGACTGTGCTCTATTTGCACTTTTACTAATAGGGAGTTCAATGTTTCGTGGCTGATTCACAAAGGCATTTAAGAGTACAAAGTCTGTGTCCACCATAGTGCCAATTGCTGCTACAGGCGCATGTGGAGAGCCGGCAAAAGGGCACACTCTCCGAAGATCAACGATTAGCTTTCATAGTGGTCATACATGAGGAGGGTAGGCCAGAAGAGCAGTGTGCCTCCTACCAACCTATTTTGCTTCTCAATACTGAAGCCAAAATCCTCACCAAGCTTCTGGTGTCCTTACTTGTTCAAATTATTTCCAGGTAGGTGCATGAAAATTCAGGCTTTCTGCCTGGTATAAACACAGACCTCAATGTGCATTGCCTCTATGGAGTGTTGATAAGATCTGTAAGGAAGCAGTGATACTGTCCTTTGATGCACGTATGGCCTTTGACATGGTTGAGTGGCCATACCTTTTTGCCATGTTGGAGCACCTGGGCATCCGCCCAAAATCTTTGTCTTAGTTGAAACTCCTTTACTTCTAACCTTTAGTCCAGGTTGTTTAAAATAAGAAGACATCTCATGTGTTTCCCCTTCAGTATGGGACTAGGCAGAGCTGCCCTCTCTCACCACTTATTTTTGCTTTTATCCTTGAGCTATAGGCAGCTTGGGTTAAAAGGGTTCCATTAATCTATGGCCTGCACTGGATGGAAGACTGGGAAGACAGACTATCTCTCTATACCGAAAAAGTCCTATTCTATATTGCGGCTCTGCAGACCTCCATCCATAAAATATTACACATATTTACCAACTTTAGTAGATATTCAGGCTATACTATTAATTGGTTCAAATCCTTGATATATGTCCTATGTTGACAGTCGCCAAGATTACCACCTGATTGTGAGGCGCAAATAGTAAAAGATGGTTTATATTATCACTAATCCTGACTTATTTGCTACCATAAATCTCCAAAGCCCGCTGATGTGACTAAAAAGGCTTGTTCAGCAATGGAAGCCACTTACCCTGCTCGGAAAAGAGGCATTATTAATATGATGCCGTTTTTCCTTTACGTGCTGCAAAATAAGCTATACTCTGTTCCCGTAAAATATTTAAAAACTGGCTGGTATGATAGAGGAATTACCCTGCCGGATATACAGTTATATTACAGGGTGGTGCAGCTGGCGGGTATCAATCAATGAGTTCATCAGCCTGTAGATGAACCAGCATTCCCTATGGAGCGACATCTCTTATGCCCGGGAGGCTATCTGGGGCATTTTATACTAATTCAATAATGTGCACATCGCAGGACTAATGGCGCTCATGGTCCACCTTTGGCATGTGACACTTAATCACTGGTTTGGGGGAATACAATTACTCAAGTCACACCATTATAAGACTACAAAATATTAGGCAAGCTGGGAACACGACCAGGCTTTGATAAATGGGACCTTATTGAACTCTAAGGAGTGGGAGATCTCTGATCCAGTGGAGCAATGATCTCATTCACTGACCTTCAGAGTGATTTTCACCTGCAGACTAAAGAAACCTTCCGTTAACTTCAGGTCTGACATGCTCTCCAGGTGGTGCTCTCCCAGGGTGTGGACCACCCGGAATCATTGTCATTAGGGAGTAGATAGTTAGAAGAACATGTGACCCGCAGGGCAATATCCCTGCCGTAGCCTTGAATCCTCAGTATCGTATGTTGCTAAATATGGCCCACTTCCTGATAGCCCAAGGTCTGAATATATACATGCAGAATTAATGGAGTGATCAAGTGGGGGAAGGGAAGGATGGAAACAGCAGGGAAGAAGGCCTGTAATGAAAACAACAACGTTTGAGAACACAACACATCAATATTAAAACAACTGTACCCTCCCTATAATTGGCAGGAAACCCAAGAAGGATGACATTTTATGATCTAGGATAAATGAACAAACCAGAAAAAACGATATCTAGTGCCGATATCTGCAAGTAGTATCGATATCACCTGAGAGAAGGAACATACCAATGGGGTTCAAAGATATAGCTGTAACAGGGTAGGAGAGGTGCCTTCCTGGATCACTAGATCAACCCCTGCTATGGAAAACAGAAAGAGACAAGCCCAGACAACAGCATGGGTTAGTAATAAAAAAAACATAGTGGCTGGCTTTATCCAACAGCAGAATGCCAGTAGAATAACCCCAATTTCTATTGGGCTGTATTTTGTTTCTATAAATCCTTTAATTTGTCTCAAGCAACGTAAATCCAATACACAAGTTTTACACCACATGTCAATTCGCAATAAATGACTGGTATTGCATCCTCTTTGAAACACTTCCTGACTGATACTCAGAATACTGTTTTCCCAATATCTCCTTGGGAACTCGTAAGGCAGTTAAAATGACAAATACTGGGTAACAAGGTATATCATTGTATTGGTTTTGCTTGTTCTCCCTGTATGAGCTGATGTATCAACTCACCAACACAGGAGAACAGATATCTGCCAATAATCAGCAGAACACCCCTGCAACCGCACAGTGCGTGTTGCGAGAAATAAACAGAAAAGGCAACCCAGCAGCTGCGCTCCCAGCGTGTATTGTTGGAAGAAACAGAAAGCAAAATTGCCAGGCACTAATGAAAAGCGTGTCCAGAGATGAGCAGGGACTAGGAAGTCCCAATGAAAAGTTCTGCTCCTTCTCCCCACGTAACCAGAACTCCGGCGTACACCAAAGGGGAAAAACAGCAGTGTAACAAAAACCAACAAAGACATGCCACAGAGAAGCACACTAGGGTGATGTGAATGGGGGTAGAACAGACGGTGCCTCTTCACCCTTACCAGACCTATTCTTCACGAACACTCTGCTCCTGGCGAGGAATAAACGACACCACCCAACTGGCACCCCGAAAGCTCATTTGTTCACTGGCTTCCTGGAACGCGGGTGCGTCCGCTACGGTGAACATCCCTGGGATTCTGGGGACTGTAGTTGATCTTGGAAGATCCAACGAACCCATGACTTTACAGTATTCTAGGGATGCTTCCTCTATCCATTGTGACAATCCCACACTTACTGAAAATTAATAAACAACTCCTCATATACACTTCTTTGTTTGCAGGATTGATAGGGGCTTACCTGGGGAACATGGCTGATGATGATTGGCCAAAGGCACTGGTTTTGCTCAGGGAGATGGCTGTTAGGGACGTTTTAGATTGGTGCATCTCAAAATACTTTACAGATCTTATTTAAGCATGGGCTGAAAATTCATTCCGCTCGTGGAATTTGCGGATTTTCCGTGATTTCGTGATCCGCGAATCTCGCAAAATCGAGGTAAAATCCGCGAATCAGCGGGGACGAATTTTCAGCCAAGCACTTGCAGGGTTAGAGCAGCAGGTGCAAAAGTTAAAGGTAATTTTTTGTAACCTTTTACAAAAGGGTTACAAAGAAATTAACTTCAACTTGGGCACCTGCTGCTGTAAGCCTGTAAGTGCTTCCTGGCGCCTCGTTGCCTACTTGCAACTATTCTCTGACCCTGCTCTGACCCTTGAAGCAGGGTCAGAGAAAAGTTACAAGTAGGCTATGAGGCACCTGTCATAAAAATTAAACCTCAATAGGAAGCACTGACAGATATAAAAACAAGCATTTGCAATGCAATAAGTCTCGCATTAAGAAAGTTTGAGCTATTGGTCCTGTAAATGACAATTTTTTTTATTTATGCGTTGGTTTTGAAAATAGCTAAATTAATAGCTTTGGCATTTACAATGCCAATACTTATAACTTTCGCAAATGTGACACCTATAGCATTTGTAATGCAACATGTTTTGTATTTACGTGACTTAGATGTATTGATATTACAAATTACAATGGCTTTTAATTTTTTAAATAATGAATACTTAAATAAAAGTGGTTTTAATTTATAATGGCAATAGCTTAAACTTTTGTAAATAACTTTTGTGAAGATTATGTTCAGTGTATTTTATTGTGACGAAAATCCAAGAACAGAAGTGAAATATTAACATCTTTTTGTGACATTTGTAATAAAGCTTGAAACATTGAGAGAACATGTTTGAAGCAGTTGTTATTGAATGGTTGCGCAGAGTGATGCTGGGGTGGTGCTGAGTGGGGTTGTGGTGGTGCTGAGTGGTGCTGTGGTGATGCTGAGTGGTGCTGTGGTGGTGCTGAGTGATAATGTGGTGGCGCTGAGTGATGCTGTGGTGGCGCTGAGTGAATCTGTGGTGGCACTGAGTGGTGCTGTGGTGGTGCTGAGTGGTGCTGTGGTGGCTCTGAGTGATGCTGTGGTGGTGCTGAGGGGTGCTGTGGTGGTGCTGAGTGATGCTGTGGTGATGATGAGTGATGCTGTGGTGGTGCTGAGTGATGCTGTGGTGGTGCTGAGTGGTGCTGTGGTGGCACTGAGTGGTGCTGTGGTGGTGCTGAGTGGTGCTGTGGTGGCGCTGAGTGATGCTGTGGTGGTGCTGAGGGGTGCTGTGGTGGTGCTGAGTGATGCTGTGGTGGTGATGAGTGATGCTGTGGTGGTGCTGAGTGATGCTGTGGTGGTGCTGAGTGGTGCTGTGGTCGTGCTGAGTGATAATGTTGTGGTGCTGAGTGATAATGTGGTGGTGCTGAGTGATGCTGGGGTAGCACTGAGTGATGTGGTGATGCAGAGGCCAGACAGGCACATAAAGCAGTCTAACAAAGGGCAGAAGGGCAGAAAAACAAGGAAAAACAAGTCTAACAGAGAGCAGAAGGGCACAAAAAAACAGTCTAACAGAGGACAGAAGGGCAGAAAAACAAGGGAAAAACGAGTCTAACAGAGGGCAGAAGGGCACAAAAAACGAGTCTAACAGAGGGCAGAAGGGCACAAAAACAAGGGAATAACTGTGCTGTAAAAGCAGCGCATTGCTGGAGCTGCGTCGCAAGCGCGACGCAGCTCCAGCAATGCTCTGGGGGGCCCTTTCTCCCCAATGCTGCGTCATGCCTTGTGCCTGCTTCAAGCAGGCGCAGGGTTTTGACGCAGCATTGGCCTAAAAGTGACTGAGTGAAATCTTGTAGATTTCACTCAGCCACTTTTAGGAGGCGTTCCTGTGCAGGAACGCCCTCCCCTGCGCCGGAACGCCTCCTGATGGCGCAGGGCTTTACAACGTGACGCATCTCTCAGATCCGTCACCTTGTTAATAACCAGCACCATGGCGCATCTTTTGTGCTGCCGCTGCGTCACAAAAGTGACGCAACTGCAGCACAAAAGAGGCGCAAGCGGCTTGTAAATCTGCCCCATAATGCTTTTACTACACTCTAGCTGCGTAAAGGGCCAGAAGATGTGTCTCCAGTGACCATATGTGCCTGTGCCTGAGTTACAGGCACACATCTTCCGGCCCTTTACGCAACCTCAGTGTAGTAAAACCACTATACATTTACCCAGTGAGGGAGCACTTACTGGATTAGCCAGTAGAAAGTACTCCAGACAAATCGCAAAAAAATCCGCGATTTCGCGGTAAAATTCACAAATTCGCTGATTTGTGTTGCGATTTCGTGGGGAAATCCGTGAATTCGCAAATTTTGTCCATGCTTAATCTTATTTATCTTGCAAACCGATGGTAAAAATGGGCAGGGGGTCAGATCCGATTTGTTACAGGTAGTGTGGCCACGAGGGTTCCTTCTTTAGCATCATTTGGGAGTGTCCAATAATCCAAACCTTTTCAGTATCTACAAAGGCATGCATGAATGCCACATGCGGTAGTGATTTGCCACCCTCGGCTAAGTGGTGCCTCCTTAATGTGTGGGATGCCACTGACTTGGTTCGCACTGAACAAATTTGGATGTCTTTGGGCATGATAGTTGCAAAACGTAATATAGTTCACCTGTCAGGTGTTGGGTCCACACCACTTCTGAGAGTCTGGAAAAGATACATGGAATGATGTATGATGGCGGAGAAGATGGTTTATGAGAGCAAGGGATGTCCTAAGAAGTGGGAGAGGGTTTGGGGCAGGAGTATTGTCCACAGTGTGAGAGTGTGTACTGCCCCCATCAGTATGTCTACCGAAGTGTCAATTCCAAGTTTAGATGTATTGATTGTATTGCTGGATGGGAATGTACCGATCTGTCACAAATGGCACTGAAGGGAACACGTACATCATGTTTCGAATCCTTATTTGTCTGTATAACTACTGTGGTGTATTTACAACTGATTGGATCGCTAAATGTTAAAAAAAGATGTTTAAAAATTACCTTTTACTGTACTCATAAAAACATGTGTGAATCTTTAGTTCTTTGATTGTTATACAATTAGGACCAGCACCCTTAATTCACCACTGTCTTCAGGAACTTGTTTTTTAATATTTTGCCATCTTCTGGGATACATCCTTCAGTGCATCCAAAACTCCTAAACTACCTGGGTCTTCATTACCGGGCTGTGCAAAACGCTATTGTGCTACCAACCTTTGTGTTATGTATCTATACCTCAAGCACTCTGAAGCCACTTGAGGTTGGTAAGCAGCACTGGCCTTCGACGGGGAGACCAAGAGGACGCCTAAGGGAAAGCTGCTGGAAACACTGAAGACAAAAGTCTCAGTAGGTCCTTCCACCTCTGCCCTCCCATGGAGCAAGTAGGCTAGATTATAGGAGTCACTCATTGGGTTACTACACCAAGAGGGGTACTTGTAATTCACAGCCCCTTCACAAATTAGTAGCAGGTCCATTTTTCTGACACTAGGTGCTGGGAAGTGGACCTCTAGGTAATAACCTCCCCTTTGG
The DNA here is from genome assembly GCF_964263255.1 of Lissotriton vulgaris. NCBI lineage: Eukaryota > Metazoa > Chordata > Amphibia > Caudata > Salamandridae > Lissotriton > Lissotriton vulgaris. The sequence continues at coordinate 337,456,811 of NC_141700.1, forward strand.
TCCTGAAGAATGCTGCGTACCCTTCGGTGACACTTTAGCAGAAGCATGTTGACTCTTTATAACACGGTGAAGGGAGATTAATGTCCCATATCACCGACCACCTCTTTTAACTTCCATACCTTTGATCCCTGACTAAACGTAGGATATGGACAAGGGTAATGGTTTTTAGTACACTTTTCCCCTCCCCCCACGGCCATCACTTAGATTTAGAAGCGCATTCCTGCCTCCAGGTGTATGTCCGCCCTCTATCAAACCAAGTTTTTAGAGGGCGAGGACAGTAGATGATGAAGCATGACACTGGGCGTTGTGTGAGGCCAGTCTGTAACTTTTTGTGAGATGCCCCTATTGGCAATGCATCCCCCCTAACTCTGTAGATACCTTTAGGAACACGATCTAGGGGAAGTCTTCTTTTCTGGATTCATAGTAGAGTGGAGGCTGGCTTGCCCCTTAATCCCGAGCCTCTGGTTGCCACCTTTGGCATCTGTTGAGGTTAGTGTGTATGTATAGAAGCATTTTGTTACCTGAAGACATTGGCAGGGAGGAAGTAAGCTTTTGGGCTCTTTGTGACTGCAAAGGCTGCCCGTTCACACCGGAACGGTTCAGGTTGCACTGAAATTTAGTGTAAGCCGCCACCAACCCAGATCTTCACACAGCAAGCATGGATCTTCAATGGAGGACTTCCATCACAAAGCCCAGCCCCCACCTGGAACATCCTGCATGCCCTTCGCGTCACATGGCCCCCACCACCTGCCTTGCTTTACTCGGTCCCTGTGACCCTCTGCGACGCAAACAGGGCTCTTGGTACAAAACTGGAGAAGGCAAAACTTCAACAGGACTAATCTGGGTCTGTATAAGATCCACGCTCCATCGCGATCGGCCTGAACTTTTGACTTTGACCCAGTTCGGCACTATTTTATTATTATTATTATTATTATTACAAAGGACTTGCTCAGCTACCCAAAAAGGGTCTCCCAGCGCTAGAGCAAGGCAGCGAGCAGAGATGCAAAAAGGACTGCAGATAGTACAACAGCTACCCAAGTGATGTAAAGCTCAGTCATGACAACTCAAGAGCAAAGTCTTCAGGTTCTTACAAAGAAGTAAGTAGGGAATGACAGTTCCAGAGAGCTACAGGAAGAGAGTTCCAGAGTTTCGGGCCCGGGTAGTAAAAAGAATGACCCTTCGAGCGGGCCAGACGAAACCTGGGTGTAATAAACAGTGAGAGGTTGGATGATCTCAGCAGTTGGGTGGGCACGTCGTGTGACACCAATCCTTGGAAGGGGCCAGGTGGTGTCTGGCTCAGATCATGTTACGTAAGGCCTTGAATTTAATGCGCTTAATGACCTTTAGCCAATGTAATTTGTGGATCAGCTGGGAGACAGAAGCATATCTGGCCAGCTGAAAAAGACGGCGGGCAGCCTCGTTCGGAAAGATCTTCAAGCGGCAGATCAAGGATTTTTCAGCGCCCAAATACAGTGCATTTCCGTGGTCCAATCTGGATATTACCAGTGCCTGCAGCACCATTCTTGGGGCTGATGAAGGAATCAGACAAAGGATCTTCTTGAGAAATTTGAGAATGTAGAAGCAGGAAGCTGTGATCTTAGACACCTGTGGCTTGAGGGAAAGGTTCCTATTGATAATGAAGCAGAGATTCTTAACCTTATTTACCAGTGTGGGTAGTGGCCCCAGTGAAACAGGCTAATGTTTGACTCCCCAGAATTCGTTATCATTTCTCATGACATTGATCTCAGTTTTATTGCCATTGAGCTTTAGGGCATTTCAGTTCATCCAAACTGCAAAATTTGTCAAACCTAGCTTGAGTAGTGAGGGATCTTGATTTTGAGCATCTGATAATGTAAAAATAATCTGAGAATCATCAGCATAAGAGAAAAGGGTGAGACCAGACTTCTCAATAACATCGGCCAAAGGGCGAACGCAAATGTTGAAGAGCATGGGGCTCAGGATGGATCCCTGAGGAACACCAGAGGTCAGTGTTAGGGTCTTAAATGTAATGCCAGCTGATGAGTCCTGAAAAGTGGGATTTTTCAAGAAGAAAGACAGCCACCTCAAAGCCAGGCCATCAGTGCCTGAAGCCTTCAATCTGTCCATTACAATGGAATGTAAAACTGTATCAAACACCGCACTTAAGTCACAAAGGATGAGGGCAGCTGTACAGCCAGAGTCGAGTTCTTGCCAAAGGAGTTCAGTGACCCCAAATAAAGCTGATTCGGTACTATGACCTACCCTAAAGCCAGACTCAGATGGGTGGAGCAAGTTGCAAGAAGTACAGAAGGAGGAAAGTTGGGAATTGACATGCCTTTCCAGAATCTCAGAGAAGACAGAGAGAAGGGAGATTGGACGGAAATTTGACCAGCAACAAGGGTACAGTATATTCTCAAAAAATCTCCTGATCTACTAATTGGAATTTTGTCATTTTGGTCTTGTTTTATTTATTAAATTCAGCTCGATGTTGCTAACCTGCGGTGGAATCTTTTTGTGTCATGTTTTCACAGTTTTACTGTTTGAAGTGTTACACAAATACTTTATACATTGCCTCTAAGTTAAGCATGACTATTCTGTGCCAAGCTACCGGGGGTTTAGCACAGGTTAATATGTAGCTTGCTTGTACCTTACCTCAATAAGAACTTTGGTTGCTGCTTGACCAGGGCTTACACCCGCCAACAAGAAACCTAATTTCTCACATTCCCAGAAATGTATTTGACACTTTTTGATCTTTCAATGCACAGATCTAAGGAGAAAATAGTTCTGGAAACTTGCCAACTTTTTGGTGTTGGATCCTCCAGGTAAGTGACGAGCTGTATTGGCGCAGTGTTCCTCAGAGAATTTGGAGTGTAAGTATGAATGGGGGCAAATTGAATTAGTGAATATGTCTTGGAGTATGCATTTGTACTGATAGTTTTCTGTTTCTGTGCTGAGTTGCTTGAAACGTGATGATGATTGTGGGTTCATTTGGTGGATTCATTACCATTGCATTGATGTCTTATTTGTATTTGTAGCCCATTTGAAGAATATTTTGTTATTGGATTGTATTGAGTTGGGTATCTGATTTGTCAAAAATTAAGATTTCTGATTATTTGTCTATATTGTGGTGTGTAGAATGAGGAGCAGCATACACATTGATAGGGATTCTGAATTAACAATTTCATTTTCAGGTTTCAATGTTTCACTAAGGGCCTGATTACAATGGCTATCGGATAAGCGTCTGATCTCCATCGCCAAGGAATGGAACCACCCAACATGTAGTCAGAAGTTCCACCCACCTAATTCCAATGCGAGCGCCATGAAGGCATTTGGAAAAATGCCTTTTTCCATTTTGGCTAGTGCTGTGACCCAGAAAAGGGTCACAGCACAAGTAGCAATGGAAAAAAGGCACTTTGCAAACATCCATGCACAGTGTGCCAAGCACCATGTGGTGCCTGGTGCACAGTGCATGGAAGTTTGGTGGGGCACCACATTTGCCCCCCCCTAGCCCACTAGCAGAGACCCATGGAAAAAAGGGCCCCCAAAGTCCCTTCATGTCTGTCTTTACATGGCGGTCGGTCCACCATGTAAAGGCAGAGGGAAAAGGAACATTGTAATCAATATGGAGATGCCTCCGCAGGCAGCACCCCTATTGTAAGGATTACAGTCTCACCAACGCCCTGATGGGCTCACTGAGCCTGTCAGAGACATCGGTCTGTCTCTCTGATGCCTGAACAAGGAGTACATTGACTCAAGGGTAAATTTCTGGTGGTCAAAACTCCTACAGGATTTTATGTTGTACATTGCTGTTTCCGATTCTGATTTCTCAAATTGTTTGTATTTGAGTTTCCGTTTGTATGATTTGAGATTGAGGTCTTTTACTTAATATACTGACTTTTAATTCCTTTCTAGGGTAGGTCGACACAATATTTATTGACTTTAAATGGTTAAATGTGGTTTCATAATTATTTAATTGTTCACAAATAGGTTGCGCTGTGATTGGTTGTTCAGCTAGGGAGCCAAGCTGGGATTGGTGTGACACCACTATAAAGCTATACAATGGTTCATTGCTTTCATAGCCACATTGTGATAAGTTGAAATTTGACAGAACTGTGCTGCTACTTATTGTTGTTCAATAAGTGTGTTTATAGTGTCTTATTGTGATTGAATAGATATAATATAAAAAAAATGTATTTCTAAGAAAAACCTTGTAGGATATGAGGCCAATGGCTAGAAGTACACAATTTGAGATGCTTATTAAGTGACTCATGTGCCTACCACCTGTGGGCCCATTTGAGGGTCACTTTTGTTTTCCTTGGGCTCCCCTGATTGCATGGGACTGCACTGACTCCCCTGCTTTTGGTGAGTCTCCTGGGCCTTGCTGGTCCCAACCTTCCACCTTCTTTACTTCCAGCCTGGGTCGCAATTGACATGGCTTGTTGGTGCTCTCGCAGGACACCAACCCCTAAGCACTCGACATCCTTCGTGGGAAAGCTCGTATCTGGCTCCTGGTCATCCTCAGCATTGCCTGGGCCCCGCAGCTCTAAGGGAATACCATTCAACTCAAAGAGGATGGTTTTTTAGTTTGAAGTGCCAACCAAAATCAAGGTCTGCCAGGAACAAATTAAACGGATCACTGAAATAATATCGACTGACAAAATATCGACTTGCCAAAATATCGTGGACAAAATATCGACAGTCAAAATATCGAGTTTGTATCTACAAACAGGTAAGTACAAAAATATCGAGTACAAAATATTGTTAACAAAAATATAGATGTAAAAAATATCGACTTTATTAAAAACAGTGTTAAATTAAATTAATATTAAATTTTAATTACTAAAATATACTTAAAACGACTTAAATTAAATTATAATAATAAAATAATAAATGAAAATAATAAAAATTATTTTTTAAAATCTTATTTGTTGACCCTGAACCCTAAAAATACCCCTTTACCCAAAAACCCAAAACTGACCCTGAACCCTAAAAATACCCCTTTACCCAAAAACCCAAAACTGACCCTGAACCCTAAAAATACCCCTTTACCCATGACCTGAAAACTGACCCTGAACCCTAAAAATACCCCTTTACCCATGACCTGAAAACTGACCCTGAACCCTAAAAATACCCCTTTACCCATGAACTGAAAACTGACCCTGAACCCTAAAAATACCCCTTTACCCATGACCTGAAAACTGACCCTGAACCCTAAAAATACCCCTTTACCCATGACCTGAAAACTGAACCTGAACCCTAAAAATACCCCTTTACCCATGACCTGAAAACTGACCCTGAACCCTAAAAATACCCCTTTACCCATGACCTGAAAACTGACCCTGAACCCTAAAAATACCCCTTTACCCATGAACTGAAAATTGTTCTGAACCCTAAAAATACCCCTTTACCCATGACCTGAAAACTGACCCTAAACCCTAAAAATACCCCTTTACCCATGAACTGAAAACTGACCCTGAACCCTAAAAATACCCCTTTACCCATGAACTGAAAACTGACCCTGAACCCTAAAAATACCCCTTTACCCAGAACTGAAAACTGACACTGAACCCTAAAAATGCTCCTTTACCCAAAATTTATCAATATTATTTAATTACCAATTAATTATTAATTAACAATAACAATAAAGTAAATATATTAGAACATTAGGTGTAATTATTTTAATAATTAATATTATTTTATCAAAATTAATTACTTAAAAATAACACAAAATTATATATATAAAAAATGTACTCTAATTAATGTAATTAACTAATTACAATTAATTAATTAACAATTATTTACTAATACAAAATATATTCAAAATTATATTAATTAATTAACTAATTAATATTAATTAATTATCAATTAATTATTAATTAAAAATATTAACAAACATATATTAATTAATTAATTATTATTAAATTACTTCCCACCCTATTCCCCTATAAACCCACAACCCGCTACAGAATTACATTACGCAATTATTATCAAAACAAAATTCATGTAATAAAATATTTAATAACATTAATACACACTATTCACACATATTATTACATAAAAATACACTATAAAATATTATATATTATTAAAAAATAGATATTTTTGCTATCTATATTTTATACAGTCGATATTACTTCACTTACCTGAAAAACGATATTTTTGTAGTCGATATTATGTCCAGTCGATATTTTGTCCAGTCTATATTTAAAACTCGATATTATGTCCAGTCGATATTTTGGAGTCGATATTTTGTCTCTATACCAAATTAAACAATAGGGTGCACGGTTTGACTCCTAGTTGAACCAATATCCAGCTTTCTTACTATCTTCAACCAATATTTATAGACAACTGTTTGCATACCAGGTTTTGAACACTCAACAATAACCCAGAATAAATACTTCATTTAGTAATTCTCTCCACAAATTTGCTTGCTAATTCAAAAACAGACATTAAATCTACAAAACAACATCATAAAGGAGAAACATACTTCACCAGAGCAAGAATTGCACCCTAAACCAGCCTAGGAACAAGGTAACGTTTGAGCGGTATTAATCCAATCGAGTAAGTAGTGGGAATTAGAGTTGTGGCTTAGACTTTAAACCTCAGGCTGAGAATAGACATAAACCTTCAACAATATACGATACAAGTCTTGCTCTTATTTTTTTAATAAATAAATATTAGTAATGTCCCACACTAAATGTTGGGTACTGTCCTTGAACCTTTTTCTGCCTTACGTACCACTTGCAATTGTATGGCCTACCAGGTAGCATTGCTCTGCAATTCAACTCTACACCACCAATCGGGTTCCACTCCTTTATAAGTTTTGGGTACATTGATATTTTTTTTTTGGTAGTTCTTGAATACTTTTTTCTAATTTCAGGTGCCCAAAGGTGCTTTAGGGGGTCGGTGCTGGGAGTAAGGCAGATACTTTCTGAAAATAATTAGTGACAGAAAGACTTTCCAGCATGTAGAGAAATGTGGAGTAATATCAAACACCCTCATAGGCCTGTGGAACATATATTTACCAGATGCCAACATTTTTTCACACTGTTTTGTTTATGACGCGCAACATAAGTTCCAACCTAAGTAACTAGCTGAATTTATCTTTTTCTAAAAAAAAATACATTAAAATTGTCAAGAGTTCAAAATCAGAATTCGTAAAAAAGTGAAACAATGTACATGAGATATTTTTAATTATCTGTAACGTAATTGGAAATTACATCTTTAATGTCAAAGAACGGTTGTTATTCAAGTAGTGAAAATGCACTTAGACATTAATTAATGAAAGCGCTCATCTATATTTTCAAAGTCAGGAGGAAATAGGTTTTTGCAAAGTTTCTATTAAATTGCTCACTCTGACTCACCTATAAAGTGTTACAATTAAATAAAAACGCTGCATTTCCACTCTCAGGCTCATGATTAATAGGTAAAGCCCAGAATATAGGGGTTTATTCTGAGTACTGTGGTTCATAGGATTGTCGTACTCGCGGTGGTGGTCTGACCACCGCCACACTGAGGGCCCGCCTGGAGTATTACGAGTGTGGTGGCCGGACCGCCACAGGACTGCTGCGACCACCAGGGATCAAGGATCTTGCAGCAGTCGCACAGCAGTCAGAAGCCACAAAATGCTGGTGGTGCTGCTGTGCCACTGCAGAGCATATTCTGAGTTGGCTTTCCACCACCCCTTTCAAGGCAGTGAGCCTGCCATAAAAAAGGCATTGAAGAGGCAACTAAGGGGCTCTAACACGGCTCCCTGCCACTCCTGGGCCTGGGGGTGTATGCAGAGGGGCACATGTTGTGCCCTCTGGTATAGCAGCCCCAGTTCCTGCACAGTGTGGCTTGCATGCCACACCATGCAGGAGCATGCAGTTTGTGCTCTCAAGGCGACAGACTGCATGCTAGGCTCTCCTATGAGCCTAACAGGCTGCTGCCATCAGACCACCCCTGCACCACTTGCCCGCCCAAGATTACAATCATAATCCGGCAGGCAGACACACCACAGCTTTGGCGGTCCTCCAGCAGATGGTGCGGTGACACCACCACTGGAGGACAGCCAAACTCATAATAAGGCCCCTAGGGGCACAAGCAGCAATCCTTTTTTCCGTTCGCAAATGGGCTGATTCGCAGGATCGGCCCATTTGCGAATGGAAAAAGTCCTTTTCCAATGCATGTAGGTTTGGTCATTCGCAATTTAGGTAATCACAATTATTTTGCAATTACCTAAATTGTTAGTGCATTTAGGGAATCGCAATTTGTTATTCACTCATTCAGATGCATGTAGCCTTTCCTAGCATATTTAAACACTAATTACCATCAACTTCAAGTTGATGGTAATGTGTGCATGCTTTGAAAAATTTACAAAAATGAATTTTTCAAAGTGCCATGTAGCGCACACATGCCCTTAAGGCATGTGTGCTTTACCTGTGCACATGTAACTTATTTTGTGGGGTGCTTATGAGGGCCTTAGGCCCCCAGGCACCTTTGGATTTGCATTGGTTATTTGTGATTACCAATTGGTAATCGTATTTAGCTAATACAATGCCATTAATTCCTATGGGAGTACTGAGCTGCTGAAGGACTGCTACTCTGTTGGACTGCTGCTTTGCTGGACTCCTGCCTTGCTGTGCTGCCCTGTTGTCTGCTGTTCCCCTGCCTGGGTGAGACCAACTGGACCTGCATCACTGGAACCCAGAGTGACTCATAGAGCTTGCTGGCTGGCCTCCTGATCTGAAGTCTCATAGAAACAAAAGACTTTGAACTCTTCAAATGCATCTGGACTCTGCCCTCTGTGAGATAGCCCTGTCAGGTTGTGCCACTCCAGTCCTGGACCCTTGGAAGTGAGGCCTAAGGTGCTAGTAACAGTGAAACCCACACATCCTGTCTTGAACCGGTGCATCAATGCCATTGTGTGGATTGAAACCGGTGCATCGCTTCCTGTTGCATGATAAGAACCAGCACCTCACCTCTGCTGCGTCACTCAACCTGATGCATTGCCTTCAAAACCAGCCAGGTGCAATGCTTTACTCAAAGTCTTCACATCTCTGTTGACAATAACCTCAATGCCAAAGCCGTTAATGCCACATCACAGCCTCAGCACTCATTGGAGAAGATGCATAACTGCTGTTGCACAGACCAGGATCAGCGCATTACCAACATTGCGAGGATTGACGTGGACGCATCACTTCAGCTGCACCCCTCATCTTCTTTGATTTCGAGGCAGCCAAGTTCAAGCTACTTTTGTTGAGTGGGCCTTACTGGGTCACTGTATCCGGCCTACTCTCCATCGTGGGCGATCCAATCCTTGTACCACAAAACGTGGGTGAGAATCAAACTCTCGAGGGACCATGCATCCGCAAAGATCAATACGGACCGAGGTCTAAAACAAGGGTGCATGCTAGCCCCACGGCTATTCAATTTATACACAGCGGACATGGAGAGAGCCTTGACTGGGGCAGCCTTGCTCATCCCTAAAATCAGCGGGACAAAAATTCACTTCATGCAATACGCCGACGACCTGGTGCTCTTGGACCACATGAGAATTGGGCTACCAAAGGCACTGACAGCACTTGCCGTATTCAACGATAAAAATAAGCTCGTAGCAAATCCATCCAAGTCCAAAGTCATCATCTTTGGAAAGTACCCAAAGAAAAAATCATTAAAATGGAGGCTTGGCCACCTTTTGCTGGAAAGTACTCAGCGGTACACTTACTTGGGCATCTGCTTCCAGGAGTCGGGGCTCTCAAGCGCGCACCTAAAGATCATCCAAGGCAAAGGCAAAACCATAACCTATGCTATTTGCAAGCTGCACGCCTCCTTATATAGCCTGTCTACAATGGCCATCCAATGAGTACTCAAAGCCAAATTAATGCCGACCCTTAACTACGCTCTCCAGGCATTTCCGGGCAAACTGTATAAAGATCTAGAAAAAATTCACTGCAGAGCCTACAAGAGACTATTTCATCTCCCGAGGTGTACCAGAAACACCCTTGTCCGCCTGCAGTTCTCACTCAACCAGCAACATTTGGAAGAGATGGCCGCCCTAAGCAAATACTACTTTCTAACAACGACGGCTAAGGAGAACACACTTAAGGCAGCCCTGAATTGTATCTTCAGAAAACCAGGGAATCCCTGGTCGGCCACTCTCAAGGCGGCGAAGGACCATTTCAATCTCGCCATAGAGTCCTGGAATCCCGAATATGCCAGCTATACCGCCATCAAACACTCCATCAAAAAACAAGTGCGCGCGCGGTCACGGGAATTGGACCTGGAGTCGCTGGCAAAAAAAGACCTTCAGGAGTCCTTGTGCTTACCACACATCCTGCTCAATCCCAAACACCATCTTAAGCAGGCCTTGGGCCGCGCAGCCCTTCATAAGATCCTAGCCTACAGACTACACCCGCTGCCTCTCAAAGAACTATACGCCTTCGGCACGGGAGTCCGGGAATGTAGGCTCTGCAGGTACAAACGTGAGTCACTGGCTCATCTACTATTCTGCTGCCCGGCCCTGCGCATGGCCCGCAGTCTCCATCTCAGGCCAATTTTAAGACAAACAGGAACCCGCACCGCAAAGGAGGCGATCATCCATCTTTACACCTTGACAACGGTAAAGCACATGGCCTTCTTCGGAAAGTTCATTCACCAGACACGATCCTTGCTGATGGCCCCGGAGGGCCTGCCCTTATAGTGACTTTGCAGACCCATGCCTCAATACGAACCTTACTCATCGTAACCCCAGACCCCAGGGCGGCATAAACTCCCTTGGTTTTAATTTTTGTAACTTTGTAACCTTGTATTCTGTTTTTAATGTAATGGTTTTGAGTATCCAAACAATAAAAAGAATTCATTCATTCATTCATTCATTCCAAGTGGCCTTTTTTTACTTTATCCTGGTACAGTGCGATCACATAAGAGCGTATTACTTCTAAGTGCTATTTTACAATGTATTCTTTAAAAATTCATATCTAAAGTTCTATTTATTAGTTCTTGTCATTTTGGTCTTTTTTATTTATGAAATTAACTTAAATTTTCCAGACCTGGTGTGTAATATTTTTGTGTGGTGTTTTCACTGTTTAACTGTTTGAAGTTTTCCACAAATACTATTCTCATTGCCTCTAAGTGAAGCTTGACTGCTCTATGCCAAGCTACTGGAGGGTGTGCACAGTTGGATTTAGTGTTTGCCTGCTTCTGACTAGTATTGTGGTTGCTGCCTGATTTGAACTCATATCCCAGTCAACCAACAACCCAATTTCTAACATTGGTGATCAGCGGTGAGGATCGGACTTGTGTTTGTGCAGTGCCATACAGTGACTTGGTGTACACTACCAATCCAAATCCAAGACCATTTCCATTTTTTATATAAATACTCCCTTTTCCTCAGAATCCTGTATCTGGCTACTGGATCTACAACTGCACCTACAAGAGGGGCCAACATAAAAGTATACACTGTGGTCCAGCTCAAGGACTTCTGTAAGGAGGTGGGAGACCCTGCCAAGAGCACTACCAGAAGGTGGGGTTGCAAAAGGTGCTGAGGGCCTTTGGCAGAAGCTCACCCCATGCTGGGTGTGACCACTGGAGAAGATGATGGATTGAAGTATGACCCCTCTGAAGAACCACCTGCAGTAGAAGGGGAGGAGTTAACCCCTGAGTTAGAGCTTCCTGCAATGGTAGAGGGAAGTGTCTCTTCCTGCAGCCAGTCCCCAGAGGAACTGGCAAAGAGGAGGGAAGAGAGGGAATTCAAATTGCAGATGGCAAAATTACAAATGGAGGCAGAGGTAAAGAAATGAGCCTTTGAGGACAGGAAAAGCTTACTTGTTCATGAACTGAACCTAAAGGAGCTGGACATCAAGGCGGATTACAGCAGTGATGGTGGCAGCACACATACAGCATCTGATGGACACAAAAGAGTTCACATACCCAGGAATGTGATGCCTAGTTATGTGGTGGGAAATAACATTGATAAATGGTTTTCTGCTTATGAAATTGCACAGAAGGTCCACAGGGTTCCTGAGGAGCACTCGGGCGAGGGTCTGCGGAAACATGCCAACACTTAGGATGTACACACTTCCCACGTTAGTGGTTTTGGACCAAATAAAGTATACCCATATGAAGGCCATTTTTATAGCCAAATTTGGACCGACCCCTGGAAAATATCAACAAAGATCCAGGGACAGCCAGAAGGTCCCCAACTAATCCTGGGTAGATTTTGTAGATTTCTCCAGTAAGGCACTAAATGGCTGGGTGATGGGCAGCAAGGTTAGTGATTTTAACCCGTTGGTCGCTGGGGTAATTCACCCACTGCGCTGGGTGGCCGGGGGGCTCGCACAGCGCCCCGGTGCTCGTGACGAGCTCAGCTCGTCATGAGCCACGGTGGCCGTGTGCTCATGATGAGCTAAGCTCGTCGCGGCCACACCTGTTTCTGTAGAACGTTCAGCACAGCGGGGGAATTAGCCCCGCGTGTGAGCGTTCTGGCCGTTATGACGAGCTCATCTCGTCATGAGCACATGGCCACCGTGGCTCAAGACGAACTGATCTCGTCATGAGCATGGGAGGGTTTAATGGGTCATACCCTTTAACTGTGAAAGAGCACATGTCCAGTATCTGTTTTCCTGAGTTGTGTCAGCATCTAGTGGACAGGAAGCTGACTGACCCCAGGAAGCTTGCTGAAAAGCCGTATCTGGGCTAGCCCAAGAGTGTCCAATAAAGATATCTGAGGGGACTCATACAAAGGTAGTCAGGGTAGGCCTGGGCGGTAAATTCCGTTCCATTTGCAGAATTTGCAGAATTTGGGTAATTTCGCGTTCCGCATAGAATGCAAAATTGGCCAAAATTCTGCGTTCTGCTAATTCGCTAAGTTTATAGCTTGTTCGCGATCTCAAAATGCGTGTTTGCAAGATATTTCCAACTGAGCACGCAAACAGCTATTTGGAACAGGAAAAACGCGTCGCGAACAAGCAATTCCGCGAGTTCGCAGAATTTTTGCGTGTTCGCTGAGATTTTTTACCGTTTAGCGGAGATTTGCGTAACACGAATCCGCAAATTCCACCCACCCCTAATTCAGGGTTCACAATAGAAAAAAGAGAGGGGAGAAAAACTTAAAAATAAGGAGTTCTCAAAAGGTCTGCAAAATAACTCTAAAAAAAGTAGTGGTAACCAGTCCCAGTCTGATCCTAAGAGGAAAGGGTTCTATGATCACAAAACAGAGAGGTTTGTACCCAATATACTGAATGCTACAAGTATAGTCACTCCAAGGTTGAATAAAAATGTCTCAAGAGGGCACAGGCCCCCAATGGTGGACTGCCACCTGGGTTGGCAAGTGTAGCTCTTGGTGAGGAGGCAGTCCCAGTTTGCTTTGAGAGACAGAAAGAGGTGACTTTAGTTTCCCTGTGGATAAAGAAATGATGCCTAATGCCCATATGCCTGCCAATACTTCAAAGAATAGGCAGTGAGTCACCATTAATTGGCAACAGGTGGAGGCTCTGCAAGACCCAGGACCTAGCATGACTACTGTCAAGTGTTTATTTCATTTATTTATTTAAGAGTTTTATATAGCGCTGGCAGGACCCGTGGGTATCAAAGCTCTTTACATCAACAAGATTATGACATACATTGAGTGTAGTAGGAGAGCAGCTGAATCAATTTAAATCACATCGCAGGTTGTAGTAGAGGAGGAAAAATAACAATAGATATGTACAGGGAGAACAGGGAGTAGAGACACTGATTTAATAAGGTGATTGGTATCCTACTAGGTGTGGTGTCAGTAGAGGAGGAAATCCCTTATCTGTCTCTTGAAAGTCAAAAAGGAGGGGTTCGTCCTGATGTGTACATGTATGGAGTTCCAGATTTTAGGGGCATTGCCTGAGAAGGAACGTGTCAGGTTTTTTTGTTTTTGGGTTGCATGAATTTTAGGGTGTTTGAGCTTCTTAGGTTGCTCGTCTCACCTGCCTTTTGGAATTTTGAGTGAGGTAAGCTGATTTCTTGATGTGCAGGGCTTTCTTCGTGAGACAAACAGTTCTGAACCTGTAGCGGTCTTCAATTGGTAGACAATTACGTTTTTACAGGGCATGGGAGATGTGGTCAAATTTTTGGATGCCTGTGATTAATCTGGCTGCTGCATTGAGAGCAGTTTTGTCAGCTGGTGTCTGCTGAGCAGGTCCTAACGAACACATTGCACCAAGTTGTAGTCGACATTGGTGTATACCTGATTGCATATTTTTTGTACTGCTAAGTCCCTTGTAAAGTAGGATACCATGTACCCAGGGCCTGAACTTCAAATGGTACTAGTGGGCCGCAGCACTGATTGTGCCACCCACAGAAGTAGCCTTTCAGTACTGTCTCAGGACTGGCACTGCAGTCCCAGTGTGTGAAGTTTACTGTCGTTTTGACTTGGCATCTAAAACGACTTGCCAAGCCTTAAACACCCCTTGTATGACATATAGGTCACCGATAAGATAGGCCCGAAGTAACCCTAAGGACCGTGTCTTATGCAAATAAAATGTAGGACATACACCTTTATATTTGGCATGTCCTGGCAGTGACAGCCCATTTTGTTGTTCACTACTGTGAGGCCTACTCCTCTCATAGGCTAGCATTGGGAATTCCTTAATACATTTCTAAGCTGTAATTCCTGAACAGAAGGGAGTAACTTTTTCCTGTTTCATTAGTTTGGAATGGTAATGATGAATCCTCCTTACAGGTGAAGTTGGATTTAACAATACTGTTTTAGAAATGCCACGTTCCTAACGCAATTAGTCCTCTGTTTGCCTGATGGCCTGTCTCCAACACACGTCTGGTATGGGTGATAGCTTCACTTTGGGCATTCCCTCTAGAAATTCACAGCCCAGGAAGGAATAGGTGTGTCTGAATACCCATTTATATACATTTGCATTCTGAAGGCCTTCTCTGGGTAGGATAGAAGGGAGGGGCTAACCCTTCACATAAGCAGTATCATGTCCGAACACAAAGGACTGATTACCCCCCACCCATACACACACAGATAGCCTAGCAGACATGACCAGGTTGAAAGGGACTTCAGAGAGCTGCTTTAAAGTCATCCCCCCACCATCAAAAGCACTTTTGGGTATAAGTAATGGGTTTCTGACCCACTAAAATCTAGATCTTGAACTCAACCTCTGTCAGAAGTACTACTGTGCTGCTTAAAGGACTCATCTTTGGACTGCAGAGTTGGAAGGCCTGCATTTCTCCTGTGCTGCCTTGCTGCCTGCTGCTCTCTGACTTAGCTGGACTCTAACGTTCCTCCAAGATATCTCCAACGGCTTGTTGCCTTGCCTCCTGTTGCTCGAAACTCAAGGATATCCTGTGTCTGGCTCAGTGGAAGTGGCTCAGATAGTAGCCACATGAATTTCTATGCATCTCCTCTCTGTGTGGAGCAGACCGGAGCATTGGCCTGGTGGTAAGAGTAAAATAGTTGCAGCGTATATTTAGATAATCCTGATTGCTCTGTGCCGAGATACCAGAGGGTGAGCACAGGTTATCTTTTAGTTTGCATCTAACTTACCCTGACTATAGAAGCAGTTCCTGCCTGACCTGGGTGCATACCTCAGCCAACCAAGAATCCAATTTCTACAAACCTCTCTTACAACCTGACTCCAGAACACCTGAATGCATACCTCAGCCAACCAGGACTCTCATTTGTAAAAATCCTCTCTTACACCCTGACTCCAGAACATCAGAGGGACTGTTACCAGTTGTTGGGACAGTTCATCTCCGCATTCAAACTCAACCCTGGACTCACACATCTCTGCGTTCATGATATTGACAGTGGAGATAGCCAACCTATAAAGGACAACATTTACTGGTTATCAAACAGGGTGAGAGCCAGCATCAAGGAAGAATTCTCCAAGATGTTGACATTTAGGGTGATTGAGCACTCTAATAGTCCCTGGTCCAGCCTTGTGGTGTTGATGCCAAAGGCTGCCCCACTGGACACCACACCAGTAATCCGGTTCTGCATGGAGTACTGAGAACTAACCTCAGTCACCAGAAGTGATGCACACAACTCATACCCTGAGCTAAAGAGCTAATTGGCAGGCTGGTTGGCAACATTTCTCAGTACTTTTGATTTGACATCAGGGTACTGGCAGATTGTTCTGACTGAGGGGGCCAAAGGGAGGTCAGCATTTTCAACCCAGAGGGACTCTTCCAATTTAGGTTGATGCCCTTTGGTTTGAGAAATGTTCCTGCTACCTTCCAAAGATTGGTTATCAGGGTCCTGGCTGGTAAGAAGGCTTTATGTGCCTCCTACTTAAATGACATCGCTGTCTACAATTCCAGCTGGGAGGAACACCTCCACCACCTCCACAAGGTGTTTCAGGCCCTGCAGCAGGCAGGCGTGACCATCAAAGTCAGTAAATTCCAGATTGGGCAGGGTTGTGTGGTGTACTTGGGCTACCTGAGTGGTGGGGGCAAGGTGCAGCCCCTCCAGGCCAAGATTGAGACTATCATTGCCAGGCAACCACCTAAAACTCAGACAGAAGTGAGAGTCTTCCTAGGCCTCACATGCTACTAAAGAAGATTTGTTAAGGGTTATGGCACTATTGTTGCCTCCTTAACTATGTTAACTCCTAAGAAAAAGCCCAGATTGGTGATCTTGACAGAGCCTTGTCAGAAAGACTTTGAGTCTCTCAAACTGGCCATGTGTCCAGTACCTGTATTCAAGGCACCTGATTTCTCCAAGCAATTTATCGTGTAGACATATGCTTCAGAACATGACATAGGTGCAGTATTTGCACAGCCAATTTAAGAGGGCCTAGACCACGGGTACTCATAGTACGGCCCGCGGGCCAGGGGCGGCCCGGCAAGCCTTCCCTGGCAGCCCGTGGGCCGTGCAGACATCGTACCTGTGTTTTTGTTTTTTTTAAAGAATCTCAGCAAACACCCCTGCGGCAGCGCGATGCAGAGACTCTCTGTGAGGGCCGGGCGATTTCCGTCAGAGTGGGGCTGCAGGGGCCTAAGAGCTGAACAAAGCCTCATTAGCATGCAAATGGTCTCTTAAAGAGGTGTGAAGTGCTCGGGTGCGGCTGGCTGGCTGAGTGTGTGTGTGCCCAGAAGCTGTGTCAGCCCGGGCACACACAGGCATGGTGAGATGAAGAGGGAGAGGGAGGGAGGAAGGAGACAGAGAGAGACAGACAGAGGGAGAGCGAGGGAGGGAGGGAGACAGACAGAGGGGGAGCGAGGGAGGGAGACAGAGGCTGACAGAGGGAGAGCGAGGGAGGCAGTGCGAGGGAGAGCGAGGGAGATTGAGGCAGACAGGGAGAGCGAGGGAGAGTGAGAGAGGGAGACAGGCAGACAGAGGGAGAGCGAGGGAGGCAGAGTGAGGGAGAGCGAGGGAGACAGAGGGAGAGCGAGGGAGGCAGAGAGAGAGAGCGAGGGAGACAGAGGGAGAGCGAGGGAGGCATAGTGAGGGAGACATAGGGGGAGAGAGGGAGACAGAGGCAGCTAAAGGGAGAGCGAGGGAGGGAGACAGGCAGACAGAGGGAGAGCGAGGGAGGGAGACAGGCAGACAGAGGGAGATCGAGGGAGGGAGACACAGGCAGACAGAGGGAGAGCAAGGGAGACAGAGGGAGAGCGAGGGAGGCAGAGCGAGGGAGACAGAGGGAGAGCGAGGGAGGCATAGCGAGGGAGAGCGAGGGAGACATAGGGAGAGCGAGGGAGACAGAGGCAGACAGAGGGCGAGCGAGGGAGGGAGTAAGGCAGACAGAGGGAGAGCGAGGGAGGGAGACAGAGGCACACGGAGGGAGAGAGAGGGAGACAGAGCAAGGGAGACAGAGGCAGACAGCGGGAGAGCGAGGGAGGGAGACAGAGGCAGACGGAGGGAGAGAGAGGGAGACAGAGCAAGGGAGACAGAGGCAGACAGAGGGATAGCGAGGGAGGGAGACAGGCAGACAGAGGGAGAGCGAGGGAAAGAAAGAGCGAGGGAGGGAGACAGAGCGAGTGAGGGAGACCTCAGAGTGAGTGAGGGAGACCTCAGAGTGAGTGAGGGAGACCTCAGAGTGAGGGAGACCTCAGAGTGAGGGAGACATCAGAGTGAGGGAGACATCAGAGTGAGGGAGACATCAGAGTGAGGGAGACCTCGTAGTGAGGGAGGGGGAAGGAGAGAGAGGGAGACAGAGAGGGAAGGAGAGGGAGGGAGGGAGAGGGATGGAGGGTGAGGGAAAGAGAGGGAAGGATAGAGAGGGAGAGAGAAATAGAGGAAGGTAGAGGGCAACAGAGAGAGGGAGAGGGAAACAGAGAGAGAGAGGGAGACAGAGAGAGAGTGAGGCAGTCAGAGTGAGTGAGACAGAGGGACACAGAGGGAGAGAGAGGTAGAGAGAGGGAGAGAGAGAGGGAGGGAGAGAGAGAGGGAGGGAGGGAGACAGAGAGAGAGAGAGAGAGAGAGAGAGTGAGTGACAGAGAAAGAATGAGAGAGAGAGAGAGAGAGAGAGAGAGAGAGAGAGAGAGAGAGAGAGAGAGAGAGAGAGAGAGAGAGAGAAATGTGTGTATGCCGGGTCTGGTGGCTCAGTGGACGAAGGCGTCCGCTGCAGGGACCTGTGATCAACCTCATGGTCAGTTTTTTTCCCTCTAGCCCGCCCCCTCCCCCACTGACCCCGCCCCCACCAGTGCGGCCCTCGGACACAAACCACACTGTAAATTTGGCCCCCGAGAGAAAGTTTGTGAGTACCCATGGCCTGGACCAACCAGTAGTGTTCCGTAGAAGAATGTTTTTTCCACTGGAACAGAGGTGGAGTGTCATTGAAAGGGAAGCTTTTGCTGTGGTCTGGGCACTGAAGAAGTTGAGACCATGCATGTTTGGAACTAACGTCCTGGTCAAACAGACCACAGACCCCTCAGATGGCTCATGAAGATCCCAAACTGTGGAGGTGGTCCATCTCCCTACAATAAACGGATTTTATAATGGCCCACCATCTGAGGTCAGACTATGCCAATGCTGATTTTCTCTCCAGGTTTTGTAACCTTAGTGAACAAAACTATTGAGGGGAAGGATAGCTCTACCCATTTTCAGATGGTGGGACATGTGTTAGACCTGCCAGTCTTAGGGAGGCCTTCCCTTTAACATTTTGCCTACCTCCTCAATATTTCTGACCTTGTTTTGGATGGCTTTAGGACTCTGCAGTTTACCACTGCTAATCAATGCTGAAGTGCTTGTGCTCTCTCCCCTAAGCATGGCAATATTGTCTCATCCTTAACTAGCAGATTTACTTTGCCTTTAAGTCCCTAGTAAAGCACTCTACATGTGACAGGGCCAGTAAAATAAATGCCACTAGTGGGCCTGAGGCACTCATTGTGCCCCCCTCCCCACTAAAGTAGTCCCCTAACCATGGCTCAGGCCTGCCAATGCAGAGTCTTTATGGGCAGTTGACACTGCCATTTCGAACAGGCAAGATATAACTCTTGCCAGGCCTAAACCAGGGTCAGATTGTTAAGGCGGGAACTTGGGCAATGGCTGAGGGGTCAGTATCCGAGTTCCAGCTGCGGACTGCGTTTTTGGGCAGCCTGGTACCAATGTGGGCAGTGTACGTGTTGTTCGGATGCTGCCAGCTGCCCTGTGGCTGCCTGGGTAGCCTTTCTGGAGGCAGATGGGCATCCATTACCTCACTTTTATCAACGGTCACAGGTGTCACTCCCTTTCTCTCGCTGGGCCGGCCCATTAATGTATGCATATTGAGCAGGGGCCTTATCAAAAGTGGCCGCACTTGTTTTCAGGTGTAAGGATGTTTCTTTATCCAATGTGGTGGATTTTTTGAAGCATGGGTGGCCTGAAGAAAGGGAACTTTCTGGTGATGTTTTGTCTTTTAGTAAAATAAAAGAGGAACTCATGTTTGATCATGGTTTTGTAACTAGAGGCGATAAGTTCCTCCTTGTGATTTGCGAGAAAAAATAATTTTTATGGCACATGAGGGCCACATGGGTATGTCCAACACTAAAAGAAGAATCCGCAAATTTTACTGGTGGCCCGGTATTGATAGAATGGTAGACAAATGGGTTAGTTCATGTTCTCCTTGTGCCAATAGTGATAAGTCAGTTAAACCTTTAGCTGCCAAAACGGATGTTTCTCCCATTGAGTATACTATGTGTCCTTGAAAGAAACTTGGGATTGATATTATTGGTCCTCTTGATTTATCGGATAATAAATCTGTTTTCATTCTGGTATTGATTGATTACTTCTCTAAATGGCCGGAAGTAAAGGTTGTGGACAGGGTTGGTTCTTCCCAGGTTGTTGAATTTCTTGATGAAATATTTTGTAGGGAAGGGATCCCAGCTGAGCTGGTATCGGATAATGGTCCACAATTCATCAGTAGTGATTTCTTGTCTTTTCTTGATAGGTGTGGTGTTGTACACAAAAGGGTGTCTAATTACAATCCTCAGGCCAATGGTCAAACGGAGCGCTTCAATAGAGTCATCAAGGAATCCATTCAGCTTGCTGTTAAAAGTAAATTAGATTGGAAAAAAACTCTTCGTGCGAATCTTTTATCGTACCGTACTACGCCTAACTCAGTTACGGGCTTTTCCCCATTTGAACTGTTAAAAGGTAGAAAACCTGGTTCGAAATTGTTACCTTGGTGGATGAAGTTGAAAATTCCTTGTGAGCCTGGTGTTGATCCATCCATGGTTAGACATAAGGTTTTGAAATATCAAGAAAAGATGAGGTGTTCTTCTAGTTGTTCAACTGGTTTTAGTTCTGGGATTAAAGTTGGTGATCTGGTGCGTGTCAAATTTGGTAGGTCTTCTGGTTCTAGGTGGAACAAATGGTCTGATCCTTGTAAGGTTAGTGTGAATTAATCTATGCATTTTTTTTATCTAAGTAAAGTTAAGAAATCATGCCTCTTTTAGAGACCCCCCATCTTTTTATAAAACTTCGCCGAAGCAGTGTTTTGTGAAAAGGCAATATACAAATGTGGGCCACTTTTGTTTTAGTGTGCCTGGGCTGATTTTTAATCCCAATCCATCCCTGGTGTAAACCTCCCTTTTTATAATTAAAGGTCATCCCTAAGGTAGGCCCAGGACAACCCAGAGGGCCAGGTGCTATGTGTTTAACAGGTAGGACATGTACTTTTAAGTTTAACATGTCCTGTCAGTAAAAACTTGAGAAATGTGTTTTTCACTACTACAAGACCTATCTCGCTCAAAGATAACATTTGATTCATCTTATTACATCTTATAAGTGTAATTCTGTAGGAAAGTAGGATCTTATGGTTACCCCTCCTTTTTGGTTGATGTGATGCTGTTTTTGACTAGTCTGACTGGTATCCTGCTAACCAGGACCCCAGTCTATCTGCTTTTCCGTAAACTGTTGTGTTCAGTACCTAGCTACATCCTAGATTGGATACCGCGGTACCCTTGTTAGTCCCTAGTATAATGTACTCATGTACCCAGGGCATAGTTACCCCAGAGGTCTCCCATGGGCTGAAGTATGTATTGTGCCACCCATGAAAAAGTATTCAAAATGGAACTACATGCCTGACATTGCAGCCTGTGTAAGTTGGTGCTTGCACCACTTACTAAAGCTATAGGTTTACTATATCTAAGGGTCACAGCACTTAAAACATGTAAGTCACTCCTATAGCAGGCTTTACAATCCTGAGGACAGGGTGCTTCGTTCTAAGTGAGAGGGTGCCCCTGCATGAGCAGGACACCACTGCAGCCTATGGAGTCCATTGTCCCAGGTTGTCAGTGAAGGAGCCATATACTATATAGAGGGGCACTGCGTAAATATGTGATGACCATCTCCAAAAACGGATGCAACAAATCCTATTGTGTTTGGTATGAAACATGTTGGAATCATACCACTACACCTTAAACGTTGTTTGAGGTATGATTCCAAGCACTGGAAGAGCCCTCTGTTAGGCTCTCAGTGCTTCCGGCACCAGCCTTCTTGACCCGGACAGCACAAAATGGTTGCTGCCGACTAGAGACACATTTCTGCCCTCCTGCTGCTGAGCCAAGCTCGAGCAGAAGAAGGTGGAACAATAGGTTTCCTGTCACAGGGAGGCGTGACCACCTCCATGACAGGATTTAGCTTATTAGGGATTGGTGGGTGCACTTTCCAGCGCCTGAAATTCTGCATCTGGTGTCCATGTGCATAGTCCAGTTCAAACCAGCCCTGGGAGCCATTGGCTCGCGCTCTGGCGCGAAACTGGCCCAAGGACATGGGAGTAACGTTCCACTCCTCTGGGAGGGACCCCTGAATCTTCCAAACCCTTTCCCTAGGGTACTTAAGGGCCCACCTGGGTGTAGGTCCCTAGATTCATTGTGGGATAAGATTAAGAAATGAAACCAATTGAAATTCTACAGTCTGGGCACTCTCGACTTCGCTGGACTTTGCTTGGGCCTGACTTCATCTCCATTCCAGTCTGCAGCATCATCTGTGCCTGTGCACCAAAGAGGATCTGGGCAGGACCTATAGAGCATCCAAGAAATATGAAGAAAATCTCCCTTGAAATGAAGGAGTCACTTCCCTGCATTCATAGGCACCTCAATACTGCTGACTGGTCTGCTGAACCTGAGCTCCTGTGGACTCTGAAAGGTTCAACAACACAGGTGGTGGTTTTCTACATCCATCAATGGCAAAGCTGTCCTCTCACCAAGTCTGAGGCCAGAATCCCTTGTGTGGGCTGCATTAACCAAACCCTTGTGCTCTGTGTACTTTTGCAAGTGCAAATGCTTGTTGGCATCTTTGCAGCAAGTACATTGGGCTCCAATTAGCCCCAACCTCCAGCAACTTCTTCCACCAAGACCTTCAGCCACACCACCTCATGGGCACCGTGGCCAGCTCCTGTTTGTGAGCTGCTCGAGGTCCTCTTGTGACTCCTGTGCCTCCAGCCTGTGGTTCAATTTGAAGGTCACTTTTATTTTCCTTGGGCTCCCCTGATTGCTTGGGGCCTGCCCCAAATCCTCTGCTTGTGGTGAGTCTCCTGGACCTTGTTTGTCCCAACTGTGCACCTTCTTCACTTCCAGTGTGGGTTGCATTTGCCAAGGCTGGTTGCTGCTCCATCCGGACACCGACCCCTCAGAACTCAACATCTTTCATGGGACATCTCATATACAGCTCCTGGTCATCCTCAGCATTGCCTTGTCCCCGCAGATGCAGAGTCGAGTTCATCCACATCATCTCTGAAGCACCCAACATCGGAGGGTATCCGTCTTCCAAGTCTCCTAGTCACCTCCGAGTGACAGAGACTCGGTTCCCTCTGCTATCAGATACTCTTCTTCAAGAATCCATGTTTGGATTCTCACATACAGTTTCTCCTCTTCCAGCAGGAGCACTTTCCTGAAGTCCTCCTATGGGTACGACTGCAGTTTCCAACACCACATTACGCCTATGCACCTGGCTTCCCTGGTATAGGTAATGTGGGTACTACTGAATCTATGGGTGGGGTGCCTCTCCAACCTTGTGTCTTCCACAGGATTTATTCAGGGTCCACTGAGAAGGGTCCTTAATCTCTAAAACTCCAACCGTGACTTGAACATAGACTTGAACTGAGCACGCAGTTGTGTTCTCACACTGCACACGCTTTCCTTGGGGTCCCTATCTACTCACTTTGAGTGGTTCCTTGGGGTCCAAGCAGTTCTACGTCCTCTCGATATTGTCCTGAATCAAGTTGTGGGTCTTATACCACTTTCTTAGTATATGGTTTTGTCCCCCCTGGGGTCCACTGTGTATCAGTGCTATTTATTGTGATTTATTTGCTAAAGTATTCTGTGCTTTGTGTCTATCTTCGTGTCGGAGATACTGTAACAAACTAGATAGTGTTATATAATAAATACATATTTTTATAAATACTTTGCTTGGTTCCTTTTCATTTAATCTATAATTTAAGATTGCATTCTGTAAAACAAGCTGCTTTACACTCCTTCAAGACTAAGCCTGAAGGCTGCCCTCCACAGCTATCACTTATAGAGCTTCTGTGGTTGTCTAGTGCCTCTTAAGTCACCATAAGGGTTGCCTGGACTGGTGCAAGGTGCCCACTCTAATTAGTGGTCATCACATACCAGGCCAGCTTCTCACAAAATCTTAATTATGAAGAGATAGATTTTTCGAGTTTGGTGTCTCTGAAATCACAATTTATAATCACAACTGATGGTGATGTCGAATTTTAAACTGTAATTCTGAAAATTACACTTTTAGAAAGTTGGCATTTTCTTACTTTAGCCATTTGGTGCCTGCTGCCTGTGGCTGATACACGTCTGGGAAGGGTGACAGCTGGGCTTGGTGTATTCCCCCTTGACAGTCGCACATCATGGGAGATTTGATGTGGGTTGATGGGCCATCCTGGGAGGATGGGAAGGAGTAGCTGGGGCATTGCCTCATACTTACACCTGAATAGGCTGTGTCCTGTCCCCACACATAGTGCTACATACCCCCCTGTAGTGAGTCTAGAGCGAGGGCAAAAAGGGAGGATCACTGTGCACTTCAAAGACCTACTTTTAAAGTCTCACCCGCTTCAAAGGCACAACTGGGTATATATACCAGACCTCTGACACCACCACTTCAGTACACCTCTGTACCTGTGCAGACTCTGCTAGCAAGAAGGACTGTCACTCTGCTGAACTGCTGCTTGCTTGGTTCCAGTCTTGCTCTGCTGCTGTGTTGCCTGCTGATCCCATGCCTGGGTGAGAAGGACTGGACTTGCATCACTTGAACCCAAAGTGATTCCAAGAGTATGCTGGCCTGCATGCTAATCTGAAGTCTCAAGGGCATGACAGACTTCAAATTCTTCTGCTGCTGCACCTGACTATGCCATCTGTGAGTCTGCCCTGCCAAGTGGTGCCACCCCAGTCCTAGACCCTTGGAAGTGAGAGCTAAGATGCTTGCTCTGTTGTGTCGATCAAAACCAGCACGTCGCCACCTGTTGCTTGACCAGAGCTGGCGCATCACCTTTGCTGTGTGAAACAACCAGACGCATTGCCTTCGGAACCAGCACTGTGCGACACTCTGCTCGAGGTCCTTGCATCTCCATCTATGACAGCCTTAATGACAATGCAGAGAATGCCACATCTCTGCCCCGGGGCTCATCAAATCGCATAAATACCATTGCAAGGATTGACGCAGACGCATCGCTTTAGCTGCACCCTGAATCTTCTTCGCTGTCCATGCAGCCAGTATCAAGGTTCTTATGTTCATCAGGACTAAATGGGTCCCTGTATCTGGCCGGCGCTCCATCGCGGTCAGCCTGAACTTTGATTTGTCCCGGCCCGGCGTGGCCTGATATTACAAATAAGTGCTTATTTGCTTCTAAACAATATTTTGCAGTTTATTCTTAACAAATTCAGGTATCATGTTCTAGTT
Organism: Lissotriton vulgaris; assembly: GCF_964263255.1. Lineage (NCBI taxonomy): Eukaryota > Metazoa > Chordata > Amphibia > Caudata > Salamandridae > Lissotriton > Lissotriton vulgaris. Next base: position 337,482,093 of record NC_141700.1, read on the forward strand.
ATTGGATTTTTGTTGTTTTGGTTGATTTATTAAATTCAGTTCTATTTTTCCAACCTGTTGTGGACTTTTTTGTGTGGTGTTTTCAGTGTTTTACTGTTTGAAGTGTTGCACAAACACTTTACAGATTTTCTCTAAGTTAAGCCTGACTGTTCCGTGCCAAGCTACCAGAGGATGAGCACAGGTTGATTTAGGGTTTGCCTGCTTCTTAACCCAACTAGTATTGTCATTGCTGCCTGACTTAGGCTCATACCCAAGTCAACCAACAACCCAATTGTAACATTTCTCAATATATATTTCATCATATACTGCCATTTCCGGATCACCTTTTCTCTGTCACTCCTCCTTATTTCTGCTCTTGCATGTTTTCTCTCTGTTCTTCTCCCTCTATCTCTATGAATTGTTCGTCGGCCATCCTTTATTCTGTAGCTCCCCTTCTTACTTATTGCTCTATCCTTCTTCTCTCTCATTTCTACCTGGATCTTTGTCCTGTGCCTTTCATCATCTCCCGCTCATCTCCCATGTCTCACACCTTTCACTTTCAATCTTCATTTCCTACCCTGTGTAATTTTCTTAGTTCATTCTCTTTTAATTTTGCTCCTTCTCTTCTTTGAATCTCTACTTTCTCATTACCATCTCTACTCTCTTTTCTTTCTCCCTTCTCTTTTCTCTTTACCTCCTGTACTCAGCTTACATCTGCTGCCTCCATTTCTTTCTCTGCCTCTTTTACCCTTACTGGCATAGGCAAATACAGATAGAGGTAACGCCCCTGATACTGTCTCTTGACTGAGAAGTGATGACGCTTTAGATCATGTAGGGAATGAGAATAGTGAACAGGTTGGACACTGGGACACTGGATGCCTAGCAGTGCGAGACCCTTTATGTAGGGAATTTGGGCATTTAAACTTATCTAAGTGAATGTTATTCAAACACTCAGGTTCACCAGTAAATCCATTGTAACTCCAGGACATAATGGAGGCAGATAGGTTGTGGAAGGTTACGAACAATGTGCCCAAGGGGTGCATTTGCACATGTGATGAGAATTCAGAAGTATCTGAAAAAATACACCCATGCTGACCGGTCTATCAATACACCTCTATGGTGACCTACAGTGTCCATGCTGTCCCAATATTGTACAATACATGGAAACACACCCAACTTACTTTTATAATACAGCTCTCTGTATAGAGTGCTATCAACTTGCCTCATACAGGACTCAAATACTCTCTGCCATCATTACACAAATACACCCATACCACTCTGGCTCTACACCTTAATCCTAACTTCCAGCACAGCCATTATTGACTTTGGACCAATACACATCTCTTCAAATAAACCTCAGTCATTATTGATGGATCCTTTCCAGTAGAGCAACCTGTATACACCTCACCACAGAGAATCACATACTGCAACCCGCAGTGCTCAATGTGAGCTGCTGGTTGCTAGTGGGGCCCACCAGAACATTTTTTTGGGGGGGACCAGTATTTGTTTTTTCTCTTCAGATATTTGCCGAGTGCACACAAATTGGAAAAATAGAGGAAGAAAAAGACAGCAAAACTGCCACAAAAGGAGAAAGCAGGAACCTGCAGTAGTGAGAAAAAGGGTCAGGGAGTGTCTTTTAGTGGATTAAAGACTACCAGCCTTCGTATTTGGTGCATGGACATTTGATTGCAGCTGCTGTGGGTTTCGGAACAGAGCTTCATGAACCGGCACACTTTCATTAACAAAATAAGCATTGGTCATACTAATTTTTGCCACTGTACATAGCTCAGTCATTAGCTAAAACGTATAAAGGCAGCACTCACTGGTATTCCAATACCGGGACAAGCTATCAAAAAATGTATGATTGGCCTTTATTGCAGCCTTGAATGAAACTCATGTCCTAAACAAATGTGCACACTGCTATATGGAGACATTAAGGGGGTATCTAGTTTAGAAAAATAATGTTTCTCTGACTGTCCTCCATCTCTAAATTTTGAATTGTGTGATTCATTGACTGGGTGGTGCCTTTAAAGCTAAATCTTTCACTGTGGCCAAGTATGAGAGTGTGACAAACCAGAAGGTTGCCATAATTATGCATTGTGGAATGTGTGGGAGTCCTACCAGGGCACCTATGTGGTTTCTGAGCAATTTGAATATAGCAGCACAAGGTTGTGTGAGCTGCTGAGATGTCTGGACAGAGGACTAAAGGCACGATGCATGTGGAACCTTCATGTCAAAGTCCTCAGGCTCTGATTAATCAGACAAACACAGTGGCAGACCAGGAGCTCTTCAGAACTTGCACAAGTACTGTTTGGTAGCCAAGGGACTCTCCTCTCTGATCAACTCTGTAGATTAACTGCAGTATGGGCCAGGGAAGCCTTCTCTCCAGTTAAATTAATGGCAAGCCTGCCAAGTGCATAATCTCACAAGACAGTTTTCAGAGTGAATTTGTCTAGCAACAAAAATACTAATAAATTAGTTGCAAAATATTTCTTACTTGAGCAAACCAGAAACAAATCCACAAAATAACAAAATGCAGATGGTTCGACCCTGTGGCCTCATACTCTGCTTTGGGTAACTGGGACAACAAAGAAAGACTAGGGAAGTTATAGCCATTACATAATCAATCGATCACCCACTCCATGCATTTTAAGGATATTACAAGTAATGCAGGAGGGCCATTAAAGAACAAAGCTGAATGCCTAGTTACTTGATAAGGTTATGGAACTCTGATGTGACTTGCAATATTCTTTCAGTGCATGGTAGAGGGCAGACCCTTAAAATACATGGTCACACTACCATCTTTCCCTCAAAAACTGCATACATTCTTGGTGTCTTGCTCTTTTATATGTAAGATATAGTATGATTGCAGGCAGGAGGGTTCAAAGCAGACCCATAATGCAAAATGAAATACCACATTCATTTAGTAATATGTTACAGCAAGACATTAGAAGTTTAATGTAGGGCACGCTCCCAAAATGCTGTAGCTCAGACGGTTTGGAAACATGCATAGAGATTGGATCTTTCCTTTAATACCCTACAGCATAAAAAAAATTACAATTTGCCATAGTTAACTCCTTTCTGCTGAACACTATTCATTTAAAAAAACGGATCATGAGAATCAGAAGCAATGACAATACCAAAAGGTCTGGCTTTAAAACAATGTTGAATGGTAATGTGAAGCATTACAAGTAGATAGCATGGAAATGGTCTGTACTGAAGCAAAAAACTTGCATAATATTGGTGTAGGTTGAAAGGTCGGGTGACAGTTGCAATGTCAAGCCAGACCTAAAAATACATATAGGTTAATGACTGACTTCCTCCTATCTGTGCCAGTGCCAGAGAAAAACACCATAAATGATCTAGTTATTTAAGACACTTTAATACCCTTCAATGTCAGGTGTGTCCCCCTGAAATCTCGAGCTCAGGAAGCTAGATAAATAAGCAAAGTGATCACAGCTTTGTGGAGGGCAAGCACTTTTTATGTGGAAGCACACAACATCTCCCCAACATGTGGGTGGAGCCAAAATACCTCTCTTTGATTCTCACATAATTGTCTGGCAGCAGCTGCACTGTCAAGCCAGACCATAAAATGGCAGTTCACTTTTATTTGTTTTTAACTACAGATGTAATTAAGCTCTGTGACCTGCCTTTCACCTTGTCTGCTGGCACTGGCTGAAGGCATTATAACATCACAACTCATCTTTATTAACCTATTACAGTTGAGCAGCTATCCCATTTCTTGAAATTATAGACAGACTTTTATACATGGATTTCAGACTCCCATGTATTATATGTGTTTATCAGCAACCATCTTGAAGACTGAAATACCAGTTGTGACAGTTAGTTATTGCTGAATGGTAACCTCACTCTAGGGCATTTACCATCAGCACTGTTAGTGCTATCTAGACCAGAATTGCAAGCAGAGGTGTTATAAACTGGTACATGCACACATTCACCAATTCTAAGGAAATTGCTTTACCTCAAGTTAAGGTACTAGTGTTTTTATCTTGCTTAAACACCTGCATGCCAATAGACATTAACGTTCTCCTAAGCAAACCCCTTTTTTATGTTACCTTCTGATGCAATGGTCCTGTTTGGTTTACAGTTCGGTCCCTGAACTGTCTCCATCAGCCTTCTCAATGTACGGATCCCCACAGACACAGAGGAGTGTCCTTATCATATCTATCATACTCAGAAGCAGAGGTGATATCACAATGCATGAATCTCAGTGGGTTGTGTGCTGTCAGTCATACTGTAACAATGATTTGGCAATGCCATTATAGAGCATAGCAAGAGGGGCAATCTTAAGAGACTGGTGGGCAGGGGCTGGCAAGACTGATAACAGCGGCCCCCTGAATTCAAAAACTGGTCCCCCATTTGCACTAGTACAGTGACGACATACCCAATGCAATCTCTAGCCAATCCAGGGGTGATGTTGTTTTGATATGGGTGATATGTGAACAATGGCTGCTCTCAATTGGCCTAGCTTTACTGACTTTTTATCCTTTCCCTTCTTTCCCATTCCATTGTTTCACAAAATCAAATCAATTTCTGTTTTATACATCACATTCTCACTTTAGAGAGTATCTGCTAGATCGTGTAATTAATCCCTAGAGCATAAATCATAATATGTTATCTATTAACAGCCAGAATGTACCAGACATCACTGATTCAGAAAAGTTCAGTTCAGTGAAGTAGTGTGGCTCACTGGTTAGAGGCGGCAGACCCGAGAGCAGAGGACGGCCCGGGACCAGGGTTCGATTCCCGGCGCGGCAGGTTTCTGGACCAGGGTCAGCGGACTCGATAATTCTCTCGCCTTGGTGCCCACTCTGATCAGCGATCACACTCGGCAACTCTGGGCATTAGCTTGCCTCATCTTCACTAACGGCCCCACCAGACCGCCGGGGATGCCTGGTCTCACCCTGGAGATACCCATTAAGGGACCATCTCTCAGGGAAGCCAGGAAGGGTTTCGCAGCGGTCGAAGCGCCTTGGGACCCTACGGGTAAGTAGTGCGCTATATAAATGCCTATACATTTACATACATGGGGGGTATTATGTGTATATTATGTTTGAACTCAATAAAGGACTATCCAGGAATAAAATCCGCAAACATGATATTGTTCAAGAGAATGAAAGGAAGGTTGCCTAATTTTACTTTAATTTAGTGCCCTTGTTTCTACTAGGGCTATTTACAGCATTCCAACCCAAATTTACTTAACTAGTTTTGACTTACTCTAGAAGTAATGAATTCAAATTAAAAGAATCATCGACATCAAGATTCCTAATTTGATAGTCAAAAGGTTAATAAAACAGGAAGTTACCAACCACCTATCTAGGGGGACCACTCTTTTATCAAGACCAAGAAGTGGGTGCCTTCTAGAGAACGTTTAATGAATTTATGTAAGGACAATGTGTCCAGCTAGCCACATGGCGAGGGTCGTTTGTTTTGTGTGGTGATCCTAATCTCCACATGGAGGTTAAAGGGATGGCGTTAAAACCAACACAGTATGGCGGCAGGAAGCCATCAGTTTACAGAGCTGTTCGGCAGCTGATGAGAGTTCATGGTCTGAATGATGTATGGAACAGATTGAAAGCACCTACTCCTGGTATGCATTATTTTCTTACCCACACAAGAAAGTTGTGTGACTGGATTACATCCTAATTTCAGCAGGCCTAGCAGGGCAATTAGGGATTGGAAGATATACCAGGATCTTCTCAGATCACCATCCACTGGTCTTGGAAATTCTGAAGGGGGCATAACTAAGTCAAAGCAGAAGTGGATTTTTGATAAGAAACAGCCTTTTAATCCTCATTAAATTGAGCACCGGAGAAGATGGGCCAGCCACCTCTTGGCAAATAACAGGGGCACGCGGAGAATAGTGTAGAGTGGCACTTATTAAAAGCAGAAATTAGGGGTGAAACCCTGAGCTTTAGTCTATATAAATATAAGGAAAGGGCTAGCAGGGTTTAGGGGCTTTCTATATAGCTGTCTCAGCTAGAAGTACGCATATAAAGCTGATAATGGGAGGGCAGGATGATGAGGAGATGGGACAAAAAGTTCATTAAAAAAGGCTGGGATAAACAGTTATCACAACAGGTAGATAGCTGAGAAATATCAAAGTCATAAAGCAGGATGCTATGAGTATGATGAAAATATCTATAGACCGATGGCCCTACAGACAAGGCAAAAAGAGACAGAGAAGGGCATAGAAGCTATATTGGATGGAGGGGGTACATAAGACTAATGCTCAGGAAGAGATCACTATAATATTTAAGGAATACTATGTAGAACTGTATCAAGCAGATATATTCCCTCCAACAGGTAGATATAAATAATTTATAGATACAATAGATGGGTGGGCTCTAGAGGGAGAAGATCAGGTCTCTTTGGAATTGTTGATAACCAATGAGGAGGTAAAGAGGGCTCTAAAATCCCTAGCTCTGGGTAAGGCAACCAAACCACAAAAAAGTACCCTTAGAGTTTTATTGAGTATTTTATCCTGAACTAGGCAGGGATATGGTATTACCTTTCAACAGACTCCAAAGGGAAGGGTGGGGCTATCCTCCTGGGGGGACACCAATATAGTCATCTTTAAGAAGAAGGGGAAACCTCCTCTGAACCCAGCGTCCTGTAGGCCAATTTCACTGATAAATAGTGATGCACAAATCCACTTCAATATACTTACAAAGCAATTGAGCTGGGTCATAGCCAGCCCCAACAGCTGGCTTTATCCCGGGCTGTGGCACCACAGATCACATCAGGGAAGCAATTACAATGTTTGATATAGCTGAAATTACATGTACCCCTATGGCTGTCATGTTGCTTGATGCGGAAAAGGCCTTTGATGGTGCCTCCTGGGAGGATTTATGTGAGACTAAAGGTTTTAGGACCCGGACTAATTAGCGACATACGGGTGCTATATCATAATCCATGCGCCAGGCTGCAGATAATGGGATGGAGTCAGACACAATTTTAATAATATGGGGGACCAGACTCACCACCTCATTTTACATCATATGTAGATCTCTTATTACCCGGCTAGAGAAGACCCCCCTTTAAAGATCAATGAGAGTGAACAGCTCTGACATACAAAATCTGGGGCTATTGCCCTTGTAAAGCAAGACCTGGTACGTGCCTTGGTAGAAGTAGAACAAGAGGCCAGAAGATTTGGGGAGGTAGCGGGCTGTCATTTAAACAAGGAAAATACCTAAATAGTATGCACTAGTGAGATTAATATGGCGAATCAGGAAAGAGTGGACAAGATCACGGCCAGAACAGATCAAGCCATTTTTACGAATCTTATGCCAATGCTGGCCAAGATTAGACAAGACTTAAGGAGGATCAACTATTTGCATGTAACTCTTGTTGGGAGATGTAATGTAATACAAATGTTAGTGCTCCCCAAAGTCTTATATCTGTTTAGAGCCATTCCATTGCAATTTGAGAAACAATGGATTTCTAATCTGAAGGGTATTTGTCCTTGTTTTATGTGGCAATACAAAAGAGTACGGAGAGCTTCTAGGTGCATGGTGCTTTCTAGAGACCGGGGCATAAATGCTGTTCCTAATTTCTGATTTTACTATTGGTCTTGTTTGTTGAAGGAAATGAGGGTTCTAATCACTGAAAAGCAATACAAGGCCTTAACCACCACAGAGCTGACTTCCATATATGAACTAAGTCTAGGATCAGAAGCCAAGGGCAGATCTTAAGGAATGTTGAAAATAGTTATTATAAGAAGGTCAAACTCAAGACCTTAATGGGGGCATGTAAAATGTGGTTTCAGCCCAAGGCAAGAATTAGACTGACAAAATATAATCAGTTGTTGAGGTCATCAATCTTCCCTCACATTTTCTATGATAAAATGTGTAATGGGTGCGAGCAGAGGGAGATTTATAAACTGGGATATCTATTGAACCAGGGCCAGATGTACACATTTAATGACGTTGACAATCGCAAAAAACTATTACAACGCAAACTCTTGTGGATAAAATCGTTAGACTCGTGCCAACCGAAAGTACTCAATGAACGGATTGAATATAGTTGTTTCCTTTGAACATGCCTCCCGCTTTCTGTCTGTCTCATTTGTTATGTATTCTCCAATGCATTTTCTTCCTTTTGTTCATTTCTAGTGTTTTTTTCCTCCAACCATATTTTCCTTTTTTGGAATGCCGACCTTTCATTATAGCATTTTTCACAGTCTTGAACTTATTATTACTCTTTTGTTTCCCCCTTTCTTCACCCCCTTTCTTCACCTCCTTTCTTCACCTCCTTTTTTCCATAACTTTCTTTACTGAATCCCTTTTATATTTTCTTCACTCTGTGCGATGATAATCGTCTCTTTTTTCCTTTCTTTGAACATCGAATTATCACTCCTCATTTACTGACATTTACTTGTCTCCAGTCTTCCCCACGCATTCCTGATCCAAGATGGCCGACACCTTCTGTGTCCCACTAACGATCGCGCTAGTGTACCAACGTTCATTGTTCGTTTTGCATGTAACTTCACTTTATTTCTTATTAATTTATCACATTGGCTATTTCCCATGGAGCCCCCGGGTGTTTTCATAGTCTTTAAAATTTCCATTCGTGATGCATATCACAGATGGTAAGGACCGTTAACCCTAATCTCACGGTTTAGACTGTGTCTCGTCACGCATACATTTACACACAGTTGGGTGTTTTACAGGGTGACATTCGATTAGTATTCTAGATATTTTTGCACCTTTCACGGTTTTATTTTCTTGCTGGCACGACCTTTGTATAAGCTTTTCACAATTTTCACTTTGGGTTTCTGTTAACACTCACTTATATACTTGGAGTCCATGGCCATAGAGTATCCGGTTTTACTTTACATCTGTTCCCGCGTTATCTATGATTTCTTTGGCTCTATCTTTTAGTTACATTTCATTCACCCTGAGGGAAAAGTCCCCTTCCTGAAACAGTGTTTGTTTCCATTACAGATGTAAATGTGAATGTAAATGTAAAATGTAGTTGCTTTATGTAGCGCTGTATCACCGACCGGTTTCTAAGTGCTTTCTTAGGGAACCCGTCCTGGTATTCCCCTGTTAGATAACCCATTACTGGGCATCCCCAAGGTGAAAGCCAGGCATCCCGCTGCGAGGGGCCGTTGTGGAGATTAAGCAAGCTATTGCCCAGAGTTGCAGAGTGGGACTCCATGATGGGAATAGGCACCGAGGCAAGAATTGTCAGGTCTGGGGAAATTTGAGCCCAAGACCCGCGGAGGCGGGGAATTGAACCCTGGTCCGGGCCAGACCTCTGCATCAGGGTCTGCCACTCCAACCGCTTGAGCCACACTTCTCCACTCTACAGATCAATTTGAGTCCCCTGACGAAGGGACATCTGTCCCGAAATGCATAGGGATTTCTGCATCTTGAAATGTTTATGATGGATAAAAATTGAACATTATCATTCGAAGTCAATATGATTATAATATATGACTCATTTGAATAAAATTCTGATGAACCATTTGGAGTTTTGAACTGGAGTAATTTTGACAAAATCAGAGGCTTGATTTACCTCTACAGGAGCACCTACAGGATACAGTGTGGCAAACTCCTACACCTCCCTGGTACTCATTTAATGAATGACATTATAAATATGGTGTGGTCAAGGAAAGCTTTTTTTTCATTCTTACAGATAAGGGATTGTATAATAAGTGCAAGAATGTTGCAGATCCCTAAACTGCTGGTTGACACCATGCTGGATGATTTAGAGGCTCAAACAGTCAAATGGGAGACAAGACTGGTGGTCAGAGGTCTGAACCTTCAAAAATATTTAGCATTTGTAGCATAGACTTTATTAATTGCAGAACCAGGAACAACATTTTAAGTCTATATTTAATCAGTACTATACCCCTGCCAAGCTGTTCAGATGGGGCCAGAGACCTGTTGATAAATGCCATCGATTTAAGGGAGGCCTATGCAGACATAGTCCATATGTTTTGGAAATGCCCGGGTCTGGAGATTTCACTAAAAGATCGGGGTTCTGAAAGTGAAGGGTTGCGTTCACGCCACAGCTGATGTTACTTGAGATGAACGAACGGTACAGGCAAACAATCTGGCAGACATATTTTATATTTTTAGCAATGGCAGTTACATGTATGTGTATAGCAAGAGTATGGCTTAGACTTGAATCCCCAACCAGTCATCAATGGCCGGCTAGGATTTTATCAATGTATAAATTGGAGATAATTTTACATGAATGCCAAGGTTGGAAAGCAAAGAATTGCGGAGCTCTGATATGGGCCACACTGACAATGGATGCAGAGTAAGAGGGGCAGGAATAAGGATTTTAAAAAATGTAATTTGTATTTTTTTTACTTGTCTCTCACCTTCTCTTGGAGAACAGGGGATAGGTTTAGTATTGGAATCATCAATTTTATTGGCAATAAAATATTAGTATGCTATTTTGTTAGATATGTAAACGAATTATGCTATTACTTAAGGGAGAGTATCATTTGACAAAGAAAATTATTTTTGCATTTCAAAAAAGTCAATGGCTTTTTCCTCTTTGAGTTCTGAGTGTTGATGAGTTATGTATGAACTGCTATGATTAAGCACCAATAAAAAATAGCAAATCATTGAGATATAGGAGGTCTGTCTTCTGATTATGGGCCATATGTATCAAGCCTTTTTTTCGATTCGTTAAGGCCGAAATTCACAGAATTTTGGCCTTAGCAAATCATAAACGGCCTTTTTTCCGATTTTGAAATGTTTGAAAAATTAGCAAAATAAGGAATCGCAAAAAATTGTGATTCCTTATTTTGCTTAAGCATTTAAGGAATCGCAATTTTGCGATTTCTTAAATGCTATGTATGAAGCTTTTCAAAATTGCGAATTCAGGTTTAGAAATCGCAAATTACCACCAACTTGTAGTTGGTGGTAATTTGCGATTTCTTGTAAATATGCACAATTGTGCATTTGTGAGGGTGGCATATGACGCACATACATTCCCATTGGGCATGTATTTGCGCCATATGCACACACATGTAATTTTCAGGGGTGCAGCAGGGTGCCCTTGGAACACCCCTGCACCCTTGAAATAATTCTCAAATTGCGATTAGCAAATTGCGAATTCCCAAATTGAGAATTATTTCACAGTCATTTCTATGGGCCTCCTGGCCCATAGAAATGAATGAGAAATTATTCCTTATTTGCGAATTCGCAGATTGCAAATTCGCATATACGGAATAATTGGAAATCGCTAAAAAAATAGCGATTTTCTACATACATACCATTTTGCGATTTCTAAATAGCGATTCCTTAAAAATCTCTATTTAGAAATCGCAAATGGTGATGATGATACATATGGCCCTATGTCACTAGACAAATAATTTGCGAATTTGTCCTAGGCACATATTAGTAGCCTGTTTTCACTTACTCAACAGTGATGTCTGAGTGACTTCTTCCAGCTCTGTACCTTGGGATATAGATTAAGAACTAATTAGGCAACAGAACTAGCAGGAAGAATGACCCTTGCAAGTAAAATGCATTTTCAGTTAACTGTGACAGGTAATCAGTAGTTGTCTTATTCATATCATCATACTTCTTGTCTGAAAAAAACTTCCTGGAATCCTATTCATTCTTTCACTATTGTTAAATATTAAATTTTTCTCTTCTTCCTAGGTAATATTTTGCAACAGGTTATTTATCATATTGAGAATCCTCATTATGAAATTTCACATTTAGGGCTTCATTACGATGTCAGCCATAAACCAGCCGTAGCACAAGCTCTCATAGAGAAAGGGGAGAAAATGTTCATACCTGCACCGCGTTGCAGGCATGAATAAGACCCAATGATGATGCTTTTCACATAGAAAATAAAAGCTGACAACCAAGATATACCGCTATTACGAGTAATAAGTGAATTAGGGTTTTTTTAGATGGCAAGAACCCTAGACCCTGATAAAAATAGGACAAGTGATCCATTCTCCCTTGATTGCTTGCTAACTGAATGGAAGCCGAATGGATCCTACCTTCTCTCTCCCCTATTTGATTAGAAGATTAAACATTTTATTTATCTGCTATCAATTTTTAAGGTGAAAGTTCCTCTCACTCTGTTATATGCCATCAAATCAATTTATGTGGCAAAGTGGGATTTTATAGAGAAAATAGAATGGCAAATTTGACATAATTTGTCGGTTTTGACCCCTACATTAAGGTTGGAATTTGATTTGGTAAGCTCCTATGAACTGGCCAGTGTAATCTGGTGCGTATATCATTTTAATAGTAAAATGGATTCTATGAAGGGCTTTATGAATATTGAAATTGTTGACTCAGAGCCAGGGAATATTCTCCAGAGAACTTTGCCCTGGCGCAAAAACATTTTGAACTGCAGGGAGCGGCACTAGCTTCTCTCTCTCCCATCTAATTTAAAAGCTATCTAAAGGATGCCTCAAGTTTTACTAGTTATTACTTAGATGCTATTATACCGTATGTCAAAGAAAACGTTGGAAGAGATAATGTCCTTTTGTAGCTAGAAGGTAGCTCAGCAGTACCTGACTTGGAACTTGGACCATAATCTTATAATGAACTTGTTTCTGGTAAATGCTCTAACAGCAAACTGGTGCTCTTTTGGAGAAACAGGGAAAGAGTGTAACCTGTGTAATTCGGGGATCCAGGATCTCAATCACAATGTCTTCTTTTGTCCTACTTAGGCCCGTCAGCGCCTCCACTTTCTAAAGCCAATGCATTTAAAGAATACTATTAAATAAGGTGGGGCGGCATACAAATTGATTTTCATCCAATGAATGCAGTAATTTGCACAAACGTTTTAAATTTTTTTAAAAGGTTTCATGAATTTATACTAATAATTATTCAGGTCTGCTACGGCAGCATGGGAATTCCTTGTTCATGTTATTTATAGCCAGTTGTGAAGCTAGGAGCTTAATACATATGAACGTGTAAACATTGCAGACCATTTTAAGGACTGCTGGCAGGACGCAGTAGTGCACATCTATGACAGACAAGTTGACACTACTTTTTAGCCAGCATGTAGTATTGTAGACTGCCATAAGGCAGAATAGACGCATAAGTGAATTTTCTGCCATCTGAAACTGTATGCATAAATAGAGCTGAAAGAGAAAAAAAACGTGAATGAAAGTTGCATTTTCAGACGATGATGTTTGTTCAAAATGGCGTGCCACCATTTCTTCTTGTGTGCATGTCGGTGGACAAGTGGACAATCCAAGCAAGAACTGAGCCCACCCTTCGGTCTATGATACTGGCAAACTATTTTGGAGTCAAAGAGCAACTTCATTTCATCCATAATGTAACTATGTACTAAAGGAAAGATATGCCATATATGCCTTAATATAATGAAGAAGGCTTTTGCTACTTGTACTTTTCCCCCCTGAAATTGCACTGAAAGTAAAAGCGTGACTAAATAAATATGCAATGGAACTGCAAATTTGAAAGGCTGTAGCCTTAGCAAAGGCTGTGATCTTAGCCACCTCCTCGTTTGATGATCAATTTAATTTCTTTCAAAGGGGCTTTTGTGAAATACATTTGGGGCATATTCCTGAGAGGTGTTTGTCACATGTGCCCCAAGCAATGTGGTACATACATGTGTGATGCAAACCTTTAAGGCAGCTTGTTTAAGCAAAACAAAGCCTCTTGGGTGGCTCAAAAGATCTGGAGTAACACAAAGCGTTACTCTATGCATTGGAGGCATTCCATGGGCATTGAGTGGGTGTTCCAATGCAACTCCCATTGTTTGTGATGCATTTCCAGATTTACAAGACCATGTAAACCCAGGAATGTGCTAAAAAAGATACGCATTTCCAGGAGAGGCGCAACAAGAAGTGTCTTTATTTCTCCTTGTTGCTTCCACTTTCTATGTGTGCTACATTATGTTATGTTATGTTATGTTATGTTATGTTATGTTATGTTATGTTATGTTATGTTATGTTATGTGCATTTGTACCACACACAGATACTCCGAGGAGTGTCCCGGCGCGAGGCTGAAAAAGGTCAAAAACAGATTTGAATAATAGAACTAGAACAGAGAAGAGTTTTCAGCTTTTTCTTAAAGATCGTAGGGTCTTTGATGCCCCTCAAGGCCAATGGCAGAGCATTCCATGCCTGCGCCGCCAGTCGGGCAACAGAGCTCCCGCCACTCTCGAATCGCCTCAGACACCTCCAAAAGAGCGGACTCTGTGCTATAGGCAGCCCAGACACCCGATTGCGCCGGATGGACCAGGCCAAATGCCTCGACGTACTCAGTGAGTTGGTTGGTGACCACCTAGGCCAGACTGGGCAGCAGCAAGATGTGGCTGTAGTTTCCCGGAATGGATGGGTCCAGGGGTGGCTTTTTGAGGAGGGGAAGAATTTTTGCCTTCTTCCAGGACGTTGGAACGAGGGCCTCCAGCAGCGACATGTTAATGATCAGATTGACCTCCGGATTGACACAGTCTGCAACAGAGGCCAAGAGTCTGGCCACACAGGGATCTGTAGGAGATCCTGATTTCAGAGCCTTCAACATTTTAAAGGCGCTAGATAAATCTACTGGCAAGAAGGAAGAAAGATTGTGCGAAGGATCCGCTGAGGGCAAAACTAAAATACGGGGCCTAGGTTTTGAAGCACAGGGGGCAAAAATGGCTTGAATGGCACAGATTTTGTCCAGAAAAAACCTGGCAAGAGTATTACACCAGGCCTCCGTACAGGCACAGAACGCGATAAGGCAAGCGGAGATATAAAGCTTTTCACAATTGAGAAAAACTTTTTATAGTTATTGTTAGCCTGGACGATACGCGAAATAAAGAATTGGATTTTTGCTGTCGCGATTGCGGCGTAGTAACTTTTTGTTTGGCTCTCAAAGTAGATTTTGCCAGAGGGCAGTAACAGCTGGCACGCCAAACCCTCTCCAGAACTTTGCACTCATGTTTCAAAGTTTTAAGCTCTGGTAGGAACCATGGATTAGAGGGAGATTCCCTAGCAAGCCTGCAGCACACATAGAAAAAAAGAAGCCTCTCAGGATTGTTTTTGTGCTGGAAGATGCCCCTTCTGTTGTGTACATTCCCCCAATCAGTAGGAACTGCATGTTTGTGAGCAACATAAACTTAAAATGGTGCCAGACTGAATCCAAGCGCCTCTGTAGAGTATGTTGGTACTTGTACCGGCTAGCTCACAGTGCCACTGCCGGCGCCCCTAAACGTGTACAGGGAGTGAATTGTTCTGGCGCCTAATATGACAACTCTGTTCCCTCAGGAACTGTAAAGACAGATTCCAAAGTTTTGCTCAGTCACTCGTGCTTTTTTTTCTCAGAGAAATATATAAAGAATAAATAAGAGGGTATTTTCAATATTTTATTGAACCGGAGTGATTCTTGTATAGAAAATATGGGCTGCAATGGTCAATAGAGTGAAGCAGATAAAAGTTATAAAAAGTGGCAACACAGAGAATAAAACAAAGAGATATACCATCTTGTTGATGCAAGTTATATATGCATACATATAAAGGATTACGACACTCGAGCATACTCCTAAAAAGCTAACCCTAAATTGCGTGTCTAGGGTTTGAATGTGTGTTCTGCCAAGAAACCCCCCATCTAGATGATTTAACATCTTTTACCTGGTGGGTAAGAGTGTGTGACCCCCGTCTTGGTCACAAACTGGACGCCCCTCAAGGAGATGTCTATCAGCTGCAAGACAAAAGCTTCAGCATGCAGGGACTCCTCAAGATTAGCATAAGTTTTTCCTCTGATTATGTTAAGAAACAAAACGCTATATAAATGAAAATGGCATACTTGCCTTGAGTCAAGATTGTAATCGGGCAACCAATGTTTGTGTTTTACAGATAGCTGTGTTGCCGTATGGATGTAATAATAAAACACATTTGTATTATGCGTGTGAGAGGAGTTTAAATGCCAAGGTAGTGTGAGATGATTCGAATGAAGTGTTCTGTGTCAGCAAGGTTGGTGTTTCTGTGAACCCAACCCAAGTGTTACAAATGCCAAATGTGTGTCAAACGTTAATTTGGCAAAGAGAACGCAACTTTAGGAAAAAGATTTGTGTGCATGCAAGAATGGTACTAATTCCTACCGGTCCTAACTCGGGTACATGACACTTCCTGCGCAAAAACAATACTGTATGCAATGCATGCACCTTTGCACCATGATGCAAGGGTGCCTGCATTGGCGCTAGGCAGCCTATTGTGCAACAGCAGAGGGGATAAAGTCAGAAATACACTGTATGCCTTAATTACAGTGCATTCCTGACCATTTTGGGTGATGCAGCGCAGCACAGCAAGGTCACCTACTGCACAGCACAGTGCCATTTTGTCATAAATTAGCCCCTTGATATTTAAGTAGGGAGGGGTCAGAGATTTTAATACAAAGATAACGGGCCATATGTATCAAAATCCCGTTTTGCGATTTCTAAATAGCGATTTTTAAGGAATCGCTATTTCGAAATCGCAAAATGGTATGCATGTAGAAATTTGCTTCTTTTTAGAGATTCCTTAAAATTCCTTAATTGCGGTTAGCAAATTGCTAATCGCAATTAAGGAATAATTTCCCATTTATTTCTATGGGCCAGGAGGCCCATAGGAATGAAGGAGAAATTTGCAATTCGCAATTTACTAATCGCAAATTGAAAATATTTTCAAGGGTGCAGGGGTGTCCAAAGGACACCCTGTTGCACCCCTGAAATCTGCATGGGTGCACATGTGGCGCACATACATGCCCTAAGGGCATGTATGTACATCACATGGCACTTTGAAAAATGAAGAAATATGCATTTTGAAAGGTATTCGCAACTTACCACCAACTAGAAGTTGGTGGTAATTTGCGATTCCTTAAGGCCAATTTGCTATTTTTTTGGGCTTCTTACATTGCATTTAAGGAATCGCAAAATTTGCGATTCCTTAAATGCAATCGCAAGATAAGGAATCGCAAATTTTGCGATTCCTTATTTTTCAAGCAGATTCCCTTGATGCATACCATTAGTCCAAATTGCATTCGCAAACGCCGAAATTCTGCGAATTTCGGCGTTTGCGAAGTCAATTTGGCTTGATATACATATGGCCCAACATTCTCTACCTTCCTCACATCTTGCACTAGAGCCCACAGCACAGACACAGTTCACAATTTTAGTATGTTTTCTATTTCCTTCATCCAAAAACCGGTTGTGTGATTTGCACATTTTGAGTTAAAATCTTTATAATTGTTTTCTAGGTCTATTTCTTGAAGTAGGAGAGAAGATTTAATGTGTGATATTTGTATTCTGCAAATTAGCAGTACAGAACAACATGTACTAATATATATCCTGAAAGGCTGTTTACAGTGGTGCTGGAACAATTTTCTTGACAGGGGATGCGCGCCAGGGTCTTCTGATCATTAAAGTTAGAGATTAAAAATTCCTGGTGTTAAATAGATGAGCAACTGCAGCAAACGGACAAAAAAACTTTGCATGTCACGTGTTTTTCAGGAAGAAGGTGGATAAGATTGTAGTTGATCATTATGATGCATTATTCTTCAATATGCGTGTAAAGTGTATCAAATTATATTTAAAAGGAGTAGCTTAAAAGAGCCACAAGAGAGTAAAAGAAATGTTTATTGCCTTGTTATCTCACTTTACTTCAAAACCTGCCTGTCGCCACAGGGGAACATCCATTACAACGCAACTATTACAACGTAGTGCTATTACAACGCAGGTATTACAACGTAATCTCTATTACAACGCATGTTTTTACAACGCATGGTGTTACAACGCAAGTGCTATTACAACGCATGTATTACATCGTATTTAAATGATTATTAATGAAATATTTTTTAATTTTTAAAATATATTTTGGGTATTTAGATACATAGTTATTTATACATTAATTAAATACATTTTATATATAACATAAAAATAATTATAATAGTTAGTGATTATTAGAAGAAGTATGAAGTATTAATATTCAGGTATGTTTTAAAAATTTAATATAATTTTTTTTGGTATTAAGATAAATATATATATTTTATAATTTTATTAATTTTATTTGTTAAATATATATATTTTTAAGAAATTGAAAACATTTATTAACTGAACGTTAATTAGTATTTATAAATTATTGATTTATTATTTTTAATTTATTTGTTATTTATTATTTAGTATTTAAATTAGTAATAATTATGTTTTGTATTTTTAATTAATGTTTTTATATTAATATTTAAGTTTATTTATAATTAAAAAAAAATCATATATTAGGTATATATAATTTGTTTGTTATTAAATATATTATTATATAAATATTAGTTTTCAATTAAATTATTAATAATAATTAGTGATTATTAAAAAATGCTGGCAATATTAATATTCAGGAAATAATTTAATATAAATTAAGTATTAATACTCAGGTACTTTTTATAACATAAATATCAGGTTTGTTATTACATTATTTTTTGGGAGTTAAAATAAAATATACATAAAGAGTAAAAAGTAAAGAAGATTAAAAAATAAAGTATTAATACTCAGGTTTTTACTTAAAAATGTAATTAATGTTTGTAGAATGTTACATTAGTAACTATTAAATCAATAAAATATTGTTTAGTGTTTACAATATTTTTTAACAAATAAAAATATTATTTTTATCATTTTTATATTTATATTTATACATTTTCCCACGCTTTAGGATTGATTTCAATGAAGCGTTTTGTCCTTTATTTATTTCGATGAATACTTGAATGGGATCCGCGGGACAGTTTCGTATAGTTTTAAAACAACTGATGCAATGGTAAGTGAAAAGAAACATAATTTTTGATAACTTTATTTTAATTAATAACGTTAAAATTAAAGAAATAAAAGTAGAAACGCAATTTTTTCCGATATTAATTTTTGTTTATTGATGAAATTAAATGTTAAACAAATATGTTTATTTTTATTTCAATTTCAAATATTTTCATGTTTTTTTTTATTTACAAATAATACAATTATGTATTAATATAAACATATAATACATTATAATGTAATTGTCCATTTTCTCTTTTGATGTTTTTGGATGACGTCTTCACGTTAACGTCGACGTAAGCCGCCATCTTGGATTTACCGATTGCTGGAAGTAGCAGGAAGCTGATCTGCGCTAAAGGTAGGAAACTTTTCAAACTTTATTTTCAGTAAAACATAGATAAAAAGATATATATAATGTAATGAGAGGTTAAGTAGAGGTTGCTTATTAAACTAATAGTTGTTTTGATTAGATTTCAACATGTCGCCGAACATTTCACTGTTATATGCCATCGTCGGGTTATGTTACGGGAAAAATAAAGGGTAAATATGTTTGTAAACATATATTGATGATATATATTGTATACATTTTGAACGTAATATGTTTTGTGAATTGGTAGATATGTTTGGTTTCTTTTAATTCGATGAACACAGATATGATAGGTTAGAAACAATTTTTTGGAAAACTGATAGCATTTGGCTTGTTTTGTATAATAGAAAACTGGCTTTTTTCGATTTAAAAGAGAGTTCGTTTTTTAAAGATCATGCAAGGTTTGGTTTGAATTCTTTTTAGAGAATTTTGAAAAATGTTTTCAATTGGTTATTTTGGTTTCATTTTCATGTTTACGTTTGATTTAGAGAGTTGAAATCGATGCCCGTTTTTAAAGGATAAAAAATGTTTGCATTTAGGAAAAAAAGGATTTTCATTGCAAGTTTTAAATATTATTTCGTAAAAATGCCAATTTGCATTTTTTAGTTAGCGAGAAATACTGCAGTTAGGTTGTTGAGAACAAAAAAAAGACATTTTACTTAATTTAATAGTTAGAAAATGTTTTCAATTGGTTGTTTTGGTTTCATTTTCATGTTTACGTTTGATTTAGAGAGTTGAAATCGATGCCCGTTATTAAAGGAAAAAAAATGTTTGCATTTAGGAAAAAAAAGGATTTTCATTGCAAGTTTTAATTATTATTTCGTAAAAATGCCAATTTGCAATTTTTAGTTAGCGAGAAATACTGCAGTTAGGTTGTTGAGAAAAAAAAAATGACATTTTACTTATTTTAATAGTTAGAAAAGGCCAAATTTTTTTTGAAGATTTGTTGAAAAGAAACCAAAAATCCTTGAAATTTAAGAAAAAAGAAAATCTTAGCTTTCAAAGAACTTTTTCTGTTTGAAATAGCACAGAAAATTTTGAAAAAATTAATAAATAAACACAAATTTTTTCCAATATTACTACCAGTTTACTAATATAATTTTTCACAAGCCAGCATCACTTTTCTAAATTAAAGGGGTGACATATTTTCTATAGTATAACTTTACTTTGAACGTTCAAAATGTTTACTATTATGCAAGGGTTTTCTCATTTTGAAAGAGAAAAGAAAAAAAAATATTCCTATTTTTAACAGGTGTAGTTTGAAAAATAAATATTTAAAAAAGGTAATGGAACCCGACAAGTAATAATTTAAAAAATGTTTGAAAAAATGTCAAATGAATTAAAAACTTAAAAAATCAATTTAGGGCAAAGCAGGAAAGTAAGTTAGAGAAACAATATTTAAAAATGTAAAATATTAGCAACATTCTCTAGGTAGTCCAAATCCACACACAACGAAAATTGTTGTAGTACACCCAATAGTCTCTTAGACATCTCCTTTGTTTGCCTTGAAGGTCGTGGGTTTAGGATACCTGACAATGCCTGAGCTAGTCTCATTTCCTGAAAACTTTGCTCCTTCTTCAAAGTTTTCAGGAAAGAGTAGAAATTAGGATGGTGTTTGCCAATTGTGTGACTGAAGGAGTTATGCCATCCCTCTATGGCATTATTTGTTTTTGCACCACCTTCTAAGCAGGTTGAGTAGCAATTCCACCACTCCACATGGTAACGTGGCTTCCTCTTGCGACCCGATCTGCCTAGACGCCCAATCCATGTGTCTTCGAAATAATTTAAAATGGGTGCCAATTTTTCCTCATTTTCTACAAAATATTCTGACTCTGAAATTGCTGTGTAGTAGTCATCTACACTATAAGGTGGTACAAAATAAAGTGCAGTTAATTTTTTTAGTTCTACTTGTAATTTGCTATCAGACGAGTAATCTGCAACCAGGGATGTTTTTTGAAGCTTACGCCAATATGCCTGGGAAAAATGAAAAAAACATCCCTGAATTTGGGTATCCACGTACAATTTGTTGATGACATTCATCATTGTCAATTCAAAATCTAATATGATTTTCCTAGGACTTTTTCCTGAAGTTTTTTCTTTAATAACTGATAAAAACTCAGTATAGGTTGCAGATTGCTTATCTGGTAGCAAACTGTATACTAAAGGAACTACATTATTATTAATTTGAGCATGAATACTGTAAATTTGGGTGAATGGATGGGGCGTACTTTTAAACGTCCCATCCATCATCCAAATTTCCGTATTTTCTAATTTAAAAAGGTTACGGGGAGTGCTAAATATTAACATGCGTTTGAGAGGGTTTTGGTTATCATACAGTAGAAAAGGTTCATTAGAGAAAGAAATAGTTAAATCATGAGGAATTACAATGTCAGCAAAAGATTGAGGAGTAACAGTTTGTGTGTTACTTGCCTGCTTTTTTCTTTGAATTATTCTACGCACATTTGGGATTGTTGGCATATTACAAGCAACATGTCCAGGGACATGTTGGGCAACCTCTCTCAATATCTGACCAGGAGTTTGATTGGAGGTGCATGCAATATCTTTCATTTCATTGATAGTATCGCGTATTTCAATCTCCATTGCAGAGGCAGAGTGGTTATGTTCTGTGGTTTTTACCACAATCTCACCAACAGTAACCGGTCTGCCGCTGCAACGGGCTGTATAATATTGTACACACCTCCAATGTCTCCTTGGTTCACTTAGCCTCTCATTACAGTATATATACCCACAATGTTTAAGCAGTCTGTTCCCTTTTCTAGATTTGGTATAAGTAGCAGTAGTTTGGCTTGCCATTTCCTGTTGAAAAAAGGAAATTAAAATTATATTATAATTATGATAAAGACATTTTGGAATTTTTTATTTACACATATTTAGAAATATATATTTGCTTTTAATGCAGATTTTAACTTAAAAAGGCACTTTTTTCTACTTAGAATTGTAAGCGGCACTTTGATACTATCCAACACTTTCTCTTCTCATGCACTTTCACAGAGTAGGAATAGTAAGTGATTCCTTTTCATTATCCAGCACTTTCTCTGAATATGCACTTTCCTGGAGTTAGAATAGTAAGTAGCAATAGGACACTATCATGCACTTTCCCTACTCACGCACTTTCATGCAGTTGGAATAGTACTTTACTTTTTTTTACTATCCAGCACTTTCTTTGAATATGCACTTACCTGGAGTTTGAATAGTAAGTAGCACTTGGATATTATACTGCACTTTCCCTATTTACGTACTTACACGGACTTGGAATAATAATTGGTACTTTTTTAATAATCAGCACTTTTCTGAATAGGCACTTATCTTGAGATAGAATAGTAAGTGGCACTTGGACAATATCCAGCACTTTCCCTAGTCATGCACTTTTACGGAGTTGGAATAGTAATTGACACTTTTTCAATAACCAGCACTTTCTCTGAATATGCACTTATTAGACATTACATTAGTATGTAGCACTTGGACACTATCTGGCACTTTCTCTACTTACACACTTTCATGGAGTTGGAATGATAATTGACACTTTTTTACTAACCAGCACTTTATCTGAATATGCACTTATTTGGAGTTAGAATAGTAAGTAGCACTTGGACACTATCCAGCACTTTCCCTACTTATGCACTTTAAGTGGAGTTGGAATAGTAATTCACACTTTTTTACTAACCAGCACTTTCTCTGAATAAGCACTTATTTGGAGTTAGAATAGTAAGTAGCACTTGGACACTATCCTGTACTTTCCTTACTCATGCACTTTCACGGAGTTGGAATAGTAATTGGCATTTTTACACTAACCAGCACTTTCTCTGAATAGGCACTTGCCTGGAGTTAGAATAGTAAGTGGCACTTGGACTCTATCCAGCACTTTCTATACTCATGCACTTTCACGGAGTTGGAATAGTAATTGGCTTTCTTTAACTAACCAGTACTTTCTCTGAATATGCACTCACCTGGAGTTAGAATAGTAAGTGGCACTTAGACACTATCCTGCACTTTCCCTACTCATGCACTTTCACGGAGTTGGAATAGTAATTCACACATTTTGTTATTTATGATTCTGCACTTATAATGCGTTTAACAGTGTTTTTAAATTGTTCTGAAATATGTTATTGATATATGTTAAATAATGAAATTTACCTTGGTTTTTCGAAAGTTCTTTTTCAAAAACTGTTGAAGATACTTTGGCTTTTGGCTGTGTTTTAGCTGATCTGTGGCTTGGACTGCTTTCTGTTTGGCTGTGAAGAAAATAATTTGAAAAGGTGTTCAATGTTTAGAAAATGTTTCCCATTTTGGGTGTGCTATATATGTGAGGGAAAAGCATTTACGTTTAGGGATGTTTAGAAATATGGCACATCTTATCTTTATACTGTACTTCCTTTGAATATGCAATGATGTGGAGTTTGAATAGTAAGTCGCACTTTAACACTATCCAGCATTTTTACTTCTCATGCACTTTCACAGAGTAGGAATAGTAAGTGGTACATTTTCACTATCCAGCACTTTCTCTGAATATGCACTCACCTGGAGTTACAATAGTAAGTGGCACTTGGACACTATCCGGCACTTTCTCTACTCATGCATTTTCATGGTGTTGTAATACTAATTGGCTTTTTTTAACTATCCAGCACTTTCTCTGAATATGCACTTATCAGGAGTAAGAATAGTAAGTGGCACTTGAACACTATCCTGCACTTTTCCTACTCATGCACTTTCTTAGAGTTGGAATAGTAATTGGCACTTTTTCACTAACCAGCACTTTCTCTCAATATGCATTTAACTGGAGGTAGAATAGTAAGTAGCAATAGGACACTATTCAGCACTTTTCCTATTCATGCACTTTCACAGAGTTGGGATAGTAATTGATGCATTTTCTTATTTATGATTCTGCACTTATAATGCGTTTAACATTGTTTTTAAATTTCTTTGAAATATGTTATAAATTACCTTGGTTTTTGGAAGGTTCTTTTTGAAAAACTGTAGAAAATAGTTTGGGTATTGGTTGTCTTTCTGCTGATCTGTGCCTTGGAGTGTTTTCTGGTTGGCTGTGAAGAAAACAAATAGAAAAGGTGTTCAATCTTTTTAAAAAGGAACAATTTTTGGGTGTTCTATACATGTGGGGGAAAACCATTTACGTTTATGGATGTTTAGAAATATGGCACATCTAATTATTATTCTGCACTTACTTTGAATATGCAATGATGTGAAGTTTGAATAGTAAGCAGCACTTTAACACTATCCAGCACTTTCCCTACTCATGCACTTTTACAGAGTAGGAATAGTAATTGGCACTTTTTCACTGTCCAGCACTTTCCCTCAATATGCACTCACCTGGAGTTAGAATAGTAAGTAGCAATAGGACACTAATCAGCACTTTCTCTACTCATGCACTTTCATGGTGTTGTAATAGTAATTGGCTTTTATAAATAACCAGCACTTTCTCTGAATAAGCACTTACTTGGAGTTAGAATAGTAAATGGCACTTTGATATTATCCTGCACTTTCTCTACTCATGCACTTTCACGGTGTTGGAATATTAATTGGCACTTTTTCACTAACCAGCACTTTCTCTCAATATGCACTTACCTGGAGTTAGAATAGTAAGTAGCAATAGGACACTATCCAGCACTTTTCCTACTCATGCACTTTCACAGAGTTGGGATACTAATTGACACATTTTCTTATTTATGATTCTGCACTTATAATGCGTTTAACTTTGTTTTTAAATTGCTCGGAAATATGTTATTGAAATGTGTTTATTTATGAAAATTACCTTGGTTTTTGGAAGGTTCTGTTTGAAAAACTGTAGAAAATAGTTTGGGTATTGGTTGTCTTTCTGCTGATCTGTGCCTTGGAGTGCTTTCTGGTTGGCTGTGAAGAAAACAAATAGAAAAGGTGTTCAATGTTTAGAAAATCTATCAATTGTTGGGTGTTCTATATATGTTGGGGAAAGCATTTACGTTTAAGGATGTTTAGAAATATAACACATTTTATTATTATACTGCACTTTCTTTGAATATGCAATGTTGTGGAGTTAGAATAGTAAGCGGCACTTTAACACTATCCAGCACTTTCCCTACTCGTGCACTTTCACAGAGTAGGAATAGTAATTGGCACTTTTTCACTAACCAGCACTTTCCCTCAATATGCACTCACCTGGAGTTACAATAGTAAGTGGCACTTAGACACTATCCTGCACTTTCTCTAATCATGCACTTTCACGGAGTTGGAATAGTAATTTGTTTTTTTTAACTAACCAGCACTTTCTCTGAATATGCACTTACTTGGAGTTAGAATAGTAAATGGCACTTGGACATTATCCTGCACTTTCTCTACTCATGCACTTTCACAGAGTAGGAATAGTAATTGGCACTTTTTCACTAACCAGCACTTTCTCTCATTATGCACTTACTTGGAGTTAGAATAGTAAATGGCAATTGGACATTATCCTGCACTGTCTCTACTCATGCACTTTCACGGTGTTGGGATAGTAATTGGCACTTTTTCACTAACCAGCACTTTCTCTCAATATGCACTTACCTGGAGTTAGAATAGTAAGTAGCAATAGGACACTATCCAGCACTTTTCCTACTCATGCACTTTCACAGAGTTGGGATACTAATTGACACATTTTCTTATTTATGATTCTGCACTTATAATGCGTTTAACTTTGTTTTTAAATTGCTCGGAAATATGTTATTGAAATGTGTTTATTTATGAAAATTACCTTGGTTTTTGGAAGGTTCTTTTTGAAAAACTGTTTAAAATAGTTTGGGTTTTGGTTGTCTTTCTGCTGATCTGTGCCTTGGAGTGCTTTCTGGTTGGCTGTGAAGAAAACAAATAGAAAAGGTGTTCAATGTTTAGAAAAAGTAATAATTTTTGGGTGTTCTATACATCTGGGGGAAAACCATTTACGTTTAAGGATGTTTAGAAATATGGCACATCTTCTTATTATTCTGCACTTCCTTTGAATATGCAATGATGTGAAGTTTGAATAGTAAGCAGCACTTTAACACTATCCAGCACTTTCCCTACTCATGCAATTTCATAGAGTAGGAATAGTAATTGGTACTTTTTCACTATCCAGCACTTTCTCTCAATATGCACTCACCTGGAGTTAGAATAGTAAGTAGTAATAGGACACTATCCAGCACTTTCTCTACACATGCACTTTCATGGTGTTGTAATAGTAATTGGCTTATTTTAACTAACCAGTACTTTCTCTGAATATGCACTTATCAGGAGTAAGAATAGTAAGTAGTAATAGGACACTATCCAGCACTTTCTCTACTCATGCACTTTCATGGTGTTGTAATACTAATTGGCTTTTTTCATCTATCCAGCACTTTCTCTGAATATGCACTTATCAGGAATAAGAATAGTAAGTGGCACTTGGACACTATCCTGCACTTTCCCTACTCATGCACTTTTACAGAGTAGGAATAGTAATTGGCACCTTTTTACTAACCAGCACTTTCTGTCAATATGCACTTACCTGGTGGTAGAATAGTAAGTAGCAATAGGACACTATTCAGCACTTTCTCTACTCATGCATTTTCACGGAGTTGGGATAGTAATTGGCACTTTTTCACTAACCAGCACTTTCTCTCAATATGCACTTACCTGGAGTTAGAATAGTAAGTAGCAATAGGACACTATCCAGCACTTTTCCTACTCATGCACTTTCAGAGAGTTGGGATACTAATTGACACATTTTCTTATTTATGATTCTGCACTTATAATGCGTTTAACATTGTTTTTAAATTGCTCAGAAATATGTTATTGAGATGTGGTTATTTATGAAAATTACCTTGGTTTTTGGAAGGTTGTTTTTGAAAAACTTTAGAAAATAGTTTGGGTATTGGTTGTCTTTCTGCTGATCTGTGCCTTGGAGTGCTTTCTGGTTGGCTGTGAAGAAAACAAATTGAAAAGGTGTTCAATGTTTAGAAAATCTATCAATTGTTGGGTGTTTTATATATGTGGGGGGAAAGCATTTACGTTTAAGGATGTTTAGAAATAAAACACATTTTATCATTATACTCCACTTCCTTTGAATATGCAATGATGTGGAGTTAGAATAGTAAGCGGCACTTTAACACTATCCAGCACTTTCCTTACTCATGCACTTTCACTGAGTAGGAATAGTAAGTGGTACATTTTCACTAACCAGCACTTTCTCTCAATATGCACTCACCTGGAGTTAGAATAGTAAGTGGCATTTAGACACTATCCAGCACTTTCTCTACTCATGCACTTTCACGGAGTTGGAATAGTAATTGGCTTTTTTTAACTAACCAGCACTTTCTCTGAATTTGCACTTACTTGGAGTTAGAATAGTAAATGGCACTTGGACATTATACTGCACTTTCTCTACTCATGCACTTTCACAGAGTAGGAATAGTAATTGGCACTTTTTCACTAACCAGCACTTTCTCTCAATATGCACTTACCTGGAGTTAGAATAGTAAGTAGCAATAGGACACTATCCAGCACTTTTCCTACTCATGCACTTTCACGAAGTTGGGATACTAATTCACACATTTTCTTATTTATGATTCTGCACTTATAATGCGTTTAACATTGTTTTTAAATTGCTCAGAAATATGTTATTGAGATGTGGTTATTTATGAAAATTACCTTGGTTTTTGGAAGGTTGTTTTTGAAAAACTTTAGAAAATAGTTTGGGTATTGGTTGTCTTTCTGCTGATCTGTGCCTTGGAGTACTTTCTGGTTGGCTGTGAAGAAAACAAATTGAAAAGGTGTTCAATGTTCAGAAAATCTATCAATTGTTGGGTGTTTTATATATGTGGGGGGAAAGCATTTACGTTTAAGGATGTTTAGAAATATGACACATTTTATCATTACACTGCACTTCCTTTGAATATGCAATGATGTGGAGTTAGAATAGTAAGCGGCACTTTAACACTATCCAGCACTTTCCTTACTCATGCACTTTCACAGAGTAGGAATAGTAAGTGGTACATTTTCACTAACCAGCACTTTATCTCAATATGCACTCACCTTGAGTTAGAATAGTAAGTGGCATTTAGACACTATCCAGCACTTTCTCTACTCATGCACTTTCACGGAGTTGGAATAGTAATTGGCTTTTTTTAACTAACCAGCACTTTCTCTGAATTTGCACTTACTTGGAGTTAGAATAGTAAATGGCATTTGGACATTATACTGCACTTTCTCTACTCATGCACTTTCACAGAGTAGGAATAGTTATTGGCACTTTTTCACTAACCAGCACTTTCTCTCAATATGCACTTACCTGGAGTTAGAATAGTAAGTAGCAATTGGACACTATCCTGCACTTTTCCTACTCATGCACTTTCACGGAGTTGGGATAGTAATTGACAAATTTTCTTATTTATGAATCTGCACTTATAATGCGTTTAACATTGTTTTTAAATTGCTCTGAAATATGTTATTGAGAAGTGTTTTTTTTTTTAAATTACCTTGGTTTTTGGAAGGTTGATTTTGAAAAACTGTAGAAAATAGTTTTGGTATTCGTTGTCTTTTTGCTGATCTGTGCTTTGGAGTGCTTTCTGGTTGGCTGTGAAGAAAAGAATTTGCAAAGGTGTTCAATGTTTAGAAAATGTTTCATATTTTGGATGTTTTATATATGAAGGGAAAAAGCATTTACGTTTAAGGATGTTTAGAAATATGGCATATCTTATCATTATCCTGTACTTGCTCAGAATATTCACTTTCTGGACTTAGAATAGTAAGTGGCACTTTGACAGTATTCAGCACTTTCCCTACTCATGCACTTTTACGGAGTTTAAATAATAAATAGTACCTTTTTACTATCTTTTAATTTCTCAGAATATTCACTTAACGAGAGTTATAATAGTAGGTGGCTTCTTTTTATCAATCTGCACTTATAATGTTTTCTACATTGCTTTTAAATTACTAAGAAATCTGTAAATGAGATGTATGTATTCATGAAAAATACCTTAGTTTTTATTAGCAGTTTTATTCTTTTTATTTTTGCTATGAAAGCGAACCTTGTTCTATATATATATAAATACTCTATACACTGTATTTTCTTTCGGTTTAATCTTATTTATTTTTAGTATTTTGAGTTATTTAATGAACTGAGTGGGGGTATATAGAGGGTTCGTTTTTTAACGTGCATTGTTATTTTCGATTAAATTATTTAATTTAAACAAATAATGTATATTATTATAAACAGTTCTTTTACGACGATTTTTATACTATACAGTTAATGTTCCAATCATTGGTTAAATATTTTTCAGAAATCCACTTTATTTAATGGAATTATCACTTACTGTTTTCGAGCTGGGTCTCCTTGAGATAATATTTCAGTACACTTTTGAAATATATGTATTAATAAATAATAATTCGTTTACCATGCATTTGGATGTACGAATTATGAAATATTATGTTTAAATAATCTCTCATTAGTTTTGAAATGTTCGCGTTTTCCTTAAATTAATTATAAAACTGTTTATTTCTTCACGAAATATTTAAAATCGTTTTATTACTTTTATTCTGTTTATCGTACATTAAATAAATTTATTTCTCTTAAAACAAATTTTATCTCTTATTACCGTTCACTTTGTTAACAAAAAAACGAATAAATCTCACACATTATGTTCTAAGTGTAATTTAATTAATGTATACTACTATATTAATTAATATAATATTAAAACAGTTTCTGGTAATATATCGCTGATAATATGTTAACCTTAAACATTTTAGCAAATCGTTTTAAATAACTTACTGTTGTATGAAATAGAAATGCTTCTACGTTCGCTTTCGTTGATATTTATTTCAAGAGGTCAGAGGGTCAGGTTTTCACGTCTGATTACTCTGCTAGTTGATAATCAACTGTTTTCAAAATGGTGGGCTACGTCTATTTATAACTTTTCTTAATTAGCATTATATTTGTCCTAAATTATATTGTTTTCTATCATATTTTTTTAATATTCATTTCATGTGGAAACGTATAATTTAAATTGTTTTATTTAAAAGTAAGCTTCTTAAACTTTCGTTCCGTTTTAGCATCCATTTTGAATGTCTTGTTGACATTGGAGGTCATGGAAATAGTAGATGGACATTATTTTTCATTACTGTGTTTAAAATGGCGTAAATTTGTTCGTAAGGGCATTATTTTTATCCATCGAGTATTGAAAACTCTTATTTTTTCTTGTTATCCTAAAATTATATATATATTCTGCTGCCTTGTTACGGAATTCCATGTTATACAGTATTATTTTTAATCCTCGAGTATTAATTTATTAACGTTCTAAATCAGTATCGTAATATTATGTTAACTTTTTTGACCCGTTTTAAAATATACTTAGCCACCCCAAACCTCTATTTTCCGTGCAAGACGTACTAGGTATTTTTGAATAACATTTAAATTATATATTTTTGGTGAGTCAATATGGTATACGATGTTAAATAGTATTATTTGTAATACTCAGGTATTAATTTATTAAATAATTAAATCGTTTTTTAAATACTCGGGTATTAATTTATTAAACAATTAATTCGGATTAGTAATATTATGGTAGATTATTGACCCGTATTTTAAAACACTTACCCACCCAAAACCCCTATTTTCCCTGCATCCCGTGCCATGTTTTTTTTAACAAAGACAAAAATGTATACAATTATTTCTATGCGTTTTTATGATATACGATGTTAAGCCGAATTAATTTATTAATTTTTAATACTCGGGTATTAATTAAATAAATAAATAAATAGGAATCGTAATATTATAGTAGTTTTTTGACCCGTTTTTTAATACACTTACCCACCTAAAACCCCTATTTTCCCTGCATCCCGTGCCAGATTTAAGATTACAAAAAAAATATATATATATGTAATGGTATGCGTTGTAAGCAGAATTAATTTATTAATTTTTAATACTCGGGTATTAATTTAATAAATAAATAAATAGGCATCGTAATATTATAGTAGTTTTTTGACCCGTTTTTTAATACACTTACCCACCCAAAACCCCTATTTTCCCTGCATCCCGTGCCAGAATTAAGATTACAAAAAAAAAAAATTATATGTAATGGTATGCGTTGTAATAAAATGCGTTGCAATAGTACTTTTTCATCAGTAACACTATTTTACGATGTAATAGTATGCGTTGTAAAAAATCGCGTTGTAATAACATTTGCGTTGTAAAAAATGCTATGTAAAAGCATGCGTTGTAATAACATGCGTTGTATCATCATATATCCGTCGCCACATTCTGCAATTGATACACCCAAAAGAGCCTTAATTTTGATATTTGTAAACTTTTTCGGTGAGCTATTTGTTACATTGATTGCTTTTTCTGTGTTATTTTTTACCAAAGTAATAAAAGTTTGTTAGCCAAGTCTAGGGAGTGTGCAGTGGTTTAAGGTTTGCTCCGGACTCTCATTGCCATTTAATTTTTCCTGTATTTGAACAAACAATGAATGATACATAAACAGAAAGCCATCTGAAAAGTCTTGTTTTCCATTAACTTTATCAACTGCCTCTAGGTCTGGGGGTGTTGCAGCAACTGCCATACCCCTACTTCTAGTGCCCAGCCTATTACATATGTGCTTTCCTATTTGGTGTTAAACGGGCGAGAGAGAAGGAATACTTTGTCCAGCGTCTGATCTATATGTATTACAGAGAAACTTGGGATCATGTTCGGGTTTCCCCACTTGACCAAAGTTTGTGATACTAAGGAAATTGATTTGCATCATGTGGCTCATTTCCCATGAGCGACACATTTGGGACAGGGCTGTAGTCATGTAGAAGGGGCATTCGAGGGATGGGCCAGCCCATAATAATCCCCCCCACCCCCGAACAATCAAGGAAGCTGGCACAGTTTAGAGGTGCAGAAGTTCGGAAGGTGAATGAGCAAATAAAAATGCCTTTAAATTATATTTTAATCTTGTTACATATGCTGGAAGTTAAAAGTTAGGCTATGTCTACTGACAAATCGCTGCTAATTTTTTTAATGTCGAGATGTTGTTTACTTGTCTTTCTTTGACTGCAAACTGAGAGGATTTTGTGAAGTGAACTATGTGACATTCTCTCTGGGGTACAGAAAGGGCCTTTGGACTTATGCGGCCAGGGCCGCCTAAATTATGTGGCAAGAAAACTCAAATTATGCTGCTTCATGTTGCACATTTTGTATCTGTGTGATTTCACTATTTTGTCATTTGTACACAAGTTAGCACTGTCTGGGCAAAGGTTTCACTTTATTAAAACCAGTTTTACATCCAAATACAGCTGTAAGTAACTGAAAGGTGGTCAGTCAATCTTTGAAAAGGACCTTCCACTGCACTGCAGCATGTGTTGCAGCATTTCTACTAACATTGTATTTGTTTGAGAGGGAATACATTTTTTGTTTGTTTATATCTGCAGATTATGCAGTAGATGATGGATTATGTGGCAAATGTGGAAAACTCATAATTATGTGGAAAATGCAGCTGTTATAGAATTGCATAATTCCACGACAGCAGAATCACACAATTCCTGTGGCCCCGCATACAGGGAGTGTGAAAATAAATACCATAGGATGTCAATTTGTTTCTAATTGACAAAAAAGTAAATAACTGTAAATGAACAATACAAACATTTCATCATATATCAGCAGTTATGAAAGCACATTTTGTTTTATAATTCTGAAACGTAATGGAAACAAAGCTTTTTAATAGGATCAAAACAACTCTTGATGATACACAAATGATAAATATTGTATTGTATTTTATTGCACATTTGTTTTGCGCTTATTTACCCCTATGTGTGGTACTAAAGTGCTTACCTACATATACAAAACAACTGCCAATACTACTCTCCTTCTGACCTATTATCTTTCACTTTATTTTCAAAGAACAAGGGAAACCCAAAAGGAATGCCACTAGGGTCCTTGGGCAGTAGTATATTTTACAGAACAGAGGACCCTAGTAATTAGAGATCAACGGAATGATAGACATATACTGGATAGTATATATGACTTCTGTCCAGCCGGACAGAGTTTTTTATTTTTCAATTTTTCAGGTTAAGAGTGTAAGTATAATATTTATACAAAAGTGGGCACAACCTGTGACCCACAAAAGACAAGACAAAACATATGACAAAACAATTATGTAAAAGCGCACAAAAGCGGTCTGTACTATTAATCCGTTTTACAGACTGGAATTAAATCATAGCAACCCATTGTTTTACACAATACGTAAATTCAAACAAACATATGGTGCAATAAGGTCGACGGCGTTTCGATGCAATTCCTAAATACATGCATCATCATCAGGACAAAAACTGGTGTGTCAAGTTTGTCTTAAGAATTTTTTACAATTTCATTACCCCTTAACTGTGCATAATAGCATTCCTGGGGGTACTCGGACTTTCATACGTGATTAATAGCTGTGAGAGCCAAAAGCTATTTGTCAAAATGTACCCGCGTTTGAGAGATTACTCACATCGCCTTCGCCGGTAAGATTACACTGGGAATTAAAATAATGGAGCCGTGCTCATGTTCTCGGCGATTCGAAAATCCATAATAGGGTTATAGTTCGGGCATTGCTTGATAGCAGGACAGGTGGGTTCTGGCGGGGATCGCGATGAAAATAGAGAGGTTTATCTGTGTGGGGGGCCTCTGCCAGGCAACACAAACAAGCCGTCCCAGTTCTAGACACATCAGCGACTACAGCAGCAAGCCCTAAGCAAAGGAAGGAGTGCAATAAATCTGGGAAGCCTAGGAAATTTACCCCAGTGAAGAGTAGGAAGAAAAAAGCACAGCATTTAGTTAATGTGACTCCCTCATCTTAGGTCATACTTTATGGCTAATGCTCAGCGCACAGGGAAATTTGTAACTCAGATAGCAACAGAGCCAGTGTGAGCAATGAATCAGGAGTTACTGGCCGCAATTCCTCTTTCTAACCGATTTACCTGATTAAGCGAGACCTTCATGGCTTTATTGGCAGAGGGGGGCAGTCAGAACGAATTAGATGAGCCTCGTGATACACCCCGGATTTCATCAACACAAAGCCCTGATTCTCTACATGGTATGTTAAGGCAGTTATCTGCGGAGATCAGGGCTTGTTTCTCCACTTCTGTATCTAACCAAAAAAAGATTCAAGACACTTGCACTAGTCTAGAGGAAAACCTTTCATCTTTGATGTCCCTCAAGAGCAAAGTTGACGATTTGGGAATAGAGGGTCAAGACAACTCTAATGAGGCGCGAAGGCTGAAGAAAAAAGAACGGGATTTAACAGAAAGGTTGGAGAGACTTGAAAACATCTTGAGGAGGAATAATATCAGGGTTTTAGACCTAAAAGAAGGCATGGAAGGGGACAATTTAAAGGCCTATGTTATAGGTCTCTTAACTAAAGCCTTTCCCCATATTGCAACAGCTAATATATGGGAAACTGAAATTCAGAGAATTCATCAGGATCCCTTTAAGTTGAACTCAGCCCGGAAAAAGCCCAGTAAAATATTTATTTATATCCAATCCTACCTGTTAAAGGAGCAATTATTGGGGGCGGCCCTTAAACTCAAATTCATCCAGGTCCAGGACGCCTCCTTCAGAATTCGGTCCGATATCTCCCGGGTCACAGAAGATAGGAGATCGGAATTGGGCAAGAGAATAGATGCTTTGAGAGACCAGGGAGCCAAAGTGCAGTTGCCAATTCCGCCTTTTTAAAAGTTGTATGGGCCAACAAGATGTAGAATTTCATATCTCCAGAGGAAGTGGATAATTTTTTGACCCAGACCAAAGCCAGGTAATTTAAACTAATCTAGCATATAGCTTCCAGCTTTTGAGTGTTCTGTTGTTTTTTTTGTGTATTGGATGCTGGAGGGCCCGACCCAAATGGGCAATAGTTTATTGCCATTGGGTAATCAAGGAGGGTTCCTGCGGGGGAAGGGGGTTGTGGGAGGTTGTATCAGTATTCACGTGTGTTGGTGGAGAGCATTGGGAGAGAAAAAAAAAAGAAAAGGCGTAACAACTATCTCATGTGACATAGTAGCCTCTAGTAGTTATAGCAGTGGGTGGAGAAAAGATAGTGATGGGGATAGGCCTACGAGGGGAGGAAAGCAACAGCTTGATCTGATAAGCTGGAATGTAAACGGATTAAGGGTGAAAGGAAGACAGGGTTTGATTCTTCAATACCTAAAAAATAGCTCAGCTTGAATCCTAATGATTCAGGAGACCCATCTTTTACAATCAGAAAGTTAGGCACTATTTGGAAAACTAAGATGGGTAGATAAGATTATAGCCACAGATCAGCAATGTTCCTCGAAAGGGGTGGCAGTGATAATCAAAACAAATTCAGGGGTAGAGGTAAAAGAATCTCAGGTTGATGATAGAGGACGCTGGGTTATAGTAGCAATTAAGTTCTGGGTGATACAATATACTATAGTCGGTTATTATGGACCTAACGAGGACGATATGACTCCTCTGAATAATTTATGCCTTATATTAGAAGACTTTGACTCATCTGTGATCTTGTGTGGAGATTTTAATGTACTTATTAATAATAAACTAGACAGGTCCTCCCCCAGAACCAAAGGTGGCAGTTCCGCGTGTTAAAGCCTATCTCCTTACCATACTTAAGAATTTTAATCTCGGTGAGAGAGAAGGGAATATTCCTTCTACAGCAAGAAGAACACCCACTATTCTAGATTAAACTACATGTTTATGGAGCATTCCGATCTTGATCAAATCAGCTCAATGGAATTTTTATCTATACATCTATCTGACTATGGCGCCATCCTCCTGGAACTAGAACTTCCCCAGAGGCATCCCTGAGGAGGTGGCCTTTAAATAGAAGATTTCTTTTGCAACCCTCAACACCTGTTTTTTTTTAATCAGAAACTGCTTGCTTCTTTCGGGAGAATTTGGGGTCAGCCAGCATACATGTGGTTTTGGACATTTTTAAGGCATGGTTGAGAGGGGTACTAAAAGCAACGGTTGTGGGTTGGGACAGTGCAGAGAGGAAAGAACTAGCTGACCTAGAAGCACAGATAGCAGGGGCAGAGACAGGTGAGTGGTTTTCCTGGGACAGACAATAGCTACCTAATTAGGAGAGTTGAAGAGCTACAGCTGAAGTTTAAAATTAGGTCTGAAGAGATTCTGCTCCAAAAATGGGAGGCAAGCAAAATGAGCAACTTTGAGCAGGGGGATAAGTGTGGTTAACTTCTTGCAATGAAGAGTAGAAGAGTAGGGTGGATAGATCTAACAACTACATCCCCAAGGCAAAAGTCAGCCCTCAAGTTGTGGAGGATAAAGGCAGCATTGAAAAAGCCTTTGCATAATTCTTTCAGGAACTCTACCAAGAAGATCTCCAGGTAGCAGAGGAAAATATAGATGAGTAGCTTAAAGATAAACAACTCCCTATATTCTCTTATGCCAGCCAGGGATTCCGTACATCAGAAATAACTGGGTCTGAGATACTAATGATTTTAGAGGCAGCGAAGAAAGGGAAAGCTGCAGGTCCCGATTTTATTCCGACTGAGGTCTTTGTGATTTTGATGGAGGAAGTTATCCCGATTTGGCTGAAATTGTATAATGGTATCCTAGCAGTACATCCCCCCTTCCTGATTCCTGGAGCAATGCAGTTATTGCATTGATTTTAAAGCCAGGGAAGGACCCAACGCAATGCCAGTCATACTGGCCAATATCCTTACTAAATGCCGACTATAAGGTCTTTGCCGGAATTTTGAACAAACGGTTTAGTAAGATTGGAGGGTCTATGATTCACATGGACCAAAAATGTTTTCTACCAGGATGACGGATGTCTGATCTAGTACATACCTTAATTTGGTTGGTTGACTTGGCTTCATCACAGGATCTCCCACTATCAATCATCATTGTTGACGCAGCCAAGGCCTTCGACCGGGTGAATTGGCACTCCCTGGATAGGGTCCTGAAGATCTTTGGTTTTGCTGATAGATTCAGGGAAGTGCTGAAAAAAATATATAAGTCTCCACGGGCTCAGATTTTGGTTAATGGCAACCTTTCCCCTCTGGTCGAGGTAGGGCATGGCACCAGGCAGGGCTGCCCACTCTCTCCCATTTTGTTTGATCTGTATATAACCATTAGCTCAGAGTATAAGAATAAATCAGAAGATCATCCCTTTTCAAACAAATGGGTTTGTACGAAAGTTAGCATTGTATGCAGACAATCTGACTTTAATAGCATCTGATGTCAGTATCACACTTTCAGAGCTTGTAGTTGAAGCCAGAACATTTGGGAGTTTATCTGGCTATGAGATAAACAATGAGAAAACTGAGATCATGGCCTGGAATATTGTAGACCAGGAGGGAAACTTTGCCAAAGAACTCAGATACATAGGAGTTATAATAACTTAGGATCCCACCAAATCCCTAAAATAAATTTAGATAGAGTCTTATAGGAGGTCGATGCGCTATTAAAGAGATGGCAGAATATTCCATTGTCACTCAAAGGGCGGGCGAATTTGATTAAGATGCGCGTCCTTCCAAAGTATACCTACCTTTTTAACAACATCCCTTTAGAATTCGGAAAAAACTGTGAGCGGGACTGCAATTGACAATCCCGTTGTGAAGTCCAGGAGGTCGGGAGAGATAGCGGACTGAGGACACCGCCGTGCAGGCGCAGCTGTGAGCAGCTCCCCACTCCCTGTTGAACCGGTGTGCAATGGCTACGGAAATTTTGACTAGGCTACTGAACTGTGGATAATGCCTGTGTTTAACGCCCGCGGAAAGCAT
This sequence comes from Lissotriton vulgaris, assembly GCF_964263255.1. NCBI lineage: Eukaryota > Metazoa > Chordata > Amphibia > Caudata > Salamandridae > Lissotriton > Lissotriton vulgaris. Next base: position 337,519,913 of record NC_141700.1, read on the forward strand.
TAATTTAATTTAACCGTGAAGTACAGCGGCATGGAAGACCACCAAAAGTGATATCTTTTTGCCGGTGCATCCATAGTGAACTTGCCGACTTTCATCGTGAGTGCCGCTTGGTGTTTGGTGGAGGGACAGAAACAAACGGACGAAATAGCCAGTGAAGCAAGAAAGGGAATGGAAAGGTGAACCGGAGTTTCATGCGAGTACAGCCGAGTACAACCGGGTAAAGGCAGCAGCTGTCACGGAGCCATCGTCTGTTTACCTGGTGATTCTTTTCAGGACTTTTTACCGAAGCTGAGACGGAGGCATTCTCGGATACATGCAGCGGCGACTCCAGGCTTACCTTTTGCTCGTGTGGCGCTCCATCCCACGGCTTGTTGGAGGAATAACGCTTGGCTGGTCTGGGTCTCGGACGCTGGTCAGAGGCTCGGTCTAACAACGCCCAGGCAAACTCGGTCCCGTTACCAAGTAAGTGCTCACAGATGGCCCCTAAGTTCTATCGGTGGGACACTAGAGCTAACAAAATTAATGCAATGGAGGAGACTGAAGCTTCGGGGGACCCAGATATGTCTTTGACGTCGAGCACTTTGCAACTAAGTAAGGTACCATCAATGCCTAAAGTGACTAAAAAAACCCCTGCCTCAGCTAGTACAGAAGTTGTTAGCAATACAACAGCTCCACCGGCACTTGATAAACAAGTACTTCGACCCCCCGTCTTGGTTATACCGGTTCTTGGATCTGTGAATGTACTTGCCGAAGAAGTTGTTGAGAGCTCTAATAAAGCTGGTAGGGTTATAACCACGTCCTCGCATGCCCGGGGGGGGGGGGGGGTAACCCCAGTGGGAAATGTTGGAAATGTGGATGGAGAAAGAGGTGGGGGAGAAGACAATGATTCGGCGCAGGCTCCTTTTACTTGCCAAATAGAAGCTCCTTCTTCTGTGGCAGAGTTTGTTGTTGATCTCCCAGGTACTGGTACAAACGAAATCAACCCCCCCAAGGAAAATTCATATTTAGAAGAGAATGGAGATATAGAGGGTGAAGTCTCTAATGAGGAGTACGAGGAGATGCCTGAAAATGTCTCTTTATTAGACAATGCCGAGCACCTCGCTGGTAAGAGAGACAAGGTTAAATCCAAACCTAAGAATAAAGCGAAGACAAAAAAAAGGGAAAGTACTTGGTATATCGAGCACATCTGTACCGATCTTAGTGCCAGCAGTAAAGAAATCGATTGTTGTCGAGAAAAGCCCCCTTAGGAAATGGATCCAAGCCAAAGGCTTAGTAAAGAACATGATGCAGCGGCTCTCTGGGGTAAGCCTGCCTGAACAAGTCATTACCCAATTTTCTGTCATGCCTATAGAAGATACCCCATATGTAAAGGATACTTTCAAGGCACCCGACTTTGATAGGAATACCATAGTATTGCAAAAGCCTGTAAGATCCAATCCTTTGGCCAATACTCAGAAAGTTACTGAAGTTGCAGAAAAAGTGGATACTCAGACGGATTCATCTATTAAGGAATTTCCCCCTAATAGCCCAACGGTGCTGGTGGATGTGGTTAATATTACCTCTTCTGCTATCACACGGCTGCCAACTTCACCTGCTTTACCAGCCAATGAGACGTCTGAGGGAGCGGACAATATTAGCATTGGTCGAATAGTCGAAGAAGAGATGGGAAATACGAACTCATCATTTGATATCATCTTACAGACTTTGATTAGCAATAGGAAGGAGGCGCAAGATCATTTCTTACAACTTAGAGAGAACAGCACCAAATTACAGAACTCATTACAGGATATTGATGTAAAGATGGGTGGGATGTCACAAGAAATAGGGGATCTACATCAACAAGTGGTTGAGATAGAGGAAGGGGCTGCAGGAATGAGTACTACGGTTAGCCAACATGATGACAAGCTTTTGGCATTGCAGTTAAAAGTTGAGGGCCTTGAAAACCGCCAAAGGCGGTCCAATCTCAGGCTTTTTGGTATACCGGAGGGGGTCGAGGGGGTAGACCCGAGGGCATTTATGGTAGGGTTACTACAGAAAGCTTTCACAGATCTTTCAGACTGGGATTGGGACTCTCAGCTGCAGAGAGTCCATAGGTTACCAATAATTCAGAGAAATAAACAAAGTAAATTCCCTCACCCATTTTTAATTCATTTCAGGAATTATTTGTTAAGGCAGGCTGTTTCTTCAAAAGCAAGGCCCAATCTACCAGTTACGGTGGGAGAGATATCCTTTTTTGTCAAATCTGACCTTAGCAAGGCCACAATGAACAGACGGTGGCAACTACTCAAGGTAATTGACCCTTTTAAGGATCTAGGGGGGCAAGCATATCTGCAGGAACCAGCCAGGTTAAACGTTATTAAGGGAGGGCACACTTACTATTTCACAGAAGTAAGGGAAGCAGAGGATGTATTAGCCTCATTCTCATAACTGAGAGAGATACTATCTGAAGTGAAATGTGTTTTTTTTTTCCCGGTTGGGCAGGGAGTGGGTGTAGCCACAGGCTGCTTCTTGGGGTAGCTGCCACTTCAGCGGCAGAAGGTTGCATTTGGGGGGGATGCCCTCTTGCTGGAGCAGGGAGGGTGCAGGAGGGAAGGGAGTGACTGGGGAGGGGGGGCTTTGGTTGAAAAAAGCATCACAGGAAAATGAAAATTCAGAGCAGCTTGAGAGAAGTGTCTTACGTATTATAATGCTACAGATTGACAGGATTGACAGGATGTATGTAATTTTCTCTTTTATTAAATGCCTCGAATAAAATGCTTGGCCTGGAACGTTGCTGGATTGAACAGTAAAAGTAAAAGACGTTTGATTCGGGAAGAAATAGCTTTGTATAAGCCCAATTTTGTTTTTTTATCTGAGACACATGTTGCTTACGTAGATAGGAAAATTCTGGGACACTTAGGGTATGAGGTGTTAACTTGCTCGACATTTAATGCATCAATAAGGGGAGTTGCTATCCTAAAAGATAAATGCTTCAAGGTAGAAGTTGGGAAGAGCACTTGTGATAAGAAGGGGAGGTGGGCCATTGTTCAATTAATGATTGAAAATACTAAGTGTGTCTTTTGTGTAGTCTATGGGTCCAACTTCGATGATGCATACATTTTTGATCAGCTGAATGTAGAACTGCTGCAGTGGGTAGGCGAATTAATTATCATGGGTGATTTTAATTGCATAATGGACTACAAGATTGACACCACAAGGAGTAATGCCCGTCATCGAATGCAGAGAACCCGGGCAGCTATCCTAGAGTTAGGGCGTATTCACAACATTAAAGATGTCTGGTGATGTGTTTTTCCTACTATGCCTGGTTATACATATTACTCTGCCCCTCATAGGCTCTGTTCCCGTATTGACATGGTTTGGGCATCGGACAGAGTAATGAGTATTTGTACTACTGAACTTTGCCCTAGAAATAACTCTGACCACAATCCTATATTATTAACTTTCGATACCGAAAAGAACTATACAATACCTCGTACATTTTCTTTTCCCAGGCTTTTATTTACCAATACCTTATTTATTTCACAACTTAAGTTACATATTGCAGACTTTATCAAGCTCAATCTTAACTCTACGACATGCTTTATGGTATGGGACTATTGTAAAACAAGTATTCAGGGTTTTACTCAGCAATTTCTGTACCATCAAAACTCAGAGCGTCGTAAAAAGGATAAAGCTTTGGTTAACGATATACTTTCTGTCAAACTATTACTGGCGGAGGCTCTTTGCCGACATGCTACGAATATAACAGAATTGGAACTACACTTAGGACGGCTGAAGTCTGCTTTAAAAGCTATCTTTTGGGATAAGAGTAGCTTAAAAGTACATAAATTTCAAGTGACACTTTATGAAAGTGGAGACAAAGTTGGAAAACTATTAGCTTACAAAATAGCTGATGAGCGAGCTAAAACTTTGATTAAGAATCTTAGGGGCCCTAATAACACTATAATTGACCAACCAACCCAAATTCTAGAACATTTTGCCACATTTTACAAAAAATTATATACTCCAGAAAATCATCCTACAGTGGCAGCTATCCAGAACTATCTGCATTACACCTTAGAAAAGCCTGATTCTCTCGAGCTGGAACAAATATCCAATTCTATTAGTGTGCTTGAAATTAGAAATGCGATTTCTCTTTTGCCATCTGGGAAAGCATCGGGAGAAGATACGATTCCATTAGAAATATACAAGTTATGTGGTGAGGAGCTCTTACCTCTCCTTTATCAAGTTATAAACTTCATTGGGGAAAGCAGGGAAGCCCCTAGGTCCTGGAATAAGGTAAAATTGGTTTTCTTTTTAAAAAAGGGGAAACCACCAGATGAGTGCGGTTCTTACTGCCCCATTTCGCTAATTAATGCGGATGCTAAAATATTCGGAAAAGTCTTAGCCACTAGTTTACCACCTATTATTTCGAAAATAGTTAGCCCAAATCAACATGGGTTTGTAATGGGTAGGGACACCACAGCACATATTAATATGGTGGTGACAGCTTTTGATATAGCTGAAAAGGAATCCACTCCACTCGGTATGATAATGCTTGATGCAGAAAAGGCTTTTGACCGAGTGGGGTGGGATTACTTGTGGCTAGTCATGGCCGGCCTTGGGTTCAGGGGTAAATTTTTGAATTGGATAAAGTCTTTATATGACAAACCCATGGCGAAAATTAGTTATGACGGTCTATTATCAGCCTCTTTCACTATTGCCCGGGGAACCCGCCAGGGGTGCCCCCTGTCACCTCTTCTTTTCGCATTATCAATAGAGCCATTTCTTCATGCATTACAATTACAATCTGACATTATTCCTTTTAAGTTTGGCCCTCATTTACTGAAGCTCACAGCTTATGCTGACGACATCGCCATCTATTCTACTGATATTGTTAAGGCGATGCAGGGCATTACAGTAGAAGCCAGTAAATTTGGGGATGTCTCTGGGTACAAATTGAATTTAAATAAAACGCAAATATTTGCTAATTATAAGCCAGGGCGTTTAACTACTGGATTGTGTCAGACGGCAACATATTTAGGGGTTAAGCTATCTGCAAATATTAAGGACTTAATTAAACTAAATTACGATGATTTAGTCAAAAACACTGTAAATATGTTAAAAAAATGGCGCAAACTTCCATTAAATATTATTGGTAGAATCAATTTGATTCGTATGATAATTTTACCTAAATTTCTCTATCTTTTTCGTTCTATTCCCTTGGCATCATGTAATTCTTTTTTTTAAAAATTGGATGGGGTATTTAGTAGTTTTATTCGGGGGTATCGCAAAGCTCGTAGATCTATGACTCTTTTAAAAGGGGCTCTTGACGCAGGAGGGCTAAACTTCCCGGACTTTAAGTTATACTTTTGGGCAACAATTGTAGGACGCTTACGACATCTAATTAATTCTGAGGGCACAGATAATCGACCTTACTTTCTTACATTTATGTTTAATCTTGATACGAAAATGTTTTTATGGAGGACTAATGATCCCAATTACTTCAAAAGGGTTCCTTTTAAGACAGCCAGAGACTTAGTCAAACTTTGGCGTAACATTCAGGCCTTTTGTAAGGTGACCTTCTTTCATCCTAATTTGATTTTGTGGGGAAATCCTGGCTTACCGTGAATATTTTGTGATGGATTAACTAACATATGGCTGGCGCATGGAATAAAAATCCTTGGGGATCTTTATTGCGCACAAGGGCTCTTGAGCTTTGAAACACTCAGAACACTCAATAATATCCCTGATTCTGCGAGGTTCAAGTATATGCGGATATATGACTTTCTTATTTGTAAAATGAACCTACAGAACATTTCTGACTCTAGCATATGGGATATCCTTTATTCCCAGAAAAACAAGTCTTTAATTAGTGGCTGCTATAAGTGCTTCAATACTTACAGAAACACGGACTGTAGTATGCTAGCTGAGAAGTGGAGTAGGATGTTAGGGATTAATATTACTCCGGCTGTGATTAATTCATCTTTACGTAACATTAATAATGTGGTATCTTCGTCAAGCCTAAGATTGTTGCAATTTAAAACAACTTGCATGCTTTATCACACTCCAGAAAGAATTTCTAAATGGGTTTCGAATAGTACATACAGTGAACGAACTAAATGCCCTAAGTGCGAGTTAGCTGCAGCAGATTTGGTGCACATGTTGTATACCTGTCCCAAGTTATCAGAATTTTGGACATCTTTTGAGAACATTATGACACTGAAACTAGGGGGTTCATTCTCTTTAGATTCAGCGCTAGTCTTGTTAGACACTAATATTGGGAACACTCTACAAAGATCCCTAATTACTATTACGGTGTCGTGCGCCAAACTCACAATTGCGCGTGCCTGGATTTTTAAATTTTTTTATTTTATTTTATTTTCTTATAAAGCGCTAACAATCATCCCAGTGGGATATCACGGTGCTATGATTACTAAAGTGCATGTACAGTTGCCATAGGCCGAGTGGATTAGTCTGGATGGGGGAAGAGGAAAGTTTTCAGTTGTTTCCTAAATGCCAAGTGGCATTCTGTGAGTCGGAGGGCCATAGGCAGTTCGTTCCACTTGATTGCAGCGATGTGGGAAAAGGCTCGCTCACCCATCCTAGCTCTCTTTACCCGAGGGGTTCTTGCCCGTGCCGAGAATTGCGAGCGGAGGTTCCTGGTGGGAGCATAGAACTGAATCCTGTTTCTGAGGATGAGAGGGCCTGTCTTGTGCAGTGGTCTATGTGTGATACACATCATTTTAAAAGTTGCTCTTTGCTTCATTGGCAACCAATGGAGATCACGCAGACAGCTCTTGGCTGAGTCAAATTTTCTTTTCATACAGATAGCCTTGGCCGCTGCGTTCTGCACCATTTGGAGCTTGGTGAAGAGATACTCTGCCATGCCTACGAACAGGGAGTTTCCATAGTCCAGCCTACTCATCAAAAGAGACTGGACTAGGATCTTTCTGCACTCTATTGGAATCCAGGGAAAGACTCTTTTAAGCATTTTTAGTATTGCAAAGCCTTTACCGCATATGGCAGCTACATGGGTTTTCATGGACAGGGAGGTGTCAATTGTTATTCCAAGATTCCTTGCTGTTGGTGTCAGAGCAGGTGGAGTGCTCAGGGCTTCTGGCCACCAGCTGTCGTTCCACAGTTGAGTGTGACCTCCGAACAGCAGTATCTCTGATTTGTCTGCATTTAGTTTAAGGCAGTGCTTGTGCATCCATTCAGCCAAATCAGAGAGACAGTTTAGAAGCCTGTCTTTAGGGTTGTTCTTCTCATCCAAGATTACAGTGAGTTGAGTGCCGTCGGCATAGGAACAGATTTCGACACCCCACTTTCTGCCAATTCCAGCCAGGGAAGACACAAAAACGTTGAACAGAGTTGGGCTAAGCAAGGCCCCCTGTGGGACCCCGTATTTGATGTTCCGGCGTGGGGATGAGAACTTGCCCAAGTGCACTGACTGTGATCTATCCGATAGGAAAGACCACAGCCATCCCAGTGCTCTGTCCCTAATGCCCCTAGATGCTAAGGTATCCAGGAGCAGATTGTGTGGGACGGTGTCGAATGCCTCAGAGAGATCCAACAGTATTAGGGCAACTGTTTTCCCCTGGTCTACATGCATTCTGATGTTATCCAGCACGGCCAGGAATGTTGTTTCCGTGCTGTTGTTGGCCCTAAAAACCTGTTTGTGTGATATCCAGCAGGTTGTTAGTTTCCAGAAAACTGGCCAGTTGCCTGTTGACCAGTTTCTCTAGAACTTTCGACAGGTAGGGAAGTTGGGATATGGGTCTGTAATTGGCCGGGTTGTTGATATCTAAGCCTGCTTTTTTTAGAAGGGGGGTGACTGTGGCGTTCTTCCAGCTGGATGGGAATTCTCTCCTAACTCTCCCCACATAATGGAATGGTGGTCACTGCTTAACGAAATTTATAGTATGGAACTGGCTCTGGCTAGGGTCAGGGGTACTAAATCACTAGATAAAATTTGATAAGATTTGGGGGTCTTTCCTACTTTAGGTGAAAGTTATTTATTATTTAGATAGCTGCTGATTTATGTTGTATACTTGCAACGATACATGTATTTATTTTTCTCACAGAACTAGTTAAATGATCTAATGTCTATTCTGTATATGTTTAGACTACTTTTTCTTGTATTTATATTTTCTCGTGCTGCTTGTTCTGCTTTGTTTGTAAACTTTTGTGACCTGTCTTGCTAATAAAAAAAAGTAAAAAAAAAAAAAGAATTCGGAAAAAACTGATATCCTTAAACGCCAGGGCAAGTTATTCTCTTTTATCTGGGAAACTAAAGTGATTCGGTTATCCTGGAAAAACCTCAGACGTAAACTTCAGAAAGTGGGGGTGGGCCTACCTGATTTTCAGCTGTACTGTTGAGCCTACCAAATAATGAACTGCAGGATGTTCTTGCTTTCCCCAGATGATTCACTGATAGGCTGCATGTTTAAAGATATGCTAGTGGGGATAGGAGAGCTAGGTTTCATGTATAAATTTGGTTCCTCTAAATTTTTCAAAAAAATCCACTTAAAGACCCTGCATATGGCGGCTAGGCTGTGGTTGGACTGCCGAGATAGTTTAGGACTATCTTATTACAGTGAATGGGCTCCAGTTTGGGATTCTCCTGGTACACCGGAGTGTCTTTCAGACACTCTTGCTTATACATTAAAAGAGGCTGGAGTTCTATACTGGAAGGATCTCGTACAGCGTGATAAATGTCATTCCTGGGATTATTGAAGTTATATTACTAGCGGAACTTTGTCAAGATTCAAGTTCTATCAGCTTTCTTCCTGGTGCAAGAGTCAACGCTGGTCACTATTGGGAAATAATAGTATGGAAAATGAGTTACAAAACTCAGCCATTAGGAAGAAAGAAGTAGCGCAATGGTATAACCATCTCTTGGAAGCAACAAACAGGAAGATGGAGCAGCCATATCAAGTCTGGGAGAAATACTTGCCGAGTGAGGAGCTGGAAACTTTATGGCAAGTATCCCTGAACATTCTTTATCCCCTGATAAATCTGCTGCACTCATAAGAAACCACTTTTTTGCACTCCACAGGATCTACTGTTCTCCACTTAAGGTATTTAGGATAAAGGGTGGTGGAGATGCCAGCTGTATGAGATGGGGCTGCCAGAATGCAGATGATGTCCACGTATTCGCTTCTTGCCCTAAGATACAAGAATACTGGACAAATATGGGTAAGACGATTGCCAGGGTCCTGGGTAGCGATGTGGAGGTAAACCCATTACTTATTATATTAGGCACTGTTCCTGCATTGGAGGGGGTGTTAGACCTGACAGGATCTCAACAAAAATTGGTGTTTTACCTGATATTGCTTGCTAGGAGGGAGATCTGCAAATTGTGGTGCAAGATGTTTCCCCCCACTTGGAACGCTTGGTGGAGTTCTGTAAGATATTTCAGAACTCTAGATCAAAGAGTAAATGTTTATACAGAAAGGCCAGATAAGGGTCTGTTTTGGAATCTTTTGGATGATGTGGCTTCTGGTTGAGTCTAGGGATAGGATATTGATCCGATAATTAAAACCTCTGGTCAGCTCAGGTTGTATGTAATTGGTATTTCCTATATCAGCTGAGAGTGGAACCACCAAGTTAATATGCACCGGAGTGGGTATAGGTCGAATGGGTGCTATAGTTAAGGAGGTCATTTGAGGAAATAAACAATAATCTCACTGAAATGAGCAAGTTATCCAAACCAAAAGTACTTCCACATATTTTTAGTCTCATAGTGGTTTTAAAATGCCTTCAATGTTTAAGAAACGTGTTTTAGCTTGATTATAAAAGGCAAGATTGTTCAAACTATGACATAATGATGTAAAACTATTTATTTTGCGTCAGAATGAATTTGTACCCAAAAAATACATGTTACTTTTTAAAACATCTTACTTTAACATAGCCTACTAATTAGTCACTGCAGATATTCTACATTTTTTTTATATAGCAATACATATTTTGGTTAAGTAATCATGCAAAGACGTCATTGAAACATAAATAACACATGCAGTCATCCCTTTAAAAAAAATGTAATATGTTGAAAATAAACAAGCATAATGGTAACGTAATATATTTGAGAATGTTTAAAATTTTTTGTGAAAATTATTTTTGAAAATATATAGAAATAGATTTTTTAAATCATTACCTGACATTCAGCTGGACCATTTTAAGTTGAATTTAGTTTATTAGGGCAACCTCAGCCAAAATTGTGAGCTCTCCCTCAATGAAGTTGACATTTTGTGATCCAGCCAAAACTAGGAAGCAGCACTGTGTTAGGTTATGTTTTGTCTTTGAAGTGCAGATGGCAAGTGTTAAAATAGGTGTAAGCATATGTGTACACCTACTTGATTGATGGATGTTTCTATCAATGTACATTTTAAAACGCATCACATAACCCCTCTTTCAAAGAAGTTCTACACAAAAAATGTAAAACATGATGGACAACACATTGTGATAGTAATTAGGTTAATTGCCCATCCTCAACGACAGACACTTTGGGTATCCGCTTACATATAATAAATAGAGTAAGGTCTTACATATTGCACCTGACAATATGATGGTTAGTACTGCCAATATTGATGAAAACATCTCTCAAATAGACAGTTATCCTTATATCAACTATGCGCTATATTTTAAAATGAAGATGAAGTAGAACATCACATAGTTGTATTATAAATGTATCTTGGCAAAATGTTAAAATGTGTAATATGATTTTTTCTAAAGTTTTAGTCAACTCTATTTAGGATTTTCACTGACTTTGATGTACCATTTCTGTGTTACTTTACTCTAAAATGTGGGTTAACTTGTGTTATGGCTACCTGATACTTTGGGGGGTAGTCAACAAAAAATTGTGCAGAGTTCCCAGAGGGGGCCAAAGAAGTGGCTCAAAATGACATTTCTCTCACTAATTAAGAACACACAAGTGCATAGTGTGAACCCTTGTTGGAAAGTTTAGGATACCTCACACAAGTAACCGGTTGGACAACAACTGTCATCCCATCCAGTGACCGTCCAGCGTCATCATTGGCATCCTGCTCCTACGGCAGGCTGGCGGTGCAATGCCCGTCGGGTAGCCCAGGAGGGCTACACTTTAGTGGAGATCTTTTTTTCCTGCCAACGGGTGTGTGAATGTCAGGGGCCTAAATGAAGTGCAATTGTGAGCGTGAGTGTGAATTCTAAAAAAAGTCAGTCGAGTCCATTAAGCAATTTTAATAGTGTGGCTCACTGCTTTGTTAAAAGGAATAAGGGGTATTAAGGAGTGATGGGTAATCTGATCAAACCTTATTCAACCCTTAGTGTGAAGCTGGTCAACATGTTTCTTGCCTAGACGGCAATTCATCAGGACCTATAAAGCTCATAAATTGCTAACGGTCCCTCTGATTTCAGAGAGATCGGAGATTCGACCTGTACGTAGTCGCAGAGTTAATGTATTCCTTGGGGACCTATCAGGAACTGGGAAGGAAACAAAACAAGTGGTTACTCACTTTGTTTACTCTAGGGCCAGTTGACAACACGTGGTCCCGAGAGCGGGGTGTCCTTGAGTGGTCTAGGGGTGTGGAAGGTAGAAACCCCCGTTTATTTATGGTGTGTCCGTAAGTGAGAGAAAGTAAGGTTAAAAGACAGAACGTGGGTGGCTACGTCCTGTGAGTGGCACGCTTACTGAATAGGTGGCATGCTTCATGGTGTCTACATATGCCATGTCCAATCTACACATCAGGTTTTGATGTGTCAGTTACACTGTTAAAAGATCAATGTTTACTTATTTCTATCCCCAGCATTGTAGTGAAGTGGAGGGAATGTAGTCAAAGATGACAATTTCAGTAAATAGCTCGAGCACAGAAAACACCGTGACAGATTGACACTCTGTGGAAAACGTCAAATGCTGACTAGCGACGTGGTGTATTTACATGATAGGTGCCGACTGGTCATGCTTGCCGAGTGGGAGCTGGCACAAACAATACACTTACCCGCTAATCCCTTGGAGAAGGCCACCTCGGCTGACCTGGTGGGGCCAGCAACCAGCGAGGAGAGCCTGTAAATAAATCACAGGGAACGCGGGAGAAATGTCAATTACAAAGCCGCGTTGCTCACTGCGGGCAGAAGCGCCGTGTCGGAGACCGGGCGCCGAGAGCACAGCTCAGCGCTCGTCTTGGTCTCGGGACTGGGCGGGTAAGGAGGGAAGGGGGAACAAAGGGAGACAGCGTCGGAAGAGAGTTTCTCCCGTCTTACCTCGTTAGTTGCTAGAGGAGAGCCTCTAGGCACCTACCCCTCCCACGTCGCTGCCGATTGCAGGACAGCCGGTAACAACACGGGGTTCCAGGCGAGGCAGATAAGCGTGGGTTGCGCGCGCGCACATGGGGGCGTTTCTTTCAAGTTGCTGTGGCAACGTCAAACAAAGGCCAAAAAATTAGAAGAAAGCGAAGAAGCCAGCGCTGTACTCATGTGTCGAACTTGGGCGCCATCTTAGATAGGGACCTCAGGAGGATGGAGGTACTAAGATGAATGCTGGGTGAGTAGATGCCCAGTACCAATGTTAAAAAGCGAGGAGGTCTGTGTTAGGTCAAATTGGTAAATAAGGGCGCCATCTTGGAGAAGGACTCTTGAACATTAAAGATAAAATGAATATAGCTGGAGAAGGACAATGTAGTCCGAATCAGATACTATCTGGCTAAACTCGTCCATGGTACCGCATCGTTGAGGCCCAGGTCATCTGTATGTAGACGGTGTATCCATCTTTGTTCGAGTCTAAAGAGAGTTTGCTGATTGACTGATGGTAGGCTTTCAATGACAGTCCATCGGATACTTTCTATGGAATGGTTGTGCTCTTTACAATGTTCATAGAGTTTGGTGTGAGTTTTCAGGCAACGTATATTACTGTTATGCTCCATTATGCGCTGTTTAACAGGGCGCATTGTCATCCCAATATAAAGTTTCTCACATGGGCATATGAGAGCATAGATACATTTGGAACTGTTGCAGTTGGTGTGCTTGTTATATGTCCAAGTGAAATCTCTTTGTAGTTTGATAGTTTTTCCTTGGATGGTCTGGGGGCACACCACGCAGGAGCCACACCGGTAGTGCCCGGTTACCGGAGGAAGGTCCCAGAGGGTGTTTCCTGGTTGGGTACTGGTCTTCTTCGGGCGGGTATGGATCAGAGTATCCTTTAAGTTAGCTGTCCTTTTGAATGCAAAGCGTGGGCGTGGGAGCTCAAGCCCTGCAGAGTTGAGAATGCCCCAGTGAGAATTGATAGTTTTTTTTATGAATGATGAGTGCCTGGTAAAGGAGGTTACACACGTGATCATCTCATCTTGTTCTTTAGGGTGAACCTCAAGCAGAGCTTCTCTGTTGTTGTTTAGTGCTCTTTTGGTTGACGTTTTCAATAATCGTGTAGGATAACCCCTGTCCCTTAGCTTGTGTTGTAGGGTTTGAGCTTCTTGCTTGAAATTTTCAATGGAACTGCAGTTACGCCGGAGGCGAAGAAATTGGCCGAAGGGTAAATTGTCCCTAAGGGCCCTCGTGTGGTGGCTGGTGTAAGGAAGTAGACTGTTCCTATCAGTCTCCTTTTTAAATAGGGTAGTGCTGATAGTTGTTGGCTCAAGAGTGATGGTCAGATCCAGGAATGGTATAGATTTTTCGGAAATGGTGCCCGTGAATTTCAAGAAAGGATCTTGTTGATTAATCCAGACACAAAAGGCCTCGCAGGAAGGCCGATCCCCCTTCCAAAATACCAGAATATCGTCGATGTATCGACGCCAACAGGTTAGATTATCACGGAAAGGATTTAGTTCTGGGGGGTAGATACAATTCTTCTCAAATGTCGCCATGTAGATACATGCTAGGCTCGGTGCAAAAGTCGACCCCATCGACGTTCCACGTATTTGATGGTATAGTTTGGACTCATATCTGAAAAAGTTCTCAGTAAGTGCAATGTGTGCCAGCTCCATAATGAAGGCTATCGGGGTAGGTGACACCCATTCCTCTTCTCGCAGCAGAGAGTCGACCGCCTCCAGCGTTGCTTGTTGGGGGATGTTTGTATACAACGCTTCAACGTCAAGTGTCAGGAGGAGGTCGATGTCTTCCCTTCCATCCATGTCGGAGATTAGGCGTAACACATCTCTAGTGTCTTGAAGATAAGACGGGATGAGTTTGACCAAGGGTTGAAAGAAGGCATCGCAGAATTGGGAAAGGGGCTCCAACACTGAACCAATGCCCGACACAATTGGTCTCCCAGGGACCGGGGTGCTACCCTTATGTATTTTTGGGAGGGTGTGAAAGTATGGAGTTACCGGGTCTGTTGTTACTAGAAATTCTGCCTCTTTCCTGCTGATCCACTCATTGGTTTCAGCTTCGATGACCAGAGCCATAATGGTGGTGATCAGTCGTTTAGTGGGGTCCTCCATCAGAGGTCTGTAGTGTGTGGTGTTAGCCAATTGGCGTTTACATTCTCGGTCATAGTCGTCGTAGTTTTGTATGACCGTGGCTCCCCCTTTATCTGCCTGCTTTATGACAATCGAGGCGTCCTTGCCCAGAGTATTGGCTGCCAGTCTTTCCGCATTAGAAAGGTTATTGAAGGGTTTGATGAATGGTTTGTTCTGCAAGTTCCTCAGGACCGCTCTCTCAAAGGTCAGAACTTCGGGTGGTATCATCCCATCAGTGGGAGTAAAAGTAGAAGGTTTCCTGAGACCTGTATCCTCACTGGGGGGTTCCGGATGATTGGCAAAAAATGCTCGAAGGCGTATCTTCCTAAAGAACTGCTTAAGCTCAATCATTTCCTGGAAAGTGTCTGGTGTAGGGGTAGGAACGAAGCCAAGGCCTCTTTCCAGGACGTTTATCTCCAATGGGGAAAGAGGTCTTTTCGATAGATTGACGATCAGGCTCGTTTCCCTCTGGATGTTGAGCTCCTGGTCTCCATTGCTGTCGGTGCCGACGTCTGGTCCTGCCACTGGACTCCCTTTTGCCCGCCTCGCTTTCGCCCTCTTCCACTGCCCCAGCCTCTGCCCTGAAAAGGTGGCGGATTGAAGGGGTAGAATTGCGGGGGGCCTTGTGGAAAGAAAGGGTATTGCCATTGTGGCGTCATATTAGGCGGTCCATGGAACACCGGTCCTTGGTGATAACCATGTTGCCAGGAACGTGTGGGTCTTGTATTCCTTGCGGGGTAGCCGCCACTCGAGTCACTACTTGTGGAGCCGCGTCTGTTGTCACCGCTGGAATTTTCATCTGACGAATAGTTACTCTTCTTCCCTTTGTAGTCATCTTTAAGATAGGGGTATACTTTTTCTTTTTCGAATTTACTAATATCCTTCTCCAATTTGGTTGTTTTCTGTTTAAGTAGGAATTCGTGGTGGTCAGCCATTTCCTGGTTGATCTCGGATAGTTTAGTCGTGAAAGCTGTTTTATTGTTCTTTGAGATAGCATTCTTCATGGTAGCTTCGAGGGCAGAGATTTTCTCCTGTAGTGCTTCAGATAGGCGTTTCGCAGTCTGGCTGATCAGAAATAGGAGGTCTTTGGTGCATTTCCAGGAGACCTGGCACCAGTCTACTTTGAAACGTTTATCATCTAGAAACAATCTGGGAATGATGTTAACAATTAAGCCTTGTGGTGCTATATTGCTTCTAAAATACTCTGTCATCATGATCCCATGGATAGTTATTCTTATAAGTTCCTTCTTCATTTCTGTTAATGTGGTCCATTCATCAGAAGATGCGCCAGAAGTCGAGGCTGGAGGAGCGTTCAGTAGTGATGGCGTGTTTCTCAGAGCTTCAGCTATGGTATCTTCGTTAAAACTTAAGCCCGGGACATCCTCCATGTTGTCAATCTAGGTGGGATGTGGTACCAAGGACTGAGCGAGCCAGAACGGAGTGTCAAAGATATTTAATCTGTCACAGCATTTACTGGGGCAGTTTGGTCCAAAAGTTGGTGAGAATTCTTCACCACTTGGTAACCTTAAAGCAAATAATTCCCGTGCGGGCAGCATGCTTAAATTTGTATCAAGAAAGGGGAATAAAAGATGGACGATTTTGGGGGGGTCCAATGCACTCGTCCTAGAAAGTAGTCAACAAAAAATTGTGCAGAGTTCCCAGAGGGGGCCAAAGAAGTGGCTCAAAATGACATTTCTCTCACTAATTAAGAACACACAAGTGCATAGTGTGAACCCTTGTTGGAAAGTTTAGGATACCTCACACAAGTAACCGGTTGGACAACAACTGTCATCCCATCCGGTGACCGTCCAGCGTCATCATTGGCATCCTGCTCCTACGGCAGGCTGGCGGTGCAATGCCCGTCGGGTAGCCCAGGAGGGCTACACTTTAGTGGAGATCTTTTTTTCCTGCAAACGGGTGTGTGAATGTAAGGGGCCTAAATGAAGTGCAATTGTGAGCGTGAGTGTGAATTCTAAAAAAAGTCAGTCGAGTCCATTAAGTAATTTTAATAGTGTGGCACACTGCTTTGTTAAAAGGAATAAGGGGTATTAAGGAGTGATGGGTAATCTGATCAAACCTTATTCAACCCTTAGTATGAAGCTGGTCAACATGTCTCTTGCCTAGACGGCAATTCATCAGGACCTATAAAGCTCATAAATTGCTAACGGTCCCTCTGATTTTAGAGAGATCGGAGATACGACCTGTACGTAGTCGCAGAGTTAATGTATTCCTTGGGGACCTATCAGGAACTGGGAAGGAAACAAAACAAGTGGTTACTCACTTTGTTTACTCTAGGGCCAGTTGACAACACGTGGTCCCGAGAGCGGGGTGTCCTTGAGTGGTCTAGGGGTGTGGAAGGTAGAAACCCCCGTTTATTTATGGTGTGTCCGTAAGTGAGAGAAAGTAAGGTTAAAAGACAGAACGTGGGTGGCTACGTCCTGAGAGTGGCACGCTTACTGAATAGGTGGCATGCTTCATGGTGTCTACATATGCCATGTCCGATCTACACATCAGGTTTTGATGTGTCAGTTACACTGTTAAAAGATCAATGTTTACTTATTTCTATCCCCAGCATTGTAGTGAAGTGGAGGGAATGTAGTCAAAGATGACAATTTCAGTAAATAGCTCGAGCACAGAAAACACCGTGACAGATTGACACTCTGTGGAAAACGTCAAATGCTGACTAGCGACGTGGTGTATTTACATGATAGGTGCCGACTGGTTATGCTTGCCGAGTGGGAGCTGGCACAAACAATACACTTACCCGCTAATCCCTTGGAGAAGGCCACCTCGGCTGACCTGGTGGGGCCAGCAACCAGCGAGGAGAGCCTGTAAATAAATCACAGGGAACGCGGGAGAAATGTCAATTACAAAGCCGCGTTGCTCACTGCGGGCAGAAGCGCCGTGTCGGAGACCGGGCGCCGAGAGCACAGCTCAGCGCTCGTCTTGGTCTCGGGACTGGGCGGGGAAGGAGGGAAGGGGGAACAAAGGGAGACAGCGTCGGAAGAGAGTTTCTCCCGTCTTACCTCGTTAGTTGCTAGAGGAGAGCCTCTAGGCACCTACCCCTCCCACGTCGCTGCCGATTGCAGGACAGCCGGTAACAACACGGGGTTCCAGGCGAGGCAGATAAGCGTGGGTTGCGCGCGCGCACATGGGGGCGTTTCTTTCAAGTTGCTGTGGCAACGTCAAACAAAGGTAAAAAAATTAGAAGAAAGCGAAGAAGCCAGCGCTGTACTCATGTGTCGAACTTGGGCGCCATCTTAGATAGGGACCTCAGGAGGATGGAGGTACTAAGATGAATGCTGGGTGAGTAGATGCCCAGTACCAATGTTAAAAAGCGAGGAGGTCTGTGTTAGGTCAAATTGGTAAATAAGGGCGCCATCTTGGAGAAGGACTCTTGAACATTAAAGATAAAATGAATATAGCTGGAGAAGGACAATGTAGTCCGAATCAGATACTATCTGGCTAAACTCGTCCATGGTACCGCATCGTTGAGGCCCAGGTCATCTGTATGTAGACGGTGTATCCATCTTTGTTCGAGTCTAAAGAGAGTTTGCTGATTGACTGATGGTAGGCTTTCAATGACAGTCCATCGGATACTTTCTATGGAATGGTTGTGCTCTTTACAATGTTCATAGAGTTTGGTGTGAGTTTTCAGGCAACGTATATTACTGTTATGCTCCATTATGCGCTGTTTAACAGGGCGCATTGTCATCCCAATATAAAGTTTCTCACATGGGCATATGAGAGCATAGATACATTTGGAACTGTTGCAGTTGGTGTGCTTGTTATATGTCCAAGTGAAATCTCTTTGTAGTTTGATAGTTTTTCCTTGGATGGTCTGGGGGCACACCACGCAGGAGCCACACCGGTAGTGCCCGGTTACCGGAGGAAGGTCCCAGAGGGTGTTTCCTGGTTGGGTACTGGTCTTCTTCGGGCGGGTATGGATCAGAGTATCCTTTAAGTTAGCTGTCCTTTTGAATGCAAAGCGTGGGCGTGGGAGCTCAAGCCCTGCAGAGTTGAGAATGCCCCAGTGAGAATTGATAGTTTTTTTTATGAATGATGAGTGCCTGGTAAAGGAGGTTACACACGTGATCATCTCATCTTGTTCTTTAGGGTGAACCTCAAGCAGAGCTTCTCTGTTGTTGTTTAGTGCTCTTTTGGTTGACGTTTTCAATAATCGTGTAGGATAACCCCTGTCCCTTAGCTTGTGTTGTAGGGTTTGAGCTTCTTGCTTGAAATTTTCAATGGAACTGCAGTTACGCCGGAGGCGAAGAAATTGGCCGAAGGGTAAATTGTCCCTAAGGGCCCTCGTGTGGTGGCTGGTGTAAGGAAGTAGACTGTTCCTATCAGTCTCCTTTTTAAAAAGGGTAGTGCTGATAGTTTTTGGCTCAAGAGTGATGGTCAGATCCAGGAATGGTATAGATTTTTCGGAAATGGTGCCCGTGAATTTCAAGAAAGGATCTTGTTGATTAATCCAGACACAAAAGGCCTCGCAGGAAGGCCGATCCCCCTTCCAAAATACCAGAATATCGTCAATGTATCGACGCCAACAGGTTAGATTATCACGGAAAGGATTTAGTTCTGGGGGGTAGATACAATTCTTCTCAAATGTCGCCATGTAGATACATGCTAGGCTCGGTGCAAAAGTCGAGCCCATCGACGTTCCACGTATTTGATGGTATAGTTTGGACTCATATCTGAAAAAGTTCTCAGTAAGTGCAATGTGTGCCAGCTCCATAATGAAGGCTATCGGGGTAGGTGACACCCATTCCTCTTCTCGCAGCAGAGAGTCGACCGCCTCCAGCGTTGCTTGTTGGGGGATGTTTGTATACAACGCTTCAACGTCAAGTGTCAGGAGGAGGTCGATGTCTTCCCTTCCATCCATGTCGGAGATTAGGCGTAACACATCTCTAGTGTCTTGAAGATAAGACGGGATGAGTTTGACCAAGGGTTGAAAGAAGGCATCGCAGAATTGGGAAAGGGGCTCCAACACTGAACCAATGCCCGACACAATTGGTCTCCCAGGGACCGGGGTGGTACCCTTATGTATTTTTGGGAGGGTGTAAAAGTATGGAGTTACCGGGTCTGTTGTTACTAGAAATTCTGCCTCTTTCCTGCTGATCCACTCATTGGTTTCAGCTTCGATGACCAGAGCCATGATGGTGGTGATCAGTCGTTCAGTGGGGTCCTCCATCAGAGGTCTGTAGTGTGTGGTGTTAGCCAATTGGCGTTTACATTCTCGGTCATAGTCGTCGTAGTTTTGTATGACCGTGGCTCCCCCTTTATCTGCCTGCTTTATGACAATCGAGGCGTCCTTGCCCAGAGTATTGGCTGCCAGTCTTTCCGCATTAGAAAGGTTATTGAAGGGTTTGATGAATGGTTTGTTCTGCAAGTTCCTCAGGACCGCTCTCTCAAAGGTCAGAACTTCGGTGGTATCATCCCATCAGTGGGAGTAAAAGTAGAAGGTTTCCTGAGACCTGTATCCTCACTGGGGGGTTCCGGATGATTGGCAAAAAATGCTCGAAGGCGTATCTTCCTAAAGAACTGCTTAAGCTCAATCATTTCCTGGAAAGTGTCTGGTGTAGGGGTAGGAACGAAGCCTTTGCACAGCTACCAAGGGTTGAGCTATCATTTGAATAAAAAAAACAAAGGGCACACTTTAACGTATTGTGACAATATTTAGTTTTGATATTAACCGTAGTATAACATTGCAAAATTATAGTGGGATCTGTTTTTTACTCATGTTTATATTTATTTTCTTTAGAATATTCACATTTAATTTAATTAGGTTATTATGTTGATTCTCATTCTACAGATATGTCCATAGAGCATTGCAAGGGAGAAATCAAAATAGGCAAGAAGCAGGGTAAAAATGATTTCCTGCACCGTAGGCCATGCAAGGGTGACATATAATAAAAATATATTGATTGAATCGAGAAACAATAAAGCATTAAACCAACAATTTTAAGGAGAATGGCTTCCCTAACTCAGAAATGCAACAGCTATCACTCCTATTATCAAAATAATGTCAGCTCTACATTTCTGTGCTACTGGCTCTTTTCAGCATACTGTAAGTGATTGTAACGGACTGTCACAAATGTCTCTTTCAGCTGTGCTTAGCCAAGTTTTTAAGGTTATGCTGCACAGTATGATTGACTACATGCAGTTCCCAACAGATAATGCAACACTAATCAACATCAAGGCATACTTCTGTGCTTTGGGAGGCATCTCACATGTGGTTGGTGCCATTGATGGAATCCACAAATTGTAGCATTGTATTGGAAGTTTCACAACATTGACTTGCATAGAGGAATTTCACCCACCCCAGATGATGATCACAATGTTGCGGACATACATCAGCAGAATGACAGCAATGAGGATGGCATGGAACTCTGATGCAAACTTGTTAATATAATAACAACTTTGTATGATGGTAAGTATGGTAGAGACAAATGTGCAATATTTTCATATTGTTCTCATGGCATATCTTATTTTGTCTTCCAATTATCACTCAGTGATACTTTTTGCCCTATGTAACTACACTATCCCCTGTAGAATCCTGGGGGAGGTAAGTAGAGACGTGGGGCGCCAGGAGCAGGCAGCCTCCAGCATTAAATGTTCAACACAAAATGGCCGCTCCCAGTATAGTGACCGAGGTGCTCAAGGCTTAAATTGTGAGTGTAAACATCTCACACAAAGTGAAGGACTGGCCTCACATACCACCTGGTATCATGCTTCATCATCAGCAGTCCTCACCCTCTAGAAACTCGGGCATACACCTGACGAAGGATGCACTTCTAAACTAAGTGGGGGCCCGTGAAGAGTGAGTGAGATTTAGAAACCATTATAGTTACCAAATTAAATGTTAATATAACTGGCAGCTATATGGTATTAAAAACAAGTGAACAATATAATGGGGAATTTATTGTCCCCTCACCGTGGTGAGTATGGTCAACATGTTTCTGCTGTTTGGCCCAGTTGGGTCAGTGGCATTTATCAGGACCTAAAACAAGGGGGCTCCATTCTTACAAACCTTGTGGTGAGAAGGTACCACTTTGTGGGGTGACCTGTGTCACACTCTGCCATAGAATGGCTCACGTTAAAGCCTGGAAAACAAAATATATACAAAAGAACAATGAGAATAACCTGGGTCACTTCATAAAGGTTATTTAACCACATGCACAATTCTTAAAGTGAGTGGCTATAATGTGTGGCACATGACACTCATCTGTGCACACACTTAAGTATGAAAATGGTATATGAGTCAGGTTTTATCTCAAATGGCTTACCCTAGAACAAGAGGTTACAAACAGTAGCACAAGTTTAAACTTCAAATCAGATAGTCTCTTAGGGTTAGGAGCCTGGTATTTATAGTGCTCTTAATTGGGCAGTGAGACGCTAAATTAGCACCGTGATTTAAAAAGTGCCTGCCAGGTAGTGGGATCCGGTGTCCCAAAATGCACCACTCAGTGCCTACTGTTGCGCTGCCTGACCTGCTCGTATTGCTTTCCAATGTGTTCTGGAGCCGGATAAGGGGATCCGGTGTCTGGACAAGTGTAGTGGACACCATGGGTGCGTCCCCTGTCCGCCAGTAAGAAGGAGGCTCGCGGCTGGGCGTGTTTACCACATATCTTTGTTTTAGCGAGGGTCAGGCATAGCTTGTGCCGTGCATCCTCAAGGGTGAAAATAGCCGGGGCGTGGCTTGGACGCCGATGGCGATGGTCGCCTGAGAGCTCGGCTCCGGGACTGAGCCCGTGATTATCCTGCAGATCGGAGTCCACGGGGCACCCTAGCCCCCCCAAACCGTTGATCGGACCGATTGGGACCTGCCGAGGCACCCGGTAAAACTCGAACACGGGTTGATCTGACGGAAAATCGAAGTTTGGGGACCCGCGGAGGGCGGCCCAACATGGCGCCCGGACCTCTTTGTCTCCTTGGCTGGGACCCTTAATCTGGAGGAGCGTCGTTGGCTACAGCGCACCCTCCACCTTCTATCTCCCTGTGATGTGATGGTCTGGGTGTCGCTCTGATCGGACTTTGAACGCGGTGATCGCTCCTGGATGGTCGGAAGCCCACATTATCGTGGACCTCGATTCACAGACGCCTGGCGGACCTGTCTGTGGTGCCGACCCCCTGAGCCGCACCCGGCTGCATCCCGCCGAGCGACTGACCTCCATGGGCAGCACGGCGCCTTGGCGCCACAAAGTCTCCGGTGGTGTTGGTGGCCCTCGTTCCAGATCCTCATCGGCCAAACGGGCCTACCCGACCTGGCGCCGATCGTCCCCGCCTCCTCCTCAGTGCCCTCCGACGACGCGGTGGTGGCGCGGCCCGAGGTTGTGGAGGACCAACAGGCCCTGGAGACAGAGATCGTCGGCCCTCGGCCCGAAGACCACCAGCCGAGAGAGACATAGTCGACACTCGCACTCGGTGGCACCTCTGACTGACTCTCCACCGTGGGACTCCTGCACCATGGGAAAACCGAGGGGAGCCAAGGGGACCACCCCAGCCGCCTCAGACTCGGAGGCCCCGGACAAAGATGAACGCGGGGACCCGGAGAGCTCTGGTGGCGCGCCATTGCAGCAACAATTTGACCGGGTCCTGGAGGCGATCGCGACCACGCGCTCAGCCCTCCAGCAGGACATTGCCCAGGTTGCGACGAGTCTGGGCCTCCTTAGAGTGGACCACGGCAAGCTTTCGGATAGGGTCAAGGAAGTGGAGGGCTCGGTAAAGACCTTGGAGCCAGCACAGAGAACCCTGGCTGCGACGATGAAGGATGCCCTATCCCGGATTGATGCCCTGGAGCGGCGAGCGGAAGATGCGGAGGGACGTAATAGGCGGAATAACATTCGAGTGGTGGGCCTGCCGGAGAAGATTGAAGATGGCGACATGGTGGCCTACTTGGAAGCCTGGCTACGGGACACGGTGGCCCCGGAGGGCCTGTCCTCCTTCTACACCCTGGAGCGAGCGCACAGAGTCCCAGCGAGGCCGCCGCAGCAGGGCCGTGCCCCGCGACCGGTGGTGGCACGTTTACTGCACTTTCGGGACAGAGACCTCATCCTTAATGCCGCCAGACATAATGGCCCCTACAAGGTGGAGAATAGCCAGGTGAATATCTTCCCGGACTACACATATGAGACCCAGCGCAGGCGGTTCTCTTTCCTGGCGGTCAAGCGCGAGCTCCGGAGCGAGGGCATCCAATACTCGCTCCTGTTTCCTGCAAGGCTCCGCATAATCGTTGATGACAAGACTCAGTTCTTTGATTCCCCGGAGGACGTCTGTAGCTGGCTCGAACTCTATAGAGCCGGAAAGGATGGCTTTGGCTCCTCATCTCAACTGGCAGTGAACCCTGGACAGCGGCGGCGGTCTAAAAGAATTCGGAGTCGCCGTGGCCAGTCAGGCAGGCCTTCGACTGTGGAGACGTCGGCGGAGCGGAAGGGAGTGTTGGAGATGTTGTCTACGCTGTCTGGCTCACGAGATGGTCCCATTGAGGAGGAGGCGGACCTTGGAGATGAGGGGGCACCAACAGACTCGGAGGAATCGGTGACCGACAGTGTCCACACGCCGGTGATCACTCCGAACTCGGTTGAGGACCTTTTGGATGGACAGGGATGACGGGGTGAGCTGAGTCCATTTGGGTGGGGGCCCGCAGCGGGGGTGGCGGGGGTAGGCGATTGCTAATGAACTCCGGTGAAGTGGAGGTGGGGTGCCCTGCTCGTGACATGGGGTTTTTTTTTTATTGTTTTGGGCTCACTTTAGTCTCGGTAGCCCGAGAATCGAGGGCCCATTGCCGGCGCCCAGCCCGCACCTAGCCCTTAAGGCCTTCCTGCGGTGGCGACTGCAGGATTAGTTGGGGACTGTGGGTCTGTTGGGGGTATGGTTTGGATGGGAACTAGATGGTACTATTTGGGTCCTGTTCTGGGGAGGGTGGGCAAGGGTTTGGATCGAACGGGGGTTGTTGTTTTTTGGTTGGGGAAAATGGCCGCCATCAGTGCTGGGTTGATTGTTGCTCTTTCTTTGTTGGGACCCGGGTGGAGAGACTTTGCACAAACGATATGGGACAATGGCTGATGTTGCTAATGTGAAATGCATCACTTGGAATGTACGGGGGCTTCACACTATGTCTAGACGTCACAAAGTCCACGCTTATTTAGTGCGTAGAGGGGTACAAATGGCGCTGCTGCAGGAGACCCATCTTAACAAGGCGGAAGGGGCGGCGCTACAGCGTAGGTGGAGAGGGCAGGTCTTTTGCACTTCGTACTCCGCGTATGCCAGGGGGGGCGCTGATTTGGATCAGAGCTGGGGTTCCTTTTCAGGTTACGAAGTCAGTGGTGGATCCGGAGGGTCGCTACGTGGCCATTTCGGGCACACTGGGGGGGAGGGACCTAAACGTTTGCTGTGTTTATGCGCCTAATGTGGACCAGCTTGCCTTCCTTTCCAGGTTATCGGGCTCGTTGGCCCACTTCTTCTCCGGTCCCCTCCTGCTCGGCGGGGATTTTAATTCAATAGTGGATGTGGAGGCTGACCGCTCGCACCCCCCCCCTCCCTGACTCTCCGGTTCGCCGTGTGGCTAAAGGTAGGAGGGACTAGCAGACGCACTGGGGTCTTACGGATATCTGGAGGGCACAGCACCCCGACACTAGGGACTATTCCTACTTCTCAGGCCTGCACGAGTTGCACGTCCGACTGGACGGGTTTCTGGGCTCGGCAGAATTGGTTTCAGCAGCGGTCCGGTCTGAATATCTGACCAGGACCATCTCAGATCATAACCCTCTCCTGCTGGACCTTCGCTGGTTTCCTGGGGTGCCTGCTGTACCCACCTGGAAAATGCGTCCCGAAATCTTGTAGGACATAGTCTTCAAGGCGGACCTTGAAGATAAGATTTCGGAATACTTTGCGTCCAATGGGGGCACTGCGGGATCGAGGGCGCTGGAATGGGACGCTTTTAAGGTGGTGGTCAGGGGCTTCTGCATTTCTAAAAAGGTGGGCATGAGGCGAATCGTCCTTGATGATTTGGCTGTGGCCGATCGGAAACTCCGTGAGTTGGAACTCCGCCGCCGAACTTCAGGAGCGCACGGCAGCGGCGAAGGAGGCGGTAGCGGCGGAGGTCGAGCGGTTGCGCTGCTTCGACTATAAGGCCTATACAGTTAGGTCGCTCGCGGAGGGGGACAGATCGGGCGCATTGCTGGCGTGGCTAGCTAATCCCACGCGCCAGACCTCTCTAACGACGTCCATGCGTACGGCTGAAGGGGCCAAAGTGCACACTCAGCCTGAGATCTTGAGTTGTTACCTGCGCTACTATGAACGCTTGTACCGCAGTCGCTCTGCCAGGGACCCCGACCTGATCGATGACTACCTGCGACCCCTAGAGCTCCCAATGGTGGAGCCTGACGTAGCGAAAGCCCTGGGCTCCGACAATGAACTGGGGGAAATTCGCAGCGCCATTAAAAAGATGGCGAGGAATAAGACCCCGGGACTAGACGGCCTTCCGGTTGAATTTTATGCCGCCTACGCTGATCTCCTGGCACCGAGGTTGCTGATAGTTTACAGAGAGGCGAAGCGGCTTGGTCGGCTCCCCGGCTCGATGTGCGAGGGCTTAGTGGTTCCCCTCCTCAAACCGGGAAGGGACTCGTCCGATCCGGCGTCCTACCGTCCTTTATCAATGTTGACGGTCGATTATAAGATACCGAGCAGCATCTTAGCATCGAGATTGCTAGGTCACATGAGTTCTCTGGTACACGAGGACCAGGCCGGATTCATTCCCAAGCGAAACACGACCATGAACATCCGTAGGCTGTTCCGCTTGCTGGGAGAACCGCTCGTGGACGCCCCATGCCCGGTAGTCCTTTCGGTAGATTTGGAGAAGGCTTTTGACAGCCTGGAATGGGACTACCTGCGCACTGTATTGCTGCGGTTCGGCCTCGGTGAGGGTTTCGTTAGATGGACCACGGTACTGTATGCCTCGGCGTCGGCCAGGGTACGGGCAGGCCCGCTGATCTCCTCGCAATACCCGGTGGAGAGAGGCACGAGGCAGGGTTGTTCATTATCCCCGCTTCTCTTCGCGCTAGCGGTGGAGCCACTGGCGCTGCTACTCCGGTCGGGGGCCCACTATAATGGTTTATGGACACCTTCGGGCCCACATTATATCTCGTTGTACGCCGATGACCTGTTGCTCTTTCTTGAGGACCCGGTTGCTGCCTTGAATGGGGCTGCATCGGCGCTCACGGCATTTGGGGAGGTCTCGGGCCTTCGGGTGAATTGGGCTAAGACCTGTATTTTCCCGGTTCGCAAGGGTACACCCAGCCCTGATATCAGCAGGGAGATTAGGTGGGAACCTGACTGCTTTAAGTACCTGGGGGTGTACGTCTACCATGAACCGTCTGACCTCCTGGATGGGAACATAGCTCGCAGCACTCGCGCGCTGCGTGGGAGCATGGACTTCTGGGCTACTCTGCCACTCTCGGTAGCGGGGCGGATCGCTCTGCTTAAAATGGTGGCGCTCCCCCGGCTGCTGTACTATTTCCGGGCGCTGCCGATTTGGGTCCCGCCAGCCACATTTCGACTGTTACGGTCAATGGTGGTGGGATTCCTCTAGGGTTCGGGCCGCCGAAGAGTGGCCCTCAAGACCCTGACGAGACCGAAAGCTGAGGGTGGGCTTGCGGTGCCGGACTTTGAAAAGTATTACTTGGCAGCGCAGCTGCAGACTTTCACCCAGGAGGTCGCCAGAGAATTCCGAGGCCCGGGGGACAGGAGGGGCACGGGGATGGCTAGGCATGTTCTCTCCTTCATAGCGCTGCGACAACGTTTGGCCTTGCAGGACCTGACGCTCGAAGAGAGGACCATTTGATTATGCTGGAACCGAGCCCACGCCCGGGGCCAGTTGCGGATACCATATGCACCCGAAATGCCTCTGGGTATGCTGACGGCCCTGCCTCATGGCGGTGATTGGTCACGACTAGCGGACTGGGAGGACGCGGGTCTACAGTTGGTGGGTGACCTTTACGAGGACGGGGCGCTATTGCCCTTTCAGGAGCTCATTGACCGCTTCGAGGTTCCTCGCGGTGATTTTCTTTTGCACACGGCCCTGGTCCGAGCGATTCAGGCGCACTGGAAACACGGATTGGAGGAACCTCCTACATCGCCGGTGTGCCAGTATGTCATGATGTCCGCGGGAACGGTTAAGGCGGTTACTTGCCTATACAGCAGACTGATCAATGAGGGGTTGGCCCCCCTCACTACCTTAAGAACCCGTTGGGAAGAGGACATAGGGAAGGAGATCCCGGAGACGACCTGGTCCCAACTCATGAGGCGGGCCTGGAAGGGCACGCGCCACGCCCGCTTTCAATTGGTCCACTACTATGTACTCCACTGGGCATACTTGACCCCGGCGAAGATCCAACAATATTTTGCCACGGACTCTGCGGACTGCCCCAGGTGCCATGCGCCTGATGCAGACCTCCTCCACATGTTGTGGTCTTGCCCGGGGCTGTCCTCCTATTGGCTGGAAGTGGAGGATACCCTGAAGGAGGTAACGGGGAGGTCCTTATCGGTTGATGCGGCAGTGGGGCTCCTGCACTGGTTTCCGCATACCCCCAAAAATAAAATCACTAGTAAATTCATCGATCTGGGGCTTCTCCTTGCTAAACGGGAGGTGACCAGGAACTGGAAGGCACGGGTTGATCCAACGGGGGTCCGATGGCACAGCGAACTCTTGAAATGGGCGGCGGGGGAAAGTACGCTGCCATACCAGTTAGCTAGGAAACAACACAACGAGAAGGCGCAGGAGGCAGCGCTAGAATGGGAGACATTAGTGCAGGCCCTCAGGGATTATTGCGCTCCCAGCGATTCCGAAAGTGAGGATGCAGCTCGCCCCGAGTCCCGATAGACGATTGCACTTTACATGTCTGTTGCTTTCCCCGGGGGTCCTCTCATAGATCCTATTACGGCTGTTACCGTGCACTGATGGCGGGGTTGGGGGGGGTTCTGTTTGGTTCATAGTGTTTTGGGGGGGGGTTTCTTTTGGCCTTTTTTGTAGGATGGTTTAGAAAAGCAGATGACGGATAGTGGATCATCCGGACCGGCTTCCACTTCCTGTTGAGTCCCCACTGGTAATTGCCGCCCGACCCTTGGGTTGTGGGCTAAATGGCTGTGTAATGGACCATCCTGCTGAGGGACGATAGGATATATCCTACTAATTTTGATTGAACTTATAATGCTGGTCCGCTTTGTAAAAATTTACTGATTCCTGCAATAAAAATATATTTAAAAAAAAAAAAGGGTGAAAATAGCCAATCACATGTGGAGACGGTCATCACGTGAGTGCTGTCCTACATCGCGTCATGCTGGGCTACCTGCCAATCGTGGGTGGAGGCGCGTTTTCCCGTGAGTGCTGCTCTGCGTCAGGAACCAGTGTATGCCATTAATACCATCAGTACACTATGTTAAGTGGCAAAGAAACTGTGTGTTAAATAGAAATCATGCCCGAGAGTGGGTTCACCATTCCTAAATATAAGTAGAGTAGGAATAAATTCTCCCACATTCATGACAAAAGATGTAAATAAGGGAATCTATGAGGGATGTGTAAACACATAGGTTTTTTTGGTCAAATTTATTTTTATTATTCAGCATCATGAGCAAATGTTACAACAAGCATACAGGAGAGTGCGCAGGAACCTAATTATAGTCCAGATTCACGTGTCACAAGGTATATTACAAGCCACCTGGAACCAAAGAAAAAGATGTCTGATTTTAAACATTCATCTTAAAAGGTACCCCCTTAAACAGAAAAAGAAGAAAGAAACCCCCAACCCTCCCTCCTCCCCTTTCCGGGTGATGGCGGACTGTTATGAGAAAGAGCAGATGTCGCAGGCGTGACTAAGATATAAGGCAGTATACATAGGGATAAGGCTCTGAGGGGGTGATGAGTGTGTCAACTGACCCTCGTTGGACAGATTAAAACTGAGAAAGATGCATCACCCTTAAAGAAGGTGGGCACACTGCTGAGGGGAAAGATGTCCAACCCTCCCTCCTCATGACCTCGTCCAAGACCTTGAATGTGGTACGCGTGGGCATGCTTAGGTGGGCATTTGTTGGCCTGTCTGCCTTTGGCTTCCACAGGATGTTCCATATCATTTGCCCCAAGATTGCCCTGTCCATGTGGAGCCAGTACTGATCGGACTCTCTATGGACCATTCCATCACCACCCGTAGTTGTGCTGCCTGGAAATATAAATAATTGAAAGTCTGGCAATGCCATCCCCCCTTCTTTCCTTAGGTAATGGAGGGCATGAAATGGATTGCACGCCCTTCCTCCCTGCCATATGAATCTTGTGACGAGCAAGTGCAGGCATGGTAGAAGACCCCGGTCAAGTTCAATGGGAAGAGCCTGACATAAATAAAAGAGTTTTGGCAAGCCAGGAGATATAGATAGGATTCCATCTCTTAAAATCCTGTTAAAGTTGTGTCTCTAGAGGGAGAGTAATTAGCCTTGTATAGGTCTTTGAGTTTAGGGGTTAGATGTAAGTCCAGGTATAAAAGGGAGTGTTTAGCCCATTTAAAGGTCATTTGACCCTGCAGTCTTGTTGCCTCCGCGTCAGAGAGTGTGAGGTTTAGTATGGAGGATTTGGATAAATTAACTATAAAACCAGCAACTAGTTCAAAGTTCCTCAATTTCTCCTGCAACCACCAGAGGGAGGAGGCCGGCTCTTTGAGCAGGAGCAAGATGTTGTCTGCGAAAAGGAACTCTTTATGTTCCGTGCCTCAAATAATTTAGCTCGGATCTCCTCTTTAGCTTGGAATTTAGCGGCCAATGGTTCATTACTGAGGGCAAATAAAAGAGGGATAGTGGGTAGGCCTGTTGTGTACCTCTGCTGAGAGTGAAGGCGAGCGACGAGAAACCATTGACCAACAGCCGGGAGTGGGGAAGATGATAGTTGGCCCTGACCATGTTAAGGAACCCATCTCCAAAGCCGAATTTCCACATTGTGAGGAAAACAAACAACCAATCCAGCCTGCCAAAGGCCTTCTCAGCATCGAGGTCCACTAAGATTGCAGGGAGTCTGAATTCGGACACTTTCTCAATAAGGTGTACAGTGCAGTGAATGCTGTCATGCGTCTGTCGTCCCTTTATAAAGCCAGATTTATCAGGGTGGATCAGTGTAGGAATAAAATCCTCCACTTCTCATCAAAGTTGAGGAGGGCTATTGGCCTATAAGAAGCATACAACTGGGGATTTTCCCGGGTTTTGGAATGATAGATATCACTGTCTCTTCAATGGAATCTGAGACCCTGGTGTCCATCGCTATGGCATTTAACTGCTCGGTGAGGTTTGGGGTTAGCTTGGAAGCAAAGCATTTATAAAATTGTGCCGTAAGGCCATCATGCCCTGGAGCCTCATGTAATTTGAGTTTAGCAATGGCCCGACCAAACTCTTCAGCTGTAAAGGGAGCATCCAGAGGCTCTGCGAGTTCCACGGAGATGTGAGGAAGATCCACGGAATCCAGGTATTGCTGTTGTAGGTGTGTTTTTGGGGGAACACCGCAATAGAGTTCTCCATTAAACTTGCCAAGATGTTGTCTTTAATGTCATCCGCGTGAGTGCGATGAACAGCCTCATCTAAGATACCCCCGATAAATCCTTGCTCCCTTTTCACCCACAGCTGTCAAGCTAAGTGAGGCCCCACTTTATCCCACTGAGAATATGATGTGTTTCGTAATTTCAGCATTGTGTATTCTGCTCTATTATTGTAGATGACGCGTAGTTTACCCCTTAACGCAATAAGCTGTCGCTGTAGCACTCGAGTGGGAGTTTCCTTATGTGTTTTATCTACAATCTCGAATTCCTCTTTAAGCGATAAGCGTTCGTTCGCCCTTCGCTTATTCAAGACGGCATTAACCTGGATGCATTTACCCCTCAGTACCGCATTGAAAGCGTCCCAGTTGTTCTGTGGAGTAGTGGTCTCAAGAGTGTTAAGAGTAAAATATTTGGTGATAGATGTCCTTAATTCATCGTGTAGGGTCTTATCTCGGGTGATGGACACCGGAAAGTACCACCTAGAACTGCCCAACTTATTCCCCCCCCATGCTAGGCTGATGGAAATTAGACTATAATCTGATACTGTTATGAGCAAGATCTGGGCCGCCTGCAGGAGGCCCATGAGTGCCTGACTAATGAAAATGTAGTCAATCCTGGAATAGGAGTGATGGGCATGGGAGAAATATGTGTAATCTTTGGTGGTAGGGTGCAGTGACCGCCAAGCGTCGCAGAGTCCCAGCATGTGTATTTTCTGTTTAAACCCTTTGGGAAAGCAATTGAGGGAAGCCCTTTGGGAGTTGGAGCTGTATAGAGACTCATGCCATGTCAGGTTAAAGTCTCCCATGAGGATCACTGGGCCCTCAGAGAAGCCTCCAATTAAATCTAGTGGTTTGGATAGGAACGCCATCTGTCCCGAGTTGGTTGCATAAAGGGAAATAAATGTGCAAAGAGTAACCTGCAGTTTCCCCTTCACCATTATGACTCTCCCTTCCTGGTCGGTCTTTACCACCTCGGGCTGGAATTTGGAAGTGGACCTAAAGAGCAAAGCCACTCCTTTGTGTTTGCCGACAATTTGTAAATTAAGGGATATGATTTGTGGTGCAGT
Source organism: Lissotriton vulgaris (assembly GCF_964263255.1). Lineage (NCBI taxonomy): Eukaryota > Metazoa > Chordata > Amphibia > Caudata > Salamandridae > Lissotriton > Lissotriton vulgaris. The sequence continues at coordinate 337,551,961 of NC_141700.1, forward strand.
CGCGTTTCCTCAGACTTTTTAAGGTGCGTCTCTTGTAGAGCCACCACCTCAAACTGACGATCATTGAAGTATTTCCAGACTTTTTCTTAACTTTTGGAATGAGTTCATGCCCTTAACGTTCCAGGACGCTATAGTAACCATGGGACAGATTGCGCAAACCCCCCCCCTCTCGATGATTCCACCACCCAAGCCTTTCTCCGCAAGTTGTATCTCTCCTCCCCAGTAGCCCCGCACCAAGAAAAAAGAGCCCCGGCACAAGGCGCCTGCTTTTAAAAATGCTGTAGACGAAAGAAGCCCAGTCACCACCACCAGGAACTCATCCCCTGGCAAACAACCCCTAGAAAACTTTCGACGAGCGGCCAACAGGCCCTCAGCTGGGTTCTTCCAGAAGAAGAATAAGGAAATTCGGGGCAATACGGACAAGGCCCGCACCCCCCACTTGCCATATGAAAAGGACACAAAAGACATGAAAGAAAGGAGAAAACCAGTAATGTCTGAGACCAATGGGTGTTAGCCCCCAGGAGGTAGGTGTGGAGCCATTATCAAACTGTTGCTTCAGGGACTCGGCGATTAGTGGCACACTGGTATGGCCCTGTGAAAGGGAAGTCTTGATTCACTTAGGGGCTGCTTTCAACACCTTCCGGAAAGCGTTCATATCAGGCAGGACTGTGCTTGTTTTTCATGATTGTTTGCCAGGACCTGGTCTCTCTCTGGGGTCGTCCTGTGTCATTTGAGAGACCCACATTGGTTTCTGCCTCTGGTGCTGGTAAGCCCAGAATACGCAGACCTTCACTCAGATCTATAACATGATGGGACATATTCTTGTAGTCGAACGCGAAACCAAAAGGAAATGTCCAGCGGTATCGAAGATTGTCCTCTCTGAGTTTGGTGGTGATAGGCCAGGGCAACTGCCTACAAGCTAGAGTGGAAGTTGCCAAGTCCTGGAAGAGCGTGCACTTCTATCCTTGAAAGGAGATGTCCTCCTACTTCCTTCCGGCATTTAGAATAGCTTGTTTAACTTTAAATGAGTGCATTTTTACCAGAACGTCCCAAGTCCGTCTCTGCTCCCCAGTTTTCTATGTCCCTACTCGATGGTCCCGATCTATTTTGAGTTTCAGCTGACGAGGCGCCTGGAGCTCCGAGGAAAGACTCACCACATACGCCTCCAACACTGTCAGTGCCCTCGTCCAGGTCCCGCATGCTCTCCCTCCGGGATATTTTCTCCAGATCCTCCACCTTCAGGAGGGCCTGTTGTAACTGCTGCTGGAGACTCTGTTGGGTTGGTAAGAACGGAGCCCCCTTGTTTAAGGTCCTTATGAATGCCATGGACCAAACTGGGCCAAACAGCAGAAACAGATTGACCATACTCACCACAGTAAATGTAAATGTAAATGTAAATGTATAGGCATTTATATAGCGCACTACTTACCCGGAGGGTCCCAAGGCGCTTCGACCGCTGCGAAACCCTTCCTGGCTTCCCTGAGAGATGGTCCCTTAATGGGTATCTCCAGGGTGAGACCAGGCATCCCCGGCGGTCTGGTGGGGCCGTTAGTGAAGATGAGGCAAGCTAATGCCCAGAGTTGCCGAGTGTGATCGCTGATCAGAGTGGGCACCGAGGTGAGAGAATTATCGAGTCCGCTGACCCTGGTCCAGAAACCTGCCGCGCCGGGAATCGAACCCTGGTCCCGGGCCGTCCTCTGCTCTCGGGTCTGCCGCCTCTAACCAGTGAGCCACACTACTACATTACTTAGTAAGGGGACTATACATTCGCCATTATACCGTTCACTTGTTATTAAATACCATATCGCTGCCGGTCACAATAAAATTTAATTTGGTAACTATAATAGTTTTGACATCTCACTCACTCGTCACAGGCCTCCACTTAGTTTAGAAGTGCATCCCTGTCGTCAGGTATTTACCCGACCTCTACCAAACCGAGTTTCTAGAGGGCGAGGACTGCCAAAGATGCAGCACTGGTGGTGTGTGAGGCCAGTCCTATACTTTTTGTGAGATGTCCACACTCACAGTTTAATCCTTGAGCACCTCGGTCACTATTCTGGGAGAGGCCCATTTTCTGTTGAGCATTTGATATTGGATGCTGCCTGCTCCTAGCGCCTATGCCTCTAGTTCCCTCCCCCAGGATTCTCCTTGGGATAGTGTGGTTACATGATTTGTACAGCTGATGGCTGTGAGAACATAATAGGGGCACACTTAACCAATAGTGGGTTATGTACTGATCACTGTGGCACCCAAACTCATACCATTATGAAAACCTACCACATCAGGCTGGGCTGACTTACCCACACCTACACCAAACATGGCAACTGAACTAACGTTCAATGATGAAACAATTGCAGAAATACTTGAATCACCGTCTCTATTAGCTGAGACGGTTGTAGAACAAACAGTAAAAACTCAGACGACTTTCAACTAAAAAGAAGGAACAAATTTGCACAGCCCTACATGGGGCATTTATGATGGTATACCTGCCGAATAATAGCGCACCAAGTGGTCACATTGTCATGAATGAGCCTAGATTGTTCCTTAATAACAAAGAGTTTCGCACTAACTAGTCACGCATCGTGTAGAAATGCACCAAAGACGGGCTGGTATTGATTATTAATATGGCCAGACAATGCCGATGCTCTCCTGATAGAGATCCAGCAAAGTGAGAGCCGGCTCAAAACATCTGTGCATATCTTTGTGTTCAAAAAGAAACTTGAAGAAATTGATAACAACCACATGGAGTATAAAGAGTACTTAACTCAATAGAAACTCACTAAATTAAAGAAGGATGGGCAGAAATGTAGCCGGGAGCCAGTCTACCCATATATCACTGATGAATATTACAAGAAACCACCACAACCATAGATGGGCAAGAAACAATAGCACTTCAGATCAATCCCGCTGAATTGGACAATCAGTTCTGGAGAAGAGAGGAGTGCGTGTGACAGCAGCAGCGATGAGAGTACTGGGGTCCAAAATGGTAGACAACAGCAGAACTACCATCAACAGATGATGCATCCACCAATGCCCCAGTTTGGATTCTGGCAGCAACCATACTATCCACCAGGTTTTGGCTTCCCTCAAGAACCACAGCCTTTTTTACACAGGTGCAGGGGCGGGGGCAGAGGAAGACAAAAATAGACAGAACACAAGAATAAAATGGGAAGACCACACACCCAACACAGTAGTGGCACTGAGCAAGGGGGAAGGGAACTGCCCGCCAACCAGCAGAGAGTAGCAAACATCCTAAACCTCAGCGACCACACACCTAAGAAGGATGATGAGAGGGTCCTCTCTATAGGCCTGGGCTTTGTCCCAACACCAACTAATAATCCATTCACCCAGAACACAGAACTAGCTCAGTTCTTCAGGAAAATAAAACAGAAACCCTTTCAGGGATTCTCGAGATGAGCAGGACAACAATACCAATATGGGCCTCAAAAAGAAATCTACATTTTTACCTCCGACCCATACCATCCCATGCCATATACAAGCATTTGAACAGGCGGTTCTAAAGGAAGTGCAGGAGATTGCCTTTCAGAAACTAAAGGGCTTCCATAACCTGACAACAGGTGAATGCACGGCACTCAAGAGACTCAAGAACAATACAGATCTGGTCATAAAACCAGCGGACAAGGTGGGAGCCATTGTCCTGATGAACCAGATGATGTATTAAGAGGAATGCAATCAGCTGCTCTCTGATACAATTAGTTACGAAATATACCACAGTGACCCCACCACCCGTCTTATAAACAAGATCAAATGTATGATTGACGAAGGTCTCAACAACAATTGGATAACCAACAGGAGGCGGAATTCCTTATCAATGAACTCCCAAGAACCCCGAGGTTCTACACATTCCCAAAAATCCATAAGGAAAAAGTGCCCCCACCCAGAAGGCCGATAGGGTGAGGCATCGGTTCTATCTTGGAACCCTTATGGCAGTTTTGCTATTGGTTCCTAAGACCTGTTGTGCATAAATCACCCTCCTACCTTAGGGACAGAAAGGACATTCAATGCCTCTTGCGTGATCTGGAGATCAACACAACTGAGGACCTCTTTATCACGATGGATATAGAGGGGCAGTACACAAGCATCCCTCAGAGATGCACGCTGGCCATCGTGGGAACGATTCTACTTGATATGGATTGTGAATTCACTAACCCCGAACATTTCATCATGGAATGCGCCGAGGTAGCACTGACAGAGAACTACTTTGAATTTGAGGATGTGATATACTACCAAATCAAAGGCACATCCAAGGGCAGTACTTTTGCTCAAATCATGGCATTCCTTTACATTCAACAGTTTGAGGAGGATCACATCTTCAATCAGAACAACCCACATGTAGCACATATAAAGACCTGGAAGAGTTATATAGATGATGTGTTCATCGTGTGGAGTGGAAACGAAGAAGAAGCAACAGCATTTGTGCAATGTGTCAACAGCAAGGATGAACACCTTAAATTCACGCACTTCATCGACAAAGACCACGCTGTCTTCTTAGATCTTGAAATCCCTATGACAACGAGAGGCATCAGTACCAAGGTACACCACAAAACAATGCACAAAAATAGCCTGCTTCTTTACGAAAGCTATCACCCATGGGTTGTACAGCAGAATCTCCCTGAGGGACAATTTCTTTGGGTGCACAGGAATTGTTCAAACACAGAAACCTACAATGAAGAGGCAGAACAACTGGGGCAAAAGTTACACAACCACCACAATCCTAGGCAAATGGTCAAGAAAGCAAAGAAGAGGGCCAGAAATATTAATCGGGATGCACTGCTAGAAAATACATCTAAAGAAAAAACAAACATAATTGTTTTTTTCTGACTACATACACCCCAGTATACAACTCCGTTCAGAACATCATACGGAGGAACTGGCACATTCTGAACAGTGCAAAGACAGAGTGGGAACCCCCCTTGTTTGCGTTCAGGAGAAACAGGTGTCTATGGGACGAGCTGGTGCATGCAAAACGCCACATCAGGAGAGAGAAGAACATCTAATGCTCTGGAATCATCCATCCACAAGACACTATTTGTGTGGGGGCTGTGTTGCCTGCCCACTCACTATCACTACCAAAGATGTGCATATAGGCACAAATAACTCATGGAAACTCAAACATTTCAGTAACTGTAACACAGAGAATGTGGTGTACCTCCTCACCTGCCCATTTGGTCTCATGTAAGTGGGCATGACCACAAGGAAAATCAAGGTCCGCATAAATGAACATCGGATCACCATCCGTTGCAGGAAAACCAACACAAAACTGACACGGCATTTCCTAGAACAAAACCATAAGGACACCGATTTGAAATGGGTGGTCCTAGAGGCAATGAAAAAAATGAAGACAGATTTGACCAAACGCCTACAAATCAGGCAACAGCAGTGGGTCCACCGCCTTTGATCATCGGATTGGGTCTCAACGATGAGATCTCATGGTTACAGATGGGACGTTAAAATATCCACAATACTTTTTCCCACACTGTATCTCACTTTGATGGCTGGCACCCCCCCTTTTCCTTTTTGTTTTCCCTTTTTTTTTTCTAAACAACTCCAATACATACAAAAATGCAAACAAAAAAAATCAATGCAAGAGACACATAATAATGCTATACAACAGGCAAGAGAAAAGAAAAGAATGGAAGAGCACTGAATATAAAAGCAAGCTATACACTTTAGGGATACGAAAATAGAAAGAGCAGGAAAAAAATAATAAAAGAAAGAAGAAAGAGACAAAGGGAATCAAATGATATCAGCCATAAAGCGATTATAATTCATAGAGTTTTAAACACTCAGTTTGACAAAATTGCGGTGCTCCATGCTGTAATAGGGGCCCAGATCTTGTTGCCTCGCCTTTTAGCCTTCATACCCCTAGTAGGGTAAATTGCTTTCTCATGATTGTAGATACCCAAGAACCGGGCTAACCACATTTGGAGGCAGGGTGGATTGGGATCTTTCCATCGTGCGGCAAGTATAATTCTATATACGACTGTTCCAATAAAGAGAATAGCTTCCTCATTTGAGTTTAGTTTTAACGTGCTATCGTGCCCAAGCATGTAAATTGTGGGGTACTCAGGTAGCTAACGCCCAAAGACCTCCATCCAAAATTCCCAAACCATTTTCTTAAATAATGCAAGCTTGTCGCACTCATAAAACATATGCAGTAGCGTGGCTGGGCCGATATTGCACCTAGGACAATGATCATTTGGTCTTTTCCCCCATGCATACAGTTTTACTGGTGTGTAGTACAGATTGTAAATTGTTTTGTAGAGTTGAGCTTTTAAGTTAGTAGAGAGTAACAGTTGTGAAGTCAACGCTAGGATCTTATCAATGTCAACATCTGGATTGCCAAGTTTATCTGCCCATAGAATTTCGGTGCGTTCTGTATCATCTGGTAATTTTTCATGGAGGGTGGTATAAATTGTACCAATTCTGATGGAGGGCCTGATCACACTTTCGATAAGCAGTATTCTATCCCAGCTAATACTAGATTCTTTAGAGTTAAGAATAGATTTTATTTGAAAGAATTTAAAATAGTCAGTCACGTGTATATTGAACTGATTTTGGAGGCTAGTGAAGCTTGCATTTATATCTTTGCCTAAGAAATCAAAAAGAGTAGTAATTCCCTGCCTTTCCCATTTAGCAGAAATCATATCGTTAACACTTTGAGGAAGCAATGATGAATGCCAAAGTGGAGTATGCCGGCAGAATTTAGGGATTTGCATACATTTTGCTATTTTTGACCAGATTTTCCAGGCACTGATAAAAACTTTAAATTTAACTTTTTTTAAATAGCTGGGTTCCAATTGTCTCAGGAGGAGTCCTTTGACATTCTTACCAAGGGCTAATTCATAGATTGAGGGTATACCCAGCTCATCTACATTTGGTGAGGAGATGATCAGTGGTGTGAGTTGCTCCAGAAAGTGCCCAGAAGTACAGCATTAAATGTGGGATTTCCAGCCCACCTCTATTCTCTGGTAAGGATACAAATTTAAGAGATCTTTTTATCTTGCCATATTGCCACACAAATTTGGAAATCTGAGAATCAAGGGCTTTAATAAAATTATCTTCGACTAACAGAGGGATGGCCCGGAATAAATACAGTACCTTGGGAAGAACATTCATTTTAACGTAGTTCCCTCTCCCTATGATAGACAGGTGAAGACTGTTTACTCTAGTTAAATCCTGTTTGATTGTACTTATTAAGGGTTCAGAGTTGATTTTCGTAATATTTTGAACCTCAGAGGTTATAGAAACCCCTAAATATGTGGCTTTTTTGGTTCTCCTGGTGTCAATACAGTGTAAGTTATCAGTGCCTATTATAACTGTTTTTCCTTTATTGAGGGAATATCCGGAATAAGACCCAAACAATTGCGTGACCGCCTTAATCTCTGTAATGGCTTCAACAGGGTCAGGTGTTAGAATTGCGACGTCATCAGCGTACGCTAAAACTTTGGTTTCATACATTCCTGTCACAACTGGTTTAATTCTGGTATTGTCTGAGAGCTTTAATATCAAAGGATTAATGTAGAGTGCGAGCAAGATTGAGGAGCATGGGCAGCCCTGCCTGGTTCCTCTTGATATGTTGATAGTATTCGATTTGCATCCCATAATTTGCAGTTTAGCCTTGGTGTCGATATACATTGCTTTAATTGATTTAATAAATCTCGGCCCAAAATTATAATGTTCTAAAATAGCCCACATGAATTCCCACGATACTCGGTCGAATGCCTTCTCGGCATCTATGAGGATCATTGACATCTGGCCACCCGTCACGGACATGATATCGAATAATGAAATAGCTCTATGGGTGTGGTCCGTGGTGCCCTTCGCCACTACCCCCCTGAGCCGGTTGGCCATGATTTTTGCGTAAAGTTTGGAATCCGAGTTTATAAGTGAGATTGGGCGGTATGATGATGGGGCGTCGGTGGGTTTACCTTTCTTGGGAAAGATAATAATGTTTGTGTCTTTCCAGGATTCGGGTGTAATACCATTCCACTGAATCCCAAGAAATAAATCTAGTAAAAGTGGCAGTATAATTTTACCAAGGATTTTGTATAGTTCCAGCGGGATCTTGTCTGGGCCTGCTGCTTTACCTGAGGCTAATTCTACTAGAGCTAACTGTAACAACAATTTGAAATGGGTAGTCCTAGAGGCAATGAAAAAAATGAAGACAGATTTGACCAAACGCCTACAAATCAGGCAACAGCAGTGGGTCCACCGCTTTCGATCATGGGATTGGGTCTCAACTATGAGATCTCATGGTTACAGATGGGACGTTAAAATATCCACAATACTTTTTCCCACACTGTATCTCACTTTGATGGCTGGCACCTCCCTTTTTCCAACTACTCCATGTATCCAATAGTGGTAATAACATCAATCTAGAAGACGCCACTTTTCGGATTAACATCACATCAGCTGGATGTCTACTCCATTATGATCTTTCCCTGCAAGCACTCATGGACCAGCCTGCTTAGTATACATCCTTGCGTAAAAAATATGTGTATACACATCCATCATAAATTCCGTTATTTACATCTTTTTTCATGTATGTGAACAACTTTATTCCTTCTCTACTTAATATTTTGGAATACCGAACCCAATCTCGTGCTGTTGTTCTTTTTAACACACCAGTTTCGTTGCCACATAACATAGAGTACTAACGGTATTTAAGGCACACACTGGTTCCCGGGACAGAACAGCACTCACGGGACGACGCACCTCCACACTTGATTGGCTGGTAGCCCAGCATGAAGCGATGATGGACAACACTCACGTGATGACCCGCCTCCACACCCAATTGGCTATTTTCCCCTGTGTAGATGCGCGGCACAGGCTATGCCTGACCCTCGCTAAGCCCAAGACACATGGTCACGAACACGCCCAGTCCGTGATCCTCCTTCTTACTGGTGGATAGGGGATGCACCCATGGCCAGGCAGTTGCCTGTATTCCAAACATCTACACTCGTCCAGTAACCGGATCCCCTCATCCGACTCCGGGACAACTTGGAAAGCAGTACGAGAAGGTCAGGCAGTGCAACAGCAGGCATTGAGTGGTGCATTTTGGGAAACTGGATCCCACTACCTCGCAGGCACTTTTTCAATCACTGTGCTAATTTAGCGTCTCACTGCCCAATTAAGAGCATTATAATACCATGCTCCATTTACATTCAGTCAACATTAGGGAGGAAAGGAGCCCACATCCAGGTGCAATCATGGGAGACCCACCTTGAGGCAGTAGGAGAATGTTTGCAGGCATTCATGAATGAATGGGTGTGTTAGCATGGGAGTATTTACAGGCTCCTAATGCTACAAGACTATCGGAACTGACATTTTAACTTGTGCTACTGTATGTTTATTGTTTTTGTTTCCTACCCCTCTAGAGGTTGACTACAGGGGTCTACCATCTCTCCTCCTCCCATGGGGCATGTAGGCTCCTTTCCAAGGGTAAGACATGTGAGATAAAACCTCTCACAAATACTGTTTTCATACTCAAGTGTGTGCACAGATGAGTGTCACGTGTCACACATATAGCCACTCACTTTAAGAATTGTGCATGTGGTTGAATTACCTTTATAAAGAGACCCAGGTGATTCTCATTGTACTTTTGTATATATTTAGTTTTTCAGGCTTAACATGAGCCATTCTACGGTGGAGTGTGACACAGGTCACCCCAGAAAGTGGTACCTTCTCACCACAAGGTTGGTAAAAACGGAGCCCCTTTCTTTTAGTTCCTGATGAATGCCACGGACCCAACTGGGCCAAATGGCAGTAACATGTTGACCATACTCACCACGGTGAGGGGATTATAAATTCCCCATAATACTGTTTGCTTGTTTTTAATACCACATAACTGCCGGTCATATTAAAATTTAATTTGGTAAATATAATGGTTTTTAAATCTCACTCACTCTTCACGGGCCCCCACTTAGTTTAGAAGTGCATCCCTGTTGTGAGGTGTATGCCCTCCCTCTACCAAACCGAGTTTCTGAAGGGTGAGGACTGCAGATAATGAAGCATGACACCAGGTGGTGTGTGAGGCCAGTCCTGTTACGCAATCACACACAGCTTCCGGTTGTTTCCTTCTTGATGTTGTAAGGTCCCAATTACCCTGTCAACCAGCTAGTCAACAAGGAAGGTAACACGTGACGAACCAGCTTGTCACCAAGGGAAAAGGGAAGGGGAGGGAGAAACAAGACAAAACACTGGATTTTCATCTCGTGGGTCCAGATGTGAGTTTCTCTTACTGAAGTTCTCTGGGCCTTGTGAAGGTTCTGCCAGCCGGCGTCTTCTTCACTTGTAATAACTTTAACACAATGAAATGAACCTTTACTCTTTCTTCAGAGTAATCACAATCACACAATTATATTCTTACATACCATTTTTTGGGAGGCCCATGCAAAAACTTTATAGTTTTCAGGTAAATCTGATCCTTGACTTTGATCATTATACCTTAAATAACATAGGACAATATTATCACATTCGCGAAGAGTAGGTTATATTCGTACACATAAACAACTGAAAAGATAAACCGGGTAATAGGTTTAGTTAAGGTCAGTAAATTAAACTCATAACCCAGTCAAGAGGTCATACCTGATAGCTGTAAGTGGGAATCTTCACATGGGGTTCTGATCTGTAAAAGATACTCATAGGAGAAAAATACAAGAAAACTTAGACAAATATTGAGTCTGGCTTCAATAATGTTTCATCCTTCATTCAAAAAGAATATTATATAAAACACATCTATTTCAATTAACAGTGTTCAATTGTTCCTCAAATTCTCTATTGAATAATTGTCTTTTCAATTCTTGTTGAATTGTCTTTACATTTGTATTGACAGTGCTTGTGTACAGGTTATTAGCTATTGTTCTTGCAACGTTTGTTTGCCAATTATCGCCTTCTCAATGTCCAAAAATCTAACTCCAATAGTCAATTACATTCTTAGTTCCAAGAGTTCACAATCCTCTAAAATAGTGAACCATTGAATGTTTCCAAGTCCTTTAAAACACTTATAATCCTTACTTTTCTTTGTAGCTCGTCGTCGACTGCAGCAAAACCGGATGTCCTGAAATAGAAGAAACCGGAATTGAAAGCGGAGTCAGTCGATTGCCTGGAGGGAAACCGGGAGCCTTGAAAACAGGTAAGTGAGGGTTTTCTAATGGGCTGAGGGTTGTTGGGAAACAAGGAAAACAAGAGGACCGAAGCTTAGGGAAAATAGGCACTGGAACCAAGACGTCTTCTTCGGCAGAGTCGGGATGCTCGCGGTGACGCTGTGCAGGAAAGCGAAGCACCGTCACAAGTCGAGCGGTTTCTTTTATAGTTTTGGCACTATCATTTGCATGCGTCTCACGTGGAGTAGATGATACCGTTAGGCGGTTGCTCCACGTGGGAACTTTCAAGAAAGGCAGAATGAACCAGCAAGAGCCAGTGTAATCCAACAAGCATTGGTAAATGTAACCACTGAAAAAGAACATAGCGTGGTAAACAACAGGGCTATATACAATACTTCCATATGCACATGATGCCTGAAAAACATATTTTCTGAATAAATTATAATATACATGACTCAATTATACCTCAGTTATACCAAGAGAGACAATTAAAGTGGTTTAGCGCACAGCTGCATATGAACCCTTAACAAGTCCTTCTCTTTTTGTGGGATGTCCACACTAACAATGTAATCCTTGTCCCTATACTGGGAGCAGCCTATTTTGTGTTGAACACTTAGGGTCTTATCACACGTTTTGTGGTCGCCTAGCGCTGGTGGCAGCACGGCATCCGCTGGAGGGCTGCCAAAACCGTGGTGTGCCTACCCGCCGGATAACAAGTGTAACACTGGTTGGGTGGGTGGTGCAGGGGTGGTCTGATGGCAGGGGTTTGTTAGGCTCATCAAAGAGACTAACATGCAGACCGACACCATAAGAGCATGGACTGTACGTTCCTGCACAGTGTAGCAAGTCTTCAACAGCATGCTGAAACTGGGGGTGCAATAGTAGGGAGGCATAACATGTGCCCCCCTGCTTACACCCCCAGGCCCAGGAGTGGCAGTTTTTCTCTCTCTCACCCTTTTCATTGCAGGCTCACCATCATGAAAGGGCAGTAGAAATCCAAGCCAGAATATGCTCGGGGTAAAAGTGAAATTACTTTTGAGGTCACTTTTTTGTCCAATATAAAACAATTAGAAGGTCTACTGCTATACTGTTTACAGGTCACACACAGCAGTTTTTTGTATTTTGTATTTTAAACTCTGCTACATCTATATAAATTATTATTTAAATACTGCCACTCCCACACCATCAAACTGCACAGTGGCTTACAAGTTGCAATCCGAGCAGGCGGTCCTGCAGTGGCTGGTCCCTGGCAATGCCTTTCAAAGGATCATAGCAGAACCTTAGAAAGGCAGCACCGTGGGACTACCATAGTGCGTTCCAGAATGGCATGGACTGTAAAGTCTATGCTGTGCTGGAACAGAGGTTGAATGCTCAGAGGGAGGTACTGCATGTGCCCCCTGCAGGTACCCCATGGCCCTAAGCCTCAAGGGGCCATACAGGGCTCCCTTTATTTCCTCACTGCCACAGTTTTCATGGCGGCCTCACCATCATGAAAACAGTGTCATGAGGAATCTCCAAATATTCTTGGCGGTGCAGATCCCTGTTGACTGCAGCAGTCTTGTGGAGTAGGGACCACCACACTCAAAATGCAGTGGTCAGACCGCCAGTGCAGCAGATCCTGCCACTCCACCACGAGTCATAATCAGGCCCTAAGTTCCTTTGCCATTCCTTACCGCTCGCAATCACAGCTACCCAGGGGTGAGCTAAGGTTATGTTAATAAGACTGACTGGAACTAAGACAGTATTTGTTAGTGTATTCTACAATAAGGCCCCAAAGACATCTCATATAGTACACCCATATCCTCACAGATGGATAGAATACTTGAATAAATCTCAGTCACTGGAAATTGTTTGGGCCACATCTCAGTCCATACAAACTGTGTTTTGATTGAATCATGTAACTGCATTTACTGTGAAGAATTACATAGACTCGCTATTTGTTTAAGGGTTGCTTATTACTTCACCAGTTTAATCTCTAATATTTTGGCCTTGCAACAAGATATACATACACAATATAAGTAAGTGACACAAGAATTGGAAAATTAATTACTATACCTGTTACCTCTTTGAAACATATACATGTGGTAAAGAAACACACATTGATAATATCAATGTACTGTGTGATGTTTATAATTAATCACATTTGTAGAGAACAGGAACAAAGCAATAATCTGAACACCTTAAACGTTCAGATAATACTTGATGCTAAATATGGAAAAAGTCCTCTTATTAAATGTTTCTTGAATCTGATATATATCGAATGTGTGCATCCATACTTTGATAAATACATTGCCAGATGCCTCTACAGGTATGTTGAGAAACTGACTTTGCAATACCCACTGTCTCACAAAATGCAGGGCAGTTAGAAATAAAGCACAGGGTATCATAGTTAGGCAGTGTTTTGGTATTTCAATGTACAGCTTTCAATGATGACAAATGTTTTAAAACACAAAAAGGAGTAAACTAATAAACACAGATTGTGAGTATCAGTGAAGACCAGGTTCATTCAGAACTAATGATACAACTCAATGTATAGAAATGCTACCAACAAATGTAGGCTAAGTAAAAACATGAACGTTGTTTCTAACTTAACTTAATATGTGGTAACTATTTAAATTGTGTACAATATTTACTAAGTCACATGTAAGATGGCTTTATCCCTAGACCAAGAAAGTATTAGAAGGATTGACAGATTCTTACAAAGATCACGGATTCGTGACCATACAATTGTCACATGGACATATCTTGTTTAAAAAATTCTAAAATAATATGAGATGTACCTGTCTCACACACAATAAGAGACATTTTCACACACTTATCATAAGAACTGACAGATGAATGTCCACCAATGTGTAGGTGACAGTTACAAAACGTATATTACATCTTCATGTGTGTTGTTGCGCTTTCTTCAAAAACTTAGGTATTGGGCAGTTGTTTTTAATAAAAACAAATTTTAAAAAACACTGCCAATCAGATCACATGTATTCACATGATTATGCTTACAATCATTAGGGAGCCAGAAACCCAGATCAGTAAGGAACAGTGAAAAAAGTCATTATTATATTGAGCATGGTCATCTAATTATAATGAACATAGCTGAGGTTTGACATAAGAGCTCTGCACACGGAAAGTAAGATTAGTGATTATTGGATGTTGCCTGTATGTAGTAAAAGATAGCAACACTGAATTATGGCAAAAATTTGCACCTATGCAATGTAGGAGTACAACTTAAAAAACAAGTACAAAGATGCCTTCTTGTTAGTTTTAAGACGTGATTTCACAGCTATCAAGTTGCAAATTTTCTTAATTTTAAATTTAAAAAAAATCAACATTTAAATAAAAATAATTCAATTTTAACTGCAAAAGAGAACAATTAATCATAGCATTTTAATACAACTCACGAGTCTCCAGTCCTCCTGCAATTCCTGTGAAGCCTTCCTTTTGCCGTAGGGAGAGTAACGTCTCCTTCTAAGGCATGAGATGGAGGGGCCTCGGAGAACCACTACCAGTGGTCAAGGCTTCTCTATGAGCCCACAGGTCATTCCACCACTTACTAATGTCCTCCCATGTGCGTGGATGGCGAGTGACATTCTTAGGAATTGGGGAAAAATAAGAAATTACAACAAGTACACAAAAAGAAAGAGGGGGGCCTTGGCTAGCAGCCGAACATGGCGGTCGTCTCTTAGACGAGATCCGGACATGGGCTGCATTATCCTGTAAATTACCTGCTGCGCGCGATCCATCTGGGTCTCTTGGCACGTGAATACCTTGCTTGCTTTGGTGCAGAGACTCAGAGCATCTTTCCGGCTGTGTACCATTGGTGAACATGAAGGAATCTGCCTCGGGGCCTGGCTGCAGGGAGCGCGGTGTTGCTGTGCAGCGGTACTCGAGCATGACGGAGCCCCGGCCCGAGGTACGCAATGCCCTACCCTGGAAACAGTGACAGGAAGTGTGGTGGCAGGCTCCCTGTGGGTGAGTTCTGCCAGGTAGCTGGGACTGTGATCGGAAGCCCGTGGGCGGAGGTAACACGCGGGAGTGGGGAAGGACGGCAGGCCGGAGGGACAGACCTACGCGAGGCCTGGGGATGTGGTGAGGCCTACACCAAACACTCGCATTGTGGCACGCCAGTGGGGATAGCGGCGACTGCGAAGGAACATCTCATGGTGGCTGGCACGCCGGAAGGAGGCACAAAGGGAGTGAGGCGGTATATGGTAAGGGCGAATGGGGACAGACAGGGTGGCTTAGCCAGTGTGTCATAACTGATAGCAGGGCAGTCTTCCTGTGGTGTGCCTACCAGGAATTGGCTGAAAGCAGAGAGCAAAGTTGGTGGATGTCAGGATACTGAGAGAGTGGGAGCTGAATCATGGGACTGTGCTGTCCAGGATTTGTGGTTGTGCTACTGCATTGGGCTGGTGTGAAGGAAGCCCATCTCCAGAGTTTCTGAGAAGAAACGCTACAAAAAAGTGACACCACGGCCAATAAGTGAGTGGAGAAAGTCGGCCCTGAAGAGCATAGGGTGCTCAGCAGAAGAAAGGTAGACGGCTGCGGTCTCCAGAATATTGAGGTGTGCCAGTGTTGGTGATGGACTGGGGCAGCCGTGAGCGCAAACTGACTCTGGTGGAATATCGGCCCAACCTCATGATGGGGAACCCCAGGGGGAAGCAACAGGAGGCAAGCGGCGGCCCGAACATAGTACAGACACCCTGGAGCACACTGATGCCACACTAACGGCTAGCTGTATACCCCCCACTAATGTGGCCAAACCTACAGACAAATTAGATCTGATCCTGCAGGAGGTGCGCGACTCCCGGAAGGCTATCCAGCACCAAATTGGGACCCTCACAACCAGTCTTACATTGCTCCGGGCAGAAAAAAGCAAAGCTCACAGACAAAGTAAAAGACAATACTGTGGTGCTGAAATAGCTGACCCTGCAATAGGCTCAGAACACGGCTAATATAAAACAACTACAAGAGCAGGTTGCCACCCTGCTGGATCAAGTGGAGGATGCAGAGAGGAGAGCTCGGAGGAATAATATCTGCGTTATTGGCCTGCTGGAGAAGAGTAAAGGAGGTGACGCAATGCGCTACATGGAGCAATGTTTCAGGGATCATGTAACATCTGAAGGACTATCAGAGCAATATTACATTGAACAAGCGCACAGAATACCCACAGGGTGGCCAAAACCGAGAGCCGCCCACGCCCCCTCATAGTCAAGCTACAGAACTTTCAAGATAGGGACACACTATTGCAAAAGGCCTGTGAACTGCCCCAGATCAATTTCCAGAATTGCTATACCCCGATTACACGGTTATGGTCCAGAGGCAACAATCATTATTAATGGCGGTCAAGAAGACGCTGAGGGATCTGGACTTAAAACATGCACTTCTTTTCCCGGCTCTTTCAAAAATCTTCCATGTCTAAAAAACAAATTTTTTGAGAGTCCTGGTGATGTGGACGACTGGCTGGAGGTGGTGGAGCTGTCTACAACTGCGGCGTCTAACTCTCAAGGCTCTGCCAAAAGCCTCAACAGCACAGGGGGATCTGGCCCTCGAAATCATAGAAGATCACGCAGGAAACCCATGAAGAAGTACCTCACATTGCAACAAAAGCAGTGGAATCAGTCGCAGGCGATCCTCGTAGCAGCCACCTTTACACACACTGCACTGACAAATGGAAATCCTCTCCGGATGAAGATACGCGAGACACAGACTCGGAAGGAAGTGTGGCCCTGTTCCCCACTGTGACCCGCAGATGGTCGATGAGCTCTTTGGCTGAGTGCAAGGGAGCCTCGCATTGTGATTGTAATGTATTATGTTTCAGTGTGATATTCCTTAAAGTATACCAAAGATAGGGCTGAGTAGTAGTGCGCAACTACGGCCCAGAAAACCAATGAAGCCTACAAGTCATTGGAAATAGGTAGTTATACCACATGCGTAGGGCTGTCGATGCCCCCCACATGGCAAATGCATCTATTGTATTTAGGTTTTGTATGTTAGGTTTGGCTGTATGGCCCGCTATAGTTTTTTGCCTGGACCGAGTATTGGGATGTTTAAGGGGGGGGGACAGTCCTATTGTAGATAATGGAATGGTGAGGCTCGACTACACAACAGAGGCATCTGCTTTTGGAGGGTACTTGATGCACTACGATGCAAACACTTAACAAGTACACTATGGTGTATGTGGAATATTCGGGGAATGGGTTCTGTGCAGAAACAACATAGGATACACGTAAAGCTGCAACACCGTAAAGCACAGATAGTGTTCTTACAGGAGTCTCACATGGTGGACAGTGAAGTAGTAAAGCACTGTAAGAAATGGAGAGGGCAGTTTTTTGGCACTACGTACTCTGGCTTTGCGAGAGGGGTCACAATATGGGTCAGGCAGGGGGTGCCATTTATAGCCCTAGAGCAACGGATAGATACGCAGGGGCTATACATACATGTGCGAGGAACTCTAGATGGTCGGCATGTAGTTCTGGGCAATCTATGCACCCAATTTTGACCAAGATATGTACTGGGGAGTATTGAACCTTGCGCTGACGTGATGGGTACTGCACCCATGGATTTTAGGAGGCGATTGCAATACGGTAATTGATGTCACACTAGACAGGTCCCACCCAACTATCGCGGAGCAGGTGTAATTAAACAAGCAGAGTCACTGAATAGATGAACTATGGGCTGGGAATTGTGTGATGCATAGAGGGTTCGACACCCTACACATAGAGAATATTCTTTTTACTCCCCTCTCCATGTGCTCCACACGAGAATAGATAGATTATATTGTTCCGAAAGAATTGCAATGCAGGTGGCCCCAGCTCCCTATTTGGCAAAGACCGTTTCCGACCACAACCCTGGAGATATTACTTGCATGAGGTAGAATACCCACCCCGGTCCCAACATGGTGCCTGTGGCCGCAGTTATTGAAGGAATCAGTGTTCCGAACCACTATGTTGGGCACTATTGAGTATTATTTTGCTGTGAACAGTAATACTGCATCAAATAGATTGATTGAATGGGGCGCCTTTCGGTTGTCAGGGGAAGTACCATTAGTGCGACGGTGGGTGCCCTGCAAGAAGACCATAAGTCCCTTGTAGAAATCAAACACAAAATGGGCAAGTTGGAACAGGAAGCGGTTACTGGGGCTGACAAGTGTGCCTTGCTACAGGAGGCTACAATTAGCCATGCGGAACTGCTTGAAACTCTTTAGGTCATAGACTACCAGAAATATTCACAGTTACAGCATACTAAAGCAGATAAGTCTGGGACATTCCTTGCCAGACTAATTCGAGATGCCCCCCCTGCGGTCATAATAACTGAAGAAGCTACCCTCGGAGGTGATATGGCCATTACTCAGGAGGATATTAATACCGCCTTCTGTTGTTACTACACCAGAATATATAGTACACCCTAGTGCTGTGCGGAGACCCATATAGATGCTTTCCTCTCCACCCTCCCATATCCACAGATTACAAAAGAGGCCCAGGGGGAAATGCTAGGACCTATCACTCAGTCTGAAATTAGGATCGCCATGAAGGGCCTCCCGCGTGATAAAACCCCCGGACTGGATGGCCTACCAGTCAAATTTTATGTTATGTATGCTAATTACCTAGTACCCCAGCAAGAGATATTATTTAACACAGCACTAGCCGAGGGCTCTTTACCTCTCACTACAGCACAAGCATTGGTGATATCGCTCCCTAAAGTAGGACGAGACCCAACAGATATGGCCAACTATTGCCCATTGTCATTACTGCCCACAGAGTACAAAATACTCAGCAAGGTGTTAGCAAACCAGTTATTGCCTTCCCTGTCTAAACTGATCCATATAGATCAGACTGGTTTTCTGCCATCCAACAGCACGTCAATGAATATCAGGAAACTCCACCACCTCCTAATGGATGCCCTAGTCAATATGACCATGCAGGGTGTATCTCTTTGGACCTAGGTCAGGCGTCTGACTCGATAAATTGTGACTATATGTTCCGGGCATTGGAGAAATTTGGGATACTGGCAGGCTATGTGGACTGGTTATGGCTATTGTATGATGCTCCTACAGCGCGTCCACGTACCGGAGGTCACATATCAGCAGAATACCTGATATATAAAGGGACAAGGCAGGGATGCCCCTTATCACCTCTCATATTCATACTGGCCCTCGAACCGTTGGCACCAAAGGTGCGAATGGACTTACTGGATATGGGCATAAAGATAGGAAATATAACACACCTCTTTTTGGCTAAAGCAGATGACATCATTTTGTATCTCCATGATCTCCGACTTCCCCTCGGTCTGCTTTCTGAGATATTTTACCGATTTGAGTCGATCTTAGGCCTTGCCATCAACGCAGCAAAGTCCCATATATTTTTCTTCACAGAACGCACTGACATTGAGTTTGGTGATACAAGGCTCCAGGTTGCACAACATACCTTTAAATACCATGGAATTCAGGTATACGGGACACCTGCAGATATGTTAGATGGTAACCCACAGAGAGCACTTCGAGCATTGAGATCTAGTATCGCCTTCTGGACTACGCTGCCGCTGTCAGTCATGGGTAGGGAGGCTTTAGCGAAGATGGTGATTCCTCCGCGCTTGATTTATTATTTTACTAACCTGCCTATTATAATACCACATACCACATTCAAACTCATGAAAACCTTGCTAACGGATCTCATATGGGGATCAGGGAGATGGCATATCAGCCTTAAGAAACTACAACTTGGCACACGTAGGGGAGGACTGGGTGTTCCTGATCTAAGAGCGTACTATTATGCCTGTCAATTACAATGGCTGTCCTATTGGACCGCTGGGCGTAATTTACAGGAGATAGGATACATGGACAGAGATATAGACCGAGGAACCTTACATACCCTGTTGTTACCTACGAGCAAGATCCAAAACTGATTCCCTCCACTACTGCACACCGCACTCCAGTGCTGGAAAGCAGCATTACAATATACATATGCACCCCCGGTTTACGCTGGCAACATTCTATTATTGGGAATCCCCCTGATGGATGGCCAATTCACCAAGCGTAGACTAGGGCCGTGGCTGGAAGTAGGGATCAGAGTGGTGGCTGATCTATTTGGGTGCGGGATGCTGCTGGACCATGATACTTTTGTTCATGAAATGGGGGCACCAGCGCATTTACATTTATTGCACGCTGCATTGATACAATATGTGAAAACCAATTGGGCCCCCAATGCACGACCTGGTCAAGATTCTCTATTACATGGGAAGAACTAGACACCTTATTAAGTGGCTATACACAGGGATCGGCTCCAACACAGAGGCTGACCTCACTCTGTTGCATACAACGTGGGCAGAAGATACGGGGAGAAATTTGGGTGACAAGGAATGGGCGACTATTGTGGAACACCCCAAAAAAGTGTCAAGGAATGCCAAATATAAATTTATCCAAACCATGATACTACACAGGGCTTATCTCACCCCAATCAACTAGACAACATTTTCCCACTTATACAGCACCACTGCCCTAGGTGCCTGGCAGAAGGGGTAGGCCTTGTACATATGTTATTGTCATGCCCAAACTTGCGGGAGTACTGGGATGCAGTCAGACAAATTATCAAAATGGCTATACATTGCGAGATACAAAATACTGTAGAGAACTGCATTTTAGGACTGCACATACACGTCTCTTAGCATAAAGTACAATACCGTTTTGTTGATCTGGCACTCCTTTTAGCGATATGTGCCGTTACAATGTGCTGGAAGTCGAAGAAGGCTCCAAAAAGAACACACCTGGCACACTGAGATGATCCACTGGGGTAGTACTGAGAGTGCTGCCATTCGCAGAGAGGAGCTCAGAGGCCTATGCAAAGTCCCAATAGTGTTAGAATGGGATGTCATGTTGGAGTCGCTTAAAGCTATGGACATAGACCAGTACAGTACCCCTAGTCACACAGAATAGAAGGCGCAATGCGGAGTTTGCTCCGCAGACGTCACAACATGAAACAAGACAAATATTTATAATATGCAGTTTTCTCAAGAGCACCCAATGCATGTCAGGGCCATAGCCTAGACAGTATGGGCATGCATAGGACTGGAGGGAGTGGGAACGGGGGTATATTTGAATGTAGTTGGTATCATTTTACATCATGGATGTTACGGACACGCAGTCTGCACACAGTACAGGGTACGTCAAAAGGTATAAATACTGGGAGCTACACTGGATGCATCGATCATGTGAAGGATATGTGTCTACATAGATGTGTACCTATCTCCTATAGTTATCCTGCATAGATGGTTGTATTGGACATTTAAAAACCAATGTGCAATATCTCCAATCGCATGTAACCAGAATAATGACGATGTAATTGCCTTGTACTGATGGTATGTTGTACCCTTGAAAATAATAAAAATATGTTTATAAAAAAGTACACAAAAAGAAAAAACACACAGAAGCATTAGAAATACCAATCATGTCCTGTAAGTTAAAATGAAAGAAAAAGAAAGTTAAATGTATTCATTTTATATTGGTAACTGTAGGTTATTCATTGCATTGGTATAAAACAGGTGTGTATATTTGAGGACGCTAGGGTACTTCATATTGCCGTTTGCATATGTTGGGTGATGAACAGATCCACAGGGGCGTAGCCTAGTCGTTATGGTTGGGCGGTTGCGAGCTTCAGATTTCCTAAAAACATGTTGGAACATCTTTTTAAAACAAGTTATATGAGAAGCAAAATGTGAGGGGAGCTTAAGGGTCAATGGAAAAAAACAGGAGTGGGGATTGTTAGGGGTGCTTAAAAAGCAATACTTTTCAAATCAATCAACTTTTTTTAAGGCCTTCAACATAGAAGAAGAGAGAGTGTGTGTTTTGATCAGTAGGGACATGTGAGAATCCCATGTGTAATCTGACAGAAATTTCACATTAGCAGACTGAAAGCACCTGCACCCGACTATGTACTACAGAATATATTTTTTAGGGGGGGGTGTAACACCCCAATCACCCCTCCTGGAGCTATGCCCCTGCAGATCCACCATTTCCACAGAAACATATATCATGGAAATACTAGTCAATCTCTTGCTTAAAGCTTGGAGAATAATTTCTGGAAGATAGCCCTTGATTTTATTGTGACTTGTGACGCATTAGTCTTCCAAGATTAACTTGATTTTTTGTACTGCATGTCAACAATCAGTGGAAAAGCGAATGTCTGGAAAACTACAAAAGACAACGGTAAGGGTAACTCAATAAGCATCGGAAAAAAAATCAACAAAACAATTATACCATGTAAGTAATAAATTCTTGCGATCTTCTTCCCGTGGTCTACCCTTCAGGCCACCAGAGATCCATAAAATGTAAAGATTGGTGGAAGGAGCGTCGAGTTCATAAAAAATCTTCAGTCCAATACTGTAGTCCAAAATGTTATTGTTCGACAATTTGTTCAAAATCAGAATATTTTCCAACAGAAAAAGTGTCCAATCAAATGTACATTCCAACACAGAATTACTTCCGAATCAATGCTTTTTGGTCCAAAAAAATGTAACCACTTAGAACAGCCAATTTAGAACAGCCTATGCGTTTCGTCCAGTATGGACATTATCAGGACTGGACTGAAGATATTTTATGAACTCGATGCTCCTTCCGCCAATCTTCACATTTTACGAATAAGTCTGGAGTTGGCCTTCAGACTTTTGGAGATTTTTGTTTTATTCCGTCATGGTATTCTGTCATGGTAATTGCAAAATTGTAAAAATGGGAAAGCTGTCAGGCCCTCATTAATTTAAACAAAAATAGACAAAAATGTTTTTCTGTCTAAAATGCACACCTTACTATTGTAGACCCTGCCACTGAAGGGAATTTGGAAAAGAGCACCAAGTCAGCCAGTCGTTGAAGTTGGCTGCCCCATTGACCCATGATGCATTCTGGAGCGGGTGGAAGAAAATTGTGAATAGAACTGCCACTAACTAATCGATAACATCTGGCTAAAAACCCATACAACTAACTATGTTAATCAGGTTATTTTGGCAAAAGGAAAACATCAGAACCAAACACGCAAATCGTTCTGGCATTGGCTGTTAGCCTCTTGCCTCTGCTAATGCAGTGATAGAGAGGCTTGCAAAGACAAATAGTTAGAGGGCTTACTAATTTTGCTAGAAAGAGTATTCCAAAGGCAGGCAGATGGGTGGATGGGTGGATGGATGGATGGGTGGATTGATGGATGAATGGATAGATGAATGGGTACTGGAAAGGCACACAAGCAGGACACAGACTATATTGTTTTTTAAGTATAAGCATAGTCCTCAATGAAGATAAATACCAGCATGACATACAGGCATGCAGTTATGAATGTACTTCATTGCATGAATATTATGGAGAAAAAACATTTTTAAAGAGCATTTCTAGATGAACACAATCCTGTGAAAAACCAGCATCATATCAACAGAGGCTACTACAAAAGAAATTTAGATTAGCATTAGGAATAGTAAAGAATTGAAAACACTGGAATTTGGCAAAAAAGAGCTAGACCCCAAGTGACTGTCTAAATTTGTCAATTCGGAGAGTGCACATGGGGCATTGGTCCCATCGCCTTGGCTGTGCGCACCTCCCTGGGCCATTAATACCAGGTCCTTTAAGTGCAGGGGCTGGGATGTTATCTTGCAGGCAACCTGCACTACAGGATGATTGTTTTACAAGGGCCACTCCATCTCTATATACCCAGACTATTTCGAAAGGGTCCAGGATCAAAGGAAAATGTTTACTATGATCAAGCGGAGGATCCGGGATCTGAACATAAAATATAACCTCATGTTTCCAGCAAAATTGCAAGTGAGAATGCCGGACCCACCATGTTCTTTCTGACGGCAAATAGGGCAAGTGAATGGCTAGACTCTTGGGGCAATGCAGGGGCATGTCTGGTCCCTTCCACCGGATCCACTAAAATGTCATTGACTGGAGAATGATCACTGGAACAAGGGAAAACCAAGCGCCAGCAAGAACAAGGAATGAATGAATGATTGCTCTCCTGGACATCGAGGGCAAAGCCTACGCCAGTGCCATCCTGAAGGACCTCACAGACTGGGCAAGCGAAGAAAATCTCCTGCCATTCTGTCAAACCGGCTTTAGACCAGGGTCCTCGACCGTAGATAATATCATTGCACTCTCCTACCTAGCCAATCAAGCGCGGGCGCGTAAAAGCCTACCATTATTCGCCTGCTTCATTGATTACTCAGCTGCGTTTGATGGAGTAGATCGCATCATTCTATGGAGAAAGCTGGTCCACTGGAACATCGACCCTTCTCTGTTAAGAGCGATACAATCCTTATATCAAAACACCTGGGTAAGAATCAAACTTTCAAGTGACTCTGCAACAGACAAGATTGAAACGAACCGGGGCCTAAAACAATGGTGCGTGCTGGCACCCCTGCTGTTTAATCTATGCACAGCAGACATGGAGACAGCCCTGTCGGGGGCCGCCTTAGCAACACCAAAGATAGGTGCAACCAAAATTCACTTTATGCAACACGCGGATGACCTCGTAATCCTGGATCACACAAAAATAGGGCTCCAAAAGGCACTCACCGCCCTGGCAACATACAATAACAAAAACAGGTTGGTAGCAAACCCGACCAAGTCAAAAATAGTTATCTTCGGACACTACTCCAAAAAAACAAGAGCAAAATGGAGCCTTGGCCACCTGACCTTGGACAGCACTCAGAAGTATACATACCTGGGGGTCTCCTTTCACGAATCGGGGTTGTGTGGCACCCACCTAAAGCAAATTCAGGGCAAAGGGAAGACCATCACCTTCGCCCTATGCAAATTACAAGCCTCCTTACACAGCCCATCATCAACTGCCATCCAAAGAGTCCTCAAGGCCAAGTTAATGCCGGCCCTCAATTACGCACAACAGGCGTATCCAGGAAAACTGAACAAGGAGCTGGAAAAAATTCACTGCGGGGCATACAAGAGATTGTATCATTTACCAAAATGTACAAGAAACACTCTAATTCGCCTGGAATTTTCACTCAACCAACAAAATCTGGAAGAGATGGCAGCTTTAAGCAAATATTACTACTTAACAACAGCGGCACGTGACAACACACTGAAGGCCGTCTTGAAACATATCTTCATGGCACCCGGGAACCCCTGGTCAGCTACCATTGAAATGGCAAAAACCCAACTTAACCTGGTGATCGAGTCGTAGAATCCAGACCTTGTCAACTACTCGACCATCAAACACGCGATAAAAAAGCAAGTGCGTGCCTGCTCCCGGGCCTTGGACCTTGAGTCTCTCGCAGAAAAAGCCTTCCATGAGTCTCTATGCTTGCCACACACTGCGTACAACCCCCGAAACCATCTCATGCAGGCCGTGGGTCTCCCAGCTCTCCAAAAGATCCTAGCCTACAGACTGCACCCCCTCCCGCTCAAAGAACTATACCATCCGGGAAATGCGGGCATGGGAGCTCAGGAATGCAGACTCTGTGACTACAAACGTGAGTCATTGGCCCACTTACTATTCTGCTGCCCTGCCCTACGTGCACCCCGCACTCTCTACCTCAGGCCCATCCTTAGGGACGCGGGGACACGCACAGCCAAGGAGGCAATCCAACATTTATACTCCTTGAGCACAGTAAAACAGATGGCCGCGTTCTGAAAGTTTATACAACAGACCCGGTCCGTGCTGATGGCAGCCAAGGGTGCACAGGAATAGAAACATTGTTGCGGGACACTGGGCGGCACTTACAGGTCCCTGACTGCGTGTGCCATTTTGAACTCTGAGAACTTTTTATAAATGCTTGCCCGCAGAAACATTTTTGGTTTTAACTTTTGTAATTTTATATTTTGGTCTTAATGTAATGGTTTTAAGTAACCACACAATAAAGTTATTCATTCATTCATTCATTCAGCAAGAACAAGGAGGACCGGCCACCCTCGGGTGAATTAGGGTTGGTACATTGCAGGCCTCAGACTCAGAAACTATGCTGGAGTCTGTTGGGACATCACAAGAGCACGCATTAGCACAAGGCCGATCAAGAAATGGAAATAGTTTATTAGTAAGCGGAAGGGCATGAGACAAAGTTCAGATAAGTAACTAATGACTCTGAATTCATGGTGGTGGGACAAATAAGTGGAAGAGGGAGGAGTCGCACTGGAAACCCACTATGTGCATGAACTAATATCCTTAGATTGGAGGTGGGCTGATGGGGGGAGGTGCCCCCTCATTGAGGCTGGACTTTAAATAGGGAGCTGGAGGCACTTTTTCGCGCCCCGACAGACACCAGACCACTGGCAGAACACCAAAATGTAGAGGTACACTTTGCAGAACTTCACCTAGTTATATGGGATAAGCGCAACAATCAACATTATCCAACCCGAATCACATCACCCCACCAATCCCCTCTACACAGAAACTCTGCAATGATCTAAGCAATTTCTTCATTGAAAAAATAGAGAAAATTCAGGAATCCATAGATACTAAACATCTGGAGGTGGACAATAGGTTTGTAAATACCAACATTTACACCTAGACCACCTTCCCGTGCATAGGCCAAGACATACTCTTGGAGTACCTAAACATAATAAAATCGGGCTCCCCAAACGATGTCTGCCCACCTAAGTTGCAAAAATACACCGTCAATGTATTTCCAAAGATCACCTACTCTATTCTGAATCTATCCTTAACTCAAGGGACAGTTCAAGGGCCAGTTCCACAAGCATTTTGAATAAGCAGTGGATAATTATAGGACAATATCCCTCCTCTTCTTCTCAGCTAAGGTGTTGGAGACACACATAGCAAAGACTCTCCACAGAGTCTATTATTTTTATCTGTAATGGATGATCAAAAGGGGAAGGCAGATGTAGACAGCACTCAAGCATTGATCCTCCTAGACCTGTCTGCAGCCTTTGATACCGTCAACCACAACATCTTGGTGGATTGTCTGGCTACAGCAGGTCTCAGTGGCACGGCCCTGAAATTGTTTCAATAATTTCTTGCAGATAGAAAACAGTCAGTTTGGCTCTCCCTGTACAAATCGGGGCACAGTAAACTTGAAATGTTGAGTACCAGAGGGCTCATACCTATCCCTGCATCTTTTCAATATATATGCTTCCTCTTATTGTTGCGTTACGGCAAATGGGACTGCAACTCTCCAGCTATGCTGACAACATGTAGCTAGTCTTCCCCATCAATGAATCTACAGATTCTCAGGAATTTCTCAAAAATTGTTCCGTGCTGTCCGTTATAAAAATGGATGAACAAAAATCAACAAGTGCAATCAGATACATCATCTGCAGCTAACACAAAATCAGGCAGCCAGAATGATATTTCAACAAGGTAGATGATGTCACATCAAGCCGCTGCTAAAAGAATTGCACTGGCTTCCAGTGGAGCAACTCACCAAGTTTAAAGCCGGCTGTATTCTTTTTAAAGCCTTGCACAGGACTGGCCCTAAGTACATCTCATCAAAAATCCATAAGTACACCCCCCACTGTACTTCAAGATTTATGCACATAAACTATTTAAAGGTCCCAGTTTTTAGACGAAAAAGAAAAGGAGGCTCACGCTTCTCAATAATAGGGCCCACATTTTGGATTCAAGTGAGACCTCTTTCACTTTAGGAAGATGTTCAAGACTTGACTCTTCACCCAAGCTTACAGCTAGACCTGGACCATCCTTACTGGCAACAACTTTTGGAAAGTAACTCTTCCAACGCCAAGAAACCTGCTGGTGAATGAGCACTATAAAAGTTCCTATTAACATAACATAACATAACAAGGAGAAAATGTTGGAGGGGTGGGTAATGGGGCGGAAGGTGCTTGACAATGTTTTGGTTACAAAAACGGAAACGGGACTCGCTCAACTGCCCAAGGGGAGGTGGGTGGGTAGGGAATGGTTTGATGTTTTCGGTAAAAAATGTTGGGGGAAGTTAACAATGTCGTCTTTGGATTTACAGTCCCAGAATACAACCCACTAGGGAAAGGAGGGAGGAAATGTGTGCTTTCTTGGGGGGTGGAGGGAAGGGAGATGGTACATGATTGACAAGTGGCTTCACAAATAATAAAAATCCTCACATGGAATGTAAGAGGAATAGCAGGACTAGAAAAAAGATGCTGGATACATGCCTTTATGAAACACTACAGGGTGACTATAGCCTGTCTATAAGAGACACACTGATGGGGGGGCACCATCGATAGTCTACGTAAGAGATGGAGGGGACAGCTCTTTGCCACCACGTATTGTGGATTTGCCGGGGAGGCGCTCATATGAGTGGCACCCAGGAACCCTTTTCGTAATCTTAATCATGTGCTAGACTCGGAGGGGACAAAAGTTATCCTACATGGAAAATGAGAGGGAAGAGGGATCTGCATTATAAATGTCTATGCTCCAAACTCGGACTGTCCCGACTTCTTTCCGGTGCTCATGAATACGGCAACACTGTATATGGGAATGGAGGCCGTCCTCACTGGGGACCTTAATTGCATTTTCGATGCAACATTGGATAGGGAACCCCTAGGGCTAATACAAAACCTTGAATGTGAACCGTGCTACTGAATAAAATGAAGCCCATTCATCTACGTGATGAATGGAGGTCCCGCAAACCACTGAAAAGAGTCTTCTCCTATCACACCCCAGCAACTAACACCTTCAGCCACATAGATTACTGTTGTCTTACACCGGATCTGTCTGCTGCTGTGGATGGAATGTCTCACCTCCCCCGGTATTTTTCCAATCATTCCACACATTAAAAGTGACCTTGAAGAGTGTGGAGGGCTGCCTGGCAATACCACTGTGGAGACTTAGGGCTGATACATTCAGGGACCCACCCTATGCCACAGTGGTCTCAGAGGCAATAAAACACTATTTTGAGGAGAACTGGGAAACAACGTTTAGAGGGTCTACAGAGTGGGAAGCCATGAGTGTGGTGATATGGGGAGAGTGCATGAGGACAACATATGGGGTTTTATCAGAGGTTTGCCTCACTGCTGGCCGACCTGTAAATCGGCATATACAATGAGGCACTAGTAAGTGGATCTTATCAGCCACTGTGGTGACTATGATTCTAAAACCAGATAGGAACCCCATACTGCCAAACTCCTATAGACTAATATCCCTCTTGAATCTAGATGGAAAAATACTGCGTGAAATACTAGCGGCCCAACTGATG
Organism: Lissotriton vulgaris; assembly: GCF_964263255.1. NCBI lineage: Eukaryota > Metazoa > Chordata > Amphibia > Caudata > Salamandridae > Lissotriton > Lissotriton vulgaris. Next base: position 337,581,222 of record NC_141700.1, read on the forward strand.
CCATACCTGCTCCAACTTATACACTCCAATCAAGCTGGTTTTATACCTCGGAGAAACACCACACATAACCTACAGAGATTGGCACATGTGTGGCATGCTCCATGTTTGGAGACTGAGAGGTGCGCCCTGGCAATGCTGGACATCGAACAAGCGTTCAACTTCGTATAGCGGGAGTACATATGTTCGACCCAAAACAAGATGGGGTTGGGACAGGGGTTTATTAAATTGATGCAACTAATCTACACCAACCCAACAGCTCGGGTTAGATTATGCGGACAGGTATCTGAACAATTTAAGCTAACAAATGATACCCATCAAGGTTGCCCACAATCCCCACTCATTTTTGAAATTGCTATGGACCCCCTGTCAGCAACACTAAGTAAACAATTGAGGAGATGGGGAATCCCACTGGAGAACACCAACCACATGGTCTCATTATATGCAGACAACACACCAGTATACATAAGAAACCCAGAGATAGTGGTTCTGGCACTTTTGAGAGCGCTAAGAGACTTTAGGAAGTTATTTGCCCTTAAGCTCAACCCTGGAAAATCAAAACTGTTTCCCATGGGCGAGCATGCAGGGAAGATGGAAACTGAATTACCCAATGTGGGCCTTACATGGGTGACCAACGGAGTCCGATACTTGTAAATTCGCCTAGCACATATTTAGAAGAAAACTTGGAGAGGGTATTGGAGGGCATTTGCAACTTTATAAAATTCTGGAATCAGCTTCCACCTTCCCTACTGGGAAAGATTGCACTGATTAAAATTATTATCCTCCCGAGGACTTTATGCGCCCTTTACCACTCCTATATAAAATCCCAAATAGGCACTTTACAAAGTTAGATAATCTCATAGTTGCACTGCTGTAGCGACACAAGCGCAAACGAGTAAAACTAGACACATTTCAATGAAAATGGAAGGCAGGTAGACTAGAGATGCCACGACTAGAACTGTACTATATGGCATCACAGCTCCAGCATGCAGTTCACTGGTTGGACGGGAATGATAATTGGAAGACACAACTGCTGGAAGGAAGACTTCTCATGCTTGAGGCTGGGATGCCCCGATGCTCTCCATATATCATTCAACATGATGCAGCGATATGGGAGCTAGCTCTCAAGAAGGTTGTCCGCCATGCACCATACACCCAAGATATAACACTGTGGGAGGTAAAAACCCTTCAAAAAGATGGCAAAAGCTATGTCTATTAAAGAATGGGTGGAAGGGGGTTGTCACACCATGGTTGACATATATAGTAATGAACAATTTATAACACAAGAGGAGTCTGAATTCACATTTGATCTGGGAAGAGGACAGTTCTTACAGTATGGAAAGATATCTGCGGTGGCCCATGAAATATGGCTCTTTTTTCCACAGGAACCACCCAGCACTTCAACATTGCAGGAGTTGATCGTCATGTCTGGTGGTCGCCGATTAGTCTTGCATATCTACAGAGCATTACGGGTGACCTTCCACTGGGGCTCCTACCAAAACAGGCAAGATGGGTCGAGGCAATAGATGAGCCATTGACAGCCTGGGAGTGGAGGAAAATACAGGAGAGAGTTAAACAAGTGTGTTCCTTTTTTTTTTTGCAAGACATAGATCCATCCCCAAAAAAATCAACAAGTGTGTTCCAATGCAAGATTTAAACCAATACCGTATAATATCATACACCAGGCCTGCTTATCTCCACGAACCATAAGTTAAATCTATCCGGAACGCACAAATTCATGCCCTAGATGAGGTTAATCAAAAGCACGGTTCCTTCACCTTGATATGGGAATGCTCCTGCCTCAAGCACTACTGGGAAAACGTAGTAGATCAACTGCAAATCGCCTTGGGTTGAAAATCCCCAAAACAATGTGAGTAGTAATCTTGGAGCTGCTCCCAATGCCCAAAACCCAAAAGCTTAGCAGAAGATTTTTATTGCTGGGGTTGGTACTGGCAAAGAGGTGAATAGTGATCAGATGTATGAGTCCCAATCCCCCGACCATGAAGAGATGGTTGACAGACCTTGGTGAATGGGCAGTATGATTAGTCCAAATGGAACAGATCAGAAAAGATGAAAACATTGATGAAGATGCAGAAACCTGGTCTCTTATGATGATGGAGGCTAAGTACCCCCACCCCCCCCACCCACACTACGGAGATGGATGGGGAGGGATAGGGAGAGACAGATGAAGAAAGGGACAGAAAATAGGAAGAAAGGGATTAATCTGGGAATTAGATGCCTGTGGAGAGGGAGCATGATACAAGAGACCAGACACAACTGGGGGAGGGAGGGGCAGAGTGTTCATATAAAAAGATTGGTTTAGGCTGAGGGACAAGGGTAGAAATTGATTAGGTTAACCCCTTGGACTGAGAAAAGATACAGAAATATATCTACAAGAGCGAGGAGGTAGGGGAGGCATATGAAGATGATGTACTATGTATGAATTTCATGTTGACAGATTGAAATGCCAATATAACACATCCTAAGAAACACTGGAATGTGGCACTATTGCATCAAATGGGGATATTGCTGGTTGGGACTAAAGCAGCAGTTCCTGGAGTAGTCAGACACACTATCTATGATGTTTTACTTGGGGAGGATGCTCGAAATTGTTTAACTAAATTTATTGAACTAAGCTATTATAAGAAAACAAAATTCAAAATTATTCAATCGGCCTACAGTGACTGGAAATAAAATTTGCACCAGCTTGGTATCTCCAATATAAATGCCTATACTCCCTTGTTTTTACATGGGATTTTACTGGCAATTTTTCAGGACCAGATGACCATTAGTTGGGGGGCTCTTGGAATCAATGTTTTGGGGGAGTTTTTTAGTGAAGGTCAAGTTACAGCTTTCTACAACTTACAAGAAAAATTTAAGCTCCCTATGCAACATTTTTTAAGTTCTTACAGATCAGAAGCGTTTTGGACAAAACCTTGACAAGGGGGAGGGTCAAGTGTAGGAAAATACCCTTGGTGGATATTATCGAGGCCAGGTACCGAATTTGGAAAATCTATCAAATGCAGATATCTGGTCTTCCGGATGACTTGTTGGATCAGAACAACAGATGGGATAGGAAGTTTGGACAGGTGGGCACTGATTTAGAAGCATCTTTGGAATTAGCCAACCAGATTTTAATAACGGGCAGCTTGAGGGACAAAACTTATATGTCGGCCTTTGATTTATATTACACTCCGGGGAAATTCTCTAAGTGGTCTGGGTCTAGTGGTAACTCATGTAGTAGGTGCGGGCACTGTCTGCTGATACGATTCACATGTTCTTTGCCTGTCCTAAGTTTGCTACATATCTACAAAATATTGAATTGTTCTTGGGCCAGATCCTCGGTAAGGTGATTCCAATAACACCCCGCCTAGTGATCTTGAGGGTAGATGGGAGTCAGAATAGGGCGGTGAGATCTAGTTTCGAAATAGAGTTAATCTTTATTGCAATGGCCATCATGAGAGCAGGCATTACTTACCAATGGATCAGCTCTGATCCACCAACATTCAAGGTTACTGGCTATATACTGCATGGAATTAGCGGTATACAGATTAAAAGGTCACAAGAGATGCAAAATTGGGAAGTAAATATGGGCACCAGTAACTAGCTGGGTAGCGTAAATAATGCTTGTACCCATTATATTTTTTATATTTATTAATTTTTTTTATGGTTCTTCTCCGTTTCTTAATCCTTCTCTGAATGCATTTGTTTGTCACTTGATATTGTGTTGTTTTATGTTTTGCCATAACTACTGTCAATGGTTAATAAAAAATTAAAAAAAAAAAAAGGAAAAAATTAAGTAAAATAAAAAATAAAAAAAGGAATGTGACATGTGCTCACATCAAAAGCAAAACAAAAATCTGCTAACTTACCAGGCTCTAAACACAAGGGTAACATCAAAGTAATAATGAAGTAACAACAAAAACACTGCAATTGAAGGAAATTACTTCGTGTATGGATGTGCTTCTAGTTAAAGAGCAAAATGCAACCACTCAAAGTGAGGTCTGCCAGTGGCTGAAGTAGGCTGATCCACTACCCTATGTTGTATGCTGTAATCGATGGAAGCAGAATGTGGATGACACAAAGGCAGAGCAATGGATGAAGAGAGCAAGCTTAAAGCCCCATTAAGTAATTATAGTATACATATAATTTTAGCACAATCAAAATCCTTGTCTAACACCAAACCTAAAATGGAATGAAGTTTGCAAAGATTAGTACAGTAATGCTAACATTACTTTCAATATTCATATAGCATTAGAGAATGAACTAGAAGATGTGAAATGTGTTTTTATGAAGTAAGTGAGTTACTGGAAAAAAACTAAAGCTTGGAGAAAGCAGATCATGGACATTGATTTTTAAAAAGACAATTTCAATTACCTACAAATAAATTGACTATTAAAGGAAACATTTTAAAGAAAAAATAATTTTTAAGTAAGAATCCAAAATTACATTGAAATTCGATGGGGTTTGGGGGTAGTGACAAGTTTTTGGGTTCAGGAATGGTTCTTGTTTAGGGGTGATAATAGGGGTCAGTCATGGGAGTTCAGACGTAGAAATAGTTTTTAAGGTTCAGGTTTGGGCAGCGTTTAGCAGAGAGGAGGGTTTTTAGGGATCAGGAATAGGTAGAGTTTAAGGGTGGTGGATGTTTTTAAAGACTTGGTGATAGGTACAGTTAAGTGGTGGTGAAGCGTTTTCAGGGTTTAGGAATAGTTTCAGTGTAGTAGGATGGCAAGGGTTTTAGGATCCAGGGATGAACTAAGTGTATGGGCGGAAACATTTTACGCTTCAGGAATAGGTCGATTTTAGGGTGGGAAGGGGTAGTTAGGGTTCATAACTAGGTGGAGTTTGGATATAAAAAGAGTTTGTCGAGTGTAAGATGGATGGAGTTTAGGGGTAGAGAGGGCTTTTTTAAGGGTCAGGGAAGGGTAGTGTTCAAGCGACTTTTTAGAGTTCAGAGATGGTTTGAGTTCAGAGGGGTTTTAGCGATGGGTGATATTTAGATGTAGAAAAAGATTTTTAGAATTCCCAAATGGGTGTAGTGTATGTGTAGCAAGGGATTTTGGGAGCAGGAATGGGTGGTGTTTAGGGGCTCTGAAGGGTCATGGAAGGATGGTGCTTTGGGGTGGTGAGGGGTCAGTGAAATAAAAGCATTCAACATAATTGAATGATGATGCAAAAGAAATATGAACTATTGTCCTTTGAAGTAAAGTACAGACATGAATACCTCCAACAAAAATGTTTCAGAAGGTAAGAGTTGATTCCATTGCATTCACATCTCAAAAATAAGCATGCAAAGGATAATTGTGAAAAAAGACATCCCATTAAATATGTTTCTATCAATTCACATACACCCACAGTTTACTTTTGTTTCGTTTCAATTATGACTTTCATATTCAAATTGCAATAGAAGTTACTAGCTACAGCTTCTGTCCTTGTCACTGAGGGTCTTACTTTAAACTGCCTTATTCAAACTGTGCCCTCCATAATTGTGATTTATCTGCAGCTGCTATATTTTACATACAGTTGGGGTCATTTTAGGATCTACTTCCCCGAATAAGGTATTTCTTTTGTGCTACCTTCCAATGCATTTAATTTGGATGGTAAAGTAACAATACTATTCATGGCAAAGATAAATACCCAGGCAAAAACAATGTAAATATCTGGCAAGAATACAATACAACAAAATAAACACAAGAAGAGAGATAAAACAAACAAAGTACTATGATGACATATAAAATTTAATTATATTGATAAAAATTGATATAAACATGTTCAATCATACAGAAGAAATATACTTAAAATACAATAAAAGAGAGTTAAATGTTCAATAATAGTATCTATGTTCAAGGGAAGGTTAGAACTTTGATAGTTCCCAGAACTGATTGTAGGAGCTGATGTCTGTCAATGCGTTTCGACACATGCAATGTGTCTTCATCAGGACAATTTCAGCATAGTTCTAAAATTCTGAAAATACTGTTTTTAGATCACTTATTCTTGTGTTTACTACGATACAACCGTTATCAACTTTGAAAATTGTACTAGAACAGTTTGTCAGATAATTCATACTACAGCAACATGATATACCGCTAGATAAGGACAAATAATTGCTAGCTCAAAAAATATTTACATTAGATTATAAAACATATAGAAACACTATACAAACCAAAATCAACATATAAGGTAGAAAATTCATACATATAAGAAATAGAATCATAAATACAGACAGCAGAGATAGGAGGTTCCAGGTGCTTATACCCTAACTGATTATAAATTTAGGAGAGGAATCCTAGTTCATGTAATAGATTTTTTATTGGCTAATTTGTAAATTTTCCCAAAGAGTCACATTTTTTCATGTTTCAAGATTTTTAGTTATTTTATAAGATATATTTAAAAACTCTTTAGCTATATCTACTCTGGACTACTGTCACTGCCTATCTACTATACAATTGTAACAACGATTACTTACCCTTAAAAACTTAGGACAAAGGAATTATTGATCATTTGGAATTCAAGTTCATGGATTTCGATATTACCTAATGGGGTCAAAAATAAGCAGAATGATAAAAAGAAGGGTTAGAACCAATTGGAACCTATAGCGTATTATCTACGTTAAGCTGTTTTTAGTCTTAAAAAACCTTAAAGTAAGACCTTAAAGTGGAAAGGGGCTTTTTAGTTAGGTGTTTTATTCCATCTATTAATTATACAATTATCCCTGAACTTTACAAAGGTCGATATGCAAATGTAAATTAAATATAGTCATGCTGTTCCGCAGACGTTCACAGAGTATGTTGGATTGCCATAAGGTATGGACATCAAGGCCTTTTTATTTAGATAAAAAAAAACTAATTACACATGTTCACTTCAAGGTTTTTAACATTTGAACATTCCTACTATCACTTTTCGTGCGCCTTACAAAAATTCACTAATTCAGAAGTTATACTGATTCTGTAAGATATCTTCATATGTGGGCATACTGCTGCCTTGCTGGCTGTCAAGAAAATAGTAATAATAATAATCCTATCAGTTATTTGTATTTTAATAGGTATCCTACTGAGGTATCTATCGGATATTGTCTGATTTACCTTTAAGTCATCAAGCGGTTTATGTCTCGTTTTCGAATACGTAAACCTTCATTAGTGATGGGGACTCATCTTGGTTAAAACATTCTGTGAAAAGTTATGCGCAAAAAGGATATCAAATATGGATATCGATTCATTCACGTTAGGTTTTTAGTTTTATTTGCCCTTAAAATAAACAGTCTTACCTTGCAAAATTGTAATTTACTCGGTGAAGGTACGGTGCAACTTTCGAAAGAAGGCGGTCACATAGATGCAAATCAGGTGGCAGGGATCATAGGTTTGCTGTTCTGCGGGTATAATTAAAAAAAATATATATATTTAACTGCGAATCAAGTGCCATTTGTTGATCTGTTTTTTAAATCGTGGCAGCAGTATTTTACCCATTAATGGTGCGATAGTCGGATCCGCTGTCCGTTCACTTTAAACTATCCTGTTCGATTGGAAAGACCGCAGAGCTCTACAGCATTGACGTACGTTCAATAGAAACGCAAATGGGCTGCCAACGAAATTTTTTTTTTTATAATATGGATATTATTAATTGCTTTACAATTGAAATATCCATGAGGACCGTCTATTTCTGTATAACTACACATAAATAATGTTGTCTTGTAATATAAACAGGTAAAAATACTTTCGTAAGGCGGCTCAGCGATTTATCATTGTCAGGGGGATTACAGCGTTCCAGCCGCATTTAGTTATTTAGGGTTCGTTTAGCAAGTGGTATTCGTTTAGCAAGTTGTATTAGCGGGATTATAAAAGCATATTTTCTAGAAACAAAGTATCCTAGCGAGACGCACATACCTTGTTTCGAAGTTGTAAACCGGCGTCGTCAATGGCGTCGAGTGAATCGGGTAAGAAAAAGAGTTTGAGAGTTTGAAACTGATTTGTATATATATGGGAGCTCCCGATTGGCGGTAAAGTATTGCAACTCCCTCTCTTAAAGTGAGAGGTAATTATATTGCACACAATAAGGGAATACCGATGTAGTATAAGCGCGAAGATGTCAATATTGGTTGCATCGTGGAGACCCACGTTGTGACCAAAGTTGTTCCTTATTTATTTATTTAGCTCCTATAATCGGACGATCCTCATACTTTATACGCGGTCTCAAAAACATAAGCTTGACGCCACTTGTAGCGAAAGGTATCACCATTGATTGCTTTAAAGAAGCCTTCCATAATTTACATTTGCATATCGACCTTTGTAAGTTCAGGGATAATTGTATAATTAATAGATGGAATAAAACACCTAACTAAAAGCCCCTTTCCACTTTATGGTCTTACTTTAAGGTTTTTTAAGACTAAAAACAGCTTAACGTAGATAATACGCTATAGGTTCTAATAGGTTCTAACCCTTCTTTTTATCATTCTGTTTATTTTCGACCCCAATGGGTAATATCCAAATCCATGAACTTGAATTCCAAATGATCAATAATTCCTTTGTCCTAGGTTTTTAAGGGTAAGCAATCGTTGTTAGAATTGTATAGTAGATAGGCAGTGACAGTAGTCCAGAGTAGACATAGCTAAATAGTTTTTAAATATAACTTATAAAATAACTAAAAATCTTGAAACATGAAAAAATGTGACTCTTTGGGAAAATTTACAAATTAGCAAATTAAGAATCCATTACATGAACTAGGATTCCTCTCCTAAATTTATAATCAGTTAGTGTATACGCACCAGGAACCTCCTATCTCTGCTGTCTGTATTCATAATTCTATTTCTTATATGTATGAATTTTCTACCTTATATGTTGATTCTAGTTTGTATAGTGTTTCTATATGTTTTATATTCTAATGTAAATATTTTTTGAGCTAGCGATTATGTGTCCTTATCTAGCGGTATATCATGTTGCTGTTGAATGAATTACCTAGCAAACTGTTATAGTACAATTATCAAAGTTGATTATGGTTGTATCGTAGTAAACATAAGAATAAGTGATCTAAAAACAGTATTTTATGAATTTTAGAACTATACTGAAATTGTCCTGATGAAGACACATTGCATGTGTCGAAACGCGTTGACAGACATCAGCTCCTACAATCGGTTCTGGGAACTATCAAAGTTCTAACCTTCCCTTGAAAACTAGATACTAATATTGAACATTTAACTCTCTTTTATTGTATTTTAAGTGTATTTCTTCTCTATGATTGAACATGTTTATATCAATTTTTATCAATATAATTAAATTTTATATGTCATCATAGTACTTTGTTAGTTTAATCTCTCTTCTTGTGTTTATTTTGTTGTATTGTATTCTTGCCAGATATTCACATTGTTTTTGCCTGGGTATTTACCTTTGCCATAAACTACTTTGCCCTGACCCAGGAAATTGATTTCATTCAGGGGGTCCCTGTTTAATCTCACAAAGTAAAAATACTATTCACATAAATGCTCAGGGTTGATGTAAGGACTTCCTGTTTTGACAAACTAAGATATAATATTGACGGACAATGAAAAAGGTGCTCAGGTTTCCTTATTATTGTTAGAGTACATTAAATTACGATTAGTTCTAGACTATATATTTTACAGTGATGGCAACTAAAAGAAATGTTTCTCTAATAATAGGTGCAGTCATAATTAATACCAACTTGGCTTCAAGCTTTAATTCAAAGAAAGCCCGAAAGTCACACTTGTATCAGTCTTAATGTCATGTATGGTCAGTGTTAATACTTTCCCATTCTTTTATTTTTTTCCTGTTGTATCACCCACAACTGAAGGGTGTCATATATCTTAGGAGCGAGGGTGGGGCTCCCTTTAGTCTCCCTTTAGTCTCACATTCATCAATGGTTTTCCCTGGCCATTCCCCTGGTATTGCCCTCGTCCTTTTGGCTTTTGGACGAGGGCAAGTCTATGTTAACGGATGGGCAAATATTAAAATTGCCCCTACAAAAGTGCATAACATTACTCTGCAACCTATTTACCAGGGAGGTGTTTAGTTGATACCCTGATGAAAGCCCAGGACCTTATTAGGCCTTAAAGTAGGGTTGAAACATGTGGTTAACAAAACAAAGGGTCATAGGCCCATAATAGTCCACATTACCCCTTACCTTATTTTAGCCTTTCCCACCATCGCCACTAATAAAGGGATACCTAGGAGAAGGTGAGGGATTTTGAATCTCTAGTTAAGCCCCCTGTTTACCCTCTATCCTTAAGTGCTCCCTGAAACACGGTCGAGCCCACCCTAACCTTTAGCAGTCTGGGAGAACCCAGTGATGAAGCATGACACGACTAGACTGTATCAGGGTTATATATAAAAAACTAGCAGCCCGTCCCGACGTTGTCCGGGTATGAAATAGAATGTGTGCAATGTGTGTAATAGGCAAGGGAAATTTATTTTAAAATCTTGCGGTAGACAACATTTTTAGCATGAAGTGTCACAATAGTTAGGCATGTGTGTGCAAATACTGTGTGTACCTCAGAGTAAGAAGTATTAGCAGATGTCTCTAGTGTGTATGTACTCCACTTCTGTAGGTAAGCGTGTGTGAAAGTGCATTCAGTTGTAAATTTTGTGTCCCCGCAGGCACGCTGAATCGCGTCATCCCCCGCTTGAGGCCCGGCTCCAGTTTTGTTTGATGTTGTGCTTGTGGTGTAAAGTCGTTGATGCAGAGAGTTGAGTGGGTGACAGCATGGGCTGGAGACGCTGTGCGTGTGGGAAAATGCAGTCAGTTCAAAGGTTAGTGTCCCAGCAGGCACACTTAGTCGCGTCATCCGCCACCTGAGCCTGGCTCCAGCCCTGGTTGTTGTTGTGCGCCTATTGTCAATTCGTTTATACAGAGAGTTGAGTGTGTGACAGCGCGCAGGAGACGCTGCAGTTAGTGTCCCCGCAGGCACAGTCCTTTATGCAGAGAGTTGACTGGCTGATAGCACGCAGGATACTGTGCAGTTATTGTCCCCGCAGGCACGATCAGTCTCGTCTGCCCCCGCCTAAGCCCCGGCAATGGCCGTGCCCAATGGCCACGCCTCTTGCTCCCGCGCAATTGCCGCACCCATTGGCCTAGGCCACGCCCCCGGCCCAATGCACACGTTTGTTTTCACACGCCCCCAAGGCACTTTTTTTGGGGGGGGGATGTGCCGCACGATTGTTGCCGGTTGTCTCGCCCATTGGCCACAACCCTTGGTGCCACGCAATTGCAATTGCCACACCCATTGGCCTTGTTCATGCCCCCAGCACATGTCCCCAGCACAACGCACACATTTAAGGAACGCTTTTTTTTTGTCATCATGCTGCACCCCACCCACCCCCACAAGGGACTACTTTGCTGGTAAGGTTCTTTTACCTTTCAAATGTATATGGGGGGCATCTGTATAGCCTATGTCCTTCTGCTGCAACTGCCCTTTTCAATGCTGTATTGGGTGTTGTGATTGGTGCTGTGGTTCCTGAGATTACCCGCCTCAAAGGTTTGGGCTCTCTCTTTATAATATTAATATGGATGATTTTTGTCCTTCCCCGCACCAGTCATTCAGAGCCAGCATACCCACTAGGGGTGTACCTAACAACCCTCCCCTGTCTGTGTCTTGTGTATTATACACTACTATCCCTGAAACTCCTGGTGGGATACTTTATCGTTGTATTGAGTATACAAGGGAGGACATATCCCCCCATTCAACTGTTGAAGATGCCTCTCAACCCTCCGAGTCCCCCAGGTCGCTTCCTGTAAGAACCCTGTTTGTTTGTCAAGGTGAAGCACATGCTACATTGATACATGTGATGTGAAGGTCCCAATTTAGACTTTTGAATGTACAATTATAGCCTTTTATGGTTCTGTTAATAAAAAAAGCACTACTTTGTTGGGTCCTACACCAGTTATTACAGTGTTCCAAGGCAGGATGTATTCCAAACAAAGAATAATTTAAATAAATAAAGTCTTAATAATGTTTAGATATAAGATAGGTTTAATGTGATTTAATTGTTGAGTTTTCTTTGACAAGAGGTTGTAAATAAGGTAATTTTACTAGCTTTAGGTTAGGCTAGAAAAGAGATATAAACTTTTGCTGTTTCAAAAATACTTCAGGTGAGGCGATGTGACCTTTTTTTAAAGGCCATTACTAAACCATAATATTGGAAAGATGACATTTTTGAAAACATACCTCATTTCCTGGACATGACTGCTTTATTTTGCCAGCAATAAAGTGTTATACAAGGTGTCAAACAAAAGCCATTGAAATGTCAAACAATAGAGCTTTGAAAACATGGAGATGTCACACATAAGCAACTTAAAAGATTAAAAGCTATGAAAGGCTCCATACTTTTCAATATAACTGAAATCCAGTATAAACATAAAATGTCACTATTGCAGATGTCTCATGAGTCGTGTTCTGTTCTGTTTCCTGTCGTAAAATTAAATGAAGCTGCAAAATGTTGCTTTAAGTACAGCAGTTTCCTCATTGTTTGCGGTTCATTGCAACCAGAGCTTAAGAAGCCATTTTGATTTAGGAACTCTGGCAAACAGGAGTTTTGAAGGTTTTCAATTAAGAGGTTTTCACCTCTCTCATGAGGCAGGGACATAAGTGACCAACCACATTGAACTCAATGCAGACCTTTAGTTTCCCTCATCTTAACGGTACCAGGTTAACACACCACAGGAGTTAACAAAACTGAGGTGAATAATATCTCCAATAGATACCTACACTCCCAAATGGGTGTTGACTCCTATATTAAATGTATTTCATCTGAGCAATAATCAGCAACTCCAATATATGGCCTGATTCACAAAGGTGACATACACCTTTGAGTATTTTACACTTTTGAGTAACTTTACTCCAATTGTAAATTTACCCCAAAAGAGTAAATTACATGTATCCACCAAATTGGAGCTGATGATGTGAGTTGGCTGGCATTTTGAACAGTTGTTGTATGGAATGGAGAGTTTACTTTGCAGTTGCAAGGAGCCCAAAACAGCTGTCTTTTTTCCTGAACTTCTGGAGGAGTATACTCTAATACCAGCCAAGGGCTCAGGACCTGGGGAGCATCGATGGGTACCAGTACTTACACCAGCAGAGGCCAGCAGCAGGGCCAGGCAGGTCCAGTTGATGCTCGTCAGCTGGGCAGTTGTAGGAAGGCCTCTGGAATCTTGTTGTGTCCCTGTAGCTGAAACAGGAGAAAGCCATTTGACTCTTGGAGTTACATCTAGGGTGACTTGGTTCAAGGCAAGCAGGTCCAACTTTCCTTCTTCAGACAGCAAGGCAGTTCTTCTGAATCTTCCTCAGGTCTAGGAGTGTACTGATGAGATGTTCTGAAGGTACCACATTTATACATGGTGCCAACCTTTGTATGTGGGAACTTCCTGGCCTACCCCCAAAACTGGTTCTGGTTAGTTCTTCCCCTTTCTATGGGTCTCACTCAAGACTGTGGGCTAACAAAGGCAAGGGGGAGCAGGTGTCAGGTTCCTTTGACATGGCACCGCCCTGTCATCTTGTCAGGAAGGCCTATTCCCTCTACACATAATCTCCTTTTGTCCCCATGCCTGAAAGAAATGCACAGCTCAAAACAGGATAACCATTCACAGTCACGTGACCCTGGATACTGGCAGAAACGTATAATTGCTTTAGGCATAAAAAGTTAAACTTTCTAAATGTGGCATTTTCAGAATAATTAATGAGGGTTTTGAAATACAAATCACATGAGTGAAAAAAGCATTTCTCTATCTAATCCCAAAGTGTATTATGATTATCCAGTGTTAGTCTACGGTAGAGATATCTCTACAGCTGTAAAAAACGACTTTAGAAGTGTTTCAATGTTAGGGCATGTAAAACCTAGAGATATGTGTCCTACTATTTAAATATCATGAACCCAGCACTATGAGCCTTTAGGGCCTACCTTAGGGGTGACATATAATTAGCAAGGTTTAGGTCTGGCAAATAATTTCCCAGGTCGAACTTGCAATTCAAACTTCACTACAAGCTGTAGTGGCAGGTTTGTGACCTGTTTTACAGTGCTAGTTAGTTGGGTGGCCAAATGAGTGCAGAAACCTACTAGCAGCATTTAATTTATGGGCCCGGGTCAAATGTTTTACCATTTATGGACTTATATATAAATTAAATGTGCCAATTGTGTGTGTGCTAATTTTGACAAGTTTAAGGGAGAGAGCACGAGCACTTCAGCACTGGCTAGCAGGGGGAAAGTGCACAGTCCAAATGCCACCAAAATGAGCTCAGCAAAAAATGGGGACTGAAGGCAAAAGGCCTGATGGAATATCATGGCAAGGATGTCAGGATTTACAGCATATAATACCCTTAGTCAGATACTGTTACTTATTTTAGAACTTTGCAACTGCGCATATTATCTCATTCAATTGCCATTACTTTATTTATAATTGTACCCTGCCCATGCAACTGTGCATTAATGCTCTTTTACTACATACACTTGTAGGAGAAAGCACCGTCCGACCAGCAATGGAGGTAACACCTCAAGGGAGTAGCCTTAGGGTATACTCCGATAGATAAGTTACTGACCACAACTTCTCATAATTTGTGCTTCCCTTTTTGAATTAAGAGTTGTTTGTTGCCCAACTAGATTCATACAACTAACGAGGTCTGCTAGGGCTTCTGTTACAGTTTACCCAACGCTATGAAATGAAAAATGTATGTTCCATGTACTGTGTTTGTTATGGAAAGTTTTTTAAATTTTTTAAAGTTTTTTTTATTTGCAAAATAGTGAGGAAAAATACAGAGATATGACAATTCAAATCCACCCCCGCCCACCGCGTTATGAGACAGCGAGTTAAGTGGATGGCACAAGAGAAAGAATAAGCAGAAGTAGGTAAGTGAGTGGCACTAAGCTATCGTGATTTAAAAGAGAGTCATATGAGAAAGAGGGTAAGTAAAAGAGAAAAAGAAAGAAGAGAAATAGAAGGAAAGAAGGAAAAAGCAAAGAAGCAAGAGAGAGCGACCGGGAATCAAGTAGGGATATGACGTGGAAAGGAACAAGGGAAGCAAGAGAGAGAGAGAAAAAAAACAAAAAAATGAAAGGAGGAGGAGTAAAACACCAACAGAGTTATCCCGGCTGCTCCAACCAAGATATTATTTTTTCCTACACCTCAAGACCCTTCTTCCGACTCGTATGGCCTTTTCTAGCATAGGCAGCTTTTTCTAAATGGTAAGTTGCGACCAGCCTGGCCAGCCACTGATAGAATGAAGGGGGATCAGCGTCCAGCCAAGAGGAGGCAACACAGATCCTCCACACTGCCATTGCGATGAAGATTAGTCCCTCACTTTTGATCCTAAGGGTTTCGGACTGGGTCCCCAGGAAAATAACTGTGGGTTTTAGTAGGATAGATTGAGTAGTGACTTCCCCTAGGAATTCCTATACCCTGAGAAGGGTTGGGGCAAGTTTTGGACAGGTTCCAAATATGTGGATTGAGTCAGAGCCAAATTCCAAGCACCAAGGGCAAAGTGTCCCTTTGCCTGCTCCCCATTTGGCGATTTTGCTGGAGGTAATGTACAAAAAAATGGTTTTAAAATGTTGTGCCTGCAGCTTGGCTGACAATAATATGTTTTGAGAGAGGGCTAAAGAGTTGAAAAAAATACAATGAGGGGATTCAATTTTTATGTGCCATTTGTCCGCTATAGTCTGTAGATCGTCTGGGGTTTGTCTATTTAGAGTGTTATATAAGAGATCGATTCGGGGGGTGGGCGTGGTGTTGCGCAGTGTATTAAAAAGTTCCACTTCCATGAACCCTGCAGCACCCCCAACCTCCCTGGAGGGAAAATCACAGATGGAGAGATACTTAAAAGCATCCTGGTTTTTCAGACTATATTTAGATTGTAAGCTTGCAAATGATTTAACTCCCTCACTGGTGATAAGATCCCCTAGTTTCGTAATACCTGCCTTGTGCCAGTCTGAGAGATAGGACTTTCCAAATATAGCGGGGAGATTATAACTATTAGTAATGGGAGAATAGTAGTTAAATCTTTCCAGCCCGAAGATTCTACGGATATTGCGGAAGACCTTGTATGAATTCATTAAGGTCTTAAATCTCACGCGTTTGTAGTATCGGAAAAAGGTCTCTCGGAGCAGACAGCCCCAGTGTTGTTTGCCCAGTAGGAGTTGAAAGGGCGAGGCAAGCCCAGATACAAGAGAGAGGGGTGGTTCCCTCACCAGTTCAGAGCTATACTGCAAGACCGAGGCCCAATAATATAGCATAATGTTGGGGAAGGACCAGCACCCTCGTTCTTTTGGAAGCAATAGTTGCCTTAACACCCGCCTTGGTTGAGAGTAGGCCCATATGAACTGTGTGAAAATTTGTTTGAGGGCCTTCTTGGTATGAGCAGCAAGAGGAGCTAAATTGTCTGTTACAATTTCATTCATATTGGATGAGATGAGAGCCCCCAGATATTTAGCCTTCGGTACTACCCTGTCATCAGTCCAGGCAATTTCTTTGTTTATAATTATTTGTGTTTTATTCTTATTCAAGGCGTAGCTAGATAATCTCCTACATTCTTGAACTTCCATTTCTAAAGCCAGTATAGTATTCACGGGATCAGGAGAAGTGATGGCCAGGTCGTCCGCGTGGGCCATGATTTTAGTGTTGATGCCCTGAAGACTGACTGCTAAGATGTTGGGATTCCTTTCAATTTGTTTGATAAATGGGTCTAGGTAGAGTGCGAATAGCAAAGGGGAGCAAGGGCAGCTCTGCCTGGTACTCCGAGAGATGTTAAACTGACCAGTAAGTTGCCCATTAATGGATAAACAGGCCATAGGTTTAAGATAGAGGGCCTGCACCACCTGTGTGAGTTTTGGCCGAAAACCCATCCTACTCATGACAGCCCACAAGAACCGCCAGTAGACCCGGTCAAATGCTTTTTCAGCATCTAGCAGTGTTAGTGACATCGGGTCTCCGGCCGCTTTGTGCAGCGTCGAACAGGGTGATGCCTCGCCTGACATGTTTCGTTGTACCTTTTTTAGGAATGAAGCCATGTTGCCATTCTGGAACTAAGGACTCAACCACAGAGGAGATTCTGGATTCCAGTATTTTGGAAAAGACTTTGGAGTTGCAATTGATAAGAGTAATGGGTCTGTAGGAACTCATCTCTAATGGAGACTTGTCTTTTTTTGGGAATATAGATATTCTGGCGTTAGACCAAGAAGCAGGAAGGGAAGCCCCATTGAAGATAGAGGTTACCACATCTGTGAAGATTGATTTAATTTGGGGGGCAAAGATCTTATAAAATTCCACAGGAATGCCGTCCATTCCTGCGGCTTTCCCGTCTGGAAGAATTGATAGGGATTCCATGGTTTCATCCCAAATTGGAGTAAGTTCTAGTAGTTCACTGTTATCAGAGCTGAGCTGTCTGAGATCAATCTCGCTAAGATTGCCAGAGATCTGACTTTCGGGTGTATCAGTCGCACTATGGTTTTTCTCAGTGTAACTTGGTGCAAAATTCCTGGAATCCCTTCTGTATGGAGATAGAGTCATTAGTCTCATTCCCTGAAGCAAGGTTTATTGCATGTATTTCACTACTGGTGTATTGTTGCCTAGTCTTGATGGCCAGATGGTGCCCGATACTGTCACTGCACTCGTAGTTTCTTTCCCTTTCAATTGCCCACTTAGCTGCGTTTGTTTCCCAGAAGACTGCCCCTATCTCAGCTTTAGCAAGAACTACTTCTTTTCGAACATTTTTGATGTCTTGCCCTGTTTGGATCAATTGGACCAGTTTTGTTTCTGCTCTCCTTAGTTTCCCTTGCAGGTCGCTGATTAGAAGCTTCTCTTTCTGGTTTCTACAAACTGGAAACCTCAGGGTTTCGCTCCTAACCCCCACCTTTAGAGTGTCCAAGACAGTCATTGTGGAGGTGGTGCCGATGTTTATTTTCAGGAATTCCTGGATCCATCCTTGCATGAGTGCCTGGTAGTTTATATCCTGTAAGAGGGCTTTCTCAAAACTCCATCTGGGTGCCTCCTTCCACTTCCCAAATCCCTTGATGTTAAGAATGAGAGGATTGTGGTCTGACAAAAAACAGGGTGCCATATCAATAGTATAGTTGTTGTGAGGATGAAACAAAGAAATAATCTAATCTGACTAAAGAGTGATGTGGGGCGAGAAAAAAGTGTAGCCTGGCTAGGTAGGATTTAAGCTGGCCCAGGCATCACTCAATCCGTGGACCTGAGTTAGGTTATCTAAAGCCTGAAAAACCAATGGCTTCCTACCTTTATACCTCCATTTGTTATCGGCTTCCCAGTTACTAGGCAGATTTATGTTAAGGTCACCACACAGAATGATAGGGGTGGGCCAGTGAGCTAGTTCCCCTGAGACCAGGTTAATGACCCCTGGGTCATCAGTGTTACTATATACCATATCTGTGGGGCTTTTTTTTAGCCCCACTTCAGAAGCAACAGCCTTATATTCCATTTGCATTTGCATCATTAGTTTTCTTCATTATCCATTTTCACTCAAACTTTTACACTAATCCTCCTTGGTTAACCTGATATTTTAAATCCTTTTTCAACAATTTCTCGTGCAAGGGAATGCTAATTTTCAAAGTTTCGTATGTCTTGGTGGGCCCTCAGAACCTCTCATCCCAAAGACACGACTGAAGCATAATTCATTCATAGCAGTTTATTAATTTCCAATGCATTTCGAACCTCGTTGGTTCTTCATCAGGGATCAAACTGCAAATAACAAATAAAACATGTCTTACAAACTCATTTTAAAAAATCATGCTTATGTTACATTTTCTGTCATTTACCCTCCATATTTACGTCTGATTTCCACTAGTCTGCAACTCAATCAGTTATTAGGTTACCCGCCCTTTCCTGTGCCTTTCAACTACTCGCCTCTGTGTTCTCGCTCGTTGTTTTCCCCTTTGCTTTAAACAATCCGTGGGTCAACCTCCCTTACACCTTAATCTCACCCTGCTACGCTTATGCATTTCGTTGCCTTCTGTTAACCTCGAACGTCTCCGTTCACTACTTCACTGCGACGTGCCTATTCGTTTCTGTATGCTCCCTTTCTTATGGACTCCTGTCTATTCTTTCCCTTTTGTGGCCGCTCATACCTGCTAACTGGAGAACGTCCTCCATTCTTCGTAACTGCAAAAAGCTCACTGATTATTGAAACTCCCACCTGTCTTAAATAAACCCCTCACTTCCTCTTTACAATTGACCCACCCCTTCTTTAACCCGCCCCTTCATGACACCTCTTCGCTACTTTCTTAATTTCCACCCGAAACTACATCTCCCACAATCTCCTGCACAAAAAGCGTCTCGAAGCATTATTCGAAGTTTTTTAGCTACCACATCAACCTCAACAAATTGCAGCATATCCGGTGTAAAGACAGTCTTTTTTAAAAAACATTATCCATTGTTTCTTGTGCATTATTTGTCCTCTCCATCTGACTTTTGAACATAAACTCGCAGCGATGAATCAAGTTCTTTCTCCTTGCACGTTTCCGTGTTTTCTCTGATCTTTTAAAAAACTCAAATACATTGGGTGCAAAACTCCACTGGGCTGAAAAAATATGGATTACATAAAAAGTGGAAATAAGGAAGAAACCTTGGTGGAAAGAAAAATGGAGTGCAACCCGAGTTTATGTGTAGTCATCAGTGTTACTGCCATATCGTGAGCAGAGAGTAAAAGGAAGATTGTAGGGAAGATGATGCTCGGTTATAACCCATCTGCCCAGTGGATCAGACTTAACCCGGGAAACGTTAAGGGAGAGTCTTCTGTCCACCAT
The DNA here is from genome assembly GCF_964263255.1 of Lissotriton vulgaris. Taxonomy (NCBI): domain Eukaryota; kingdom Metazoa; phylum Chordata; class Amphibia; order Caudata; family Salamandridae; genus Lissotriton; species Lissotriton vulgaris. The sequence continues at coordinate 337,600,970 of NC_141700.1, forward strand.
GATTCCAACCCCTTTTGTTTTTGGGCCCTGTGTGGTGGCCCCTACAACTTGAAACCCTAGTGTGTCTAATAGGTGTTTCTGTGAGCCTTCTATATGGGTCTCCTGTAAGCAGATGATGTACCCCCCTAGAGATCGTGGGCCTTAGGCCACATTTTGCCTTTCAGAGGAATCATTCAGTCTGCAAATATTAGCAGAGACAATCCTAAGTAGATCTAGCTTAGCCATCTAAGTGTTTTAAAAAAGAAAAAGAAGTCAAGATCCTTAGGTCTCGCCCTTGCGGATGAGAAGTAAACATGAAAATATGTGAGTGCCACAAAGTGCCCTTGAAGTTTCTGCGCCAGTTCATTTTAAGTGCAATCAGGAATAACCTGAGTGATGGTGGTCAAACATGAGCCCCGGCTGCCCGCCATGCCTAAGAAAACCAAGGTAGACTTTCTATCGGCTAGTAGCCATAAAAAAAAGAAGAAGAAATGTGAGGAAAGAAAAACATTATCCTTTTCCGGTACCCGTAGAGAGAATAGGATCATGCTACAAAGAAAAAGATAAAACCCATCAGAGAGAAATACATGTGACTACATTACGTCAGTAGTGTTCAATTCAAAAAGCTTTATTCGAATTGCAGAGAGAAATTCATAAAAGCGTACAGATAAAATCACATTTAAAATCAACAAATATAATCAATCTGAAGTCTCTTCATATAGCATACACAATTAAAAGAATGTGAAAAAGACTGATTAAAACGCAGTTAAGAGTAAGAAGAAATAGTAGTAAAACACCAGTAGGTAATATAAAAATTCATTTTAGGTTGGAAACATTCTAGGTAATAGGGGCAAAAGATGGAACAAGCAGAATTCATTTTACATTGTATTTCTGTACCTCACAATTGTTCTCAGGAAAGAGGATACAGTACTAATGGTGCACTCATCATCTAAAGTTCTTAATTTGTTGTAAGCCCCTCTACAAGACCTCAGACCCCATGGAACAAGCAGAAGTTTGAGCAATTTCCTCCTTGGATAACTGTAAAAAGAGCAAAAAAGAATACAATGTATATTTGACTGGACAGACACATCATCACAAGGACAAGTTTTTTTTCTCTTAACCAGTCATTGCACTGTGGTAGAGTAACAAGACTATAAAAAGTTTCCAGGCGAAAATGGGTCAAGAGCATACGATGATATAGAGGTTGTTCAACCAAAAGATACAACTGAATGCCCTTGTGAGCTGTTATCAAGTCATGGTCCATGACGGTTTTCTTTGATCTTTCTTCCCGCCATCTTTTGCTCTCAAGATGTTGTTGAAGGGGCTTTTTTAAAACAGTTCTGGGCACACTCTCCTTACTAGCTGGGTTGGAGAAATATTCAGGGTGCCCAATTTCATTCAACAAATTTTTTAACATAGCTGAACCATTTGATATTGGTAACTCCATCACAAGCCAGGCAGTCTTCTATTATCTCTCTGTTCAAGCTGGTACATTAATTAATCCAAACATTGTGCCATAATAGGACCGGGGTAGATTTAATAATGTCCGAAATGTACTGGAGGGCCACTTCCGAGTGTATTACATAGGTTGGCGTGCTCTTCGGGGCGGCCAGCAAGTACCGTAAAAACCGGTTCTCAATGCGTTGTATAACTTCCACTGGCTCAATCCCCCAGAGACCCGCCCCGTACATTCCAGTAGAGACACATTTGTCCTTAAAGATCTGCAGCAATTCTCGTACTGGTCTTCCCCCTAGCTTTTTGGCAAAATTTATGAGGGCACCAGAGGCTCTGGTAAATGCCAGAGACCTTGCATTTACCGCTGCATTCCAAGAACCCTTTCTCTCAAAGTATACCCCCAAGTAACAAAATCTATCCGCAAACTCTACCCGCCTGCCATTCAATGAGATCAGACAGGGTGTTCTGTGTTTCTTGGGACCGCATGACATAGTAAACGTCTTTGATAGGTTTACGCGGAGACCCCTTTTTTGCATAAATTCCGAGAATTTTTGGACGGCTTTTTGTAGGCCCACCTTTGTCTGGGAGAGAATCGCCGCGTCATCAGCGTAGAGGAGTATGGGTATGGGCTTCTATTTTACTGTGGGGTAATCGTAGTATTGTTCAGTAAGGATGGGCCCGATGTTATTTATATATAGAGTAAAAAGCAGGGGAGCAAGTATGCACCCCTGCCTTACTCCTCTGCGGATACAAAACAGGTCGGCACATTTCCCCATCCTGCCGTATCTGACACGCGCACCTGCCCCATTATACAGCTCTTTAATGAAAGTGAGGATTGGATTGTCCAGGCCAATGTCCCTTAAAGTTTGCCAGAGTACTTTGTGGTCAACACAATCCAATGCAGAGCTGAGGTCTACAAATGTTATGAAAAGATTGCTTTTTTCATCATGAATGTATTTGGATGTTATTAATGCTAGATTAAGACCCTGCTCGACCATCCCTCTTCTGGTCCTGAACCCATATTGGAGGTTGGAGAGTATCTCTTGTTCATCCATCCATTCTTGCATTCGGGCAAGAATGATCCTGCCTGCAATCTTCATAAGGCCATCAAGCAAAGAAATTAGCCGGTAGCAGGCAGGATCATTCCTGTCCCCCTTTTTGTAAATCGGGGCAACTACTGCCTCTGACCAGGTGGCAATAAAGCCGATTTTATTTGTGGAGTTCAGTACTCCGGTAAGTAAAGGTGCCCAGAGGTCAGGTACATTTTTAAAGATGTCAATTGGGATGCAGTCCGGCCCTGGCGCCTTACCGGCAGGGCTTTCTGCAAGAGCCTAATCACTTCTTCCAGTTGAAACTGGATAGCCAGTGGGAAAGAAGAACATGTTTCCTCAGACATCAATGGGGCAGGCTCGGTTAGGAATCTTCCTAGAGGGACTATTTCGTTATAAAAACCCTGGAAGTGATTAACCCAGTCCTGTGCAGTAATGGCATTATCTATCTGGTGTCCCCAGTGTGCTTGGAAAAATGGGGCATTGACGGCCTTCCAGAAGGCGGTATTGTCTTTTAGCTCAGAGGCTACATGCAGAGCTGCCCACGCCTGTGCTTTAAGTTCTTTCTTCCTATTTAATAAAGCAATGCAATAGGTACGCCTTGCTAACTGGACATTTGGTCTTATTTGTGGGGAGGAAAGCAAAACTTTTTTCAGGACAGCAAGTGCCTTGGTGCAGTTGCCATCAAACCAGCCCTGGGACCCCTTCGGAATGTTACGTGGAGTTCTAGTCAACAGTTCTTTTATTGCCGAACAGATTTTAATAAATGAGCCAAGAATGGCATGGGAGTCCTCTTCAGATGAAAGGCAGATTTAAAATTCCCCATACACATTAGAGACCAGTTCTTTTATAAAATTCATGGGTGTCACCTTTTCCCATTTAATACAGAACCCATTTTTTGTAGAAAGAATAGGATTTAAGTCACATTTTATGTTATTTTTGGGAGTTAAATCACCCTGCTTAAGGGTGAGTGTTATAGAAATAGGAAAGTGATCACTCAGTCCAGTGACAATAGTCTCCCATTTGGCCACCATAGCAGCATAGCGTGTCGAGAAGAGGATAAAATTGATGATTGAATTTGACCCCTCCCGTTGAAGGTAGATCTAAATGCCTTCGGAGGGTTACAAAGTTTATTTATAAAAGAGAGAGAAAACTGGGCCAATATGTTGTTGAGCAAATCCCTAACTTGGTATGGGTAAAGTGAGTCATGGGCCCCTGATTTTCTTCCTCCATACCACAGACACCCTGTGTGGCCCAAGGGCATGGAGTACAGTTAAAATCCCCTGCCCACAACAGGACCATATCTCCTGACATACGTTCTTCAATTTTGATCAGGGCTTTTAGGAGATTATTAATGACCTTCTCTCTTTGTACGGGAGGGATATTATTGTAAAAATGTACTAACACAAAATGTTGTAAATGACCCCAAGATGTACTTAAGATTTGATAATAGTTGTTGTCAGTTAAACATTTAACGTTAGAGGGTCCAGTGGTAATTGATATATAGGTACATAGACAACCCTTATGTCTTCCTCTTATGCTAGATAGTGCCGGAGTAAAAAAAGTTTTGTAGCCCAGCAGGTGTAGTTCTTTGTTAGCCCATGTTTCTTGCAGGCATATAATACCATGGGTCAGGGTCAATGATTGCCAAATTGCGTTATTGATTTTAGAAGACAAGCCTGACACATTCCAGGTTATAACACCTCCTGGGATTACAGATTGCAAAGAGGTAATAGATTCCCTAGTTGCCACGGAAAAAGGTTCCACGCTGCCTTTTAGTGGAACAGGGGAGGTAGACTCTATGGAGTCAATTGCAAATGGGCAGTTGGACACTAAATGAACAGGTGACCCATCCCTGTGATCTTGTAAGGGTGGCTCGAGACAATTGTCAAAATTAAGTCAGTCTACTCCATCTAATCCTGTAAGGGCATCAAATCTATTTGCAACCGGGATTTGAAAGATAGAGGTCCCTTGAATTCTCTGATAGGGAAAATTCGGAGCAGATTGATGGAGTAGTAAGGATCTAGGATAAAAATAGTTTAGGTTGCAAATCTGAATCCCAGGCCCACCACCCTCATGATACCAATCATTTAAATACGAGATGACCCTGTGATCTCTAAAATGTATTATAACGACATCGCCTTTTGAATCCTTAAGCCTCTGTCCCACCCAGACCAACCTTCTCGCGAAGGGGATTTCTCCATTAATATTAGGGGGTAACGGTCTGTTATTTTTAAGCCAATAAATGACCTTATTTTTGAGTTCCCTATATCCTTCCTTCTTCCCTATTGGTAATTCAGGGACCCCAGTTAAAACAGCAGCATAGGGAGCTGATTCTGGCGGAAGGTCAATTTGAACATTTGGGCGGGTACTTTTGCCACTCTCAGGATGCGGTCTTAAATTTTTGCTTTGTGTTGTTAATAAGCCAGTTTCACAGCCCACTGAGCCCACTGTTCTTCGTGTGTCCGTTCTGCTTACATTGCCATTTGTTACCGCAGGCCTGGTCTCTTTTCCCTCGGCACCCTCTACTCTTATCGTTGTTTTAGTAGGATTTGGAATCTGAGTGTTCTCTGCCAATGTTTGTGAGTGTTCTAAATTGTTAATCCTCTTACTGGGGTTAGTATTAGATCTCCCAGCTTCAGTAGTAATGGGTTTAGTAGCTGCATTTTATGGTGCATCCCTTAATAGGCCTGTGTTTAATTTAACGGCTGCCTCAATAGAATTGAGTTGCAAAGCCATCCTCTTCGTTCTTTCGACAATTGGGAGGATTAGAGATCTTACCAGAATTTCTATATTTCCTATAAGTTGATGTATTGAGGAAGAGGACAATGTCATCTCATCTGGATTTAAATCTGTTGTAGTTAGGTTAAGTCCTGCGATCTGCTGTTGGGGAGGGTGTACATTAGGTTTAGTTATTTTCGCCTGTCTGCCCCCCTGTCTTCTATCCCTCCTTTTATGCTTCAGTGTGGGTTCTTTTGTTGGTGTTTGGGCATGTGATTTCCTAGATGCTATAGGGTTTTGAAGTCGTTGTTTGGATGGTTCATCAGATATTATTACTAGGGGATACTCCGAACTGGCATTTTCACTACTACTTGGACTGTTCGGTTCAGTTACATTCGTGAGATCTTTTAGCTGGGGGGGGGGCTGCTGATATTACTATGAAAATAACTCGTCTTATCTGAGTTATGTACGGGGTAGTGGCTAGCTTCAGGGGACCTAAAGATGAGCGTTTATTTTTAAGCTCGGTTGAGATACGGCGTTCAGTGATTGTTATCTAATGCTCAAGCATGGTAGCTGCCCTAGGGATGAATTTATCCAGTGTCCCCCTCACAGACCCCCTACTAATGATTTCCTTCCCCTTATTCTGAAGTGATATGTGTACTTCAAAGAGATTAACTAGGTGAGAGTACAACCAAGCAATGGATCACGATATAATAAGAAAATATGTGCATAAAGTCCAAAGTCAGATATCACAGTACCTTTAGCCTACAATGTTGATCGAACAGAAGTGGGGAGATGTTAATAATGTAGCCCAGCCCAGCCTCCTTGTGCCTCTGAGGGCCACAGAGGGCCCGTCCTTTGCCTGGGCTTCACCCGGCGACGCCCGTGCACGTCCCGCGACGTGGGGCTGGATATGGATTTTATGCTCCTCCAGGCACAGAAATTGGATCTCGCGGCTTCCTGCCGCAAAGCACACTGGGAAGAGTAGTCTCCCCCTCTCGGCGGCCGCGCCCGGATGACAAAGGCAGAAGCGGCGGGGGGAGACAGGTGGCAGGAACAGGTGGCGAGAGAAAAAGCAAAGAGCAGCCCCAGGTAAGGCAATAAAGTTGATGGTGCTGCTGGCGCTAAAGTCCGGTATCGCAGATTACGTCAGTAGTGAGATTCGCAAATATCTGCCATATTGCGGCCATTGTCCCGACCCTTGGAGGTTCGAGACACTGTAAGGACTATAAGAAAGCAGAAGTGCATCAAGATGAAAGTAGCAAGGGCAGAAGGGGGCAAAGAATGAGCTTTTCATCTAATACTCTTATTGAATTTCAGCTTATCCAGATATTCGCCAGCTTTCATTTTGGATAGGAAGATCTTGGTGGCCCCATTTAAGATTACTTTAAGTCTGGCAGGATTCAATAGATATACTTCGGGCCCCAGCTGCTGAAGAGAAGAGATCAATTGTCTCAGGCGCCATCTCCGTTCAACTGTCTGATGGCAGAGTCAGGCTTGGAGAAAAATGTTATCCCATTGGCCCCTTTCTTGGAATTAGGGCGAGCCTGATCATAGATTAGCTGCCTGATGAGGAAGTTTCCAAAGTAGACAAGGAATACCCTTGGCTGTCCTCCAGTAGCATTGCCGCTGTTGTACTTCCGTTTCTGGTTAAAGGGAAAGCGGTGTGTCCTCTGCACCTCATGGTCCCAGTCCAAGTCCTGATGATTGGGGAAAGTGTCTTGTAGTAGTTTAACAATAAAATGTCTAGGAACATTCCCCTTTTACCCCTCCGGGATGCCAAGCAGGCGGAGGTTGTTCCTGCGCTGGCGATTTTCCTGATCCTCCATCTTGGACATTAGGTCTACCAGACAGGTGATGTTAGACTCGCTCTGTTGTTTAGTAACCACGGATTCGGTTTCCAAATGTTTGGTTCCCGCTTCCACCATATTGACACGGTCATTGATATCGGTATAAGTTTTGTTCAACCGTCTTAGACCACCCTTAAGTTTTTTGGCAGCACTTTTTGAGGCGCGATTGTCAGCTCGCACCTCCTCCTGAAATTCCTTGATGGATGCTAATATAGAACCTAGGGAGGGTTCGGCTATGTCTGCCTGCAGGCTTTTTGAACTCCCCCACTGTGTTGCATTGGGATCGTCTTCTTCCAGGGGATAGGACATTTGGGGGTCTGAGTAGTCCCATTTCAGCTTGCTTGCTCATACTTCTGGCTTTTTTTGAGAGCAAGACCGTGCCTGTATCCTTATGGGAGACCTCGCTGTCTCCTTCACTAGCATCATCAGACTCACCCTCCCCTGGCGAGGTAGGTGTGCTATCAGAGACTGAGTAGAAATGCTCGAGCCCTGTTTCAGAGGTCCAAGGAGTTTGAGCGCCGGTGGAACCACTAGGCAGTGAATGACGCCATTTGTGCTACCATCTGTGTCTCTAGAGTTGTAGACGGGGTGCAAAGGCTGCCATTACTGGATCCATTACCCTGCTCTTGTTCTTGTGCACCAGAGGGCTGGGGTGGGAGAGCTTGTTGTGCGGCAGTCCCATTTAGTTGGTCAGTATCAAGTGTCCGGGGAGAGGTGCCTAGGTTCAAAGCGGGATCAGGTGGTTCACCTGAAGAGCCATTAATACTCATGTCGATACTGGCAAGCGTTATTTCCCTAGGCCTGTCTTCCTCTGTGGTAACCTTCTGCTGTAGGCCCGGTTTGGTTGTGGAGAAGTGTGGCTCACTGGTTAGGTGGAGAAGTGTGGCTCACTGGTTAGAGCAGGCAGACCCTGAAGCAGAGGTCAGACCCGGGACCAGGGTTCAATTCCCGACGCGGCAGGGTCTTGAGCTCAAATGTACATGGACTCGATAATTCTCGCTTTGGTGCCTGACCTAATCTTGGGTTCACACTCTGCAACTCTGGGCCTTAAGCTTCCTTAATCTCCACAACGGCCCCCCGCGGCGGGATGCCTGGCTTTCACCTTGGGGATGCCCTGTAGGGGCTATCTCACAGGGAAAAGCCAGGATGGGTTCCCAAGGCAAGCGCGGAGATACCCCTTCGGGGGTCGATTCAGGCGCTATATAAGAAACATAATAATGTAGCTGAGGGAGCATTTGCTGTGAGGGGCGGGAGAGTCTTAGGAATAGTGCTAGAGGACTGGCCTTTGGCTCCCATGAACATTTTCGCCAGGGGGGGTTACATGGATACAGAGTCTTTAGAGTCTTCAGGCGGAAACCCCCCCCTGTTTTACCCAACAGTTTTTTATTTCCACTGACCTCTTCCCTGGGTTTGGCGGCTCCTTCAGTTGGTGCGGCATCCCTGGGATCAGGGATAGCCGGCGTTTTGAGTTTTCCACCTTTCCGCGCCCCACGGGCACTCATGTCAGGTCTGTATCTTTGATTTAACGAGAGGAGCGGTAGGGGCAGTCGACATGTCTGTTTACCACTAAACCCGTGGTTGACTGTAGGAGCCAGAGATTCAAGCGGTAAAGCCAAGATCACAGCCACGATTAAATGCAGAATGGGCCAAACATGCGGATCCGACGAGAATGTAGAAGTGCACAAAAAAGCCTTGCGGCTCGCCACGCTGCAGTTCAAGCATCCAAGGAGAGATTGCAGATAATCGCGACCTCCGGGAAGCAGCCGCAGCGTTCTCTGTGTTCTCTGTGCGTTTGGCAGACCGGCACGCATCATGCAGCGCTGGGCGGCTAGCCGATCATTCACGTGATTGGCGTGAGCAGTCGAGCAGCGCTAGCACTCACACTGACTCCATCTTGCTCATGCACCCTGTTATGTAAAGTTTATATATATTTTTATTTTTTTTTTGTATCCTCATTTGCCTGGCCACCTCTTATTTAGCCTCCAACTGCCAACCACTCTATCCAGGTGCAGAGTTTCCTCTGCATCCTATGCTCTATTAGGTGGAATTCGGCAATAGATGGCCCGAAGAGTATCGTGGGAAAAGACTCCAAACTTGAAGTTTTATTCAGTTGAACTAGCCATTCTGAGCCGACTGGGGGGGGCCTAGTTCTTGGAGTTTCAAGGCATAATCATAGGACCGGGGGGAAAAAAAAATATATATATAAACTTTACATAACTTTATGTAAAGTTTATATTGTTGAAACATGTACAGTCACTCTCTTTCCCTGTTTTATGCCACCATTGGAGATAACCACTTATGATTGTTGTGTATATTTGATATGTGTCCTGTTATGTTATTTTCTAAAAATACCTGAGTTTTTCAATATACTAACGTTTTTCAAGTCAACTGTCATTTTGTTTACAACATCTGTCTTGTGCTCCACTGAATCATTGTTGATAGTCCCACCCTTGGTGGGGGGGGGACACAAAATGAAATGCATTGATGTGACAGAACTACCGTTCACATAACATACCTATCCCAGGTTCTGCACATTACTGGGTTACCCCATTGAGATTATGAATCCCTTTCTGAGTGGACCTGTTCTCTGTTACTTTATTTTCATTTGTTGTTGCCAACCAATTAACACTATATTCATGTTGCAGTGGGGTCTCCCAAAGCTATCACTATAACTGACTGAAGTGGCTTTGTGATATGGAATGTGCAGTTCATTAGCACTGTGAATGTGCATACTCTTACACTAAAATCCTACAATACCTAATCCTTAGCAAAATGTGTCTATAGATCCCAATATATGGTGTAATATGCTGTGTCACTTACCACATATTAAAAATGTAAGACGTGGAGATATTTATGAAGTAGCGTTAGCATATTTTACTGCCTTAAAATTTGTGGCAGATTATTCCGGACCTCTGATACAGAATATGGACTTTGGGTGTGTCTGTGGGCATTGTCATCACCTGATATTCACTACATCCTGAACAACTGTGACCAGGAGCATGCAGGGTTGACCTTGAATACTTGATGATGAATCAGCCATGAAGGTCATGAGTCCTGTGTTCATGATGTGCTGTCTCAACTCCATGCTGGATGGTACATTGTAATTTATCATTTGTCCTCACCCCACGTAAATGAATCTCTTCTGCCCCAACCACCGAATGGGATGAACTGCATTGTTATAGCCAGTGTATCATTATGCACCTTGGGGCTAACAATGAAATTAGAACCACAAATAATTGTGAACATTTCCCTTTCATTGACTGATGATGCAACCCATTACACAATATTTTATAGAGTAAATCACTATTGCACTTTTCAGGGCCATCACCCATCACTATTGGCAAGGTCCACTTTTTATGCAGCAAGTCAGCTTCACTGTAATGAAACCATGACCAGTCTTTTGATCTAGTCAAGTATATTTCGCCTACTATTATTGGAGTGAGCTCAGCCTTGTGTCCTAAACTAGGTGAAGGAGAGTGTTGCATTGTCTGGCATGTTGTTATAATAGGGTTGAAACTGATTCTTTCTGTTACCCATACATTTTGAGCCCTTTCCCCATTTCTCCAGAATTTGTAAGGGTTTTATTGAGCGCTCATTACTATATGCTTTAGAAATTGTGAAACTCAGTATGAAAGCCTGCATAAGAGAAAGGCTTCCTTCATGGGAATACCTCTACGGTGTTCTGAGTAACTCGCATGATTCTAGAATAGACCAAGAATTGACCAGCCATAATCTCTAATATGTGTCTAGTTCCTTTGATTCTTAAGAATGTATCATCATCATATTGTCTCCCACCATACAAAATCCTCCCTGTGTCCATCTAGCCATGCAGGTCTCATGAGTTTATTTGGAAAGAATAGAGGAGACCTTCAAACCTCAGCCAATGCTAGGAATGGAACCCTTATCATCACCTTCCTCGCGACACAGTTAAATTGTAATGAAATCAATGATATAGCGTGAGAGATTCCCAGATACATCTGACTTATTTGCAGGAATAAAGGCACCAAGGCAGTGTCTAAATACCAGCTGGCTACCAGCAACCATTTATGATTAGATCCCACATAGAGAAATGTTGGAGTGGGAACTCCATATAGTGACAGTCAAAAACTGGTAGGGTTCAGATTCCATGTTCAAAGAGGCGCTTAAGAGTATTCAGCCTGATCTTGGAGCAGAAGCCAGCCCTAATCAAGATGTCAACATGCTTTTTAGATTTTGGAATATTGACGTAGGTAGTAGGCACATCAGTTCCTGAAAGGTATATACGCAACTAAGCTTTGCCAACATTTTTATCTATAAAATATGGCCTATTAGTGACAGGGTGAGATTTGTCGAGAAAGATAAGAATGGATGCATGCAGTTTAGGACCTGTTGAAGTTCGGATCTACATCAGTGTCACTTTTTGTTGGTGGCCTAAATCCCTAAGTATTTCAGAAGTCTTTATTGCCACAATATTCTCAGCTCTGGCAAGGGGCCTTCTGTTGTTTTAGCCAATGCTCTGAGAGAGAACACTTTTGACTTGGCATACCTCATAAGACTCTTTCTGAGACCCACACATTTACAAGAGGTTCATCATCTACATGCACCATATCACGTACCATACCACGCATCATATCACGCATCACCCAATACCCAATGTATCCATCTTTGTTCTCATAATGTTCATGAGTGTCTCCATAATCAGAGCAAATAGGAATTGCAGCAATGAGTAGGGTTCTGACTGATGTAACATCTACCTAGCTTTTCCCTGGATTGAGCATCATCACTATCATAGTTCCTATCATTGTGCCAGGCAGGCATCTGTTCTGTAAAGCCTGGCTGAAGACTTCCAAAAGGTTTTCAACCAGGTGGGCAGGATCGACTCGGTAGATATTAACAGGTACGCCATTGGTGCCCCAGCTGTTCTGCCCTAGCATATCCTTCGGTGCCTCTTCCAATTTCAGTCTAGAAAGTGGAATCCCCATTTTGTCTCTTAGGTCTAAGCATACCTTCGGAAGATCAGCCCTGTTTAGGTATTCTTTCACTCGTTTAAGGGGTCCGATTTTACGCAAAAAGAAGCTTACAGTATTTTGGAACACTCCAATAACAGCTACATACGTCATCTGGATCAGTCCACTCTGGTCCGCCAAGTACAGTATAGCCTATTCTGAACCTCTTAAGCAACCACGCCAACCTGTTTTCCGATTTGTTGCAATGTCTGTGATGTTTCTGGCTAGTAAAAGTGTATGAATCTTTATCAAATCCATTGTAGAGATCTTCCAGTTTAACGTTGCTGTTAAAAATATTGCATATGTTTGGATATTGTACATAAAGCAACACAATCATGTCTGAATACATTGCATACTATGAAGAATCTGATAAAATGTTGTTTTAAATAGAAACATAAAAAAGAGTTATTATTTTGAAATATGATGCAACACACTTATGATACTTATTTCATAATCTCTTTTTTATGCATTATACATGTCACTTTAAAATCACATTCAATATATTTTGGCAAAAAATTGTAAATGTACAGCGAGATGCATTTGGTGTTATCTGGGTTATTATTAATTTATGGAGAGTTCTGCGCGATCTACTCTCCGTCACGACTTCCCTGTGAGATATACTAGACAGCGTGCAGCAGCTAAGAAACACAGAGCACAAGTGATCTTCAGGGAAGAAAAAGATGCTGTCAGGAAGCCTCCTGCTGCTGTACTTGAGGCCAGTTCCCGAGCAGCAGGGGGCTGAAATCCAATAATGTGAGAGGAGGTCATGCTGATTCACATCGTATTCAGCTCTGGGAACAGCAACCAAACAAAGTAAGCTGCCTGTGAAATAAAAGAAACTAATCAAATGTCCCTTTGAATTTTTGATTGGATGCACTGTGTACATTGATTTATTTCCTAATTGTATCGCTTTTCTTTCGACACGTAGACAATGCCTGTTGTAAAACGTGAATCCTTGCTGTATAGGCAAAAAAAGGTGGTGCGGCTCCAACGTTGTAGTAAGCGATATTAAAATGTAAGGAAACGGATGCCATGTCTCGGACGACCTCCTGAGGTCAATGAATAGTACGTAGTATGTTACGCCAGGTGTATGTAACTGTACAAGAAAGGTGGAATGTTTCTTGTTAGTTTTTTTATGTTGTTGTTGGTATTTGTGTGAATGTAAAACCAATAAAAACAGTTAAAAAAAGGAATTGGGATTAAAACGAGTAGATTTGATTTGATTGAGTATTGTTACCTATCAGAAATTCACAAATCTTATTACTATCAGTAATTTTAACTATAATCTATCTCGATGTTTTACACAAAAATATAAAATTATATCACCTGTAAGTTCTTACTCCAAAGTAATAGTACAGTAATGCCAACTTACAGTGCAATCTGTATAGAAATGAGGAATATAGACGAAATCTAGAGGTATTGTTCAGTGCTTAATTTGTAAAATATGAAGTCCAGGTGCTCAAATGTTTGTTGGAGGCCACACCCACTTCTCCACTGGCTCCACCCACTTCTTTTGGGTCCACCCAGAAACTCAACTGGGACTGCTGAAAGCCAGATGTAATACCGGATCTGAATTTCAGCAAGTGAGCCTTGCTCAAGTAAGTTTTTGATAGGAGTGTCCCCGCCCTGCGAAAATAAAATCATATAGTACACTTGAATGAGCCATTTATCACTTCCAGTGGCCAAAAGCGTTTGGATCGTAAACAGTTCAGTATTCTGTGAAAGCGATTAATTTACCAATTGTGCTTGTTACTATTACTCACTCCCCCGTAGCAATATATGTGCATTTATTAAAATTCAAATAGTAAAAAAACATAGAACTTAACTGGAGTTTCCAAATGTAGTTCTGTATCACAGACCAGACAGATCACAAAAGAGGCACATATTTTCTATATGCACCGTGTTTCTTAAAATTCACCTGGTCAACAACATATTGGATGAAACATCTTTGAACCTCGATGTTCCCACGTTAGAAGTCCCCAGACATTTCTTGATTATCCAGCTGAAATATTTTCCCTAAATTAATGGTGATTCGAATCCTGAATCTTCAAATCAAGATGCATTCCAGAATTCATAACCTCAGTATAAGGGTCCTCTCAACAAAGCACCAGCAGCACCAATTATCCAACTGCTTTTTTGCTTATTTCTCACACGTGGAATTTAAACCTGCACACATACTACCACTCTTGGACTTTCAGCATGCCACAGAGCATTCAAATTGCCTTCCCAGCTGGACAATTTGGATCATGCCACATTGAAGGCTTATTTAGATAAAGCAAATGTCTTCACAGCCTTTTCTCTCTGGCAATGAATGCTCTTTGAACGAGCAACTATTTCCTGGAGTGGCAGAATCATGCATGTTAAAAAACAATATGACATCATTTTATACTGTATAATACATCAATCCCATCCTTAGTATGTTGCATTGTATAATTTTCAAACACACAGGCATTAGTAAACGTTCTCAGCACCAAACACTGTCACACACAAATCTATAGCCTCAGTCAACTGGTGGTTCGTCTAAAATAACTGATAGGTAGGCACACAAATCAAAATATGTTTCTCTGGCCATATTCCTCTGCACTGCCTGATAGTCATTAATCCCATCACAGCATCTTCCAGTGATTAATATTTACAAACATTCTGTTTCTTCACATCTAGGAAACAAGTAAGGCATGATTATTTCCCTTGAGGGATTATATTTTGCACATTGTCAACTATGTTACGCAAACGTGCACCACAGCGCAGTGTACTCGGTACACATTACTAGCCCTGGTCAGTGAAAATGAGTGCTTGAGTCCACCACAAACTGCTATCACATGAGCAGATTCAGCATTGATCGTACCACAAGTTACCTCCAGCTCGCACACAAATGTGTTGCCATAACACTCTGGTTAATGCTTAGAGCTCTGAGTCCACAATTTTAAACAAGCATTTACAATGCAACGGTTTCGCCTTTGGAAAAGTTAGAGCTATTGGCATTGTAAATGACAACATTTTTATTTATGTGTTGGCTTTGAAAACATAAATAAATGGCAGTCATTTACAAAGCCAATAGCCTAATCTCTCGCAAATGCGACACCTATTGCATTTGCACCCACACACACACACACACAAAACCAGGTCACAAGCAGGCAACAGAGACACACACAAAAACGGGTCGCAAGCAGGCAACAGAGGCACACACAAAACTGGTGTATTTATTTTTTAAACACCTTTTTGGTATTTACCCATATTTATTTTGTATTTTGAGAATAAATTGAGGCGTAAAATTGTATATTTTTACATTTAGTTTACTAATAAATATGCATTTATACTTTTCTGCCTGGCACGTTTTACAGCCCAGCCAAGTTTCCCTAGGACAATGCGCATTCCAGTTTTTTCTTTGAATCTGGGACTTCTTGTCTTGTTCATACCATTACAAAACTAGGAGTACACGTCCCAGAATTCAAGGGAAAAAACACGTGGACTGGAGAGGGCAATACTCTTGACGTGAGGGTTTACTTTACACCCCAGGTACACTCAGTAAGTTTAGTAGACAAACGGTACATCACTATTTCAAAAATATGTTTCCAGATGAAAAATACCCTTCTTCATGCATCTCATTTATGAGATAACTACACCCAAGCCGAACACGAAGAGATGTTCCATACGCTGACTTTTTCATTCCTGGCACAAGTTACTATGATGAACAGGTGGGTGTTATATATATTCCCATCAGATAAATATTTTGTCTACATATCTATCTCAGGAGGCCAAATGGTTGATCTACCGCACCGTTTTATCTACTCTAAATTCGTATATATATGCAGATCAAAACAAGTGCATATTTTTAATCGTATGCTACTGTATTTATCCAATTCTACTTTTTTTATTAGACTATTTTGGCAGGGTTTGAATGATCACAGCAGGATTTTGTATTTGAGTGGGTGAAAGACTTCTTGCAGAATGTTAAACAAATGAAAGCAAGTCAAATGAGGAAATCCAAAGTGTAACACGAATCGTCATGTTTTCCAAAATCAGCCATTTTCCAAAAATCAGCACAGTAATAAATTACTCCTATCTAATTTATAAGACCTAAAACATTCAAGGATAGCAAATACCTACAATAGGTACAATTAAATGACAAATACCTACAATAGGTACAATTAAATAACACAGGGTGAGAGCAACAGAAGGCACACACTCAGGGTGAGAGCAACAGAAGGCGCACACACGCAGGGTGAGAACAACAGAAGGCACACACGCAGGGTGAGAGCAGCAGAAGACACACACATACAGGGTGAGAGCAGCAGAAGACACACACACACAGGGTGAGAGCAGCAGAAGACACGGGGTGAGAGCAGCAGAAGAAACGGGGTGAGAGCAGCAGAAGACACACACAGAGGGTGAGAGCAGCAGAAGACACGGGGTGAGAGCAGCAGAAGACACGGGGTGAGAGCAGCAGAAGACACGGGGTGAGAGCAGCAGAAGACACACACAGAGGGTGAGAGCAGCAGAAGGCACATAGAGCAAGGACAGCAGAAGACACATAGGGCAAGGGAAGCAGAAGACACATAGGGCAATGGAAGCAGAAGACACATAGGGCAAGGGAAGCGGCAAGGGAAGCAGAAGACACATAGGGCAAGGGAAGCAGAAGACACATAGGGCAAGGGAAGCAGAAGACACATAGGTTAATTGCACTAGAAGACACCAAGGGCAGCAGAAGGCACACACGGTAAGGGCAGCAGAAGACACACACGGTAAGGGCAGCAGAAGACACACACGGTAAGGACAGCAAAGACACACACGGTAAGGACAGCAAAGACAAACAGGTTAAGGGCATCAAAGACAAACAGGGTATGGGCAGCAGAAGGCACAAAGGGCGAAGGCAGCAGAAGACACAGGGTAAGTGCAATAGAATACACAAAGGTTAACGTCGGCAGAAAGGGTAAGGGCTGCAGAAGACACAAAGTAAGGGCACCTGAAAGCCCAGGAGGCAAGGGCAGCTTTGGAGCCAGAAGAGGACAGGCAAATGCTGAAAGGGTAAGGTCAGCAGAATAGGAATTGATAACGACGGAAGATAATTAAGATATAAAAGTGAAAGGAAACTTGGAGGAGGCACGCATTATACTAAAAGGAGAATGCACAGTGAGATGGAAGTGTATCCAGACAGGACATAACGCAGGGGGACGAAACGTGCTGTCAGGTCTCCACTTCAAAGAACGCACAAACAAAGTCCTGCCTGCCGACCAAGTTTACGGAACACTTTAGTGTCCGGCATAGTTTACACCTTTGAACAAATATAGTAATCAAAACCCGGTTTCAGCACTTCGTTTCCTCAGTTTTCGTACAATTTTCTGTGCACTGAAATGTGGTTGTGTCTCGGTCACCAGCTCCAAGCCTGCAGCCAGGGCCGTTTCTAGGTGTTTTGACGCCCTAGGCCAGAATTGAAAAATGCCTCCCCACTCTCAGCTGATGTACAGTTCTCAGTGCATAACTTAAGTGGTCACAGTGGTACTGCTATGCATGTATGCGAGAGGTGTGCGTGCCCTAAACACCACCTGCTCAGCCACTAGTCCCGGACTCAGAGCAGGTGTTCATGAGGAGTTTTATTGTTGTCAGGAGACAGCAACAATTACTCGGGGCC
Organism: Lissotriton vulgaris; assembly: GCF_964263255.1. NCBI lineage: Eukaryota > Metazoa > Chordata > Amphibia > Caudata > Salamandridae > Lissotriton > Lissotriton vulgaris. The sequence goes on from NC_141700.1 coordinate 337,618,638, forward strand.
TGGGCTGAGGCACAGGTTGAGGGTGGCGGATATACTGTGCCATACATAAGCTATAATGCACTTTCGTGAAGGGCCAGAGTGCCTTTCAAGTTCAACAGCATGTTATTATGTCTGTTTATCTAGGAAAAGTGTGTACAACAAAAGTTTGTAGTATTTTCATTCAAACATGCATAGTTTAAAGTTGTTACCAGTTATTTAAATCGTAATTTGCACAACACCGTGTTTGGCTCGACGATCAGAATGGCTTAAAAATATGAAGCTTTATTTTTTAAGCACATGCTCGCAAAAAACAGCAACATTGTGTGCAAGGAAGCGAGAGAAAATTAAATAGTGAAATAAACTATCATGCGGGAAGTGAAAGGCTGCTTCACAATAGTTTAAAAGTGCATCACAATTAACACCGACCTATGCAAACATGGCTCCACTTCACCAATTCAGCTGTCAGGAACGAGAACCTTCCGTTTTTGGACAATTTAAGCACTAAGCACACATTAATTTCTATTGCGGCAGAGTGATAATCATCACTCTAACGGGCTTTAAAATACAAACATTTTCAAAATGCAGGCCTCAAGCTAGGGAACACCGGGGTCAAGTGTGCTGCCACCCCACCTGCAATTATTACTGACTTGCGGGGGTCTCTACACACCCGGAACCTGCTGCACACTAAAAAATCGAGTGCTCCCGAGAGCTCACTGGCAACTTTCGTTTCCAGATACTCTATCTGATGAGCTGGGCAAAACAACGGGCAAAGGAGAGGGCCAGGGGACAGCAGCACAGGGTGAGGGAGGAGCAGGGCATAAGCACCCCGGCGGCTCCTCCTGCTTATTGCTACTGCTGAATTGCTTTCTTTTCCAGCGACTCCATCAGATGACTCGATCACTCACCTCACACCGCGGGACAGTCCCGTCTCCCCGGGGGCAGTGCTGAGGGTGAACAACGGCCAGGCAGGGCCGGGAACCCCAGGCAGAAGGCGCACAAAAGTCCCGTCCTCCGGCCGCCGCTCGGATCCCTCGTCCCTAGCTCCTCGCAGCCCCGGATCGGCGCTCCGGTCCAGCAGACGGAGCTCGGTTCTCTCCAGCGGGCCCCACACTCCCTGGGCGGCCAGTCAGAGTCCCGGGGCCACCCCGCCTCCTCCTCCTGCAGCCGACGCCGCGGTGCAGTCAAGCGTCGCCCGCTCTCCTCCCCTCCCCCACCCGCCCGGCCTGCTGCTGCTGTCTGAGGCGGGAGGAGGGTCCGGGCCGGCTCCTCGGGAAAGCTTTTCTTTTTCTTTTTCGCCGAAAATGGCAGGGAGTGGATGGAGCTCCCGGCCGCGGGTGCCCGGGGCCCGGCGGGGATCAGTGGTGCACCTGAAGGGAGAGGGCAGACCAGAATGTTAAAGCTAAAATCCGGGACATTTCCCAAAAATACAAGGACTACAATTTTACTTGCACACAGCGCACAGAATTGCTCCTTAGCAGAGAAATACAGAAGTAAATAAAAACGTACATAAAATGCTTTTTTTTTTTAAAGCCAGTAGCATGCCTGTTAATTAAATTGACTTATAACTGCAGCTAACAGATACTTCCCACCGTCCCACCGTTTCCAGCTGACCCTCTAAAACCTGGGATATGAGCTTCATTTATTGAAATTTGCCGGGACAGCTTTGCCTACAAGTCAGGTCCCGGGCCGGCAGCCAATCACAGCGCGGCCCGGGACAAAGGGGCGGGGCTTAAAAAAAGAGTCAGAAACGCCCCCGATTCGCGTTCTGACCGGGAAAAAGAGACTGAGAACGATGTCTTCCAATGGCTAGCCTCCATTTATGGAGCTAGCCAATGAAAGAAGGGGCGGATTCAAGTCCCCCATATAGTAAACAATAGCTTTCGACTGGGAGGGGCACTGCTTCGCAGTCCCCCCGCCAAGGTCGAAACCTAAAAAACAGTTCCTGAATCAATCATTAGTAAACTAAAGAAGAGAACACTTCCAATTGCAAAGAAAGGATAGCAATTAAAAAATGCACATTAGCTTCTTTAACAAGTTAGAACTGCTCCAGTATGCAAAATACTTCAAATGGAAAGATTCTAGTACGATTTTAGAAACTTCTCTTTCTGACAAGACCATGATTGATGGCTCCCATTCAGAAGGAGGCTACATTGTGAGACGTACAGTGGTGTAACGTAACTTGAGGTCCCCCAATGCAAAGTACATGTGGGGTCCACAGTCTTAACTCAGTCAGGAGCTCTCAAGCCATGGGTCTGCCGCCCATGCACAGTGCCGGAGGAGGCCGCCCTCGGGGGCTAATGTTATGCCACTGCACAGAGACAGAGGCACGTATTTCAGATCCACCTTTAATATCATTCATTTTCATTAATGCTTTAGATTGAGGGTCCTTGTAATGTGGTATTTTTGCTACATATTTTTTCTCAAAATCCCTTGGGGCATACCATAAATCTTCCTTGACTTTGTATTTCAGTCTGATCTAGATTTTACCAATGTTTCTGGTGCAAAGTGCTTCAAAACGCAGTGTTGGATTCTACTTTGCCTCTAACAATCTTGGGATCACCCCAAACCTTACTTTAAAACATTGATTAAATCATATTTCTTTTCACAAATTTCGCAGTTTAATTGTGCACCTAGAAATGTATTTGCGATTGCCACAGATGTCCCTAGAATGCGACTGAGGAACAGCAGGACACAAAATCGTCTGCAACGTTGTTTAAGCTCCATCCAGTTTTGACCAAACACACTGGGCAATTGTGCGATTTCCACAAAATAAGTAAAAAATAAGTAAAATACTAACATGACACTATCAAAAATAAAAATACGGTGCTTTACATATTATCTTTCTACATTGTTAACTGTTCTCAAAAATCCAGGCTGAGAATCACCCTTCCACCTCCTCCTGATCCCCCCCCCTTTTAATTTGAAGTTGCTGGCGGCTGTGCTCCCCAAAACCTACACTCCAGGCTCAGGCCATGTACAGAAGCTTGAGGCCTCGGTATTTCATGTGGCCTAACCTGGCTTCCTTAACCCTCTAATATTGCCATGCTAAAATGCACACTGGCTCTGTCAATGGTCTTCTGTCTAAAGGTTGAAGCCCCCACCACACTTCTCCAAGCCAGAACCCTCCCACATACAATCCAGAGTGACTCGCATACCCCATGCCTAACTCCAGGATAATCTTTGACTCTGTTCTGCACGTCGCTAGATGTGCTTCACAATGCCACGCAGGTCCCATCGTTACATTGCATAACTTTGTTAAAACAAAGAACATCTGCCTTATTTATACACACCTAATCCAAAACAGGCTCATAATTCCTGGGGTTGGAGTTTACATTTGCATTTCTTGCTCAAGATAAAACTGCCTGCTATGGTGCAATTAAGATACTGGAAGCAATGCTGTAATAGACGTCATGCATTGTAAGTGACTACAAAGCAAATGGAGAGGAGGCGGGGCGCTTGTGGAGCACAGTACACACAAGTGCATAGTCAGATGCACAAAATTAAATACACAAAATTGAATACAACTGACTATTCATTTCCTCAAACCAAAAATTAAATATTTCTGCAGGCTTCTCTATTTACCTTACAGAGGGGCTGGAGAAGGATTTCAAAATGTCCGCATAATAATATAAATCCAATACCGAAAACTATATACAAAGACTGACATAGTGGCCTCTAAAACTGCTAATCTACATGCGCCAGGACATGGAGTTGGAAGAAGGGCTGAGTAGATTAACCTATATGATGCTTTAGATTTCGTTTTACAAATTGAGCTAACTCGAGCATTTTTGCTCTTTGGGTGGACACCTGAACTTCCACATAGTAGCTGGTGTGTTGTAACCCGAGCAGTGGTTAATGCAGTGATGCCGCTAACGAGGTGTTCTTTTACTGGGCTCCAAATTTGAGAAGTGGCAGAGATTTTCACGTGTATGCTAGTAAACGGAAAGCTTGCTGGGAGCAATCCATACCCACGAGCGCGGGCATTAACAATAAGGAAATTGTGGGGCTCGATTCTCGCTACCCTGGGGTCTGTAAATACAGCACCTTCACCGCAAGACGTGATTGTAATATCGTGATGACTTAGTTTATTTCACTTGTCTCACCTTTGACCTGCAGCTTCTGTAGCGGGAACAGACTGCTGCCAAATTATGGTCCACCGCCCCCGCACATGTGCAGTTTACATCGAGCTTGACACAATATTGTCACAACCTGTGCCCCGCCCTGAAGACCACGCACCGGCGCGCAGCTTGCAGTGCACCATGTGTAACTAATGGCTCATGTGAATCTTTGTTATGATGCACATCGTGGGACATGTGCACAGGAGCATAACTGTAAAACGAACTGGTCCCAAATCCAGTCAGTGAGCACACTGTGCCTAGGGGTCCCCGGAGCTCCTGATACCCACCGCACTGTGGGGCTGCACTGTCTGCAGGGGCCTTTCTTACGTCCATGGAGACGTACCAGAGTTTAAGAACGAGAGAGGAAGGACAGAGCATGTACACGGAATACATTTAAATGTGCCTAAAACATTAAGTAAATTGACCTCGGTAAACTTTGCTGCTGAGAAGGCATATCTGTTACAACAAATATGTCTGACATTGAAGAAATTCCTACCCGAGACTGCTGGTGCTTCACACTTCACGTCATGCTCCTTCTGCAAATAATAGTGGCGGACTGTCGGTGCGTGTGTGCTTCGTGATCATAAGGCGGGCTGGCATTGCGTCATTTTAAAAAGGTTACGCACCCGCTGCGTCTGCCGCAGCCACACATGACCAAATCCAGCCAATCAGTAACACAACATGGATTTATAATTGTCTCAGCTCTTCAAGGGAAACAACGTGAGTGCGAATCTTGTGCACGGTCGATTTAATTAATTTTTGATGCACGCTCAGTTTGTTGATATGAGATGGCAGTGGCAAGCTGGTCTAGACCCGGCCCTGATAAATAAGTGCCGGTGCTAAGCCCCGGAAAGCACTGGCACAAATTAAGCACTGGTATTGTTTGAGATTTTGTTGGCAGATATTGCTGTGGAGGCAATTAAACCAGGCTAACACAAGGTAGAATGGATAGTTTCACATGAAATTAAATGAATTTGTACTTGTAAAGCGCACTTATACCCCAACCTGGAACTGTACGCATACCGCTGTGGAACCCTTCCTGACTTTTCCCTGTGAAATGTCCACTCCTGGGCACCCCAAGGTGAAGCCTGGCCTCCCAGCGCTGTTGAGGCTGTTGTGGAGATTAAGCAAGCTATTGCCCAGAGTTGGACCCATGATTAGAATAGGCACCGAGGCGAGAATTGTCAGGTCCGAGGAAATTGAGCCCAAGACCCGCTGAGGCAGGAATTGAACCCTGGTCCCAGGCTAGACCTCTGCATCAGGGTCTGCCGCTCTAACCATTGAGCCACACTTCTCCACCATATGTGGCTGTTGAAATTGTATCCCAAACTTGCAGTGCATTTTCGTTCTGCAAATCAGGGACATTGAAGGGATGAAAGAATTCTTCGATGATTAACTTGGTGAATCTTCACAAAGTAGGGTTGCCAGAAGTGGTGGGGGATTGGCAAATGCAAATTGAGCGTCCACTCATGCTTGAAGCATCTATATCACCTTAGTCACATTCCCAAGGAAAGATCTGATTAATGTTATAACAGAGGTAAGGTTGCCTTCCACTATTCTTGAAGACCTGAGAAGGGAATGAGAGGAGGATTCAATTATATTTTTTTAGCAAGAACGCTGGTACTGCCTCCCCTAAATTACAGATATCCACTTGTGTATTAGATGTATAGATGTGTGTGTGACCCCAAATGCCTCTGTGAAACAGACACTCTGTATTTACATCAGGCAAAGAAAATTACAAACTAAATTAATCACCTCAATTCAAGATGTGGGATGGTAAATCAGAGATCCCATTTAGATTTTTAATACTTATTCCTGCGTACAGGGAATAGAGAAATCCTTGGTATTTATCATGTGGGATACCTCTTTAATCCCTTTTATTGCAAGTAACCACCTTCAAGGGCAACACTAAACTATGGAGGTGGAGAATAATGGGCTACTGTCAGCTCAGATTTGTGGGCCCCACCCCCTTGCTATGCTTGAATTGGACACCCAGGGACATATTTATAAGCCCCTTGTGCCACCTGGTCATCACTTTGTGTGATGCCCTGGCAGTGGAAACCTCAACATCATATTTTTGAGGTCATGCAAAGCCACTTTGCGTGGTTTGAGTGGCCTCACAGAAATGGAGTACGGCAAAGCAGTGCAAATTGCTGCATTACCTTACTCTACGTTTGGAAGGCATCCCATGAGCATTGCAGTGGGTGTTCCCATGCAAGACCCATGGACTACAAAACCAGGTTAACCTGGGGATGCGCCAAATCATTATGCTGCTCGAGGTGAGGTATAACGCAGAGAAATAACTTTATTTGTCCTTGTTTATTCCTCTTTTTATGTTTGCTGCATTCTGCAGCACACATAGAAAGAGGAAAACGCATACAAGGATTGTTTTTATGCAGGAATGTGTCCCTTTCTGCACAAAAAGAATTCTGCTGACAGCAGAGAAACCCTTGAACCGTGGTGCAAGGATGCCTGCATTTGCGCGAGGCTGCCAAAATGGCGCTGGGAAAAGAACAGGAATGCTCCTTATTGGATGAACGGGTGCATTTTTGCCCTATGTCAAAACCTCATAAATAAGGCTCTTAATGTTGAAACTAAACTTCAGCACATTAGCTGTTTGGTGGGACTATGGCACAGGTGAGGATACTGCCATTTGATGGGCAAAATCTTTACTGCTGCCCTATGTGGAAATTGGTGGCTCTAGGGTACATTTCTGCAGAGAGAGACTATTATAAGTATCAAAATTAATTCTTTAGGTTCATTGACGTTTTAGTGAATTAGGGCCTAGATGTCACACAAATCCTAATTTCCTTCTGCTGTTCAGTTCAAAGGCAGGACATTGAAAGGGAGTAGGGAACTTAGGCAACATAATGAACTTGGTTTAGTGGGAATCAGTTTGAAGAATAAAATTACAAAATACCTGATGTGTTGTATTTTCAATGTAACACTTGGTAAATATTACAGCATTATTAAAGTGGCCCATTTAAGAACAATGGGTCTCATTACGATGGTGGCAGGACTGTCACCATCAGCCTGTCCGTGGTGGTCTGCCTGCCAATTCTGAGCGCTTATCAGACCACCACATTACGATGACGGTCGGATCGGTGGCGGTCAAAAAATCTGACCTCCACGGTCTCTACAGTTGGATAGAATCCGACCGCTAAACAGATCGCCCGCATTAGCCAGAATGGTGGTAGTGCCTGTTAGGCACCGCAGGTCAGATAATGATATCCATCCCTGCCAGCCTTTCCATGCCGGTTTAACCACCATGAAAAGGCTGGCGGGGATGGACATTGGGGGCCTGTAGCATGCCGACGTTCTCCCCTGGCCCATTCCTTTGGGTGTTGGGGCACATATGGTACCAAGTGACAGGCACTGCATGGTGCCTGTCACGTTGTACAGAGATTTGTAAAACATCCCTTTTTAGGTTTCGACCTGGTGGGAGCACTGCGAAGCAGTGCTCCGCCCAGGCGAAAGCTTTTGTTTCCAGTATGGGCGACTTGAATCCGCCCCTTCTTCCATTGGCTAGCTCCATAAATGGAGGCTAGCCATTGGAAGACATCGTTGTCAATTACTTTTTTACGGTCAGAACGCGAATCGTGGGCGTTTCTGACTCTTTTTTTAAGCACCACCCCTCCTTGTTGCCGTGTGTCCCGGGCCGCGCTGTGATTGGCTGCCGCCCGGGACACCCCTGTGACGTCATTCCCCGGGCCGTGCTGTGATTGACTGCCGGCCCGGGACCTGACTTGTTTCATTATATTTTTAAGCTGCGATGATAAATTAACGCTGGGTTTGCATCAAAACATTGCCATTTGCGTGCTGAAAAATATATAGCTTCTATGGATGCATAAAGAGACAAAGCTCGTACATATGTTCAAACACACAGGCGCTATTTTTTTTTTTTATGAGAGCTCTTGAGCAAAGGTGTGCTATGAAAGTGTTAACTCACACAGTTTTCAGATTCTTTCCACATTAAGGAGCAGTTCAGTCCGGTATGTTTCATTTAAGTTAGATTCCTTTAGGGTGTGCGACCTGTCAGTGTGCTTTGCATTTGCCCCTCGCGCATCATATATTTATACTCGCCGAGTTACATATTTCTACCTCTCATTTAAGTGCTTTGCCGAAACCCAGCAGTCAGTCGCAGAATGTACCATTAAAAATTGACCTGCATATCCACCGGCGGGGGATGGGGCGTCGGGTTAGAGCAATGCAGCAGAACTGGTCGTGCCGCCTGCCGTCCTGCCCCCATGCCCCCAGAACTGGAACGTGAGCAGCCGCATCTCTGCGGAAAATCACAAACAGATTTTGTGAAAAGGAGTCCCCGGAAAGCTATTTAATGCAATGGAGCCGGGCTACGACAAATGTTTAAAAATGTAAATTGCTCTCAGCGTCCTTTCTCTTGTTAAATCAACTGGGCCCTGCTTCTTTTGTTTCACAAACTCTTTTGGGTTATTTGCAGCGCAAAATATTTCAGTGAAAGGCTTGGCCGAGCTTTGGAAAAAAAAATCCTTCTTCGGCTATCATTCTTATCTTTGGGCACAAATCGATTCCACAGGCAGGGCAGGTATGTGAACCTGCCAAATACGTAATTTACATTTGTTTTCTTCTAGTGGTGGGAGCAGCGAGCCTGACTGGTCCCTGGCGGTTATACTGCATACCATACACTGAAATTCCTGGAAAAAGATGCACAAGCCGGTACTTCGAATAACCCCATGCTCTGGTCATCATAAACCATGAGAACAGCCAGAGCATGTCGGACAGGAGCCGCCGTGCTCTGAATTATGTCGAAATGAAGGAAGGAATCACCACAGGCAGAATAAATTCAAAGGCTGCAACAGGCACACGTGCAGAGCTGAGAGTTGACCCCATGTCACGAGGGTACATTTCAGCCAGTCCTGGTCTTTCAAACAACAGCTCTTAGCATTCTGGTACTTGTGGTTTCACTTTTGCTATCATTTACTATTGATTAAGACCCAGTTCATTAGTTCTTTTGGGTGACTGTGGACAAGGTCGGCCTAAAGTCAGCCTTATGTAGTTTCCCCGATCCTGGGTTCCATTTTAACATGGTTGGGAACAGGACTTAAAGTGGGCCGGGTCTCAAAATTTTAAATTGGGACTAGCCAACATTTGTTCCCTCTCTGAAGAGTCGCCGCCCCCCGGCAGCAACTCGTCCTCCCCAGTCTCGCTCTGTGCCCCGAGATCGGCAGCCCTCCTCCCCCAGTCTAGATCAGATCCGGGGTGCCGATAGTGTGTGTTTGAGTTTCTGACAGTATGTCTGAGAGTGAATATGTGACTGTGTGTGAGGGACAGTTGTCTAATGAATGGACGTGTGACCATGTGTGTGTGATTGATAGTTTAATGACAGGTGGGCATGAGGTTGCTGGTGTTTGCTGTATGTGTATGTGTGAGAGTTAACATGCAGCAATGTGTGTGTATGGTTGCATGTGCGACAAATGGATGTGTAGCTTCATGTGTGTGTTTGACAGTGTTGCCACGAGTCAACGTGATGTTAATTGTGTAACATTTGCAGTTTCTGTTGCCTGCTGTTGGTGGACCTGAGTAGCGCTTGGAGATTAGAACTTGCCCTACATCTATGTCTTATTTATACAAAACCAGTGAGGCTGTCAATACCCTCCGCGCTTCGTGATTTGCACACCTCTCACCCCGCTATCCGCTACAATCACGTACCTGAGTTAACAACGGGATCGTCTGACTCCTCCTAATCGGTCAGATCCCGGTGCACTCCCAGGTCGTTAATTGTCTGCGGTTTACGCGGGTTCTGCAGCACTGCTCCTTCCGGAACACAATGAAAGTTCTCCTTAAATGGGAAAACAAGTCTCTCCAAATGCCCCAGCCCAAAACAAGAGGGGGACAGTGGAACGCCGGAAAGAGACTTCCGCCGGCTTTAAGATATCCAGGTACTCCGATTTACATGTGCAGTCCTGCACAAACCAAATAACAGATACATGTTATGTACATGAAGGTTTGAGAAACACTAATACAAGCGAAGCTAAAAAGCCACCTAATTACAAACACAACTGCTTTAACTTAAACGAGGGCGAAACCTATTGCATTTTAAATGCTTGTTAACATTGCAGCGGGGGCTGCAGCCAGCAGCACCTGCTGCAATGTTAAATGTAGGTGATGCAAACGCCACGGTGGCGGGCGCATCTTAATTCCTATTGTGGGACTGCTGCCTTGTTGGTGGGCGGTCCCAAAAAGCAGACGATGGCGGACAGACCGTCCGCCATCGTATTCTTATACTACCACTTGATCTGTGGTTTGCTATAGAAAGGGTCTGGTGCCTCTTACATTAGACTTATTTTAATCCCTCTATAACAGCGACATTTGAAAAGTCTACATAAAACAACTATTTTTGAAAGAAACATTGGTCATTTGCATTAATCAGTGAGGTACGCACATATGCATTTTGGCACATCTTTCCTGTGCACACGTTCTTAGAAACCTTGTGTATAAATTCCTTTGAAAAATTGAGGAAAGAAAATGCAATTTGGGAAAACATTATGCGTGGCTGACATAAAGAAAGAGAACTCGAAAACAGGCTTTCATTTCAGCAATCTCACAGATGCGCCTATTTCCGTGGTAGAACAGACGTTTCTGGCCAACACGGCAGGCATTCTAGGTCCCCTCTGGATATTGGTACTGTTTTTCCTTTCATGCAGAAAATTAATGCTCTAAAGACATTCCAATTCACCCTTTTACAGAGCAACTTAGAACACAGTAGTGACCACTTAGCAACAGGGAGGAAACAAAGCTAATTAGATTTTATTATGCTTCAGTCATCTTCCCCATCTTGCCTCACACAGTTTGTGTGACAGCTGCTAAATACAAACTGAACCTTGTCCAATTAGAAGCAGCAGGAGGGTCTGACCCTTCAAACTACTCTGTCTAGCAGCCATAACACTTTTTCAAGTGTACTTTTTGGAGTACGGTGCTTATCTGCTAAGGGGGGCCCTGTTATGTTTCAACATCTCATCTTCACTGATTCCTGATTTCAGGCCCAGCAACACTTTGCACGCTGGACTTTAATGATCTTTTTGCTAATCAAAAAGGTTATGTGCAAGTTGTGGCTGCCATGTTCTATACGTGCTCCCTTTGGAGGGAATATTAAAAGTCATTTTCGCTGGAGAGTGATCTGATAAGGCGCGTGGCAAATGAGTGATGGAGCCCACTCAAGCCCCGACATCTCTGGTACCCAGCAAGTAGTGCAACTTGGATGGCGATCCATGAAACGTGGAATAAAATGTGTACACATGGGAATCAGGTTCATGGGTTTGTAGTATATGCAGTATATCAAGCTGTGCCATAAGACACTTTAATGCTGCTTAAGCCTGCTTGCTTCTGACCATTTGCGTGTCAATGTTATGTATATCTGGGTGTATCGTGAGGTTATATCTCCTCCCCATATAATAGTGCAGGGTACACATGTGGTTGAAACCTGGCTTGCATATTCAAAACTGTCTGGGTCATAAAAATTAGGGGCCTCATTTATGAAAAGTGACGCATCACTCTAACAAAACAGCGATGCAACTCTAGCAATGGGTCATTAAACATGGGCAAGTCACATGTCAAATGTGCCTGCATCAGTCTTACGCCTGCCATGAGGCAGGCGTAAGATATTGATGCATTTGCATCCTAGAAGTTGCGCAGTGAAATCTTATAGTTTTCACTGCGTCACTTCTATGACCCTTACGTGCGTCGGAACGCTCGCACTGCAGACATTATACCTGGCGCAGGTATAATGTGGAGCAGGGGTTTACAAAGTGATGCATCTACCTAGATGTGTCACATTGAAAATATGGTGCAAAAAGTGACATTTTTTACGGCACTGGTGCGTCACAAAAAGTGATGCACCTGCGGCGCAAAAGTGCTGCAAGAGCTCATAAATAAGCTCCTAGGTTCATATAGTTTTTACAATGCCTATGTGAAACATCCCAGCCCATCCCTGTATTGTAACACAGCGCGTTTCCTTATCTGACATTGCGGGGTAGAGCTAAACTGTACACTCATCTTTTAAGCACCTGTTGCCCCATGGACTATATAGGGTAGTCAGAGAAATATGTCACAAAATGGAGCTCAAAGTGTTGTACGATTTGCCACTAAGTGGGTCTCCTGTTGCAGTGCTGTATCAATTTTGCGCATGTCTAAAAGGCCGGTACCTGGCGTGCTTTACAGCCGTTATTTAACCATCTGAAGTTCCACATCATTAAATGCAATGTGGTGCTGAATGGGAATTTCAGCGATTTTACCAGCTCTGACCATTTTCCACATGTATCTTGGTCGGTAACTTGCAAGGGTGCCCTGGTGTCTGTGTGCTTTTGCAGTAGCCCTAATAATATTCCCAGTTACGTCCTCCCATCTTTCACATTGAGCCCAAATGTATCTATGAAATGACCCACTAGAATTACACTCAAAATGGTGTAGCTAAACATATCAAATCACTGCAACATGAAAATCCCATTCTTTTCGGACTTGCTGTGGAGGTACCCACGATATTACGTACCCAGAGTGGAGTATAGCGCTTAACCAAACATGCTGAGTTTGTTAGCATGGTCACCTAATTAGATCATATACGCATATAACATATTCAGTTAGATCAGATCACCTTAGCTGTAGTTAAGGGCTTTCATGTTAGCATTTACCAATCCCATCACCCAAGCATTCACAGTAATTTCTGATCAATGTTTCATTGTAATCTTAAAACATTTAAGCTAACAATTGGAAAAAAATAACTTTTTTCTCTTGTCCATGTTGATTTGTTGTCTTACATTTTTCCATTTTTCCTAATTTCTGCATATTTCAATGTCCTATTGATAAATTACTCTGTCACCATATCTAGAGAATACTCCTTTGTCAATGTAAATCACATAGTGATCTTCTGTCAATCTGCATCTTCCCACTGTATTCTTCTTGTCCCTTGATGATATTTTTCAGAGGATTATCTCCTCTTATTTTGGATCGGTGCAAATGTGAGGTGCACCATTGAATTCAAAACGCAGTCTAGCAGAATATACCAAAGCATATCGTATGTCTGTTTCCCTCAGTTTTTTCCTTGATTGGTGCAAATTTCCACCGTTTGCTTGTATTCATTCATTTTTCAAATGTTTAGCACCTCTAGTACCAATATCCATATATCCAGATTGACCACATCTTTCCATTGCCGAGCTATCACTAGCTATGCAACCAATCTGGAAATAAATATGAAATGTGATTTGTTATGAAGCGTAGGGCCTAGTATAATCATTTTGGTATCATAGTGGAAATTACACTTTTTAAACATGAGATCCTCTCTAAGTAGTATCCCAATATGCTCAAATTCTTAAGCAGCTTGCAATCATATGCATGAGGTCTACAGGAGTCTTTTGGCATTGAGGATAGCTGTTGGGTAAATAGTGTTACCATTTATTGATTTTAAGTGGTGCGATATACAAATCAAATATGTTGCACTAATGTAGTCTATATTTAACAAAGGGTTCAACAGTGTATGTTTCATTAGTGATGTGCTAATAATGGTCTACAATGTTGTAATATCGTGGGTAATTATTTGGGATGTGTGACTGCCCACCTCAAGGAATAGTATTTATGCAATATCTAAACAGTATTAAGTCAAAACACCAAGCAATAACATTTCCACGCTGAATTAGAAAACTAGAGTAGAATGTAATAAACAAAATTAAACCAAAACAACAAAGGTCCAATAAGTTAACCCATAGATCTGACTCTTTAGACATTTAGGTAGAAATAGAGCCTAAAAACACAAAGTGACAATAATAGTCTATGAGAGCTGTAGATCAGGTCCTAGATACAATTTGAGGGCAACTAAGATGGAGCCCTGTCCGGGTACAAGAAGAGGATTGCTTCAGGTTAAAAGTATACAGTGTCCCCTTATTGCTGCTAGCTTCAGAGAACTCTCATAGAACCACTCTCGGTTTTGATTGAATCTCAATCTGTGTTACCCTCTTAGTACGTTTGTCTTCTCTTTCATTTGCAGTTCTGTCACATACATTCACTACACTATTTTACATGAATCACCATTTATTTAAAATAAACTATGCATTTGATGAAGCAATATTTCTCCTCTGAAGAATGTCCCTATATGTATCTGTATTATTTTTCATACTCCCTGATTTTCTGGTATTTTAGATAAAAGCCAACATACATGCTTTGTGAGAGTTCATGCTCCATTCAAGTATACCCTAGTGCACTGTATTTTATTGCAAAACCATGGAAGGTGGCCTTTAAAGTATCCCAAATTATATCATCTGTCACTGACTTGATGTTATCTGCTGGGAACGTCTAACCATCTGTCCTTAATGTACAATAAAAGTTTCATCTTTTAAAAGTACACTCTATATTCTTAATGTTGTCAATCTTCTTTGCCTTCATCTGTTATTATCACTAGACATGACAATTGCAGAATATTGTGTGTGTACAGTTGAATAGTAGGAATGTACTTTGTCCTGGGGAGGCTTCCATCTCCAAGTGTCAATATTACTAAATGTATCTACAACAAGCGTGACTCCAACTTCCATCTGAAAATCAAGGGCCTATAGGACAACTTCAACGACCAGACAGCTGCCTTCAAAACTAGCCCCTCTCCCAGCAACGCCAGCCAGCCCAACATCTCCTACTGGACCCCAGTCGCCACTGAAAACACTGCATCAATAATAAAAGGCATCCACTCAAGAGCCCCCACAGACCCCTGCCCCCCGCACATCTTCCACAGATCCACCATTGCTCCAGAACTGTGACGCACCATCAACGCAACCTTCAACATCGGCATCTTCCCCGATGATTTAAAATGCGCAAGAATCCTACTCAAGAACCCTACTCAAGAAACCTTCAGCAGATCCCACATACCTCAAGAACTACCAACACATCTCCCCCCTCCCCTTTTCGGCCAAAAAAAGTGACAGAGAAGACCGTCAATACCCAACTAACAAACTTCATCTAAGAAAAGTCCATTGTCAACCCCACCCAATCTGAGTTTTGCAGTAACCACAGCACTGGGACTGTCCTACTTGCCGCCACATTTGACATCCGCACCCTCCTCCACCAAGGACACACTGTCGCCCTTATCCTACTCGAGTCTCTGCAGCATTTGACACCATCTCCCACCGCACACTCACCGCCAGACTCCACGATGCTGGCATACAGGGAACTGCCCTTGACTTGCTCTGCTCCTTACTCACCGGCAGAACCCAAAGAATCAGACTACCGCTCTTCCTCTTCGTACCCACAGAAATCGACTGCAGAGTACCCCAAGGATGATCGCTCAGCCCCACACTCTTCAACATATACATGGTCCCCCTTGCCGCCATCATCAGATAGCATGGACTCAGCATAGTATCCTACACCGACGACACTGAGCTCATCCTATCCCTCACCAAGGACCCCATCACCACCAGACTCCAGGAAGGAATGAAGGGTGCTGCATCCCTGGTGAGCAGCAGCTGCCTGAAGCTCAACTCAGAGTAGCCAGAGGTCCTCCCCCTTGCAGCCTCCCCCTCTGCATGGACAACACCAGTGGCCAACCTCACTCAGCATTCGCCCCACCCCGACAGAACATTCCTGAAATCTCGGCATCTTACTCGACGCCTCCTTCTTCATGGCCCGTCAGGTCAACAGCATCGCCTCGACCTGCTTCAACACCCTCGACATCCTTAGAAAGACCTTCAAATGGATCCCACCTGAATCAAGGAAGACCGTCACCCACCCACACATAACCAGCACATTGGACTACAGAAATGCCCTGTACGCTAAGATCAACAAGTCTCTGCTCTCCAAACTCCAGACCATAAAGAACACCGCAGCCAGACTCATCCTTCGCATCCCCTTACACAAGCACATCACCAAGTCCTGAGTAACCTCCACTGGCTCGCTGTGGAGAAGCAAGTAACCTTCAAGATACTCACCCACGCTTACAAATGACTCCGCAACAACAAAGAAGTAATGAATTCCCCACCCAGAGAGCACGATTTTGGGCTCTTTGATGTGTACCACACACAAAACTAAGGGGAAGGCAGGGAACTCCTACTTTAACCTCCGCTATAGTAGACTCATCACACACAGAGAAGTAGGAGGGTGAAAGATTGCTATTTTTTAGGGGTAATTTGGCGAAAATGAAATGTTAGTGTAGGTATCACATGACCCATAGGTCCTGTGTGAAGGCTAGACCGATAACCCTATCAGCATCTTTGGACAGTGAATATCCCTCCAAGATCCATTTCTGTCTGCTAGGATACTAGTTACGTTGTTGTTAAACTTCCATAGAGGTTCTCGGGCCATTTGGGCCTTTCACTGGGACAAACAAACCCTCTATGTTTTATGCGCTAGGACGCCTCCCAACCTTTCACATGAAGAGATAATCACGACGTTGAGGCAGTTCAACAGTGGCCTCAGCTAGTGACACTGGTAAGACGATGTTTCAAATGTAATGAAGGATTTAATCGTAACCCCCCCAGTTAATACCATTGTTACCATAACAGGGGTATGAAGCCTTCTGTGAACTAAAATTCCCCTACAGAAAGTCCAATCAGGAGCCACCCTATCCATCACACTCAGATGGGAAAGACACAGGGGTCTGGGGCTATCCCTAATAAACAAATCTCAAATTTTATTGAGAGGGTTCCAGGGAATGTCATCGTTCAGGCCAATCTCATGGCTACGTATCCTATAAATCCATTTAGTTCCCTCAGAAATTGGATTTTTTCAGGGTCCTGGGTTGTGGCAGATATGTATGGTTTGTCCAGTAGAGTCCATCGAAGATCATCTATTGAAAGCCTCTCCTCTGCATTGTGAGTTGTAAAACATGTCATGGTCTTCTGACACCTAGTGTTCTCATGCTTACATTCACTAGACTAATGGCAAGGAAGTGTGGGAAATTCCCACACTGAATCCTGTGGGTGCTCCTGTGGAGGTAAATACCTCAATTTCTTCAAAAAATGCTCGAAGTCAAGAATCCAATTAGTTCATCGGGTTTTAATCGAAGAAGTCATATATTTATATTCATATTGACTAAATGATAATGTTCAGCTCGTTATCCATCACAAACATTTTAGAGTGCCACTGTCCCTATGCATTTCGGGACAGAAGTCCCTTCATCAGGGGAGTAGGGTTTATCTGTGAAGGGAATAGACACTGTTTTAGGAAGGGGACCTCATCCTCAACTACAGAAAAAAGTGACTAGAAAATAAAAGTCGCGGATGATAGGTGACACCGAACAGTAACGGAGTGCAAGTAGGAAATTATGCTCTGAGTTCGTCTGCACCATGAGGGAACACCGAGGTGAGGCGAGAGACGAACTTGTAAAACAAAAAATATGTGCGTAACGGAAACAAGAAAGTCAAAAAAATACCAATGGGAATCCCCCCAAAAAGCACCCGGTTGGTGCGCATACCTTACACAACAAAGCAGAATCGAAACCGACATTCAAGTGAATTGTTCTTACCCAAAACGTTTTGGTTACAGCGTTCTGTGATGGTTACCGATTCAGAAGCATGGAGTGCCGGAGCGCGGAAGAAGTTTGTGCAAGGACATAGATAACGGACCGAGTAAGGCCAGTGACATGAAGGAAGGACTATAAACAAAGATCTCACGAGTGATATCGGAGCAAAATAAAATGTGTAAAAAAGACCCGAGGGTTCCATACAATGTAGCCCAAGTGCATAGCCCATAAGAGCAAGGTTATCGAAGCAAACAAGAATGATCAACAAGGAAGTACGACAATGGTTGTGATCCAGCCAGTGTCGGCCATATTGGATCGGGGAAGCTTCGGAAATAATAACCAGTACATGGAACATGGTAACTACAAAGTTCAAGGTTGATACAAAACAATAGTCAATTCAATATTTCCAAAAGAAAATGAGAGGAAGAATATGATACAAGGGCAAAAAAAAGTAAGAATATTGAAGTAAGAAGGCTAAAAAAAGTGAATGCAAAGATGAAGGAAGATAGAACCATTTCACTGGGGAGAAAAAAAGAACCAGTAGAATAGGGATACATTAAGACAGAAGAAATAAGGGAAAAAAGTAGTAGGTAGAAGAAAACATGAAATGTTAACAAGCAAAAGCAACTATGGTCAACAGGAAGCAAACGCATGTTTTAGAGGAAGCAACTATATTCAATCCGTTCATTGAGTCCTTTTGGTTGACATGATTCCAGCAATTTGATCCAGAAAAGTTCAGGCTGTAATAATCTCTTGCAATTATCTACGCCCGATCTCATTGGGACAACCTCCAGTACAAGGAACCTTAGTTGGCTGATGTTATGCTGGGCTGAGATGAAATGAGCAGCTAAAGGAGATTTCAGATTCTCGTTCCTTATAGTACTTTTGTGTTCCGTTAGACGGACTTTGAGTTTCCTTTCAGTCTTTCCCACATAGGGTAAGCCACAAGGGCACTTCAGCAGGTACACCAAGTTCATGGAGTCGCAGGTGGCATTGGTTTTGATTATATTATTGCCTCTGATTATATTATTGCAGTGACTGCAGTTGTGGCATGGTTTGGTACCAGAAAAAACAGAGTCTGATGGTTTAGGTTTGAGTTCCAGCATGTTTTTGAGATTATTTGCTCTTTGATAGGCAAACAATGGAGTGCAGTTAAAAATGCCTTGAAAATCTGGGTCGAGTTGTATCATCTGCCAGTTGCGTAAAATTATGTTTTTTATCATTGGACTTCTACAAGAATATTTAGACACAAATACTGGTCTTTCAGTTTTGCGCAGGCCCAAGTTGGGAGTTAGAAGGTCTTTTCTGTCTTTAAGCGTGACTCGTTCACGAGCAGCCAGCAAGGTGGCTTCAGGATATTCCCTCTCCCTGTATTTTTGCAAAATGTTCTTTTCAGTATGTGAATATTCTTCTGGTTCAGAACAGATCCTTTTGGCCCTTAACAACTGGGAAATGGATAAGTGTTTTTTCAAAGGAGTAGGATGACAACTGGTATAAAAAAGAGCATTGTTATGATCAGTTGTTTTCACGAACAGTGACGTTTTTAAACTGGCATTCTCTAAGGTAACTAGGATGTCCAGGAAGGGTAGACATTTGGTATCTGCGTTGTGTGTAAATCGGATGTGGTCGTCAACTTGGTTAATGTGGGAAATGAAATCTTTAATCTCTTCTGCAGGTCCGGCCCAGATTAAGAAAATGTCATCGATGTATCTCCAGTATGTTTAAATTTTGCTGCACCATTGGACATTTTCCAAAATGTTGTCAATTTCCAGTCGATGCATGAACAAATTTGCGAATCTAGGAGCTGCACAATTGCCCATTGAAGTGCCCACTAGTTGCAGGTTGAACTCGTTATTCCAGCTAAAATAACTGTGATATAACATAAGGATCACTGACAGAATATCGAGGAGCAAAATATCGACCTGCCAAAATATCGTGGAGAAAATATAGAATGCCAGAATATCGAATTCCTATCTTCAAACAGGTAAGTACAAAAATATTGACTCCAAAATATCGTTGTGAAAAATATAAACAGTCAAAATATCGAATTTTTTAAATGTCTTAAAAGTAATTTAAAATTAATATAATAATAAATATAATTTAAACATACTTAAAAGACTTAAATAAACAAAAAAATAAATAAATAATTAATGCAACGTACATTTTTTTTAACCCCTTCGATGCTCATGACGAGCTCAGCTCGTCATGAGGTACACCTCTCGTACACTCAGGACGAGCTGAGCTCGTCATGAACCGCGGGTTTTTAAAAACTTCAGCGCACAGCGGAAATCTGCACCGCACGCAAGGTGTTAAAATAATTTTAATATATATATATATATAAATATATACATATATATATATATATATATATATATATATATATATATATATATATATATATATATATTCACTGAAAAAACCATAGGTTATAGACCATATATAGTTAGGAATTCGCATTTACAAAACCTTATTTTACTCACACAAAACCATTTAAATTCCATATATAGTTAGGTGCACTAACTATATATCGCGCACCCGCAATCCACTGCTGATGATGTCACATATTACATCATTCATGACATGGTCAGTGACATCACTGATGACATCACTGATGACATCTCAAATGACATCACTGATGACATCTCAAATGACATCACTGATGACATCACTGATGACATCTCATTTGACATTACTGATCACATCACTGATGATATCATTCATGTGATAATACGATGAACCTCTTCAGACTCTAATATAACCTTAGATACAATCAGTGTAAACAGACACTCACAGACTGTCACTCATCCATGGAGTTACTCACACACCTAGTCAGTCATGCAAAGAATCAATCACACCTCCATTTCCTCAACTATACAGTTATACAAACTTTACTTATTCAAACATATACTAACACATATTTACTCTCTTATACAATCCCTGATACAAGTTCACAATGATCCATACAGCCACTCACACATTCACTGGCTCTTATGCACAGTTATTTATATATGTCAACTCTCACATGTACTGTGTTTTACATATGTACTTACTTTGACATGTAGCACTGAGATATCCATTCACTCACCAATACACTCATGCACACAGTCAACCGCCCATACAGCTGTTTCCACATGCACTTTTGAAACCATACATCTAGTGAATCAACTGCTCACACATCTATGCACAGAGTCATACACCTCGCAGCCACCCACACACACACTCAGTCTCCCATACAAATACTTGGGCAACCAATCAATAACCCATATAGTTACTCATATAGCTACTTAGCAACACATGCAACAGTTTACAGAACAACAGACATGATGCACAAATTAAGACAGTTTAGTCACTAACCCATGCACTCAGTGAGACACATTTAATCACTCACTCATACAGTCAGTCATGCACCTACTAAATCCTTCATCCAGACACTTATACATCCACTCATTCTTCAATATGTAAGACATATTTTAACTTTACAGAAACATACAGTCACTGGATGTTGTCATCAGTGATGTCATCAGTGATGTCATTTGAGATGTCATCAGTGATGTCACTGACCATGTCATGAATGATGTAATATGTGACATCATCAGCAGTGGATTGCGGGTGCGCGATATATAGTTAGTGCAACTAACTATATATGGAATTTAAATGGTTTTGTGTGAGTAAAATAAGGTTTTGTAAATGCGAATTCCTAACTATATATGGTCTATAACCTATGGTTTTTTCAGTGAATTTTCAAGGTTTTGTAAATGCTAATTCCTAACTATATATCGTCTATAACCTATGGTTTTTTCAGTGAATTTTCAAGGTTTTGTAAATGCTAATTCCTAACTATATATGGTCTATAGCCTATGTTTTTTTCAGTGAATATATATATATACATACATATATAAACATATATCATCTGTATATCTATATAAATACAAAAATAAATGCATGCATACATGTACTTATATGCATACAGATGCATGTTATTTACATGAAAGTTGAAAAAACACTAATAAAAGCAAAGCTAAAAAGCCACCTCATTACAAACAGAATGGCTTTAACTGAAACGGGGGCGAGATCTATTGCATTTTCAATGCTTGTTTACTTTGGTTCCATCAAGAAGGCATTCAGATGTGTCACACATTTGCCATAAATTCTGAATGTTAGCACTCTAGTTGCACATTAGATCACTGTAGTAAAGCTACTGCTCACCAGGGACGTCTGCTGCTGGTATTCAAAGTGCATGTTTCAGTTTGCATGTCAGAATTTTTTTAATGAAATAGAAGAGGATTTGAGAAGTCACTCAAAATGATTCCTAATTTTTCTTTCTGAAGCACTAATCATACTTTCTATGGCAAAATTAACCCCCTCATGTTGTTCCTTTTTAAATTGAGTGTTTTCAGACTTACCACTTCATTCCAATCAAGATGGCTTCTGGTGTGCCATACTTTTGTCATAAGTAAGACTGTTAGCGCTCTAGTTGTTCTTTAGAACACTCTGG
This sequence comes from Lissotriton vulgaris, assembly GCF_964263255.1. NCBI lineage: Eukaryota > Metazoa > Chordata > Amphibia > Caudata > Salamandridae > Lissotriton > Lissotriton vulgaris. Next base: position 337,640,698 of record NC_141700.1, read on the forward strand.
GACATTCTGTCATTGGGCTATACTTGGGGTACATCTGGGTGAAATTTGGGCTACATTTAGGCTCTTTTGTCTCTGGTGGCCATCTTGGGAGACTGTATGTCAGAATTTTTTAATGAAATTGAAGAGGGTTTGAGAAGTCACTCAAAATGTGCCCTAATTTTTCTTTCTGCAGCACTAATCATAATTCATATGGCAAAATATACCCCCTCATTTTGTTCCTTTTTAAATTAAATGTTTTAAGAGTTACCACTTTATTCCAATCAAGATGGCTTCAGGTGTGCCATACCTTTGTAATAAGTAGGACTGTTAGCGCTCTAGTTGTTCTTTAGAACACTCTGGGACATTCTGTCGTTGGGCTATACTTGGGCTACATCTGGGTGATATTTGGGCTACCTTTGGGCTCTTTTGTCTCTGGTGGCCATTTTGGGAGACTGCATGTCAGAATTTTTTAATGAAATAGAAGAGGATTTGAAAAGTCACTCAAAATGTGCCCTAATTTTTCTTTTTGTAGCACTAATAATACCTTCTATTGCATAATATACCCCCTCATTTTGTTCCTTTTTAAATTAAATGTTTTAAGAGTTACCACTTTATTCCCATCACGATGGCTCCAGGTGTGCTATGCCTTTGTAATAAGTAGGACTGTTAGCGCTCTAGTTGTTCTTTAGAACACTCTGGGACATTCTGTCATTGGGCTATACTTGAGCTACATCTGGGTGATATTTGGGCTACATTTGGGCTCTTTTGTCTCTGGTGGCCATTTTGGGAGACTGCATGTCAGAATGTTTTAATGAAATAGAAAAGGATTTGAGAAGTCACTCAAAATGTGCCCTAATTTTTCATTCTGCAGCACTAATCATACTTTCTATGGCAAAATATACCCCCTCATGTTGTTTCTTTTTAAATTAAATGTTTTAAGAGTTACCACTTTATTCCAATCAAGATGGCTTCAGGTGTGCCATACCTTTGTAATAAGTAGGACTGTTAGCGCTCTAGTTGTTCTTTAGAACACTCTGGGACATTCTGTCATTGGGCTATACTTGGGCTACATCTGGGTGATATTTGGGCTACATTTGGGCTCTTTTGTCTCTGGTGGCCATTTTGGGAGACTGCATGTCAGAATGTTTTAATGAAATAGAAAAGGATTTGAGAAGTCACTCAAAATGTGCCCTAATTTTTCATTCTGCAGCACTAATCATACTTTCTATGGCAAAATATACCCCCTCATGTTGTTTCTTTTTAAATTAAATGTTTTAAGAGTTACCACTTTATTCTAATCAAGATGGCTTCAGGTGTGCCATACCTTTGTAATAAGTAGCACTGTTAGCGCTCTAGTTGTTCTTTAGAACACTCTAGGAGGCTGCAGTAGAACACAAAGGAATCAACTGACAGTCTCTGTCCTTGTTGGATGTACATGTTTTACTGAGAATGTCAGACTTCATTTTCACATGACTGAGAAAGATAATGTGAACTTACAGAAAATATGCTTTCAGTTTAGCTTATAGATCCCCTTCCAAACCACTGTGGGAAAATCATGAGATATTAGTATTCTTTCAAACAATATTCATGATATCACAGAGAAGGTTTTTTCACATGGTAAAATCACCTTAGAACCCACCACAATTCCTAAAACGAGTATGGTACCATCAACAAATGATTTATAATGTAACTAAAGTCCTAAAACCCTCTATTAACTACAATGCTTTTTAATGAGGTGCTATCATGTATATTGGTCCCAAGATGGCTGCCAACACTTCTTGGATGAAGTGCTGACAGCCAATCAGATCAGATGTGTGGTTAGGCTCCGCCCAGATATATATCTTTTTTTGAACCTAAATTACTCAAAATCCACTGGAGCACATATATTGAGACCTAGCAAAGGCACATCGGGCTAACAGCCCCTACAATTTTGCCAAGTTTCTTGCAAATCCATTCAGCCGTTCGAGCTAAAAGTGAGGCCAACCGCCCTATGGAAATTAACATGGGAAAAACGTGTTTTGGGACCCCCCTTTTTTCTCGGCCCCCCCTTGATGAAATCCCCCCAAATTGTCAGGGGCTGCTCAGAAACAAAATGTTCCATTTTCCTGAAAATTGCAGCCAATTCCGTCCACAAACGCCAAAGTTATTAGACATAGAATTTTCAAAAATCCCATAGAGAAAAAATCCTAACTATATATACCTACTGGCGGCCGCCAGTAGGTAATATATATATATATATATATATATATATATATATATATATATATATATATATATATATACATATTATTAACATAACATATACAATATTTTCAACGTAGGATAGCGAGAGGGTTAAATTTACTATTACCACTCCAGTGAGTGCAACAGTAGGGAAAACATTGAATAGCGTAGGGGTAAAAATTACTATTCCCACTCTTGAGAGTGCAACAGTAGGGAAAACATTGAATAGCGTAGGGGTAAAAATTACTATTCCCACTCTTGAGAGTGCAACAGTAGGGAAAGCATTGGATAGCGTAGAGGTAAAAATTACTATTGCCACTCCAGAGAGTGCAACAGTAGGAAAAGCGTTGGATAGCGTAGAGGTACAAATTACTATTCCCACTCCAGAGAGTGCAACAGTAGGGAAAGCGTTGGATAGCGTAGGGGTAAAAATTACTATTCCCACTCCAGTGAGTGCAAATACTTCATATTTGAATTAAATTAAATTAAATATAATACCAATTATAAATAATATAAAATAATTCACAATTTTATATAATATATTAATTAATCAATTACAAATACAAAGGAAATGTAATTATTAAAAAAATTACCTACTAATACAAATTATTTACCAATTAGCACTAAATTAATTAACAATTAATATAAAATTAAATATTACAACAAAAATAAGCAATAAATAAATTTGAAAATTTAATTATTTATAATTCAATTACTTCCCACACTATTCCCCTATAAACGCACAACCCACTACTGAAAAGAAATTAATACAATTAACATAATTATTAATTAATCAATTCATTAAAACTATTTACCAATTATATTTTAATTAATTACCAATTAATAATTAATTAACAATTAAATAAAAATAAATACCAATAAATAAATTAACATATTTAATTATTATATTTAAATTACTTCCCACCCTATTCCCCTATAAACCCACAACCCACTGCAGAAAATACATTAATTAAATTAACATAATTATCAATTAATCAATTAATTAAAATTAATTACCAATTAATAATTATTTACTAATTAATTCAACGTAAATACCAATACATAAATTAACATATTTAATTAATTATATTTAAATTACTTCCCATTCTATTCCCCTATAAACCCACAACCCGCTACAGAATTATATTACGCAAAAATTAAATGCAACTAAATTAATTAATTAAAATGAATTATAAAATAAATATACACTTTTCACACATATAGTAACATAAAAAACACTTAAAAAAATTCATATTAACTTACTTACCTCAAATTCGATATTTTTGTTGTCTATATTCTGTCCATTCGATATTTTGTCCATTCTATATTTTGGATTCAATATTAATGCTATTCTATTCAATATTTTGCTATTCTATTCAATATTTTTGTAGTCTATATTCTGTCCATTCGATATTGTGTCCATTATATATTTTTAACTCAATATTTTGGCCAATCGATATTTTTTATTCGATATTATGACTGTATACCATAACATAAATTGCATGAGCTTGAGTAGTAACACTTTTAGGTCATCATTCATGGGGTTTAAGAGTAGAAAGGATTCCAAAGCTTCAATGCCCCTGTTGTGTGGTATTGAGGTGTATAAGGCGCACACATCGATGGTAACCAGGGTATATTGGATGTTTGGGTTTAACGTAACTTTATTCAGTTGGTTCAAGAAATCATTGGGAGATCTGTTCTGAACCAGAAGAATATTCACATACTGAAAAGAACATTTTGCAAAAATACAGGGAGAGGAAATATCCTGAAGCCACCTTGCTGGCTGCTCGTGAACGCGTCACGCTTAAAGACAGAAAAGATCTTCAAACTCCCAACTTGGGCCTGCGCAAAACTGAAAGACCAGTATTCATGTCTAAATATTCTTCTAGAAGTCCAATGATAAAAAACATCATTTTACGCAACTGGCAGATGATACAACTCGAACCAGATTTTCAAGGCATTTTTAACGGCACTCCATTGTTTGCCTATCAAAGAGCAAATAATCTCAAAAACATGCTGGAACTCAAACCTAAACCATCAGACTCTGTTTTTTCTGGTACCAAACCATGCCACAACTGCAGTCACTGCAATAATATAATCAGAGGCAATAATATAATCAAAACCAATGCCACCTGCGACTCCATGAACTTGGTGTACCTGCTGAAGTGCCCTTGTGGCTTACCCTATGTGGGAAAGACTGAAAGGAAACTCAAAGTCCGTCTAACGGAACACAAAAGTACTATAAGGAACAAGAATCTGAAAGCTCATTTCATCTCAGCCCAGCATAACATCAGCCAACTAAGGTTCCTTGTACTGGAGGTTGTCCCAATGAGATCAGCGTAGATAATTGCAAGAGATTATTACAGCGTGAACTTTTCTGGATCAAATTGCTGGAATCATGTCAACCAAAAGGACTCAATGAATGGATTGAATATAATTGCTTCCTCTAAAACATGCGTTTGCTTCCTGTTGATCATTGTTGCTTTTGCTTGTTAACGTTTCATGTTTTCTTCTACCTACTACTTTTTTCCCTCATTTCTTCTGTCTTAATGTATCCCTATTCTAATGGTTCTTTTTTTTCTCCCCAGTGAAATGGTTCTATCTTCCTTCATCTTTGCATTCACTTTTTTTAGCCTTCTTACTTCAATATTCTTACTTTTTTGCCCTTGTATCGTATTCTTCCTCTCATTTTCTTTTGGAAATATTGAAATGACTATTGTTTTGTATCAACCTTGAACTTTGTAGTTACCATGTTCCATGTACTGGTTATTATTTCCGAAACTTCGCCTATCCAATATGGCCGACACTGGCTGGATCACAACCATTGTCGTACTTCCTTGTTGATCATTCTTGTTTGCTTCGATAACCTTGCTCTTAGGGGCTATGCACTTGGGCTACATTGTATGGAACCCTCGGGTCGTTTTTACACATTTTATTTTGCTCCGATATCACTCGTGAGATCTTTGTTTATAGTCCTTCCTTCATGTCGCTGGCCTTATTCGGTCCGTTATCTATGTCCTTGCACAAACTTCTTCCGCGCTCCGGCACTCCATGCTTCTGAATCGGTAACCGTCACAGAACGCTGTAACCAGAACGTTTTGGGTAAGAACACTTCACTTGAATGTCGGTTTCGATTCTACTTTGTTGTGTAAGGTATGCGCACCAACCAGGTGTTTTCTTTGGGGATTCCCATTGGTATTTTTTTGACTTTCTTGTTTTCGTTACGCACATATTTTTGGTTTTACAAGTTCGTCTCTCGCCTCACCTCGTTGTTCCCTCATGGTGCACACGAACCCAGAGCATAATTTCCTACTTGCACTCTGTTACTGTTCGGTGTCACCTATCATCCGCAACTTTTATTTTCTAGTCGCTTTTTTCTGTAGTTGAGGATAAATTCCCCTTCCTAAAACAGTGTCTATTCCCTTCACAGATAAACCCTACTCTCCTGATGAAGGGACTTCCGTCCCGAAATGCATAGGGACAGTGGCACTCTAAAACGTTTGTGATGGATAACGAACTGAACATTATCATTTAGTCAATATGAATATAAATATATGACTTCTTCGATTAAAATCATGATGAACTAATTGGATTCTTGACTTCGAGCATTTTTTGAAGAAATTGAGGTAGTTACCTCCACAGGAGCACCCACAGGATTCAGTGTGGGAATTTCCCACACCTCCTCCCCATTAGTTTTCAAGTTTGAGTCTCTCATCAGCCAGAAGAAACCATTCCTGAGGCGCCCAGAAACGAACTATACATTTGATTTAGGATTACCTTTGTTTGAACTTGTATCATAATTTAATGTGTGCCACACCATCTTTCATTTTTACATTCACTAGACCCCATGGGTACTTGATCATGTAAATTGTATTAGTTGAATGGCCTATATTGATACTCTTTGCGTTCTCAGTTAGTTTGCAAATGTCACATGATTCACACTTCGAGTGTCCTGTGACTGGAGGAAGATCCTATAATTTGTGATGGTCCTTCCGTGTGTCTAGTCAAGGTCTTGTGTGCACTAGATGATCCCATATGTTCTGACTTCTCTCGAAAGAAAAAAGTGGGTTATCCAAGTTCAGGCCATTCAAATTTAAAATCTGCCAATCATGCAATATGATTCACTTGATGTTGTTGGAGGCAGTATTGAAAGTTGTAACGCAGATGGCACTGCTGTTTTTTGGCTTGCCCACTTTCTCCAAATGAGCCTCTCTGTTGCAGTTAAGTGCTCTCTTCTGTGCCTTTTTGATGACTCTGTTCAGGTATTCCCTCATGTGAAGTTTTTCTGCCAAGATACCTGACTCCCCTATGAAGTCACCTGTGTTGGAGCAGTTCCTCCGTAGGCTGAGGAAATGTCCTACATGTAGGTTTTCCCTCTGGGATTTCGGACTAAAACTCTCAAATAAAAGGAGCCCATTCCTATCAGTATGTATATATATACGACCTGTGTCAGAATTTTACCATCCTTTGGGAGGATCTTAGAAAGGGTAACACTCCTTAGTCACAATATATGTGAAGTGTGAGAGGTGTTTTTGGCTATTCAGCCAATGTAAAAAATCTGTGATGGGTGATTCGTTCCCATCCCATATCAGTAGTGCATCATCAATGAACCGTCTCCAAAGTTTGATGTTATTGCTCCAAGGGCTACCAGGATCAAAAATGAATAGTTGTTCAAAGGACGCCACAAAGAGGCCCACTAGGCTTGGAGAGGAAGCACTCCCCATCAAAGTGCTGTGGGTTTGTAGATAGTAAGTTCTTTGAAATTCAAAGAAATCTTAGTTTGGGCAATCTCAGTCAGTTGCAGGATAAATGACCTTGGAGTGCAATACGACCAATCCTGGTCACGTAAGATCTCCTCTATCACTCTCAATGTCTCCTTCTGGGGGATATTGGTATAGAGGGACTCAATATCCAAACCAACCAGGATTCTCGGGTCGGATCAAAGTTCATGTCCTTGATCAGGTTGAAGACATCAGTTGTGTCCTTAGGGGAGGCCTTCCTATTCTGAACTAAGGGTTTCAGAAAGAAACTGCAAAACTGTGACAATGGTTTCAGAATACACTCAATGCCAGACACAATGGGTCTACCTGGGGAGGCCTGGTCGATTTGTGCACATTTGGGAGGGGGAAGAAGTATGGTACAGTAGAGTCTGTTGTCAGAGAAAGTTATCTTCTTTTTCTGTAATCCAGTTATTGCTAGGTTGCTTCCTCAGCCAAAGTCACTAACTCAATTTTGATCTCTGGGGAGGGATCCCTCTAGAGGATTTTGTAGTTCCTGCTGTCTGAAAGTAATCTCAATCATTCTCTCCCATAAGAACTTTTCGTTTGGAGGACAATTGCTCCTCCCTTGTCAGCAGGTTTTATAATGACATCAGAGTTTCCTTTCAATTGTTCCAGTGTCTCCTTCTCATCCCTAGTGAGGTTCTTTACAGCCTGTTTGAAGGTGGCTACCTCCATGGGGAGTGCTGAAGTCAAGGGGTGAAATTAGACTAGGGACGAAAATTGGTCTCCCCTTTACTCTCTCCTGAATCAGGTATGCCCTCAAAGAAAACCTTCAGTCTGATGTTCCTAAAAAAGTTTCTGTCTGAGTTTAAAGATATCCAGTCTGTTGGTAGGAACAAACCCCAGGCCCTTATTCAACAGTCTTTCCATGGTTCAGTAAGTGGGGTATCATTAAGATTCATAACTAGGCTCACTCCCTACTCGCTCCAGGGGAGGGGTCCGCAATATTCTCTTTGCCATCCTCTGATTCAAATTCGCCCACTGCAGTCCTAGTGTACCCCTTTGTGTGCCCCTGCCTCTCCCTTTGCCTCTCCCTAAAAAAGGATTGGGCATTTGAGGGTACTGGGGATTTTGCAGTTCCTGCATCAGTGGGAACAGTTGATAAATTGGGGGCCTACCAATGTCCTGCCCAGAAAAATGTGGGTACATTGGATTGAATGTTGGGCGTGGTCTTGAGTAGTAGCCCCTACCTCTTCCCATTTTGCTGGGCTTATTGTCATAGTTGCTCCGGTCACTGCTGGAGCTCATTGTGTCAGTATTCACTTTACCACCCTGATATCCCTTTTCATATCATCATTTTTTTCTGGATGTATTCCTCTGTAGTGTATGGGTACACATTTTCCTTAGAGAATTTTCTCAAGTCCTTCTGTAGCTTGTTAATTTTGGACTTTATTAGATAAGCTTTGTATTAGCCTAATTCACTATTAGTCTCCTCCAATTTGCTTTTATATGTAGCTAACACAATGCTTGGCTTCAAACCTTGTTCACTGTCCTGGATCCGTATGTAGGGGGTGTCAGCTATTCTTTTCGCTGTTGTAATGACCTGGGATGTGGACAGGCATTATAAAGGGTACCACGATTGCTGTGGTGCTGGAGTCAGTCTTTCACTGCATCTTTCAGTATATGACGCTACACCATGCTGCAGTACACTGTTGCTTATGTTGCTGTATTTTTCTCCATATCTCATATTGCAATTATTTGAACCAGAGGAGCTTAGCAAGTGAGAATCATTGAGTGGCATTTTGTGTTGCCTTGATCCCTTTTTCCTCTAAATACTGGGATCTTAAGTGGAGAGTGGGATTTTTTGCTGCTCCCACACCAGCTATCTTCTAAGAACTTTTATTACATGTTGAAAAAACCCATTATATATATATATATATATATATATATATATATTCAATGAAAAAACCATTGGTTTTAGGCCATATATAGTTAGGAATTAGCATTTACAAAACCTTATTTTACTCGCATAAAACCATTGAAATTCCATATATAGTTAGAAGCGCTAACTATATATCGCGCACCCGCAATCCACTGCTGATGATGTCACATATTACATCATTCATGACATGGTCAGTGACATCACTGATGACATCACTGATGACATCTCAAATGACATCACTGATGACATCACTGATCACAACATCCAGTGATTGTATGTGTCTGTAAAGTTTAAATATGTTTCACATATTGAAGAATGAGTGGATGTATAAGTGTCTGGATGAAGAATTTAGTAGGTGCATGACTGACTGTATGAGTGAGTGATTAAATGTGTCTCACTGAGTGCATGGGTTAGTGACTAAACTGTCTTAATTTGTGCATCAGTATGTTTTTTTGTTGTGTAAGCTGCTGCATGTGTTGATCAGTAGCTATAAGAGTGGCCATATGGGTTATTGATTGGTTGCCCAAGTATTTGAATGGGAGGCTGAGTGTGTGTGTGGGTGGCTGGGAGGTGCGTGACTCTGTGCATAGATGTGTAAGCAGTTGATTCACTAGGAGTATGAGTTCAAGAGTGCATGTGGAAACAGCTATATGGGCGGTTGACTATGCATGGGTGTGTTGGTGAGTGAATGGATTTCTCATTGCTACATGTGCAAGTAAGTACGTATGTAAAACACAATACATGTGAGAGTTGAGATATATAAATAACTGAACATAAGAGCCAGTGAATGTGTGAGTGGCTGTATCGATCACTGTGAGCTTGTATCAGGGATTATATAAGAGAATAAATATGTGTTATTATATGTTTGAATAAGTAAGATGTGTATAACTTTATAGTTGAGGAAATGGAGGTGTGATTGATTCTTTGCATGACTGACTAGGTGTGTGAGTAACTCCATGGATGAGTGACAGTCTGTGAGTGTCTGTTTATACTGAGTGTATGTAAGGTTATATTAGAGTCTGAAGAGGTTCATTGTATTATCACATGAGTGATGTGATCAGTGATGACAAATGAGATGTCATCAGTGATGTCATTTGAGTTGTCATCAGTGATGTCATCAGTGATGTCATTTGAGATGTCATCAGTGATGTCATTTGAGTTGTCATCAGTGATGTCATTTGAGATGTCATCAGTGATGTCATCAGTGATGTCACTGACCATGTCATGAATGATGTAATATGTGACATCATCAGCAGTGGATTGCGGGTGCGCGATATATAGTTAGCGCTTCTAACTATATATGGAATTTCAATGGTTTTATGCGAGTAAAATAAGGTTTTGTAAATGCTAATTCCTAACTATATATGGCCTAAAACCAATGGTTTTTTCATTGAATTTTCAAGGTTTTGTATATGCAAATCCCTAACTATATATCCACTATAACCTATGGTTTTTTCTGTGAATTTCATTGGTTTTTTAATAGCAAATATGAAAAGCTTTAAAATGTCAAGTACGTGATAGATAAAAACATTTTCGTATTTATGCACGCTGATGTGCTTTGAACGCTGCATCCCCCCCCCTCCCCTCTTTTGTCTTAGTAGTACTCTCTCTTTGCAGATACTGAAGGGTAGTTAACGCAGGCCTTTACCCCCGTTGTAATCCGTCGTGCCTCCTTGTCTCTCCATTTGATTGATTGTTGTCCAAGCATTTACTGTTTTAGAATTGGTTCTCTTTGGATCATTCTCTATTTACAAACAAGCACAAAGTCGCAATACTCTGTTTAGTCTTTGCAGATAGTGAAAAATCGTGTAAAAAAATAAAAGTAATCGAGCAAAATCAGTAGGCCACTAATTGGATCTCTTTTTGACCTCGCTAAAATAGAAATATTAGGAACAACCCTTCATGAGAAATACGAAAATAGTGAGATGAACTGAGCTCCACACCATGAGGGCTGCAAGACAGCTCGGCTCCATCACCCATCCCGCACAAAATAACGACAAACCCTATGCAAATATTAAAAATATAGACAACACACCAGCAAAGAAACAGGGTAAAACATTTTATTAAAAAACTATTTACATAACGTTGGTTTATAAGATGATGTCAGTAGTGGACCGATGTGTGAATAGATCGAAAACAGCACAAGGCTCCAAGATCCGGATGGCAAGCTCCTGGATGTTGGGTGCCATAGTTTAGAGTTCTGAATTTCAGCCTTTTTCAATGCCTGTGCTTTGTTGAATCAAAATGGCGGCTTGACACAAAGCTGACTCAAGCGTTGCTACTGATGCTATGCAGACCAAAACTGGTTTTCAGTTTGTACATTTTTCTAGATTTTTCAATCCAAGTTTGGTTGACTTTGTAGAACGATGGCTTCAGATTTTCAACATACGGTGTGGTGGCGCTGACTGGGAGGGGGCGCTTCGCTCCTGCCCCCTCCCCAAGTAAGATTTTCATACGTGAAAGTACGTTAATGGTTTTGGTCCCTGAGATGCTTCGATGTCACTACCATTCTCAAATAGCATAAGTTCTGGATGTTGGGTGCCATAGTTAAGAGTTCTGAGCAGTGCTTGTAACACTGTCTGAAGCTTATTTCCACCTACTGCAGCTTCACTATTCTCAAAGTAAGTGAGTGTCGTTTGTGGACCTGACTGCATTAGAAAACAATGTGATATGTTACCTTCCTAAACAGCTTGACGGAGGCCCCTGAGGGGCGGTGTGATGGCCATGGACTCAGAGAAGACGCTTGGCTCCGACACTCTCCCCAAGTCTTATAGCACTGGTGTAGCCTGAGATCGCCCCCGACATAGGCGGCCGGCTCCCGGGGTCCGGCGGAACTTTTTGCCTTTTGATGACTCTTCAATTCTGGACCTTGTCCCACAATCCGTTTGACCTGAAGACAAGCTGTAGTGGGGCGCCCCTTTATCGTTTTAGTTGCCATTCCGCCCGCTTTAGCTACACTGTGCCTCTTCCGCCATTCAGCTGTTTACCGCCCGCTCTTGCGACTACAGCGTCTCGCTCACCATGTAGTTGAGATGCGCCCGCTCTTGCGGTGCAGCGATAGGCGGCTGCCACAGGACTCTCAAAATGGCGGCCGGCTCTTCGGTTTTGGGCCTGGTCCACTAAAATGGCCCTGGGACACCTTGGAACTCGGACGCTTGTCTGCTAGGGCTTGGGTCCCATTCTCGAAAAGCGTCCCCTCAGCCGTGAAGATTCTACAAAAGTCTTGGGGGCCTCCGACTCCCGCAGGCTTCTGGTGGGGAGCGGCTGCCATGATTGCTCGTGGAATGGCCACGACGGAGCTACGAGATGGTAGTGGTCTCATGCTGACGCCAGCTTTAGTCTGAAACATCCAGAAACACTATAGACTACCAATTCGATCAGTTCCGGTAGCGCCCCAACATGACCCGGAAGAGAAGAACTTGCCCTCCCCTCTTTGACTGATGGTTCTTGTTGCCTGTCCCCTCTGTTGTCATTTAACAGAACTTTTTGGACTGCTGAAAGGGGTTGTGTTCTGAACGCTGGTTGGTGGAGACATTTAGACTATATTCTTGACCTACGTTGTCGCGTAATGCGTTTTATGACACGCCGCGTTAGCGCACCCGGAAGTGATCCGAGGCGCGGCGCGCAGCGCGTAACGTAAGCATAACAGGTCATGTGACTTGTTAATAAAACTTTTCATTGGTTCATTTTACTTTTGTTAATTTAATGATGAAAAGCTTGGTCATATGACCTAAAAATTACGCTTTTTATTATTTTCGAACAATATTTTTTTTTCAAACATATGTTATAATATTCCAGGCTAATGTACTTTCCCGGAAAATTTACAACTGTCTTGCAAGTAAAATATATTCCTTTTTCGAGAAAAAGGGCGTTTCTTCCTTCCATGACGGAGCCGTTGAGTAAAAGAGATTCGGCCTGCTGTCTTAGTCGCCGATACGCCTGATTATCAGATTCTTATCGATCACTTTATGTTGCAGACATGAAAAACACAACTGCCCTTGACCATTTATCTTTACTGCGTTCCTACATATTATACCTTTTATCCGTCATGTAATTGGACTGCTTTATTTCACTTGCCTTTTACTGATTCGAAAACAGTCACTAAAAGTAAAAACTTTACAAATGTAAATACTACTACCGTGTTTTGTTTTAAAAACCTTTATTGTGAAAATGTCAGTATACAAATACGGGCCTATAACCACGTGGGCCGGCCACGGAGCAAACTGAAATCGTATATGATGAGGAGACATTTACACTGTAGAAGAACGTAACGAGCGGGCCATTAGGTGACAAGAACAAAGGTGTCTAACAGTTGCGGAATCGGTGAACGTACATTTTGTAATTAAAATACGACAGGGCCACTTACAATAACATTTTCTAGATATACATTTGCGGGCAAGGAGTTACGAGTCCCATTTATACCGGCGCCATTTTGGGCGAGGCCGGGCAGGTCCAAGATATAGTCAAAATGTCTCCACCAACCATCGGCCAGACCAGAACCCCTTTCGGTCCTTTATGCTACAAGATGGTGTCTTCCATTCAGAAAATATTGGTGGCAGCATTTTGAAAGGAAACAGAAACAGCCGTTCTCCTAGTGAGTTTCACATTGTTACATTTAGGAAGAATGTTGAAGAGTAGTATGTGGAAAATCTGAAGCCATTTTTCTACAAACTCTCAATCAGACTTGGATGGAAAAAAAAACCTGAAGAATGTACAAACTGAAAACCAATTTTTGTCTGTATAGCACCAACAGTAACGCTTGAGTCAGCTTTGTGTCAAGCCGCCATTTTCATTCAATCAATAGCGTCCCCCTGCACACATTCAGGGACCTGGTCGTGTCTTCAGATGAAACGCATTGTAGGAAAAGAAGCAGAAAGGAAAAGGCAAAAAGTTCCGCCGGACCTAGTGAAGCTGCAGCAGGTGCAAATAAGCTTCAGACAGTCTTACAAGCACTGCTCAGAACTCCCAACTGAGGCACTCAACATCCAGGACTTGCCATTCGGATCTTGGTGCCTTGTGCTGGTTCCGACCTATTCACACATCGGTCCACTACTGACATCACCTCATAAGCCAACGGGGCACCCCACGCCGACTTTCGGCGCAGCATTGTAGGATGGCCACACCAGTGCGGCAACTTGCTGGACACAACATCGGGGCCATCAAGATCTCGGCGCGTTCGACTCACTGTACCGCAACAGTGACCGCAACTCAGCTGGACACGCCGTCTTTCGGCGCAGCATTGTAGGATGGCCACACCAGTGCGGCAATTTGCTGGACACCACCTCGGTGCCATCCGGATCTCGGCGCGTTCGAGTCACTGTACCGCAACAGTGACCGCAACTCAGCTGGACACGCCGTCTTTTGGCGCAGCATTGTAGGATGGCCACACCAGTGCGGCAATTTGCTGGACACCACCTCGGTGCCATCCGGATCTCGGCGCGTTCGAGTCACTGTACCGCAACAGTGACCGCAATTCAGCTGGACACGCCGTCTTTCGGCGCAGCATTGTAGGATGGCCACACCAGTGCGGCAATTTGCTGGACACCACCTCGGTGCCATCCGGATCTCGGCGCGTTCGAGTCACTGTACCGCAACAGTGACCGCAATTCAGCTGGACACGCCGTCTTTCGGCGCAGCATTGTAGGATGGCCACACCAGTGCGGCAATTTGCTGGACACCACCTCGGTGCCATCCGGATCTCGGCGCGTTCGAGTCACTGTACCGCAACAGTGACCGCAACTCAGCTGGACACGCCGTCTTTCGGCGCAGCATTGTAGGATGGCCACACCAGTGCGGCAATTTGCTGGACACCACCTCGGTACCATCCGGATCTCGGCCCGTTGTGCTGCCTTCGGCCTATTCGCACATCGGTCCGCTACTGACGCCGCCTCACGTGCCAACGGATTTTCTACGCTTTTTGTAGCCCTATGCCGCATAACAGGTCATGTGACTTGTTTATAAAACTTTTCATTGGTTCATTTTACTTTTGGTTTCCTAAAGATGGAAGGCTTGGTCATATGACCTAAAAATAACACTTTTCATTGGCTTAGAACATTTTTTTTTCCCAAACGATGAAAGCCCCACCTTGTTTCTGGATCATTCAGACTGAAGCTGGCGTCAGCATGAGAGCACCACCATCTCGTGGCTCCGTCGTGGTCATTCCGCGAGCAATCATGGCAGCCGCTCCCCACCGGAAGCCTGCGGGAGTCGGGGGCCCCCAAGACTTTTATACAATCTTCACGGCTGAGGGGACGCTTTTCGAGAATGGAGCCCAAGCCCTAGCAGGCAAGCGTCCGAGTTCCAAAGTGTCCCAGGGCCATTTCAGTGGACCAGGCCTAAAACCGAGGAGCTGTCCGCCATTTTAAGAGCCATGTGGCAGCCGCCTATCGCTGCACTGCAAGAGTGGGAGCAACTCAACAACATAGTGAGCGAGACGCTGTGGCCGCAAGAGCGAGCGCAACTCAGCTAGATGGCCGCCACCTGGGGAGGCCCGTTCACGCCGGCTCCCCCACGCCCCCCCCCGGGCCGCCGCATGCCAATTTTCGGAGCAGCATTGTAGGATACCAAAACCAGTGCGGCAGTTTACTGGACATCACCTGGGTGCCTGTCGTACATGTTGTGTCAGCCATGTGACACTGGACACAGACCGCTACTGACGAGGCCTCCCCCCGCACCACCCGGGACGCCCCACGCTGTTTTTCTGTGCTGCATTGTAGGATCCCTAAACCAGTGCGGCACCCAGGCGACATCACCTGGGTGCCGTCCAGAACTCTGCACGTTGTGCTGCCTTGGGACTATTCGCACAACAGACCGCTACTGACGAGGCCTCCCCCCGCCCCACCCGGGACGCCCCACGCCAATTTTCGGAGCAGCATTGTAGGATTCCTAAACCAGTGCGGCACCCAGGCGACATCACCTGGGTGCCGTCCAGAACTCTGCACGTTGTGCTGCCTTAGGACTATTCGCACAAAAGACAGCTTCTAACCATTGTTGCTTTTTGTGTTGAGAAATGTTTAAATGTTTTTAGTTTTTGTTCCGTTCGTTAAAGTTAGTAGTTAATAAAGTTTTATAACCTTACTTTGTTGGAGTGTTATCTATTTTTTTAAAAACGGGTGAATGGGGCCTTGAATCGGGTTATTGTCATGTGTGGGCTTTGGAAGTGTGCTGCTGCAGGATCGGACATTTCAAACTCAAATGCACGTTCTTTTTCTTACCTTTCCGAAGCATGGAGCGCAATAGCAGACAGAGAAAGGGTGATGCACGTGTTGAACACTACCTGACCTGGCAAGTTGCTGGCAGTGCCCCCCCGCCCGCTCCTGAAAGAGGGCACACACACACCGCCGCCCCGAGTACTTCACAAATCTTTAAAAGACCATGCGCTTGTTCATGAGGCTTAAATGGTTTATCACCTCTTCTAGAACCCCTGCATCGACCCTCTGACGTTTCATGGAAAAATTACCATGTAACACAATACCAAGCCCTGTCAGCTGAAACCCCCAAGGAATCGTGGGGCATATTATCAAGGGGGTTTATCTCCGCTTTTTTGGCTTTAAAAGCCATGAAAGCGGAGATAAAATTATTTCCCTATTACCAAGCTGTCGCTAACACCAGTTAGTGACAGCTAAAAGGAGATAGCGACCATCTTGGGCCCCGCTTTGCATGTCAGTGATACTTATCACTAATGACATGCAAAGTGGCGTGCCAAGATGTTAGCGACTCGAAACAGTCCCTAACATCGCTACCTTCTATTACCAACTTTTGGAGATATTCGCGCTAAGCGCGAATATCTCCAAAATCTAACACCTGCCCTGAGCAGTTCTTAGCCATGTTATCCAATGGGAGGTGGATAACATGGCTAAGAGCATTAGGTCGATAATACATGAATATCGCTGACTTTTCTGCGATAATAGCAAGGTTTATCTGCGATAAAAATCGCCGATGTGCGGCGATAATTTTTGTCTCTAAACAAGTTAGAGACAAAAATTATCGCTAGTTGTTCGTAATATGCCCCCGGGTTTTTGCTTGCAGAAATCGGGAGGCGGGAGACTAGCACTGAAATCAGTAGTCACACGCCTGAATCAGGAGGATTGGCATGTCTGAATTCTCTACAGCTGGGGCCATAAACTACATCCGCAGGGTTAGGTGATAGCCTGGGACCAGCCTGGCATCTAAAATGGCTGCCGTGCACGACAAAATTGTGGCATTCGAAAAAAGGCAAGATGGCGCAGCCGCTGGAAGAGATGTATCAACATATATCAGCCTCCTCAGCCACCCTCAGGAAACATAGGGGATTAGGATACGTCTCCCGCACCCCCTTATACCTAGTACTTTAATTAACGAAGCACAAAATGGCGAATTCCCGTTTCGCTACCAGTTTGCGGCCCAGTTCGCGGCCCGTGAAGCGCTTCTACCGTGAAAAATCATTTTTTTTTTATTTTCCCCACGGGACCCTTTAATAACCCCAACAACATTCCTAGGGGGTCAAGAGGGGGATACCTTGCCCCCTTTCATTAAATTCCCCCTTAGTTTTTCACCTTTTATTCTCTCTCGATCCTACCGAGAGACAAGATGGCGGCCGCTACGGACTGTCACGCAGCAAAAAAAAAAAAAAGCTCACGCACAGCCGCTGGAAGAGATGTATCAACATATATCAGCCTCCTCAGCCACCCTCAGGAAACATAGGGGATTAGGATACGTCTCCCGCACCCACTTATAACTAGTAATTTAATTAACGAAGCACAAAATGGCGAATTCCCGTTTCGCTACCAGTTCGCGGCCGCGCTTCTACCGTGAAAAATCATTTTTTTTTATTTTCCCCACGGGACCCTTTAATAACCCCAACAACATTCCTAGGGGGTCAAGAGGGGGATACCTTGCCCCTTTCATTAAATTCCCCTTTCGTTTTCCACCTCTTCTTCTCTCTCGATCCTACCGAGAGACAAGATGGCGTCCACTCCGGACTGTTTAGAATGTTGACAGACACCGGAGAGCCAATCAGCTTTCTGCCCGCAAAGTTCCGATAAGCGAAAAGTAAGCGGACCGGATCGCTGCCCAGAGCGCTGTTACAGATATATATCTTGGTTTGAACGTTAATTTCTCAAAAACTACTGGAGCACATATATTGAGACCTAGCAAAGGCACATCGGGCTAACAGTCCCTACAATTTTGCCAAGTTTCGTGCAAATCCATTCAGCCGTTCGAGCTAAAAGTGAGTCCAACCGCCCTATAGAAAAATGAATGGAAAAAACGCGTTTTGGGACCCCCCTTTTTTCTCAGTCCCCCCTTGACGAAACTCCACCAAATTTTCAGGGGCTGCTCAGAATCTAAATGTTCCATTTTCCTGAAAATTTCAGCCGATTCCGTCCACAAACGCCAAAGTTATTAGACATAGAATTTTCAAAAGTCCCATAGAGAAAAAATTCTAACTATATATACCTACTGGCTATCGCCAGTAGGTAATATATATATACATATATATATATATATATATATATATGTATATATATATATATGTGTGGATATATATATATATATATATATATATATATATATATATATATATATATATATACAACTACAGACAGATACTTAATAGTTTAGTATATTTAAAATGGTATTAATATATGTTTTTTATTATTTATAATATGATTGGATTATGTTTTATTAAGTAATAGAAAATAATAATATAGTGTATTATTTAATAAAAATTTAATTTTTATAAGAAATGTATTGTGATCTATTATTTTTTCATGAATGGATAAATCTTTTTTTATATTTTTATACCTTTTAAGATTTTTTACAGTTAATAAACTGCTGTTCATAGCTTTTTTATGTTTATATGTATGTTTCAACATTATACATTTAAAAAATGGCTACTATTTTTCATTACAAACAATGTTATGTGCAATTAAATACCTATATTTATCAATATAATGTCCATATTTTAGGCCACGCTATTTTGGTATTGGGTATTTTTGTACTTTGCATTACATATACATTCTATATTTTGGTTGTCAATATATTGTCAACAATATTTTTGTACCACAGTTTTTGTTGTTGTCAGTATTGTGCCATACCCAGAGTAAGACATTGGGGTATCAGTTGAGAAGGCTAAGTATACTCCTCAAGTAATAATAACAACCCTTGCCAGAGTGAACCAATAAAATCAGAAAATTAACCTGAGGTCAACCCCTTGGTAGCTAGGGCATAGAGCAGACAGACTTAACTTAGAGGCAATTTGTAATATATTTATGTAGTACCCAGACATTATTAAAGGCAAACCACAATACAAGGAAAGCCCCAAACTGATTGAGAAAATAGAGAATATTTGAAGAGAAATGAGATGTATGCAACAGATATCCAATTAGTAAAAAGAGTTATGGATTTTAAAATTATTTTTTTTTAAAAAGCATAAAGTGCCAACCACAGTCACATGCAAGGGCCAGGTTTTTCCTGGTCAAAGAGATACCTTTGCACTTCAAAACTTTATGGACATCAAAAGCCTTTAGTGGTACCAGGCAGTAAGATTGAGTCACAAGAAGGGGGTTAACATCAACTTATTCCTGCAATGATTCCATTGGTTGCTATAGATGAGGACTGTCCTGTGTTGGAAAAGTTCAAATTTCTTGTCCTGTCCTGGAGGCTTTCATTGTCAAACAAATCCTCTTCAACGGTGGAGCTGGTGAAGCTTTCAACGTTGGACTTAGAAGCTGTTGCAGAGTATGATTTTCTCATTGGGGCAAGACTGGAGCCTAAGAGGGCTGAACATTGTCAGATTCCATTGTTGAGAAAATAATTTAGAGTTTGCTACTGTGAAGTCAGGTCCAGCAGCAATGGTCCCTCATAGGATCCGCTGGACAGGTTGGTCCCAGTCTTCTGACTGTACTCCAGGTAAAAAGTAATTCAGCAAACAAATGATGGACGGAATGCTGACAAGGCAAACATTCTCCCCATTCAAAAAATCTGGGTTAAATCCATCGTTCTTTTGCCCACTATTCCACCCAGTTTGGACCCAACCTTATGCAAATCAGTCTTGATCCTGTGCCCCATGGGAACAGTCCAGACCAATTTGTTCAGCATTCTGTCCATCATTTGTTTGCATAGCTGTTTTCACCCTAAGTGGGATTGGTATACCCAGACTTGTGTCTCTTGCTCACTGTGTCTCTGGATTCAAGCTAGCCTGGCTGATGAAGGGTAATACCCAGAAACCGGTCCCAGCATGCTGGTTTCCGGTCCAGGGAGGACCTGGCTTGACAGTTCGGTCTCAACTGTTCCCATGAGGCACAGGGTCAAGACTGATTTGCATATGGCTGGGTCAAACTTGGGTGGCTTGGTGAGCAAAAGAACAATGAATTTAACCCAGATATCTTGACTGGGGTGTATGTATGGTTTGTTCAGCATTCTGTCCATCATTTGTTTGCGTAGCACTTTTTACCTTAAGTGGAATGGGTATGCCCAGACGTGGGTCCCTTGCGCACTGTGACACTGGATTCAAACTAGCCTGGCTGATGAAGGGTAAAACCCAGAAAACGGTCCTAGGATGCTTGTTGCCAGTCCAGGGAGGACCTGGCTTGGCAACTTGGGCTCGACTGTTCCCATGAGGCACAGGGTGAAGAATGATTTGCATATGGGTGGGTCTAAACTGGGGTGGCTTGGTGAGCAAAAGAACGATGGATTTAACCCAGATTTCTTTACTGGGGGTGAATTCATGATTTGTTCAGCATTACGTCCATCATTTGTTTGCATAGCACCAGGTAGAAAGTAGGTAAAACATTTCTGTTGGACCCAGGCCTTTTGGCAGGTTCACCCCGAGAGTTTTTGCTTTTTCCTAGCCTGTTTCTGTGACCTGGTGTTGGTGATTTTAGGCCTCTGCGCACTTTTTCACTGTGGTACAGTGTAAAGTGCGTGAGCTCTCTGTGTTTGTGTGGTGAGTGACCTGCCCTCCCATAGGAATGAATGGGGAACATGTATGCCCATGGTAGTTCCTGATGTGTGGGGAGTGCAGAGTCGAGTTTGGTATGTGCAAACTCGTGAGATTGAATGCTGCACAATGGTATATGCTGCATGATTGTGTCTAGTGTAGAAATGCCACTTTTAGAAGTTGGCATATTTGTGTAATTTGTGTCTGGCGTGTGATTGGCTGAGGCTGGCTGGTGAGCCTGGCTCCAAGAGTCTGGGAGGGACTGCCCCGGTGGTGAATGGAGTGTTTAGCATGCTGATGTGAGAGGAGGAGTGAGCCTGGGCCTGCTTGTGGATTGAGCGTCTGTTTGAGGGACCTGAATGAGGCTGGGTTTTCCCCACACAATGCTGGCTCCACCCCCTGGGGTGCGTCTGATGTCCCTAGCCTGGCCAGTGAAAGAAATTCCCTATAACCAGTTCTAGCTGGTTCTCACACTGCCTGCACCCTGCCGAACAAAGGATTTCTCTGTATAAAAAGGGGCTGTGTCCCCTTACAAAATGTTCTTGTTTCTGACTTGAATCTGCCAGGGGCGGGCTCTGCCCAGCCCCTGGATGCCTGGAGGGCTTCTGGGGGACCCCTCTGCTTTGCCCTGGATACCTGATGGACTTGTCCTGGACCCCTGAAGGACTTTTTGCTGGACCTTTGGTGCCCTAGCGCTGGGAGCGCTTCTTGGGGGTCTGCCTGAGGCCACAACGCTTGGAAGCGCTTTATTTATGCTTCAAGCGCTTGGGAGCACTTTATGTGCTGCCTGTGCCCCCATGGTGCTTGAGAGCTCTGTATTTTACTTATAGCGCTGGGAGGGCTTTATTTTTCCCCCAAGCGCTTAGTAGCGCTTTTATTTTATTATCGAGGGTGCCCACCCCTCATGTTGTGCCCTCGAGTGTAATCACCGCCGCCAGCCCAGAGATCGTGTGAGGGGGCGCTGTGCCTGCCTCCCTGCCCAGGGCCGCGCTGCCATTGGCGGCCCTAGTCCACAGGAAGCCAGGCACTCTCGGCCAAGACGTGGGCGGGGCCGGGAGGACGTGATTCCGCTTCCACCTACCTAGGGGAAGCCATTGCCCTTTTTACCGGTCTCCCGTGTAGAAAGGGAGACCGGAGATGCTGACCACCGTTACCGCGAGACCGGGTGGCAAAAGAGAGTCTGCCCGTCCAGTGTGGAAGCCCCGGACCCCAGGAGGGGGCCCGGGTGAAGAGGAGGCGGCCGGAGCGGGCCGCGACCAAGGAATATGACCTGCGGGACTCCCGCATGAAATAGGGAGTCCCGCGGGCAGTCCCGCTGCAGCCAGAAGTCCCCCCTGCACCGGAGCCCGGTAAGTAAGGGCTGGGCAGGGCAGCATCCTCTCGAGAGCGGCCCCTGCCTTCAAGGGGGTCGCTCCAACGTCGGGGGCAGTTGTTGTGTTTAGAGCGGCCCCGGATGGCAGTGGGCCGCTCCCACGTTCTTTAGTCCCTTCCTCTCAGTCAGAGCCCAGGGGGCTCCACCGTTGTTGTGGGGCATTTTTGTGCCTAGAGCCACGAAGGCACCACCGATGGCCATATTTGTTTATAAGTCCCTGCGAGGGGCTTGGGGGGCCATGTTATTTGAAAAGCCTGGGAGGGGCCCGAGAAGCCGGTGCTGAGCCCCGCGGCTCCCACCTGTTGCAGAGCTTGTGTATTTGAGGAGCCCAAGGGCTCCTGGGGGCACATTGTTTTAGAGTCCAGAGGGGCTCACCGCCCACATGATGTTTAGAGCCCAGTGAGGCTCTTGGGGGACACAAGTGTTTTCAGAGCCTTTGTGGCTCCAACGTTCTGCGCAGTGTTGTTTCAGAGCCTGTGTGGCTCCTCCAACGATTGGACGCAGTTCTGCTCTAGGGTCAGTGAGGACCCTGTTGCAGTTTTGATTCCCAGCTGCCCAGCAATTAGTGGACAGCTGCACCGTTTAGGTCTTGTTATTGTTCCCAGGTGCCCAGCAAGTAGTGGGCACCTGCAACGTTTAGGTTTTGTGCCGGTGTCGCACCCCTGACTGGCGCTGCATTGGCAGCGCGCCCTGACATTCTGGACACAGGGCTCTTTAGTCCCTTTATTAGATGGGGGCTGGTATGTGATTTTATTTAGGCGCAATGTGATTATCTATGTGATGGTAATTGCCTAATGTGAGTTTTGCGCAATGTGATGTGGTGCTAGGAAATGTAATGCATTTAATATGATTACGCACCTTGATCTTACACCTCAGAATGTTTTTAGGCATCATGTGTTTTTGCGCTATTGAGTAATGTTCTGGCACCTCTGAATGTTTTTATGTATCATGTGTCTTCCTTGATTTTACACCTCTGAATTTGTTGGTTTATGCATCATGTGTTGTTCCTTCCTTACACCTCTGAATGCTTGAGGCATCATGTGTTTTCTCCGGTACCTCTGAATGTGTTTTGATGCATCATGTGACTTGTTCTTACACCGCTGAATGTATGTTTTATGCATAATGTGTAATGTGTTCTTGCTGATACCCTTGATTGTATTGTGATACTTAGGTGGTTGTTCTTTCTAGCACAGGTGGTCCTAGTGATGTCCTGGTTCCCTGCGTGACATTCTCCTAAGGTGGTTAGGGTTGCGTAGGTGGTATTTACCTGTTACCAGTAGTTACTGGTTGTGATTTATATTTGCTAATTTGTGCTACAGTGATTTTATATCCTATATTCTATTTTCTACTAAGTGTTGATTCTGACAGGCGCCCACGTGGCCCTGTCCTGTGTAAATAATCCCTTGTAAATATTGCCCGTGCCAGTTGGCACAATGTACATGTGTGATTCTATCGGATGTGTTTTGACACTACAGAAGTTATTTTTATATAACCTTGTGTGGAGTACCTTTTGTGGTGTGCCTAGGATGTTGTTGCTGTTGTGTGCTGGCGCAAATGCTTTACACATTGCCTCCGGGATAAGCCTGTCTGCTCGTGCCATGCTACCAAGGGGGTGAGCAGGGGTTATCTTGGCGTGTGACTCCCTTGCCCTGACTCGAATGGTGGTTTCTGTCTAGCTTTGGCGTCAGCCTTAGCCAACCAGAAATAGCCAGTTCTAACAATTTCTCTAAGTATTTTATGGATAGGCAGGGAGGAGCCCTTGGGGTCAAGGATCACTCCAGCAGATGCCATGAGTAGGGTCCAGGATAGGCCCAGTTGAACAGGTCAGCTGGGATTGCAGAAATGCCTCTTGAAGCTTGCGGTGTCCTGCAGTTTAAAGAGAAAGTTAGACAGGCTCTGACCCTTGGCAATACTTATGAGTGCCTGGGTTCAAGGAAAGCAGGTCCAGTCTCTTTGGGTTTTCACACAGAAGGGCATGCTTCTGGGAGACCAAATGTATGCTTATGATAGCTCGTGGGAGGGCCAACCCATGGCTACTCATAACCAATAGTGTAAATGATTATAATACTGACCCTACTCACTTTTGCGGCACTTACTGTCTTTTTACTGTATATTATGCCACAGTGACCATCTCTCTCTCTAAAACCGACATGGAAAAACTGTTCTTTCCTTGGTCGGATCTCACTGTGTGCACCCAGAGGTGTGGCTATAAAAAATAGGCCATCCCTCCTCTATAGTCACTCTGAAAACCTTCAGGGGCAGTCCTCCTCCCACAAAGATTGGTGCCAGCCTGACTAGAAGGACAATAGAGGTGGAAGGCCCAGGTATGAGTTACATCTGCTATGACAGGATTGGCCTTCTTTTAAGGTAATCAAGTTCAAGGGCACATCTGCCAGGCCATCTTGTCAAGGGAAGGACAACACCTCCCCACACGCAAGGTCCTCTGTCCCTGTCTTGGAAGTAATTCACACCTCACTACTGGGAGTCATTGGCTGCCAGGTGAAATTTGAAACTGGAATAGTTACAGAAATGGCCTTAGAGATTGAAAGAATGGAAAGGGTAATATTTCTGATGTACCTTTTCCTTAATTGTAAGGAAATGCCTCTTTTTGCATGTGCACCGCACATCATTGGACTAATATTGCTGGTTTTATGCCCCTGGGAGTACGCTCAGGCCTTCTAACCAGACCCCAGAGCAAATGTTCTAACCCTATGCCAAAGTTAATATAAACTGGCTACACCCTTTTGGCAATTATTGACTTACTTATCCCTAGTATATGGTACCCAGTGGACCCAGGACATGTAAGGATGAGTGTTCACCTAGGGCTGCAGCACTGCTTGCGCCAGTCTGCATGTGACAGAGACAAGATGGACCTTAGCCTGCCACTGTAGACTGAAAAGGCAGTGTTTTAAACTGCTAGTCTGACTTTGCCGTTACACCTAATGGCAAGGGTACCACTTTCCTTAAAGATATATTTAAGTCCCCCTTAGGAAGGACTATGGAACCATATGGCAACAAGCTATATATACTTAAGTAAGACATATGTTTTTTTAATGTCTTAGCACCAACACTTCCAAATTGTCACATTGCTGTGGAAAGGTTAGGAGCCCCATTGGCTAACAAAGGCAACTGGCTGGCAACCCAACCCGGCTAAATTCTGAATGGGACTGCATAACAGGGTCAAGTAAAGTATTAAATTAATTGTGGCATTAAATCCGACCTGCTACCCAGCCAAGATTTAAAGTCATTAATTAAGTTAAGCAACTTTTAGAAAGTTGCCCCTCCGCAACTCCTAGGCCCTTGAACAAAGGCAGTTGCTGCAGAGAGATGTGTAATCTCCTCTCTCAAGATCTCCACATGGGGTGTTAGCCCGAAAGGCAGGCTTTAAAGGAGAAGCCGCATTTGACGGGCCACTTGTGATAACATCCCTGAGCAGGATGCTTTTCTCTCCTGTAGACAATTTGGAGACAGAGCCTAGGAAAGGAAACCTGTTCCCAAAGCGGTTTCCCATAGGTGTGTAGCCAACTGGTAGCCACACTTCTAGGGTGTCCTACTCTTCTCCTGACAACCAAAGCAAATTGCTCCATCTTGAATGGGGCATTCTGGAATAGCTTGATGCCACACATCACAGGAACTTTGTCACTAGAGAGATGGGGACCCAGTAGCCAATTGGCTAGTGATGTGTGGTCCCCATGGGGCTTGTTACTGGGATAATTATGACACCCCTGGCACCCTGCACCTCAGTTCACATTGGAGAAGAGAAGATGTACTAAGAAAGATTCCCCTGCTGCCTTATACCTGCACAAAGAGAGGATGCAGCATCGTGAAGACTGCACCTGCTGCACCTTTGTGCTAGAAAGAGTGAGACAGTGCCTGCAGATTTTGAAACGGGAAAAGTCAATTTTCCACCTTCACTAAGAGCAGTGATTCCAAGGATTAGTCTGCTGATCTCCAAGAACCATGTTCAGGACAAAAAGTGATAAAAGAGCCCAAATGGAAAAGTTAGTAGCCACCTCATAAGTTTTACCACTATCAGTTGCCGGGCATGCAAAAGAGACAATCCAAGAAAGCCAAATCTTGCACCCACGTCTGCTGGGACCAGGAGTATTATCAGAGTCTGGATTCACCACACCCAAGGGACACCAGCCCTAACTAAAGAGTTTTCATCCAACCACGATGCTTCAAGACCAGTAATGCAGTTTCGGCTGTAGAGGACTTCATGGGCCCTCGAGCTCCATGGCAGAATTTGGAACAGAACACCTGTGGTCAGAGAAACCACAACTAAGACACCCCCATCATCTGCATCACAACCAGAGCATCTGTTTGGGCATCTTTGTCTGCATCCCTCAGCATCAGGATGCTCCATTGACTTCTATGGCAGGTGTGCTGTAAAGTTTGGAACTTTCTCTAAAACACTCTGGTGGTCAAGTAACTGTCCAGAGTATCCTTTCCGGACCCTTAGACCTTATCCCTGCTGGATTGTGTAGCCCAACCTGAGCCAACGTACCCAAACTAACTCTTGCACATTTTTGGAAAAGATTACACACTTTTTGTTGACCAATGATTAAAACCTTCTAAAATCAGTTGCACTGAAATTCTCTGGTGGATTTTAATGATGAAGGTATTTTAATATTTATAAAAATAGAAACCAATTTCTATAAATTATTATTGTGCTTTGTTATTGGTGTGTGATTTTCTTATTTTGTTTTTTGGTGCTGTTAAAAGCTTCACACTAGGTTCCTTTACCAAGCCTTGCTGCTCCCAGCCACAGCTACCAAGGGTTGAGCTAAGGTTGAGTAAAGATTACTGACTGGACCCAAGATGATATCTGTGAGTGTACACCACAATAAGTCCCCACTACCTTATCATATAGTACACCCAGAGCTTCACATTAATAGTTGGCTAAAATGTGCTTTTACATTTGGTTTTTGTCTAACAATTAAAAAGAGGCCGTGAGTTATTTCTGTAGCTGTTACCCACCCACAATTAGCGTTATAAAGTGGAATAATATAATCCATGGTTTTCCTGTGGAGGTAACCAGCCTTGGTACATTAAAAATAGCCTTTATGGTTTTTCACTGTAAGAACATGTGTAACAATAAACGTTTACATGTCCTACTTTTAAATATCATACTCCCTGCCTTATGAGCACTAGGGTCTACCTTAGGGGTAACTTATTGATATTTAAAAGGAAGGTTTAGGCCTGTCAAAAAGGTTTATTTAGACAGGTCGAATTGGTATTTTAAAACTGCACTTCCAGGCTACAATGGTAGGCCTGGCATCGAGTTTGGTGTTCACTGCAGTGGGTGGCACAATGGGTGCTGCAGCCCACGGGTGGTATTTAACTTGCAGGTCCGGGAAAATTTTGTACCAAATATAACAAACTTATAGGTAATTTAAATTTGCTAATCAGATGGCTAACAATTTCCCCATGTGTTAAAGGGGGGACCACAAACACTTCACCATTGTTTAGCAGTGGTAAGGTGCAAAGTGTTCCAGGACCAGAAAAAATAGCCAAGGCAAAAATCTAGGTGAATGCCAAACAAAAGATGGTCATTTCTAAATCAAACCACTTGGACTGCTTAATGGAATAAAAATAAAATTGGGAAAAATACAATGAGCTGTTGTAGAAAGCTGCTTGTTTCATAGACCCCAATGTGCTCATTCTTTAAATTATCTAAATCGTATTGGTGCAGTTGAGATTTAAAATAATAAATTGTTTTGTAGTCATTTCTTATGCGGCTAATATTCTAGCACCAGAGAGGCAAAAGTTATTCAAGGACGGGTCTTTTTTAAATCACGCTCTGTGAATGTAGATAAAATAGCTTTGAGAGAATTAGTAATATGTTTTCTCAAGATTCATGGGGATGCAATTGGAAAAGCTGGATTAAGTAATATTAGTACTTAAGCATAAGAGGAACCAATGAAAATATTGCTGCAGAACTCTTTTACAGCATGCACATTGCCCTGCTGGTATATTAATAAACACAAATTCTTGTAAGAGCTACTATTGTCACTGATGAAACTTGAATTTTTAAGATGTTTTAATCGTAAATATCTCCAAAACAAACTCAAATGCTCAGTAAGACACTACCCATGCCTTTCAGAACGCAATGTATTCTACAATGCCAAATAAGCTAATTAACATGTAAGCAGGTCTCTTTTAATGTGTTTTGAGGAGCTGTATAAGTGCGACTTGTTCCTTTCAGCGGCAACCTGAATAAAAAGCTACACTAGGAGTATTTTCTCAGACATGGATGAAATATTTTTAATACAAGTACTAAACTAAAGAAGAGCAAAAGGGAAAGATTTAGGTCTGGCTTTTCACCTTCCCAAGTCAAACAACTGTACTACAAGAAAAAAGGACAGACCAGGCAGAGTAAAACATCAACTACCTGTCACTAAACCATCAACAGTTATTGATGCAGAACCCCAGGTTTAACCGCCAAAGGATGGTCGGGAGATCTTTTTTCCGGACAACTGCTTTGGCTTGGAACGCACTGACATTGCGTAGCCTCCAGGATCCTATAATCTTCAAGAAAAAACTAAAAACCCTTCTCTTCTAGTCCTGCTAGGCCTTAGCTTCCTTTTTCAATGAACGTGCCGGGACACTCTGTTGAGTAGCCGTGCGCGTTGTAAATAAAAATAACCATAACCTAACTCAAGGTGATTATTCGTGACGCTGCTGACCAGCCACCCTAAATGACATGCATCAGTACAGGGGCAACTCTCACCCCACTGAAAGTCAGCTTTTATTTTTTGGGGTAGGCTACCACTATGTGTGCAATATTGAATCAACAGCAGAGACTGTTACATGGAAAACCTCTGATGAATTACAATTTTCTAACGTCGGTTTGATATTTGTCACCCTCTGACAGGCATAGGGGAACAAAATGCAAGTGTCTATATTTCTATATTTAAGCATTTACATGTTTCATACCCACCAACCCTATTTGGTCAAGGACATTACACCAGGACAAGAGGGTCTCTCAATGTACTTACCACAAATACCTAGCTTGAATGCTGTCAGGTTATGTTTAACAGAGTGTACAGTTACAGCATTCACACACTTCCGACTTTCACGGTGGATGTGTAGGATGCCGGGGACGAGGATGCCTGACACGTCTACGTAGCGAACATGTCGGCAATCTAGTAGGACCCGTGCCTTGACCGGTACGTCACAATAACACAGACCGGTTGCCAACTGACAGGCTACTTCAAAAGAGCCGAATTAACCTAACGGGATCCACACAACAATGAAAATCTGATTACTTCTTTTAGGACACGCATAAGCAGTACCCAGGAATGCGTTTGTATATGCAGCAAAAACGTCCCTAATGCAAGACACTACCATTTGAAATGATCACGATCGCTTTGAGGGCATAGATGTGGCATGACAAGGATCGCGTGCACACATGAAATATATATGTCCAACTGAAGAGTCTTATTGGAATCTATGCACAAGGAACTGCCCACACCTCCTGTTTCACTGTCCTGAGGAAGACCCGCCGAGTAAGGGATATCATCCCTACCACGAGGGTCGAAACGTAGACTATCAACTGTTGCACATAATCAGTGTGTGATTTTGTACACCTGTTATTTATGATGTCATACTAAATGCTATACTTGATTGAAGATTAATTCTGGCAAGGCTCCCTTGCGAAGCCAGCATCAATTGTTTAAAGTGATGTACAATTGAATTGTCACTTCACCTACCCACACCACTCCTGAGCACCACACTCCCTCCCCCTTTCCCTGTACAGTGGGCACTGTTAAAATGTATATTATATGTTTGTATATTCTAACGAAAAATGAAAAAATACAGTGTTTAACGTATCAACACTATCTGAATAAACAATAGTGTTCTACCAAGAGAACTGTTAATGAATATTTATCTTATCATTTTGAATTACTCACAATTGGCCAGGGACCACTCTCTTTATAGCACAATATTGATTCAACAGCAGAGACTGTTACATGGAAAGCCTCTGAAGAATTACAATTTTCTAATGTCGGTTTGATACTTGTCACCCTCTGACAGGCATAGGGGAACAAAATGCAAGTGTCTATATTTCTATATTTAGGCATCTACATGTTTGATACCCACCAACCCTATTTGGTCAAGGACATTACACCAGGACAAGAGGGTCTCTCAATGTACTTACCACAACTACCTAGCTTGAATGCTGTCAGGTTATGTTTAACAGAGTGTACAGTTACAGCATTCTACAAATGATGTACTTACCTGACCCTTGGAAACGCCCTTCTCAGAAACCTTGTAAAGATTCAGTAATATCAGCATTGACTCCATTGGGTCATTGGCAATTGACACAGAAGTCCAACATACCAAGAAAAATACTTTTGCTTTATGTGTATGAGCACTCTTGTCTCCCCACATATTTTTTGTGCATAAATTAAAGAGCCCCTATGGGGTCGTTGTGCCTCTAGCTTTAATATTAACCACATTGTTGTACAGTCAGCAAGAAAGCGTGCTGTTTCACTCCATTCCGTGTGTGTAGGTTCTGAATATGTGTCATGGTCCCTTATCCTGTGTCACCATGATGGGCTACTGCCTGACTTAATTTGGGGGTTTTCTGTGAAGGAAGGGACAGCTACAGGTCATGTTGCAGCTGGAGATTGGAATGCTCACACACATAAAGGAAAAGTGTGTTTGTCCATATATTTGACTTCTCTGTCAGTAACTAGCGACCCAATGGAATCATTGCTGATTTAATTGAATCCTGAATGAGCAACTTTAGTAGTTGTTCAACTCCCATTTATGCTGGCAGCTTAGCCAATTTCCAGTGCAAGGGGTGCATCCTTTTTTAGAGCAGCATTACATTGAAGAGAAATTAAAAACTAACTTTAATATAGGAGACGGATAAGTACATTGCAGTCACAAAGTATTTTCAAAATATGCAATTCAAGATTTATTGTTCAAGCAGAAGTTATGATGTTTTTTTTAAGTTACACCATGCTTCATATTTGCTTTAAATTAGAGAAGCATATCTTGTGATAAACAGTTCAGTAAATCCAATTTAGCAAATAAGAAAGGATAAAATAATTTGTGAACTCTGCTGTCCTCACGCTTAAAAAATAGTTTTAGCACAATTTCTAAAGCTCCTTCAAGATTATATCATACAGAAATGAATCTAGTTAACTGTGAAAAGACACATTCCTCCTTGTAAATTTGCACACCTTTCCCGCAATTTCTCTAATCCAATTAGCAACTTTCCTTTTTGCACCAGATGTTTCATGGATCGTCTAGAAGATGTTAAAAAGAACATATTGCATGTTAAAAAACGTCAGATTGTATGATGCAGAAATAATGCAACTTGCACAATGCAAACGAGTTCAGGAGCAGCGTTCTGCGATGCATTTGTAAAATTATACAAAGTACCCGACTAAATACAAAAGATTTAAAAAAATACTGATAGAGGCAGTTTAGGTGTTACATAATGTTCTCGAATTAAGAGTTTGAAAATATAATTTACAGTTGGTATTTTGAGCTACCATGAATAAACTGCTAAACTAAGCGCACCCAAAGCATTTTTGGGGCTGTAATACTTTAACGACTGTTGTAAGAATAAATGTAAAAGGAGGAAAAATGAACACTTTACCGAATGAGGCCTCAGAAATAGGACACAGCAACCAATTTATCACAATAAAAAATATCTACATATGAACATAAAAATAAAATTGCAGGATACCTATTTGAAAAAATGTGTAAGACAACTATTGTCTTACTCGCTGAAAACATTCAAACCATAAACAAATTGTTCCTATCTTCACTTGTAAATAACATTTCATTCTGTTGTCCTCACAAAGCCTACAGAGGACCAGTGATTAATTTGTAAAACAACGAGTGCCGGGTCCAAAGTTCTGGCAAGAAGCCCTCAGCCACTGCAATTAAATGTCGGCATGCCCAATACCCAGGCTGTAAAGTCTTGAATCTGCCTCATCCCGCTAACTTCCACCCCAAACACTCCCTGACCCTTGATCTCAATTTTACAGGTCCTGGCTTCATTTTATTTGTTTGCAGTTTTATGTAGCGTGAACTTGTACCAAAGGTAATGGGAGCTTCTTACATGAGCACCAGTTACATTACAAGGACACGTTCATTTTTGATAGACACAGTGATATTAAATGATTTGCCCAGAATCACAGGATGTTATGCAGACTCTGAGACTAGAATGTGTCTTCCCCGCTCCAAAGTCAGCACCACTGTCTGTTACGCCACATCTACTCCCATTTATAACTTTTTTTGTGTTTTTCTCTTCCTCCGTCCTTTCACTTTTTTTGTGTTTACCTCTCCTTCTCTCAGTAAATGTCTGATGCAGAAAAATAAGTGCAGGCGGCCCTCACTGCCCACCACCGGCTCAAATTAAGCAGGCACTGCAGAGGACTTCACAACTTTACCCAATATTTTGAAAGGGGGAATTGAAGCTTACAATGTAGGCGTTGATGAGAGAATTGAAGGCCCAGCATCCGGGTGTTGATTATGAACAAAATCAAAGTTAGGCCCTGATATGATCTTGTTGCTACCACAATAAGGGGGCGTGTAAATGTGAAAACGATAATAGGTTATAGACTAATTCTTCAGAGTCCTCGCTCCATATCTCCATAATGGTTTCCCAAACATTCCTGGTGCTTTGTACATCAGTCTCCCCCTGGACTCCCATAGATTCAGCAGCCTTCAACGCAAACGTGCGCACGTGCTCTGTTCTAAAGCACTGTGGCGACAGACTGCTGATAGTTGCTGTTAAATTACCCTAGAAAGGGTCATCATGTTCTGCTAATTTAGAAGCTTTTTTTGTAGTGAAGTAAATGTTCTGCTAATTAAGTAACTTTTTGAGGATGAAGAAAAAATTATTAACAACGGCTTATTCAATTCATGTTAATGTTTTCGCCTCAAATCCGTTTTTTTAATGTTCGATTTCTGAAGCTGAGCTAAAATAAAACTCTTACAGAAAGCAGAACACATGCCAAAAATAAACTACAGTCTTCAAGATAATAAAAGACACAAGATGCAAACACAACAGCCTGCGGTAATTGTGCATGTTTGCAAAGACTATCAGGGGCTGAATGAGAGGTTATGCACAAATGTATCTGAACAGCATGTCACTGGATGTCTGACCCATTTCTGCACCCCGTTGCAATGGTCGATAAAGATGCCTGTCCTGAGATGAACCAAGTTGTTTGGCACACCGATTTGTTTTTCTGAAGTTGCTGCTTTCCTTAGAAGTCAGACTGATTCAGTCTGCGATTCTTTAAACTGTCTCTTTCCACCAGCAAACCAGACTCAAGCTCTCTCACTCCCGATTGCCTGTGAGGCCAATTCC
This sequence comes from Lissotriton vulgaris, assembly GCF_964263255.1. NCBI lineage: Eukaryota > Metazoa > Chordata > Amphibia > Caudata > Salamandridae > Lissotriton > Lissotriton vulgaris. The sequence goes on from NC_141700.1 coordinate 337,674,196, forward strand.
ACTTCATACAAGAGCAGTGAAGTGCTTTATAGAGAACATATTTATTGCAGCAGGAGCAACTGAAACAAGAGGTGCTTTTTAAATGAATCGCGCGAAGGAACTGAATATTTATGACACAAGCGTTTGCATCCAAAAGGCATTCGGAGCAGATTTACAAGCCCCTTGCACCTCTTTTGTACGCCACCCTTGTGTCACTTATGTGACGCAGCGGCGGCGCAAAAGATGCGCCATGGTGTGGGGTATTTAAAACGTGACGCATCTGGGAGATGCGTCACGTTGTAAAGCCCTGCGCCATAAGGAGGAGTTGTGGCGCAGGGTGCGGGTGAGGGGGCCGGGAGGGGCGTTCCTGCACAGGAACGTTTCCTAAAAGTGGCTGAGTGAAATCTACAAGATTTCACTCGGTCACTTTTAGGCCAATGCTGCGTCAAAACCCTGCGCCTGCTTAAAGCAGGCGTAAGGCTTGATGCAGCATTGGACAGATAGGGCCCCGCAGAGCATTGCTGTAGCTGCGTCACGCTTGCGACGCAACTCCAGCGATGCGCCTCCTTTACAGCACAAATGCGACACGCATCTGTGCCGTTTTTGCTCCATGGTGCGCCGCATTGTAAATGCGGTGCACCATGGGTGGCGGAGTTGCAGCGCACAATAACTGGCGCATCCCTGGGGATGCGCCAGTTATAGTAAATCTGCCCCCATGGATTTAACTGCAACCATAAAAACCTGGTAGGGAACACTCAACAGAACACTTAGGGGCACAGTTTCAAAAACTCGCACAGCGAACAAAATTAACGAACGAAAGGACTTTCTTCAAGGTCTTCGTCTCTGAGTAGCAGGAGGAAAGTACTACAGAGATCTGATATTAGAATCCTCGCACAAGTAAAAAATCCAAGGCGCAGATTAAATAAATCTTCGTGCAGATGACACTGCCACAAGATTTCATGGGCAATTAACACTTCCATGGTAAGCCTCCCAGAGAAAATGTCTCGAAATTTACTAGTGCATGACAGGCTAGTCAGAGAAACCAACTTCCAGCTTCTGCAAACTTCTGGATAATTAGTACTGGTCATTAAAGAAAGAACAGGACTCCTCGAAACTCAGGGCCTTATTTATGAGGTTTGAACGTAGAGCAGAGGCCTCTCTGCTGCGCTGCCCTATCCTAAAAGAAAAGGGCAGGAATGCGTAGTATTTATGAGATACAGCGCATTCCTGTCCGTTTCCCCTGCGCCAGCGAACAATGGGCTGCCCTGAGCCAACGCAGGCACCTTTGAACCATGGTGCAAGGTTTGCCTGCGTTGAGGGGTTGATTGTTTTTGTGCAGGAAGGCACACCTACAGGAACACAAACAATCACAAGAGGCTTTTTTCCTTTATGTGCTTTTTTCCTTTTTCTATGAGTGCTACACAATGCAGCGCACATAGACAAAGGAAAAACAAGGAGAAATAAAGATATTTCTCGTCGTTGTGTCTCCCTTCTGCCTTCCCTGGGGGGGCGTACGTTTTAGGCACTTTCTCAGAATTACGATTTCTCGTAAATCTGGGGCAGTGTCAAAATGCCATGGATGTTTCTGTGAATGCCTACAGCAACACACATTGCGCGCTCCTTTAACACAGAAAACTTAATTAAAGGGGACAATATTTACGAGGCAGCATTAAGCCAAAAAATTAGTGCTGCCTCGTAAATATGGAGCAGGCTCCTGCACCACGGAAAGTCACAAAAAGTGATGAGCCGATGGCGCAAGGGGCCTCATAAATGAGGACCTCAGTGTGCTGGAGGTGCATACAACCAGAATGCGACTCTTTACATAACTTATGGCACTGCAGAATGCTGCAAAGGTACTGACATGCCTTTTTAGGCTGACATCCACTAAGCGACTTATCATTTCCACTTACACATAGCAGTCCTAACTGACATCACTGATATTTTTGGAATGTCTGTATATACCATAGATGGAAAATAACCTTTCTTACTGCAGTGAAAAACTTCATCTTGCATCAATGGCGGCAGAAAATTGTGCCGACGTCCAAATCAATGGCTAACAGAACTGTCCTGGATCACACATTGTGAGCATATTAGATACAATCATTGTTACGTTTGATCATTTTAAACAAATGTAGGGACCCCTTCTAGATGACTGTGGCAATAACTAAGAAAGTAATAGGTTTACAATACATTCTTATTCTGTTCATACACGTATGTAAAGGGCCAACTACTGAGTTTTTAATAATAATCACTGTTTCATCAAAGGAGTTTGATTAAAGGTAATAAGCAGAATCCTATATCACAATGAGAAAAGAAAGGGCAATATATTCTGAACTGACCTACTAAAATCTGGGAATAGTTCCTCCAAAATGTTGTAGGACTGAAGGATGATATAATATTTTAAACCCATCAAGGTATTAGTGAGACAAAGGTATTGAAGTACCTCACTTAAAGTAATAAATAGGGAAGACCTTCATTGAGAGCACAACAGTCACCAGAGGAGACCACCAGACAACTCTGTCAAACTGCCTCCCATATCTCCTTAGCATTCCATATGACATCATCTGTGACATAGGTGCATTACCCCCAGGTCCCTTATTTCGCCGCCCATTCATTGTCAAAGTTGAGATAACCATCTCCCGACAGAAAAAAAGACCAGAGGAATGCTGGGACCCTAAGCCTAGTCCCTCCCACCGGGAGTACATAAGCAGTACTTGCACAGCAGTCCGCCTGGTTTTTTTTTCTGTCTGTCGACAGAATAGACGTGGATTGCTGGTGCTGCTCCTGTGACATAGGTGCATTACACTCATGACATGTTAGATCACCCTAGCAGGTAGATCACCATAACAGGGTCTTACACCTAACAAAAGCAAATACTACACCACCGCCCTCCTTTAACCTGAGAAAGCATGTTTTACACATTGGTGAGCTTGTAGAACCATTACGACCAACACAAAAAAGTTGAGATAGACAAAACCAAAGAAAAATAAAGAAAATAATAACAAAGGGGGACGAAAAACAAGAGAAAAACGCTATATATGCCAGGAGGGCAAAAAGTAGAATGAAAGATTTAGTGAAATGGGATAGCAATTTGAATACACCTTTCCAATATCTCAAACAGAGTCAATCTGTAAGATAAAATGTAATCAAAAGTCTACTTTTCAATGGTTATACTTTTGCTAAACAATCAATTCGGAATGTACTTACTTTTGTCAGAGGATGCGTAATATAACAATATCAGAATCACTAAGGTTCAGGGTTTTAGTGTATAGGAAGTAATGGCGCTCAGCAGATTCACGTAAGTGTATATGGGTCACAATAGTAAATTATGGGGCTAACTAGGAAGGGGAGACCCTTGTAACCCCTTAATGTGTGTAGGGCAACCCTAGAGCAAACAAGTACTGTCAATCCACTATCAGACGCCTTCTAATTATATTGAAATCCAAAATATATCTTATACTCGTGCCCTTCTGGGTTGTAATTATCACCGGCCTAGGGACATCACAGAGTTCAGGCAACTCCCTTCAACCCTGAAGAGTCGGGGGACTACTTTTCCCTGACAAAGCACGCCGGCTGGTTGCGTTTTTCATCAGAATAAAGGAATTCGAAATCCGTTATTTTGCTCACAATCTAGTGTACTATTGTTATCACTGTGCCTTTTATAGAATTCATTTGGGGGCTTTCGAATGTCTAACTCTTTGTACCTTGGCAACACGACTAATGCGTCACCATTGACCCCTTCAATTAAACACTGTTGGAAGTACTTCGACAACTTTCACAGGAAGCTCTCAAACCGGACAAGACCTTCTTATGAACAAAAACAGGTTATTTGATCCTTATAAGATCAAAAGCAACTTTCTGTGGCACCCGCACTCGGTGCAATTTCTCACATACTTGTCTAGCATCATTCTAGGTTTTTGCCCCTGAACAGATTTCTTCCAAGGGGAGAGCACAGGATAAACAGAATTGCCCAAAAATTATGCAAATTAAGCCTATAATAACACGGAGCGTAGCATCGTCAGGAATCCGTTGAATGCCGCGTGGGCATACTGACAGCGCGCGAACCTCAGAGTGGCTTTATAATCACACGTTCATGGAAACTGCTGAAGCGCATAATTGTGAGACAGTAATACATCTCAAATGCTATGTCAGTTCTCTGAATAGCAAACTTTCTTAACACTTACATTTCCATTGGGCAATAATTGAAACTCGCTCTCTGTTCTGAGCCCACCATGTCTGTTCTAGTTGGTCAAACCAATTTATCTGGACAGCGATATTCCGCGCTAGTTTACCTAATCTGGTTCTTATAAATGAAGCTGTGCTCTTAGCATATTGAATAGTGAAGTAACTCACCTAAATAAATGGTAAAAAAACGTTTTGAGGGCACAATAACAGTCGCCAGAGGAGCCCGCCAAGAAGCTCCGACCAACTGCTGCCCGTTTGTCCTCCACATACCATATGACGTCAGCTGCGAAACAGGTGCACTCCAATCATGACCTGTGGATAACCAAAACAGGGCCATACAGCTAACAAAAGCAGAGGCTACGGGTACTTGCTTGGATGAAGATGGCTATTTGATAATATTAAAAGAAATGCAATCAACTGTAGTTTTTGGAGTTTCTTATGCTCTCTTGTGTTTTGTTAGCACCCGTTATTAGGGTTGTTTCTTCTATTTTTGGGAAGCATCTATCCTTCTGATTTAGAATTCAATGCCAAGTCGATACGCTTATACTTGAGAATTCGCTTGATGTTAACAGCATGTAATTGCTTAGTGAGTCTGTCTAATTTCTGCATTTGAATTTCTCTCATAATATTTCTTAGCAAATTGTTCCACAAAGTGAACGCTTTGGAGCCCACATCCCCCTCTTTTATGGGTACGGGATAATTCTGGGCTAGTGAGTCTTGATTTGGGAATTCTACAAAGGGGTGAAATAGTAACGAGTGAGATTTTGGAACCATTTCGCATGTTTGCTGCTTGTTTGATGTGGTCTCAATGATGGACACATGATATATAAACATTGCACAAAATATGATGATTTGCATTTCATTATCGCCTGATAAAAAGTTCATATGAGCTGGTATCAAAAGATGTGAGTGGTAGCATTTTCCTGTCTTTACCAAATTATGAGAGACCATATGAGGACTAGTATCAGGGGTGGTTTCTTTAATTTCGGAGTCACACCTTATCATGCCTCCGCTTGGGCAAGCACAGATGTGTTAGGTCTTACTTTTGGTGTCAAGGAAATTCTTCACAAAATGACCATCTTTTCCACAGTAAAGACAATGGAGTCGATTCACAAAGGTAAATATACATGAGGAGATCTAACCACTTGTAGATCTAATTCCATGCCTAGAAGTAAAAGTTGACTTTTTGTCTATTTTGTAGAGAGCTCCATCAGAGGGCAGACAGCTCCATCTGGGAAAATATCGAGGACATTATTAAAGATTGTTATTTAGAAAAAGATCATATTTTAATTGTAAAATGCGATTATAAATTAAATTTATAGAATCATTTTAAACATAGAATTATTTACACAAAAAGTTACAATACATTAACTTCTGAAATTACATATATCTTATATTGTAAACTAATTTAAATTAGTTAATATTTTAATTTCTGAATATTGTTTTGTTAATTTAAAATTTCAAAATCAAATTAGCCACCCTCACCAATATTTCTTTAATTGATTTGGAATAAACTTAGTTAAAAGTCAGGTTTTTAAAAATATTTACATTTTTTAAAAATATGTTAGAAAGTTGAAGTTTTATGGTTAGGTGTGCTATTTAATTTATGAAAGACTTAATCAATGTATATTGAACTTCACTTTTTTTTTTAATGAATCAATGTTTATCATTACCCAATTTTTAGCACACAAAAAATAAATATAATAAAATTTGAATCAACCTAATGAATTTAACCCCTTCCGTGATCCTGTTGGCGGTTGGCTGATGGGAGCACTCCCTCCCCAGTGCTGCAGACTGCCAACGGCCGATGCAGCCCCGCCCACTCATCAGAACGCCCGCACCGCGGAGGAATTTCCGTCGCGGTTAAGGCGTTAACATTATTTTTTTGGTTAGTAGTTTAATTTCATGCTCCATTGTTTTCTATGGGATTGTGTTGCAGTACTTGTTCCCCTTGACCCTCTCAAAAAATACGGTAATGATGGGAATTCTCATATATTGCTCCCCAGGGCCGATGCTAAACTCTTCCACTTCCTTACCAGATACTTTGTCACTTCTAGCTTTCAGCTAAGCTAACCTGCTGGTGATTTTATTATAAATCTTGATGACGCGAACTGCAAGATGGCAAATACATTAATTGGAGATTTATAAAGCCTAAAACTTCACCAGGTAGTATCTTCCCCTACAAACAAACTGGGTCATATTCTGAACCCCATGTTTATTAACATTGGGAATATTGGAATCTGCATGCCCATCCCACTGATATGGTACGACCACTCAGCCATTCCTTTTAATTTAATCTGGGATACAGTGACTGCAATCTCGACTCCCGCACCCACTTGGGTCCGGAGGTGGTCTGAAATGGTCCTACTAAGTTGATCTCTCTGTGCTGTTAGGTCAAATCGGCTCTTCAGTGGATTTCATCTCTCCATTCATTTTGGAGCAGGGCTGCGAGGTTATCAAATCAGCTGTTGGTAAAGTAATCAATCTCTCCCTTTCCTCCAGTAGGGTTCCTCAACAATGGCAACATGCTGTTGTTGTTCTCCGCTGAAAAAACACTACTTGATCCATCAAGGCCCAAAACTATCAGCCTGATCATTGTTGCCTCTTTTTGGTAAGTTAGTGGAAAAACACGTAAAGAAACGGCTCTCTATTTTTTTAGAGGAGAATGGGCTCTTACATAGAACGCAAACAGGCTTCCACCCTTCTCATAGCACAGAGTCCACCTTGTTGCTTGCCTCTGAATCAGCCAGGAGACTAATGGATGAGGGAAATACTGTGGCCATTCTTATGCTCGATCTCAGTGCTGTATTTGACACTGTATACCACAATATCTTGGTCAAGCGGCTCTGGGACAGTGGCATCAGTAGTAGTGGTCTGTGATGGTTGGTCTCATTCCTGCAGGGGCAAACATTCCAGATATCACAAAAATCTTTCCAGTTGTTAATTCATCCCTTGCAGCAAGGGGTACATGAGGGCTCGTTCCTGAGCCCAATTCTTTTTAATGTTTATGTGAACCCTTTGGCTGCAGTCATTGAGCAGTATGGTTTTACTGTAATCTCATAAACTGATGACACCCAGCTTGTCATCACGCTGTCTCATAACACTGAGCAGATGGCTTCCTCTTTTTTTTGGGCATGCCTGTTTAATGTCGCTGTTTAGATGGACTGTAACTGTCTGAAACTGAATTTGGAGAAAAACAAAGTTTTGGTATTGGGCAAACAGCTGAACTTGTGGACTAATGCCTGGTGGCAAGACAACTTTGCCCCCCTAACATCCCCCAAGCCTAAGGTGAAGAATCTGGGAATTTGGTTTGAAGAAAAACTTTCATTTGATGCCCAGTTCAATACTTTCTCATGAACGTGTTTTGGGATTTTGAGATCCCTAAAAAAAAATCCTTCACCTTCTTTCTGAGGCTGCCCAAAAGACTGTAGTCCAGGCAACGGTTATGTCAAGACTGGATTATTGCAATATTTTGTATTTACATGCCACCCAATCATGTCTGAATAAGCTTTAACGAATGCAGAATGCGGCAGCCCGGACACTGCTCGGGCTCTAGAGGCCTGTCCCTATTAGTACCACACTGAAGAAACTTTGCTGGTTGCCAGTTAAACATTGAAGGATCTCTGCTACCATAATAAAGCACTGTTCGGCCAAGGCACCTCCTATCTATGGAACATGGTCACTCCCAACATACCAAATAGAGCTCTGAGATTGGCTCTGGCAAAACTGGCCTCTGTCCCCAGGGTCAGGGAAGAGAGACTTGGTGGCTGTGTATTCAGACACTTGGCTCCTAAATTTTGGAACTCTTTACCTGTGGAACATCACCTGGCTCCCTCTGAATTGATTTACAAAAGAAAAACTGAAATCTTGTTTGTTCTACTTCGGGTAGGTTTTTCCGGTGTGCTCACATTACTGTACTCAAATTCACTTCAAAATGACACTTCAGGTAAAGTAACAGTGCACATAACATTATTATTTTTTATTATTAGTTTTGTTAGTGGTTGGCCATTTATAGTTCTTGTCGTACTCCAAGGCTGGACTGGAGTACTTTTAATCCTGTTTTTAAAGCAATTATTCCCCATTTTCTCACCACATCCCCAATACTCACACATTTACTATTCATCTTTCTATGCACTTTATCTTTTTTGTTAACAGAGGCATGAATGAAAAGAACAATGTCCTGGACACCTCTCATTCCAGTTTCCAAAGCAACCACAGCACTGGGACCTCACTCCTTACTGACACCGACTATATCCGCTCCCTCCTCGACCTTTGTGAAACCACAGCCCTCATCCTACCGGACCTCTTGTACGCCTTTAACACCGTCTCCCTTCACACTCTAATCACAAGGCTCCATGAGGCCAGCATCCGTGACAAAGCACTGGAATGGCTCCACTCCTTCCTGACCGGCTGAACATAGCGACCCAGACTACCCCCATTCCTCTGAGAAACTTGACTACAGCAATGCACAGTGTGCCGGCATCACCCAGAAAAAGCTAAGAAAACTACAAAACACCCAGAACGCCACATCCGGACTGGTCCTCGACATCCCCCACCATAGCCACATGACACAACACCTCGGACAACTCCACTGGCTTCCTATCAACAAATGAATCACCTTCAAGCTACTCAAACCTCCCTACAAGGCCCTCCAGAATATCTGAATCACTGCCTCACTTTCCACAAACCTGCCAGACAACTCATCTCCACCTAACTTGCCCTTTCCTCCATCCTACAGATCCACAAGACCAGAACCAGAGGAAATTCCTGCACCTACCTCCCCGCCAAGACCTGGAGCACCTTGCCCATCTACCTCACGCAATTTGTGTCATTGAAACAGTTCAGGAAGGACCTCATTGTCTGGCTTTTCGACTAAACTTCCACACCAAGACGGATCAGCAACCCCCCTTCATTGCCTTGAGACCTCACAAGCGAGTAGTCACACTAAAAAAAAACCTGATTGATTGATTGATTGATTAACCCCCACCAAATGCACAGGTTTGAAACTCAGGGTACCCCTGAGATTTCTAAGCTTCATTTCACAAAAAATGATATTTTCCTTTTGTTCCATCTCATTTCTTCTTGCTTTCTGATTAAACGGTGGTTGAACTTGAATAGCCGATTAATGCATTCATAACAGATTTGGAGGAATCCACTACCTGTACCAAGATGTATTTTAAGTCCTGATTCAATTTTCAGTTTAGGATTAACATTCCCTATTCCTCTAGCCAACTTGCCTCTGCTATTAGTTGGATTAAAGATGTCAGATATGAGACCAGTTCCTGGCTTCTTCGTCTTCATCTTTTCATCTGGTAACTGTACAATTATGGATCATCCTATTCAACTAAAGGAGTTGACCAAGAGGCTGCTGGTCCCCCTCAGATAATCATAAATAGAACCAACTTTTCACTGTTGATTGGGGAATGACCATGGTCAGCAAACACAATGCAAAGTACATACATTGTGACAGATAGCAAATGTATTCACATCCCTGAAGAAATGCTTGAGTAGGTACTGTCATTGCTGTCACAGCATGATCTGTCAGGTATGTGTTGTGGGTACCATTATGCTTGATGAAACAGTTGGTGAGTGAAAGAGTGGGGATGGTCAGAACAATCTGTGGTAAAGGAAAGCAGTGGTGGCTAAGGGCCAAAGTACCGTCAAAATCACAGTGGAGGTGCGGTGGCCATCGCGGGCAGCCGCACCATTGGTCAAACCGCTGTGTTACCACTCTGGTGGTCAGAATGCCATAGTGCTGCTGCAACCACCATGGATCCACGATCCCTGGTGGTTGAAAAGTGGTGGTACAGTGGTCTGAGGGCCTCATTACACTGGTGGTGCTGTTGCAGCACCACTAAGCATATTACGAGTTTCCTCACGACCACAGATTTCATGGCAGTGAGTCGGCCATGAAACCTGTGGTGGTGAGGAAACTAAGGGGGCACTACAGGACCCCCTGCTTCCTCATAGCATGGAGATGCATGCAGGGGGGCTCATGGTGTGTCCCCCTGCATGCCTGCACCCTTTTACTGCATGGTGTGGACTGCGTAGTCCATGCCATGCCAGAATGGGCTTTGGCATTCTCATTGTGGTGCCTTTTCAATAGGCACTGCCATGGGAATTCCAAAGGACCACCCCCACACCACAAGTAAACTCATAATCTGGATGGTTACTATGAGGTTTGGCAGTGTGGGAGAGGACGGCGGCGTGCAATAAAAATGGATTATTTCAATACCCAAGGTTGGGTGAAATATTCTTCGAACATGCTGACAAAGACCAGCAACTTTTATTACTAAAAGCAATCCACACAATTTAAAGTTATCCTCATTTTCTATTGTGTTATTATCCACTCATAAAGGAGGCTGCAATGCTTTTCATCCATTTTTACATTTTACATTTTACATAAATGAGGATGAGAGTTTATAAATCTATTGCTGAACACTATTTCAAATCATTTTAGGGTGATGATATTAAAGGTCAACTTAAATATTTTGTAAAGAATGTTGCCTTTTAACACTTTAAAAACCTAATTATATGTGGAAGGTACAGATTACTGTTTGAGCAGACATCAGAATTTCAAGTACAAAAGTAATTACCACAATCCTGTAATTTTCCCCTAGTGAATGATAACAGCTAAATCTGCTGATATTTGCTGGTTGAAAAAAATTTTGGCAAATGGAATTTGATGCTGTATGTACAAAACTGCATGAAAGTCTTCCAGAGCAAAGCGCAGATTAAGAGGCATTTAACATGCTTGTGAATACCTGTTAGACATGATCCTCTCTGCAGGTACAGCCCGAAGGTTTGCCTTCTCTTGCCTTCAATTGCTAGAGCTGTTTTTGTTGGCTTTTAAGAATCTGTGCACTTTTTCCCTGAAACCAGTGGTAAAGTGCCTGTTTTCTCCAGTCTAAACATGGTGAAATGGGCTTACACGTAGTTGGTATATTTTATTTACTAATATTAGTCCCTAGTATATGGTACTACATGTACCCAGGGGTTGTAAATTGAATGTTACTAGTGGGTTTCAGCACTTACTGTGTCACTCACTAAAGTAGCTGTAAAGCTTGTGCCATGTCAGCCAATGCAGCCTATACTGCAGTTGTAAACTGCCATTTTGACCTAGCAAAATAAAGCTTTAGTACTACTAAGTCACCTTAAGGTAGGCCTTACTGCTCCTAAGACAGGGTGCTTGGTAGAACATGTGTACTAAAGTATTAAATGTCCTCAGAGTGAAAACCCCCTAAAGTAATTTTCACTGTTGAGTGGTTTGTTTTCTCTCCCATAGACTAACACTGGATTGCCTTATTGAATTTAAGTGATAACTTCAGTTTGGTAACTAAAAGAGAAATGCTTCTTAAACTCAAATGCATTGTATTTTTAAAATCCTCTTTAATAGTAAGGATGGATTCTAAGTTAATTTTCTGAAAATGCAGCTATGATAACATTGGCATTTTTCAGCCAAAACCAACTGCACTCTTCTGCCAGCGTCCAGGGACACATGGCAGTGAAATGCCCTCCTGTGATCTTTTGTGTATTTCTTTCATACGTGGGGCAAAAGGGCCTTCAGTGTGGGGCAGGGTATTATTCTCCTGAGCAGGACGTCCTGGAGGATGTACCAGCCATTTCTGACATCTTAGGGCTGCCTGCCCTTTTGCTGACAAATGCAGCTCACACCAAGGGCTTCCTGCCCTTTGTTGCCCTAGACAGTTTTCAGCCAAATCCTGGAAAGGGGGAAGATTAGACAAATGGGCCATCCCCCACCTGCAGGCTGACCCTGGAGATAAAAGTGGCACCCTCAGAACCACTCATTAGGACACTCCGGGACCTGTGAAAGTTTTAGAAGAAGGACTGCCTTGTTGTATAGAGAAGGAAGATTTTTCCTGCTTGCCTTAAATTCAGGCTCCACAGAAGTGACATTTAAGGTGTCATTTGGCTGACCTCATGTTTGAGCAACAGAGATACCACAAGCTTCCAGAGGCCTCCCTTTAAATCCCCAAGTGGACCTGTCTAGACCTGCCTGAGCTCTGCTACTGACCTCTGCTAAAATAAGTCCTAATGCAGAAGAGATGCTCACCAGGACCTGAACCATTGGCTGGCCTGAGACTGTACACTCCAGATCTCAAGATGAAGATACAGACGTTTTGGGCTTCTGGCAGCATCGAAGTGGCCAATCTGTGCCAAAAAACGATCTCCCATGATGACCCCTCTTGTGAAGTGCCAGTGACATCCTTCTCTTTTCACCAAAACAGCGACTCTAACCTCCTCATGGCTTCCATCCAATAGGAACAGCAACTCTTTGTGCTGCCTAGAGAAGGTAACTCTTTAGCAGAAGGAACCAGGGGGCATATTTACAAGCCTCTATTGCCACAGGAACGCCACTTTTGAATATGATTCTGTGCCTAGAGTGGCTTTGCCTTATTTGCAAGGCAGCATTAAGCTAATTAACGTGGCTTAGCGTCACCTTGTAAATAGGGCAAACTTTCACACTGTTCTATACTTAGCCTGAAAGGGGTGGGCAAAAGGTGTTGCAGTGGGCATTCTGCCGCAACACCCATTGCCATATTTACAAGGGTGGCGTAAACATGGGGCAGCGACAAAATGAAGACCTCTGAAAACCTGGTCTTAAAATGGCAAAACAAGGGAAAAATAATAATTTCTCCCTGTTGTTGCTGTTTCTATGTGTGCTACATTCTGCAGCACACATAGAAACAGCAAAATGCCACGAATGCCTGTTTATGTGCATGAAAGTGTCCCTTCCTGCACATAAACAATCATTAAATCAATGATGATTTGCAACATGTATGTGTGCTGTACAATGAAGCACACATAGGAGTATCAAATCGCCATTCTGGAGTGTTTATGTGCAGGAAGGGACACCGTCCTGCACATAAGCAATCATTCCCTCAATGCAGGCACCCTTGCACTATGGTGCAGGGTGCCTGTGTTGGTGCTAGACAGCTGAATTGAATTTAGCGCCAGCACAGGGAGAAACGCAGGGGTTCACCATATTATTGTAAATACAGTACATCCCAGCGCTTCTAAAATGACGGAGCGTGGTGTTAATTATTTTGGAGCTAACCTGCGCCCCACCACTTTTGTTGTAAATATGCCGCCAGGTTCCATCGCGGTTGACCTGAACTTGTGATTTTGACCCAGTCCAGCGTGACCAGGTGACCACCAGTGGCTCTTTGTGCTTTTGGACGCTATTTTCACCTGAAACTGAAAAATTATTAGCTCCAATTCTACTGATTGTATTTTACCCCTTCCCACCAGGGGTAATTTCACCATGCTGCAATTGGGGGGGGTGAGTGCGGCGCTGCGGTGCTCGTAACAAGACCAGTTTGTCATGAGTCACAGTGGAGCTGTGCTCATGATGAGCTAGTCTCGGCATGACCCCGCCCACTGAATAATTCGCCCGCACAGATGGTGAATCAATCGTGCATGGGTGGCACGGAGCATTTATGACGTCATGAGCACAGCTCCATTGTGACTCATGACGAGCTGGTCTAATCATGAGCACTGAAGAGGTTAAGTCATTTTGGTGTTGATTTGGTATTTGTCTTGTTGTGTTGTCACTTTAATACTGTTTGAGTGTGGCATAAATACTATACACATTGCCTCTAAGTTAAACCTGACTGCTTTTGCACCAAGCTACCAGAGGGTTAATCACAGGTTTGTTTAGTGAATTTTGTGGTTCACCCTGGCAAAGATTGTGTTAATTATTCTAGAGGGCCTTCTACCCATCTCAAGTAACAACCCAATTTCCTGTAAGACCTCTCTCCTTGGTGTCAGTATTTACTGGATTCAGGAAATGCCTCCCAACTTACTTCTAATTTGTAACTAGGCCCTAAATGTTAGAAGCATTGAACATTAATGCCCAGGTAAAGGAGTTAGCTTGCTGTCTTCTTTAACTTTAAATCGGCATTCAGGCTCTCCCCTCATTTTCGAAAACATCACTCATTACTGGTGTACTCAGGAGGATACTTGTAGACTTTTCTCTTGGAGTCTGAACATGCTGTGCAATGACGACTGCATTATGCTGATCACAGACTGCAGGCTGCCCCAGAAGGCTTCCACTGACACTATTGAAGCTTGTAGTCCAAACCGACTTTCCATTATTTTAAACGCTATGAACACAATAGGAGGAGCAATAAAATTGATAATACATTCTCTAGCTGAACTTGTTAGATACATATCGATCGCTTCTGATTGATTCATTTGCATCAAGCAACATGTCAACTTCAAGGCTGCGAAAACGAACCGACATATATATAGATCTGCTGTGCTGTAGTGTGCATAGAAAATGTACAGACATTATAAGGACATTTATACGCGCATTATTTTGATATTCTGCGCTACTAACTATAATATTGTATACTTGACTGTAGCTTCCCACGTTAAGTGGGACTGAGTTTATATATGGTATATTAGGAAGTTCCATATATTCTTGGCTGTATTACAGGTATTTAGGAACTATACTACGCAGCATCGACTCGAATTGAAGTGCCTTTTTTACGGGTCTATTCTTGTTAATCGGATTTTGGAATGTTTACATTTCGGCTGACAGCCTGCGTAGACTTTTCCATTCATTATAGTTGCTCATGTATCAAAGGTCATTTGAGGGAAAGGTTTGTTTGTCTTCCAGCCACCTTTCAAGCACAGGCCGGCACCCCCTCGAGTTGAGCTAAGTACCTGGAACCAAGGACGGAGGCAGAGTGTTCTGTCTAATAACCGATCGGCGGAGGGCGCATCAAAGAGCGTGAAAGGAAGAGGCATGCGTTTTTCAATTATGCGGAGAGTGCCCGGCTAATGGGCTGACATTTCGTGACATTGCATGCAAAAAACTTCAAACAGGGGGTTCTCAAAAGAAAATATAAAAACAGAAATTGAAAAAAGGGAGAGTACATCAATCGATCTCTTCTCCCGCTGGCACAGGATTGTGCTTCTTCGAGACTTGGAGTGGAATGCTTTGAAGCGGAAGCAGAGGGTGCGCGTGACAGGATAAGCTTGCTTTCTTTTGTTTGGTTGGTGGTATTAAAGTTGACGTCACCCAAAGATCATCCCCGTGCCCTCATCATGGCCAATAACGTTGCCGTTTTGACGAAAGGGAAAACAACTTGGGGCATGTTCTCAAGAAAGTGTGATAACCATCACAAATTTAGCTGAACGCAACTTTGCATATCACAGCCTATCGCGAGAAAATAACACCGTCTTAACGTCCAATTCCCAACATGGCGACACCATGCGATAGTAGCATGATAATGCGCCAAATGACAGCGCAAAATTCAACGCGACTAACAAAAAATGTGAATCTCAAATGCCAAAACAGTTACGATGCCCCAAAGCGCGATACCAAAATCATCGAAAACCAGTGACAGCCACGCAATTCCCACGTGACATGCTGGAAAACGCACAATAACAGCCTAAGCAAAAAACCACACCAAAACCAATTCAACCTGAGTAGCACCATGGATGCACCCGGACCGAGTGCAGAGGACAAGCTGTACCCCACAAGCCCCACGGAGAACTAGCATGGAACCCCATGTTCGGTGAAGGAGAAGAGGAAGAGGAAGACGGGGTTCAGTCCCCTGGACGACCGGATTATCGTCACGGAGGTGATAGAACAAAACCAACAACTGTTTGTCACCTCCACTGTGGCACTGGCAACCCAAACAGAAGTATGGCAGGCCATTCTCACCAACGTCAATGCAGTCGGAGTGTCGAGGAGGTCAATGGAGGAGGTGAAGAGGCACTGGCATGATTGCAAAGCCAGACCAAACAGAAACTCGCCACCAACAGGAAGGCAGCAACGGCGACTGGAGGTGGGAGTCCTGTGCCACAGGAGGATCCGGATGAGCTGGGGGAAATGGTGGCCAAAGTCACCAGTGTGGAGACAGTTGCATGAGTCGGGCCTAGACACAACACGATATCTGACCCAACAGCAACAGGGTGAGTAACAACCAGGGACTGGTGGAATGGGGGGAGATGGCCACAATGGCACACATGCACAATCGTGTCTACCACACTGCTCATGCACAATGACAGTGGAACATGTCCCTGTTACCCTTGGCACACTGCAGCACACATACAAACACCAAGTAGGCCCCCATCCACCATCATGTGCACATATGGGCCCCCTCCAAATAACCAACGACACAACCAATCCGTGCACATGTGATGAATCCACAAAAGCAGCAGCTGTGGGAGCCACACTGACTAAGCAAGTAACACTGCATGACCGATAGCATGGCAGCAGCCAAAATACATGACATGGTGCACAAATTGACATGGAGGTGGCCCAGTCTGGATTACATCCGTAAAGGAGCAGGTCACACTCTGACATATCTACGTGCACCCACAACCCATGCACTCCAATACACCAGCAGACAAACAATGCACAAGGCCACAAAATCTGTCCCAGAGCACAAATGACCCAAGCGCAAATATGTCAGCCCCTGAAAAACACTCAATTCAAAGCCACACCACCTCCAAGGGACAAGGGTCCACAAAATCAGAGCTGCAGGGTCGACTCCCCCACAATGCAGCACACACACATAGCAACCACAGAACATCACCAATGACGGCAACGTGGGACAAAGTGCAACACCTACACCTTACGACAGAGGACACAACAGGTTCCACTTGTGCATAGTAACTGGCCACTCACATCTGGCATTGCCTGACACTGTGTGATGACAATGTACGGGTACTACCGCACATGCGTCATGTACTCTAAAAAAGCACTGTTTGCCATCAAATAGCCTTCTCCACCAAAACCATCACCATGTGCATTGTCATGCAGTGTGTATGTAAATATCTACAAAGCGACAACATACATGGGAACCTCTGTTAACATGCATCTCCCCTTAACAGTGCAGGGAGGCAAACAACCCTTACTGCAGAGCAGACCACAAATCCCACCTGTGATGATAAAGAGGACAACCTGCACATATGTTCAGACACCCTCCAAGGGCTAATGGCCAGCCTCCTCACAAAACCCCCAGGAGCAGGGCAGCCCAACTGACTCAAAGTGACCCCACCACCTTCACAGACCACAGAGCAGGACACACACAAGCCCACAGCTGTCTCCCAGGACCCCTACAAACAATACATGAAATTTCAACTCTGTGAGTTGGGTTGCCAGGTGGAGTTGGCTTATCCACTGTGGGTGGGTTTCAAGCTCATGGCAGCCAAACTCAATGCCATACATGGGTTTCTGAGTATCATCAGGGACCACTTACAGTCCCTAATGGACACACACTGTCCGCACCATTCTCCACGACAATCCTTAGCTGACATTGCTAGGGCCATCTCTCAGATACAAGAACTGTCTAGTCAGACAGGCATCAGCGATGAAAGCACAGAGTTGGCGCAGATGCACAGGACATTTGAGACATAGAGCAGATGCAGACTGGAAGTATGGCTGCCACGGCTGAACAGCAGCGAAGTGTAGCTGGGATCTTCCATGCTTTGCAGTTCATCATCCTGCCATTGCTGCCACTGAGCCGGTCCCAGATGACTGCAGCGGGAACTTTGACACACACCTCTCCTAACCCTGATGTGTCAGTGGCACACAGTGATGCAGCCCTATCACCATCGCACCCTGATGTGTCAGTGGCACCCAGTGATGCAGCCATTACCACGCCATGCACAACGGATACACCAGACACAGAGGAAATATCAGGGTTCTCAGTTGTGAATGGTAATTTCTATGTGAGGAAGGAGGTAGTAGCATCCATCACCGCCATATGACCTGTCCTGCCTGGTTCTGCCTATGCATCATGCCCTGGGACAACAGCTTCCACTGTGCCCTGGAACACTCTGCAGCATATACTTGGACCCCGACATGGACTGGCATATCTTCACTGGTTGATAATTACACAGGAATCTTGCTGCGGATTGCACTCTCCCTCTCCCAAATCACTTTTCAATCCCCAAAGGACTCTGGTTGGCCCTCCACTGGGCTTCCATGAAATGTGGGCTTGGCATGGCCATGTACAGCCCCAGCTCTGGAATTCCCCAGAATGTGAATAAAACATTTAAAATCACACAGATGTGTCATGACTATGTTCACTCAAGTATGAAAGTATGGATGTATGTATGGACAATGATTTCACAAGAAGATACACCCAGGTAAATGACATCAATGCACATGTTGAACCCTGAGCCACATGGCCAGTTGGATGACTGTGAAGCTGAATCCAAGCTGTGGCCTCATTGCACATTAACGACAATCTCGCAACCCCCCAATGTAGGCCAGTCAGTCAGTCAAACAAGCTTTATTCGACATAGTCATAAAAGCATTACATATGTAAATTTGTTATATAAAAATAGAGTTAAATTTTATACAGAAGTTTAAAACAAGGAATTCATTATAGTAATAATTCAAAACAATCAGGGTAAGATACATCAAGTATTCAGGTATAAAGTGCATTTTCAAAGACCTACCCCTTTACATTTTTGTTTCTAATAATCCAGGCCGATCCTAAATATTTCGCCACAGCTATATATATTACAGGGCTTGGGTTTGTACAGATGATTCTAGTAGCCACAATTCCACTCCGAGTGCCTAATAACTTAGCCTTGGGTCGCAGCCAGACTCTGCGCGGGGCAGAGTATGCCGGACACACAAAGAGTAAGTGGCTAACTGTTTCTTTGGAATCTAGGCAAGATGGACATGAGTTACTTCCACCATTAGACCATCTGGATGTGAAGGATCTGACAGGTATACTACCAATTCTCAATTGAAAGTAAAGTTTTCTATCCAGTGGCTTCGTTATGTCGTCCCAGAATGTCTCGAAACGAGTTTCATCTTTGAACTCCATAAACACCCCTGTTAGTGAGAGTGGGGGAATGGTCCTAAAGAGTTTCGAAGATATCATCTCCCAGTACAAGCCCTTGATGACCTTTTTCGAGGGAAACACAGCATTGGTTGGGTCTTCCCATGTCTCCGCCAGACCCAGCTCTCTAGGAACCGCTCTAATTCCATATAGCCATTTTATCCGGTGAAAGACATCACTTTTAGTAATGTCCAGGAGTCCCATGGCGAATATTGTAGGCACATGTCCATGTATTGAATAGATCTTTAAGCTATTGGGGTAGTCAAGAGATTATTCATAGTAAGACAAATTAATCATAATAAATACAAACACAAACCACATGTGGTATTCTAAGAACTTTTATAAATTGCATCATTTATAAAATACACAATTTCAATTTGCAAGGCTGTCGAAGACATATAGTGACACACAGCTTGTGAAATGGTGACATTCAGTGCTAAATGATATTGTGATGGTATAATATATACAAAGGTGATTGGGGGGGGGGGGGAGAAATAGACCAGAGAAGCAAAGTATTTCAAGTAACTCTGCAGACTTAATGAATAAGTCCCATCGCAGAATCCTTTGACTGGTCCAAGGAGTATATTGCCGACGTTTCAACCCAGGGTCTGCACTATTGGGAGGTCAGTGCGGTGCTTTATCAGGACTTGGAAAAGGGATTAACAGCCTGTTGATATCAAAGTTATTGGTCAGGTTTTTGTTTAGGTGTGTAGTGCCAAATCATTCAATAAGCACACACAGTGGTAAAGACTCACCTAAGCAAGCCCAGGCGGGCTCACGGGGTATGGCACCATGAATATCACTGAAAATGATGCAGCTGGTGTGCTAGCAGGAGTCGTGTGTCTCCTCCATATAGCATGGCTAAAAGGAGAAATGGGTGCCCAACTTACTCTCCCAATCTCCTTGCCCCCATTCATCAAGGCAGAAATAGGTGGGGAAAGAAACTCACCTAGATTCAGCAGATGGTGAGTTGGTGTGATTCATCGCCCAATTATAAGCTCTGTGTGGTCGCTGTGATTTCAATCCACAATAGGCTCTGTTTGAAAAGGAGAGTAAATTAATCTCCTCCATTCCGATTTATCCATTAATCAATAGTTACATTGTAATGTTCTATTAGGCCCCTGTGGTCTGTTCACTTTTCATTCGATTTGAGTTGTGTGGCATTCAATTCCTTTGTACCGCTTCAGCGCGTCGTATTTCTATGCAGTGGATATGGAAATCAACCATTTAATCCTTTCAAGCATGCGAGAGGACGTTTGGCCCGGTATGGAAGTGTGCAGCGGTTGCCAGGCAACCTCAAGAGCGCAACCTCTCTAGTTTGTGCCGACGTCCCGGATTGCTAATGGGACCGGCCAGAGTTTGCGGCTGCTATCGGCCCTGCAGGACCATGTTGAGATTACTAGCGTATGACTATACAGTGTGAATACATAAAAAAATTAGCGAGTTTACCGTTTGAAAATTCAGCGAGTTTAACCCGTGCAATCTTGTGTAGCGTGAACAAAGAGGATGCATATGGCGGTCACTAAGCAACCTGCTTGTTGTAACCTCTCTAGCTTTATGACCAACATCCTGAGTTGTTAATGAGATCGGCCAGAGTTTGCGGCTGCTATATGCCGCGAAGAGTCAACATTGTTTGTGTGGAGGGAGGGGTTGGAATTTATTAACATAAGCATTGTGAAATTAAACCAATTAAAAACAAGCATTATGTGCAATTCTATACCTTGTGTTTTGGATTGCTCCTCAATGTTATAACATACAACCAATATTCGTAGTTCTGCAACAATTGAAAGAGTATGTACAGTAATGAATTCTATTATTGGTTCCTTGTGCGTCTAAGCCATATTGCAAGATGCACAATGGAGGTATGTTTCTCAGAGTCTTAATGTACATAGAAGTTCTAATGTAATATTTCGGGGTTAGGGAACCCCCCATTCTGAGCCTCCCAGAATGTGTAAAGTCTTTACAGGTCATGTAATTGCGTAATCACCTGTGTGATAATACAGTATCAGGCAATGCATGTACATTTTTTCTAAAATAACATTCAAGGTCAAATTGTAGTGAGGCTGAGCCTTGCATTTCTACAGTGTTAAGTTAGCATGAGCTTATTAGAAGTTTAAACACCATTTTACCTTTTTGCTTTCTGTGTCACACAACACACACGTTAGTTATTGTTTCCTGTTAGGGTAAGTGTTTTGCTTCACATGAGAATAACTTGTTTTTCCACATTGCTAATCTTGCCTCGTAAGCATAGTCTGAACAGTGAGTGCCGAGGCCTTTAAGGTTATCAACACTGTTGCTTTTGTTCAAAATGATCAGTGCACATTCTAGACATAACATATATGCAGCTGCGGACAGCTCAGATACTGGCGCCTTTAATAATACACTGTGCAGGCATGATTGAACACACTTGGAGATCTTTTGTTTGCTGAGAGCTTGTGCAGAATTCGATGTGATTCACTCCTGCTAAACTCAGAGGAATGGGGTCACCTATGCAAGCCTAAGAGACCTTCTGTAGTTATAAAATAACCTACTAGCAAGGAAGGGTGAAATATAGGTATATATTTAACCTGTTTCCATTTAGCATTATAACATGCTTTCTCCCTTTGTGTTTTATGGAATAGTAACTAGGCTGACAATCTTATTTCTTATCACATGTCTGCTTGTATTAGCTAAGATGCTGCATTTGAGATCACAGTGTTAAAATAAACCTTTTAAACTTGCTCGTGTCTCCCTTTACTCCCTGTTCTGGACTGGTATGAGAGTATAGCAAAAGATTGCTCATGTTTCCCACCTTACCTGAGGTGTCGCATGTTCCTGGGTTGTCTAATCATTGGTGACTTTGCTATAGGGCGAAGAGCTAATGTGACGCTGATGCTAGTCTGGTAGGGGATTTTGGGTACTAAGGTGAGTATTGGCACACCCTTATTCATTGAGGTCCTGAATCTCTGTGCACAGTTCTGTGACTGAGTAGAATCCCTGCAATATGGTGCCCATACGTTGGTGGTCTTATTTCATGACGCTGTATCAGTCCTTAACCCCCTCACTACTGTTTCCGGTTAACACTGGTGACGGATAATCCTACCTATAGTTACATAGGTTTTTTCAAGCTTGAATCTTTCAGAACGGTTTCCTTTTGAATTACTACCCAGTTGTGCTACAGTGTTTTGCATTGTATCTTTCTTCACTGTGTCGCTAAGGCTGACGTTGACATACCGCAGCATAGTCGCATTGCGGTCCGCAATCATTTGCAGGCTTAGAACGTTGGCTTGGAGGGCATGGCAATTATTCTGGTGTTGAGTGCTGAAGTAGCTTACCCGTTTGAGAGCCTCTACTCATGGGTGACATTTCCAGCAGTGGATGCGGCTACTCAGGTGTTTAACACTTACACTCACACAGTCGTGCCTGTGGAATATGTTCCATATAGGACACAGGAAATTCAGATTTCTGCATGGTAGCACCAGGTTTGGTTTAATGGCGCCCTTCCCAACAGTTTAACTGCAATTAGATTAGGTCCTTTTTCCATTCTAGGCGCTTCTTGGCCTGTTTTGGCTGGATTTTCCCCGCATCCTCGTGCAGGGACAGTCCCCGTTGCTGAGTTGAGGCCCCTATATAACTCCGCAATTGGAGTTATTAGGGCCTTGGTTCAATATATTACCCACAATTTTCAAGGCGGGGCCACTGGTATTGCGGCGCTCCCAGCTGGACCGAGTGGGATGAAGCTTAGTCCAGTCATGGCTAATGCAGTTATGGGCAAGCGTCCCCAGGATAAGGATGATATGCCTTACTGGCTTGCCTAGAAATTTGACCAGCTGGAAGCAGTTTTTCTTAATTGGAGACCTGAAGAAAAACACAGAATTCTTACAATTAGTTGGCCCAAGGACTTGGTGCCTGAAGCCGGTGACTGCGAGTCATGAGGTCAAATTTTAGCGGCAGTGTACACGAGGTGCTTCGGCACTCCGTCAATGGCTGTCCTGCTGCCGGTCATCAAACGCGTTCTGGATGAACACGGACCTGAGGCTGCGGTTGAATTGGGGATGAGACTCGTTGGCTTCTTTGATGTCGTTTCTGATCTCGTCCTCTCTAATATTAAGGTAGATGCGGTGAACCTCCAGATGTCTAATGCCTTGCGCGAGGTCCCCGATGCGATAAACCCCGTCAGTTTCCAAGAATTATTACCGCAGCTTATAAGACCATAGGCCGTAATAGTTTAGGTGTCAAGTCCATTTCTGCTAAAGGTAAAAAACAGACTCAGGGGTCGAAGTCTGACAAAGACGATCAACCCAAAGCTCCAAAACAAAATTTGAACAAAAAACAAAAAACAGGGAAAACAACAATAGAAACAGGAGTCCAGTCCTGCGTCACCAGTGCCTGTGTCTACTAAGTGCTCTTATGACTTGCACGACCGAGCTATGATTAAGTCACCTGATCGTTTTCACGTTCCTGATCAATGGTCTCCTCGTTCTTTACAGGACACATCGGCCTCATCGTCCGGTGGTGGAGGCAGCGGCAGAGGAATGGGTGGCCAGCAGAGTCGCGACCAGCCCCACCCAAAAGACGGAAAAGGCAAGCAGGACGATTCTTCACAGAAAATACCCCAGTTTCAGAAAAAGAAAATTGCCGCTTTAACAGCGAGCTATGCCACTGATAGTGAGAACGCAGCTTAGGAATCAGACTTGGGCGCTGACGCTGTTGAACAGCGCGGCGGAGATTACCAAACCGCGTTCGATACCGTGTCTCATTCCATCCTTTTGAAATCTCTCCGCTCCCAGGGAGTGGCAGGCCCGGCTTTAGCCTGGATTGCCTCCTTTCTTAGTGGGCATACCTTCCAGGTTTTCTCGGCCAAAGCTACATCTACAATCTGCCCATCGGCTTATGGTGTTCCCAAGGGGTCTATACTCAGCCCCTTACTGTTTAATATCTACATAAGATCCCCGGCGACCATTGTGGAGGAAGCGGGGCTGACGCTATTCTCCGATGCCGATAACACCCAAATTGTCTTCTCTCTGTCAGGCAGAGATGAGAACAGCATCTCTGCTTTAAAGTTCGGCCTGGTACGCGTGGCCGAGTGGATGCAGAAAAACTGTCTGAAATTAAACGGGGAGAAGACAGAGGTGGTGATATTGGGCAAGAATAAAAATCTATGGGGCCCCCAACATTGGCCTAGTGATATGGGGCCACTTCCACAACCAGCCACAGTGGTTCGCAACCTTGGTTTCCTTGTTGACGACAAGTTATATATGAGACAGCAGGCTACAAAGGTTGGTGCGATCTGCTTTTCCACCTTAAGATGGCTCCAGAAAATTTTATGGATGCTGCCCCTATCCACTCAGAGAACTGTTGTCCAGGTGTTGGTTGTTTCTCGCCTGGACTACGGTAATGTTCTCTATTTGGGAGGTGATGTTGAAACCATTAGGATTCTTCAGGTAGTCCATAATGCTGCTGCCCGCCTGCTTTGGAAGGTCCTTAGGAGGACTTCAGCATCTTCTGCTCTGCGTGACTTACACTGGCTTAAAATCTCAAGCCGGATTACATTTAAAGCTTTATGTTATCTGTTCAAGATTAGGCAGGGCACAGCCCCCAAATACCTACAGAACTTAGTTCAACCATATAGGACTCATCGAACCCTTAGATCTTCTGGGAATGGAGACTTCATTATCCCAAGATTCAAACTTGCTAGAATGGGTGGGCGGTCTTTCGCTCATCTAGGTCCCAAGCTCTGGAACGCTTTACCAGTTGCTCTAAAATTGGAGAATAACTTGCTGCGGTTCCGGAAGGGACTTAAGACCTTGCTTTTTGAGTGATCTGCCCGTTGTCCTGGTCTGCTTGATATTACCTGATATTTCTTTCTTGAGTCTATCCCTAGCGCCGGGAAACCCACTGCGGGTAGCTGTTGCGCGTTACAAGTTAAATAAATAAATAAATAAAATAAATAAATAGTGCGAGAGGCCTTGCGTCCACTACTGAAGGTGAAAGCAACTGACAAATTTGTTGTTGTTGAGACAGCTGATACTAGAGTAGCTCCCCCTGATAGGTTATTTAAAATCGGGCTTTTAATTGTAGGTGACATACACACGCTGTTTCTCAACAAAGCACCCCAGCTGTATTACCGGCCTGACCTGCATTCTGCCGAGCGAGCGAGGAAGGCTCTGCCATCATCACAGACTCCCGCGCTGTCGAGACCCCCCACCGCCTCTCCACCGCCGTCCTGCTGTTTTCTCCCAACTGACAGCGGGGCCGCCGAGTGGAGCGAGGCGAGGGGCTGCCTACAACTCCCGGCAGCCCTCGAGGTCTCCAGCCACACCCCCTTGACGACGCGCTAGGAGGCGCATAAAGGGCGTTACTGCCACAGGGAAATTGACACACGCTGTTTCTCAACAAAGCACCCCAGCTGTATTACCGGCCTGACCTGCATTCTGCCGAGCGAGCGAGGAAGGCTCTGCCATCATCACAGACTCCCGCTCTGTCGAGACCCCCCACCGCCTCTCCACCGCCGTCCTGCTGTTTTCTCCCAACTGACAGCGGGGCCGCCGAGTGGAGCGAGGCGAGGGGCTGCCTACAACTCCCGGCAGCCCTCGAGGTCTCCAGCCACACCCCCTTGACGACGCGCTAGGAGGCGCATAAAGGGCGTTACTGCCACAGGGAAATTGACACACGCTGTTTCTCAACAAAGCACCCCAGCTGTATTACCGGCCTGACCTGCATTCTGCCGAGCGAGCGAGGAAGGCTCTGCCATCATCACAGACTCCCGCGCTGTCGAGACCCCCCACCGCCTCTCCACCGCCGTCCTGCTGTTTTCTCCCAACTGACAGCGGGGCCGCCGAGTGGAGAGAGGCGAGGGGCTGCCTACAACTCCCGGCAGCCCTCGAGGTCTCCAGCCACACCCCCTTCACGACGCGCTAGGAGGCGCATAAAGGGCGTCACCGCCCCCCTCGCGGGACGCGAGCGGGACGCTGGGCGAAGCCTGGGCCAAGGGTGGGCCTGTCCAAGCCCGTCACAGACCGGAGGAGACCGGGCCGGGCGCACCCCCCTAACAACTAAGTAAAGGTAAATCACTGAGGACAGGCTCCTCAAAAAAAAAGTATAAGCACTCCTCCCTTTTGAACCAAATTCACCCAAGGTCATTACCTCTGCTCCATACCTGCTCAATAATCATACAATGACCACGAGAGGCTCCAGAAGCAAAACTATGAAAAAAAACGTAACAACTACTGTCGGTCCAATTGAACAATTCCTACATAAAGTAAACGAAACCATAGATCAAACAGTTATGTTGCTTGATCGTCGCGTATCATATGAGCTAGACCAAGCACGGCGCTCATCTATGGGCACCTTGGCACAGGCTCAAACACCAAATGCGATACCCGTAAATAAATCTACTATAGATACAAATGTTGAAATACACGCCTTACCTAACACTGTTGACTTATCGGTTACCACACAATTGTCACAACTGTCAAACTCGCAATCCTCACAGGATCTTGAACTGACCCCTGATATCTTCGCAAGCCTCCAACCAACAACCAATGATCCAACACAACAAGAACTAAGAGGCATAAGAGAAGGAGCAATTCCAAAACAAAACCCCTCACAATTACGACCTAACAGCCCAGTTCACATAAGTGTCACTAATCCAGATACTGCTAGTCAACAAATTCAGGAGAACATCGTCATCACAGATTCCTCTAAGAATATCATATCCGATGTCCTCATAGTTGAAGATCGCGCAAATAGACCCAGTTCCAATAAGATTCGTCAAGACAAACCACTTGCCCGAGCAGAAAAAGGCACAAACCATTCTAAAGTAGATATATCACTGTTAAACAAAATCGCAGAAATGATAAGACATCAACTACAACCTCTACTAAAAAGCCTTGAGGTAATAGAAAAACAAGTGGCCATATTAATAGCCTCTGCAAAAACAACCACCATCCCAAAGAAAAATGATCTTCCTGTTCCTCTAGGCGCTGCCATCGACCCAGGAAAAAGAAATGTAACCAACCCACCAAAACAAACAGTCAACAAACCAGTCCATACTACCACCACAAAAACTACAACGAAAACAGTCACAGAACCAGAAAACAAATCTATCAATCAAACTAACACCGTAAAAACAAAGTCCGATCAAAATAAACCAATACTCAACACAGGTACTCAAAACCAATCAAATACAGATTCCAACTCAGCAAACGTCGCACAGACAAATAAACCTTCTAAACCACCAACTGAGACTCCTTCAAGACTCGAACAAACACAGACCCACAATACCAAAACAGGACAACCAAATAAGAGATGGAGAAAGGTAGTAAATCTCCCTCCCGAAGCAACTCCGTTCGTAGCCATCCTAACGGGCGTCCCCGAATTAGGCAGAGACTCAGAAGAACCTACATGGTCCCTACTAAACAAAGTACGCTACTGGTTAAATATCAACAGGCCCAACCACCCTAATAACATTTCCAGAATAACCACGGTAAGAAGAGTCTCGTGGATTGGACACCAGCCCAAAACAATCCCAGGAGACTGCATAATCATAAATTTTGAAAATCCACGGGCAGTCGATTACACTTGCTCTTGGGATACTCCAGAATACAACGAAGGAATAAGTGTTAAACGTCTATCCTTCTTCTACCCCCGACAATCCCATCGCTCCGAGGACCCTACCTGGCCATCAAATTGGTCCTGGAGCCAACCCGACCAAGGACCAAGAAATTGGCATCAGGGAAATAGGGGACAAGGATATAACCAGAGGTTCCATCCGCAGAACGACTGGGGATACGAACTCAGCGACCGAGGTGACTGGAATTCCGGTAGAAGACCACATCAACAAATGTATAACGAACCATGGTTGGGAATTCCGACATTTAACCATTTTAGCTGCCTAGATATGGTAGACTGACCACCATCACAGCCCCATTTTTCAAATCTCCCGCATAAAACCATCACGCCACCACTTCTGCCACCTACTGCTTCCAAAATAAATATCATACGAAAAACTCAGCCCGTAACAAAGCTAAGAATAAATGATGATACACCAAAACAGGGAAAACTAAATGGAGCCCGTCAGACCGAACCCACACGACAACATGGTAATTTGGTCCCGGTTGTGCAAAAACTGTCATCATCACCTTTAAATAAACGTCTGCTCAAAACAAATCAAATAATTGATTATCCAAACTCAAGCACACAAGAAAAATTCGTCCCTCTTAACAACCATCTGACAGACAAAGTTGAGCGGAACCTGTTGTTCTGGAATGTGGCGGGTCTTGCAACAAAGCATCAAGAAAAAGCCTTCCTGGAACTGGCGCACACACAAGATTTAATATGTCTACAGGAGACATGGCTGACTGACCCAGTCCATCTACAGGGTTACAGAACATTTTTTTCAAAAGCTACCAAATCGCAATCAGGGAGAAGCAAAGGAGGCCTAATAACATACATCTCGAATCTTTGGCCCTGTCAAGATATAACACCTGTAGTTCTTCACCAGAACTATCAAATAATCAATATCAAAGTTACCATCAATATTTCTTATACAATAGTAAATTTCTACAACAATATGAGCTCAGAAGACCTTTCCAAAACACTAAGTGAAATAACTGAAAAAATAAACATGCAAAAAACCAAATTTGCAAAAACTACACACACAATAATCTGGGGAGGAGACTTTAACTTACACATCTGCAGCCAAAGTAATGCACCTACCTGTGGGATCATCGACGAGCATGACAATCCCTTAACTCACTTGGAACACACGGAAGAAGGAAACAATACACAAGCCACTATCTTTGAGCTAGACCTAGGGTTTGCAAACATGATAATGTCACCAACAACCCCATTCAAGCCAACCTTTCATGGAAGAGGGGCGCAAACACTATTTGACTATATCCTGGTTTCTACCATCAACGCAGACTCTATAAAGCAGTTTGAAGTGGTTAACAACGTACTTAGTGACCACTATCCCCTCAAATTAATATACCTCGAACCTGATCGCCACAAGAATCGAGTAAAGGACAACCAAACTCTATTATTACAAGACAATCTCACGTTAAACAGATTAAATGGCTTTACCTTAAAATGGGACACCCTAGACCAGGAACTTATCACCAAAAGAATAGTGGATAAATGCAGGCCATACATCGAAAGCTGCTTAAATCCTTTAGCAGGCGCAGACGAAATCCTGATTGACTATGACAGAATAGTGAAAACCATAGGAAATGAATTAACTAAGCCTAGAAAACAAAACAACACACAAAGAAAAGGATGGTTTAACACCAAGTGCACAAAAGCCTACTCTACCCTAAAGAAAGCCTTAGCAAAGAAAGAACGAAACAGGGAAGAGATAGCCAAACTACGGAAAAGATACGCGCAAGCACTTAAAGAACGAAAAAAAGAGATTCAACACAATCTCTGGACCCAGCTTTTAAATAGTAGCTTGCAAAAAGACAACATAGCATTCTGGAGAATACTCAAGACTCCTTTCTTGGTGGGGAATAAGGAGGGTCCATCCTTAGACGTGGCAATCAACGCGAAAGACTGGGTGATGTACTTTTCAGAAGTCTTCGGAGAGGCAAGAACTGAAGTTCCACCCACTGGACCAGCGCTCTCACCGGTGAAGTATCCATTAGATATACACTTTACCATCAACGAGATACAGAAAGCCATTAACTCGGCAAAAAATGGTAAAGCGCCAGGCCCAGACTCCGTTCCAATGGACCTCTATAAATCCCTTCCTGACCTTTGGTCCCCACTTTTAACAAAAGTACTGAACGCAGCTAAAGAAAGCACCCTCCCTAAATCTTGGTCAACATCAATCCTAATTCCCATCTTCAAGAAAGGTAACAGAGACAGTCCTTCCTGCTACCGGCCCATCTCACTTCTGGATTCTGTGGGTAAGATGGCAGGAAGGATTCTCCTCAATCGTCTACAGGAATGGTCTCAGGAACACGGGGTCCTCTCAGATCTTCAGTACGGGTTCAGGGCCGGCCTGAGCACCGTGGACCAAGTTCTGAACCTAACTCTACTGGCCGCAAAGTACACAACTGTCAAAAAAAACAGTCTCCACCTAGTCTACGTTGACCTTACGGCAGCGTTTGACTGTGTGGTACACACAAAACTATGGCTAATAATGCAGGACATGGGGATTGACCCCCCAATCATAGATTTTCTACGTGAGTTATACTCTGACGCGACAGGCAAGGTAAGATACGGGTTGGAAGGACAACTCACAGACAGCTTCCCAATACGGAAGGGGGTCAGGCAGGGGTGTGTACTGGCCCCTTTCTTATTTACGCTGTATACCAACGGTCTAGAGGCAGCAATGCTGCAGGGCACAAAAGATTTTCCAACAGCAGGACGGCGACCAATTGCAGCACTGCTATACGCCGACGATGCGGTGATCCTTGCCCGAACTCCAATACAGCTGCAAAAAGCCGTAAATTACTACTGTACCTTCATGACCAACCTCAATCTGAAAGTAAATATAAAGAAAACTTTCGTGATGCATGTCGGCAGTAAAAGGAAAAGGATGAAAACAATTTTAGTAGATAACACACCACTTGAAACAACAAAAACCTACTCATATCTCGGAATTACCATCGATGAGGAGTTCAAATGGAAAGATGCAATTAACTCCCGCAAGTTATCGCTCATACGAACAGTCGGCGCTCTAAAAGCCTTTTCTCTCCGCCTAGGGAAAAAACCCCTGTCGGAGATGTTAAAGATATATAATGCAAAATGCATCACCACGGCTATCTTTGGTGCAGGAGTTTGGGGAATGGCAAACGCTGAGCAAATCCAAAAGGTTGAAAACACCTTCCTCAAATTCTTACTAGCAGTCCCTAAGAGCACGACCACCCTTGGATGCCATTTAGAACTTGGACTAGAATATATCTCAGATCTGATCAAGATCCAACCCATAATGCTATGGCGAAGAATATGGGCAACGGAAGAATGTACACTCACAAGAGCAATCATTGAGGACTGCATGAACTTAGAACACATGGAAAAGATCAGGTGGCTTCATTATGTAAAAACCTTCCTCACAGATATTGGCCTATCGAGGCTTTTCAACGACCCACAGTCAGTCACAGACATAGCAAAAAAGGAACTAAAAAAGATATGTCTGTCCCACTTAAACCAACTAAGACTGATGTCAGAAATAGGTAAACCAGCAGTTCAACATAGCCTCATGATACAATCTGTCCCATCCATACAACCGTATCTACAGGAAGACCTGACACACTTTGAAAAGCTACTGTTAACCCGTTTCAGGTTCAATCTTTTCCACATCATGGTTTCATTCCCCACCCAAAACAACTGGACATACACTAGAACACCATGCCCCTGTGACTCCACCTCTCCACAGTCCACAATCCATGTCCTCTTCTTCTGTACCTTCTACACACCATTCCGGAAGAGATGGATCCTACCTATCCTAAAAGTAATGAAGATCAGAAGATGTCGCCCAGCATTTTTGGCACTGCAGCATTTGGACAATCTACTAGTCTCAAGATCCGTGGCGCATTATCTTAGAGTGTGCCTTAAACACCGTATGAACTTATGAGCACTCCGTGAACCCATTTAAAAACGGCCTCTAGTAAATGCATTTCCACAGAAAACAGTGAACAAATTTTAATTCATATCATGTACTTTTTAAATGTATCTATTTTTATCAGTGTTTTTTACAGTATAAATTTGTACTTTTGTGGTTTTCATATTGAAATCCGAATAAAGTTAATTTTGAATTTTGAATTTGAATTTGACATACAAGGTACCATAAAAGGGGTATTTTGGGAAAGTCTTACAACTACATATGATATTTTGGTAGCGGAGTCTGACTGGCCCCCACCTTTTGTTCTCACAGCTCAGAGAGGGGAGGAGGTGATCCTCCCTAGTTTCGCACACACAGTGTCAAAGGAGCATGAGCTGAATTTTGCAGAAAAGTGAGCTAAGGCCCTTGCGCCTGCATTGTACTGCACTCACTGTGGTTGGGATAAATTCTCCCCCCAACATGAGATTCCCTTGCGGTCTATGCCACAGCCTCAACCTCAATATCCTATACGGAGTGAAGCTAAAGCTTTAGTCGCAGAAATCCTTGAACAATTGGAATATCAAGGTGTAATTGAAACTTGTGTGTCTCCAATGAATAACCCTCTTTTTACTGATGGTTCGTACTGTTTGATATTGGATTACCGGTATCTTAACTCGCATTGCCATACCTGTGCAGTTCTCAGGGCTCTGCCCTTGTGGATGGTCTTGTGCGTAAATGGTTTAAAACCACGCTTGACATATCCAATGGGTTTTTTGCCCACAATCTTTCCGATTTAAGTAGTCAATGGACTGCTTTTACCAGTGGTGGCACACAGAAAATTCAGACGATTGGCAATGGGCTATAAGAATAGTCCAGGTGTGTTTGGAGAGAATCGACCCAGATCAGTGTTCATATGTGAATGACATTTATCTCACAGATGACGATATCTGTGTCGCATTGACCGCATAATTTGCAATTTTGTGGACTTCGGTTACAAATTTAACTTTGCAAAGTCTCACATTGCAGAGTGCCCAGTGTTGTACCTGGGCTATGAGCTCAACAATGAAGGCCGAGGTTTGGCCCCTCACTTCTTGGAGAAATGCACACAACTGCGCGCTCCTACAACACTGAAAAAATTGCAATCCTTGCTGGGATTTTTGAATTTCGGGCGTACTTATATTCCCGAATATACCCAGCGTATCAAGCCTTTATATGCTTTTATACAACCTACTTTTACCAAATCGTGCTTGCTGCCTGAATATTCAACCATTTTGCAATCTTTGCAGGCTTTTCTGCTTGAATCTAAATTCTTGCTGACGCGTGATAACCACACCAACCCGGTGATAAGAATCGTCCCTGGGGCGGTGGGTTTCACGTACCTTACTTTTAACAAAGGTGGCACAGTACCTATCGCTTACAAGTCACACTTGTACACTTCGGCTGAAATGCGGTTTTCCACTGTGGAAAAAGTTTTGACATCAGTGCAAATGGCGATTCTAAAGGAACGCGTACTTTCGCAGGGGAAGCACATGTTGGTTGTTACCCCGTATCCTGCCTTGGAGGCATTGACGAAAGCCAGTGTACCAAAATTCTAAAGCTTTGCACCCACGGTGGATACAGTGGGCAACATCATTGACGTCTCTGGATATCACGTTTATTTTTGATGCCTCCTTACGGCCACAGTAGTATTTGCAGTATGAATTTGTTCATCCTGCCCCATTGACTATGCGCATTTTGAAAGATTTACATTGTATCATTTACACTGATGGTTCTGCGCAAGTTGTGCATGGGTCTAAGCACGCATACGTCTAAGCTTGCACTATTGTGGTTGGTACCATGGTGGATGGAGAATTCAAGTCCGATGACTTGCATACACAGACATTAGGGGACAGTACCGCCCAGTTAGCGGAGCTCCATTATCTGATGCTTGCATTGGAGTATGCAAACCCTGGTGTGACTACTCTTATTGTGAGTGACTCTTACTACTGTGTCCAGTCTTACAATGACAATCTGTTCTTTTGGACTCAAAACAACTATCGTGACTCCAAAGGTAGCACAATAAAACACAAAATGATCTGGGTTTGAGTGGCTGAACTGAAAGAGCACCTGACACTCATGTATGTAATTCATACTCTTGGTCATCAGCGTGTGTGATTTCACACTGTTGGCAATAGTTTGGCCGATGAGGCCGCAAAGACAGCAGTTTCAACATATTTGGTTGCAGCAGTTACACGTTCCGAAAGTGAGATTGATGATGACATCTTGGCAGCAATTGCCGCTACTGAGAAGGGAAGTAAATATCCTAAGGGGTTTCCTTCTAAGTATTCTTATCATTTAAGTCCTGATAAAGTTCCGCATGTAAAAATTCCAGACGTTGGTGACAGGCTGATTCCCAACGCGGACCGCAGGTCAGCACTGATTACAGCTGCCCATGAGGGTGTTGCATCCGCACCTGCTGGCGTTTCGGCATCTGTATCTCAGCTACAACTTCGCTTTGGTGGTTGAGACTGTACAAACAGACGCGTGATTATGTCCTTCAATGTGAGGCCTTCGTCTGCTGCGCGTCCACCCTAAACACAGTTGTACATTTCCAATAAACTGCTTGGTTTTGTTTATTGTGATCACTGCGGTCCTTTCTCCTCTGATACTGTGTATAAGTACATCTTAGTTGCAGTTGATTCTTGCACCCGCTTTGTATGGGTTTGGCCCACCGGAGTGCTTATTCACGAACGGTCGTAAGAGATTTGTGTGTCTTTGTGGGAATTTTTGCGTGTGGCACCTTCCACTCAGACAAGGGGCCAGAGTTTGCCTCTAATGCATACAAGGACACCATGAGTTTGTTGGGGGTCCATGTCAATTTTTTGTCTCCATACCGACCTGAGGGTAATAGTGTTGTGGAGCAAATGAACCGTGATTAAAAGCAATCATTGACAGCTAGGGTTATATGTACCGGCAGGAACTGGCTGGCCCATCTCAATAGCGTACAGCGTGCACTTAATAATCTTCTTAGAAGGTCTCTGGGTGGGTGGACCCCATACAAGATGGTCTTTGGTATCAAAATGTTCATTCAGCACCTTGAAGTTCTAGACCAGGCGGCGGCTGCTGCCCCCTTTGATGTAGATGAATAGTGTGATATTTTAAAGAATCGACAAGAGACGAGAGAAAGTCTTGCAAAGGAACACTTGCCCTCCACATTGTAGTGTAGTTCCTATATTTCCAATAGGCTGTGCGCATTGGAATAATATAAACAGCAGTGTAGACGTAGGACTGAGGTCGACTAGGTCTCTACTGACTATATTAGACTTAATTAGTTTTGCCAGCTAGCTCAGAGGTCACTAGAAACTTTCTTGAATGTTCAAGAAAGAGATAACTCTCCGGATTTAGACAAGAAGGGATTAGCTTCTGACAACCATACAAACATGACAACTTTGCTCCCTCAGAAAAAGAGTGTATCTCTAGAGTCGTGTGAAAACAATAGGCAGCTATTTCACTCAGTCAACCGTGCATACTTAGTTTCATCAGAGTGCAGAGAAATACAGAGACAGGCTTTTTCAATAAAAGTTGTTATTTATTGAGCAGTCTTCTTTCTCATGTAAGAGAAATGAATTGCCACAATTGCAATACTTATTATAAAGTAAAGGGTGTACAGTAAAAGTAGTATTATGAAACAATACTGTGATAGCATTGATAGGGTTTCTTAGCCATATGGTATTTTAAAATGGGTAAAATATATACGCAAGGGTAGCTGGAAACACCGGAGCTGGATTTTCTCGGCTAGAGAAAAAGACAGCGTCTCTCTCAGTGCGTCAAACAGGCTCTTGTATCAGCTGGGCTCTAGGGCAAGTAGATAGCCGCTCTGCTCCAAACCACTGTGTGTTTACTTAAGGCAAATGTTGTTATATTTATACCTGAAAGGTGCCCAGGTTGACGTAAGGTTGGACATAAGACGTCACTAAGAACTAACAGTTCTTTCTGGACTCCAGGAGTTCTTGTTCAAATCAAAACAAAAGCAGGGGGGATTTCCCGGGCTGCTGGAGGCTTGGTTTGTTTAAAGAATGCGTTGTGCTTTGCTAGGATTCGATGGGAGTAGCCGTGCTGTGCTTTGCACTGCATTGGCTATTACTGAATATGGATATGATTCTTATGCCAGGTATACTCCACCTGATGCTCAACTTGATGAGACTGAGTATACTTACCCCACAGACTTATCGATGCCCAATTTGCAAATCTGTTTGGCCACTGAGTCCAGATTTTCATTTGACACTAACTCTACCACCTCGAAGTCCCCTTCAAAACTTTCTGTTTTCACAACATGGTTTAAAAAACATGTTTTGATTCCTCCTTGGACTTACATTTGGTTAGTTCTTTTTTCATTTTTTTTCTTTGGATTTGTGGTGTATTTTTTTCATCTTGTGAATGGACACTACGTTGAACAGAGGACTGCTGTTCGACATATTAATGGAACATTGGCACCCCATTCCTCATCACACAGATTGAAGAGGGATCTGAGCTTTGTAAACATTACTGCTTGGCCCATTTTAGATCAGATTGTATGGGATGCTGTTAAATTTCAAATCCATGGTCCTAGAGAGGTTATTAATGTCCCGAATGTACTAAGAGTTTTTATGGGGGATGTGATAAAACAAAATATATGCTCTGATGTTTGGGATGTTCAAGCTGTAGAGGCTTTGTTTTCAGATTTGAAATATTATGCTGCCTTTGATGCTGAGGATTTGAACTTAGATTCTGCTAATTATGGTGATCTGTTCTGATATCAACACTATGGCAATCACTGCCTGCATAAGGCAAACGCAAGGAGGAATATGGTTAATCATACACAATGGGAACATTGCCCCGCTCCTATGGAAGGCAGCTCTAATTCTCATTTGAAAAGATTCACTTATTTTACTGATTTCAATCAGTCAAATCCTAATGCATTTTATTTTAAGATGACTGAAAAGTCCTCTCCCAAAGCTAGACTGAACCACACTAAATTATTATATTCTCAGTCCATTCTTGACCAATTGGCTATCGGGGGCTATGAACTGTGGAAGGATACTATTGATCTTAAATCTGTTAGGGGGTCTAAACATTGGCAAGTGCAGGGCACTGAGGCTTTGCATCGGTAATGTCTCATCCCAAACCATATGTTTTTTTTTAATATGACTATTTCACAAACTACCTGCTTTGGATTGGCTACAACTAAAACATTAAATGCTCCTTCTTTTCCAGGATTGGAAGAGTACCCGGGTTGGGATAATAATACCAGTATTTCCATTGGAGAGTTACAGACCCTGTTGCTGAATTCTTCTTTTAACATTTCCAGGTTGGATCCTAAGGGTTTGCTTTCGTGGCACATCGTTTTTTGGGTTTAGCCCCTCGCAGTCTGGCTTCCAGGCCAACCACAGCACCGAGACCGCCTTGATCGCAGCCACCGATGACATCCGAACCCTGCTCGACAACGGAGAAACAGCGGCCCTCATCCTCCTAGACCTCTCCGCGGCCTTCGACACTGTCTGCCACCGTACCCTAGTACAGCGCCTCAGCAACGTCGGAATCCAGGAGAAGGCACTGGAGTGGATCATCTCCTTCCTCGCCGGAACGACACAGAGAGTCCACCTCTCCCCGTTCATATCAGAAGCCACCGAAGTCATCTGCGGCGTTCCTCAAGGCTCCTCGCTCAGCCCCACCCTCTTCCATGTCTACATCAGCCCCCTCACAGCCATCGCATGCCAGCACAACCTCAACATCATTTCCTACGCCGACGACACCCAGCTGATACTCTCCCTCACCAACGACCCCGCCACCGCCAGAGCCAACCTACACGAAGGGATGAAAGAGGTAGCTGAATGGATGAAGAACAGCCGCCTGAAAATGAACTCGGACAAGATGGAAGTCCTCATTCTGGGATCTTCACCCTCCGCCTGGGACGACTCCTGGTAGCCCCCCGCCCTAGGCAGCGCACCCAAACCGACAGATCACGCACGCAACCTGGGCGTCATCCTGGACTCCTCCCTCTCCATGACCAGACAAGTCAACGCCGTCTCCTCGACGTGCTTCAACATCCTGCGCATGCTACGAAAGATCTTCCGGTGGATCCCCACTGAGACCAGGAAGACGGTCACCCAGGCCCTCGTCACCAGCTGCCTGGACTACGGCAACTCCCTCTACGCCGGAACCACCGTCAAACTCCAGAAGAGGCTCCAGCGGATCCAGAATGCCGCAGCACGACTCATCCTGGACATCCCCCGTCGCAACCACATCTCCGGACACCTGAGAGACCTGCACTGGCTCCCGGTCAACAAGAGAATCACCTTCTGTCTCCTCACCCACGCACACAAAGCCCTACACAACCAAGGCCCAGGATACCACAACAGCTGCCTCAACTTCTACGCTCCCAAACGCCAGCTTCGATCGACCGGCCATGCCCTCGCCACCATCCCCCGCATCCGAAGAGCCACCACAGGGGGAAGGTCCTTCTCCTACCTCGCCGCCAAGACTTGGAACTCCCTTCCGACCCACCTCCGCCTGACCCAGGACCACCTCGCCTTCAGGAAGCAGCTCAAGACCTGGCTGTTCGAGCAGTAGCGGACCCCCCTCCCCTAGCGCCTTGAGACCCTCCGGGTGAGTAGTACACTATATGAATGCCTTGATTGATTGATTCGAGACAGGTTAGGGTGGATCCCCGTTTTTAGAGTGACCATTCTGTGACTACCTATTCTGTAGGTAAGCTGTGTCAGAATTGGCTCAAACACTCCAGTTTAGCGTCGGTTAAGCTTCATTTGTCTAAATTGACTGACAATGTTGATCTGAATGACTTTGTCAAGGGCCCTGCTTCTGGCAGATCCAAAAGGTGGATATATGCTATTTACAACAAAGTTTGGAAACTGTCCCAAATTAAGGCTGCTTCATGCTTACGAGCTATAGATCAAGCTAATCTAGAAAAAGTGCTAGCAGTTGTAGCTAACAGCATTAACACACTTTCTTTCCGCATTTACACATTAGATAACATTGTTTTGTCTATTGTTTATATTGTGCAGAATCAATTGCGTTCCATTATGCAGTTTGTATGGACTTTACAAACATTAAAGGCTGGGAAAGTGCCTTGGGACTACATGAACACGTCCTCATTATTTGCCCCTTTTAATTTGACTGACAAACAGCAGTTTATGTCTATGAAAGATGCAACTTTTTCTATGTTTCATATTGAGAAGTTAGCACCTTTGCCGGTTTCTGTGGCCGAGACAAATTCTGCTGTGTGGGTCGTACATTGCCTAATAATAATACCTTTCCCTCTGTTCAAGTTCGAAAGCTTGCATGAAGTATTATGCAATTGGCAGGTATGAACCGCTTATCTCTATGAAGCTTGGTCTCTTCCGTTTTCCTATAGGTGCCTAAGGGAGGGAAAGAGGTTTATTTGAATGGTGAAGATTGCACAACAACACCGGACCACTCATTAGTGTGTAGGAATATCCAATTGCATGGCTCGTGTAACCAGAATGCACCTAATTTAGCCTGTGTTTTAAAAGGTACACCAACGCCTGCTTTCACACCCACATTCACATTACTAGCAAACGGTAGTTATTTACTTTTGAATAATGAAGATTGTTGTGGGATGTTAGCTGGAATTGTTACATCGTTACAGTCTCCCAACGTGCAGTTTGTTGTAAAAACGTAATGTTTCCTCCTCCACATGGGAAGCTGGATGTTTCCATCTGGCCGTCAATTCTGACCTTGAAGGCAGAGTTCAACCAGATGAATCGAATAAGAACTCTTTTGTCCCAGAAAGAAGTCGCCCTTACTTCGGCCCGTGAAACATTTGTCCTTCACGTGGCATGCCTTGTTAAATTCCGACTTGCCTCTGCATTTCGGGGAGTTAATTCACACTATCTTTAATGCCTCCTCGACAACAGGGCCGGCTCACTTTTTTGAAATTGTTAGTAGTGGCCTTGTGACTTCTTTCCAAACTATATTTGGTGTGTTCCCAGCATTTTTTCATTAGATTTTCCCCAGCCTGTTTGGTGGATTTCCTTTGATGCTTGCTCCGGTTGGCGGAGTACTTCTACTGCTTTGCTTATTTCAGAATGGATGCACATCCTGTGCCACGAGACGATTTGCCCCGGCTGTTGCTGCTCCGCAACCGAATGCTTAATTTTTATGGAGTGCTGCCTCTTGCTACATTGAGTGCAGCTTATGGATTATCGTTTGGATTTTCCTTTTTCACATGCGTCCAGCCTGTTTTTCATTGCCTGAGCTGCGATTTTGAATGGGCTCTGGCTTTGTGTCCCTGCAGTAGGGTGTCTCCCAACGCAGATTATGATCAACTGATAAGCCCCTTAGTTGCTCATGAATTGCTTTGTTCTGGCGGCGAGATTATGGCCTTTGCAGCGATGCATGGAGTCCTTGGACTTTGGAATATTTTTGCAGCGGCGCATGAATTCTTGGCACGCATTTATATTGAAGTAAATCCGAGTTGTCCTTTGATGGTACTAGAGGCTCTGGTTATTGAAGAACATGTATGTTCATTCCCGTTATTGAATTGGATGGCTGAAATGTTTTAGGATGAGAACAATGACTTTCTATTGGAGGCTGTTACAACGTATTGTGCATATACAATATTGGAGTGAGGTGCGTTTCCTGCACTCTCTCTTTCAAGACTGGAGTCACATGCTGGACATCAGATTTTTTTTGCTATTTTTTTTAAGGCCTATTGGCTTTGCTATGCCAGAAAGTGATTACTAACTTGAGGTTATTTTTTTTTTCAAAATTAGGAGTTTTACTCTAGTTTTTTCCATCAAGGCAAATTTGAACTTGATTCTATCTCTCGAACTTGAACTCTGCGTTCCTGTTTTGCCCACATTTCTTATCCGTGCTCTGATCAAGGGAGGGTGTAGTGGGACTGAGCCTTACATTTCTACAGAGTTAAGTTAGCATGAGCTTATTAGAAGTTGAAACGCCATTTTACCTTTTTGCTCCCTGTTGCACACAACACACACGTTAGTTATTGTTTCACGTTA
Source organism: Lissotriton vulgaris (assembly GCF_964263255.1). NCBI lineage: Eukaryota > Metazoa > Chordata > Amphibia > Caudata > Salamandridae > Lissotriton > Lissotriton vulgaris. Next base: position 337,714,743 of record NC_141700.1, read on the forward strand.
GGCTAAGAGTTTTGCTTCACATGAGAATAACTTGTTTTTCTACATTGCTAGACTTGCATCGTAAACATAGTCTGAACATTGAGTGCTGAGGCTTTCAAGGTTATCAACAGTGTTGCTTTTGTTCGAACTGATCAGCGCACGTTCTAGACATAACATATATGCAGCTGCTGACAGCTCAGATACTGGCAGCTTTAATAATACACTGTGTAGGCATGATTGAGCACACTTGGAGAACTTTCGTATGCTGAGAGCGTGTGCAGAATTAAAAGTGATTCACTCCTGCTAAACTCTGAGGTATGGGGTCACCTATGCAAGCCTAAGAGACCTTCTGTAGTTATCAAACAACCTACTAGCAAGGGAGGGTGAAATATAGGTATATATTTAACTTGCGTCTATTAAGCATTATAACATGCTTTCTCCCTTTGTAGTTTATGGAATAGTAACTATGCTGACAATCTTATTTCTTATCATATGTCTGCTTGTATTAGCTAAGATGCTGCCTTTGCGAGCACTGCGTTAAAATAAACATTTTAAACTTGCTTGTGTCTCTCTTTTACTCCTGTTCTGGACTGGTATGAGAGTACAACGAAAGAGTGCTCATGTTTCCCATCTTACCTGAGGTATCCTTAGTCGCATGTTCTGGGTTGTCTAATCATTGGTGACTTTGCTATAGGATGAAGGGCTAATGTAACATTGATGCTAGTCGGGTAGGTGAGTTTGGTTACTAAGGTGAGTTTTGCCACACCCTAATTCACTGAGGTCCTGAGTCTCTGTGCACAGCTCTGTGACAGAGCAGAATCCCTGCAACAAAATAATATACAGGGTTACAATAAAATTCAATGATATATGCATATTGTTATGAAGTATTTGCCGTACAATGTAACTATTGATTTGGGGATAAATCGGAATGGAGGAGATTAACTTACTCTCCTTTCCAAACAGAGCCTATTGTGAATTGAAATTTCAACAACCACACAGAGCTTATATTTGGGCGTTGAATCACACCAACTCACCACCTGCTGAATCTAGGTGAGTTTCTTTCCCCACCTATTTCTGACTTGATCAGTGGGGGCAAGGAGATTGGGAGAGTAACTTGCGCACCCATTTCTCCTTTCAGTCATACTATATGAAGGAGACACCCGACTCCTGCTAGAACACTAGCCGCATCGTTTTCAGTGATATTCATGGGGCCATACCCCCTGAACCCGCCTGGGCTTGCTTAGGTTAGTCTTTACCACTGTGTGTGCCACTTGAATGATTTGGCACTACACATCTAAACACAAACCTGACCATTAACTTTAATATCAACAGGCTGTTAACCCCTTGTCTAAGTCCTGATGATTTTTTGCCCGGACCTCCCAATAGTGCAGACCCTGGGTTGAAACGTCAACAATATACTCCTTGGACCAGTCAAAGGATTCTGCGATGAGACTTATTCATTCAGTCCGCAGAATTACAGAAATACTTTGCTTCTCTGGCAAATTCTCCCCCCCAATCACCTTTGTATATATTACACCATCACAATATCACTGAGCACTGAATGTCAACATTTCACATGCTATGTGTCACTATATGTCTTTGACAGCCTTGCAAATTGAAATTGGGTATTTTATACATTTATAAAAGTTCTTAGAATACCCCATATGGTTTATATTTGTATTTATTACTATTAATTTGTCTAATATGAATAATCTTTTGACTAGCCCAATAGCTTAAAGAAATAATATGCACCCAACAGAACCAATTGTGTTTTTGTATATGACTGCACAGGTTCTGAGGGATACTGGGTTACCCCATTGTAACTTAACTGGCATGTATTGAATAGGGCTGTGTGTAGGAATGACCAAATCAGTAGCAGTCCTGAAGTGGTGTCCTACATCACGTGACACCAGAAGTTCACTTCACATACCTACTCACACACATCTGTGAGGACACATTCTATTTTGATTCATAGCATTTCTCCACCTGATCAGAGGTTGCACACCATACGCACATTGCTGGAGACACTAAAGTGCACAAGCCAGCCAGCAACTATCCCAAACAGTGTTCACAGAGGTAGAGCAGTCAAAAGGGACCCTCCCCCATTGTACATGCTCACTCAGTCCCTTCATGTGTAAGGACGATGCTCATTGTGGCACACAATTTGTAAATCTAATCAAAACTCATCACAGTTGGACAGTAGTGAAGTTTTGTAGTCTTTATTGGCATGTGCAGGTCAGTACAGACAGGGCAAGGGCCACAACATGCAGGGACATGCTTGAGAGAGTTACACGCAGCATAGGAACATGTCAAGGTGCAGACATGGGGAGGCAAAAATGTACACTAAATCATTACGGATGGCAACTGTCTCAACCCACCTTGCTTTGCTGAACGAGTCATGTGATGTTTGCTGCCTGCCCATTGCCCTGTGTGAGGGGACACTACTTACAGCCCATGGGGTCTGCATAGTTCTGTGCCACTGGACTGCACCGACTGTCCAAATTAGGAACGTTGCCAAATGACGCTGTGCTGCTCCGACCATGGAAGTGCATCACCTTGCACAGGTGTGTGTACACACACGTAGTTCCACATGCATGCATTTAGAGTCCAGACAAAGGCGGAAATGTCAACTGTTGTGGTGAGATTTATGACCATTCCCCACGCTGCAACAAAGGGTTGGGATCTGTGCTGTGGGTGACAATCCGTTGTGGCTGCAGGAACGTTGTTACTCGTCCATGATTGTCAGCGCAGCTACATGGGCAATGTGTTCCAATAGTACGTAGTTGTCAAATTCAAGGAACACCAGGGTGACCCAATCCATTAACTGGTCCAGGCAGATGTGCTCAGTCCACGCCATTTCCCCAATCAGCACATTAGGGTAGCACCTCGATGTGGTCACTGCACACGAGGAGTTGAGCAATCTCCCATGCACAACTGCCAGCACTTATGCCAAAGATCTGAGTATCCCATGCACGGGTATCCCGGTGACACTCCTGTTCGTGGGCCAACAGGGGGCGCACTGTCAGGTCATAATCCAATTCAGCTACCGTTACGTTGGATAGGCAGACCTCCTTGGCGCACTCAAATGGGCATGATCGACAGTGGAAACAGGTCTGTACGCAGGTGACGTAGGCAAGATGGAAACTCAGACGGTAAGTGATTTGCAACACTGCCATTGGCACAGATCCCAACAGATACAGCATTTGTGCACGTTACAGTTCCACGTCACAGGGGTTTTGCATGTGTCCTGGAATGCCTGCCATTGCGTTTGTTGGTCTCGTAGCACCGGCACGCCTCTGACCGGCGTCAGTTCTGTGGACGATCTGCCACAGCTCAGGGCAATGAGTCGTATGTGTGTCCAACGTTTGGACGTATGGGTAGTTTTTGACCAATGTGTCAAGGGCAACCCTTGCAGGTGTAGGTCATACAGGGACAAGTGTGTGTGGGGTGTGGGCACGTTGGTTTTTCATTAGCGCAGTTCCTGGTGTAGGAGTCGTTGGAGGCTGGTTTGGTATCTCACACAGGGTGTGCCTGCCGCATTCAGGACCAAGGTCGGAGGGTCGGTTGGCCTTCCGCCTTGTGCGTTGAGACATAGGAGCTTTCATACCTAATTTTAGTCTGACAACTGCTTGCATTTCTGAAATGTGATGTGGCCTTCGCGCTGACTTTGATGCCAGGCCTGTGATTTAGGGTGCACAATTTAAGAGACACATGCAGCTGTTGGCATGTTTGCATGAGCCAAGGGCCCGATTTGCATTGCACTCTTTGTTCAGTCTCTCTCTTTCTCTCTCTTTTGTTCTCTCTCTCTCTCTCTTTCTCTCTCTCCCTGTCCTTTGATGAGTGCCTGACACATCTTCCTATCTTGGATATTGTCTTGCAGTCCGGGACTAACAGATAGTCCAGGGATGCCCTGCCATGACTCTTCAAAATAGTTGTTTGGAGACAAATTAGTATGTGACATTTTGTTTCGTCTTTCAATGGTGCATGAATGAATCAGGATTTCTGTACTCATATGTATGTTGATTGCTGCAATTGTGCGACATCAGGCGGGTGCTTTTTTCATGTTTTCAGGCGATTGATGTGCAGTGTCTTGGTCCAGGGGAGGTGGGGTGTGCCCGGGCCGAGGTCCGGGGGGGTGGTCCTGGAGGTGGTGGCGGTGGATGTTGTGGCCCTCTTGGGTGTCCGGCCCGCATGTTCAGTGGCTACATGGCATCTGTTGTTCTTCACGTGTGGCTCTGGGCGGGGCTCCCTTTTGTGGTGCAGGCTGTCGTCTGACTTTGCACCAGGTCAGAGCAGGTGTTACTTTCCTGCTTCTAACATGCCTTATCGCATGTTTTGTTATCTTATCACAGATCTGTCTAGTCGTTGAGAATGTTGTGGAGTGGTGTTGTCCCTGCTTTTGGCACGGGATCGCTTACTCTGCATCTCATTAGCAATAGTTGCCGGGGTCATCTGTGGCAATATTGTGCGGCTGCTTTCGCGGGTAAACTGGTGATGTTGGCTGTTAGCACCTGTTTGTGAATGGGGTAATAATTTTATCTCGACTTTGGCTGCGATAAAGTGCCGTTAACTCAGCAATAGCTCACTGAGAATATCTGTGTATGAAACGTTTGCCATAAAAAGCTAAGTAAAATAAACGTAGGAATTTGTACAATGTTGCATTTGTTCAGAGAAGTGACAATGATCCGAAATGAAAAATACCAGAGGTCACATTTGCAAACCAAAGCAACAACATTGTACTGCTACAATAAAGAAATCCAAATCCTTTTGCACCATTGACAGGTCTGGCTTTAGCCAAGACCAAACCAAGGCCAAGATTGACTAATTCCTTGGGCTGCTCTTGCATCACTCAAGGCAATGTAAAGGCTTAAGTCAGAATTGCCTAGTGATGAAAATGCCATCCTGCTTAAATTTTGGGACTTTAGTGGTACAAGCCCTGCACTACGACGACTGCAAAACCTCTCTGGAGAAATCCCAGCACAAGAGTAACGCAGGCAAGAGAGCAACAGGTCAGCACAGTAGCACAGCAGTTCATTTAGAACAGTATTCCAGCAGAGGGGGGTTTTGAGGAGTTGGTGTCTGAGGTCCCCATTTTATATCCTGCTGCCCTGGTTCTGGAAGGTGGGAGATGTTTCTATGTAGTGGCTTTGGAGTGCATGGGATGTCCTGCCTCCCCTGCCCTGGTTCCATTCCAGCTGCAGTGACAATGTGGAGTCATTAGGCCCTTTGTGTGAAAACAGAGCAGAAGCTATTCAGTTGTAAGTGGAGTTGAGCTCAGCTCTACCCCCTCATCTGCCAACAGATGGCCTATTAGTGCACATCTAATTCCACTACTGTGGGACTGTCTGGAATTCACAAAGTCTAACCATCAGTTACACCCAGTCATGTGACCCCGGCCAGGTTTCAGGCACTAAATGGCTAAGGGCAACTTTCTAAAAGTGGCATTTTCAAAACAGAATGAAAAATCTTACTTTACCATTAAAGAAGTGTTATCATTACAGTTTAATAGGCACCACACATAATACAGCTACCAGCTCCCATTTGGAAATTACCCCTATAGCAGGAGTAGGCCTCACAGTAGAGAAAAATTTATGTAGGAGTTTTTACTACCGGGACATGTAAAACTTAAAAGTACATATCTAACCTTTTAATTACACAGCGCCCTGCTCTTTGGGCTACCTAGGACCTACCTTAGGGGTAACTTATATGGTGCACAGACATAATATCGATTCCAAAATATCGTTTGGACATAATATCGTGTATTTAATATCGAGTGGACAAAATATCGACAGGACAGAATATCGACTACAAAAATATCGTTATTAAGGTAAGTGAAGTAATATCGACTGTAAAAAATATAGATAGTTAAAATATCGAAGTATATAATATAGATAGTAAAATATATCGAATTTTTAATAATATATAATTTGTTATAGTGTATTTTTATGTTATCATATGTGTGAACATTGTGTATTTATGTTATAACTAATTATATTTAACGAATTTTGTTTAAATAATTTTTGCGTAATTTTAATCTGTAGCGGGTTGTGGGTTTATAGGGGAATATGGTGAGAAGTAATTTAATTATAATTAATTAAATATGTAAATTTATTTATTGATAGTAATTAGTAATTAATTGCTAATTATTTATATTTGTTAATTAATTTAAATAAAATTTCAATTAATTTAGAGTCATAGATTAATTGGTAATTATGTAAATTAAACTAATTTAATTCTATAGCGGGTTGTGGGTTTATAGGGGAATAGGGTGGGAAGTAATTTAGTTATAATTAATTAAATATGTACATTTATTTATTGATAGTAAATAGTAATTAATAGTTAATTAATTTATATTTGTTAATTAATTAATTTAAAATCGTTAATTAATTTATATTAATTGATTAATTGGTAATTATGTAGATGTAACTAATTTAATTTATGTGGCGGGTAGTGGGTTTATAGGGGCATAGGGTGGAAATTAAATTATTAATTATTAATTAAATAATAAAACTAATTACAATTCATTTATTAGGAAATAATTGTAATATTTGTTTAAGTTATAAAATATTTATTTGGTAATGTTTAATTAATTAGTATTAATAGGTGATTAATTTAATTAATTATTGTTAATTCTTTTTTTTAAAGTAATTATTATTAGATATTTTTTTGTAGATTTTTTAATAATATATGAATTATTTACTTTCGCTAATGTTGTATTCTCTGGAGTGGGAATAGTAATTTTAACCCCAACGCTATCCAACACTTTCCCTACTGTTGCACCCACTGGAGTGGGAATAGTAATTTTTACCCCTACGCTATCCAACGCTTTCCCTACTGTTGCACCCACTGGAGTGGGAATAGTAATTTTAACCCCTACGCTATCCAACACTTTCCCTACTGTTGCACCCACTGGAGTGGGAATAGTAATTTTAACCCCTACGCTATCCAACTCTTTCCCTACTGTTGCACCCACTGAATTGGAAATAGTAATTTTTACCCCTACGCTATCCAACGCTTTCCCTACTGTTGCACCCAATGGAGTGGGAATAGTAATTTTAACCCCTACGCTATCCAACACTTTCCCTACTGTTGCACCCACTGGAGTGGGAATAGTAATTTTTACCCCTACGCTATCCAACGCTTTCCCTACTGTTGCACCCACTGGAGTGGGAATAGTAATTTTAACCCCTACGCTATCCAACGCTTTCCCTACTGTTGCACCCACTGGAGTTGGAATAGTAATTTTAACCCCTACGCTATCCAACGCTTTCCCTACTGTTGCACCCACTGGAGTGGGAATAGTAATTTTAACCCCTACACTATCCAACTCTTTCCCTACTGTTGCACCCACTGGAGTGGGAATAGTAATTTTAACCCCTACGCTATCCAACACGTTCCCTACTGTTGCACCCACTGGAGTGGGAATAGTAATTTAAACCCCTACGCTATCCAACGCTTTCCCTACTGTTGCACTCTTTGGAGTGGGAATAGTAATTTTAACCCCTCCACTATCTAACGCTTTCCCTACTGTTGCACTCACTGGAGTGGGATTAGTAATTTTTACTCTATTGTTATTGTACGTTAATAATATTGGCTACTATTTAATTATATTTTGTTACTATATATATATGTTTTAAGAAATATGATTAAATATTTTTTTTTTGTACTTTCATTAATTATTTAATTATCATTCGTTAATTTAAGTATTCGTAAGTATATTTTAGTACTTAGTTTTTAATATTAATTTAATTTAATAGTGTTTTTAGTAAAGTCGATATTTTTTACAACAATATTTTTGTAAACGATATTTTAAACTCGATATTTTTGTACTTACCTGTTTGTAGATAGAAACTCGATATTTTGTCAGTCGATATTTTTTACATGATATTTTTGCAGGTCGATATTTTGGAATTCGATATTATTTCAGTGATCCGACTTATATGAAAGAAAAGGGGAGTCTAAGGCTTGCCAAGGGGTTTTAAATGTCAAATCGGCATGGCATTGTAAGTCGCTTACACAGGCTCTGCAGTGGTAGGCCTGAAACATGTTTGAAGAGGTACTTGTGTGGGTGGCACAATCGGTCTGTCCCGCTAGTAGCATTTACGTTACAGGCCCTGGGCACCTAGAGCACTCTTCTGTGGACTTATACGTAAATTAAATATGCCATACAGGTGGATGTAGCAATCAAACCATGTTTAGAGGAGTGAACACATGCCCTTTAGCAGTGGTAAAGTGGTCAGAGTACTAAGGCCAATAAAAACAAGGTCTGAAAACGGAGGAGGAAGGCAAAAAGTGTGGGTGACTCTTCAGAGAGTACTATTTTCCAACAGATGAATTATTATATAATAAAAATATTATTTTGATTTGTATTTATTGTTTAGCACTTTGTGTTACTGTCTCCATCTAAGGGACCACTATTGTTGCACATTAAATTTTGACATGAGGGCTTTTTTAAACTAATACATCTATTAAGACAGTATTTACTTTGTAACACCTGAATCTGATGGTGTTTACAAGAGCATGCTCAAAGTGTGGTTTGTTGCCATGTTAGTGGGAAGAACAAAATGTAATTCTAGCAGCCACATTGTTTTGATGAGCCTCCTTTAAGGAAGCTACCTTCCAACTCGGCCATTTCCAGGTCTGTGCATGCTTCAAATTACAATCATTATTCCACTCATGACAGTGCTCTTCTTGCTGTGGTCCATTTCACCCAAAGGAGTTGTACTTTATCTGGTCACTATTTTTTTGTGGTTAAAATATTATTTTATTTTTTGTTCATGAACCTCACTAAGAGATTCTTTTATCGGTGGACAGTAACAACACCTCAGCTAAAGGTTCAGGCATCAAAGAATACCATATTTGCTCTCTGCTCTGCCATTTTGAGGTTGAGGAAATGCAGTGTTTCTATGAGGGCTCCAAATAAAAAAGCACTCTTCCAGCAGAGCCGGCTCTGGTATAAATGATACCAGAGAGACCATCCAATTCATGGGCAGATCCTTCTGCACTATTTTCACTGGACTCCATTCAATATGGGAATTGCATGTAGACCTTTGAGGACCAGAACGTCTTACACAAGGTGGTCCCACTGCAAAGGGAACATTACTTTGTCATTCCTGAATCCGAACTCCATTTTTGGATTCTATATTTTCAGGAACAAAACAAAAGAGAATGGATTCAAGCAGCCTTAGCATGAAAGATATGCCTCAGTGGATCATCTTTCTCCTGAAGCTAATCCTGCCCCCTGAGTAGACAAATGTAACAACAGAGACCTAGATGCCCCAAGCAGTGTGCAGAGACATTTCCTCTGACAAAATGGAGGCTCAGTTGCGACACTGTTAAAACTTAAAGTGGTCCCAATTCATATTATTCAATACCTCTGGCAATACCTAAACATAATTGAATTATGCATCTATAATAAACTCTTCAAAGAACAGATGTGTCATTGTGATGCTGGTGATCACATATCAACAGACTTAATGAATTAATTATATGGAGACTAAAGCATGACATTTACAAACTCCTTCTTTCATTTCATCTTAATGTCACCCACTGTTAAAGTGTTTTTCATCTGGCACTTGCACTTCGGGGCAATAAGCAGCAACAACAGTGACACCTTCAAGTGAGCAATACATAAGGGAAATTTAAAAAAAACAATAAAGTAACATAAATGTATCCGGGCCTATGTGTATAGCAGTGAATTATGTTGGGGCATTGGGGAGGTATAAAGACATCAGTAGTATGTATAGTGGGTACATGCAGAACAAGTTTATACAGTGTAAATGTATAAGGCAATTCTAATTTCTATGCCCCTCATTTTTTAACTATCCATCCTGTGTTCTTGAACTATGAATTGGCTAAGTTTGGAAAATAGAACTCAACACAATATACTTTGTATAAATGGACAACTGTTGTATTACCAAATTATCACAGCTATCATTCTTTGTTATGGTCAATTGTATTAAAAAAGTTATTTTATACACATTTTATAATTTACTTAGAAATTGGGTTTCTGGTTGAGAGAGGTATGTACCCTGTCCAAGCTGGAACCACAATCCTAGTCAGGGTTAGTCAGATACACACTTGTGCTGACCCTCTGGTAGCTTGCCATAGAACAGGCTTAGCTTAAGAGGCAATGTGTAAAGTATTTGTGCAAGACTTCAAACAGTAAAACTGTGAAAACACTACCCAAAAGGACACCACACCTAGTTAGAAGAATAGAGTTTAATTTAATGAAAAAACAAGACCAGCATGACAATAATCCAATATGTATAATTAAAGTATAATTGGAGTTATGATTTTTTAAAAATAAACTGAAATGTAGTGCTTTGAAGCATAAGTGCCAACTGGGGCTATCTGGTCCCGCTAGACCAGGTCAAATCAAAGGTTCAGGCTGACCGCGATGAAGCACGGGTCGGCTCTAGGGACCAGAATTGACCCGCTGAGACAGTACCTTGGCTTGCTGTTGCATCAAGGACGAAATCTGAGGTATAAAGGAGGCGAAGAGTCAGCATCAGTCCTTAGGATGTAGGTGATGCGTCTGCTTTGAGCCGCGCAAAGTCAAAAATGTGTCCGGAATAGAGGCGGTGTCTTTGATCTCCGCAGGAGGAGCAAAGAGTTGGTGTGGATGGGGATGTGATGTCCTTTATCCTCACAGCATTGATGCATCAATGGAGATGCTCCAGTTCTGAGTGGTGCAACAACAGTGATGCATGGATTTTGGCAGTTGGAGCACTCTAAACTCACTTTCAATGGCCCAGGACTGGATTGGCACCCCTTGGCAGGGAAAGACACTCAGATGGCAGAGTCCAGGTGATGGAGCCAGTGAGTTAGAAGTATTTTATAAACCTGAAACTTCAATCAGAAGGCATGCCTGCAAGCCCTTTGAGTCACTTTGGTTCTGCATTGGGGAGATGCAGGTTAAGACCTTCTCACTCCGAGGCAAAGGGGGGCAGCATGTCAGTACAGCAGAGCAGAAGTCCAGCAGAGTCCAGCAAAATGACAGTCCTTTCAGCAGCACAGCAGTTCTTCTTCCTGACAGAATATCCACCGAATTCTACTTAATTGGTGGTGTCAGAGGTCCAGTACGAATACCCAGTTGTGCCTTTGAAGTGTCGGAGACTTCAAAGAGAGGCCTTTGATGTGCACAGAGTCACTGGCCTACCTGCCATGGTTCCAGACTCACTACAGGAGGTTATGTAGTTGTTTGTGTGAGGATGGGACACAGCCTATACAGATGTAAATGAGGATTTATCGCATGCAGTCACAGAAACCATTTGGACTGAATGACCGAATTGAATTGAGTTGTTTTCTTTAATTACAATTCGTGGCTTTATTGACACACGCACCCACTGTGCTGCTGTTTTCATCAATAACGCTGTTATCATATTTTGTATGAACCATTCATGTACACCCAATATGGCCGACGCATTTCCCACTATCCTCTCAACATTAGTCCGTCTTTTATTTTGATTACCGTGACGTCACGTCCATTTCCCAGGTCAGGACTGATCTATATGACACTTTCAGTGCATTCTTGATTCTACCCCCATATGCGCATCGGCGTATGCAGAATAACCGGCTCCGTGAGACCCGTAACCACCTAATTCAAGTAAGTCGAGATGTGTCTCGCTGTGTACCCGCGCACTGAGTTTCCCAGCTCCGTGCGATCAGAATTCTAATGTTGCAACATTTTTGTTCCTAGTAACCAAATGCCGAGGTCTGAACCCCGTTGGACATGTGAGCTTTTCTATGTATTTTTTCCAACACCGGCTCGAACCAGTGCACGTAAAAGTATATCTGAACGTTATCGAGCATATAAGCAGTCTGAAGCATTTGTTTGATCACTCCCTCCGAACCCGATCTCCACGGTCCCCCATATCGTGTCCTTACACATTGGGCTTATATATTGTGATATACACCATTGCATGACAAAGCATAATAAGAACATTGTTATTTATTTATTTTTGATTATGATGGGCGATGTTTGCAAATTTATGTTTTACCATTTCAGAGCTCCTTGAAAAAGGGCATCCCTGCCCGAAATGCATCAGAGCAGTCCATTAAGCTAATAAATATGATAAAGGATTAACGATGATCTGGTCAATTGAACTGCATATGCAAGAATAATATTCAAGTGTTCAATAAAAACAACAAAAAAGTAACATCACTAAAAGAGTGGAGTCTGTCTCTTCTTTTGACGAACCAAACGAGAGTGCCCAATCCTAGGGATGCGTCCATATTGTTATGTTCGCACACATGGTTCATTCAAGTCGGCGTAAATGGTCGGTTACGCCACCTATTGGAGCACCCAAACCCAATTAAGATTGTAAATCAACGGATCAAATTCATATGGAATTTAAGTTTAACCTTGCTGTGCACCGTGCCTATCTCTTTAGTAAATGAGGCAGTGCTCATTTCCGCCCCCCCATCAAGCCAATCAATGACCCATTGAGGCCCATCAAGTCACACCTAAGCTCCCCTTGTGTGTGGTCACCTAAGGGGAATTTTCAAAGCCCAGACATGTATTCCGAGACAGGCAGCAGGCACCAAATGGCTTAATTAAGAAATTGCCAATTTTCTAGAAGTTGCATTTTCATAATTACCTTTTAAAATCTACCTACACCATAAATTGGAATTTTAAATTGTGATTCCAGAGACACCAAACTTAAGGGTCCCATATCTTCCAATTAGAAAATACACTTATAACATTTAATAATGTAACCCCAATGTAATCCTGTAGGAATGATAGGACTTGCAATAGTGAAAAACGAATTTAAGAATTTTTATCTACCATGTAAAACTTAAAAGTACACGTCCTATTTTTTACATACACTGGTCGCTGCCCTTGGGCTGTCCAGGACCTACCGAAGGGGTGACATATGTTTTAAAAAAGAAGGTTTGGGCCTGGAAAGAAGGTTAACATGTGAGGTCAACATGGGAGTTTAAAACTGCACACACAGACTCTGCAGTAGCATGTCTGAGACATGTTTAAGGGCTACTTAAGTGAATGGCAAAATCAGTGCCACAGGCCCACAAGCAGCATTTATTTTGGGAATTCTAACTTGTGTGTACAATTATTAATGAACCCAACAAAGATATTGACGATCTTAACCCTTTTCGTGCTTGCGTCGGCCGAGCACTACCTCCCGGGTGCCGGCACGACCAACAGCCATTGCAGCCCCTCCCACTGCGTCGAACGCCCACACCGTGGTGGAATGTCACTGCGGTAAACGGGTTAAAGGTGATGTTTTTGGAATGGCGCAAACTGGGTCTTTGGTGCGCTCAAAAGCTATGTCATCAATGATGTAATCAACTCTGAAAATTTGTGATATAATCTGTCACATCATGTGTGTTGTCAAGCGTTGTGAATTGGTGGCACTTACAGTGCACAGCTATACCCACCAGCACATTTTCCAAAAGTTAATGGTTTTACATTAAGGTCCACATGTATCATTATTTCAAATAGTGAATATCTAATTGAGATTTGCTGCGAATTGTAATTAGGTAATCGCTATTTGAATGCATGAAATGCCATGAGTTTCATTTAGTGTTTCCTGATGGATCGCAAACAGACCTACCTCATTAATATTAAAGAGACAGGTCGCAATTTGTGACCCATTAGGAATCACTAAAATGACAGGGTTGGTGGACTGCTGGGGTCAACAGACCTCCATGTCTGTAATTGCTTCCAAATAAAGCAATTGTTTTCTTTTTTTATGCAGCCCAATTTCCTTAAAGAAAAACGGGCTGCACATTTAAAAAAGAAAAATGAAAAGTTTTCTTTCAATTTTTCAAGAGAAAGAAGTGGTCGGTAGGACCGGTGCCTGCTCTTAAACAGACATTCACAAAGGGAAAAGGGACCCAATCCCATTTGCAAATAGGTTATCACCTACTTGAAGTAGGTGGTAAAATGCAAATGTTTTGTGACTGCATTTCGTCCACAAAACATTTCTACATACTGCTGAGATTCGGTATTAGGAACGGATGCCCGAAACATACTCCTTTATAGTACCGATTCAGTATGTATTTGCAATTCCAAATTGCTATTCGGTAACATGTTACAAATTGGAATTCATACATACCAAAATGTTTTTTCCAGCTGCAAATGGCCTGATTCTGTGAATCGTGCCATTTGCGACAGGTGAACTGCATGATACATGTGGCCCTAACGCCTTAACCGTGGCAGCAATTCCGCTGGGGTGCGGGGGTTCTAAAGGGTGAGAGGGGCTGCGACGGACAACGGTCATTCGCAGCACCATGACGGGAGCACGGAACGGGTTAATGCGCTGTGACGTTAACCTGACACTTTTACACCAATACTGACCTTTCTAGTTAATAATTGACATGGGGGACATGAATTACTGAACGATCATAGCCAGCAAATAACAAACAATTATACTATTTTTTTCATTTCCTATCCATACGTTGTAGGGTAAATTATGTTATGCATGTAAGAAAAACTAAAAAAGTGCATTCTATTATTTTGAAAAATATAATTTTATATAGCCTTGGGTTTGCTTTTTCTTCAAAATAATGGACTGGATGTTAAGTGACAATCAAATATGGCCTGCCAAGGGACCTAAGCGACAACTGGAAAGCAATGTGTTTCGAATGTTATTGAATTGATAGAAAGAAGAAATGTCCCTCAGCCTGAGCAAAGAAATTAAATTGCCCGTGACTTACAAATGACAATGAAGCTTGACCACCATTAAAAAAAAGTCTAAAGGAATTTATCATTGGGACTATATACAATATTCAAAAGTTATTTGCCTGTATTAAGTCTTAATAAGAAAGGTCGTTTTGTTTACTCTTAATATAGCTTGCTGTATTCTTTTTCTTTCAGATGCTTAAGATGGAAGCATTCAAGAAGCATCTGAATAGACTTTTTTTTCCAAAGCATTCTTTAACACCTCAAACGCTACACCTTATGGTTTTTGATCCTGCTGATGACCCGTACTCAGAATCTGTGTTTGCCTTCTTCCTCATTGCTAGTAAATAGGATCATAATGGTCTCGTCACCCCGCCACCCTTGTTTTTATCTCGATCTGAGACCAAACTGCAGCCTGCAGCGCCTGAAGTTCAATAACCATCCACATGCAGCTCCCACAGAACTCATTACTCTGGCTAGATTGCTTTATACTCTCTAATATGCGATGCTGGAATCTGGTGGGACTGAGACCCAGAGCAGTGTTTAATACTGACCATGAAATATTTACAGCTCGAGACACTGGTGGATAAATGCTACTGGATATAAAGAAAAATGTAAAAAGAGACTTGCAATAGCCCATTAAGGGAGTGATTTAATATAGTTTTCATTAACGTTTATTTACTCCTTGATAATCAATTATCTCCAGTAAATTAAAATATAAATTAGGCTGTCTCGAAAAAGAAATCCCAAATCAATTGGTTATGGGCACACATAAAAGCAATTTTCATACAGCTGTGGTTTTCTACTTTAAAACAGTAACATAATAACGAAAATCTTTAAAACAAAATATTAACTGGTGAATTTCATAGCCCGCCTGTGAAGAATGTGTTATTATCTCTCCAATGGGCCACTCAGCTATCTATCAGATTATTTACACACAAGCAAATGGCTCGGTGATAATTAACGAAGCTTTTTTGAAGAATATATTGTTAAACTGTTTGCTCGTAATGGTGAAAGCAAAATTCAAAATGAGGTTGCATTAAATGAGTACAGGGCCAGTGAACAACAGCTATTGAAAAGCTGTCAGGTGATAGATAAAATATGGAAGGGAATGTGATTTCTCTTTTGATGTACATCTATAAAATATATTAAGAGCTGCATAAAAGGGCTGACAAACGAGCTGGTATCGCGTTAAGAATACTAAAAATCAGTCTGAAGTACTGAATGAGTGTGACTGTTGTATTATTACTTTTTATTATTATATCAAAATACCTATATAATTTCGTTCCGTTTACATCAGACGCTAAACGTTTGAATATACGGTTACCGACATCTCAGAGCAAACAATACTCACGCAGCACAGGTAGAGTTCTGGTAAATAAACTATGGCCACAGATACTGCAATTGTTGAGGGAGATAATACGGTAAACATTCTGCCCAAATACTTCAATAGGTAAGCGTTATTGCCCTGTGTTACTTCCCTTAATTACTGCTAATTGCACAATGTGCAGTTGTTTCCCCAGTCTACACCCAGGGAAGAATCACCTTACAAAAAAAACTCCCTACAAAATGCTACAGTAACAATGTGACAAGATATAAGAATGCGAATATTCTCCAACTGTACTTCCTCCCTCCTTACTTTAAATGTTTTATGTACAATGATCCCTTTTCGTATGCAACCTTTGTGAAAGGTGGATACTATGGTACAATTTGCTACACCACTTCCAAATGAACTATTCAGGTGCAGACCTGCATTTATATATCAGAATTGAATTTGCAAAAACTCATGTGACTTTACAGAAGTTTACAACTGTTGGGGTGTATAATAAGGTTGCAAATGGCATATTTCCCCAAGATATGTCGCAAAATTCTATAGAAACACCACAATATTTCGTGAAATTCTGTTTGAAGAGTGAAATGCGGGTTACCAGTAAAAAATAACTTGGGATTTAGAAGAGAACAAATATGCTGTAATTAACAAAAGGTTATGTGAATTTTGGGCTACTTAAGGTTCTATATCACATTTGACTTTTTAGACATTGGTTAGAAAAAATGTGTTGTAAAATGTACCGTTTCCTTCCATTTTTCAAAAGGGTGTTTGGAGTTGCAAAGTTTCCTTTGTTTTCCTACGCTTCACTAATTTCAAAGAAAATGTGAGTGAATTTGCCTAGTTTTTAAAGCCTTTTCCTCATGAGTGTCACCAAAGATATACGATTTTACACAATATCGAGGACAACATATATAAAAAATATTGACAAGAGAGTAAAGAGAGTAAGCCTAGATTTTCCATACCTAACTCCACATAAATGTAACCAAGCAGTACATATATCTTTAACGTATGTGATTTGGGAGCTAGGAATAGTAAACCTATACTTCCCCATGTGCACTTAACTTTTCGATATTTTTTCCCACGATATTCTGTCCTTGGCATTCTTATACCACAATATTTTGGGGTCACTATTTAGTAGTACAATCGTCCTTATGGACATCAGGATGTTGATAGTTAGTATTGCATATATCACTATTCAGTGTTAAAAAAAATGCAATGTGGAGATATATTTAAAAGAAAACAGTTACTGTCTTTTTGTTACAAACACTATTGCGTGTGGTAAAGCTCACAGTAATGTGAACTTGCGGAAAAACCTCTGTATTTATTTTTCAGAATTTAACTATGGAGCCATAATTAATAAATAGCATGAATCTCTCACAATGGTCACACTTGTGGTGGCTCTGTTAAGGTACTGTGAAAATGAATTAATTATATGGAGAATAAACTTTTTGTGGCCAGAGGTAAACAAAACTGGGAAATGAGCCGACCTTCATGAAAACCAGTAGCGGTCGGTGGTGGGAGTGCAGCCGGGCCGTGAGGTGGGGCGGGAGGCGCAGGGTGGGGGCAGTAAACTACAGAATATGGCCAAATACAGGTAAGAAAACATAAACAAATAAAACGAATTTTATTGCATGCACTGCATCGCATTTGCCACAAACTGCAGAGAACATGCACGTTTTCAAAAGTCAAGTGAGCTATGAGAGAAACCCAAGATAACATACATTAAAAGTAATACGCTAGTCAAGGAATAAAACATTGAGGACATTTCTCGTTAGGAAAGCAACCATAGTTAGCATTCTCACTTCTTCCCAGAACAGACTGATTATCAAGGATGGTGTGCAAAACTGCATTTGTTTTCCCAAAATGTAATTACATGCAATGAAAACTAGGCAATAAACTTGCATGAATATTGAGGAAGAGGCTTTGTCTTGAAGAGTCAACAAGCAAGTTACCGGCAGGAGTCATGGTTCAAGGAAAGCATGTTTCTCCCCTAAATTTTCGTTGTCTCCCAACGGCAAAAATTATGCAACATATTGTGCCTGCGAAATCTCACAAAGTGTCATGAAATTTGCCTGCTGCAATATTTTCAAACTTCATTAGATTTCTCAAGCGTAAAAAAAATCAGCCTAGGACTAGTCTCTTATACCCTAAATCTCTCTGCAACATGCTACATCTGTGACTGAGCACAGACACCACCTCCCCCATATCAAAAAATGTTTCTCCAATGTATGTTACAAACAATTTGACTCTTCTGTTCCCAAAGTGTAGTTATTGGTTGCACTCGTAATATTACATTTGTCCTGTCTATACCTTGATTTTTGTAAACAGCAATATGTAAGTATTTTTATGCTCCTTCATTTGTTTTATACTCATTTAATTTCTTTATGTTATTTATTTTCCTTTCCTCTGTAGCACCACTATGCCTATGAAGTGTCAGTGTGCTATACAAAGAAACCAACTGACAACACTGAGGTCTCAGTCACATAAAATATTCGGACTAAGGATATACATCTGAGATTAAACATCTGTGTAAGCACTGACATTGGAATTAGTACAATATTTTGGTATTGCTAACCGTAGTAGAAGATCCGGAGGTTCAGAGACATCAACAGACCAAAATAGAAGTGAGATGAGGAACAGAGCAAAGAAGCGGCGAGAAGCAAGGAGTAGGTGAGGAGAGTGAGGGAAGACAGGGCACAAGACATGCCTGGACATTTCAGGTCCTCTAGAAGCCAGTGGGATTACATTCATGTGGAATGAAAACAGAATAGATTTCAGTTTCGTGTAAAAAGGACGCGGTCCTCTTGACACCACAGCCTGGCATTTCAGCTAGGAGTGAGCTCTCAAGGGATGGAGATCGATCATAGACAATTTTCAGAGTTCTTACACTAAGCACTCGTAGTCGCATTTGAAGACACTTCCAATTGCTCTGCATCTGCCTGTCCTATTATTAGCACAGTCAGCAGAGTACGCAGGCAGCTAAATGTGAATTTACGAGCAGGATTTGCTTTGGCAAACCGCTTTAAGGATTGAGCAGGACATGTTCTGGTGTGGGAAAGCACTACTCTCGGCACACTTCTCAGTTCATTGGACCATGCTTCCTTATTGGAACACTTCCCATTGGTCTGGAGATCGTTGGGCGCTTCACACTCTAATGGGGCATCCCGTGTCTATTTATTTGCTAGTTTCCTGCTTTCTCAGTTCTTTCTTGCACTTTCATCACATGTAAATCTGTATTTGTAAATCCGTATTTGTAAAGCGCGAACTACTCACCCTTAGGAGTCTCAAGTCGCAGGGGGACGTCGTGAAAATTTCGGTGCATGTTATCAAGGACAGCGTTAAAAATTATCGACGGTTTAGCGGCAGAAATTTGGGCTTGATAATATGTACTTGAGAATTCCAATAGAAGTCCATGTTCTGGTGTGAATATGGGCTTCTATTTGAATTCTCCAGGGAATATTTTCAAGCCCATTAGCGCCAAATTTCTGCTGCTAAACCGGCGATAATTTTAACTCCGTCCTTGATAATATGCCCCTAAGTGAGCTTTTGCCCAGAGTCACATGATGCTGAGCTGAGCTGCCGCCGGAGACAGGGATGGAACCGTGACACCCTGGGCTCTGAAGTCAGCAGCCCTGGCAGCTGCACCACACCCTCCACATGCTATTAAGGAGATGATACAAGTTAGTGCTGTGAAACAGTATGTTATTTTGGGAGGCTCTACTTCATATATATACTTCACACATATATGTATTCTAATGGCTGTTTCAGGGGTGGCGCCCTACCATGAACTAGATATTCTGAGCACGGTTTCTGGGCCAGGGTTGAGTAAGGGCGCTTTTCTTCCTTGTATGTTACAGTTGTGAATCGTGTAGTTTTCTGTTGCCTGTAATGTCTGATGTTTTTCTATTTCTAAATGTATTCTGGAATAATTATTTGTTTTTTATATAAGTGTGTCTTGGTTGTTGGACTTTTATAGTGTGAATCTTTATTTGTATATTCCTCTGAATATTGTAAACTTTTGGGCAGTTTCTTCTTTACATGTTTCATGAAATTTTATGTGATAGTTAGATAAGGTTAGATTATTGTGATGTTTTCTCTGTATTTTTACTAAATGAATCCACTTATGTGTTCTATTTTATATCTTTTCTATTTTCTAAAAAAAGAGAATGATAAAAATAATGAATGATGAAAAATAAATAATGAAATTTAATTGAGCTGTTCTGTGGGTGGAATTTTTCTATATCTTGGAACTTTTGTCCTAATTTTATTGCCAGTTGGGGGCATCCTTTACATGTTACACAGTACGTATCTTCCCCTGGTGGGATGTTCCCTTTGAATTGGCATTCTCAGGGTCCCTCCTGTGTTTATTTACCGGAGTAAGTGCACCCCTCTTCAGTAACACACTCTCACCAAACTCTCACAGTTTACCCTCATTCATCCCATACTTTCACGCAGTGATTGAAAGGGGCCCGCAAGATGCTAAAAGTATGCATTGAACTGACTTGATACACTTTATTGTAATACATTGTTAGGGTTTCATCCCTACTGAATCCATGCCCAAGCCCTTAAATAGACTGGAAAATGACCAGATTGAAACAGCCGTCCAAAACGGGAAACATCATTAACAACGAAGGCAGTACTACGCGTAACGTTTACAACGAGGCACTTACCACATAAACGTCTTTCCAACGCGTATGCCTTCAACGATCGTCTCTACCACGAACAAAAAAAAAACGTAGGATTAAAAAGGGGGGTTGGGGGGGTGTCTCCCCCCCATAAAAAAACGATCCCGACGTGCCTAAGAAAACAGCGTCGTAAGAGAGGAAGCGGAATAAACTTCCGCTTCCTCTTTACGACATAAGAGCGACGTGGTAATGATGATGAGGGGAAAACGAATTCCGTGGTAACGCATGCGTGGAAAAGGCATGCGTTGCAACGGAATTCGTGGAAACAACATATAACCGTCTAAAACACATTATTATGGGTATATGTTATCTGACAGTCTTGGTTTATTAACCGTTTCAAAGTATGCCTTTTTTTCCCTGGTCTTATTAATTCAGTCATAAGGTTATCAAACTTTAGAATTTAAAATTATTGCTCATTCCCACCTATGATCTCCTCGGAAAGATGCATGACTTTCTCAAGAACATTTTAATAAAATATGTATCAAGAGGTTCCTGGATTCGTTACTGACTCTACATTGTAAAGAATAAAGTTTTCAACATTATTTGGTTGGTTTAAAAGAACCCAAAGCGATAGGACCTTTTTATGAAAATGTGTGTGAACTACATTTATGTACTAGATATAAAAGGGCCTGAGTCGAAACACAACGAGCAGAGAGAGAAGCACTTGTTAGCTATTCATATTGAAACTAGGTTTAGGCATTTTTTTTTAACAAATGTAACCTAGCGTACATTCCATTTACTTGACTTCAACAATTATGCCTACTTTTTATTTTTCTTAAGCTTACATTTTTCGCATCACTTTGCAAACAGGAAACGTGCTCGAGTAGAAAATGTCACGCAGAGTACAGGCCAAAACAACATCTGGCATCTTACGTGCTTTTTGCACCTGAGGGCATTCCTCGTGTTTAACATGTTTAATTGTCGCGAACAGTCCGCCCATTAATTGAGCAGGCCTACTGCGCAAATTTCTATATGGTACAATTTTCGCACAGACAAGCGCTCAAGCATAATGCTCGCATTGCTGGTAATTTCCAGAAAAATGATGAATGTTGTGCATTACGTAAGGGGGCGGGGGGAGGGGGGAGGGGGGGGGGATTTTCACAATTTCACCCACCCGTAAAAATACACAATTTCACCCACCCTTAAACACTGGATCATATTATGTTGTCACATTCATAACCGGACTGTTAGAGCAGGCTACATCTGAACCCTAGATAGGGGAGTCTGCAAGTATTATTAGACACGATTTCATATTGTGTTTGGAGGAAACCATAAATAAAAGATATTTTCAAAATCTGCAGTTTATTAGATTTGAAGATATTTAAAGCTTACTTTTGTGTTAAAAGCCATATGAATGACTCTCTAAGCACTACTGTTTCAGTTGTCTTACTGCCATTTGCATTTTAATTTATTTGAAAGAATAATGTTGATTTAATATGTGTATATATATATATATATATATATATATATATATATATATATATATATATATATGTATATATATATATATATTACCTACTGGCGGTCGCCAGTAGGTAGTTATAGTTAGGATTTTTTTCAATGTTAAATCTGAAAATTCTATTTGGAATAACTTTGGCGCCGGTTGACGAATCTGCCTGAAAATTTCCTCAAAATGGCCTCGCGGCGTTCCGGTCCTTCCCTGAAAGTTTGGGGGGGATTCGTCAAGCGGGGGCCGAGATAAAAGGGGGGTCCCAAAACGCGTTTTCCCCATGTTAATTTCCATAGGGCGGTCGATTTCACTTTTAGCCCGAACGGCTGAATGGATTTCCACCAAACTTGGCAAAATTGTAGGGACTGGTAGCCCGATGTGCCTTTGCTATGTCTCAAGATATGTGCTCCAGTGGATTTTGAGTAATTAAGGTTCAAAAAAACATATATATCTATAGCAGCGCTCCGGTAAGCGCACCGGTACGCGCACCGGGCGCGTCACGCGACTTGCGCGCAGAAAGCTGATTGGCTCTGGGGTGTCTGTAAACATTCTAAACAGTCCGGAGCGGCCGCCATCTTGTGTCTCGGTAGGATCGAGACACAAGAGGTGGCCAAAACAAAGGGGGAAATGACCATAAGGGGGCAGAGTAGACCCCCCTTGACCCCCTAGGTTTGATGTGGGGGCCATAAAAGGGCCCCACGGGGCAAAAAAAAATAAAAAAAATGTTTGATTTTCGCGGGGTGAGCGCCCGGTACGCGCACCGGTAAGCGTACCGGGGAGTGTACCATGGGGAAAAAGAATGACAGTTTTAAAAGTAGCTGATTAGAAAAAAAAATGTTTAGTTGTTTTTTTTATACATACACATACATATATATAAATGCATATGCACATATATATATGCATATATGTCTATATGTGTGCGTGTAGAGAGAGGTAGAGAGGTAGAGGTGTAGAGGTAGAGAGGTAGAGAGGTAGAGAGTAGAGAGTGAGTAATAGAGAGTAGAGAGTGAGTAGTAGAGAGTAGTAGAGAGCAGTAGAGAGAGTAGCAGAGTGAGTAGTAGAGTGAATAGTAGAGTGAGTAGTAGAGAGTAGTAGAGAGTGAGTAGTAGAGACTGAGTAGTAGAGAGTAGTAGAGAGTAAGTAGTAGAGTGAGTAGTAGAGAGCAGTAGAGAGTGAGTAGTAGAGAGTGGGAGAGAGTAAGTAGTAGAGAGTAGTGGAGAATATTCCAAAGTTTGGCACAGCACCACTTTCACAATGAGTCCAATCAAATCATATCACTTAGAGTACTTATTGAAGCGCTGAATCTTGGTGTATATTCAAATGCTTTTATTTTCCTTAAGTTTATGTACCACAGCCAGCCGAAACGTTTCGTTCTGTACAACAGAACTTCTTCAGGGCGTTCTTATTTCCTTCAAGTTATGTCGGTATCCCGTTGTCATATAACTAGATATTTCTTCCAAATGTTAGACGAGACATAAGTATATTCTTATTAAAAGTGACTAGGTATCAATTTTACCCACACAATTCGGGCAGACTTGAGTAATTTATAGCATCCTCAAAGTCAGTCTTTCAAAAATTCCAAAGTATAGGACATGATAATCCAAATCCAAATGTTTCTCAAGAAAAGTCATTTACAATCGTTCGGAATATCGGTGTTTGGGCAGATATGATCCAGGGACCCCCAGTATGCAAGGGGAATTAGTCCCCCCTCTGCAAAGGCGCCAGTGGCCTGCATTGCAGAGAGGTGTAACAAGGGTGTGGCCTCATTACACTTCTCTGCAATGCAGCTCCCTCGCGCATACTGGAGGCTCCTGGTGGACTAGTTGACCCCAGGGACCCCCAGTATGCAAGGGGAATTAGTTCCCCCTCTGCAAACGCGGCAGTGGGCTGCGTTGCAGAGAGGTGTAACAAGGGGCATAGTCTCATTACACCTCTGCAATGCAGCCCCAGGCGCATACTGGAGGTTCCAGGTGGGCTAATTGGCCCCCAGGGGCCCCCAGTAGGCAAGGGGAATTAGTTTCCCCTCTTCAAACATGCACGGGGGCTGCGTTGCAGAGAGGTGTAAAAAGGGTTGTGGCTTCATTACACCTCTCTGCAATGCAGTCCCCTGGCGCATACTGGAGATTCCTGGTGGGCTTTCAGGTCTTATATAGTTAGGAATTAGCATTAAAAAAAACTTTGAAATTCACTGAAAAAACCACAGGTTTCACACCAGTTATAGTTAGGAATTAGCATTTAAAAAACCTTTGAAATTCACTGAAAAAACCATAGGTTTCACACCAGTTATAGTTAGGAATTAGCATTTAAAAAACCTATTAAATTCACTGACAAAACCAGTTATAGTTAGCTGGAAATTTTACTGATATAAAACCAATGAAATTCCACGTTATAGTTAGTTGGACTCACTATAACTTGCGCGTGCAATGCACTGCTGATGACGTCACATATTACATTACTCATGACATGGTCAGTGACATCACTCATGACATCACTGATGACACCATCCTTGTGACATAGGCCCACATGCATCAAGCATTTTTGGAGTCGCAAACGGTGCGATTCCTTAAAATCGGCCGTTTGCGACTCCAAAAATGCATTTTGGAATGCATCAATCATTTTTGGAAATCGCTACATTTGAGCGATTTCCAAAAATGCGATTGCTTTTAGGAAATCGCAAATGTGCGATTTCCTAAAAGCAATGCATGAATACATTTTCAAAAGAGAAATCGCATTTTGCGGGACAGATTTACCGAGTAGTTGAACTACTCGGTAAATTTGCAAAAACTGTAAATAATGCAGAAAATGCATTTTTAAAACGTTCATGTTACGGACACACATGTCCTTAGGACATGTGTGTGTGCAACATGATGCGAAAAATACATTTCAGGGGTGCATGGGGGGGTCCTTTGGACCCCCCCCTGCACCCATGAAATGTTCTAAGTGCCACTCGCAATTTGCTACTGGCTTCAAATTGACTACATTGATTCCTATGGGCCTCTAGGCCCATAGGAATCAATGTAATGCGATTCCTTAATTGCACTTCGCAATTAAGGAATCGCAATTTTCGAAAATGAAGAAATCCTAAAAACTTTTAGGATTTCTTGATGCATAGCATTTTGCATTTCTCAAATAGCGATTCCTTAATTTTCGCTATTTGAGAAATGCAAAATCCTACATTGATGCATGTGGGCCATAGTGACAGACCTCCTTTCACTGTAATGTAACCCTTGAAACACATATTCAAAAATAGAAACTGAAATTTTAAAAAAAATGGAGATACCCATATCAGTTACAACAAGCAATTCAGTAATTCCACCATCTATATGCACATCCAGTCATTCACCAACAGTTCTATATAGTCACTCATACATATACTCACTCATCATATGAAGTGATACACCTATACATCCTGTTACACACCGACAGTCATCCAAAAGTTACTCACACACATACTCACACGTGCAAATAAACTATTGAACATCCATTTATTTGAATATAGAGTTATACACACACTTCCACCTTACTTGTATTGAAAATTACACATATTTATTCTCTTAAACAATCACTTATAGAAACACATACTTATTTAAACAGGAACTCTTACAATCTCTTACTCTCACATATACTCACTTATATACATCAATATTCACATATACTAGATTAAAACATATGTAGTTACTGATAAAGACACTAGTGAGACAGTCATTTACTCACTAACAAACACATATACACACTCATCCACCCATACAGTCCTGCACATATGCTGTCTTCAAAACACATACAAACAGCGAGTCAGTCACTCATGCATCTATGTGCTAAGTAATACCCCCACCAAACCATATAGACACTCATACTGATACTAAGAGAAACATCTAATAACCCATATACATACGCATGTAGCTACTTACCAACACATGTAGCCACTTATACACAAAGTGAAACAATAATATATATATTTAAATATTTAAACATTACTCACTAATATTTATTTTTCAGAAAGACACATATTCACTGGATGGTGTCATCAGTGATGTCATGAGTGATGTCACTGACCATGTCATGAGTGATGTAATATGTGACGTCATCAGCAGTGCATTGCACGCGCAAGTTATAGTGAGTCCAACTAACTATAACGTGGAATTTCATTGGTTTTATATCAGTAAAATTTCCAGCTAACTATAACTGGTTTTGTCAGTGAAGTTAATAGGTTTTTTAAATGCTAATTCCTAACTATAACTGGTGTGAAACCTATGGTTTTTTCAGTGAATATATATATATATATATACATATATATATATATACATATATATATATATATATATATATATATATATATATATATATATATATTACCTACTGGCGGTCGCCAGTAGGTATATATAGTTAGGATTTTTTCTCTATGGGATTTTTGAAAATTCTATGTCTAATAACTTTGGCGTTTGTGGACGGAATTGGCTGAAATTTTCAGGAAAATGGAACATTTTGTTTCTGAGCAGCCCCTGACAATTTGGGGGGTTTCATCAAGGGGGGGCCGAGAAAAAAGGGGGTCCCAAAACGCGTTTTTCCCATGTTAATTTCCGTAGGGCGGTTGGCCTCACTTTTAGCTCGAACGGCTGAATGGATTTGCACGAAACTTGGCAAAATTGTAGGGACTGTTAGCCCGATGTGCCTTTGCTAGGTCTCAATATATGTGCTCCAGTGGATTTTGAGTAATTTAGGTTCAAAAAAAGATATATATCTGGGCGGAGCCTAACCACACATCTGATCTGATTGGCTGTCAGCACTTCATCCAAGAAGTGTTGGCAGCCATCTTGGGACCAATATACATGATAGCACCTCATTAAAAAGCATTGTAGTTAATAGAGGGTTTTAGGACTTTAGTTACATTATAAATCATTTGTTGATGGTACCATACTCGTTTTAGGAATTGTGGTGGGTTCTAAGGTGATTTTATCATGTGAAAAAACCTTCTGCTGTGATATCATGAATATTGTTTGAAAGAAAACTAATATCTCTTGATTTTCCCACAGTGGTTTGGAAGGGGATCTATAAGCTAAACTGAAAGCATATTTTCTATAAATTCACATTATCTTTCTCAGTCATGTGAAAATGAAGTCTGACATTCTCAGTAAAACATGTACATCCAACAAGGACAGAGACTGTCAGTTGATTCCTTTGTGTTCTACTGCAGCCTCCTAGAGTGTTCTAAAGAACAACTAGAGTGCTAACAGTCCTACTTATTACAAAGGTATGGCACACCTGAAGCCATCTTGATTGGAATAAAGTGGTAACTCTTAAAACATTTAATTTAAAAAGAAACAACATGAGGGGGTATATTTTGCCATAGAAAGTATGATTAGTGCTGCAGAATGAAAAATTAGGGCACATTTTGAGTGACTTCTCAAATCCTTTTCTATTTCATTAAAACATTCTGACATGCAGTCTCCCAAAATGGCCACCAGAGGCAAAAGAGCCCAAATGTAGCCCAAATATCACCCAGATGTAGCCCAAGTATAGCCCAATGACAGAATGTCCCAGAGTGTTCTAAAGAACAACTAGAGCGCTAACAGTCCTACTTATTACAAAGGTATGGCACACCTGAAGCCATCTTGATTGGAATAAAGTGGTAACTCTTAAAACATTTAATTTAAAAAGAAACAACATGAGGGGGTATATTTTGCCATAGAAAGTATGATTAGTGCTGCAGAATGAAAAATTAGGGCACATTTTGAGTGACTTCTCAAATCCTTTTCTATTTCATTAAAACATTCAGACATGCAGTCTCCCAAAATGGCCACCAGAGACAAAAAGCCCAAATGTAGCCCAAATATCACCCAGATGTAGCCCAAGTATAGCCCAATGACAGAATGTCCCAGAGTGTTCTAAAGAACAACTAGAGCTCTAACAGTCCTACTTATTACAAAGGTATAGCACACCTGGAGCCATCGTGATGTGAATAAAGTGGTAACTCTTAAAAGATTTAATTTAAAAAGGAACAAAATGAGGGGGTATATTATGCAATAGAAGGTATTATTAGTGCTGCAGAAAGAAAAATTAGGGCACATTTTGAGTGACTTTTCAAATCCTCTTCTATTTCATTAAAAAATTCTGACATGCAGTCTCCCAAAATGACCACCAGAGACAAAAGAGCCCAAATGTAGCCCACATATTACCCAGATGTAGCCCAAGTATAGCCCAATGACAGAATGTCCCAGAGTGTTCTAAAGAACAACTAGAGCGCTAACAGTCCTACTTATTACAAAGGTATGGCACACCTGAAGCCATCTTGATTGGAATAAAGTGGTAACTCTTAAAACATTTAATTTAAAAAGGAACAAAATGAGGGGGTATATTTTGCCATATGAATTATGATTAGTGCTGCAGAAAGAAAAATTAGGGCACATTTTGAGTGACTTCTCAAACTCTCTTCAATTTCATTAAAAAAATTCTGACATGCAGACTGAAACATGCACTTTGAATACCAGCAGCAGACGTCCCTGGTGAGCAGTAGCTTTACTACAGTGATCTAATGTGCAACTAGAGTGCTAACATTCAGAATTTATGGCAAATGTGTGACACATCTGAATGCCTTCTTGATGGAACCAAAGTAAAGAAGCATTGAAAATGCAATAGATCTCGCCCTCGTTTAAGTTAAAGCCATTCTGTTTGTAATGAGGTGGCTTTTTAGCTTTGCTTTTATTAGTGTTTTTTCAACTTTCATGTAAATAACATGCATCTGTATGCATATAAGTATATGTATGCATGCATTTATGTTTGTATTTATATAGATATACAGATGATATATGTTTATATGTGTATGTATATATATATATTCACTGAAAAAACCATAGGTTATAGACCATATATAGTAAGGAATTAGCATTTACAAAACCTTGAAAATTCACTGAAAAAACCATAGGTTATAGACCATAGATAGTTAGGAATTAGCATTTACAAAACCTTGAAAATTCACTGAAAAAACCATAGGTTATAGACCATATATAGTTAGGAATTCGCATTTACAAAACCTTATTTTACTCACACAAAACCATTGAAATTCCATATATAGTTAGTTGCACTAACTATATATCGCGCACCCGCAATCCACTGCTGATGATGTCACATATTACATCATTCATGACATGGTCAGTGACATCACTGATGACATCACTGATGACATCTCAAATGACATCACTGATGACAACATCCAGTGACTGTATGTTTCTGTAAAGTTAAAATATGTCTTACATATTGAAGGATGAGTGGATGTATAAGTGTCTGGATGAAGGATTTAGTAGGTGCATGACTGACTGTATGAGTGAGTGATTAAATGTGTCTCACTGAGTGCATGGGTTAGTGACTAAACTGTCTTAATTTGTGCATCATTATGTCTGTTGTTCTGTAAACTGTTGCATGTGTTGATAATTAGCTATATGAGTTACTATATGGGTTATTGATTGGTTGCCCAAGTATTTGTATGGGAGACTGAGTGTGTGTGTGGGTGGCTGGGAGGTGTATGACTCTGTGCATAGATGTGTGAGCAGTTGATTCACTAGATGTATGGTTTCAAAAGTGCATGTGGAAACAGCTGTATGGGCGGTTGACTGTGTGCATGAGTGTATTGGTGAGTGAATGGATATCTCAGTGCTACATGTCAAAGTAAGTACATATGTAAAACACAGTACATGTGAGAGTTGACATATATAAATAACTGTGCATAAGAGCCAGTGAATGTGTGAGTGGCTGTATGGATCATTGTGAACTTGTATCAGGGATTGTATAAGAGAGTAAATATGTGTTAGTATATGTTTGAATAAGTAAAGTTTGTATAACTGTATAGTTGAGGAAATGGAGGTGTGATTGATTCTTTGCATGACTGACTAGGTGTGTGAGTAACTCCATGGATGAGTGACAGTCTGTGAGTGTCTGTTTACACTGATTGTATCTAAGGTTATATTAGAGTCTGAAGAGGTTCATCGTATTATCACATGAATGATATCATCAGTGATGTGATCAGTAATGTCAAATGAGATGTCATCAGTGATGTCATCAGTGATGTTATTTGAGATGTCATCAGTGATGTCATTTGAGATGTCATCAGTGATGTCATCAGTGATGTCACTGACCATGTCATGAATGATGTAATATGTGACATCATCAGCAGTGGATTGCGGGTGCGCGATATATAGTTAGTGCAACAGACGATATATGGAATTTCAATGGTTTTGTGTGAGTAAAATAAGGTTTTGTAAATGCGAATTCCTAACTATATATGGTCTATAACCTATGGTTTTTTCAGTGAATATATATATATATTACCTACTGGCGGTCGCCAGTAGGTATATATAGTTAGGATTTTTTCCCTATGGGATTTCTGAAAATTCTATGCCTAATAACTTTGGCGTTTGTGGACGGAATTGGCTGAAATTTTCAGGAAAATGGCACATTTTGTTTCTGAGCAGCCCTTGAAAATTTGGGGGGGTTTTGTGGAGGGGGGGCCGAGAAAAAAGGGGGGTCCCAAAACACGTTTTTCCCATGTTAATTTCCATAGGGCGGTTGGACTCACTTTTAGCCCGAACGGCTGAATGGATTTTCACGAAACTTGGCAAAATTGTAGGGACTGTTAGCCCGATGTGCCTTTGCTAGGTCTCAATATATGTGCTTCAGTGGATTTTGAGAAATTAACGTTTAAATCAAGATATATATCTGTAACAGCGCTCCGGGCAGCTATCCGGTTAGCGAACCTTTCGCGTAACGAAACTTTGCGATGAGAAGCTGATTGGCCCTCCGGTGTCTGTCAACATTCTAAACAGTCCGGAGCGGCCGCCATCTTGTCTCTCGGTAGGATCGAGAGACAAGAGGAGGGCAAAACAAAGGGGGAAATTACCATAAGGGGGCATAGTAGATCCTCGTTGACCCCCTAGGTTTTATGTGGAGGTTTTAAAAGGGCCTAGGAGGGTCCAAAAAAAAATAAAAAATTTTTTGCGTGATAAGCGCCAAGTTCGCGAACCGGAAAGCGTTCTGGGCAGCGAACTTTATGGATAAAAGAATGAAAGACTTTTCTAATGCTGTATGTTAATTGTTTGTTGTTTTTCTTGTTTTTTTTTGTTTTCTTTTTTTTAAAGTGTTTTTTTATTTTAATTCTTTTTCATAATTTATTAAATTTTCTAACATTTCAGTGTCTGAAATGTCATTATTTTCTTGATATATTGTTTGCAATCTGTGAGGTTGCAAAATGTCCTCATTTGCAAGGAGGACATCTACTGCTTGGACACATTGCAGCAGTTCATTATCCAAGCTTTCATCCATAAATTCCATGTCAATTTGTTCAATTAATTCCTGGCTGCTCTCTTGCAGTTCCATCTCAAAAGAAACTTGCTGCTCGCCTTCCATTTTGCCTGAAATTTGGATTAAAAAAATATATATTAGTAGAGATAGGGCACTGTTGGGATTAATTTTAGATAGGCAGTTTTTATCAGTGAATTTATCTTTTGGCAGTGTATAGTATGAGAGTGGAAATAGGACTATAATTTTGCCTGAAATTTGGATTTAAAAAATATATATTAGTAGAGATAGGGCACTGTTGGGATTAATTTTAGATAGGCAGTTTTTATCAGTGAATTTATCTTTTGGCAGTGTATAGTATGAGAGTGGAAATAGGACTATAAAAAAGTGTATGTGATTTAACCAAGACAAGCCTTACTCCATTGATAACTATAACAGAGAAGTCTATCTAAATACATTACTACTACAGAGGGATAGTGTATATCTAGCAAAAAAAGTCTACTATATTAAGTCATAGTGCACAATATATTAAATTATAACTTACCTTCACAAAGAAGTTGAAGTTTTTTGAAGCTATTGAAATAGGAGGTACAACAAGAAGTAGTAGTCAAAATGGCTGTGTTTCCTTCTCTCCCTTTATATATATACAGGTATATAACCAATCAAATGTCAGGTAATAAAAGTAGAAAATGAAAGTAACATTTTCATTGGTTGTCAATGCCAACAATTCAGATGTGTTTTGTGAAGTAATTTACCTCACGGTACTTGGAGAGGTCTACAGGCTAAATGGCTAAATGGAATTTCAATGAAATTTGTGAGAATGGAAGGGATTGTTATGTAGTATGAGCTAATCTATATTTGGTGAGAGTGTCTCTAGTCGTTTTTCTGTAAATTACTTTCCCGCCTTTTTTTAGGACAGCTTTCCGGAAAGCGGCCCGGTTAGCGAACCTTAAGCGTCACGGGAGTCCACCATTTTGTGTTTCGGTCGCATTAAGATACAAGATGGAGGGCAAATAATGTTTAGAATGGGTAGAAGGGGTCATGGTAGACTTATCTTGACCCCCTAGGTTTTCTGAGCGTGGCTGAGGAGGCTTATATGTGCGGAAAAAAAACTTTTTTTTAAAAAATCCGCGAGGTTAGCTTTCGGTTAGCGAACCGGGTAGCGCTCCGGGGAGCGAATTTTGTGGAAAATTAGTGAAAAAAGTTAGAGGAAAATAATAATTGTGAGTGATCAGATGTAGGGTAGCTCTGAGAAGAGCTTTTGGGTTTATGGTACATTTAGGTACTTATAAGTAGGTACCAATGCACAGTCTTAAATTCAGAATGAAAATTCTGTTGCCCTCATCTGAGAAGTGAACTCCATCTCCTCTGTAGATATCTTGCATGTAGTAACGCAAGTTATTGTTGTACAGAGAGCCCATTCCATGGTCTCTCATGTAAGCTGAAACAGATTTGTTTACATGCTTCCTCGCTTTCTCAATTTGTGGACAAAATTGGTTGGACCACCTCCATTTCTGTCTTTGGCATATATTGGAATATACCAAGGCAGTTTGAGGAAAAAGTGCCATTAATTGCTCAAAGGTGTCCTTTAAAAGCATTTCCAGACCTACCCCTGTCAAAGTGCCCAAATCATTACCTCCACAGTGCACTATTAACAGGTCAGGTTTTGGCAAATGCATAAAGGTTTTCACCAATGGTATCAATTGGTGACATTTTAATCCTCTTTGGCCCAACCACTTAATTTCCACATCTTGTAAATTGAGGTTAGGTAAATTTCTGCTCTCAGCATACCTTTGAGCCCAGTGGATGTAACTATGTCCAACAATCCAGACCTTAAACATGGTGGGAGAAGGTTGTTCTGCAGTCAGATGAAGTGTGGTAATGAAAGGGCAGTTGAAACAGTAGGAGTTTCTAAAGAAAAAAAACTGTGGATTTACAATGCTAATGATTCATTAGCAGTGATTGGTGCATTTCCATTTCTGAAAACAGAAAGTTAGGGTGCATGGATGTGTTCTTTGAAAGATGTAATTTGAATGGTCAAGGAAGAAACATTTATTGAAAGATTGCTCTGGATACGCAGGTGCACTGAGAGTTCAGAGTTCAATTGAAACATTGTTGTGTGAATTTGCAAACATGAGAGGTCTTCCAGGAGGTGGTTGCTATGGAAACAAGGGAGAGAGGGCAGAGGGGGGAAGGGTTTTGATTTGAAAAAAGTGAGGGAAGAGGTATGATTGGCTAATATGAGAGATATGTGAAATGAATATCTGTATTTCTGTGCTTTCAATAGCTGCAGCCTTTGGAGTGCATCCTTTTTCTTCTGCTGAAGACAATTTGGTGTATTTCTGAGACTGTTTTCAAAACTCAAACAATATTTGCTAAGGTGAGAAAAGATTTATTTAATTTAGATAGAGAATAGTATGATTTAAGGAGAAAATGATGAAGAAAGCTGTGTTTTTAAAATGTGGTTTTGTCTCTAGTGATATAGTAATAGAATTAGTTTTATAGAGAAATTGTAATTGCATATTTGGTGTAACATTCTGGCATGCAGTAACACAAGTTATTGTGGTACATGGAGCCCATTCCATGGTTTGTTATGTAAGCTGAAACAGATATGTTGTTTTTAAAAACGATTTAAGAAATCAATTTATGTGCGATAAAATTCGCCGAAGTGCGGCGATAATTATTGTCTCTAAACAAGTTAGAGACAAAAATTACCGCTAGTTGTTGGAAATATGCCCCCGGGTTTTTCCTTGCAGGAATCAGGAAGCGAAAGACTAGCACTGAAATCAGTAGTCTCACACCTGAATCGGGA
Organism: Lissotriton vulgaris; assembly: GCF_964263255.1. NCBI lineage: Eukaryota > Metazoa > Chordata > Amphibia > Caudata > Salamandridae > Lissotriton > Lissotriton vulgaris. The sequence goes on from NC_141700.1 coordinate 337,748,931, forward strand.
GGGTTGGCATGTCTGGATACTCTACAGCTGGAGCCATAAACTACATCCGCAGGGCTAGGTGATAGCCTAGGTCCGGCCTGGACAATCGGACACAGAGGAAGAGAAGTGTCAGAGGGTGCGGTAGTGAATAGGGTGAAAGGGAGGTGTCGAGCGGGCACAGGGTGTGATTCTCAGAGAAGAGCAGCGCAGATGGGGGAAGTATATGGCCCATGCATGAGAGAGAGAGCGGGGGTGACCATTGCGTGGGGGAGATGCGTGCGAGGGTGGGGAGCCATGCTGAGAATCGGCGGCGTGCAGAGAGTGGCCCTGGTCAAGGCATCTAAAATGGCTGCCGTGCACGACAAAATTGTGGCATTGGACAAAAACGCAAGATGGCGCAGACAATGTTTATCAATAAGGATTCATTTATAATAAAATATTTACTCGCAGTGACAAAATGGTGTTCAACACTTCCTGATTACCATCGAATCGAACGTTAACAAACGTCACGCAGCAAAAAAAAAAAAAAAAAAAAGCTCACGCACAGAGCGGTTTTTAGCCATGTTATCCAATGGAAGGTGGATAACATGGCTAAGAGCATTTGCTGGATAATGCATGAATATCGCTGACTTTTCAGCGATATTCATGCATTGTGGCCGATGTGCGGCGATAATTTTTGTCTCTAAACAATTAAAACGAAGCACAAAATGGTGAATTCCCGTTTCGCTACCAGTTTGCGGCCCAGTTTGCGGCCCGTGAAGCGCTTCTACCGTGAAAAATCATTTTTTTTTTATTTTCCCCACGGGACCCTTTAATAACCCCAACAACATTCCTAGGGGGTCAAGAGGGGTATACCTTGCCCCCTTTCAATAAATTCCCCCTTCGTTTTTCACCTCTTCTTCTCTCTCGATCCTACCGAGAGATAAGATGGCGGCCGCTCCGGACTATTTAGATTGTTGACAGACACCGGAGAGCCAATCAGCTTTCTGTTATCCAATGGAAGGTGGATAACATGGCTAAGAGCATTTGCTGGATAATGCATGAATATTGCTGACTTTTCTGCGATGTTATGTTTACCTTTTTAAATGGAAAGTGTTCCTCTTGGGGCAAGTGTCTTGTAAATACGCTCCTATTTGCGCTTGGCAAATTTAGATTTTGATTATGGGAGTTACCTAGCCATGTTAATAGTGTCCCAAAAATGGTGCTAGGGCATTCCAGAAAACACTTTCATGTGTCTCAAGGACATTTTTAGTCATTTCTTCATGAATGCAGGTATACAATTGATTTATATGCTGTGTTTAAAAACGAATTTTGAAATCAATTAAATTTCAGGATATGTACTGTTAGAGCTTCATAGGTTGTTTGGGGTCATATTTAGAAGGCATTTTAGTGTCTTTGATGTTATTTTTCCCTTTTTAAATGGAAAGCGTTCCTCATGGGGCCCTGAGCAGTTCTTAGCCATGTTATTTAATAGGAAGTGGATAACATGGCTAAGAGCATTTGCTGGAAAATGTATGAATATCGCTGATTTTTCTGCGATATTCATGCATTGCGGCCGTTTTTTTTCACATTTGCAAGCACTTCTTAGCCATGTTATCCAATGGGAGGTGGATAACATGGCTAAGAGCATTTGCTTCAAAGGTTGTTTGGGGTTATACACCATTTTTGGGAAATTATTAACATGCCTATCTAACTCCCATAATCAAAATCTAAATTTGCCAACCGCAGGTGGGAGCGTATTTACAATAAATTTGCACCATGAACAACGTAAAATAGCATACTAGACACTCAAATGCCTTATAAATATGACCCAAAACATCTTATGAAGCACTAGTAGTGCATATTTCCAGAAATGTATTGGTTTTCATTTAATGATTTACTTCATTGGTAGGCCTTCACATGTTTTTTTACCTTGTTTTTTTTCAGTGATAATCTTATCTGCAACCATGTGTTGGCCTCACCTCAAATAAACAAAACAGGTGATGGACTGAATGTGGATCAATGACACACATTCACCCCAGTCTAAAGATCTGGGCCTAAACAAATCTTTAGATAGGCTACATCTTATCGTCATCCTGAATTAATGATTTAAAATATTAGGGAGTGATTTATGAGTGTTGTATGCCTGTTTTGTACCATTGAGTGTCATTTTTGTGATGCAGTGCTGGTGGAAAATATTTGCTATGTTAAATAATTAGTACGGCATTAAGTTTTAGATGACTGTTATTTATTTACTGTTTGGTAATAGTGGTTAATAACATTTTATATTATATTTTTCCACAGATTCAACTGCAGATTCTTTCATAGTTTGTAAAATGCCTTCCAAAAGTAGAATAAGAAAGGCTAGAAAACGTCAAAGACAGCAGGATGATGTTTTATTGCAGCAGTCCTCTTCCCCAAATACTTGTCAAAACACCAAGAAAGGTCCGGGTAAGAGCACGAAATCATTCTTAAGAAATATTTGTAGTAAAAAAAGTTTTGCTCAAAAAAATGTTTCAGTTCACAAAAAGAAAAGTAATTTAAATGGAAAGGAGAGACCCATCACAAATGTTACTGGTAGAGGAAGAGATAACTCTGTGCATGATAGTAGAAGGAAACAACAGTTTAGGGACATTCGAAATCGAATGTTCCGTAATAGGATATTAGTTAATTTATTGAAAAATATTAAAAAGAAAGGCCAACAGAAAGCGGCATTTTATAAGAAGAAGAAAAATGTAGAGAAAATTATTGATCATGCTTTTGAAATTAAGCGAAAGTTGTTTATTTTGGTAATCAATAGAATTAGGAAACTAAGCAAGGTAATTTCTGATTTCAAAACAAAAAGTAGATGGAAGAGAGTAGTAAATCGTACTAACTTTTGTGAAGTTTTTTCCGGAGAATGGATGCATAGTTCAAGTTCTGAGGCATTTTTTAATGAGGAGACTTATTTTCAGGATAATGATTTGGTGCATGCAGTTGACATCAGTGGTCGAGCTTATGAAGTGAAGGATGGTTGTCCAGTTGAAAAAGAACAACTTGTGACAACAGAGACAGAAGAGGCGCTAAGTGATGAGGTTTTAAGAAGACGTCCTAAGGGTCCTGTGTACATTTGGAAGTGTAGTTCTATTTGCAGTGTGCGACAGGTTTCCATCAATTTGCTTTGTGATTTTATACGGACATTTAATAAGAAAAGTTTGAAGCAGAAAATGAAGTTGTTGCAAGATTTAGATCCTTGCAGAGTGAGACAAATGACAGGTTTGCGTGGTCATTCACTGGCTTGTCTTTCCAGGAGAGTATGCCAGAGTGTTTTTCATCATTTCAGGATGCTAGCAGTGCATCATAATAAAGTGAGAAAATTAGTGAGAATGTTGTATTATGCTAAGAGTCCAGCAATTATGCTTAAACAATTATGTGCTGCTCTTTTGCATGGTTCTGAAATAGATGTGAAGAATATTTGTGAAGAAATTGAGTTTTGTTACTTTGGTAGTAAAGATGAGAATGTTCAAATTGACCCAGAAGTAGAGGGTAATGTGGAAGATAATGTACAGGTTTCCAGTACAGATAATTTTCAGAAGGAAATTGCCACGTTTCAGATGAAATCAAGTGAGAGGCCTAATTTCACTTGTGTATGTTGTCGACGCACTTATTATAAGAATCAGACTAAGGTAGTGGATTTATATGCAAAAAGTGAAACGGAAAATAATAGTGAATGGAAGGATTTTGCCACATACTTGATGGTAGAAAATTATTTTGATTTGGGATCGGATCAACGTGTGTGTACTTATTGTTGTAATAAATTAAACCAAAACCAGATGCCTGCTAGGGCAGTTCATAATAATCTGGAATTGGTTGAGATTCCTTCTGAATTGAAGGATTTAAATACTTATGAATCTATTTTGATTCAAAGTATCCATCCCTTTCAGGCTATTGTAAGAATGGAGCCAAAGACAGGGAAGTTGCCTCCAGCAGATTTACAGAGAGGATTAAAGGGAAGAGTTGTTTATTTGCCTCTAGATTTGAACAAAAACATTAATACAATTGGAATAGAAGAAGTGGAAGAGGAACCTCTGGTTATCTTGGTTAATGGGGTTCCGACAAAGAATAAGAAAATATGGCAAGATTTAGTGGATGTTAGGAAAGTCAAAAAGGCAACAGTGTATTTGAAGAAAAATAATAAGTACTATAAGAATGTATATGTTGCAGAAGAGGAAGTAAGTGATGAAGAGGATAGCGATTTGTGTGCTGGCCAAATTGAGAAAGTAGAGGCCTCTAAAAGTGAAGAAATATATGAACATTATAGTGTTCATCCTTTGCATTCCAAGGAAGTCATGGGGAATGCTATTGAGTTGTTTCAAATGAAACAAGCCAAAGGGAGTCCCATTAGTGTTTGGGAGGAAAGTTTGGAAGCTCGGTGTTTCCCACAGCTATTTCCCACAGGTCAAGGAGGAAGATATGATGAGCGACCTCATCAAATTCCTGCGTCTGAATACCGGACTTTACGATTGTATGCAGCAGATCCTAGGTTTCGGCAATGCATTCCCTATTTGTTTCATCTCCTGTTTGAAAGCGATCTGTCTGGACTGTCATATGCAGTGAACCACATCTTAAAAAGTGGTATACAGATGCGAAACATCTCGGCAAGTGACTTTATGCATAAAGTCAATGTCCAAGACAGTATTTTGGATTCTCACTTAATTAATCTCATGGCGTGTCAGCGTGGTACTAATGAGTACTGGTACCGTCGTCATGGTGATTTAAAATGTATGCTGAGGAACTTAGGAACTCCAACATGGTTCCTCACTCTGAGCTGTGCCGAGTATGGCTGGGAAGACTTACTTGAATTTCTACGAGAGGCAAATGGAAATATTGAAAACATTGAATTCAAGACACCTGGAGAACTGTGTTCTTTGGATCCAGTGAATGTATGCAGGTACTTCAATCATAGATTTGAAGCTATGATGTCTTTCATCACAAATAAAAAGAATCCACCTCTTGGAGAGGTGTTGGATTTCTTCTGGAGAAAGGAGTACCAAGCAAGAGGTGCCCCTCATATACATATGTTGTTGTGGATCAAGGATGCACCTAAATTTGGAACAGATCCGGATGACTTAGTGATGAATTTCATCGAACAGTATTCTACGTGTGCTGTTCCAAACGCAACGGAGAAGAAAAGTCTAAGAGAACAAGTTCTACGTTTCCAAAGCCATCGTTGTGGAAAGTACTGTCGTCGTAAATTCAGAAACAAGGACAAGTTCTACACCAAATGTCGTTTCAACTTTCCACGACCGGTGATTTCTAAAGGAAGAGTGAACAGTTTGATGTCTTCGCTGCGACATAATGTGACGAGGAAATCACCCAAGAATACATACAATTTGAAAAGGAACGAAGAGTCCAAGTACATCAATGACTACAACCCAGTGATTTTGTCCATGTGGAATGCTAACATGGATATACAGTTTGTGGCTGACAACTGTATGGCTGTGGCTCGGTATGTGACATCTTACATCACCAAAAAAGAAAAGACCGAACTGAAGGATATGTGGGAGGATATTTCTCATGAAAAGAGCCTCAGCAAGAAGTTGTACAGTTTCAGTCTGAAGATGTTGTCGCATCGAGAAATCGGAGCTTACGAATGTTCTGACCGGTTGTCTTCAGCAAGTCTCTATGCCAAATCCAGGAGTCTCGTTTGGGCGAGTCTTGGTCTTGCTGCAACGCGAAATCGAGTTCTAAAACCTGTCCGGGAAATTGAGTATTTGGCAGAAAAGGAACCAAACAGTACCGACATTTTGAAGACCAACATGTTGGATACATATTATCCAAATCGAAGCAGTCACCTTGAGAATGTTTGACTATATGAGGTTCTCCAAAATTATATATTCAAGAGGAACATCAAAGAAGATATTGAGAAAGGAGTGTATGCTGTAATTGGAAGTGAGGGATGCCTGGTCAAGCAAAGAAAATGCCAATTAGTAAACCATCGAAAATTGAGTGGTGAATCTCCAGAAAAAAAGGAGTTTTTTTATTTAGCACTTTTGCAACTTTTCAAGCCTTGGCGTGCAGAAAAGGAACTGCTTGGAGATTTCCTCTGTTACGAAGACTCTTTCAATGCAGCCAAGGAGTCCATAGAATGTCCTGCTTTTTCTAAATATCAAGAAATGCTAACTTTGGAAATTGAGCAGGAAGCAACGATTGCAGCCGAGATTGCCAGAGACAGTTCTCAGGACAGTCAGAGTTCTGTTTCATTGAGTCAAGATCCACTTGGAGGACCTATTATCGAAAATGAAGCTGCCACTGCTATGAATGAAGTGGAAAGAGCCATGGCACATGCTCAGGAGGATTCAGTTAACTTAGAAGACTTGGAAAAACAACTCAACGTTGAGCAGAGGAAAATATATGATGAAGTTACCACGGAAATTGAGCACGGATTAAGTCATGAGAAGAACAAGTGCTCATGTACATCGTTGAAGCCTGTCCGACTGTACGTGAGTGGAGAAGCGGGAACTGGAAAAAGTTTCCTCATTAAAGCAATCTCTTGTTATTTGCAGGAAAGGACTGAGTCATCGCTGTCTTGTGTTGTCACCGCTCCTACTGGACTGGCAGCACATAACATTAAAGGTATTACTTTGCATCGTCTACTGATGCTGCCGGTGGAGCATGACAACAAATTACAATACAACAAGTTATCTGGAGATGCTTGCTGTGAAGTTTCAAGAGTCTTGAGGAAAATGAAACTACTTATCATTGACGAAGTAAGCATGGTTTCCAATGTCATGCTTGCCTTTGTGCATTTGAGAATGCAAGAAGTACTTAAAACTGAATATGATGTGTTATTTGGTGGGAAACACATCATTGTTTTCGGAGATCTTCTGCAGCTGACACCAGTAAAAGGTCAACCTGTGTTCAAAATACTCACGCATGAAGATACCAGGAAGTGCCTAGGGAGCATTGGCAACGTCAATATATGGTTAAACTTCAATTATGCAGAACTGCATCAAAATATGCGTCAGGCAAAGGATGAAGATTACAAGAATATTCTACAAGATATTAGAATTGGAAAAGTGACTGAGCATGGGAAAGAAGCTTTAAATGCACGATTACTGTCAAATTTATATCCCAAACAAGAGATTGTGCCTGAGAATATTTTTCAGAAAATTACTGAGAAGAAATCCGGGATATGTCTCATGCCAACTCTTGCAGAATGTGCCATCTTCAACAACAAAATGTTGAATTTAGAAAAGCAAGAGATTGTGAAACTTGAAGCTATCGACAAATTAGAGCATATGGGATCAACAATTATTTTGTCAGACAATTTGAAATCAAAATTGGATTCATTAGAGAAGACTATATCTAAAACAGCGGGTTTTGAAAAGACTTTGAATGTGTGTTTAAATTGCCGAATTATTTTGAGAAGGAATTTACATGTAGAAAGAGGTCTGGTAAATGGATCAATGGGTAATGTTGTTGATTTTGAGAAATACAGAAATAGAGATGGAATAGAATTTTTAAGAATTAAATTTGATGGCATTGAGGAAGTACAGCAAATTGGTCGTTGTTCTGCTAGGTTTTTGCTTGTTAAAGATTTATATGTTCGCCGTAAACAGTTTCCTGTTTGCTTGGCATATGCGGTGACAATCCATAAATCGCAAGGTTTAAGTGTAGACTGTGCATTGGTGAATATTGGCAGTTCTGTGTTCAAGGAGGGTATGGCATATGTGTCATTGTCATGAGTTAGAACTTTATCGGGATTGTACTTGATTGACTGTGATGTCACAAACATTTGTGCGGATCTAGATTGTGTTAAGGAATACAATAGGTTAAGAAGAGAGTATGCGCCACATTTGCCTCAATATCCTTTGTTTGAGAAACGTGTGGTAGGCCGCAAACGTAGAAATAGCAGTAATAGTAGGGAGGTTGTTGCAAAAAGACTAAAAGTCAATGAACCGAAAATTGTTAGCAGAAAGAAAGTGGATTCTGTTGAAGATGTTGTCGGTTTTCAATTTGAAAACAGTTCTGGTGTCAACTGCTATGCAAATGTAGTGGTTAATGTTCTCTTTTCACTAGAGAGTTTAAAAGAACAGATTCTGTTGAATTCTGAACAAATTTTATGCTGTTTGTTGAATTCTGTTTTCGAGAAATGTAGCACTGATCGAACAAAAGTAGAAAGTGTGTCTGAAGTTCGTTATCTGTTAGATGAATGTTCAGGTCAAACAGACTTCTCTGAAAATAATCAGCAAGATTGTCAGGAGTTTTTAATGTATATGCTTGATATATTGCAAGTTGAGGGTGTAGATGTAGATCACCTGTTTGGGCTTTCTTATCAATGGCAGCATGACTGCGAGAATTGTAGGGTATCAAGTACTACTAGTGTAGACTCAGAAAGATTTATATATTTAACTTTGCCAGACAGTAAATCAGTCTCCTTTAATAAGCTAGTAAATGCAGCGGATCACAACATGGAGTGTAGCCAATGTAAATCTGAAATGATGTCAACATTACTTATACGTAGATATGGACAGTATGTCATTTTAATGATCCAACGATGTAGATCTGATGGATCAAAATTGTCAACTTTAATAAAAAAATTTGTGGCTTCTCAGCTTTCAATATCAGGAAGGACTTTTGTAACTGTAGCAATTATCTATCACGATGGTCCTTCAACAACTTCAGGACATTATACAGCTTATTTAAAGTCTCGAAACGGCTGGTCATTCTGCAATGATTCCGTTGTAAGTTTCAAAAAAAAATTGCCGTTTGACCTTAAAAATTCTTACCTGGTGTTTTTAAAACCAAAATTTTAAAGAAAGAATCTCGAGATTTCCTGTGAAGAATTGGAAAAGGTTCATCAAGTTGAGGGAATGTAAGTCTGCAATGCTGTCTAGATTATTGGTCCAAAACTTTTAATTATAATGTTATTTTGTAAAATCCGACTATATAAACCTGATGCAAGTAAGTCTGCTTCATAGTAAGCAGTATCAGTGTCATAGGAAAAGGAGAACATGAGTGACAAAGAACAGTAAGATATTAGTAGTCCAGGATTGTGAAAATAATCTCAAATGTTTTCTTTTTGCAAGTTGCGAAAATAGAAAATGTCGGGATTTGATTGGAAGAATTACAAGACTTGCGAATCGCGGCAACATGATTTGGCCTAGTGGAAACATGTGATAGAATGAGAGAAGTCTTTTTTTCTATGTAACATATTTTTCGTATCGATGGAGGTTTTCTTTCAGAAAGTGGCGGGCTGAAAATATTTATAGCACAACAGAGTGGATGCTGTTCATAGGAGATCCTTCGACGTCATTGAAAGTAAGTTAATTTTAAGGAGTTTTGAAATCAGATTTCTTAGGTTGTATGGGTTTTTTAAACACAGTCATTTTGATTGTGTTTTTTTTTCCCCGCTGTTACATGATGAATATCTTCAAGTCACTGATTTAAGTGAAATTTGATACATTCTGAGAACAGCAAAAATAAACCATTTAACATGTATAATTAATGTTCTTCTGTTTGTACTTATGATATACATTTAGAAATGTGAGGTAGATATGGAAAAACTGAGTCTTTTGTAAGTGTCAATTTTAATGCTTATAGTGCTGTATTTCCGGGTACTGTTTTTTTTAAAAGGAATAGGCCTCACCTCAAAGAAAGCTCTTCAAAGCAGACATCTTATTTACATCCTGAAACTATCATTTAAAATATTAGAGACAATTTTATGATGGCTTTACATCTTCAACATCAAGATACAGTTTTTTGTAAAATATATATATTTAGGATTGTGTAGGGGACGTAGAGAAGCAGAGACTTCTGTAAATGTCAAAGTTGTTGAAAAACTGTTTGTTCTTGAACCTTTTCCCTTGTCTTTTCTAATTTTTAAGTACATGTTTTAATATTTTTGGAAATGTTTGTTCTCTGTTTTACAGATTGAAAGTATGAAAAAATATTTTAAAAAGGTAACAAGAATTATAAGGTAAATGTTTTCTACTCTTTTTACCCGCAATGCACTGCTGATGATGTCACTGACACTATCTCTCATTAACTCTCTATAGCTGTCTTTCTTTTTACATTATTCTCTGTTTACTTCCCTTATACTAACTCTTCTTTTTTTTAAAAAAATATTTTTTTAGTTCGCTTAAAGTTCACGAACCGGTCAGCGAACTTGAAGCGAACCAAAAGAAATAGAGCTTGCCAGAGTGATAAACATTCTAGCAATTTTATTTGAAAGGGGAGGTAGTTCTGAAAAGAACTTTTTTTTTTTGTTTTTGTTGTTTTATATATATATATATTTTTTCTGAACATTTTTTGATTTTTTTGTATTTTTAGAACAGTTTTATGTTTTTTTTGTGTTTTTTATGGAGGGGAAACAACAAAAAAACAGGCATTGAAAACGGCTCAACAGGAGCAAAAAAAAAATTACTTCTTGGGTGCATTAGGGCACTTATGGTTTTCGAACACCATATTAATCAAATTGATGCTCATGTTCCCATACGACAACATTGCACCGCAATATATACAAGTAAACCTCATATGTTGGAAATTTGGTTGAATATTTGGCACAGTTTCCTGTGCCTCTCTTCCTGACAAAGACATTGATGAGGTAGATCTGGCCACAGGAGTTGTCGGGGGATTGTCTTGTAGGTCCCTTAACTCAGCCCGGCTGTAGTTCAAGGGATGCCACCTGGTCATATGTCGATGCATAGTATAGTTGCCCATACTATATTTCTTCTCTGTGCCTCTTGACAATCTGTAATCACAGATGAGGCAGGTGACATATTTCGCATTCACCTTCTTCTCCCCTGGAGGGATGGAAAAAAACTGCCAGATGAAACTAGTTTTTCTCTTTGAAACACGGGGCAACTCTGGGATAAATTGTTGTTGATCTGGATCCTCTTCTTCTTCTTCCTCCTCTTCCTGCTCTCTGTTGGAGGTAAATTGACTTGGTGGTCCTCTCTTCTTATGAGGAGGTGGAGGTGGTGGTGGGGGTGTACCAGCCGCAGCAAGAATGGAAGCCATTGTTGAACTTCAGGTAAATGGTCTTTCTCTCACCAAGATGAAAGTCAGAGTGAGGAAAGAAGGAGGGGTTTACATGATTTGGGAAAAGCAAAAGTTCTGAACCAATGAAAAGTGTTATTTTTAGGTCACATGACCTAGTATTACATCATTAGGAAACCAAAAGTGAAATGAACTAATGAAAAGTGTTATTATCGAGTCACATGACCTGCTGTCTTTACGTTTCGCGCTTTGCGCCACTATCCAATCCGCTTCCGGGTCCGCTAACTTGGCGCGTCGGATAACGTATTACGCGACAACGCAAAACGTCATGATAACGTAACAGTTACGCTTAAGGAACGATTACCGGCTCGCGCACCAAGTCGCGGCTTTGAATTCAGCTAACGGGAAGCTGACCAGTTCGCGGACTAGGAGCGGAACAAATTTTTTTTTTTTTTAAAATGTATAAAAAACATGTACAATATATTTTATGATTTAAAGAAGAATACATTTTACAGATACAAATATTAGCTTTCAAAAAACCATTGAAATTCAATGAAAAAACCATAGGTTATAGTCCATATATAGTTAGGAATTAGCATTTACAAAACCTTATTTTACTCGCATAAAACCATTGAAATTCCATATATAGTTAGATGCGCTAACTATATATCGCGCACCCGCAATCCACTGCTGATGATGTCACATATTACATCATTCATGACATGGTCAGTGACATCACTGATGACATCACTGATCACAACATCCAGTGACTGTATGTTTCTGTAAAGTTAAAATATGTCTTACATATTGAAGAATGAGTGGATGTATAAATGTCTGGATGAAGGATTTAGTAGGTGCATGACTGATTGTATGAGGGAGTGATTAAATGTGTCTCACTGAGTGCATGGGTTAGTGAATAAACTATATTAGTTTGTGCATCATTATATCTGTTGTTCTGTAAACTGCTGCATGTGTTGATCAGTAGCTATATGAATAACTATATGGGTTATTGATTGGTTGCTCAAGTATTTGTATGGGAGACTGAGTATATGTGTGAGTGGCTGGGAGGTGTGTGACTCTGTGCATAGATGTGTGAGCAGTTGATTCACTAGATGTATGGTTTCAAAAGTGCATGTGGAAACAGCTGTATGGGCGGTTGACTGTGTGCATGAGTGTATTGGTGAGTGAATGGATATCTCAGTGCTACATGTCAAAGTAAGTACATATGTAAAACACAGTACATGTGAGAGTTAACATATATAAATAACTGTGCATTAGAGCCAGTGAATGTGTGAATGGCTGTATGGATCATTGTGAACTTTTATTAGGGATTATATAAGAGAGTAAATATGTGTTAGAATATGCTTCAATAAGTAAGGTGTGTATAACTGTATAGTTGAGGAATTGGAGGTGTGATTGATTCTTTGCATGACTGTCTAGGTGTATGAGTAACTCCATGGATGAGTGACAATCTGTGAGTGTCTGTTTTCGATGAGTGTATCTAAGGATATATCAGAGTCTGTAGAGGTTCATCGTATTAACACATGAATGATGTCATCTGTGATGTTGTCAGTGATGTCATTTGAGTTGTCATCAGTGATGTCATCAGTGATGTCATTTGAGATGTCATCAGTGATGTCATTTGAGTTGTTATCAGTGATGTCATCAGTGATGTCACTGACCATGTCATGAATGATGTAATATGTGACATCATCAGCAGTGGATTGCGGGTGCGCGATATATAGTTAGCGCATCTAACTATATATGGAATTTCAATGGTTTTATGCGAGTAAAATAAGGTTTTGTAAATGCTAATTCCTAACTATATATGGACTATAACCTATGGTCTTTTCATTGAATATATATATACATATATATATATCACATACATTTCAGCTCTTTACCTAGTGATAAGCCATACTGGAAAGCAAGGAAAAGCACAGCACGAATGGGAAAAACCTGGCCCTTCACATCAGATGTACTGTCTGTCTGCCATGTCACATCGTCCACAGATATAATTACCCTCGGATAGGTTAGGCACTCGCAACTACTGTCACTATTGGTATTTCCAATTGATGCTCGAGACAGCTCACTCACATTTATATTTTTAATGAATTCGCTGAACATCACTCACGTTGTGTACTCTGCAATGCATTCACCCACCTCAAAATTCCTGCAAATCACAAAGGTAGTCCAAGTGCATATGCACTTTCCTAAGGGCCATAAATAGTGATGCCTGATCAAATGCTTGTTCGTGCAGTAATAGCAATTGCAAGTGCTGCAAAGTTTATCACACCTGGTAATTACCAGTTTAAATAAATATAGCATCCTTTCATAAATTTCAGCAGGTCATGCTTGCTAGAATTTAAAAATGTGTTTAAAACCTGGTATTTACCCGGACATGTGGACATCGGTGTGGTAAGCAGCAAAATCCACATGTTGTTCCAAAAAAAACTAGAATATTCTATAATTATCCCATCAGAATAATTTCAAAGATCTCCGTGTTGGTTTTTTGTCGGATGTAATTATTATTGCACCAAGCAAGACCTACACATTATCTGCCACCGGACAGAAGGCTGGAGCATCATCACTGCATGCATCTATCAGGGTAGTCATCCTGAAGGCTTGGACAAGCTGCAGTATCCCAATAACTGCATACAGCAGTACATTACCATGCCACAGTAGGTGCAACATAGGCTGTGTGTTGCAATATACCTTCACCATGGCTCTAGTCCCTTTATGGATTGCACACATCATATTAGTAGTAATTGGACCCTTAAAACACCTAGGGCCATATGTACAATGAAGTGCCGGAGAGAGGCATTAGTCTTCCTGACTTAACGCCTCTGTCCGCGACTTCTGAAATACAAGGCTGCACCATATTTACAAGAATGTGGTGCAGCCTTGCGTTTCCCCCTGCGGTGGCGCTAAGTTTAGCAACTTAGCACCTACGCAGGCACCCTTGCACCGTAGTGCAAGGGTGTCTGCGTGCCGGGGAGGATTGTTTATGTGTGGGAAGGTGCCCCCTCTTGCACATAAACAATCCTAAAATGCCATTCTGTCACTTTCATGTGTGATTGTTTATGTACAGGAAGGGACACCATACTGTACTAAACAATGCATGGCAATTTGCTTTTTCCATGTGTGCTGCACAAGGCAGCACACATGGAAAAAGCAAAAACAAGGAGAAATAATGCATTCGCCAACTTAAGACCAGGATTTACCTAGTGTTAATTTTGGTGCTGCCTCCTATGTACGCAACCATGGTACATAGGGGGCAGCATCAAAATGAATGGGTGTTGCGGTGGAATGCCCATCCCTTTCACATTAAAATAGCGTGGAAGGGGGCCTTATTTACAAAGCAGCGTTAAGCCGCTGCCTTGCAAATAAGGCCCAGCCCCTATCCCCACCACAATGTCGGTAATAGTGACGTTGTGGGGCGATAGGGGCTTGTAAATATGCCCCTGAGCTTCAAGATATGCTAGATCAGTGAATCGGTAATGACACACCCAGAACTGTTCATACCACAGGTTGTGATAAATCTGAATGTTGGCATTACCATGCTACTGCACGTTTTCTGCTGAGAATTGGGGAAAAATTGTGGGAGCCAGCATTTCCTTAGGCTTTCCCTGTTTTTCTCCATTTTGGGGCATTTCCCCTCTCAGATTTTGTCACGTCCTTCTTGGTGAAATATGCATGTGATAAAACTACAAAGTGTGGTGCTCCCATTCAACCTGTAATTCTTATGTGCGTAGAAATTTCTGTTTCCATCCAATTTGGAAATATAAATCCATTCTTGTCAATCACTCTATTTAGCAACTCCCACTGTTGACAAATTTCTCACGAACAAGTCCTCTGCAAAGTGAAAAGGAATACGTTTGCCTGCTGGTACCAATGCACCTAGCAGTATGCATGGCATCTACCTATTTCGAATTGTAAACACTTGCAGCATTCCAGCAGGCTGGAGACTACCGCGACTTCTAGATGTTTGATCAGGCTTTTCACGCATGCAAATTAAACAATTAACACATTTGTGTGACTACTGATAACATTTGTCGGCATACACAGTTTATCAACACAAAAAGGGATGTTTACACGCAGGAATATATGACGAGTCTATATTCACATTTCTCTCGTAGTTAGCCATCATTGTTGTCACCGCCATTTTTCAACACATGTTTTTATTGAATGTAAAATGTATTTATTCTATGCAGTGTCTTAGCTTCCGATCACCATTCCTGTAAGTTAAGTTTTAACTTGGAATCACTAGTGAGTGCTTTGCATGAGGCGGTGGAGTCATACATGATTGTTTTCCAAGATTCTTTCCTGACATGGCTTGCACAGACATACTTGTTATGGCATGTTACCAGTCCTCTATTTTGTTTCCCCATCAACGTTTCTATCTTTTATTTAACCTTGATGTGGATACCCCTGTCTTTATTTCCACAACACCCAGCATGGCCAGATTTAACAGGTGCCCTGCATTCTGTCTCCATGGGTGATGTCATTCCTGTGAACTACCAGTCATGATGACAGCCTTCTCCTCTGTTGACTTGCATACTAATGGAGAGGAGCAATTTGGAGAAGAAATGCAATTATGTACTCGCATTTGGCATTCTATTCACTGTGTGCCTGAACTTTATTGTGTGTAAAGCATGTAAATGCATTAATGAAATGTATCCACGGTAGAGACTTATGCCTAGATGCATCAAGGGTTTTTGCATTCGCAAACAGTGCGAATCGCAAAATTCGGCCGTTTGCGAATGCAAATCCCGTTTTTGGGATGCATGAAGCATTTTGCTATTTTCGCAATTTAAGAAATCGCAATTTTATTGTGATTTCTTAAAATGCGATTGCATTTAAGAAATCGCAATTTTGCGATTTCTTAAATGCAATGCATGATTACTTTAGAATTGCGAATTCGCAATTTGGAAGGGGTAAATTATTATGAAGTTGAACTTCATGCTAATTTACCGAAAACTTGCAAACATGCACTAGTTGCATATTTGAAAGTTTTAATTTACACACGCACATGTCCTTGGGTCATGTGTGTGTGTAAATTGCACTTACAGTGCAATTTCAGGGGTGCAGGGAGGGGTCTTTGAACCCCCCCCCCTGCACCCTTGAAATTGCATTCACATTTTGCAAATCGCACATTGAAATTCGCAAAATGTGAATGCCTTCCCATTGATTCCTATGGGCCTTTTGGCCCATAGGAATCAATGGGAAGGGTTTTCCTTAATTGCGATTCGCAAATTGTGAATCGCAATTAGGAAACTTACCGAATCGCAAAATAATTTGCGATTTTTTGATGCATAGCATTTTGCGATTTTTTAATTGCGATTCCTTAATTTTCGCAATTAAGAAATCGCAAAATGTTACAATGATGCATCTAGGGGTAAAGATGTATAAACGTGTGCACAAATGTGCAGCTTAAACATGAAGGCATGTATTCCTTATCCATGTTTTACACTTACACTTCACATTATATTTGCATATATAAACATATATTCTTTTACTCATGTTTTATATTTATTCTTAAAGGTACATGTGCACATGTATAACCATGTATTCAAAGTGCATATTATATACTCAGTTAAGTTAGCGTGACTACAGGCCTCAGTTGAAATGCATTTTGCTTTGGCAGCATGTGTTCCCTTTTTCTTGCAGGTTTATTGTCACGATTTTGTTAGCTAGAGAAAGGCTTATTGTCTGTCCTGGTCCGCTGAAAGAGAGGCTTGGAGGGAAGAATTTGATAGCAAAGGTGGAGAAACAATGGTAAAAAGAGGCCTTCTTTTCATCATTTACCAGGATGGCAAGATGTTCAAATTGAGAACTGCAATCTCAGTTCCATGCATTGGAAAACTAAAGTGATGTTGCACTTCAGTAGTTACTTGTTTGGCTCCTGGTGGTGTGAAAGAAGATAAGGACATTTCTAAATCTCCTGTTACTTTTGAATTGGAGTTTACACAGCTAGAGTCAGGAGAGATTCTCTTTAGAATTAACGAGGTACAGACCTCTCAGTTTGCCTTATTCTTGTGAGTGCGCAGCTTTATGCTAAACACGTATTTCCTTTGGCTCAGAACATCTACTGAAGTCTGATCATGCTGATACCGTCTATGCTCACAAATTAGAGACCATTGATAGATGACCCTATATCTGATCTATGTTTAGAAGAGAGAAGGGAAGTTTCTTTAATCTGTTTCAATACTCTTGTGGTTGTTGCAATTTGGTATGTCATTCTATTGCACCTCAACCTACTGAGAAATTCCAGCTTACCTATTGTATTGCTCCATTTATTGATCTCACTTTTGGTTTGCATATATACTGGATTGAGTGGTAATTCAAAATACAAGCTTTTAACCATCTTTGGTGATTGCTGGTCATTATTGTGGAGTTACAATGGCTTCACAAGTTAGAAATGTATTATTGATGTCTTCTCCTTTTCAGTGCTTCATGCCAACTATCAAAGTTTCATACGACCAATGCAGAAAATTCACTGATAAATTGACCAAGAGAGTACATTGTAAGGTGCAGTGCTCTTTCAGATGGTAGCTTATCGGATGGTAAGCTTCCGAAACAAAAGGGGGTTAGTGTAGCACCCCAGAAAATATAGACTTGCCCAAACCCAGCCTTCTCTCCTAAAGCCCATTGAGGTTCTGTGATTCTGAGCCCGTTTCATAAAGGTCGTCGTATCGTGACGATATTGGTATCAGCAAACAGCAAATGACGAGTGGTGCGGTATGTACGAGTGTTTTTGTCATGTTTGATTGATGGATTCACTATGAAATAAGGGATTTCGTTCTGAACCTTCGGGTTCCATTTTGTGTATGGCAGCCATTTTGTGGTTGCCCTCACATAGGCCGATGACTACGGCCGAACGATTCCTTGGGACATGTACACCTTTAGCTGACTTCTGTGTGACCTGAGTGAGCTGACTCCGTTACTCAAAGCTAACTTGCTGAGCCAGTTCCTTGTCCGGCAGCTGGTCAAGATAGAGATCAAAGAGCAGGACATTGCTGAGTTTATGGTACACGCACACACCCTTCTATCTTGCTTCTCATCTGTTTCTGTTCCTTCTTTTATGGCCTATTTATGGTTTGGGTTTGTGGTCTTTTATTATGGGTTCATCCGGCCTGTCCGAGCAAGAATGTTGGGCTTTCCCGTGTAATTGATGGTGGGCTGGACAACTGGAAAGTGGGCTTGTCGTTATGTGATACCTTTTGCAAGTCATCTGTGATTGAATAGTTTGTAAATAATTGGTGCTAGTAGGAATGTGATTTTTAGCATAAATGACGATGTCTCGCAATACGAAAATTGTGCAGTCTCTAGCGAACCACCCGTGACGTGCTTCGTAGACTTCTGTTCCTGGTTGCAGCCAATAAATTTGATCTTTGACGCCACCAAGAAGTATCCCGTGTCTCTGTATGCCAAGACAGGTGAACCCGAAGACATCGGACCTTTCTTCTGGCGCCGCTGGGTTCTAAAACCCGGTTCTTCACCATGTCTCGATTCAGAGGATCAGCGGAGTGTCAGCAGTTCAGAAAAGTGTTGTAACATCCGAGGCATCAGAGGCGTGAGTATAAATAGGGTTGCACATTGTAATTGTATATGTCAAGTTTGCAATATTTTGCTGAAATTGCGTGGCGCGATGCAATACTGTTTGAGTTCCTGTACAGATATAAATGCACTGAATGCTGAATAGTTGAAGATGTTATCCGTCTGAACACAGCCAAAGATCGGGGGATAGAGATATAAGTGTGGAATAAACTAAGTTGTAATTTGCCTGCTATGTTTGATGGTGCTAGTCAAGAGGTACCACCGGCTGCACAATGGCGATAGAGAGATATGCCTTTGTGTGAAAGTAAGGCATGGATGGTGTGGTGGATCCTGTTGCAGATAGGGGAAGCTGTACTGATCTTTGTTTTTTCCTGCTGGTCGAGGTTTTATTTGAGTGTGTGTCAGAAAGTGTTGCTCTGGACCATTTCTTGTGTAATTGAATAGTTTCATTTATTAAGTGATGCAGATCACAGTTATTTGTTAAAACTGCTTAGCGCTTTGTTTTAGGTTTGCTCAGTGTTGAGAAAAGAGAGTTTTAGTGAAAATTATAAAAGGATCTGACCCACTGCGAGGAGTGTGAACAATGTCATAGTGTGCAGCGCTGAAATTGGACGGTTGGCATTTGTGCCATGCTGCTATTGGTTGTTGGCTCACAACTAGAATTGTTGATGAAGAAATTATTTCATGGTTTGAAACAAGAATTCTACTTGCGATTGTAAAACTATTGCTGAAAAATGACATTTTTCAAGGCTGTACAATGTTTGATTAAGGGAGATGTGAGAGTCCCTTTTAGAGAAGGAGAAGAGGCACCACAGGAAGGGAAGGTCATTATATGGCTATTAATGTGGCACTCCACACATGCATTTGTCTGAGTAAAATGCAGAAGATCATTGAGAAAGAAGGTGCTTTGATGGTTCCATGCTATGGCATGTTTAATTTAAGAAATATTGTAAATCTGAAAAGGGTTTTGTATGCGATAAAGCCACCTCATAGACCACACACTATGTATGAGACACTTAGTGCCTGGGATCGAGAAGCTCACAAAAAGAGAATAAGAAATATCAGGGTAGAGGCAGTATGTAGCTGTACTGAAACTAGATATGATGCAGAACAACAAAAATGGAGAACTGGCATAATTGAGGCTACAAGGTTATTCCCTGCATTGATGAGTGGGGAACATTAGAGAGAAAGAGAAAAATAAAAATAAAAAGGAGGATAAAGCAGAAAGTGTAGAAGGATCAGGCGAAGATATTGCTAGGGAGTCTAGTGATGACTTTCTGATTGTGTTGTTGTCAACCCGCCCATCTCCTTATAATGTGTACCAACTCGAAGGAATGAGTGGTGTAGTCACCCATGGAAGCCCAGTGGGAGCACCCGCCCCAGTGAATACAAGTCAGAACCCTACGGAATCCATGCCACTGTTAAATCAATTGTTTCTAATGCCCAAGATGTAATTACTGTTCCAGTTACCATTGGTCCTGCAGTCCACTTGTATAAACCTGAGTCACCAGGAACTACAACACATGCTTTGAGGGTTCCTACTATAATAAATATGTCAAAAACGGTTCCTGTTACTTGAGGATGGGGATGTGTGGGAAGAACTCCTCTGGTCCTGAATATGGAGATTTCATCATATGTTGCTCCTGTATCATCGTAAAACAAACCGATAAATCAGAGGGTCCCAGGGCAAGTTTTATGACCCAACTAGGTACATACCCCAATATACATACTCATTACACAAGAAATACCTAGGGGTCAGTGAAGTACTGTAGCTCAACTGCAAAGATAGATCAAAAACCACACAGGCAACAGGAGTGGAAAGACAGACCATACAACCAAAGTGAAATAGAAGTGAGGGTTAAAAAATATGGGCTGAAAATTCCCATCAGAAGCAACTCTGTACCGCCCTTTGTTACATCATTTGGGTACTCCTTGCCCAGGAGATAAGTGAGAACAGTCCATAAGATGTAATAGTGACTGTTCTAGGATGTAAGGTGAAAGTGTGTCAAATAAGGGTGGTATAAAGGTTTAGAATTGGGTGGGACTACTGAAAAAAAAGCAGTGTGAAAAGATTAAGTGATAAAGGTAAAATTGGATAAAGCTAGGTGGATATGAAATTTTATTGTGTTCCCCTAGTTGTCCAAGATTAAAAACAAAGTGAATACAGATTTGAAATAATATCTGTGAGTAGTAGCGGTCAACATGTTTCAGCAGGTTTGGAATATTTCCAATGCATTCGTCAGGACCAGATGTATGTTCAACTACTGCTTAGTGAAAGTGAAGAAATAGTAAAATCAAGATATCACCTGTGTTTCCAGGTCATACATTCAACCACACACTGTTGTCGCAGTGTGAGCCCAGCAATAGCAGGAGCATGAAAGTGAAACAGACAAACAAATACATTGTAAATGACACACTATGTCACATACTACAAGGAATATCTTTATACATAAATCACATCCTTTTGTGGGCAATATGCATTTTGCACTTGTTTACACCACTCACCCATTAGTTGTGGTTGTTGTGCCTCACCCCACCTGGCAGCAGCTCAGGTTTATGGAGCACCGCTCTAAACCAAATTAAAAACAGAAATGACAGTCCTAATATTCCATTCATTGTAAGCAACTTCATCTATACTTGCAAGGATGTAAATGCAATTCATCATTTATCATTGCTTAATTCATTGTCAAATGTATCAAGGTGTTACATACCATATTAGTAGAAGTAACTCTTTCTATAGTGGTATGTAAATCCTATAGCCATAAGATGCAGTTACTTCAAAATTGGTGTTGATGGAAACAGCCAAGCGAGTGTTCTTTTACTATAAGATTAGTAAAATCTATAGATAACCCCATCAAGTGTGAAACGCTGTTTATCGGCATGAAAACAACAAAGAAGCCACAAAGAAGAGAGCCGATTGGATATTCATGCGCCAACATCGTATTACGTGGCACTAGTTAGCCATGTCAGTTTTTGATTACGGCGTGATGAGACTTCACAGGTATGCCGGAATAGGATTTACATACTACTATAGAAAGAGTTACTTCTACTAATATGGTATGTAACACCTTGATACATTTGACAATGAATTAAGCAATGATAAATGATGAATTGCATTTACATCCTTGCAAGTATAGATGAAGTTGCTTACAATGAATGGAATATTAGGACTGTCATTTCTGTTTTTAATTTGGTTTAGAGCGGTGCTCCATAAACCTGAGCTGCTGCCAGGTGGGGTGAGGCACAACAACCACAACTAATGGGTGAGTGGTGTAAACAAGTGCAAAATCCATATTGCCCACAGAAGGATATGATTTATGTATAAAGACATTCCTTGTAGTATGTGACATAGTGTGTAATTTACAATGTATTTGTTTGTCTGTTTCACTTTTATGCTCCTGCTATTGCTGGGCTCACACTGCGACAACAGTGTGTGGTTGAACGTATGACCTGGAAACACAGGTGATATCTTGATTTTACTGTTCTTTCACTAAGCAGTAGTTGAACATACATCTGGTCCTGACGAATGCATTGGAAATTTTCCAAACCTGCTGAAACATGTTGACCGCTACTACTCACAGATATTATTTCAAATCTGTATTCACTTTGTTTTTAATCATGGACAACTAGGGGAACACAATAAAATTTCATGTCCACCTAGCTTTATCCAATTTTACCTTTATCACTTAATCTTTTCACACTGCTTTTTTTTTCAGTAGCCCTCACTCACCACCCGGGGTGGTGACATGCTTCATCATTGGGCCCACCGGGAGAGACCGAATGTCTCCCTGGTGTGCTGCGACGCCAGGTTACTGCGGAGCGGGGTTTTTTTGTGTGACAGAATG
Source organism: Lissotriton vulgaris (assembly GCF_964263255.1). Taxonomy (NCBI): domain Eukaryota; kingdom Metazoa; phylum Chordata; class Amphibia; order Caudata; family Salamandridae; genus Lissotriton; species Lissotriton vulgaris. The sequence continues at coordinate 337,771,277 of NC_141700.1, forward strand.
TGAAAGAGTGAGTAATATTAAAAAATACCGGCAGCACTTACCACATAAAAAAACTTTATTCCGTGGTTGGCTGGGTATTAGTTAAAAAGTATGTGATGGGAAATCTACCAACTATTGTGTTGGGTGTTTTCCCCTCAAGGTTTACAATGGGGTCAACATGTTTCTGCCCTTTAAGTGTACATGTGTTACTGGGCATTCGTCAGGACCATGTAAATGTGTACCTCGGCGGTATAGGCACGCTAAGGCCTACCCTGACCAGAGGACGTGAAAGTTAAAAGACTGACTATGTGTCAAAAAGGGTGCAAAAAGAACAAACCAAAAAAGGTGGGTTCGAGCTAAAGTGTGCGAACCTGTGGTCTGAAAAAGATTGACAAACACACATGAAAAGACAAAACGTAAAGGTTACTGGGTGGACTGGAGCGTCTTTCTGCTACAACTGTATCTGCAGCTCTGTGCTTGGAGTAAGGATGAGAAGCGTGCCCACAGTGAATTAGTTAATTAGTATGTTACCGCCTGAGATGGTGGAGACCAGGCTGTCACGGGGCATTCAGCTAAACAGCACAAAGAACGGTCGCAACACAAGCAGACGTACCATTCGTGCTAAGACGATCAATGCGCCCAGAAAATTGGGCTAGTGACTATGTTGGACCCTAGTGGTTCAACCAGTGTCTACAGATTAAAAAGAGTAAAAAGATAAAAATGGCAAATTTCTCACTTGTGTGTTAAAAGATCCACACCTCATGGGTCTCGGGAGGGGGGTGGTGGCGACAGTGGCACACCCTAAAGGAGTGAAAGGACACACTTATTTTAGCGATCTGAGCGGTACTTAGGATACTTAGCTTAATGTTAGGCAGAGCCTGATGGTATAAGCAGGGATCCTTACGCCCGCAACGCCAAACACCCGCTTGGCACCTAGCGCTCTCCTCGAACCGGACCCCGTGGATGGGTGTTCGGGGAGTGAATGGCATAGAAATACTCTGTCCTAGGTAAAGCGCGCGAAATTGGGCGTTGCTACCCGGGGAGGTGGGTGTGTCTAAGGGTGGGGGGTGCCCAATCGCAAAGCCGTCCGAGAACGAGTCTTGGAATACAAGCCCTCGTGTTGCTATGGTGACCGATTGGACGCGTGTGTGTCAGAAGGCCTGATGGTTAGAACGTGAAACCACGAACATTAGTGTTATCATGGTTAGTTTGGATGTCTAACACGGGTCAGGAGTGGGTGGGCTCTGAGCACACGTCAAAGGGGGAGGGGGAGAAACTCTTTGAGACATAGAGAGTCAGAACTTATAGCATCAGGACGATGAATGTGGATATGTGTAATGCACCCAGATACGCGGCAGATTATCTTTTCAGAACAGATGACCATGGGATCTGGTCGTTTAACCCATTAATGTGGGTGCCCAACCTATAAACCCATCGTTGCTCTTTCTCGAAGAGAATGTTGGTAGTATTTCTCTCCGTGGTTACTTGCTCAATTATTGTCCATCTGAGGTCATTGGGCGTGTGGTGTTGCCGCAGAAAATGTTCGCTCATTTTGGTCGCAGATTTATGACACCTTATGTTACTGCGATGCTCGCAGATTCTTTGTCTGATTTTCCGTGTTGTCATCCCGATGTACTTTTTGGAACAGGGACATGTTATCATATAAACGACGTTAGTCGAATTACAATTTGTGTGATTCTTCTGTGTCCATGTTCTCCCTGGTTCAAGGGACAGTTCCTTAGTGTGCGTGGTGAGGTGACAGACACTGCAATTGGCACATGGGAAGTGCCCTGACACGGGTGGCAAACCCCACGCTTCAGTGATGGATCTTGTACCGGAAGTGGAGATATCGACCATCGGGCGTGTGTGGACCAAAGAGTCTTTAAGGCTAGTGCCTTTCTTAAAAGAGAATAATGGTTTTTCCCAGTTTCTTTTATTGCTGTTTATGATTCTCCAGTGTTTGTTGACAGATTTTTTCATCGCGTCTGAGATGGTGCTGTATGTTGTTACGCACGTTAAAGGTATTTCAGTTGGAGCTCTGATATTCTCTTCCAGTAAGGCCTCTCGTGGTTGGTTCCTGGCGCGTTTGTTCCCTTTTTCCAGGATCTTTTTTGGGTAGCCACGGTTTTGTAGTTTCTTGGTCAAATCGGCGGCCTGGGATTTGTAATCTTTGATGTCCGTACAATTTCTCCGTATACGGAGATATTGTCCATATGGCAGATTTTCTCTCAGCGGTCTTGGGTGAAAGCTCGAGAAATCTAGGAGATTATTTTTTGCCGTTGGTTTGTAGTGGGTAGTAGTTTTCAAGGTGGTTCCACTCACAGAGATGTTGACATCAAGGAATACCACTCTCTCTTTGCTGTAGTTGTTGGTAAACTTCAGAAATGGGTCTCTGGTGTTTATCCAGGTCAAGAAAGTTTTTAGGATGTCTTCATCACCTTTCCAAATTAAGAGTATATCATCAATATACCTTTTCCATAAGGTAATTGATGGGAGGAAAGGGTTGTCTGCTGGCAGGATGTGTTTTACCTCGAAGTCGTAGACGTACAATCCAGCTATGGACGGAGCAAACGTGCTGCCCATCGATGTTCCGGTACTTTGTAAATAGAGCTCCCCCTGATATTCGAAATAATTTTCTTTAAGTGCCATTGTGGCACACTGGACTAGAAAATCCTTGGGGGTAACATAATCCCATTCAATCGAATCTAGGGCTCTCTCCATGACCCTTAAGGTGTCGTCTTGAGGGATGCTCGTATAGAGACTTTCAATGTCTAGTGTGACAAGGATGATTGAATTTTCCGAAAAGGTCACTTGGCCTAGCAGTTGTAGGAGGTTTTTCGTGTCTTTAAGATATGTTGTAGTGTTCTGTACCAGTGGTTTTAGGTAGAAATCACAAAATGTCGAGAGTGGTTCGAGGACAGAACCGATTCCGGAGACAATAGGTCTTCCAGGCGGAGGATTGATGTTTTTGTGAGTTTTTGGGAGGGTATAAAAATACGGGACAATACTGCCGCTGCCAGTGAAAAATGCTGCTTCAATTTTTTGAAATCTGGCCATTCTCTTCTGCTTCTTTAACGAGATTGGAAATACGTTCTTTTAATTCTGATGTCGGGTCTGCAGTTAACCGTTTGTAGTTGACTGTGTTGTCCAGAAGGGTGCGACAGGCTTTGTCATAGTCAGTGGTGTTTTGTATCACTATCCCTCCCCCTTTGTCGGCTGGTTTTATAGTGATACTTTTGTCTTTTTTCAATTGTTCTAGCGCTTGGAATTCTGCTCCTGAGAAGTTTCGAAATGTGGTCGGTAGTAGTAGAGATTCCATATCATTAAAGACCGCCTGTTCGAAAGCTGTTATTTCTGCTGGGATGCTGTGAGGCGGTGGTACAAAGGTCGACTTCAACCTGAAGTTGGTATCATAAGGTGGAGGTTCAGTTTCAGTTTCTTTCCTTGCTTCAAAAAAGGCTTTGAGCTTGAGCTTGCGAAAAAACTCAGCTAACTCACAATGGAGTTTAAACTTATCCGGTCTCGCGGTGGGGACAAAACCCAAACCTCTTTCTAAGACTCTCTCTTCCACTTGACTGAGAGGTCTGTCGGATAAGTTGGTAATTAGACTCCTTGACCACTGGTGCTCGGTGTCACTGTTTTGCTCCGCGTGTTGTATACCCTCCCAAAAACTCACAAAAACATCAATCCTCCGCCTGGAAGACCTATTGTCTCCGGAATCGGTTCTGTCCTCGAACCACTCTCGACATTTTGTGATTTCTACCTAAAACCACTGGTACAGAACACTACAACATATCTTAAAGACACGAAAAACCTCCTACAACTGCTAGGCCAAGTGACCTTTTCGGAAAATTCAATCATCCTTGTCACACTAGACATTGAAAGTCTCTATACGAGCATCCCTCAAGACGACACCTTAAGGGTCATGGAGAGAGCCCTAGATTCGATTGAATGGGATTATGTTACCCCCAAGGATTTTCTAGTCCAGTGTGCCACAATGGCACTTAAAGAAAATTATTTCGAATATCAGGGGGAGCTCTATTTACAAAGTACCGGAACATCGATGGGCAGCACGTTTGCTCCGTCCATAGCTGGATTGTACGTCTACGACTTCGAGGTAAAACACATCCTGCCAGCAGACAACCCTTTCCTCCCATCAATTACCTTATGGAAAAGGTATATTGATGATATACTCTTAATTTGGAAAGGTGATGAAGACATCCTAAAAACTTTCTTGACCTGGATAAACACCAGAGACCCATTTCTGAAGTTTACCAACAACTACAGCAAAGAGAGAGTGGTATTCCTTGATGTCAACATCTCTGTGAGTGGAACCACCTTGAAAACTACTACCCACTACAAACTAACGGCAAAAAATAATCTCCTAGATTTCTCGAGCTTTCACCCAAGACCGCTGAGAGAAAATCTGCCATATGGACAATATCTCCGTATACGGAGAAATTGTACGGACATCAAAGATTACAAATCCCAGGCCGCCGATTTGACCAAGAAACTACAAAACCGTGGCTACCCAAAAAAGATCCTGGAAAAAGGGAACAAACGCGCCAGGAACCAACCACGAGAGGCCTTACTGGAAGAGAATATCAGAGCTCCAACTGAAATACCTTTAACGTGCGTAACAACATACAGCACCATCTCAGACGCGATGAAAAAATCTGTCAACAAACACTGGAGAATCATAAACAGCAATAAAAGAAACTGGGAAAAACCATTATTCTCTTTTAAGAAAGGCACTAGCCTTAAAGACTCTTTGGTCCACACACGCCCGATGGTCGATATCTCCACTTCCGGTACAAGATCCATCACTGAAGCGTGGGGTTTGCCACCCGTGTCAGGGCACTTCCCATGTGCCAATTGCAGTGTCTGTCACCTCACCACGCACACTAAGGAACTGTCCCTTGAACCAGGGAGAACATGGACACAGAAGAATCACACAAATTGTAATTCGACTAACGTCGTTTATATGATAACATGTCCCTGTTCCAAAAAGTACATCGGGATGACAACACGGAAAATCAGACAAAGAATCTGCGAGCATCGCAGTAACATAAGGTGTCATAAATCTGCGACCAAAATGAGCGAACATTTTCTGCGGCAACACCACACGCCCAATGACCTCAGATGGACAATAATTGAGCAAGTAACCACGGAGAGAAATACTACCAACATTCTCTTCGAGAAAGAGCAACGATGGGTTTATAGGTTGGGCACCCACATTAATGGGTTAAACGACCAGATCCCATGGTCATCTGTTCTGAAAAGATAATCTGCCGCGTATCTGGGTGCATTACACATATCCACATTCATCGTCCTGATGCTATAAGTTCTGACTCTCTATGTCTCAAAGAGTTTCTCCCCCTCCCCCTTTGACGTGTGCTCAGAGCCCACCCACTCCTGACCCGTGTTAGACATCCAAACTAACCATGATAACACTAATGTTCGTGGTTTCACGTTCTAACCATCAGGCCTTCTGACACACACGCGTCCAATCGGTCACCATAGCAACACGAGGGCTTGTATTCCAAGACTCGTTCTCGGACGGCTTTGCGATTGGGCACCCCCCACCCTTAGACACACCCACCTCCCCGGGTAGCAACGCCCAATTTCGCGCGCTTTACCTAGGACAGAGTATTTCTATGCCATTCACTCCCCGAACACCCATCCACGGGGTCCGGTTCGAGGAGAGCGCTAGGTGCCAAGCGGGTGTTTGGCGTTGCGGGCGTAAGGATCCCTGCTCATACCATCAGGCTCTGCCTAACATTAAGCTAAGTATCCTAAGTACCGCTCAGATCGCTAAAATAAGTGTGTCCTTTCACTCCTTTAGGGTGTGCCACTGTCGCCACCACCCCCCTCCCGAGACCCATGAGGTGTGGATCTTTTAACACACAAGTGAGAAATTTGCCATTTTTATCTTTTTACTCTTTTTAATCTGTAGACACTGGTTGAACCACTAGGGTCCAACATAGTCACTAGCCCAATTTTCTGGGCGCATTGATCGTCTTAGCACGAATGGTACGTCTGCTTGTGTTGCGACCGTTCTTTGTGCTGTTTAGCTGAATGCCCCGTGACAGCCTGGTCTCCACCATCTCAGGCGGTAACATACTAATTAACTAATTCACTGTGGGCACGCTTCTCATCCTTACTCCAAGCACAGAGCTGCAGATACAGTTGTAGCAGAAAGACGCTCCAGTCCACCCAGTAACCTTTACGTTTTGTCTTTTCATGTGTGTTTGTCAATCTTTTTCAGACCACAGGTTCGCACACTTTAGCTCGAACCCACCTTTTTTGGTTTGTTCTTTTTGCACCCTTTTTGACACATAGTCAGTCTTTTAACTTTCACGTCCTCTGGTCAGGGTAGGCCTTAGCGTGCCTATACCGCCGAGGTACACATTTACATGGTCCTGACGAATGCCCAGTAACACATGTACACTTAAAGGGCAGAAACATGTTGACCCCATTGTAAACCTTGAGGGGAAAACACCCAACACAATAGTTGGTAGATTTCCCATCACATACTTTTTAACTAATACCCAGCCAACCACGGAATAAAGTTTTTTTATGTGGTAAGTGCTGCCGGTATTTTTTAATATTACTCACTCTTTCACATTCTGTCACACAAAAAAACCCCGCTCCGCAGTAACCTGGCGTCGCAGCACACCAGGGAGACATTCGGTCTCTCCCGGTGGGCCCAATGATGAAGCATGTCACCACCCAGGGTGGTGAGTGAGGGCTTAAAAAGAATCCCTGGGAAATTCCTACGAAGGTAGATTCAAACTTTCCTTGTCTCTGTGCTGGACACCTGTACCCTTCAGTGGGCACTCTTTTGTTGTTTATTACTACTTCGTGGGGGACCGAGAGTGTCCTTTCCCTCTCTCTCTCGTTGTTGTTATTTTTTTTCAGTAGTCACACCCAATTCTAAACCTTTATACCACCCTTATTTGACACACTTTCACCTTACATCCTAGAACAGTCACTATTACATCTTATGGACTGTTCTCACTTATCTCCTGGGCAAGGAGTACCCAAATGATGTAACAAAGGGCGGTACAGAGTGGCTTCTGATGGGAATTTTCAGCCTATATTTTTGAACCCTCACTTCTATTTCACTTTGGTTGTATGGTCTGTCTTTCCACTCCTGTTGCCTGTGTGGTTTTAGATCTATCTTTGCAGTTGAGCTACAGTACTTCACTGACCCCTAGGTATTTCTTGTGTAATGCTCCTGTGTCATCAACAATGACTCAGACAAGACTTACCCCTGTAGAGGAACCAACTCAAAGGTCACAAAATTCTCACATGTCCATTTGGAATTCATCTCAGATTATTTCAAGCAGTAGTCCCCGGGAAGGAATAGTGTCTAACACTTCTGCAGTTTAATATGGTGTTAATTAATGGAATGTTAGATGACCTGATTAGATTTTTCAATGGGTTCCCACAGGAAGTTGAGGGTTTAGGATTGAGCAGAGAACCCCAATATCCAGGAAAGGAGAATGAAGTTGATGTAGTCAAATTAAAACTAAAATTGGATAAAATGATTTCAGGAAATCTTTATCCTTCCAGATTAGATACCTATCAAGAGAATGAACGCATATACATGTGCAAATACACCATTAAGCATGTAGGAGAAGCCCATGCTAAGCTATCTGATTTAGTTCGGGTGTATGATATAGATTTAAGTAGGACCACATTTTTACTGAAAAGTTACTGTCTGTTTTGATGAAAATTACATACCCAGTATGATAACATCAGGAATGAAAATGCAAATAAGGGAATTAATTGGTAGCATCCAGATATGGAGTCAATTAGATAATTGGGAAGGTAGATGGGCCAAGCAGAAAGACACAAAGAAAGCAAAGAAAGGGCCACATTAATCTTTGATAGATGGGAAATTTGCTTCAAATTTCGCATTGAGAGAAGTGCCTGGTGGTGGATATGTTCATGTACCATGGAGTAGGAGTGATCTTGCATCATTCATGAATGAATTGCCCAAATTGAGAGAACAGCTAGTGGAGTGGTACACCCAGGTTGATCGATTTGTAGAGATTTCACAGGTATGGTGGATTTGAACACATTTTGTTGTGCCGATTCAAAGTAGCTATACTGTGACCATAGAAGGAACCACAGAGAAATACAGTATCTCATTCATGTTGCCTTTGGTGATGAAAAAGTGTTTCAGGTAAATACTGGTTTAGGAAAGACTAGGTTACGATTGACTGAACAACTCAGGAGCATAAAGAGACTGAATTTGTTTAATGAGAGACTGTTGCACGTGTTAAAGCAGCACAATGGAATGGAAAATCTTGAATCCAAAGTTATGGGAAGTTTTGTGTCTCAGTTTGTGGCAAGATTGAGACCTGAGGTTAGTATGATGATTTAACAGCATTTAATTTGTTGGCAGAATAAGTCAATCAATGAGATCTGAAGGTATGCAAAATATATTAGTGATGAATTGGAAATGAAACAGAAGCAGTTGAAGGAGAAGTTGATGTTGGCCCAAATGAAACCTGTGAAGAGAGAGGAAGTCAGAGTAGGGAATGTTGGCGCTGTACAAGGTGCGCATCAGCAGGGAGTTCCTGTGATGCAAAGCGAACATGGTGGCCTGCAACAGGGTAGGGATTGCAGTGTTCTCAACGGTGATTAATATAGCCACATTGAGAAATCAATCCCATGTCCATCCGTATTTATGACCTCAAGCTGCCTTCTAGCACTGATCTGCTCTCAGAGAGTAACATAGACTCTGTGGAGCGCCATCCTATCATCTTTTACTTAGAAGACACCAAGTAAGCAATACCGTCCCTGAAACCTGGGAAAGGACCTGAATTAGATCTTATCTCTGGTGACTTGTACCGCCCCAAGTTCGAGATTTGGTCCCCGTATATTAACATCCTGTCCAATTTCATGATGCCAGGTAATCCCCTTCCCAATTCATAGAGAGCAGGGTGCCAGATCCGACACAAGTAATTACAGGCCTATTAGCCTCATTGACATCTTTCAGAAGGTGTTTTGCCACCAAGTTTTGGCTAAACTCCAGGTGTGGGCCACCAACATTGATGTCCTTTCCCTGTTCCAGGCCAGGTTCACATCTAAGATTGGAAAAGTGGATCACATTTTGAGGTTCTTGATGATAGTCTGGAAGTACATCAGGATCTTGAAGGACCATCTCCATTTGGCCTTCATTGACCTGAGAGCTGCCTTCGATATGGTCCCTAGGGCCTGTTTCTGGGACTCCCTCAGGTAGGTGGTTTCACCCTCCTTGGTAGGGATCTTGGTGAGGTTGCATGGGCACAACTACCCCTAAGTGCATTAGGGAAAGGACGGGGCGCTAACAGAGAGGATTAACATTACACGGGGGTCCAACAAGGTTGCGTCCTTGCTTCAAGCCTGTTCTCCTGTAAATTAACAATGCGTTCAACCACTTCCATGATTGCATCAATGACGTCCCGAACTTTGGTGGCGTTTTCATCCCTGGCCTGCTGATGAGTCGCTTCTTATCTCAAGAACTTCTATTATTGGCCAGAATCTTCTTAAGAAGTTTCCAGATTTCTGTAACCAAAGTGGGCTTTACATGGATGTTAAGTAAACTAAATTCATGATCCTAAGACTGCATTGATCTTTGCGTAGAAACTTAACACTGGGGACTGTGGTACTTGAGGAAGTCAAGCATTTTGAATATGCCTGGGTGGATTTTGTGGAGTTCCGCTACGCTGAACTCCGTCCGGGAAGTGCAAAAGAAGCTCTGCCGCACTACACAGAGCTCCGCAAGCAGTGGAGTGCATTCGATAAATGCAGTTCGCAGTGATTTTCAGTGCCAGGTGCTTGTCCACACTATGCAATCATCGTGAATGGCACCATACAGAGGACAAGCGGGCACTGCTTCCGTTCTTCCGCTCAAGTAGATTTTTACTCGAGCTGCAGGATTCTCAACCTAAAAGGACGGTTTTTCCATGCGAGCAGTTGCAAGCATAGGCGACCACTCGCAATGAGAAATCTGACCTCCCGCATTGAGAAATCTCGCCAGGAGGTTGATTTTCCACGCTTTTGCTCGCCAACTTGATGTTGACAATCGGGAACGAGGAAAAATCTCGCCTGGCGGTGGATTTTCCTCGCTTACGCTTGGATACATGACGTTGACGAACGCGAGCGAGGAAAAAATCTTTGCTCCGCAACGTGAAGCAGAGTTTTATGGAACTCTGCAAGCTCTGCATAATGCATAGTGCGGAGAAATCAACAAACTCTGCGAGCGAAGTTCACCACCGAGACTTCATTTTGATTAGCTTGGTATTACCTATTTATTTATTTGCAGTTTTATATAGCACAAACTCGACCCCAAAGTATTATTCGTTACACAAGGATACATTCATTTTTTTGGTAGGCAAGGGGGGATTAAGTGATTTGCCCAGAATCACAGGATGTTGATCCAAAACTCGAACTTGGTTCCCCAGTTCAAAAGTCGGCAGCTCTGACTGTTACACAGCTCCATGTCATGATCCTTTTACATTGAAAAGTCCAGGGCTATCCTACTGCATAAATGAGCCGCTAATGGAAGGATGCACAGCGAGTTCACCCAGAGGGCAGTATGCCCATCAGTGGAGGTCTACAAAGTTGGCATCCAGTCGGCTGAACTTTGTGGGACTGAGGTCTGGGGCACAGGCCATTTGAATACCCTCACAGTCAGAGAAAAACCTTTTATAAGGTCTCCATTATCTCACCCCCAATCTATGCCACTCAACCCTTTGTACTTTGACTTAGCTTTAAAAAGAATTTGTGACCTGCCTGTCCTGAGACCTTTGGTATATTGGGTTAAGCTATGGTCGTGTCCAGAGCTTAAACCTTATAGGTAAGGTCTTCGTGAACTTATCCGACTGGATGGGGGCAAAACTGTTCCTTGGCTATCTCAAATTACGAAATGGCTCTTTACCTTGGGTCTGGAATCCCGGTGGACAAATCTCTCTATCATAAATTCTTCAAAAAAGATTCTGGTAAAGAAAACATTTTAGGGATATTTAAAAAGAGAATGCATGTGGAAAGCTGATAGTGTCAGCCTTACTGTAAGGTTTTTGTCTATGAAACCCTCAACCCAGTTTGAACTTTACCTTGATGAGGTCACTCCACAGTGGGCCAAAATGCTTTTTATCAAATTCAGGGTCAGCACTTTAGCAGTGAACAGCTACACATATAGATGGAATAAGAAGAACACTGATAAGAACGATAAGCGACTGTGCCCCACACGCTTGGATAGGGAGGGAACTATAGAACATATTTTGTTTTGCTGTCCACTGTATTTCTCAGCAAAAGCAAAATTACTGAAACTCTATTGTCAGAGTCTGGGGTCCCAGCACTATTTACCTCCTCTATGAATCTTCAGCTCAGATATGAGCAGACTAACTGTCTTCCTTGTGAGTAGATTTTTGTTCTCAGTGGGTGTAATTAGGAAGCGATTCGACTACCCGCTATAATACTAGAGTTTGCACCTCAGACAAATTGGCAGTGGAGTCAACCAGAAAGTATGCGTAGTTAAGATGTGATATGTGAGCCACCGTTGTTACTTCTCAGCAAATGTGGAAATAATGCAGCCACATTTTAGATCATTTTTTGATTCATTGGTTCTGTTTTGTACCCTAGCTAGTCCTTTAAAGAATTTTACGGACGTCTCTTAATGTTTTAATTCTTCATATGATCTGGAACTTCATATGAACACTATTAATACTATACTGTAATATGCTACAACTATGCCTCTAGACATCGCGGACCACTTAAGGTTTTTGTCTTCGGTCTGTGCTTGTGTATTTTCACTAAGCACTCAAGCCAACTGGGGAGTATCCTTGAACATTCTTATGTAGATTGCTGTACTGTTCTTGTGAAGTTAATGCATGTTCTTCTACTTTGTTTTTAGTGTGTTACTTTAATGACCTATGGCCGAAATACTAAATCCATGTCATTGGTGTAAAAAATTAGGGAATTTGAAGAGGGAATGTCATCCTAATCCTAAAAGAGTAATACATTAGAATCAGGTTCAAAATTCAGAGTTTGTGCAGAAACAGGTTAACAACCCTGGGTAGCCACAAAATGTACAGAGACAGAGAATACAAAGACTTAATGTACAACAAGTTCCAGTCATGCAAGATTCTCAAGCTCCAATTGCCCAGAAAATTGTAAATGGTACTTTTTAGACCTGGCATCATTGCTGTGGGTCTCCCTTCTTCTTTTTGTTGTTGCCTCCTGTGTTTTTGCTATGTTTGTGCTGGTCTAGATGCTTTGGCTACTGTGCCACTGCTGGTCAGTGCCTAAGTGCAAGTGCTTCCTTTTGTAAATTAATGTATGGATTAGTAATTCCTTGATTGGTTATTTGATTTACTTGTCAGACCTTATTACAGTGCACCATGTGCGCCCAGGGCCTGTAAATCAAATGCTGCAGATGGGCTTGCAGCACTGGTTGTGCCACCCACAGAAGCACTTTGTAGAATATGACTCAGGCCTGCCATTGCAGAGCCTGTGTGCAGTCTGGGACTGCGATGTCGACTTGGCAAGTGCATCCACTTGCCAGTCCCTAAACCTTCCCTTTTCTACATGTTCGTCACCCCTAAGGAAGGCCCAAGGTATACCTGTGGGCAGGATGGAGTATATGTGAAAGGTAGGACATGCCCTGGTGTGTGTGGCATGTCCTGTAGTGAATTACAGCCAATTTCGTTTTTCACTATTGCAAGGCTACCTGTTCCCACATAAAATCTTATAATCCTAACTGACCCAGGGAACTAGGTAGAAAAACGAGATTAGTATGCTTGAGCTCAGAATGTTAAAATACATAGTTGAGTGTGGGTGATTTTTACATTCTGTGTTTGAAAATACCACTTTTAGAAAGTAGGTATTTTCTTGCCTAACCATCTAGTATGCCTCTGCTAGGTTTCTGTATTACATGTCTGATTCCGGAGTGACAGGGGGCCGGAGAGGGCTTTGGCTCCAGCAGTCAGGGCTGGGCCGAATAGGACCTGTATTGAATAGAGAGTAGGGGGAGGAGATTTCCTTTCACTTGCCTGAGCCTACATTTAATAGAGAGTAGGGGAAGGAGATTACTTTTCAGATAACTGGGCCAGGTCTGGTTTCAACAATGCTGTTGCCACCTCCTGCCAGGAAGCTGCACCAGGGAGGACAGAACTGGGTTTGACTAGGTACAGACACTCGCTGCCTTCAGAGAACAAAGGATTTAGTAGTATAAATATTGGGGCCCAGACCCCAGAACTTTAGATAACTTCTGGGAATCAGGACAAACCTTTGCCAAGGAGAAAAACTAAGGAAGCTGAAGGGGGAGACTTCCCCTTCGCTGGTTACTGTTTGGAGTTAGCCTGCAGTGGTTACTTATTGCAGAGGAACGGCGAAACTGAACTTTGTGTGTACTTTATCATCTTGAGGAAGATCTCCAAGGGCTTGAAGCTGAGCTTGCCTCCTGTTCTGAAGTCTCAGGGACACAACGACTTCACCACTAGCTCACCTGAATTTCCATGCTGGGAATTCCACCTACAGAGAGGTGCCTGCTGTTGTTTCAGGACCTCTAGAGACTGCGTGTCAGTGGGAGCTGGAAGCGCGACGCAGCAAGGAAGAAGCATGTTGCCGCAGCTGTTGCCCTTGCATCACCAAAAAAGCATGCCGCTGCAGCAGCTGTTTCCCGTCTCATCACCGAGGAAGCGTGTCGTATCGCCGAAGAAGCGTCTCACCGCCACAGAGGTTGCCGTTGCATCACAGGTGAAGCCCGTTGCAGGGCCCGTCACAGCTCAAGAAACCACTGATTTCACAGCAAGGCCCTCGGGTGTGCACACATCGTATCCAAGTTTTCGCATCGCATGAAAGACGCCATCAAGTTGCTTCATAACCGGGACACAATAAGAAACAGATGCATTCCCTACTCTCCGGTAAGGAACAGACGAATCGCCTCCCCCCGGAGCAAGGAACCTTCCCTGTGCCCCTTTTGCTTATATTGCATTATGCATCCAAGCTACTTTGAGAGTAAAGTCTAGAATTTACTATCTACATTGAACTAAGCTATTTCTACCGTTTGAAAGTCACATTCTTGATATTGTATTGTGGATTTTTTGTCGTTTGGTCTTGTGTTAAGCCTAGATAAAGAGTACTTATTTTTCTAAACTAGTGTGGTGTCCATTTGTAGCGCGTTCACTGTGTTACTGTATGTGTTCTCAAATGCTTAACACACTGCCTCTGAGATAAGCCTGTCTGTTCATGCTAAGCCACCAAGGTGGTGAGCAGGCGTTATTTTAGGAGTGTATCCCCCTTTCCCTGACTAGAAGCAAGGGTCCCTATTTGGACAAAGGTGCAAGCCATTGCCAACTAGAGACCCCCATTTCTAAAATTGGTGGTCAGAGGTGAGGATTTGGATGTAATTTTGTTACTCATATACAGTGATTGGTGTACACTACTTGTGAGTGCAGACCATTACGCTACCACATACATTTTGGTCGAATTTTTTCCTTGGGACTTTTGTTTTTGCTAAGAACTGCCAATTCTCGTTACCATGAGCAAAACAGCATCCAACACATCTATGAATCTAAAATTTCAAGAACAGAGGGTTGATACCTTCACTGTGCCACAGCGTAAGGCCATCTGTAGAAGATTTAAAATCTCTGTGAGAGGCCTCACAAGGAGGAGTTCCAAAAGGCGCTGAGGGCCTGGTTAGAAGCTAGAAAGGCTTTTGAGCATCCCAAAGAGCTTAGGGAGGAGGCAGAGAATACAGATGGGCAGCTACAGGGGCCATTGGGCCTGACCGGGGAGAAAGTAGCTTCCAAGGCAGGCAGCAGTGTTTATTCAAAGGGCCTGTACCCAGGAGAGCTGGAGGACAGGGGGAGGGATAGAATGCATCAGATGGAGCGAGCCAAGCTCAAAATGGGTAGTCAGATGGAATTAGAAAAGAAGTTATCCTTGGAAGAAAAGAGAATGCATTTAGAGCATGAAAGAATGTTGAGGGAGTTGAAGCTGAAAGCAAAGAGCTTAGATATTACTCCCCCCGGTGGCAACACACCATCCATGCCTGTAACAAGAGTATATATCCCGAAAGATGTAGTTAAGGAGTTCCACAAGCATGAAGATATTGGTCAATGGTTTAAGGCCTATGAAGTAGACAAAGGTTTAGAAATTAATGACCAGGTATGGGTTGACCCCAGACCTTTATAGACAAAGGTTTAGGAAATGTAAGAAACTGGAGTCAAGTACTTGGGTGGAATAGGTGTCTTTTTTTTGCAGAGCATTGGATGGTTGGTTGAAGGGTAGCAAAGTGAATGATTTTGAGGCGCACATTTTAACCGCGGCGCGAGGGGGCTTGATAAAGCGGCTTTATATGACTTTAGAAGTCCTCGTACTATCCCTGGGGGCCATATCAAGCATACAGGATTGGAGAAGCAGGGTGATAATTTAGGGTAGAGATGGATTATAAATTTGATAATTCTATTTATGTTGGGGTTTAGACTGACCCAGGTTTTGTGCAATGGACAGGGTTATACATCAGTGATTTAACTTGAAGTATCACTGTGTAGAAAGAGGGCATATGAAGTTAAGGGTCACTCCATTGTTTGTTTTGCTCCACACAGGGTTCTCCGTACATGGGGACCTCACCTTGGTGAACATTTTGATTTTATGTGGAAATCTTGACATTATTTCATGTCACCACGATCCACAAGGTGTGATTAACAATAGGATGCTGAATACTATACGTAAACCTTCGGAATAACATCCAAACAATCAATCAATCAGGACATTTGTTAAGCGTGCTACATACCCATGAGGGCCTCAATGCACTGGCGGGGGGGGGGGGGCGGGTGCTGCTACTGATCGAAGAGCCAGGTCTTGAGAAGTCTTCTGAAGGCCAGAAGGTCTTGGGTCTGCCATAAGTTGGTAGGGAGGGTGTTCCAGGTCTTGGCGGCAAGGTGGGAGAAAGATCCAGGTATTTAAGTTGTTTGTCGAACAAAACGCTTTGGTGAATTAGCCATGGGCGGTTGTGTTTTTGGGTGTGGTCTTGACTATATGATTTGTGTTTAGACCATTGTAGATTCACGATCGGTGGAATCTTGATGTGCAGCAGAGGACGGGGTTCTATTAACATATGAAGGTTTTAATCATAACCACAGAGGATTTCGTATGAGAATTTCAACCAGTTGGTTCGCCCTTTGTAGAATTAACATCACTAGATTGATGTGATAACATGGACCCAAGGGTGAGTTTATAATGTAATCTGAATTGTTTTACTGAAGCCCGCCATTCCTTTAGGAAGCAACTGACATTGTGAAATATTGGCGTCTAACTGGAACTTACCTATTTTAGATATGTTGCCGCTTTATAGACAGATGAATGAGTGGTTGGATGGATGTGGCCATTGGAGCATGGAATTGATCTCAGTGCCAATTGGGTAGAATTTCAAGATAGTTATGAAAACAACCACCCGAATGTTCACTATGTATAAATATGAAATGCATGGTAGGGTTTCTTGGTGAGATGGGGATCAATACCAACGCAATAAAGTTTTTATATGGACATTATCCAAGTACGTAGTGAATCTTTATATTGTATGATTTTGCACAATTTGAATTACTGATTTTAACGTAGTGGACATCAATAGAAAATGTTGAATGGAAAATGTTGAAAAGACTTAAGATTTGATTAACATAGGATGAAATTTGTATTTTTAATATTGATTTTATTTGTTGTGTATTTTTATTTAGATACATATGAAAACAACTGTTGTTTGTGAAAGAGACAAATATCAGTATTAGTCTTGATAAAGGTGGTGCATATTTGGCAACACACGGAAATGCGTTGACGTAAATTTCTGAGTTAAATTCAAGGATCTACTCTGTCAGTATTTATTGATGCGATTCTGACATAGTCACAACAGATTCCAACTAATTAACGTTTTGATTAGGGGTGGGCGGAATTTGCGAAATTTGCTTTCGCAACCTATTGTGAAACTGTCAAAAATCTCCACGATCACGCGGAAATATGGCGAAGACGCAGACGTTTTTTCCCTGCCCATTAGCAATATTTTCTGCGTGATCGCAGCTCGCCAACTTACTCATGCGGTCGCTCACGGGTGCGCCCATCTTGTTTTCATTTGTCCTGTCCGCCCGCGATGCTTACTTCCTTTTCCGGGACACGCAATGCATTTTCGCGCCCGTTCGCGCTACGTATTTCCTGTTCGGGAAAGCTTTTACTTGTTCGCGCTGCATTTTGCGTGCTCGGGGAGAAAATATCACGCAAACTTGCACATGTGGTCGCAATGGGCGTGGCCATCTTGTTTTTCACTCTATTGCATGGTTCTGGGGCCTGATTTTGAATCCTCCCTGTATCTTTGTAATCTTTTGTTTCCAGCCACTTTTTAAAAATCTTTTTTATTTATTATCTCTCTAACTATTTTCCTGCTTTTATATTTTTGGTGTTTGTCTACTTTGTTTGATTTTTTAGCTACTTTTTCTATTCCCTGCTATTTCCTTTACTTACTTTTTTAATTGTATTACCTTTTCTTTCCCGCCCCGTCTCTCTCTCCCCAAAACCATGCAAAAGGGTAGGGCTCGCCACAGCCAGAGCCGCGACCGTCTTCCTTGCGGAAGGCGGCGCCCACAAGGGGTGCAGGCACGGGCCTTATTTGGGGAGGTGGAGTTGGCTGCACTTATCTTCTTTGTGCAGTGCCACCTCCTCTCTACCCTTGCAGCAGGTGGCAGGCCTTGGTCTGCGTACGGCCTTCGGGAGCGTCGACAGTGCTGGGGGAAGGTGCGCCGGACAGTGTTCCGCTGCTCTCGGGTCCGGTGCACCCAGGCGCAGTTGACGCACTGGTGGTCTGACATACTGGACCAAGAGCAGGACCTGCTGGACCTGCTAGGAGTGGAGGTAACGGGTCTTGGTGAGTAACTATTTAATTATTGCTACTTTGTGTCTGTTCTTCTGCTCTGTGTTATATATTGTGAATATCTTTTTTTCTTCCAACCAGCTAGAATGATGCTGCTTACATTCCAGGTTAATTAGGTTTACAAGTCTTCTGTGATTGTTATGACACATGTGCTCCTCTGCGCTACTACTGATCTTACTTGTTTGCAACTTTGCGTTTGCGCCCGCTTAGCGTGATTATGTAAGAGTTTATGTTAGAGAAATTAAGTTACGTAATACTATAGTGACTCTAGTCCTTACTTTGTCCTGTCACTAAGAGACAGGGGCGTATTGATACTTAGGTTTAGTTACTTTGTATGAGTTTGTAATTTTTTTAGTGGCATGCGTGATGCCCCCTCATTTACGTCACGTGCTGCTGGTACCCCAGTCTTTATTAGAACCTTTTCTAGTTTTTTCTATGAGTGGTGGTAAAACGCTTAGCACTAGCAGAGCATCAGCATCAATCAATCAACCAAAAATTTGTGTATACAAAAAATCTAGTCATGTGTCCTCCATTTGACCATATGCATTTTTGAGGACTAAAAGAAGTGGAAATGCATACTTAATGTACAATTTGCGTGCCTGGAATAGGTGGGCTAGGTCGGGTGGTACGTCGT
Source organism: Lissotriton vulgaris (assembly GCF_964263255.1). Taxonomy (NCBI): domain Eukaryota; kingdom Metazoa; phylum Chordata; class Amphibia; order Caudata; family Salamandridae; genus Lissotriton; species Lissotriton vulgaris. The sequence goes on from NC_141700.1 coordinate 337,789,807, forward strand.
ACTTATGCTTAGTTAGTATTCTGGAATCAGAATGGAAGACTGGATTAGTGTTGATAAATAGGAAGTAGTTGATCCACGAGTCCCCTGATACTATTTGTTGACCAGATGAGATCGGTCAATTTAGTTATTGCAATTGTTGTTTACATAAGTGTTTTTTGACCGTTCTTTAAAAATATTTTATATGTTTTACACCATCCAGCAATGTTTGTGTCATTCTTATATGTTTCTTGTTCAGCACCCAGGGCAGGCAGACACGGACAGGAAGTGGGGCTCAGTCGGTGGGAGAACCACAACACCAGGACAACACCAACGAGGGCTCCTCTGCTGGCCCTAGTAAGTCTTCTTGTTTTTAATAATAATTCTTATTCCATAACTTGTACTGCACCATATTTTTCCCGAACTATTGTTTCAGTTTCCTATTGCTATTTTTTACCAACAATTATCCTTCGATCTGTAATGTTTAGAAAATCTTGTTATCCCTGCCTCTGCTATGATGACTCTATGTACTACTACTACTATTAGTCTGTCTGTACTGTAGTAGCTAAGCTTTCCCAGTTGGCCACTCTTTATTTAAAAGGTTGTAATTAAACTCGGATTCACCAGTAGCTCCAGCCATTGAGTCCAGTCCTTTGGGTCGTCCTCTTGTACTACTTCTAATCTTATTGATCTTTAGTCTTTGTTAATCTTGTGGCATTGACAATTCACACCAACAAATGCCCAAGCTGATTTATAACTTTTTTGATATGATAGGACATACTACTACTGTTGTAGGGATTTTGCACATACAGACCTTTGCACAAGAAAATAGGATGTTGGTGATGGTAGGTTGGACCTTCCTCACACACCTCGATCAGAAGTTCAGAACCCACCACAATCCCCTGCCCGACTAGTTATAGTAGTGTCTTGTCATAACTATTAGCTCTCTGAACCCTCTCCCCAAGATAGCCAACAAGTAGACAACCCAGAACATAACACACCCAACCTCTCAGTCATGGAAGTAATGCACATGCTTCCTTTAATTTGCTCACTCTAGTAAGTCCACACCAAATACACCAAGTCTATGTACGTTCAAAATTTTTATTTTTATTGACAAGCTCTGTACATTAACATAAAGACTGTTACACTTACTTACAGTTGTTAATTAAATTATGATAACTGAACAGTGGTGGAAGCACCACCATCCCCTCGGTAGGAATTTAGTTTATATAAATTTATAACTGAAGATCTCTGAGTGAAGGGACCCCTCATCTTTGATGAACCTAGTACTGGTACTTGTTGCATCATAACCTCTGCAAAGCTCTGGTTCGTAGAAGGGAATCTTCCGTCTGTATAATGCGAAAAATGAAATGGTGAGCGTTAGTATATTGCAAGCATTTCTCAGCCGTGCCACAAAGTGTAGCATTTATGGATCAGCAATATGGACTAATAGTACACTAGAACTTCATAAAAAAGTGGCTTGTTAATGTTTTGGTTGACCGCTTGTACACAGCGCTTAGACAGTAGCAGTTTGAGGTCATGTGGACTCCAATGTGTCTTATACAACAAGCTGCAAGGTAACGTCACATGTGCAAAAATAAAAGACACAAAGGTAAAATGGTTGCATGGCTGGGCTAACTAAGCAAAGGGTAGAATGACCCTAGGGACCATACATAACTACTAGTGTCTACTCTACTACTACCTGATTTGTACTAGTGATGTATGTTATATACTATTAACTCATTTTTCAATCTTGATACTGACCAATAGGGGGAGGTGTGGTTGGATGGAAGCAGTAAGCCAATAGGAAAACCATGCAGGCCTATATGCCAAAAGCAGGACACTACTAACTCCCAACCCAAAGAAAGGCCACCAGCCACATGGCCAGGCCCAACAACATCAGAAAGCCCACCCCAAAAAAACACACTTCCCAACTCAATCCAGTACCATCCATTCCCTAAATGATGTCTAAATCCAACAGACCACACAGAAACACTTGATTAATAAAGCTGTGGCTACCTGCTCTGAGCCTACTGGATGAAAGCAGGCCTGTTGGCAGACAAGGCCAGACAAGCTTGCAGGCCTAGGCTTCACAATGGCCACCAGCCACATGGCCAGGCCCAACAACATCATAAAGCACACCCCAAAAAAACACACTTCCCAACTCAATCCAGTGCCATCCATGCCCTAAATGATGTCTAAATTCAACAGACCACACACAGAAACACTTGATTAATAAAGCTGTGGCTACCTGCTCTGAGCCTACTGGATGGAAGCAGGCCTGTTGGCAGACAAGGCCAGACAAGCTTGCAGGCCTAGGCTTCAAAATGGCCACCAGCCACATGGCCAGGCCCAACAACATCATAAAGCACACCCCAAAAAACACACTTCCCAACTCAATCCAGTGCCATCCATGCCCTAAATGATATCTAAATTCAACAGACCACACACAGAAACATTTGATTAATAAAGCTGTGGCTACCTGCTCTGAGCCCACTGGATGAAAGCAGGCCTGTTGGTAGACAAGGCCAAACAATCTTGCAGGCCTAGGCTTCAAAATGGCCACCCGCCACATGGCCAGGCCCAAAAACATCAGAAAGTCCACCCCAAAAAACACATTTCCCAACTCAACCCAATGCCATCCAGGCCCTAAATGATGTCTAAATTCAATAGACCACACACAGAAGCACTTGATTAATAAAGCTGTGGCTACCTGCTCTGAGCCTACTGGATGAAAGCAGGCAGGCCTGTTGGCAGACAAGGCCAGACAAGTTTGCAGGCCTAGGCTTCTAAATGGCCACCAGCCACAAGGCCAGGCCCAACAACAGAAATTCCACCCCAAAAAAAACACATTCCCCAACTCAATCCAATGCCATCCAGGCCCTAAATCATGCTTGAAAATGAAATACATTAAAAAACAACAATTAAACAGTTGCTTCATCATGCACACACCCATTAGGCCATGACTAGCTCTGGCCTACTACTGACTACTATGACCCACAACATTTGAAAAAAAGGAATGATAATTACCAAAATAACATTGTAGTTGCAAAAACTGCAATGCCCCCAATCAAACAGACACAACAACCACTTACTTGTAAAATATCCAATTCAAAAATCCTCAAATGCAATTGCAATGATGCAGCAGACAAAAAGAGTTATCTTTCCAGCTCAGAATCCAAAGGCAGAATGACCAGGAGATGGACAAAGCACTGGGAGGAGCCTGCTGGACAGGAACAGGAAGTCGGAGATTCGGTGGCACTTCCTCCCTCTCTCCACCTTTTTGAAAAAGGACTCCTTGCACAAAAAAGAACGTTTTTTTTCATCCAAATCATTATTTCCAGAAGGTTTCAAGCTGCTAGAGCTGATATTCTTCTCCAAATAGAAAATTTCACGTGTTCGAGTTCTTGAGCTTCACATTACTTCCGCCGGCGCGCCCAAAATGACTTGATCGCGTTCTCTCGCTCCCTGTCACGTTGGATATGACGTGTTCGGGTTCTCTCGCTCCTTGTCGCGTTCGATATGATGTGTTCGCGTCCTCACGCTCTCGCTCGCGGTGGAGAATGAGGTGTTCGATAACTCAATCATCTCATACTCTCACGTGCAGGATCGCGAGAAGAAAGACACGATCGCACGACGAATGACGTGATCACGCGACCAATGAAGTTAATGCATGCGCGAACTCTCGAGAGATAGCGCAAAATGGCTACCACAATCCAACATCTCGTGGAGAACGCGGCCGGATCGGGAAAACTTGTCGGCAAACGCGGGAATTCAGGTAAGGCGATCACGCGCACGCAGAATGTTTTTTTTTTACAACGTGAGCAAGACAAATATTTTCGTGCTCTCCGAGGAACGCAAAAATGTCAAATTATCACAATTTCCGCGAGTGGAACGGAATTCGTGCCCAGGCCTAATAATATCACTGGTTTCTGTCTCTTTTCATGTATATTGTATATGTTTTTTAATGTAAATTTTGTTTTGTTTTAGATCCTCAATGAAATGATTAGATGTATAACATATATGTTATGTTATGTTATGTTATGTTATGTTATAGGTTGTTTTGTAGCGCGCTCTGCTACTGGGGAGTATCCTGGCGCGTTGCGGAGGTGACCAAACATAACACAGAGAGACAGCCTAGACCTAACAAACAAACAGATGGGTCTTGAGATCCTTCTTAAACTTGGATAGACACTGGGCGGTACGCAAATGAAGAGGGAGAGCATTCCAAGCCTTTGCAGTTACCACAGAAATAGATTGGCCGCCCAGCCTAGCCCGCTTATAGCGGGGAAGAGTCAGTTTGGCCAGCGAGGCTGACCTGAGACAGCGAGAGGGAGTGTAGAAAGAGAAGCGCTTCCTCAGGTAGCCGGGGCCAAGCTCGTGGACAGCTCTAAATGACAGCACGAGAGATTTGAACATAATTCTCTGAGCTACAGGAAGCCAGTGAAGTGCGCGCATGTGTGACCGAACACTCTGCCATTTCAGAATGCTAAACAAAAGGCGGACCGCGGCGTTCTGGACGACCTGCAGTTGTTTGACCAGATACGCCGGGATACCACAAAACAAAGCATTAGCATAGTCCAATCTGGACAAGATGAGGGCACGCGCAACCGATTCCCTAGCTTCTCTGGGCAGCAGAGGGAAGAATATTCTTAAAGCCCTTAGCGTAGCAAAACAGGTCCCTGACAGCTTCTTGATATGGTTCTCAAATCTGAGGTCTTCTCCAAACCAAATTCCGAGGTTCTTAGCCGGGCCTCCCATCACCTTGGGACTAGGAAAATCAGGGGGCCACAACTCATTCTTAAAGTTGGAGGGGAAGGACCCATAGAAGAGGACCTCTGACTTATCCTCGTTGCATTTAAGCTGGGCCATCGCCAGCCAATGAAACACCGAGGAAAGACAGAGGTGAACAGCCGTTGTATCCAGCTGGTCATCCGGCCAGGTAAAGAGCAGCTGGGTGTCATCAGCGTATCCGATGACCTTAGCCCCAAGCTGTTCGGCCAGGTATATCACAGGGGTGATGTAGGCGTTAAACATCAACGGGCTCAAAGTGGAGCCCTGAGGGACCCCTGTGCAGAGTGGTTTGGCCTTTGAGGCAAACGGCGGCATCCATACTTGCTGCGTCCTATCAGAAAGGAAGGATGACAACCAAGCCAGTACCCTGCCGCCAATGCCAATCTCAGACAGTCTAGCAAGGAGGAGATTATGGGGGACGGTATCGAACGCGGCCGAGAGGTCTAAAAGAATCAGGACCGCTCTGCCGCCACCATCCAAGCACTCTCGAATGGCCTCCGTCACCTCCACCAAAGCTGTCTCTGTGCTAAAGGCCGCTCTGAACCCTGACTGCGCCGGGTGCAGGGCATTGGATTTTTCGATAAAGCTGTCCAGTTGGCGAAAAGCCACCTTCTCACAGATCTTCGCCAGGGCAGGTAGCAAAGATATAGGACGATAATTCCCCGGTACCGTAGCCTCAAGCCCTGACTTCTTCAGTAAAGGGAGCAGCATAGCTTGCTTCCAGCATCCCGGAACCGTGGCAGAAGACAGTGAAAGGTTCACAATCTGGGTGACCTCAGTACATACAGTAGACGCCACTCCAGAGAGAACCCGGGCAGGGCAAGGGTCAGAAGGTGAGCCCGATTTCAGGGACTGAAGGAGAGCCTGGACATCAGGCTCCTCTGCCACTGAAAAATCCAGAAACTGCTGTGCGGGGCAGTGGACTGTTTGAGAGGCAGTAGTCATCAGAATATTGCCTGTGGGCAAGGCAGCGAGCAAATCCCTTTGAATTTTTTCAATTTTTTCACTGAAAAAACAGGATAGCTCCTCGCACCATTGAGAGGAAGAGGGAAGCAGTGGTGAGTCTGCCACAGGGGATAAAAAGCTTTTGACAATAGAAAAGATCTCACGGCTATTGTTACTAGCTTTAGCAATCCTCCCAGCATAGTAACCGCCCTTAGCTAATCTGATGGCGGCATGATATTCCCTCTGGGCAGTTCTCAGGATTACTTTAGCCTCTGGCTGATAGTCTCGTCTCCAAGCCCGCTCTAATTTCTTACAGCCACGTTTCAAATCCCTTAGATCGGGTGAAAACCATGGCTGAGAAGGGATGCAGCGAAGTCGGGACGGGGCATTAGGCTTTGTGGATTCTTTGACCGCACATTCCATCCACCCATTAAAGCCACTAACCGCCTCTACCAGCTCCCCGCTGATTATTGGTCGGGACTCAATTAAGGCTCGCTCAAAGGAGGCAATGTTGATCTTTGGAGGGAGGTCCAGGACCGGACCCGTACTCACTCTATCGAGTCCATCCACCTGCCAGGCAAAACGGACCAGTTTGTGGTCGGACCAGGTCACTCTATCCGATCTAAGTGCCACAATGGGAAAGTTCGAACAGACCAAGTCGAGTAAGTGACCCCCCACATGAGTCGGACCTTCCACCCATTGTTTGAGTTGGGCCAGTTCCAAGATTTCTGCCAGACGGCTGGCCATAGATGAATCATTGGCCTCCATGTGGATGTTAAGGTCCCCCAGTAGAAGGTACTTTGAAAAACTCAAGACTCTGGGCACTATACACTCCTCCAGTGACTCAATAAAGGGGCCAGCATATCCTGGTGGTCTGTAGACTAGAGACCCCCCCAGGGTAAAGTGAGGATTAATCACCAGGGAGAAGTGGAGCACCTCTCCATCCGCCAAACCACCAGCCTGTTCAGTGGAAAGGCTCCATCCCTCTCTGTGAACAATGGCTAAGCCACCTCCCCTGCCCGTCGGGCGGTCCACCCTAACAATTTTAAACCCTCTAGGAACAGCAAGTTCAATACTAGGGGCGCACGAGCCATTAAGCCATGTCTCCGTGATAAAAAGGAGCTCCAGCTCACCATCGCCCATGGTATCAAAGATGTCATCGGTATGTTTAGACATGGATCTGGCGTTAATCAGGCCAGCCCTGACCAGAGTGGGACCAAGCCTGATATCTGCTCGAATGGCTGTTAGCACAGGGGCGAAACCGCAGTTCGTGCACTTCTGCACCTCACAATCCGGCCCAGCTTTAATGTTTTTATTTTTTGATTGATAATAAATTCATATCTTTGGTAAAAATGTGGGTCTTTTCAAGATTGTGGTGTGCTTGCATTGATAACTATGGGATTCTCCCTTTTGTGGTACTGAGTATGGACGTAGTGTGAATTGGGAACAAGTTAGTGTGACTGTGGACTATACAAATTCCAAGAGAATTACGATTTTGACATAAAGTCTCGCAATTTGCTACACTGTTATGTTTTTTTTACAACTTAAACAGAGTTATTAAAATGTAATAATGTTATGTAACACTAACAAGTGTGACCACCACACACTAAGTTATATATTATAATATATTTATTTGTTTGTACTAGTAGTAATTAAACCACAACTACAAATGCAACATTTCACTGATGTTCTTCTGACTTCTTTGCTTTTAGGTGCCCAAAAAGACTGAGGAGGAGGTGTCATCATCATCACCCGTTGTACTGCCAGACAGAAGTCCTGCTGCGCACAACGTCACGTGACATGTGGCCACAGACATCTCTGCTAACAACTTGTCCAACAGCATCCTGCTGACATCTGAAGAAGATGGCCCCAAAGAAAGTTACCAGGTCCTCCAGTACCAAGAAAGATGCAAATGAGAAGAAGGAACAGAAGAAGGAAGCGGCACTTGCCAAGTCCGGTGTGCCGCCCTCGTTGTTTTTTGAGAAAAATAACTTACGCCTGCAGCAGCGGTGTCCAGCGTACACCAAGCTGGGAGCAGCACCTCCGCATCAGCGGGACCACTCCACCAACCTAGGCCCAATCCCATGAGTGTGGCAGAGGTAGCCAGTCTACTAACGAGCAGTGATGTTGAAATGTCATTATCGCAAAGTAGTACCCAATCAACACAGGCAGAAACTCAGCAGATAAGTGGGCAACAATAACAGCAACAGCAGCTACAGCAGCCACAACAGCAGCAGCAACAACAGCCGCAACAACAGCCTCAACAACAGCAGAAACAACCGCAGCAACAACAGCCCACAATAGTAGTTGTTCTTCCTGAAGTAGGGGCAGTTCATGAAATCAAGCTTCCTGCAAATGAAGAGGAGCAAGCCACGCTTTAAGAAGATCCATTGTCTTCCAGATCCCAAGCCCCTCTTCTGATGATCTAGATGCCACTTGGAATCCACCAGCTCAGTCTGAGAGTGATGCAAGCCACAAGACAAGGCTAGTGAAAAGGAAGGTTTCAGAAAGCCTTAGAGTTATGGAGATAAATATAGAAGAGGGCGATGATGATGATGATGAGCCAATCATCACGAACATCACTCCTGGCCCAGAGCAGATGGATACCAACATTCTTACCCTATCCAAAATCGCTGTGAGGGATATAGCATGGATAGGTAACAGCAGCTCCAGCTTCCATATTTGCATTTGCTAAGGCCCGGCAGGAACCTACATCAACTCAACAACCACCTGAGTAGGTAGTGGTACTGTAAGTGCACAGAGTCAAATTCCACGCCGACCCTCCAGTTCATCTGGCATTGAAAGTGGCACCTACAGCAGCACCAGAAAGTACACCTCCCCAGTTTGGGACTTCTTTTGGATTAGCAGTACGGAGGAGAACATTGCTATATGCTCAATTTGTTGACATGCTGTTACTCAGGGTAAGCTTGGTACAAACTATGGTACCAGAGGCCAAACAAGTCATCTCAAAAAACACCACATGATACGGTGGGAGGCTCACCTACTTCGCTTACAAAAAAGTAAAATGGCACTCATTGCTGTTGGTGGGGATGAAGAAGTAGAAGAAGATATGATCGCGGTGGAAGGTGAACAAGAGGGGGACATTTCTAGCCCTGTCCCCAGCAGTGTAGTGGTACTGCCCACATCATCAGCAACATCTCAGTGGCACCATAGTAAGAGTCAGTCTGAGACACCAACACAATAGAGTAATGCAATGAAAAGAAATGCGTTGTTGAGCGTAACTGGGTTCAAGAAGACAGCTGCACCACCAAGAGAAATATTCCAGCCTACCATTATCAGCATGCTTAGGTCGGAAGTGCAGTACGAAGGCAACCACCCAACGGCACATTTGTAAAATGCAAAGATGGCTAAAATGTAGGGGTGGGTGGAATTTGCGTAATCATGTTACTGAAATCTCCACAAAACGGTAAAAAATCTCTGCAAACACGAAGAATTGCTTGTTCGCGGTGCTTTTTTACAGTTCGCAATCACTGTTTCCGTGCTCGCGGGGAAATAGCTCGCTAACACGCATTGGAGAACGCGAACAAGCAAAACATTTCGCGAAGTCGCGGAACGCCGAATTTTGGGTAATGCAAAGACAAAAGAGGCCAAAGAAACTGCAGCACCCCTGAACATTGAGCAGATGGTCCAGGCCTATCTGGATGATCCAACAGAGGTCTACATTGATCAAAACCCATTGCGGTATTAGTATGGGAAAAGGAACCAATGGCCAGTGCTGAGAGGGCTGGCGATAAACTATCTGGCTTGCCCTGTCGCAAGTGTCTCTTCTGAATGGGTTTTCAGTGCTGCTGGTGCCATTGTAATTGTGAAAAGGACTAGTCTTTTGCCTAAAAACGTGGAGAGGTTAACTATGATCAAAATTAATTAGCACTTTATACCACCGAATTACACAATACAGGAATCAACGCAGGAAGATGAGGATAGCAGCTTAGGTAAAGGAAGTAGTGTGTTAGAGAATGATTGTTGGAAATGGCCCTTTTTGCAGGGTTATCCCCAAACTTTTTGCTTCTTCCCCCCTTATTTTTCCTGACCCGTGGTTGTTGGCAATAGGACTCTGGGCACTTTACCACTGCTGATCAGTGCTAAAGTGCATATGCTCTCTGTGTAAATTGTTATTGTAATTGGTAATCCATGATTGGCATATTAGTATCACCAAGAAGTCCTTAGCAAAGTGCACTGAGTGTGCCAGGGCTGGTGATACAAATGCTACTAGTGGGCCTGCAGCACTGATTGCGCAACCCACATGAGTAGCCCTAAAAGGGTGTCTCAGGCCTGCCACCGCAGTTACTGTGAGCAGTCTGTGAACTGCCATGTCCTCCTGGTCAGTATCCCCACTGACCAAGCCTAACCCTTCCCTTTCTGTACACATTGGTCACCCCTATGGAAGGCCTACGGTACCCCCCTGGGCAGGGTGAAGTGAATGTGAAAGGTAGAGCATGTACTAGTGCAGGTGACATGCTCTGGTAGTGATTTACAGCCATTTTCGTTTTTCACTATAGTAAGGCTATTTTGCCCATAGGCTATCATGGGGAATTCTGACTACAGTGGCTACCTGCATAACTTCCCATAGGAGCAAGATAGGACATAAACGTCTAGAATCCCTGAACTCAGAATTTAATAACACATCTTTTAGGAAAGGTGGTTTTTAAATCTTGTGTTTGAGAACAGCACTTTTATAAAGTTGCTGTTCTCTTGTCTGACTTTTCTGTGTGCCTTGGCCTGTTCATGAATTGACTGTCCGGTTTGTGAATGGCAGGGGCTGGGTGGCTCCCAGAGGCTGAGTGGGTCATCCCTGGGATGAATAGCTCCATCTGCATCTAGAGTGGTGGGAGGGGGAAGCACTTGGGCCTGAATAGGGCTGGGCCTGCCTTCCACAATTCTGGTTCCACCTCCTGCTGGGCAGCTAACAACCCTGTCCCTCTCTCTGAAAGGAAAGGAGAGGCCAGGAAAACAAAGTGTTCAAGGAACACCCAGAACTGGTTCAGACCGGGCTCAGAGCCCTCCTGCACGAAGGGAACAAAGACTTTTAGGGGTATAAGTACAGGACCGCAGACTACAGAAAAGTAGATCATCCTGGAATCAAGAAGGAACCTCTGCCAAGGAGAAAGCTGGAAGACTGAAGAAGGACGCCTTTCCTGCTGTTGCTTTGCTGGACTGACCTGCAGTTGCTTTGCTGCCAAGGAGAGGGGAAGGACTTTGCTTTGTGCTGTGTCCCCTTGATTGAAGGAATCTCCAAGGGCCTGAAGAAGAGCTGGCTCCCTGTTAAGAAGACCCAGGAACAAAAGGACTTTACCCCCAGCTTTCCTGAACTCTGCTGAGAGAGTTCTGTCCTTCCTAGAGTGCTTGGGCTCGTTGTGGTGCCTCTGGAAGTTGTACCTGTGTTGGGAAGCTAGAAACCAAGATTTTAAAGACTTTCTGCAAGTTTTAACGCATCGCTCGCTTGCAGGGCTCATCCCAGTCAGTGCGAGGAAGTTCCCGCCGCTACGAAGGCCGAGATCGTCGCAGAGCCTGTTGCCGCTGCCAGAGTCGTCGCATCCTTCATTTGCGGGACGCACCAGTCCAGTGCGGGAAGATTACCATCGCTGTGGGTATCGTCGCAGAGCCTGTTGTCACTGGGTGAGATCGTTGCACTGCTTGCTTGCGGACCGCATCACGTTGCTGCGAGAGTCGTCGCAGAGCCATTGCATCAAGGGGAGGCAAGAGTAGAAGATCGACGCGGAGCCGCGGATCATCGCCGCTCCGGAGATCGCCACCGCACAGAAAATCGTCGCATCGTACCTTTTGCGAGCCGCTTCCATTGAAAACTGTGCACCGGAATGCACGCAAGGTATCGCATCCCTCCCCATACATGCCGGAGTCACCACAACACGCCCGCTATGTCCAGCGGGGTTGTCGCATCGCCTCCCCAGGGTCTCAGGAGGGATGCATCGCTAGCTTTTTAACACTACAGCTTTCACTTGGAACTTTTGTCGAATATAAAGGTACTGTTTTCTAAAACGTGACGCAACAGTGGATTATTTTCTCGCAGCCTTAAGAACTCATTTGAAACTATATTCTTTGAACTGTGTATGCTGGATTTTTGTTGTTTTGGTCTTGTGTAGTTTAGATTAAATACCTTTATTTCTCTAAACTGTTGTGGAGTCAGTTTGTGGTGTTTTCACTGTGCTACTGTGAGTGTTGGTACAAATACTTTGCACATTGCCTTCGATAAGCCTGACTGCTCGTGCCAAGCTACCAAGGGGGTGAGCAGGGGTTATCTGAAGAGTGTTTCCTCCTTACCCTGACTAAAAGCAAGGGTCCCTATTTGGACAGTGGTACCTACATCTGCCAACTAGAGATCCCCAGTTCTAACAATGATTACCTACTTCTGGTCTAACCCCCAGAGTTTGAGGACGAGCTAAACTTCCCTGACAACTAGGCTTGAACTTCTTACTTTCTTCCTCCCTTATTTACTTTTATTTGTGTGTGTCTGTCTTTCTGGTTAGAAACTTCAAATCACAACAAATTCATCTCCACCATCTTCTAGTCTTTTTTTTGCCACATTGCAGTTGCAGCTGTCTGCATTTCACTGAAGTCCACTCCTCCGAGTCCTGCTCCTCCATCCTCCTGACTCGCCCCAAATCCTTTTCCTCAAGACAGATGATGATTGGATGTAAAATGGAAGAAAAAAGAAAAAGTTGCCTCGTTGAGTCCAAAATAACTAAGTGAAACATGATGATCACTACTATAGGTATCTCCCTTTCCGAGCTGAGGGAGACTGCCCTTTAACTTAAGATGAGAAGGAACAGATAATGAATGATGGCATGCATTGGACGCTGACTGAGTAATTTGTGTTGTTGTTGTTTGTTCTGCATGAAGTGAATTCATTGTACACTAATATTTAATCTACACACTAAAAGTAACTCACGTCAATGTTTCCTTTCTTGTTTTTCCATAGCAAAATTGCGCTTCTACTGCAGGCAGATCCATTGCATCTTGAATATGGAATGTGGACTCACTCTGTACACTGAACACTGAGTTGGACAACACCATGATGATGACCACAGTGACATATATCTCCGCAGTCACTCAGTAGGATCGGAGACTATTGATGGAATAAGTCAGGGCGTCTCATGAGTGGCATAAAAGGTAAAAAAATCAACAACAACCGCACCAGTCCTACATATTTATGTAGTAGTGGAGTCAAGTTGGGTGCATTGATTTAGTCACTTAATTTGTAAAATGCTATGTGGCTGTATATGTGCTTTGTATGCCTCTGTCAAAAAGTGTACGCTAAATGGAGGATGGGTCATGGATGCTGTGGGCCTGCTCTGTCCTGTTGTTGTTGTAGGTGAGTGCTGGAAACAAAATAGACATGGTGTATCCTATCCATGCCATCACTGAAAGTGTTCTTGTTGCACTCCACCATAATTTATGCGTTTATTTTCACCTTGATTTTTCAATATCCCTTTTGTTTTTCCATATACAATTACAGGCCGGACCTTACCCTGTGCTATACTGAGAAAAACAACTCACACTTACCTTACCAATCCACATCCGCCAAGCAGGCAGCGGCGTCACCCAAGATTGATGGACAGAGCGTCCATGGACGGGGGGACCACGGGGAATGCCAAGATACAACTCCCCAATTTGACCAGGATAACAACATACAGTAACAGTATCAACATTCATCATCTTTTAACTAGTTTAATACATTTTTTATCTTCAATCATTATGACTGTATGTTGTTGTTATTATGTTTGCTCTCTGCTTATAATTCATCCCTTCAGTTATTTTTTTTATTTTCTTTGCTATCTTTAAAAGTAAGCCCAGTACAACACAACAGAAACTGTATTTAATTTGGGTCTCTCTGAGGGCAGACAGGCAAGGCACATTGCATAATAAACTGCTGCCCTGTACTGTGTAATTGTCTAGTATTAGTTAGTAAGTACTACTTATCATTAACCCTCAAGTTATCCATATCATCATCATGCATGCATTTACTTTTTCTCCCTTAACAGATTTATGGATATGGTCATCTGCCAAGATTGTGTTTTGTTGTTTGTCCATGCGTAGTGTTTTTCTTTGTCAAACCATGGCATCTCCATACTCTTGGGAAACCAAACCTTCATTGTCATGCAGCCATCGCTGTGCCCAACCTAAACATCAATCACAGGTAAGAAAAGAACTTTGAGGGAGATATAATGGACTAGGAGGCAAGACTGACAGTACTAGTAGGACAAGTCACTCAGAGAGGGGTACCGCATCTATCTGTTTGTGTGTTACAACAACAGCAGACTATTTAAATCAAACACTGGCTGTGGCCCTGCAGCAGAAAGAAAGGAAACCATGTGATATAAAACAGTAACCCCCCACAAAACATTAACAACGTATGCTATGTTTAAGTATAAATATAATTTAATGCCCTAACAAAAATAAACTATGTAAAAATCCCACAACAACAGACCCACCCCTCTCCCTAACCTCAACCAATGTCCAAAATGAGAAATTCCAACGGTAACCAATGTACAAAATGTCCATCCATAGCCCAACCCCCAATTCCCACCCACCAAAAAAAGTATTAAAAAGGGACAATCAAACAGGGTCTTTAGCGGCTGACTCTTTGGTTTCCGTCTCCAGGACCTTGACCCTCTTTTTGAGCTCCTCTACCTGCTCCTCTAAGTGCGCATTTCGGAGGAGCATGCGGCGTGCATATGCCCTGCAGTTGCATCCACGGGGGCAGCAGTGCTGGATAATGAAGTGCGGCTGTGGGCGGCTACCTGACCAAAGCGCCATACCACTGAAGGGGCATGGCCGGGGCCCAGGGCATTCGAGGAGGATGCAGGTGCCTTCTCCTCCTTCTCCACCAGAACCACTAGCCGACGGTATTTGTTGCATATAGCCTCCAGCTTTTGGCACCGGGCCATGGCTGCCAACTCCTTCCTGGTTGGTTTTGCGTGGGAAGGAGGAGCTATATCAAGAAAGAAAAAAAGACTATTTGCCAATTATTTTAGCAAATAGTAACACAAAATTAATTTAACACATAGTGGCACAGGAGCACAAGCAAGCAAAGTACATAACATTTGTGGTATGTATCTGTCCTCCCACTTCCTCGGCCTCTAACATTTGTAGGAGTTTCAGGCATTATACTAGCACTCTGAACTCAAGTACACAGTAAACCAGTCTTCTTCTTCTCTCTTATTTAGCGAAATTACATAACCTTGTTGTAGCTGGCATGCCAATTCAGTCAGCTTACGCTCAAGACAAACATACTCGAGTCATGACGCAGACTCACATTAGTTTTATTTACGTCTGTCTGCAGGTGAGGAAGCTCATATTTTTCTAATACGGATGGAACTGGCCATACTCTCTCTTTTACATCAAGGGCAACTGCTCAATTTCACTTTCACCCTGCCCTGACTACTACAAAAGGCAGATGATATCTGATCCAATTATCATTGCTTATACATGGGACGACATGAGGTACTTTGTTTTGATTGATTGTGTAACCAGCCGATAGGCCACCCATGGCAGGTCGGCTGACACAGTCGAAAATAAATTAACATAGATAGGAAGTGGCCCTCTGAGTCGGAGGAAGGTGCTTGATAACTACATTCATACACAATATATATATATATGCCGTGCTTGCAAACTACTGTGAGTTAAGGGAGTATTCTGAAAATACAACGTATATTCTCCTCAGCTTTGCTACTCTGGCACAGTTTATTTTACATTCCCTTCAAACAAAGACTCTTCATCCAGTGGCAGTCCCCACCTATGCTATCTATGATGAATACCATACAGGCATCCATCCATTTACAGCAAACATCTCTCATTTTTCTTAATCTCTTAACAAACCTTAGTTTGTTTCACCAACAACAAACATTTTTTTTTTTTTTTAAACCACCACCCATGCATCCTTCCTTGCTTGCCTTGGCTTTGACTTTGACCCAAACACCACAGACGATTCTTGCTATACACCCATATAGTTTCACCCACCCAGGCAGGCATCTTTTCTTTCACCTTCCACCCATCCTTCAACCACCCATGCATCTGATTCCTATCAGACAAATATGCATGCTTCCCACGTATCCTTCTTGCCAGTCATATTACATCTCAACCGTCCTTCTTCCTTCCACCCTTCTTCCCCTTTTCATTCAACACATCCATCAAGGTCATCTGATCTGACTTTTAGTCTTCTCCATAAAAATTTCATAGCTGAGTTGAAGTCAGATAGAATAGGCCATTGGTTACTCAACTCCTGCCGCTAATGCTACTGCTAATGCTAAGTAAAGGGTGTACTGTCTTCTTCAACCATTGTTCAGTACAACTTCATACTTACTAAGTCTCAACAGTACAGTAGTGTACACCCTTGCAGTGAGTATAATGTCAATTATACTGCTGCTGGCTCACCCCCTGCAGCTCCTGCAGGTTCCGCATCTCCTGCTCCCTCTGAAATGGCCGCGTCGCCATCGCCGCTGCCCCCGGCACTTTTGGTCAGTAATACTCCTAGAAAAAACATTACAAATTTTTTAGATGCCATATACACCCCCCTCTATTTATTCTTTTTCACTAGCAAGATTGAAAAAATAGTTAATGCATACATATACAACATGCATCACTAGTACAAATCGGGTACTAGAGTACAGTAGACACTTGTAGTGTTATGGTCCCTAGTGTCATTCTAGCCTTCTCTTTGCTAAGTTAGCCTGAGTCCTGAAACCATTTTAGCTTTATGTCTTTTGCGCATGTTACCTCACAGCTTGTTGTGTAAGACGCCTTTGAGCCCACATGAGCTCATACTGCTACCGTCTAACGCGTACCATTTTTCTCATAACAGGCAGAAGATTCCCTTCTACGAACCAGAGCTTTGCAGAGCTTATGATGTAACCAGTACTTCTAGGTTCTAAGGTGAGGGGTCCCCCAGAATTCACTCAGAGAGCTTTTGTCTTCTATGGACTTGTAGTTGTAACAATGTTTATTGTTTAAATCTTATGCATTTTGCTGTTGGTGCTGGCTCGTATATTGCATTATGGAACAATGTACAGAGCTTGTTAGTTGAAAACACACCTTTTGAACTTACATAGACTCTGTGGTATTTGGTGTGGACTTACACAAGTGAGTGAGCGGAAGGGTGTGCGGAAGGGTGTGCATTGCTTCAGCGACTCTGAACGACAACATCCTATTTTCTTGTGCATAGTTCTGTATGTGCAGAATCCCTACAAAATCCCTACAACCGTAGTAGTATGTACTATCTTATTAAAAATAGTAAAATATCTGGTTGGGCATTTTGTTGGCGGGAATTGTCGAAAAGCCTCAAGATTAAGAAGACTAGAAGAGGACAACGCAAAGGACTGGAATCAGTGGCTAGAGCTATTGGTGAATCTGAGTTTTATTTAAACCTATTAAATAAAGAGGGGCAACTGGGCAAGCTTAGCTAAAGATAGACCAATAGTACTAGTACAGAGAGTCATAGCAGAGGCAATTAGAGGCAGGGATAACTAGAATTTAGAAACAGATAGCCTAGATCGAATAAGATTTTGTAAAAAATAGAATTAAGAAACCCAAATAATAGTTCAGAAAAAATAAGGTGCTGTAAACGTTAGGGAAATATAATTATTAACATTAACCACTGGAAGACTTACTGGGGCCAGCAGCAGAGCCCTCAGTAGAGTAGCAGCCCTGGCCCTGGGAGGCATCTTGTACTTGTTGTACCGCTGACTGTGAGCCCGTCTTCTTGCCCCTTGGTGCTGATCATGTAAGATATAATAAAAAAGAGACAAACATTAATGATTGGTGTTAAACAAATTAAATATTTTAAAAAGCACTCAAAAAACATTTTAGGAAACAACAATTGCAATAAAATTGACCTATCTAATCTGCTCGACTAGTAGTAGTGCGGGAATCATGGACCGTCTACTTATTATTTATGAACACTAATCCAGTGCTCCATTCTGATTCCAGAATACTAACTAGGCCTTAGTACCACCTGACCTAACCCATCTATTCCAGAAGGGTCAATTGTTCACTAAGTCTGCATTTCCATTTTTTTTAGCCCTCAAAATTGCGTAGATGGAGGACACATGCATACATTTTTGCATACACCAATTTCTGGTGGGACAAGCAATTCCGCGTTTTTGCGTAATTTCCATGTGATGGCACAGATTTTCTACTGTTTCGTGGAACTTTGCGTAGCGCAACTACGTACATTGCGCCCACCCTTAGTCCACAAGTGTCATGTGGGAGACTTTGCCAAAGGTGGGCAGGGTCTCCAGCAGAAGAGTGGGGGGACAAGGGTAAACAGAGGGAGTTCCAGAAAGGGCCCTAAAGTAATCCCCAAGGGAACCAAGGGAAGGGTTCCCAGCCTCCACCTGAGAAGAAGCCAGGGGCTTGACAGATAAGCCTGTTCAGGAGGGGCCCAGGAAATGTTATAATTGTGGTCAGGTGGGCCACTGCTTCTGGTATCCAAAGTGTCCCATGAAAGCACATGTGACACCCACTGGTGCACCGCCCCAGCAGATGGCTAGTGTAGCCATGGGGGAGGATGTGGGTGCCCAAGGTGGGTGGGGTCCCCCAGAGATGTCCCTATTCTCTCTAGGAGACAGTGAGATGGTCCCTAGGACCTAGCTGCCTGATAACACTAAGACATACAGATAGTGGGTGACCATTAATGGCCATAGTGTTGAGGCTCTTAGAGACACCGGAGCCAGTGTGACAGCTGTCAGTTGTCAACTGGTGTCTAAAGAGCAGGAGATCCTTCATGCATTTTTCCCTGTCGTTGCCACTGACAACTCAGAGAGCCACAGGTTCCCTTTGAGTGGGGGAGGGGGTCTTGGGTACCTTTCAATTAACTGTGAGGCCAGCAATGCCTGTTGAGTGTCTGCTAGGCAATGCTTTAGAAAGCTCTCCTTGGGATAAGGTAGAGAGAAGTTCTCATTTGGAGATGTGGGGCCTGCCAGAATGGATGTGTGTGTGACCACTCGGTCAATGGCAGCCAGTAAGGGTATTCAAGAGGACCTGGAGCCTGAGATAGTGGCCCAGGTGCCTACCTTAAAGAGAAGACATAGGGGTAGGGGAAACTGGCCCCCGCAGTTTCCACAGTCCAGGAGGAGGCAGACCTTGAGGGGGATGCCATGGAACCTACAGGGTAACAAGTAGCTCAACTGGGGGACCTGCCTGAGCTGACTCATTGGAAGCATGAAGGAGGACCTTCCAGGGAAGAGTTCTGCGAGGAGCAGAAGAATTGCCCTTCTTGTGTGGGTTTGCAGCAACAGGCCACAAACCAGGCAACAGGTGATAAGTCTGGGTAAATTAGATCTACTGGGAGAATGATCTCCTGTATGGTGAGCCTAAGGTTGTTGAGCCTGGGTCAGCCCATGTGCTGTTGGTACCCCAGTGCTTCAGAGACTTCCTACTGGGTTTGCCTCATGATGTGCCTTTAGCGGGACATTTGGGGCAAGACAAGACCTTTGAATGGCTTCTCACCCACTTTTATTGGCCACAAATGCACAAGAATTCAGATACTCATTGCAGGACTTGTCAGACTTGCCAGGCAAGTAGAAAGAGTGGGAGGAAGCACAAGGCTCCTCTCGAACCTTTCCATGTGGTCAGCACCCTCTTTGAAAGAGGGGGCATCGACATTATGGGGCCTCTGTTTCCAAAGACGGCCATGGGCAACAGGTTCATCCTGGTCTTGGTGGACCATGCCACCCAGTACCCGGAAGCCATCCATCTCGGAACCATGATGTTGCCGTGGTGGGAGGTGCATTGATGGGGAATTTCTCTTGTGTGGGGTTCCCCAGAGAGGTGGTGTCAGACCGTGATACCAACTTCATATCTAAGTATGTAAGGTCCCTGTGGCAGGAGTGTGGTGTAACCTACAAGTTCACCAGTCCTTACCACCCCCAAGGTAATGGGCTGGTTGAGATTTTTAACCGGATCCTAAAGGGCATTATTATGGGTCTTGAGTAGAGGTGGGCATAGTACGCGTAGTCGTGCTACGCAAAGCTATGCAAAGACATTCTCGCACTTCGCAAGCGTGCATAGTAGCTTGTCAGACCTGTTCGCGAGGCGTTTTTCTTGCTCAGGAGCACATTGTGCGTGTTAGGGGCGCTGTCTGCATGCTCGGTGGATCGTAGCTATGGGCGTGCTCATCTTGTTTTTTCAATTGTCCCGCCAGCTCACGTTGCCTTACTTCCTGTTCCGGGTCACGTATAATGTGTGCGCATTGTGCAAGTCATTTTCAGGAACGTATCTACTTGTTTGCGATGACTAGTGCGTGTTAGCGAGAAATGTCGCGCAAAGTTACCCACATGTTCGCGACGGGCGCGGCCATCCTGCTTTTCATTCTATGCTATGATTCTGGGCCTAGTTTTCTATCCAGCTTTAATCTTTGCAATCTTTAGTTATTTTCACTGTTTTTCTCATTTTCTTTATTTATCATCTCTGTCTCTCTTTCCCTAAGTTTATATTTTGTGATTTATTTCTACTTTCACTGTGTTTTTGTTACTTTTCTACTGTTTTATTTTACTTCTTTATTCAAACTCCTACTTCTTCCCCTAACTTTATTTTTTCCTTCTTTTCTTTTCTGCCTCCACCCCAGAACCATGGCAAAGGGCAGCAGCACCGGCTCCAAGGGCAAGGCACCTGCGCCCAAGAGCCGACTGTCTTGCGGCAGAATGTGCCCTGCAAGGGTGCAGGCCCAACAACTGTTCGGAGAGGCGGAGGTGGCCGCCCTGATTCTTTCACTAGGATAGATGAATTAGATCATTTAAAGCGTTGTCTTCATTCTTGAATGATTTTGAATTAAATAATGACACACCTCACCATTTTTTAATTCTTGGAGATTTTAACATTCAGGGTTGTCACCTAAATTGTTTACAAAGCAGTGAGTTTGAATTTGCCCCGGCGAATTTGTATAGGGCTGATCCTGGTGTGTGGGCAAAGATTTTAACTTTCGATTTTAACGCTGCCACTAAGGCTGGTTTCCCAATGTCTTGGGGCAAAGCGGTCATAGTTCCAATATAAAAAAGGGCTCAAGAGAAGATCCGGCCTTTTATAGGCCCATCTCACTCTTGGACTGCCAAGATAATGGGAAAAGTGGTACTAGCACGTCTTACAGATTGGCTGGACAAAAATTCCATTATTTCAGACCTGCAGTATGGTTTTAGACAGGGGGAAAAGCACAGTAGACCAATGCCTTAACTTACATTTGATTATAGGAAAGTACACGGTCGTAAAGCAGCGGGACATCCATTTAGCCTTCATGGATTTGTCCACTGCTTTCGACCTTGTAGATAGGCAAAAGTTATGGGCTTCTCTTTCTGGTATCGGGCTGGAGCCCGTACTAATATCCTTCCTGGCTGATATTCATGAAAATATTACTGCAGCGGTCCGTTATAATGAAAACAGGAGTTTAACTGAAGAATGGCCGGTCAAGCGAGGAGTAAGGCAAGGATGTATCCTTGTACCTTTACTGTTTACGCTTTATATAAATAACTTGGGAGAGGCACTAATATCATCTTGCAAAGACATCCCAACAGTAGGCTTAAAAAAGATCCAAGCTTTACTGTATGCAGACAATGCAGTTTTAGTGGCTAGAACAGCAAGAGGGCTGCAATCTCTTTTAGATAGTTTTATTGATTTTATGGACTCTCTTGATCTAATAACTAATTTCAAGAAGTCACATTCTATGACAATAGGTGGGAGATGGGCAAAGAAGGCAACATTTTTCTGTAAAGGGCAAGAGCTCATTAAAGTGCCAACCTTCCCATACTTAGGGATATTATTTGATGATAGAAGGTCATGGGCCATGCAAAGTACCCTTAAAAAGAATAGCCTATCTACGTCGACTGGGGCACTGTTAGGGTTTGCAAAACGGATAGGTTCAAAGCCACTCCCAGCCCTTATGAAAATATATAATGTAAAGTGCGTCCCAATGGCATTATATGGGAGTGCGGTATGGGGCTACATAGATGCCAGTGAAATTCAAGTAGCAGAAAACATCTTTCTACAAAAGCTGCTGTAGCTCCCAGCAACTGCTGCTACTTTTAATGTCCATAAGGATGTGGGCGCTGGCTACATTCTAGATCAGATCGCTGTGGCCCTACTATTAGGCTGGTTGAGAATTTAGGCGCAGCAGTCACCCAACTTAAATCAATTGATAATTAAAGACTGCTTGTCCCTAGACAGAGGCCTTGATATTCAATGGCTACGATACATTAAAACCCAAATGGATATCTTGGGCAGTCCTGATCTGTTTACAAATCCCAGGGCTCTAAGTAAGGTGGCTATTAAAGCAATAAAAACCCAGTTTCTTAACAGGGCAATGTTAATCAGGGAGGAAGGGGAACTGGCCAAACCTTCAGTCAGGAGCATTGTAATGCTGAGTATAGGAAGAGAAATCCAGCCATACTAGACCCATATAAACAAGCCATATCATTTGTATGTATTAATAAGGTTCAAGTATAACATGCTCCCATGGCTATTATCTTTCCCAAAAGGTTTTGCTAAGGAGGGGGTTTTGGGGTTCTGGCCCTGTGATAATTTTTCGGAGCAGAATACTTTACATATGGTTTTTTTCTGCCATTTATACGTCCTATTACGTAAGAAATGTATATTGCCATTATTAAAGGGCTGTAGTTTTGAGCAAGTTAGGCCGGCCTTGGAGTACTTGCAATCCCTGGGGTCCCCGTTGGTGTGCTTGGGGTAGCCAGCTAAATCACGGGGGCCATTAGACGAAGAAACATGATGTAGAAATTGCGGCACCCATTCCCCACCTTTGCACTTATAGTGACTTTTTGGAAGATGACATTTTTTGGTGTGACGATTTAATCAAGTAATTATGGGATTTTATAAGTAAGATTCAATGGGTGATAAAACTTTTAAATTATTTATTTGAACTCCAAGTGTTTTTCTTCATGATTGTGTTATGTGATTTATATGGTCTTCTCATCTACAACATATGTTAAGTTGTAATGTGTTTAATGTACCTTTTATTCTATGATATTTTGCATTGCGCTTTGATGGTTTTAAATTTTTAACCAAATAAAGCTAATATTGACTTGACTTGCATGCGCGTTGTGCAAGTCATGTTCGGGAACGTATCTACTTGTTTGCGATGACTAGTGCGTGTTAGCGAGAAATATCGCGCAAACTTACCCACGTGTTCGCGACGGGCGCGGCCATCTTGTTTTTCATTCTATGCTATGGTTCTGGGCCTAGTTTTCTATCCAGCTTTAATCTTTGCAATCTTTACTTATTTTCACTGTTTTTCTCACTTTTTTTATTCATCATCTGTCTCTCTGTCCCTAATTTTATATTTTGTGATTTATTTCTACTTTCACTGTGTTTTTGTTACTTTTCTACTGTTTTATTTTACTTCTTTATTCAAACTCCTACTTCTTCCCCCTAACTTTATTTTTTCCTTCTTTTCTTTTCTGCCTCCTGCCCCAGAACCATGGCAAAGGGCAGCAGTACCGGCTCCAAGGACAAGGCGCCTGCGCCCAAGAGCCGACTGCCTTGCGGCAGAATGCGCCCTGCAGGGGTGCAGGCCCAACAACTTTTCGGAGAGGCGGAGGTGGCCGCTCTGGTTTTTTTTGTCCAGCGCCACCTCCCCTTGACCTAAGCAGCAGGCCAGATTCCGGATACCTTACCCAGGAGCGTCACCGCCGGTGGGCGAAGGTGAGCCGGGCAGTCTTTCGCTGCTCAGGGATCTGGCTCACCCACCAGCAGCTGGCCCACCGGTAGTCCGACATCCTGGACCGGGAGCAGGACCTGTTGGACCTGCTAGGTGTTGAGGTCGTGGGGCTTGGTGAGTAGCTAGTAACATATAGTAGTATAAGTATTGTGCATAATTCTTGGACGAATAACACGATTACTGGTGCGCTTAGTTACATTGCAGATCAATTCCGTTTCAAAATCTTCTGTGATTGTATGACATAGGTGCTGCTCGGCACTTCTCTTACTTGTTTGTAACTTTGCGCTGGCTTGGGCTGATTATTGATGTTAGAGTTTACTTTAGAGAACTGAAGTTAGTTAATGCTATTGGCAGATATAGTCTAGTCCTTCCATTGTCCTTCAGTGAAATAGTGGTGAATGGATAATAGGTTTACTTAGTATTAGTTCATAACTTTTTTTACGATCTGCGTGACGCCTCCTCTGTCACTGAATGTTTCTTACCCCAGTCCTCCATAGAACCTTTTTGTAGTTACTTTAGTGAATGGTAGGATTAGCAATAGCATTGTCAGTCAGTTGCAGAACAACATATGACGCAACCAACCAACAGTTTGGTGTACGCACAAATTTATGCATGTGTCCTCCATCTCAACTATGCATTTTTGCCGGCAAAAATAAAATGGAAATGCAGACTGACTGAACAATTGGCCCATCTGGAATAGGTGGTGTAGGTCAGGTGGTATTTGGCTTTGTTAGTATTCTGCAATCAGAATGATTATGGAAGATTTGATTAGTGTTCATATAAGTAGACGGTCCGTGAATCCTGCAAGCCAGTAGTCGTTTAGATAGGTCAATTTTATTACAATTGTTATTTCCTAAAATGTTTGAGCGTTTTTTTAATGATTTGTTTCACAGCACTCAATGTTTCTCTCTTTCTTTATTATTTCTTACATGATCAGCACCCAGGGGCAAGAAGACAGGGTCGGAGTCGGCTGGACAACCACCAGAGGAGCGCTCCTCTACCGCAGATCCTGCTGCTGGCCCCAGTAAGTCCTACAGTGCTTATATTATTAACAATTGTATTTCCCTAACTTTTAACGCACCTTATTTTTCCCAAACTATTAATTACGCTTCCTCCTAATTAAAATTTTAACAAAAGCTTCTTTGATCTTCATTATCTGTTTTCCAAATGTTGGGTATCCCTGCCTTTCAGTTCCTTCAAACTGCCTCTGCTATGACTCTCTGTACTACTATTAGACTGTCTGTAGCTAAGCTTGCCCTGTTGGCCACTCTTTAGTTAAGGTTTTCTTTTGAATAAAGCTGTGATAGAACAATATCTGTAGCCACTGGGTCCACTCCTGTCCTTTGCGTTGTCCTCTTTAATCTCTAGGCTTTGACAATTCCCACCAACAAAATGCGCAACCAGATGTTTGCCTAGTAATTTTTTTTAGGGTAGTAGTACATACTACTACTACTGTTGTGGGTATTCTACACAGCCACATACAGAACTATGCACAAGAAAATAGGATGTTGGTGATGGGAGGTTGGACCTTATTTACACCTCACTCAGAGAACTCAGAACCCACAATTCACTGACCGACTAGCTATAGTGTCTCAGTCATTAGTCATTATGACGTCCCCCCCACATGAAGATACCCAAAGATTTTTTTAGACAACCCAGAACATAACTTCCTTTCGCTCACTCAGGTCAGGTCGCCCCTCACGCCGCATGGCTCCTCCTGTGAGCCTGTGACTCTGCCCCACTGCTGCCGCTGCTGAGAGTTCGCCGCTGGTGCGCTCCGCGGCCTGGTGACTGTTTTTTCTCCCCTCTGTGATGCTAATTAGACTTCGTCTTAGCACCTTTATTACTGGTATTCTGTTCTTGGCTTTTGTTTACTGTTTCGTTTTTACTCTCTTCTTGCGCCCCTTGACCTCTGTGCCCCCCCGCTCCCCACTTCCCGCCGCTGCTCCCCTTGCGGCCCACCTCCGTTTTTCTTCTGTGTCCCGTCCCTCGCCCATTGGCCACCCCGCTCCCGCCTCCCAGCTGCTCCTCCCTCCCACTTCGCCTCTTATGGAAGACGCCGCACGGAAGCGCAGCGGACACGTGCAGTGTGCACGACGCTGGCGCACCAAAGGCAAGCCTGTCTGCGCCCATCCGCGCCTGGACCGCACCCAGCACCAGAACCCCTGGACCCCACGCCCCCTGCAACACCAGACTGCACTACAACTCCAGCACCCTCCACGCACTCAACACCGGACGAGACCACCACTGCCACCAGGTCATCCTGAAGCACACCCAAGGGCCCTTCACCTGCTGGAACTGCACACTCACCAGCATCCACCCCACCAAACCACCAACCAGAGAACCTAACCACCTCCGCTGCATCCTCCTAAACACCCTCTACGCTCGCAAGCACGCCTTCGAACTCTGGTACCTCCTAGACTCTACCGTCCCCGACATCGTCTTCCTGACGGAGACCTGGCTGAACGCCACCTCAGCACCAGACATCACCATAGCCATCCCTGAGGGCTAAAAGATCTCCCGCATATACCTCACAAACAGAGTGGGAGGGGGAATCGCCATCATCCACAAGGACACCCTTAGAGTCTCGATCAACACTGACGACACCCTCAACACTGCCGAGCACATGCACTTCCAGATCCACATCGACCCCAACACGACCCTCAGAGGAACTCTCGTCTACAGACCACCCGGACCACGACCACAGTTCAACGACACCATCGCCCACCGAGTCAGCACTCACGCCCTCGCCTCCACAGACTACATCCTCCTAGGGGACCTGAACTTCCACCTCGAGAACAACAACGATGCCAACTCCACCGCCCTGATCGACAATCTCGCCAACCTCGGACCTTAAACAGCTCGTGACGACACCCACCCAAGACACTGGACACACGCTGGACTCCATCTTTTCTGCAAGCCCTCACGTCTCCAACCACACCACTGAAACCCACTGGACCGACCACAGATGCATCCACTTCACCTTCAAGAAACCTACCACACACCACCGCACCCAACAGCTGCCACGCCGCTTCTGGGGCAAGGTCACCAAGGACCAACTGACTACCACCCTCGTCCTGAGACCACACGCCGACCCCATCGACCCCAACACCGCCGCCACAAACCTCAAACAGTGGATCAACGACTGCGCCAACACCCTCACCCCTCTCAAGACCTCCACAACCAACCACACCAACAAGAAAGCCGCCTGGTTCACCGAAGACCTCTGGACCTCCAAGCACCTGCCGGAAACTGGGGAAGAAATGGCTCCATGACCGAACACCAGACAGCCACACAGCCCATAAGAATGCCACATGCAGACACCACCAACTCATCAGGACCGCCAAAAGGACCGCCTTCAAGGACCGCCTAGACAACAACGCACACAACACCAAAGAGCTCTTCAGCATCGTGAAAGAACTCTCCAACCCCAACTCCAACACCAAAGACATTCCACCATCACAGGACCTGTGCAACTCCCCAGCCACCTTCTTTCACCGCAAGATCACGGACATCCACGACAACTTCAACCCCGACACCCCCGCACCCACCACCGAGACCACCACCCCTGCGACCTCCACCCGCACCAGTCGCCTGACCGCCTGGTCCACCGTCAGCGACAAAGACACCATCAAAATCATGAACTCCATCCACTCCAGATACCCTTCCCACCCTTGCTATCACCACGCTTTCAACATAGCCAGCGCTACCATCACGTCCCACCTACGGTAAAAACAATCAATATCTCCATCGAGACAGCAACCTTCCCTGAAAGATGGAAGCACGCCGCGATCAAAGCCTTACTGAAGAAACCCAAGGCGGACCCCAAGGACCTCAAGAACTTCCGGCCCGTCTCCCTGCTCCCGTTCTTGGCAAAAGTGACAGAGAAGATCGTCAACAAACAGCTAACCCGCTACCTCGAAGACAACAACATCTCGGACCCCTCCCAATCCGGTTTCCACAGCAACCACAGCACAGAGACCGCCCTCATCGCCATCACCGACGACATCAGGATCCTGATGGACAAAGGATAAAAACAGCCACCCTCATCCTCCTGAACCTATCAGCAGCCTTCGACACAGTCTGCCACAGCACCCTATCAGCACGCCTCCATGACGCCGGAATCCAAGAGAAGGCCCTTGCCTGGACCACATCCTTCCTCTCCGGCAGAACCCAGAGCGTCCACCTCCCACCCTTCCGCTCAAAAACCACCGAGATAATCTGCGGCATCCTACAGGGATTCTCCCTCAGCCCGACGCTGTTCAATATCTACATGTCACCGCTCGCCCACGTCGCACGACAACACAACCTCAACATCACCTACGCCGACGACACCCTGCTGATCATATCCCTCACCTAAGACCCCCACACCGCCAAAGCCAACCTCCACAGAGGAATTAAGGCCATCGCCGACTGGATGAAGGACAGCAGACTGAAGCTGAATTCAGACAAGACGGAGGTCCTCATCCTCAGACCCACCCCATCAGCCTGGGACTACACCTGGTGGCCCACATCGCTAGGCACAGCCCCGGAACACACGGACCACGCACGCAACCTGGGGTTCATCCTCAACTCCACCCTCTCCATGACCAAGCAAGCCAACGCTGTCTCCGCGTCCTGCTTCAACACCCTTCAAATGCTTTGCAGGATCTTCAAATGGATCCCTCCCGACACAAGGAAAACTGTCACTCAGGCCCTCATCACCAGCAGACTCGACTACCACCAAGCTCCTGAGATGACTACAACGAATCCAGAAAGCCTCGGCACGATTGATCCGCAACGTCCCCCGACGGAGCCAGATCACACCCCTCCTGAGACTCTTACACTGGCTCCCCATCAACAAGAGGATCACCTTCAAACTCCTCATCCACGCACACAAAGCACTACACAACAACGGACCTATATACCTCAACGACCGACTCAGCTTCCACACCCCCACTCGCAGGTTCCGCTCTGCCAATCTCGCCCTCGCCACAGTTCCCTGTATCCGGGAAACCTCCGGCAGCGGCAGATCCTTCCCCTATCTGACCACCAAGACCTGGAACGCTCTCCCCATCAGCCTATGAGAGACCCAGGACCTGCTGGCCTTCAGAAGACTTCTCAAGACCTGGCTCTTCGATCAGCAGCAGCCCCCCCCCCCAGCGCCTTGAGACCCTCACGGGTATGTAGCGCGCTTTAGCAATGAAGTGATTGATTGATTGATTGACTCACTTGTGTAAGTCCACAACACCACAGACACTCCAAATATACCACAGATTCTATGTGCAAGTTCAAAAGCTTTTTTTAAATAATAACAAGCTTTGTAAGTTGTTCCATGAAATTACATCCAGCTCCAACATGCAAAATAAAGAAGATTAAAAGTAAACATTTGTACAACTAGTGCATGATAGACATTTGTGTGGATTGTGAGAGACCCCTTACCGTTGAACGTATACTGGTTACATGCATCTTTCGTAAGCTCTGCAAATCTCTGGTTCGTAGAAGGCAATCTTCTCATCTGCTACTATGAGAAAAATGGGGCACGTTAGACAGTATAAAATAATACAATTATGCAAGCTTTTTGCAGTCATGTCAAAAAGTGTAACTATTTATGGCTAAGCAATAGGGACTAACCAAACTCCATAAAAAAAGTGGCTTGTTTTTCAACCTCTTCACTTGTATGCAATACTCATGTGGCATCAAAGGCATCTTACTGCGCAACAAGCTGCGAGGTAACATGCGCAAAAGAGTAGTCATGAATTTAAAATGGTTACATGGCTCAGGCTAACTTTCCAAAGACTACAGTAGGAGTAGAGATGAGATGACCCTAGGGACCATATATTATACTACTAATGTCTGTGTAATGACTCTACTGTAGTACGCAATTTGGAACAGTGACGATTTATGTTGTACTTTAACTGTTTTTTCAATCTTCCTTCCTGGTGAAAATGAGTTAAATAGGGGGAGGTGTACAGGCATCTAAAAAGGTGTACTTGTTTTTATAGGTGCACTACCAGTACCAACCACTGGTGCCGATGGGGCCAGCAGAGATGCCAATGCTGCCATCCAGGAGGGGGCAGGAGATGCGGCACCTGCAGGAGCACCAGTGGGGGAGGAAACAGCAGCGGTGGTAAGTTATATTCATTACTTATTTGCATTACTAGCTGGAAGGGGAACACTTCACTCACTTTATTGTGAGACATATTAAGTGTGTATGAACTTGAAGTTGTACTGAACAATATACAACGGTTAAAGAAGAGAAGTAACCCTTTACTTAGCATTACCAGTGCATTAGCAATAGCATTACCAGCGTGAGTTGAGTAAACAAGAGGCCTCTTCTATCAGACTCCAACTCAGCTGTGAAAGTTATGGAGAAGACTAAAAGTCAGATCAGATGACCTTGATGGATTTGTTTAACAAAAAGGGAAAGAACTAGGGTGGAAGGAGGAAGGACGAAAGAGATGTGATACGACTAGCAGAGAAGGCTACTTTGGAAGCAGCATGCAGGTGGCTGATAGGAATCAGATGCATGGGTGTTGAAGGATGGGTGGAAGGTGAAAGAAGATGCCTGCCTGGGTGGGCGACAAAATATGGGTGGATAGTGGATAGCAAGAATCATCAGCGGTGTTTGGGTCAAACCCAAAGCCAGGGCAAGGAAGGAAGGAGTGGACGCATGGGTGGTTGTTGGTGGAAGTGAAACCAGCTAAGGTTTGTTAAGCGATACCTTTAAACAAAAGAATGATAGACATTTACTTTTAATGGATGGATGCCCCCTGGATGGACAGTATTCATCATAGGTGGAGACTGTCACTGGAGGCAGATGAGTCTTACTTTGAAGATAATGTAAAAGAAAGTGCTCCAGAGTATCAAAGCAGAGCGTCATCATATATTATATAAAAGTAGGATTTCATTTCAGAATACAGTTGATGACTCAGTAGTTTGCAAGCATATCATATATATTATCAAGCGCCTTCCTCTGAATCCAAGGACCACTTCCTACCTATGTTAATTTTTTTCCGATTTTTATTTATATATTTACTTACAAGTAGTTGTCCAAAATCCATAGTTTGCTCCCCCCCCACCCTGCCCCTCTCCAAGTCACCACCCGCTAGCACTCCCACCTCTAACCGCTACTAGACTGATATAAGTAATGACCATTGGATCATAAGTATATTATATTATTATTATTCTGGCTTTTTGTAGTCGCCAGACGCCAGGGCACAGTGAAAGTAAAATTGAGCAATTGTAACAGAGAGAGTATGGCCAGTGCCACCCGTAATCGAAAAATATACGAGCTTCCCCACCTGCATTTTAGGCATCTGCGTATTTACTCATATGTTGGTGTTGGACGCAAGCTTAGCTGACTGAGCTGGCTTGCCGGCTTCAGCCTACAACAAGGTTATCTAATTAATGTAAAGTAGAGAGAAGAAAAAGACTGGTGTTCTTCTGTGTACTGGAGTCCATCCATAGTACTAGGGCAAGTATAATGCCGGAAAAAAAACTCCAACAAATGTTAGAGGCCGGGGAAGCAGGAGCATAGATACTTAAAGTAACCACAAATGTTATGTACTGCGCTTGCTAGTGCTACTGTGCTACTATGTGTTAAATTCATTTTGTGTTACTGTTTTGCTAACAGTTTTGGTTACAATTCTGTTTCTTTCTTTATAGAAACTCCTTCCCAAAAACCAACAAGGAAGGAGTTGGCTGCCAGGGCCCGGCAACGGAAACTGCAGGCCATCCTTGATGAATACCACCGGCTGGTGGCTCAGGCCGTGGAGGAGGAGGAGGAGGCGGCGGCAGCAGCTGCTGCCTCTTTCAATGCCCCAGGCCCCAGCCAGGCCCCGCCTGCAGGAGTACGGCACCACGGTCAGGCAGCCGCCCACTGCCGCCATTTGTCAACATCTGCCAACCCCCCACATGGATGCAAATGTAGGTGCTGTGCGTTTCGTCAGCAAATTCTCCTCCGGATGGCACAGCTGGAGGACCAATTAGAGGAGTGCGTCAATATCAGGGTGGACAAACACCTTAAAGCCCGTCGATTATAGATAGACCCTGTTGATTTGCCCCTTTTTTAATACTTTTGTTGGTGGGTGGGAATTGGTTGTTGGGGTTTCTCTTCTTTTTGGGACATTCGTTGGACTTGGACATTGGTTGGGGTTAGGGAGAGGGGTGGGTGAGGTGTAGGATAGGCTATTTTTGTAAAGATAATAAAAGTTATTTATTTATACTTACACATACAATGTTAATGTTTTGTGGTGGGGTTACTGTTTCACACATTATTGTACGTCGCAAGGTAGCAGCCAGTGTTTGATTTAAATAAACTGCCAATTTTGTAACATGCAAACAGATAGATGCAGTACCCCTCACTGAGTTATATTTGTCTTACTAGTACTACCAGTACTACCAGTCGCTCCTCCTACTCCATTATACCTCCCAGCACACTTATCTTACCTGTGATTGATGAGGATTAAGTTTGGCACAGCAATGGCTGCATGGTTTCCCAAGAGAATGGAGAAGATGCCTGGTTTGTGGTGGTAGTAGTAGACACTGGCACTAGCATTTGCAAACAAAAAAAAGAGAGACAGTCATTTGCCTGAGAGAGACTGTGGGAGTGGTAGAAAAGTACAGTACATAAGAAGACTGCCAAACAAACAATATTGCAACTGCTAAACTAAAAGAAAACAAAGGTGTCGGGGACTGCCTAGTACAAGAAGCTAAGAAGTTAAACTGTAGTTGTGTTGAAGGAGTCACTTAAACACAATCCTAATTCATAAACTTTAATGCTATAAATCCAATCAATGCCAGCAATTAATTAAGATGTATTCGGTGGGTCGCTTTGTAAAATTAATTGGCTAGTACATACACTGAGCATGGGTGGTCATGCAGAAGAAAATCCTCCCACTGCCTCGTAAACATTTAATTAGTGTTGCTTCCACCACATCAGCCCCAGCAAGCGTGTGATCAATTGTTGGTGTAGATTTAATGCAGTCACATCACACCTCAATATAAAACCACACAGCCCGGGGGAAGAGGGTTAGGGTTTGATGAATGGATGGGAAGGGGGGTTTGGGGAAAGGTTTGACAAAGAAAAATACTACGCATGGAGACAACAAAAGCAAAACAATGAAGACGATGATGATCCACTATCCAATAAATCGATAAACTAAAGGTAGAAAAAGGAACTGCATGCATGATGAAGATAACTTGTAGGTTAATGAGTAGTACTTAACTACTACTACACAATTCAACAGTGCAATTAAGTAGTATTATATGAAATTTGCCTTGGCTGTATGCCCTCAGAGAAACCCTAATTACCTGCTGTTCCGGGCTGAAAGCTAGCGAAGAAAATTTAAAAGTAGTTATAGTGAGCAACTAGCAAACAAAGTCACACAGTCATAAAATTAATGAAGAGACAAAAAGAATCAAGGTATTAAAAATCTGAAAATGATACTAAAGTTGCTGTATTATCCAGCTTCAAATGTGTAGGTGTATCTCATCACTCATCTTGGTCCTCGCTTCCATGGACACTCTGAACATCATTCTTGGCTGCCACTGGCTGGCTGATGAGGATTGGTAAGGTAAGTTTGAGTTGTTGCTCCAAGTAAAATAGCACTGGGTAAAAGGCCTGCCTATAAGTGTTGCTAGAAAAACATAAGGGGTTTTGAAAAATAAATGAATGGAAAAAACACATCAATTACGGTTTAGTGCAAAAAGACAAGACTCTTGAGTGAGAAGACTTTCAGACTGAGGCGGCGTGTATACATTGTGTTTACTCTAGTAGCTACACAGCAATAATCTACAACAACAAGATAGGAGCCAGCACAGAACAGGCAAACGGCACTGGGCCGTGACCCAAACACCATTTACCTTCATTTTTTACAGAGCCAGACAAAAGGCATATACAGCAACCTAGCATTTTCCAAATCAAGTGACTAAATCAATGCACCACTGTCAGTCATCCTCATATCGCTATTCGACTCCACTATTGCACAGACATGTAGCCTAGGTCTGCTGTGGGTCTTGTTGATTGGTTGTGTTTACCTTTTATTCCACTTCCTGAAACGTATTCCATCAATCATCTCAGATCCAACTGACTGACTGCGTGCAAAGATAGTATGGTCATCATCATCATCATCAGGTGTGGTACGTGTACGTGTTGACCAACAGCAACTCAGTCTGTAGTGAGTGACTCCGATTAAGTAAGTCCAGACTGCACCTGCAGTAGTAGGAGTACAATTGGTTATTATTAAACAACATGGACACATTGAGTATCACTTGAGTCACTTTTACTTTGTTATTTTTTAAACTCTTAGCATAGTTTTACTCCATGCACATTTGGTCAGAGTCAGCAAGCATCC
Source organism: Lissotriton vulgaris (assembly GCF_964263255.1). Classification (NCBI taxonomy): domain Eukaryota; kingdom Metazoa; phylum Chordata; class Amphibia; order Caudata; family Salamandridae; genus Lissotriton; species Lissotriton vulgaris. The sequence continues at coordinate 337,823,557 of NC_141700.1, forward strand.
AATGCAATGTATGGCATCATTCATTAATCATATACTTGTCTTGCTCTACTCTCTGGCTGTCAGATCAGAGATGCCAAGCCTTCTGAAAGTGATGACGAGTTTACTTTAGTTTTGGATGCCTGCTCAAGTTCTGACAGTGAAGAGTTGTGTATGCCTGCAGACAGAGGTGGTAGCCTCAAGACAGTGATGAGTTTCGGATTGGAAACAAAACAGAAGATGGCTATAGTCATGTACGTTGCACTGGTTATGAAGGGACTGTTAGAGGCTACATTATTGTACTATTCTCCATCTCCATCCAATGCCTGGCAAGATGGAAATGTATTAAGGGCGAGTCAGGAAGATGGAGCTGGACTCTGAGGAGTGGAGTGGACAGCTAAATGCACAAACGTGCAACTCCAATAGGTAAATAAAAATAAGAGACGGGTGTGATGGATTTATTGTGTGTTTTATTTGAACCAGAAAGACAGATATACACAGAAATAAAGGAAGGGGGAAAGTAACAATTTGAAAGCCTAGTTGTCAGGGAAGAGGAGCTCGTCCTCAAACCCTGGTGGTTCGGACAGAAGTAGGTCCTGTAACCCACTACTTATGTCTTCGGAGTCACTCTCCTCTTCCTGCTGTGTTTCTGGTATTTTGTAGTCTGGTGGTATGAAGTGCTGATTCATTTTGATCATGGTTAACCTCTCCACGCTTTTGGGCGAGAGACTGGTCAATTTCACAGTTACAATGGCACCAGCAGCACTGCAAACATGCTCAGAAGAGACACTTGCGACAGGGCAAGCATGAGTCTTTATCGCCAGCCTGCTGAGCACTGGCCAGTGGCTTCTTTTCCCATACCAATACACCAATGGGCTTTTCTCCATGAACACATCTGTTGTGTCATCCAGATAGGCCTGGACCATCCGCTCAATATTCAGTGGTGCTCTGATTTGCTTGGCCTCTTTTGACTTTGCACCAGCAACGCCCTTTCTGTAGAAACCAAGCAGCTATTTCTTTGCTTTGTCTGATATATCAGATCCTGTTAGTGTGGTTGTTGATGTTATTATTGGTAGTGTCGGTGACTGCTGGGAAGCAAACTCATTGCTCTCTTGCTCTGAAGAAGAACTTGACTCTGGAATCTGCCCTGTAGTACTTGCACTGTCCTGGGCTGGCATTGGCAGGCCTCTAATTGAGACCCATTCATTTTCTAAATCAGTGGCTTCCTCAGCTATTAAAGTTTTGTACTTGCCAATATCCCCTTCGTGACACAATCTTATTTTGAATCCTTGTATAGTCAGATAAGCGGACGGCTAAGGCTTTCGCCAAATAACATGCATCTACTTTGTCTTCCACACCTTCGTATGTTTCAGACACCTCCTTCAGCTCTTGCTCTAGCATGTACAACAATGGGATAGCTTGGCCCACAGTACAGTCCTCCCTGCTGACTGCATGTTTGAAGACCTCAAAAGGAAGTAGCATCTCTGTCAGGCATTTAATGAGGTCCCGTTGCCACATCTCAACGGCCATGGCCTTCACAGTAGGATTCCCTAATCTTCTTGTCATGACATAAGCATTAAGTGGTATGTACTGCTCAAACAGACAATCAAACATGTAATAAGTTGAGTTCCAACGTGTTGGCACCTCCTGGTTGAGTGCTTTGACTGGCATTTTATGCTCACGTTGAATGACCCTTAGCTGCTTCCGGGCTTTAAAAGAATGGTTGAAATGTGTGCATATTCTTCTGCACGTGGTCAGTAAGTTTCTGACTTTGCTTTCAATTTTTCAGAAAGTCTTGAACAACAATGTTAATGCAGTGTGCCAAACACAGGACCCTGAAATAGCCACCATCCTTCATGGCCTTAACTACATTACTGCCATTGTAAGTGGCAACAAAACCAATGTTAAGCCCTCTTGGTCGCAGCCATTCAAAGACCTTGCTGTTAAACTCAGCCAAAATGTTTGCAGCAGTATGAGATTTCTCCATAGCAAACATGGCTACAGTTTCATGTCTGCGAGTCTCATTAAAATATCAACAGTGTCAACGCCTGCAGATAGCTTGTCTCTAACACCTGAAAAAGAGATCCAGTGTGCAGTGATGCACATGTAATCAGTGGCTTGGCAACTGGTCCGCATGTCTATTGTCAGGTGGATACTATGAACTGCACTTTGATGTAAGGCTTTTCTAAGCAATTCCAGCATGTCGTGATGTAGTGCTGGAACAGCAACTCTGGCAAAATAGTAGCAGCTAGGAACCTTCCATTTTGGGCAGATGGTTGACACAAATTCCAGAAAACCCACCCCTTCAACAAAAGAAAAAGGGAGGCGGTCCAGTGCTAACATTTTAGCAAGCTTAGCATTGTATAAACGTGCTAACGGGGAGGTTGCGTTCGTACTTTCCCTCCTGCCTAGTAAACATGCTAAGAATGGTACGCTGCATGGTGTTTCATTTGTTTCAGCTCGACGCAGCACTTTGCATCGCAGACTTCGCAGTACTCCTTGGTGTCTCCGGCTGACTCTTACTCTTGTGCCACTGAGATGTTGCTGATGCGGAGGATGTGGGCTGTACCACTGCAATGCTTGGGACAGGGCTACTTTGTGTACCACTAACAGATAGAATGTCTCCCTCATCTTCTTCTTCCTGTTCAACCGTGAGTGAACCTTGTACTAGTTTATCCCCACCAACATCAATGGTTCCAGTTTTTATACAACGAAGGTGACCCTCCCACTTGATTGCGTGGTGTTTTTTCAAATGGGTCATTTGGCCTCCGGTACCATAGTTTGTACCAAGCTTACCACGACTAACAGCGGAATGACAAATGGAGCATAGAAGAATGTTCTCCTCCTTTACGCTAACCGTAAAGAAGTCCCACACTGGCGAGCTTAACTTTTGTCTCCTGCTTGAGGTGCCACTTCCGTTGCTGGATGAACTGGAGGGTGTGTGTTGAATTTGACTATGTGGCTGCGCAGTAGTACCACAACCTACTTCTGCTGAGGTGGTGCTTGTGCTGGATGTAGGATGCTGCCGGCCCTTTGGTAATATAAATATGGAGGCTGGAGGTCTTGTTGGTGTTGCCTGTGTTGGAGGTATTCGTGCTACATCCCTACTAGTTGCGGCCATTCTGGATAGGGTAATAATGTTGGTCGCCATGTCTTTGGGCCAGGAGTGATGCTTGTGATGACTGGGTCAGACTCATCATCATCATTATCCTGCTGTTCTACATCGACCTCCATAAATGTACACGGACTCTTCGTCTGGCGTAGAAGATGGTTACATCCCTTTTCCCTATCCTGGTCTTGGGATGTTTCTCCCTCTCATGCTCAGGCTGTTGTGGCTCCCAAGTGAGATCTAGATCATCAGAAAGGATGCTTGGTGAAGAACTCGATGGACTAATCCTCCTTTTCCTTGGTGGGGATTTGGAAGACAATAGATCTCCTGCTTGAGTGGCTTTCTCTTCTTCTTGCTCTGCATGAGGCTCAATTTCCTGAACTGCCCCTACTTCATGAGGAACAACAACTACTATTGCAGGCGGTGGTTGCGGTTGTTGTTGTTGTTCACCACTTATCTGTTGTGTTCCCTCATGTGTTGATTGTGTACTACTTTGAGATAGCGATAAGTTTAGGTCAGGCTCAGCATCACTGCTTTCCACCATTAGGTTGGCTACCTCTTCCACACTCATCTGCTTGGGCCTGGGTTGGTGGGTTGGGCCCAACGATGCGGAGGTGCTGGCCTCAGCTTGCACCCCAGACACCACTGCTGCAGGTGTACTTTTAGGTTTCCAAAAAAAGTTTTGTGGTCAACACCAGACTTAAGTGTCACTTCCTTCTTCTGTTCTTCCTTCTTTTTCTTGGACGACCTGCTACCTGCTTTCCTTGGGCCCAACTTCTTCAGATGTCAGCAGCACTCAGTTGCACAAGTTGCAGAGATGTCTGGTCAGGTCACACCCCACATCACGCACAACAGAAGCACGTCCGTCTGGCAGTACAACGGGCGATGAATGATGACAGACACCTCCTCCACAGTCTTTTGTGCACCTATAAGCAAAGAAGGCAGAAGAACATCAGTCAAATGTGGAATTTGTTGAGCTTTAATTTGAATTACTAGTAGTGTTAGTACACTCAGTAAGAGTAAGAATAGCAAAGAACTAAAATACAAATGTAGTGGAAGTGGAACTTGTTTATCCTTAATTTGTGCATCATGTCGGATGGATGCAGCATCAGTGACTTGCAGCAAATAGCAATGGGGATGGAAACAGTAAGCCAACAGGAACAATGGAAAGATACACAGGCCTATGTGGCAAAAACAAAACAGCACACTACTACTACCACCACCACGGCACCCAGCCACATGGTCACTCATGACAGGCACATGGGTAAAGCCCAGAAAACAATAAACTCAAGCAGGCCTATATCCCTATATGGCCAGACAAATGAGGATGCCTGTTACACATCACAGCTTAATGCAAAAAAGAAAATCCCCATGGCCAAAAAGGTTGGAAAGTTACACAACAACAACACATACAACAAAGGCATTTATTAACACACATCCAAAAAGTTAACTACACCCCAAACACCACATTTGGAATTCAATCCAATGCCATCCATGCCCTAAATGATGTTAAATTCAACAGTCAACATAGAAACAGCTACATCAAGAACCCCTGATGACTACCTCTGGGACTCTAGGCCTACTGGCAGAATAGGCCACAAATTTGGAGGCCAATGGCAAAAGCACAGTGGATGGTCACACACAATGGCCACCACCACATGGCCTGGCCACCCACAACAACATGAAAAGAATGAGAAGACAGACATGGCCTATGTCAAAAGGACAATGCTTGGCTTCACAAAATGGCCACCACCCACATGGTCAGCCCACCCTCAAACAACAAAGTACATTCAAAGGACAGGAACAGGAAGTTGAGGTCTCTGGGGAACTTCCTTCCTCTTTTTAAAAAAAAAATAAATGAACAGAAAAATGACTCCATGCTCCAAAAACTACAACCAAATGACAACCTGAGGAGTTTTTTTTAGCAAAATTAACAAAATCACCATTTTAGAGAAGGTTTTATGCAACTCGAGACATATTGCTCACAATATTTCAAATTCGGCGTGTTCGGCAGCGTGAACTGTACAAAAAGTCGGTATCGCGTGCCCGGGCATGCAGATTGAGTGCGGGAAGAAGACAAAAACTGTAAGGTCGCGTTGTCCCACTGTGCAAAGTTACCAAAACTACCCGAGCTGAATTCCTAGGGTTACCTACTGGCAGAAAAAGCCATATTATTTACACACACCCAAAACCTGAAATTCCACAGCAAAAACCACATTTTGCAAATTAATCCAAAGCCATCCATGCCATACATGATGTTAAAACTTAAACAAACACCACACAAACAGCTGATTAACTTTCATGCACCCATGATGACTCGAGTAGTACCCTTGGGCCTTCTGGCAGAGTAGGCCACAAGCTTGGAGGCCTATAGCAAAACCACAGTGGCTGGTCCCACAAAATGGCCGCCACCACATGGCCAAGCGCTCACAAAAAATAAGAAAAGGAATAAAAAACAGACAATGCAGGCCTATGGAAAAAGCACAATGCCTGGCTTCACCAAATGGCCACCACCCACATGGTCAGCCCACCAACAAGAAAGTACATACAATTAACTCAAGCAGGCCTATATCCCTATATGGCAAGGCAAAGGAGGATACCTGTTATTTACACATCACAGCTTAATGCAAAAAAGAAAATCCGCATGGCTAAAAATGTTGGAAAGTTACACAACAACAACACATACAACAAAGGCATTTACACATCAAAAAAGTTAAATACACCACATTTAGGAATTCAATCCAATGCCATCCATGCCATACATGATATTACAAATTAAACAAACAACACAAAAACAGTTGATTAACTTTCATGCAATCCATGATGACTTGAGTAGTACCTCTGGGCCTACTGCCAGAGTAGGCCACAAGCTTGGAGGCCAATGGCAAAAGCACAGAGGCTGGTCACACAAAATGGCCACCACTACATGGCCAGGCCACCCACAGAAAATACATACAATGAACTCAAGCAGGCCTTCACTAACTATATGAACTCCTATATTTAATTAACACACACACAAAAACTGAAATTCCTCTCCGAAAAACACAGTTTGCAATTGAATCCAATTCGACAGACACCACAGAAACATGGTTAGACCCATGGGTACCTCTAGGCCTACTGGATGAAATTTCAAAGAAATACAACTTGTCCCCTCATGAAAGTACAGGCCTCCATCAACAATAATTTTTAACAAGGATTGAAAAAGCCCAGAAAACTGTAGGTTAAAAAAAAAGCCCAAATCAAACAAACATGTACACCAATTCTCCAACTTTCTTGTAAAAAAACATTTCAAATCCAAAAGTCCTCAATAAATCCAATCAAATGATATGATGCAGCAGACATACACAAAAAGTGATCCTTCCAGGTCCAAAACCCAAATGAAAGTGAACAGCACCTGGACAAAGCACTGGGAGGGGCCTGCTGGACAGGAACAGGAAGTTGGAGACTCAGGGGCACTTCCTTACTCTTGAAAAAAAGAGTAGAAAAATAAGAGGACTCCTTGCACAAAAGACTACAGCCAAATCCCAATCTGAGGGGTTTTCCTGAGCAAAATGATCATTTTCGAGAAGGGTTGATCATGCTCGAGAGATATTCTGTGCCAGATTGTAGTTTCTGTGTGTTCAGAAACGCTATTGTACCAACACTGCGCCGGAAGGAAGATCGCGCGTCCTAATGACCTGATTGCGCGTCCAAATGACGTGATCGCGTTCGCACAGTCTAGCTGGATTGTGCGGCCGGATTCCAAACCTTGTGGTGCACGCGACCGGGAGAGAAAATCGAGAAGGCGAACGCAGAACCACGGTAAGTCGTTACCGCGCACGCGAGAACGCTATTGAGCACACGAGGAAGAAAACAACTATGCTACGCTGTAGATTGCGAAGTATTCAACAACTTCGTGTTCACTGTGAAGCGCGAAGTTGCCGCTACTTCTCAAACTCCGCGAGCGGAGCGTAGTACACGGCCCAGGGTTAGTCTTGAGGAACCTATGAGGCGTAAGTGAGACGTCCTCTTGCCATGTCTTCTGTTTGCTTACAGAGGTGCCACAGAATTCTTTAAGATTCAGTCCCATAGAACTGCTGTATGGTCACCCTGTAAGAGGACCTCTGAGTTTGGTAAAGAAAGGCTGGGAGAAAGCTCCCAGTAAATCTCCCCAGGATGTATATGGCTACATGTTGGCCTTCAGAAACCAAACTAGGCGTTTCAGACAACTCGCTCAGGTGACTCTGGAAGCCAGCCAGGGGGAGATGAAACAGTGGTATGATCAAAATGCCACTCGGAATGAGTTTCAGCCTGGACAGAAAGTGTGGATCATGTATCCAGTGAAGCTGTGTGTGCTCCAGGATAAGTGGACCGGGCCATTTGAGGTGGTGGAGCGCAAGAGTAATGTCACCTACTTGGTGTACTTGCAGTCTCCTAGGAAACCTTTGCAGGTCCTGCATGTAAACCGCCTGAAGCCCCAATTGCAGAGGTCCGAAGTGGGTATGCTCCTAGCAATGATGATGAATGGAGGATGAAACTGAGCCTCTTCCTGACCTCCTGTCTGCAAAGGAGCAATATGGGTCAGTGGACAGTGTGAACCTCTCTTCTGCCCTGACTCCTGAGCAGTAGGATGACTTTCACCAACTGTTGGAACAGTTTCCTGATCTGTTCTCCCTGACTCCCAGTGTCATTGAGTGGTGCGCCCATGACATGGACACTGGGGACAGTCCTCCGGTAAAACACAACACTTACAGAGTGACTGAAAGGGTGAGAGCGTGAATCAAGGAGGAGGTCTCCAAAATGTTTGCGTTAGGGGTGATTGAGTCCTCTAACAGCCCTTGGGCCAGCCAAGTAGTCTTGGTCCCAAAGGCTGCCTCGCCTGGTGCCACACCCAAACTCCACTTCTGTGTGGACTACCGAGGACTCAATTCAGTCACCAGGACTGACGTGCACCCCATCCCCAGGGCTGATGAGCACATTGATCGGTTAGGGGCTGCCCGGTACCTCAGTACGTTTGACTTAACATCTAGGTTCTGGCAGATCGCCTTAACTGATGGGCATGAGAGAGGTCAGCATTCTCCACCCCAGATGGGAACTACCAATTCTGGGTTATGCCCTTTGGGATGAACAATGCCCCTGTCACCTTTCAGAGGTTGGTCAACCAGGTGTTGGCTGGACTGGAAGATTTCAGTGCTGCCTCCCTGGATGACATAGCAGTGTTCAGCGCCAGTTGTGAAGAACATCTGCGCCTCCTCTGGAAAGTGTTGATGGCACTGCGGTGGGCAGGCCTCACGATCAAGATGAGTAAGTGCCAGATCGGGCAGGGTTTTGTGGTGTACATGGGACACCAAGTTAGGAGCGGCCAAGTGGCACCCCTACAGCCCAAGATTGATACCATTCTGGCTAGGGAACCCCCCAAGACCCAGAGAGAGGTGAGAGCCTTTTTAGGACTCACAGGGTACTATAGAATGTTTGTCAAGGGGTATGGCAGCATTGTTGCACCCTTCATAGAGCTGACTTACAGGAAGCAGCCCAAGAAAGTTAACTGGTCTGACACCTGTCAGAAAGATTTTGATGCCCTGAAGACTGCCATGTGATGACACCTGTGCTTCAGGCGCAGAACTTCTCAAAGGAATTAATTGTGCAGACAGACACTTCAGAGCAGGGTATGGGGGCTGTACTTTCACAGATGAATGAGGAGGGCCTAGGCCAACCTGTAGCCTTCATTAGTAGGAGGTTACTACCACAGGAACAGAGGTGGAGTGCAATTGAGCGTGTGGCATTTGCTGTGGTCTGGGCACTGAGGAAGTTGAAACCATACTTGTTTGGGACCCAGTTCCGGGTTCAGACCGGCCATAGGCCCCCAGATGGCTGATGCAGATGAGGGGTGAGAATCCAAAGCTGTTGAGGTGGTCCATTTCTTTACAGGGGATGGAATTCACTGTGGAACACCGCCCTGGTACACAACAAGCCAATGCTGATGGTCTGTCCAGATGTTTCCACCTAAATGAAGAGAACTCCAAAGAGGGGGGGTAGTTCTCCCCAAATTTCAGCTGGAGGGGACATGTGTTAGACCTGGCACCATTGGCGTGGGTCTCCCTTCCATTTTTTGCTGTTGCCTCCTGTGTTTTTGCTATATTTTTGTTGGTCTAGATGCTTTGGGCACTTTGCCACTGCTGTTCAGTGCCAAAAGTGCAAGTGCTCCCATTTGTAAATTAATGTATGGATTAGTGATTCAATGATTGGTTATTTGATTTACTTGTCAGACCCCAGTACAGTGGATCATGTGTTCCCAGTGCCTATAAATCAAATGCTGCTGGTGGGCTTGCAGCACTGGTTGTGCCACCCACAGAAGCAGCTTGTAAAATATGGTTCAGACCTGCCATTGCAGAGCCTGTGTGCAGTCTTGGACTGCCATGTCGACTTGGTAAGGGCACCCACTTACTAGTCCCTAAACATTCACTTTTCTACATGTTAGTCACCCCTAAGGTAGGCCCAAGATACACCTATGGGCAGGGTGCCATATATGTGAAAGGTAGAACATGCCCTGGTGTGTGTGGCATGCCCTGATAGAGAATTACATCCAATTTCGTTTTTCACTATTGCAAGGCTACCTGTTCCCATAGGCCAGAATGGACAGTTTGATTATAACATCTTATAATCATAACTGACCCACGGAACTAGGTAGAAAAACACATTTAGTATGCCTGAAATCAGAATATTAAAATACATCTTTTAGTGTGGGTGAGTTTTACATACTGTGTTTGAAAATCCCACTTTTAGAAAGTAGGTATTTTCTTGCCTAACCATCCATTATGGCTCCACATAGTAGTGGATTTAGTAGTATAAATATTGGGGTCCAGACCCCAGATTTTTAGATTACTTCTGGGAATCAAGATGAACCTTTGCCAAGGAGAGAAACCAAGAAAGCTGAAGGAGGAGTCTGCCCCTGCACTGGTTACTATTTGGGGTTGGCCTGCAGTAGTTACTTATTGCCAAGGAAAGGAGAAAGGGAACTTATCATCTTGAGGAAGATCTCCAAGGGCTTGAAGCTGAGCTTGCCTCCTGTTCTGAAGTCTCAGGGACACAAAGACTTCACCGCCAGCTCCCCAGAATTTCCTTGCTGGGAATTCTACCTACAGGAAGGTGCCTGCTAATGTTTTAGGACCTTTAGAGACTGCCTGTCACTGGCAGCTGGAAGCGTGACGCATCGCTGAAAAAGTGTGCCACCGCAGCTGTTTGCCGTCGCATCAACGAGGAAGTGTGTCGCATCGCCGGAGAAGCGTGTCGCCACTGCAGAGGTTGCTGTCGCATCACCGTAGAAGAACGGTGCAGGGCCTGTCGCGGCTCAAGAAACCACCTATTTCGCCACACGGCAATGTGGCATGCACACATCGCATCCAAGTTGTCGCATCGCATCAAAGACGCCATCTTGTTGCATCATAACCAGGACACAGTAAGAAACAGACACATCACCTCCTCTCTGATAAGGAACAGACGCATTGCCTCCCTCGGAGCAAGGAACTGACGCATCACCTTCACTGCGCTCCTTTTGTTTATATTGTGTTGCGCATCAAGGTACTTCGAGAGTAAAGTGTCAAATTTACCATCTACATTGAACTAAGCTATTTCTACCATTTGAAAGTCATATTCTTGATATTGTATTGTGGATTTTATGTTGTTTGATCTTGTGTTAAGTCTAGATGAAGATTACTTTTTTTCTGTGTGGTGTCCATTTGTAGTGTTTTCACTGTGTTACTGGATGTGTTCACAAATGCTTTACACACTTCCCCTGAGATAAGTCTGTCTGCTCATGCCAAGCTACCAAGAGGGTGAGCAGGGGTTATTTCAGGGGTGTATTCCACTTTACCTGACTAGAAGCAAGGGTCCCTATTTGGACAAAGGTGCAAGCCATTGCCAACCAGAAACCCCCACTTCTAAAAGTACTAGAATGAATTCTAACCAGGTCCCTCACTTTAATCAGAATTCCTTCCAGAACCAAAACTCATTCAGAAAATTTCCTGCATTTGATGCACTTGAGGGTTATAGTTCAGATCTGTCACAGTGACGGTGCCTAAGTGGGGAGGAAGATTGCGTGCTTAGCAAAGTCATAGAGGTAGGCCAGAGTGGTCTATTCATGGAAGGAGAAGTGAATGGCCACCCAGTATCATTGATACTGGTGCTTCCAATCCCACAGTTAGAACAGCGGAAGTTCCAAACCTACCCCTCTTGGGAAAACAAATCCAACTTACAGGAATTGCAAATAAAGAAATGTCAAATCCTGTAAGATGATAAAACCCTGTTAAAATAGTGTCCTTTAAAGAGAGCTACCAGTTTGTGATGTGTCATTTTAGTCCTGTAAATCTTTTGTGATGCAATTTTCTGTGTAACTAAATTGCACAATATATATTGCATGTCAAAAGTTGTGGCATTTCAGACACATGATGAGGATGCTGATTAAAAATTGGTGGGTCAAGAGTCAAACACTGGACTGTACCCTTTGATGACAACTTATGATTTGCCACGGGATCTCAGAAGTACGGTGAAACCTGAATGTCCAGGACTTCTCACGAAAGGACGTAGGTCTCATAAAAGGAGTTGAGTCTGTCTGTAAAATGTTAAACCTATTGCTGAGTACCCAAGAACACCTCAGTATATTTTGACTCCTGAAGCTATTTCTGGGATTATCCTGTTGTTTGAGTCAATGGAATTAGGCATTTTGAAAGAAATAATCGGGAGTCTATGTAACTCATCCATGATGGGCTTGCTAAAGCCTAGTGGTAAGTAGCTCATAGTTCAAGACCTGTGAAAGATTTATAACGTTGTTGTTCCCTGTTGTCCTGTGGTACCGAATGCCGCTGTGATTCTTTTTCAGATTCCATGTGAGGCTGAGTGTTTTACTGTGATTGTTCTGTGTCAAGCCTTTTTCTCTATCCCCTTGCATGAGGACAGTCAGTACCTTTTCACCTTCCAGGTCCAGAACCATGTTTTGAGTCCCACAGGGTTAAACAGAAAATCCCTTGATCTTTAATCAGATCCTTAAAAGAAAAGAGTCACTAATGAAGCCCTGTAACTCTGTCCTGGAGCAATATATAGATCACTTGTTAGTTGCAGCAGATACCCAGGAGTCTTGCAAGCAAGACACCATTTCACTGCTGAACCACTAGGCTTCGAGTAGACATAGCGTGTCCCCAACAAGCCTGTAGTTTGGGCAGAGAGAAATTCTGTTTCTCAGATATCACATTGAGACAGAAGCGATGAAGGTGTTGCAATAGAGAATCTCAGTGATTCTGAAAATGAATCCTCCAACCACCCGGAGAGAAGTCAGGATGTTTTTAGGAATGGTGGGCTACTGTCGACGGTGGATACCCAACTTTTCCCTAAAGGCAAAGGCTTTACAGAGGTTGACATACAAGGATGTATGGGATAAGGATTGCTTGGTTTCTTTCCTAGAGCAGAGAGAAAGTCTCTGTCGTGCCCCAGCGCTATGTACATTGATTATAACAAAGATTTTGCACTTATCTGCAATGAGAGGAAGGGCTGCACTCTCTTAGTGCTTACACAGATGTATGAAAATAGACGAAGACCCGTGGCTTATTTTTCTGCTACTCTAGATCCTGTAGCCACAGGACTGCCCAGATGCCTTAAAGCTGGAATGGCAGCAGATATCAGCATAGAACAATGTGAAAATATTATCATGGATTATGCCCTTACTGTTTTTGCTGCCCTTTCTCTGGAGTTTAGTTGATAGATTCACACACTCAACATCTAACCAACTTTCGATTGGCTAAGTACGAACAGGTTATTCTTGCTACAGAAAAAAATTGTTTGAAAACATTTGCTCATTTGATTCCTGTCACACTGTTATTCTTACCTGAAATTGAAAACGATGATGGAGAAGTAGATCATGACTATCTCAATATCATTGAAGTATGTATTAAGCCAAGGACAGACATACAAGATGAGGCACAGACTGAGTCTGATCTCATACTGTTTGTTGGTGGGTCCTGCTTGAGAGACAATGGAGGAACCCTAAGAGCTGCCAATGCAGTCTGTACAGCCACAGTGATAGTGGAAGCCTCCTGGCTTTGAGGGGTGTCTTCTGCACAAGTGGCAGAATTGATCGTACTTACTAGAGCTTGCTGTGTTTCTGAACAGCTGAAAGTGACAATTTTCACTGATAGATAATATGGCGTTGGTGTCAATCATAATTTTGGACAGTTATAGTCACAGAGCGGATTCATGACATCATCAGGACCCCTATAAGGAATGGTTCACAAGTCATGATGTTGTTAGAGACATTGCAATTGCCTACCAAAATTGTCAATGGTAAGTGTTTGGCCGATAGAAGGAGAGTTGACTATATGACATCTAGCAACCAATTTGGTGATAAAATAATTGTGTGGTTTTGTGCATATGGGGTCCGAACATTTAATGGTGAATATGTAAATGAATCTGAAGATGAGACAATTTACAACCTTTTTTGACAGCAGCTGATACTTGGGAAGAAGTGAAAAGGTTGTGGGAGGAAGTGTCAGAGGCAGAACAGCAGAGTTGAGTCAGAGCAGGTTGTGTCAAAAGAGATGATGGCATTTGGGTTTCAGCAGATAGAAGACTTGAATTGCCAGTTAGCTTGCTGTCCCCAATGGCTAGATATTTTCATGGTCCTGCACATGTTGGTAGGGATGCAATCGTATGATTGTTTAGACTGAACTGGTTTAACCCCCAGTTTAGATTGATGTCTGAAGGTTTGTGCCACAGATGTGTTGTGTGCCAGCAAATGAATGTAAGGAAAATACCTACAGTGACATCAAGCCACACAGGAAGATCAGGAGGGCCATTCAACAGGATGACGCTGGACTTGATTGAGATGCCTGTGTGCAACAGGCTGAGATATGTGCTGGTAATTGTGTGCATCTTCTTGCATTGGGCTGAAGCATACCCAACCAGAATAACTGCCTCACAGTAGCTAAGTTGTTGTTGACGGAACTCAGAGTCAGGTTCGGTTTGCGAACTTGTCTGGAGTCAGACTGAGGAACTCCTTTCGATCATAAGGTCCTGAAAATGTTGTCTGCAGCATTACAAGTGGAGCAAATTCTACATTGCAGTTAACGGTTGAACCAGAACGTGGCAGGGCCACTTGCGCAAACCTGGCCAAAGCTGGCAAGATGCAGTGCAAAGCAACATAAAGCCTTGTTGCATAACTGAAAACATTACCAGTGCTGACACAGAGTAACACAAAGCCTGCCAAAGCCTTGACCAACAGCTGAAAGGTATATCAGAACTGATGCCACTCAACACAAATCCCCTCAAAGCGTTGCTGTACTGCTGAAAGCTTCATCAGAACTGATGCAAAGCATAGCAAAGCCCAGCAAAGCCTCACCACATAGCTGCAGTCTTCATCACAACCGGCTCAGAGTGGCGCAAAGCATCACAAAGCCTCACCTCACAACTGCAAGCCTCATTGAAACTGACGCAGGATGTCATGAAGTCTCACAGAGCAACACCGTGCAGACCTTGCACCAAGGACATAAGTTACAATAGTCATCAGGCCAAACTTGGTCCTGTACCCGGTCTGCACTCCTTTGCAGTCGGCCTCAACATATGTCTTTGTTCCAGTCCACCGAAACCAGAAACCATCAGTTGACGCTTTGTGCCTTCTGAAGTTACTTTTATTTAACCCTTTAAAATACTACATTACTCCAATACTACTGATTGGATTTTTGCTGGTTTGGCCTCAAATTATTTATTAAAACATAATCTATTTTTCTAAATAATTTTTCTTGTTGTTGGGTTTTCACTTTATTTCTGTTGGTGTGCTGCATAGCCTGACTGTTTTTGTGCCCAGCTACTAGGGTGTTAAATAATGCAAAAAGAATGGTTTTAAAGTGTGCTTTAAGCATGCTTTAAAACCATTTGTTTTGCATTGTTTATTTAGGATCACTGTAAGTAGGCATTTTGGCGAATCAACGGCGAAGAATAATATGTAAAAAAAAAAATTCCACATTTTGGAACACATTCAGTTAATGGGAAATTAGCACCAGATGCCTGCAAGTACTCATGGGTAAAGACATCCCAGGCGTAGAAATGCGATTGCCACATTGTTTCGTGCAGTTAAAACATTTTCCTCTGAATGCAAACATTCTGGTACACGCACTGAAAACTTTCTTCCTCACATTTACTATGTTTTTTTCCACACAAATCAGTCCTACTGCTGTAAGTGAATCTCCGTGTTGCTTATGTAATAGCCTATATTGTTTGTATTTATCAAACTGCTTTTGGGAAATACTATATTATCTGTGCTCCGTGGTGAAAATATGCTCTAATTATTTCTGATTTAAGTTCATCCAAATTTCCTGATAAATTGAAAGATATTAAGCTGGATCACAAGTCTCCGGGCACTAGTATCACACACTGTTGGAATGCTTCTAATAATAAGTTACAACACCACGTAAGTGGTGACATTTGAGATGCTTGTAAAGGGAAGTACTGCCCTTAATAAAATAGTACATCACTCATCCTGGCGGAGTAGATAGAAAAGGATCAATGCAATTACTTATTGCAACAGTAGACTTTCATCTGCAAGTTAAACTCGAGATTCCGATCAAGTTGCATTTACAAGTTACAGGAAAATGTAAGTAAATCAGCAAATGCACTGCTGCCTTTTAGGAGGAGGGGGCGACCTTTGTCAAAAGAATTGCCTCGATACAGCTATAACATCCTTATGCAGGGATGACAATTTATGCATGAGAATATAATTGTCTCAAGTACACAGTTTTCTGTTAAATTTAACAGATACATGTTTAATCTTTTAGGGGAAAAAATGTATGAAGAGACACTCTTATTCCTGACTCACCAAGAAGAAAATCTTTTAAGAGAGAATTAATTTAAGGACGGTCATTATCGCCTCTATATTAATCACATAAGCCTCTCGCCCTCACACACAACGACCCACCATGAAATAATTGAAATAACATTATAGGGCATATTTACAAGGAGCCAGGGCGGCTGCAGAGTCATTATTTTTGAAGAAACAGCGGCGCTATCAGTGCTCCACACTGCTCCATATTTACAAATTGACGCAACGGGCCCAATGCATCACTTTGTAAATGTTGTATACTTGTAAATGTTGTATACTTGTAAAGCGCACAGCTGCCCACACCGCGGGCGTCCCGGTGCTGTATACCGCTGGGGAACCCGTCCAGGCTTTCCCTGTGAGATGGTCCCTTCTGGGCACCCCCAAGGTGAGACCAGGCATCCCCGGCGTTGAAGGGGCCGTTGTGAAGATTAAGCAAGCTATTGCCCAGAATTGCAGAGTGGAACCCATGGTTAGAGTAGGCACCGAGGCGAGAATTATCAAGCCCGCGGACATTTTGACCCAAGACCCTGCCGCGTTGGGAATCAAACCCTGGTTCCAGGCCGATCTCAGCTTCCGGGTCTGCCACCTCTAACCATTGAGCCACACTTCTCCACTCCACTTTGTGGAGGCCTACATCACATATATACCTGCGCCAGGTATAATGTATGCAGGGTAGGCATTCCCACATTAAAAGCCACGTAGAACTGACGCAGTGAAATTTACAACAACTTCACTGCGTGACTCTACAACTTTGTCAAAATCCCTATACTTTATCAAAACAGGTGTAATGATTGAAGGAGGGTTTTTAACATGGGACTTGCCTCTGTGTTCTGAATAATTGCTGGAGTTATGACAGTCTTACAACCAACTCCAGCAATGAGTCACTTTGACATCAAAAGATGAGTCAGAATTTCTGAAGGATTAATGAATCCTTGCGCCATTGAGCAGTGAAATATCAGATTTCTTGCGCCTGTAGTAAATTCCCTAACAATGTCTGGATGCGCTGTATTTACAAAACAGTGCTCTATGGCGCCCGGATTCACGGATCCGTCATCATTGCTGGAGTTGGTCGTAAGACTGACATGGGAAGGCCTACTCTGCATACATTATACCTGACACAGGTATAATGTGATGTAGGCCTCTGCAAACTGACACATTGGGCACAATGCATCAGCAAGTAAATATGAAGCAGTGTGGAGCACTGATTGCGCCGCTGCTGCGCCCCAAAAAATGATGCTGCGGCTGCGCTGGCTCCTTGTAAATAGGCCCCTAAGTAACTATCCAATCACTGTCAAATGTCCTCAAACTAGCCAGTTATAGTAGCTCCTTCATGTTATGTCCACCAAATTCACACATATCGCATCAGATGACATCACTGCTTACATCACAAATTATATAACTAACGGCACAACTGTTGACATCCTACTCCGTTGCTCAAATCACAATGTTCTGAACATATATGGAAAAATATTTTTTGAGTGTCTTCTCTATTCTAGGCTTCAAGCAGAATTCCCAATTAAAGTGTAGATGTGTGGAGTAAAGTTTCCACCTTTCATTTATTAGTTACTGCAGAATCTGTGACAGGGGCCTAATTGCCAGTGCCCTGTTAATCCTAAAAGAGCCAATACCTCCCACTAGAATTCCCATCAGCATTGCAAGATCTACAGGGCAGGACTGGCTGTAGCGGCACCAGGCGTTTCCCCCTTGGGCCGCTGGGTGGGGGCCAGTTTTTGCCCCCTGGCGGGCGTTTTTTGGTACCGGGCCGGTTTCATAGGCCTCCCTCTAACAAAAGCAGCTGCAGTGTGTTCCATGCCCCCGGCACACGGTCTGACTCAATTGCCAGGTTTACGCTCGCAATCTGGCCCTGAAGATTCACAGTAAGTTTAAATAACCAACGTGTGTGCTAAAAACAGCTTTAAGTCAAAGTAAAACTCCAGGTGAAATTGAGAAATTACCAGTGGAACCAGATGCAGTATTCGCAAGTCTGTGGGCTATTCCTCACTCCTGAGAGCACCGTCATGGTACACCTCTTAACCTGCAGAAATTAGTAATGTATTTCCTCTTTGCTATCTGAATTTCTATCTCATACCCGGTTAGGAAAAGCAAGGTTACATCTGATTTGGTGATTGGAAAGTGAATGAAAAACGAGGTTTTTCCTCATTGCATTCCAAATACGAGCCACTCTTCTTTGAGGGTCTTTGCACAACTTGTGCAACTCGTGAATAGTTTGCCATTCATTTATTTACCTATTTATTTATTTGCTGCAAATGCGCTTTAGGTCGTACCAGTTCCATTGTGTTGAACAGGTAAATAACATGAATTTTACCAGAGAAAGTAGGTATTGATATAACAAAGACGTCACCCTGCATGTGCGTTTGAGGACGTCATGGGTGTTGCTGATGCGGTGGAAGCAAAAGTGCGAACTGAGGCTACCAGCATACTCGCAAAGTGTGATTTCCTTGAAAGTAAATTGGAAGTGTTCTTTTCTTTGCTTGAACTGCATCACAGAGTCTTGGAATAAGTGATTCAACAGTCCTATTTTAATTCCTAGAATAATGGGTAGCACTTCTGACCTACGGACAGCCTCCCATGTGGTACTGTACCATACAGGGTAGACAGGGCAGAGTGGACAGTGTTCAGTGGGCACACAAAGCAATAAGGTGTGGGCAGCACAGTTTTAGCCTTCTAAGAATGCCACCTGTGGAAAATATCTAATGAGAGCAGAATGGCTCCTCCGAAAGTAGTAAGTGTTTCTGTGAAAAAATGCGCTTGTATAAGGTATTTCTATACCACATACCTCGCTAAAATACAGCCGAATGCTCTACGGAGTCAAAGCCGAGCATAATGTCATCAAGTGATAACCCCCGCACTCCCCCATACCGTGGGAAGTATCTACCCCAAGACCCATACCCCTGTTATCCCAATACACTTAGCCAACAAGGTCGTAGTTGTTGTGGTGGTTGTTGGCCGCAGTTTTATTGGGATCATAAATCATATCTGGGTCATATACATGTCAACACAATATCTCATAAATTATATCTGGGTCATAAACATGTCATACAACATATCTGGGTCATAAATCATACAAACTATCGCCATAGCCATAAATCATATCTGGGTCATAAATCATACATGGCATCATTTTCATAAATCATATCTGGGTCATAAATCATACATATCATCATCATTGTCATAACTCCTATCTGGGTCATAAATCATACATGTCGTCATCATTGTCATAAATCATATCTGGGTCATAAACATGTCACTCATCATATTGTGCAGATCATATCGTGGTACATTCAGTTCGTAGATGGCACGCCTACCAAACCAGTTCTTTTGTTGGTCCTTGGTAGTCCTCATTGTCGTGTTACCTCTGGGACCACCATTTGGCTGGTCACCCACGCCCTTTGCGTGTAGGGAGGGGTAGCTTCTCCAAGGAGTTAGGCCCAACTCGCTACCTTTTTTGTGCCCTGCCGTCCGGCCGGGTCTGGGCCGCGAGCGCCGTCTCCGTTTGCTACTCCCCTCCTTGTCCCGGCCACCTCACCCTGCCGTGCGGCATCCCAAAATGAGTGGCCTACTTCTACACACCGCCCTGTTGGTGTGTCTCCTTATCCATCCGTTGTAACAATTTCCGCCAATGCTTGTGTTGCTGTCCAGCACTACGACAACTGCTGGTTCCTAGGTGTGGGTGGGTGGGTCCAAAAATTCAGGTGCGCCGCTTCCCCCGCTCCACGAAAATTAGGAGCTATCTGGGGGGAGCGTTGGCTTATATCCCCCCTTCTAATCGTCCGCTCCGTGCAGCTGCTCCCCCATTGGGGGGTTTGTACCAAGCTGTCCCCCCCTATTGGCTGGGGGTTCCTTGGTGCCAACAGGATGTCCCCCTGAGAGGTGTTAAGCCCTCCTGCCGCTTCTGGGCGCCCAGAACCGGTTCTTCTACTGGGGCTCGGCGTGGGTTAAGGCGCCAGCCCTTGAGCCTCCCCCCCCTTCGGGGGGGGGTGCAGCGACCTCTGCAATAACCCCCGCACTCCCCCATACCGTGGGAAGTATCTACCCCAAGACCCATACCCCTGTTATCCCAATACACTTAGCCAACAAGGTCGTAGTTGTTGTGGTGGTTGTTGGCCGCAGTTTTATTGGGATCATAAATCATATCTGGGTCATATACATGTCAACACAATATCTCATAAATTATATCTGGGTCATAAACATGTCATACAACATATCTGGGTCATAAATCATACAAACTATCGCCATAGCCATAAATCATATCTGGGTCATAAATCATACATGGCATCATTTTCATAAATCATATCTGGGTCATAAATCATACATATCATCATCATTGTCATAACTCCTATCTGGGTCATAAATCATACATGTCGTCATCATTGTCATAAATCATATCTGGGTCATAAACATGTCACTCATCATATTGTGCAGATCATATCGTGGTACATTCAGTTCGTAGATGGCACGCCTACCAAACCAGTTCTTTTGTTGGTCCTTGGTAGTCCTCATTGCCGTGTTACCTCTGGGACCACCATTTGGCTGGTCACCCACGCCCTTTGCGTGTAGGGAGGGGTAGCTTCTCCAAGGAGTTAGGCCCAACTCGCTACCTTTTTTGTGCCCTGCCGTCCGGCCGGGTCTGGGCCGCGAGCGCCGTCTCCGTTTGCTACTCCCCTCCTTGTCCCGGCCACCTCACCCTGCCGTGCGGCATCCCAAAATGAGTGGCCTACTTCTACACACCGCCCTGTTGGTGTGTCTCCTTATCCATCCGTTGTAACAATTTCCGCCACGCCGCAGGGAGGCGCACGTCTTCCTGCGGCTCCCCCCAGCTCCCGTGATTATTGTGGCTTACATGCGCAATTGCGTCACCGGACGGCACCTCACTGACTCTCATCCTTCCTTCCGCCAGCTACACTCGGTCGTGGCCGAATGGCTCTAGGCGACCAGGGCAAACCCAAGGTGAGAACCGCCATACATATTCTGAGCCGGCCTTGTGCACTTGTGCGCGGCAGTGCTCTTTCCCTTATTTGTGAGGCCGGCCCCCGTACCCCACCGGGGTGGGTGCAGGATCTGCGCTCGGGGCCGCTCGCACCCAGCGCAACAGTCATTCCCTTTGGCCCGGGAGACTAAGTGATTTGCCCAGGATCACAGGATGATTGAGCCTCCTTGTCGAGGCTGGACTGTGGTTTATGGTATGCTCCACCTGCCCACTGTCCGGGTTCCTTCCCCTGGCCTTATTAGGCTGCGCCATGTCGTATGCATTTCCATTTTTTTTTTTTTTTTAATTTGCCGTTGCACGATTGCCCTATGCTCTCATTTACTCACCATCTGCTTTTTGTAATTTGCCCACTTGTAACTATCCCCTCGCTGTTGCCGGTCGACCTAAAACATTCGCCTCCTGGCGGTCCGGGCGCGACGGGTTATTGGATAGTCGTGATCCGCCCTCTGTACGGATGTGTGCCCCTGGGGCAAAGTGACTGTCCTGGTGAGGATGAGCACCTTGGTGCTGGCAAGCTTCTGTGCTTGGATTTAGTGGCCACGCGATTCATGTAGCCATTGCTGTAATTTGAGATTGGATCCAAAGTCGCCCTTTCAAGTCCGAGTAGGCTAGCCCAGCCTTTCATCTTTGAGAGGCCGCTAACCCACATGCCGTAGCACTGGCAACAAGCATCTGTACGTTGCTTGGCCTGTCCGGATCTGGACTCGAGGGCAGGGCCGGTCCTAGGCATGGGCGGTATGGGCAGCTGCCCAGGGCCTCGCGCTCAGGGGGCCCCCTGCCGGCCCCGCAGAGTAGGGAAAAGCGCACTCGCGCAGGCAGTAAGGCACTTAGAGGGGCCTCACATCTTCCCTTTCGCCCGGGGCCTCAGAAGGCCTCAGAAGGCCTAGGACCGGCTCTGCTCGAGGGCCGCGCTCGCCCCCCCAGTGCAACGGCCCCCCTCCAGGCCAGGCAAATCAAGTGAATTGCCCAGAAATAGAGGATGTTGAGCATTACTGCTGACTGCTGGGACTAGACGCTGAGTCCGATTTATCCGCTGCTTGAAGGACGCCCGCGCCTGAAAGTGTCCTCGCGTCCCCTGACCTCCTTGCAATTGGACGAGACTTCGTGCGTGCATGCCACATTGAGTGTGGTCGCATCTAATCTAGGGGTGTGAGCGTTATGCTTTCTCCTTCAGATAGCGCAACGTTTCATTTATGCCTCTGCGCATTTTTTTGACACAGATTGGGCTGTGCAACACTGACCTCTAGTGGTATGCCTAGGGGGGTGCCATCTTTCGCTTTGGTGTTCTGGATCCCTTCGTCCCGAATTGTTTCCCTCACTGCCCTGCCTTCGAACCCGTTTTAGTCACATGTTTTTTACCTTTGATACTTGCACAAGTGCCACTTTTGCCTACGTAATCGTTTGTTCTGGTGCTTGAGTGTCTAACATATATTGCAATATTATACCGTAAATTATACTCTATTTTCTCTTGTAGCCTGCACACTTGTCACTTTTTCCTCCTGTGCACTTTGTACTACCTCATGTATTTTTGGTCGCCCACATTTTTACTACCTCATGTATTTTGTTTGCTCACAAGTGTCACAATTACCTTGTCTACCTCATGTATTTTTGGTTTCTCACAATTTTTACTACCTCATGTATTCTTGTTTGCTCACAATTATCACTTTACCGTATGTAACGTAACGTATGCCTCTGCAATCTGTTGCTCGTGTAATGTTCTCAGTTTGTATCATTTCTGTTCCTATTGTGAAGCGCTCTGACACCTTCGGGTAAAGTCCGCGCTATATAAAATTGCATAAATAAATAAATAAATAAATAAATAAAATAAATAAATGGACACCCTACCTAGGCCCACGGCTCCCCACTGTTCTCTGCCAGCTCAAATTTGACCTATATTTTGATTTCCTTTCCGAAGGGGGGACCCAGGGAGAGCTAGGCGTGAGCCGGTCTCTTCCTGGGTATGTTCGCGCGAGAGTCAGGGCAACAGGTGGGGTCTGATTAGGGGAGTAGATATAAGGGAGTCAGGCTGGCGGTTGGGAACTGCGTGGCGGGAAGCTAGGGAAGGGAGGTTTTGTTTTGCGGCGCGCGTGTGTTTACCTTTCTCTGGCTCCATGGAGGAAGCAGCGGAGGTGCGGAGGGCCGTGCAGACACTCTGCGAGGCCGGGCGAGAGGACCTGCTGCGGCCGGGTGTACCGGCGGAGGCGTGGGTCGGAATGGCCCACCCCCCTCGCAAGGCTGCGGAGGGTGTGTCCAGGGCGGTGACGGCGTGTTTGTCCCCAGGCCCGGCGGAGGAGGAAGACGGCGAGGCGGCCATGCCGGCGGACGGGCCTATGCCGGTTCCGCCCCCCGCAGCTGTGGAGCCCCCGCCGGGTGTCCCGGGCGCCCTCCAGCAGGTATGTGCTTTACCGTTATTCAGTGCTGGTATGCGTGGGGCGCCCGGGGGGAGGCGGGGGCGTTCTGTGGGCCGGCAGGCTCAGTGCTCAGGCGGTCTTGCCCCGGGGAAGTCTGGGAAGCCACAGGCGGGTCCCAAAGCTAAGCGGGGGCGGAGCCTGGAATTGACTGGGCATACACAGCCCCCTCTCCCTGCTGCAGAGCATGTGGACGCACCAGCTTCAGTGTCTGCCTTGCCGGAGGGCGTTTCCCCGTACCCATGGATAAATGGGCAATGTTTCCTGCTCTCCCCTGCCACGCCGGTGCTTGGCCCTCCCCCCCCTCACACTTTTGGCCCCCCACTACTGGGCTGTGCAGATGTTGGGCCACCTACTGCCGCGCCGCCTGCCTATTCCCCCAATGGGGCTACTACTCATGCTTTTGTTTTGGACACAGCGGGTGCTGTACCTCGCATGCTGCCCCCCCCCTGGCCACCAAGCCTGCGGCCCCCGGTGCGCCTGGCCCCCATACTGCCCCTCCCACGCCCTTGGCTCCTGGTGGGTTGGGTTTGGTCCACAGGGGGGCGCCCCCGGTTTCTGGGCAAGCTCTGTTCCCGGTCCCTCGGGGTCGGCCAGGTGTCCTTCAGGGCGGTCCTGCGACTGGGTCGGGTGGTGTCAATGGTCTGGCGTCGGTGGGTCGTCCATCGGGGGGTGATTGCGATTCCGCTCTAAGGGAGGATGGGTTTGCGAATTCTTCTTTGTCTGGCTTGAGCGGCCGCAGTTTTCAATCTGCGCCTCCGGCTGGGCGGCTGTTGGCTGCTTCTACGGGCCCGGGAACTGTCCACACGGCTGTTTCCAGTGGTGGGCTTACAGGGGAGTTATCTGGAGCGGATATCTCTTCTGCAGCTTTACGTGCACACAGCTTTCAGAACATTGACTGGCAGTTTTATGATGGGGGTATTGGTGATGGGGCTATGCCTAGTGGCAGTACGCAAGTTGCATTTTCTGACGAAGCTTTCTATGGGAATTTTCATGATGATGATTTGGAAGAAGGGGAATTGAGAGACCAAGATGTTGGGCTTTTGGCAGCACGGGCCCAGGGGGGCGGGTTGGGGCAAACCACTGTTTTTCGTGTTTTGCAGGAGTCTCGTGCGGACCATGCAGCAGTACGAGGGGCAGTGAGGTCTGGACCTTCTCAAGGGGATCGTGTGGCTGTTCAACCACAGTCGGAGCAGTTGCCAAGAGGTAAGGATGGGTGGTGGTCCGTGTGGCAACCCAGGGAGAGTCTCCCTGTTAAGAGTACAAGATCAATTGGTACGAGTGATGGGGTTGTTGGTGAGCGAGTCGCTCTGGCACCGAGGCTTGAGCGGCCGGTGATTTCGAATGTTTCTAGTGTGCAATTTTCAGGGGAAGTTTCTACAGCAGGGGCTGGGGGGCTGCTGCCACGCCTGTAACGGAGGATAGTATCCTACCTAACAAACTGCCTTATTCTGGGGTGGGGATGCCTTTGGGGTCCCATTTGTCTGAAAAAACGAAGAATCACATATGGTCTGGTGCATTTGTGGATGTTTTTCGGCTTCTACATAGAGATGTCCAAGCTAAAGAAGGGTCGAAGGAGGAGGAATTAGAATTGGCTAGGAGGCCTCGTGTCCCGAAGTCGATAGAGAATTGGACTTCGGCCTTTCTTATCTATGCCAGTGTTTATTGCCAACGTCATCCGGGCAAGGCGATAGACATGTTTAAATATGCCGATGTCATTCGCAAAGCTCACAGCTATTTTGGAGGCTTTGCCAGGTTGTCGTATGATGAAGAATTCAGGGCACGTATGAGTGTTTTTCCTGAGCGTTCGTGGGGTGAGGTTGATTCCGAATTGTGGCTACAGTGGATGGCATCGGCTCACCCGCCCGCTACGACCCACACGGCTAGCGGGCACCCAGTGTATTATCGGCCCTTTCCAGCTCGCCCCGCTCTGTCTGGGGAGGGGGTTTGGGGCAGAGGTCAATCATCCTCTTCTGGCACGTGCTGGCATTTTAACAGGGGTTCCTGTAACCGACCAGCTTGCAGGTATAAGCATGAGTGTTCGCAGTGTGGGGGACGGCATGCGCTCACCCAGTGTTTTCCCGGACAGCGCTTTGGTGATCAAGGACGGGGTTCAGGGGGCAGGGGACAGCCTCAGCACGCTGTTTACAAGGGCTCCTACTCCTATTAAGCAGGATGTTCTGGATCTCTGGTTGGTGGATTATCCTGATTTTGAGGCTGCTAAGATTTTGTCTTGGGGTTTCAGAATTGGGTTTCGGATTGGGTATCAGGGACCCAGGGTGGGTAGGTGGTCTGACAATCTGAAATCTGCGAAAGAGAGTCCCCATGTTGTGCGGAAGAAGCTAGATGCCGAGCTTGCAGCGGGTCGGATTGCTGGTCCTTTCTTGAATTGCCCTCTCCCTGACTTGATCGTCTCGCCTCTGGGTGTGGTACCTAAAAAGGCGGAGGGGGAGTTTCGCCTTATCCATCACCGGTCATGGCCCGAGGGTGCATCCATTAACGATTTTATTGATCCAGCTGACTCAACTGTCAATTATGCTTCAGTGGACAATGCCTTGCGGCTCGTTTACACGGCTGGTGTTGGGGCTTTGCTGGCGAAGAGTGACATTCAGTCGGCTTTCCGGCTATTGCCCATCCATCCTTGGGATTTCAGTCTTCTGGGCATGCATTTTGATGGTGGTTTCTACGTTGATAAGGTGTTGCCCATGGGCTGTTCAGTGTCATGCTCCCTCTTTGAGACATTCAGTACATTTCTGCATTGGCGCTTCACTTTTGTCAGTGGCCACGTCTTGGTCTGCCATTACCTTGATGATTTTCTTTTCATTGGTGAGGGTCACTCTGGGCAGTGTCAGTTGGCTTTGACAATCTTTCAGGCTCTGGCGGAGGAATTGGGAGTTCCTTTGGCACCGGATAAGACCGAAGGTCCCTGTACATCCCTGACTTTCTTAGGGATTGAAATTGATACCATGTCTATGATGGCGAGATTGCCTGCGGCTAAAGTGCGGGAAATGTCTGCATTCATCCACCTGGTGTTGGGGGAGCGGAAAGTGGTTTTGAGGACCGTCCAGAAGCTTTTGGGGTACCTCAATTTTGCTTGCCGGGTTGTTCGGGCGGGCAGGACGTTCTGTAGACGTCTGGGTCTTTCAATGTCCGGCGCCAGCCTTCCCCATCATCGGGTGCGCATTACCACCGCTGTACGTGCCGATTTGACTGTCTGGCTCCATTTCCTGCAGGATTTCAATGGCGTGTCCTTGTTTTTTGCGGATGAGGACATGGTGTGGCAAGTGCAGTTGTTCACGGATGCAGCGGGAGCTCACAGATTCGGTGTATTTTGGGAAGGTTGTTGGTGCGCGGCCGGCTGGCCGGTGCACTGGAAGGAGCAGGGTCGCAGCATAGCGTTTCTGGAGCTCTTCCCGCTGCTGGTTGCTTTGTATCTCTGGGGAGAGGAGTTTCAGAATCGCTCCGTCTTGTTCCATGTGGACAATATGGCAGTAGTCCACCTTGTCAATCACCAAAAGGCTCGTGACTTGCGTGTTTTGCGGCTCCTGCGCGCATTCATGCTGCGGTGTCTGCAATTAAATATTGTCTTTAAAGCACGGCATGTTCCTGGAACTTCTAATTGCATCGCTGACTCTTTGTCTCGCTTTCAGTGGTCCGAATTCCGCAAATTGGCTCCTGGGGCGGACCTGGAACCAACGGCGATCCCACAGTACGTATGGGACCTGGGGGATTGAGGGTACACCATTTGGTCGAAAATTCAGTGGCTGACTCCACAAGGCGGGGTTATGTGAAGGCTTGGCATGAGTTTCTGCAGTTTGGTAAGGATTTGGCGGGGCCAATCAGGGCCGGGTTATCCGATGAACAATTCCTCTTGCAGTTTGTTTTACATTTAGCGGACAAGGGCCTCTCGCCCACAACCATTTCTGGCAAGTTGGCTGGGGTTTCTTTTTATGGGCAGCTTTGGTGGGGGAGGGATCCTGTTGGGGGGGTGTTGGTTCGTAAAGTGTTGAAGGGTTTGACTAGGCTTCGGGCTGGTGGTCAGCAGCTCCGGCAGCCGGTGACTTTTGATTTGCTCCAGTTGCTTTTACCGGAATTAGAGGTGTGTTGCCATGATGCTTTTGAGTGTGCCAAATTTCGTTTGTGTTTTGTCTGGTTATTCTTTGGGGCATTTCGGGCCTCAGAGTTGTTGGGGTTGCGGGGTAGGGTGGGTATGACCAGCAGTGAGGTGGTGTTGGAACAGGACAGAGTGCGGCTGTGGCTGCGGGCGTCCAAAACCGATCAGATGGGGAGGGGTAAGTGGGTGTTCCTGGGCAGGAGTGGTGTCTCTGCATGTTGCCCGGTGGGGGAATGGGAAGCTTTTGTGTCCTCCCAAAATTTTTCCCAGGGGCCCATTTTTTGTCATGCTGATGGGAGCCCTATAGTTGCACCTCAATTGTTGGCTGTATTACGCAAGGTTTTGTTGCGCCTGGGGAGGGATCCTGTTCAATTTGGTACCCATTCATTCAGGATTGGGGCGGCGACGAAGGCCGCTAGGTTGGCGTGGGATTGGTCACAAATTTGTCGCATTGGACGTTGGCGCTCCAAGTGTTGTGAAAAATATGTGAGAAAATAGTACATTTTTGCTTGTCTAACATTTCTTTTTCTCCTAGGTCCTTGGCCCTCAGTCGCCGGATCCAAGAGGAGGGTGTGGATCTTGGGGCACTCTTTTGTTAAACGGGCAGCTTTAGCCGCTGCCAGTCAGCTTTGTGGGTGATCACTTGGTTTAAACAGCATGACGCATGAAGTCTCCTGGCATGGAACGGGGGGCATGCGATGGGGTGGTCTTTTTCCCGCCTTGGCTACTTTGGTTTCACAGTGTTTGGGGGGCCCTCCGGATCTCCTGGTGCTGCATTTGGGCGAAAATGACTTAGTTTCACTCTCCGGTTTGACTTTGTTGAAATTAATGAAACAAGACCTGGAAATCATCAAGATCACATGGGTGAGCACCATGCTGATATGGACTGAGTTTGTGCCTCGTTTGCAATGGCGTGGGGCGAGGAGCCATTCCGCCCTGGAAAAGGCTCGACGGAAAGTTAATAGAACAATGCGACTTTTTTGTCACTATTTAGGTATCTACAGTTTGGATCATTACCATTTAAAAGTCTCTGAACAGCATTTATTCTGTGAGGACGGTGTACATCTGTCTTCATTGGGCATTTCTTTTTACCTTTTGGAACTCAGGGATTTGATTAGCAAAGTTCTTCAGGTGCAGTTGTGGTGTGCTCCTTCCTTTCCTTTTTTAGGTGGGGCAGGAAAACGCTAAAGGTTTTCCTGGGTGGCGGGTTTTGCTAGCGGGGTGGGCAGCCTGGAGCGGGTTGGCCATCCTGAAGGGTAGCTAGTTGGGTAGTACTAGGGGTAGTAGGCAAGAGTTAGTTCGGGTTTTTGGGATTTAGGTTTTGTAGGCTCACTGTAGAGTTGAATTATGGTAAATAAATAAATAATGAATGTGTTCACGAAATGTATGATGCACCTGTCTTAAAATAAAGTGGCCTTTCTTGCTCCTAAAGAGGTGTGGACAGTGATTTCTTGCGCGAGGGGGGACCCAGGGAGAGCTAGGCGCGAGCCGGTCTCTTCCTGGGTATGTTCGCGCGAGAGTCAGGGCAACAGGTGGGGTCTGATTAGGGGAGTAGATATAAGGGAGTCAGGCTGGCGGTTGGGAACTGCGTGGCGGGAAGCTAGGGAAGGGAGGTTTTGTTTTGCCCCACCCACCCTCCCTCTTTTTTATTTTATTTTTTGGGTTTTTATTTTGCGGTGCTCTAGGTGCTGCTTTGTTTTTTAGGTTTGCCATTGTTAGGACAGGTGTCTTTGTTCTTTTAGGAGGCGGGTTTTGCTAGCGGGGTGGGCAGCCTGGAGCGGGTTGGCCATCCTGAAGGGTAGCTAGTTGGGTAGTACTAGGGGTAGTAGGCAAGAGTTAGTTCGGGTTTTTGGGATTTAGGTTTTGTAGGCTCACTGTAGAGTTGAATTATGGTAAATAAATAAATAATGAATGTGTTCACGAAATTTATGATGCACCTGTCTTAAAATAAAGTGGCCTTTCTTGCTCCTAAAGAGGTGTGGACAGTGATTTCTTGCGCGAACAGCTCTAGGTAAGAGCCAATGAAAGTCTGTCTGCAGGCAGCTAAATTTGCCGGGCATGGGGTAGTGCAAATTACAGGGCGCCGGCGCGGGGCCAGGCGGCACTCTGAATGCATGCAGGGTCGACTGTTAAGGGCGATCCAGCATGACTGGCAGTATGCAGCTGCACCTAGCGCTAAGCTAGGGGTGCTGCTGTGGAAAACGCACTTCACAGGATCCCCATGCGTGCCCAGAAGTTTCCAGGCAACAATAAAACAATTGTCTGGGAAGATTGAGGCAACCGACGTAATTAATGTTCCTACTGGGGAGAGACCTGGGAATTGGTGGCAGTCTTTAACCATACCAACTGCACAGGCACTTCGTTATGGGCGCAAGTAGGCTGGGAAGCACGGCGATGCTAGCTGGCACACGCATGCTTAATTCTGCCACTATTTTCCTGCTAGATGGTGCATCACTCGATCGCACATGATTCGTATGGTGGGCGGTGCCACCCCTGTCTGCGAAGCGTTTTGTACCGTTTATTTATTGTTTGGCACTTCTCCATAGCGCAAGCTCAACCCGAAGGTACTAGAGCGCCTTCCATAACACATGTTGCATTACACAAGGACCCCTTCGTGTTACTTGTGCGGGAATATATGTGATTATTATTATTATTATTATTTTTTCTAATCATAGGTTGTTTAGAGCAGACAGTGGGACTCGAACCTGGAACCCGGCTTCAACGCCCGATACAATTGCGTCCTCTGCGCTGGCCATTTCCGGCCGGGTTTTTCTGTCAGGGTCGCATAGATATGTTAACTATACTTGCAAGGGGTTCTTTATTATTGACCCTTTCGGCATTCCGCATGTCCAAGTCTGTGCACTGCGTGGCAGCTACCATAATACAAACTCACCGGCTGGCTGTGTGACTTCGTTCGATACCTGTACACACTCGCAGCCCTGCACTGGTCAAGAGTCCGAGATCGCGCTGGCGCTCTGCTCGCCGATTTTTGGCAAAATGCAAGACTGGCATTTTAAACTATTTACCTGAATCTGCTTGGTGCTTAATTCTCACCGATCCTTACAAGCAGCAACTATTCAGCTTTCCTGTTCGCACCTATCCCCATGGTGAAACGACAAGGCCGGCGGCACCTTGGGCAGGGTTTCACAGTTTGTTTTACCAATTAAGCCCCATATGGTGTATATGTAGGGAGCGTGCAGGGAGCGGCTGTAGGTTTTGGCCGATTCTCTCCGGGTGCCATGACCCGCCTCGCTCGTTCATATTTACCACGCGGGTACCTCTCTATCTCTCCCTCACATGCAAACTGTCTGATATTACCTTTGAAGATCGTTAGGTGAAAGCCTACACATTGTGTTGCGGAAACACCTTACTACTCACAATATGCACCCAGTATATCGGACGAGGTACCCCAAGGAGAGGAATGTTCATTTATGTTATTCTCCCGTCCAGCCACAAAATCTAGGTGTGCGCGGGACCCGGTGGCGGACTAGTAGCGAGAGCGAGTGGACATAACTCTCCCTGGACAAGACTGTATTCGGTCTCGCTCTTCCCGCCAACACGCTACCGGTCTGTCTTTCTTAAGTTACCTGAGGGTGCGCTGCAGGGTGGCAACGACGGACTCCTGCCCCGTAGCCATAGGCCATGCCGTCGCTTCTGCCCCCTGGCCGCCTTACCTCAAACACTCGTGATAACCTCGTCACCGGCCACACCGCGCCCGCAAGCCTTGCATGCAGGCCTCCTGACTCAGTCTTCGGAACTTGCGTCCTCACTTAGACGGTGGTCCTCTGCCGGTACGGGGGACCCCTGCATTGGTTCCTGGTTCGCGGCAGTGTGTTGGGCAGACTGTAGACCCCCTGGTCGTCGCTGTGGGTGCCGACTTTGAGAGCTTGTATTCCTGCTCGACCCATCTTCTTTGCAGGGACCGCTGCCCGATGCTTTTCTTCGATGCCAATCACATGTTGGCTCCTTTTTCCGTCGACCCGGAGCTCGATATTGCTCCGTCGCCGAGCCGTTCGGCCCCGGCGTTCCTCCTGCGGTGAGCCCTTAAGGATCCTTTTGTCATTCCCACGGCCGACACTCCGACCTGCCCGCCCGTCTGCTCCCTCGCTGATCGGACAGCTGATTGCGGCGCAGCTCCTGGCGGCGCGGGCCTGGCGGGTGACGGAAGGCCTGTGTGGTCCACAGCTGTTGTAGGCCTCAACCGAGGGGTGGATCACCCGCGTACCTGACTGCTCGGTCCTTGGTCCCCCGCCAATCGCCTCACTTGGCCGGCTCACCTCGCCGAATATTGCGGACTGGTCGTGGAGGTGCAGGGAGAAATAATTGCCCAGCCTGCCTCGGAAGAGCCCGCCGGCGCACCGTTGATCTTGAAACCCAGCGCTGGTCCCCAACGCTTCCTCCTCTGCTGGTACCGCCGACAGCGTTTCGCCTTGTTCTTGGTCCGGGTTCATCTCCAAAAATTCAGGTGCGCCGCTTCCCCCGCTCCACGAAAATTAGGAGCTATCTGGGGGGAGCGGTGGCTTATATCCCCCCTTCTAATCGTCCGCTCCATGCAGCTGCCCCCCCATTGGGGGGTTTGTACCAAGCTGTCCCCCCCTATTGGCTGGGGGTTCCTTGGTGCCAACAGGATGTCCCCCTGAGAGGTGTTAAGCCCTCCTGCCGCTTCTGGGCGCCCAGAACTGGTTCTTCCACTGGGGCTCGGCGTGGGTTAAGGCGCCGGCCCTTGAGCCTCCCCCCCCCCTTCAGGGGGGGGGTGTAGCGGCCTCTGCAATAGGAGATGAAGCTGGGTTAAGGACCAGTAATGCATTGTGATCTAGCGTTCTTTAAAGCTGAGTCGGCAACTGTTTCATAAATTGGGGCAGTGTTGGGGCAGTCCTGGCAGATACAGGAAGGTTGGGCCATATTATCAAGAAAGGGCGATACATTATCGCCGCTTTTATCAGCAGGAAACTGCCGCTAAAGCGGCGATAATGGGTTTGATAATATGCCCTTGAGTATTTCCATAGCAGCCCAGGTTCTGGTGTTAACCTAGGCTTTTATGGGAATTCTCATTTTATGGGAATTGTTCTAGATCTTGAATGAATAGATGGAAAAGGCCTTCTGTTCTTCCTTTTTCTTTTTTTGCAGTTCTTAGTCTGTAGTCTCTGTTGTCAGCATTGTCAGAATGCCCATGAATATAAATGTTTGTGGAAGTTGGGACGGGAATATCTCCTGCATAAGAAAAGGGCATGTACCCATTCTCTGAGTGACCCAACTACATGTGATGTTTGTTATTCTGACATTTTTTTGTATCAAGTTCACATGCCAATCCATTGTTTGCCCTGAGGCCTAATCCTTCCCTTAGATTCAGAGGTCCAGTTTGTGGTTCTGTGACTTGGACAGGCACACCAAGCAAGCCATGTAGCTGTATTGGGACCACTATTCATGTCCTGGGTTGTCAAGATTAAGTGAAGGTGGCACCATACAATTTTTATAACTTTAGCATTAAACAGACCTCTTTCTCTGATTAAAGAGTGTGGCACCTTCTGGTCCCATTTGTGAAATTTTCCACTGCCAAGAGATGCCCAGGGCCTCATTTATGAGGAATTGACATAGGGCAGAAATGCAAGTCTTCTAGCTGTGCTGTCCTACGCCAATCGGAAAGGGCAATAATGCACCGTATTCATGAAATAAGATGCATTCCGGCCCTTTCACCCCTGCGCTGATGTACAATTTGCAGCCTAGCACCAATGTAGGCACGCTTGCACCATGGTGTAAGAGTGCCTCCGTTGCTTGCAGGATAGTTTTTGTGCAGAAAGGGGCACCTTCCTTCAAAAAAACAATCTAGAAAGGTTTTTTACTCTTTCTTTTTGTGTTGCACAATGCGGCACACATGGAAAGAGGAATAAACGTGAAGAAATAACATTTTTCTCCTTGTTACACCTGCTCTGGGGAGATATAAGATTTTGGTGCTGCCTCAGGTTTACGTGATTGAGTAAATCTGGGGCAACGCCAACATCCGTGGGTGCTGCATGGGGAAACCCACTGCAATGCCCATGTAATGCCGCCTTGCTGTAGAGTAAGGCAAGGCAGCGACTTGCGCTGCTTTGTCTTACTCCATATCTATGAGGGGATGCAAAGTGGCATTGTGTCACCTCTTAGATATGCAAGGAGAGACTTGCGCCACTGGTGCATCAAAAAAAGTGACTCTACTGCGGCGCAAGCCTCTCATAAATGAGCCCCCGAGATCCTTGCACCGACACCTTGTATGACTGTCGAGTGCATATTGTGTAAAGTGTGCATGGTAGTGATCCAGCGCTGATACCAATAATTGACCAGGGATAAATACTCAACAACATCACACTACAATGGCCCATACACATTCACCCAGTATCCCTGATGTGCAGGGGTCAATTTATTTGTTTAATCAATTACTTCATTTTATAGATTCCTTTGGGACATCCTTTGAGTAACTAATCCTTGATATCAACTTTCTTAAAGTAAAAGGTCGCTATTAGGAGTATAAACTGACCCAGCTCCAGGGGAACCACTCAACGGGGAAACTTACCGTAGCCTTTATGGAAGTCAAAGAGCAGTACATACTAGAGCCTACGCTCAATGACATCAAAGTGGCTGACGCAAGGAAGCTCTATTTACAATTTAGGCATGTTGAATTGCCACTGCGTGCTTTTACGAACAGATGGGTGGGCCCACAAACACTGGGTTGCCTGGCCTGCAATTGAACAGAAGAATCTGAATACCACTTGTTATTTTTCTGTACTGGCCATAAGAAAGCAAGAAAACGATGGCTGGTTCAGATTTGGGGACTAGGCAATGCTCAGAGGCTTTTAGGCTCCTTAAATACAATGCTAGCCTCTCCATAGGTTTCTCGGTGGCAGGCTTTTTTTTTTCCATGTGGTGTACCTGAAGAGTTTTTCTAAAAAAGTCCCCTAAAGTTGGTGATTAAATCTGGGTACACCCTCATTTTCTTTTCTTTTTTAACCATAGGAATTTTATACGAAGTGTATGTTTATTTTAGCAGTATTTTAATAATGTATCATATTAAACATGTACTTTACTTGGTGGGTAGGACAATCAAGAAGTAGAACTGTCTAATGGTATACAACAATGTTTTTTAGCAGCCTCGCTGATAGAAGTAAACTGCCAATATATGAAATCTCCATCTATCACTTTAGGCACTGCACATTTCCTATAATTCATTGCACAAGCACTTTAATGTACCCAGTTATGCTGCTAATAATTGTCTTATTGACTGTACCAAGCACTTTACACTAACATATAAAATATTGTTTTATCAGTTGATCGGAGAGTTACAGCATGTGTGGAAAAATACCCTGGTATTGTAAATTGAACTTGCGCACTACATATTCAAGCAAATGTAAACCGTGCGTTGGACTTGGCCCTTTTGGCAGGTTCACCCCAAAACTTTTTGCATTCTCCTAGCCTGTTTCTGTAACCTGGTGTTGGTGATTTTAGGCCTCTGCACACTTTTTAACTGCGGTCCAGTGTAAAGTGCGTGCGCTCTCTGTGTATGTGTGGTGAGAGTGGACTGCCCTCCCATAGAAATGCAAGGGGATATGTGTGTCCATGGTAGTTCCTGATGTGTGGGGAGTGCAGGGTCGAATTTGGTATGTGCGCACTCATGAGACTAAATGCTGCGCAATGATGTGCGCAGATTTATTGTGGGTAGTGGAGAAGTGCCACTTTTGGAAGTTGGCATGTCTGTGCAGTGTAAATGAATTGACTGTCTGGCTTGTGATTGGCTGGAGCTGGCTGGTGTGCCTGGCTCCAGGAGTCAGGATAGGTCTGCCCGGTGGTGAATGGGGAGATCTGCAGGTTGATGTCAGGAAGGAGTTGCACCTGGGACCTGAATAGGGCTGGGCCTTCCCTCCACAATGCCGGCTCCACCCCCTGTGGTGTGTCTGATGGCCCTGGCCTGTCCTGTGAATAGGGAGAGGGGCTGAGCAAAACAAAGTGCTCCAGAACCAGTTGCATCTGGTCCGCCCCTTGCCTGTACCTTTGGAGACAAAGGATTTCTATGTATAAAAAGGGGCTGTCACCCAATGAAAAATGTTCTGGATTTGATACTTGAAACTACCCCAGGGGCGTGCTGTTGCTGGGGACCAGGGGAAAGCTTGCCTCCCTGGGTCCTGCCCTGCCCCTGGATGCTTGGAGGATTTCTTCCTTTGCTAAGGAGCTGGTTACTCCATTTCTTTGACCCAGGACTGCATCTTTTAGCACCCTGAACGCTCTACCTTTATCTCTGAAAGGATCTCTGCAGCGACGCACTGGTTGGGTAGAGAGAGAGGGAATCCCCAGCGTTGGGATTCTGCCATAGTACCGACCGTAGCGGGTGCCCACCCCGCTTATTTTGATATTCACCTGCAGGTGCCCACCCTGCCTGATGTCCGCTTGTTTGATTATGTCCAGTGCGCAGGTGCCCACCCTGTGTCTTCGTTTTGCGTTGTCTTCCACGCCGGTGCCCACCTCACTTATGGGAGCCTTTCAGCGGGTGCCTACCCCTTGGAAATACTTTTGATCCTGAGGGAGCCTACCCCTCATTGTGCGGAGTGAGTCAAATCACCGCGGCGACCCGAGTCGGGGACAGGGCGGAAGTCAGGCAACACTGTGCCTGGTGGCGGGCGGAACTTCCGGTTTTGTGAGGGAAGTCCAGCGCATGCCGCCACGGCCTGGGAAGCTACCTGGAAGTGAAGAGGTGGAGGTGCGGGGCTCCCGTAAGCTGGTGGGAGCCCTGGTGCACAAAGCGATGGCCCAAGTCCAGC
This sequence comes from Lissotriton vulgaris, assembly GCF_964263255.1. Taxonomy (NCBI): domain Eukaryota; kingdom Metazoa; phylum Chordata; class Amphibia; order Caudata; family Salamandridae; genus Lissotriton; species Lissotriton vulgaris. Next base: position 337,859,793 of record NC_141700.1, read on the forward strand.
GGGAGCCTACCCCGCCTTCTTGTGCCCAGCAGAGTGCGGCGGTGGGACTCCTGTGCAATGCCCGCAAGAAGTGGAGGAAGATGGGCAGGAGCCCCCCCGCCTACAGGGAAGCTGCAGAGTGCAGCAGGATGCCCGACGAAGCCTCCCCAGTGGAGTGGGGAGAAGCAGAGGGCCGGTCCCGCTCCAGAGCCCGGAGGAGTCCAGCCAAGCAGCCGGTGAGTAAGGCTCGGTGGGGGGGGCAACAGCTGTTGGGTGTTGTTGTGCCCAGGGGGCCCAGAGTCATAGCGGCCCTGTGTGCAATGGACCACTCCAACGTGGGCGCACATGGTATTTAAGGGCCTCAGTGGGGGTTCAGATGGCCAGTGGTGCCCAGGCCGCTCCCACGCTATGGGGGCATGTTCAGTTCTAGAGCCAGTATGCTCCAACATTTGGGGGGCATCTTTGAGCATTTAAGGAGCCTGTGGGTTCCTACGGCACAGTTGATTTCAGAGCTTATGAGGCTCCAACGTTTTGGCCCCATTGTTTTCAGAGCCTGTGTGGCACAACGTTTGGTGCATTTCGGGCAGGGGCACAGTGAGTCCAGAGGGGCCCAGGTTTTTATTTGTTGTGGCACATTGGCATAAGAGGGCACAGTGGTGCTAGGCCTCATCTTTTAAAGACACAGCTCCCCAGCAAGTAGTGGGCAGCTGCACCATTTAGGTCACAATTCTTGACTTTGGGGGCATTCCTGAGTTAGGAGTGAGTTGCACTCCTTTGCCCCTGACACAGCTGCGCAGCACTTAGTGTCAGCTGCATCGTTTAGGCCCCTTGTGATGGTTCTCAGCTGCCCAGCAAGTAGTGGGCAGCTGCAACATTTAGGTTTGCGCAGATGGCGCACCCCTGACTGGTGCTGCCCTGGCAGCGCACCCTGACATTCTGGACACAGGGCATTTGAGCCCCCCTTTTGGAGATGGCCAGTTGGCCAGGGGGACTGGTAGATGTATAGGGCGCAAGGCCCTAATGGGATTTATGTGCTCATGCAAAGTGGTGCTAGGAAATGTAATGCATTTAGTATGTTTTACACACCCTGTTTTGATACCTCTAGATATGGTTAGGCTTATGAGGTTGTTTTACCTATTTACGTTTGTGTTAGTGAGGTTATACTTCACTCTGTGCTTTACACCCCTAATGTGAGTTGTACTTAGGAGGTAGGGTCTAATGTGTTTAGACTAGTGAGGAGATTGCATAATGTGTTTATGCTGGTGAGGTTGGCACAGGATGTAATTCGCACCTGATGTGACTGTGCATAATGTAAAGTTATGTTACAGGTTGAGGTAGAGTACAGTGATTACCAGTGGTTACTGGTTGGATGTTTATGACCTATGTTACTTTTACCAATTTCTGCTAAGTGCTAATCCTGACAGTGGCCCACGTGGCCCTGTCCTGTATAAATAATTCCTTGTGAATATTGCCCGTGCCAGTTGGCACAGTGTATGTTATGTGTTTACTATTCTAATGTGTTATGAGAATACAAAGGTTATTTTTATATAACCTTGCGTGGAGTTCCTTTTATAGTGTGCCTGGGATGTTGTAGCTGTGTGCATGCACAAATGTAAATGTAAATGTAAATGTAAATGTATAGGCATTTATATAGCGCACTACTTACCCATAGGGTCCCAAGGCGCTTCGACCGCTGCGAAACCCTTCCTGGCTTCCCTGAGAGATGGTCCCTTAATGGGTATCTCCAGGGTGAGACCAGGCATCCCCGGCGGTCTGGTGGGGCCGTTAGTGAAGATGAGGCAAGCTAATGCCCAGAGTTGCCGAGTGTGATCGCTGATCAGAGTGGGCACCGAGGCGAGAGAATTACCGAGTCCGCTGACCCTGGTCCAGAAACCTGCCGCGCCGGGAATCGAACCCTGGTCCCGGGCCGTCCTCTGCTCTCGGGTCTGCCGCCTCTAACCAGTGAGCCACACTACTTCACTCGCAAATGCTTTACACATTGCCACTAGGGTGAGCCTGACTGCTCGTGCCAAGCTACCAAAGATGTGAGCAGAGGTTATCCTTGGCGTGTAACTCCCTTGCCCTGACTAGAGTGGTGGTTTTTGCCTGGCTTTGGCGCAAGCCTTAGCCAACCAGAAATCCCATTTCTAACACCGTGATTTCAGGATTGATTGTAATTTGGATTTCTGCAGGTTACACTTTGCAGCTAGTATACAATGCCACTTGATGTTATTAATTATTTTTCTGTTCAAAATGCTTTTATGTTCATATTGACTGAAATAAAGTTCTACAATAACAACAACAATACTGAACAACATCAAACTACAATGGCCCATACACATTCACTAAGTATCCCTATTGCGCTGGGGTCAATTTATTTGTTTAATCAATTATTTCCTTTTATAGATTCCTTTGGGACATCCTTTGAATAACTAATCCTTGATATCAACTTTCCTTCTACTTGGTCGATGGACCAATTAGTTGAATAGTTGATGGCAATGATAATTACCACCTTACAAATAGATTCATCTAAAATGATGCATATCGATGTATTATTGACGGAGTGGGCAGGTGGAAAGACAAAAGGTTCAGAGACAAATACATTAATATTTAGATTCTGCACTGATATAGGCTAAATACAAACCTATCGGTCTGAAGGGAAACCACCCCCTCGACCCAGGAGATGATGGGGGTTCCCTGGAAAAAGAATCAGGGAACAAAAGGTATAAGGACAGGAACTGGACAGGTTAGAAACAGCTAGGCCTTTCTGCAAACTGGCAGACAGCGACGCATCTCCCCTCTTCTCTCCTGTCAACCTAAGCTCTAAACCACACCCCTAAAGGCACGCAAGTTATACCCTAAAATTGACATGTCCATCACACAATTGTTGCTAATTACTATTGAACTCGCAGAGGGGTTGGTGGGCTTGGGAGGTGGCGTTGTCACACCACCATGATTTCACCTTGTATTCAACAACTTCATTGTGAAAATGAGTTCCCATGTTCTGAATCGCAGGTTGTTCTCATGTTCCCCATACAAGATACCATTCTCTTTTCATATAGTAACATCTTTGCAGAGTATATCTCCGGTCCCACACCTGGGTACAGTAGTTGGCAGTTGTCTGACACTCTGACCTTCACTCTTTCATGTCATCTGCAGTGCACTGCATGTCTTGCTTGCCTTGTGACAGAACGGAATCACTAGTTGAAGCTACCCCCCTCCCACCTTAGACAAGTTAGGAAGATGGTGGCTTCGTTCAGCACACTAAAGTAAATGAAAATGAACATTTATAAGTTATATGATAATGAAACCTTCCCTGTTTACCACGCACCTTTCACTATTCCCCATTAATGTTACCAGGCATAAGCTTAGTGCAAAGCCACGTTCATTATTAATTTGAAGCAGGAAGCAACATGCAAAATACTGAGGCACATGCGGCCTATTCATGCAACTTCTTAGTTTCTTCCAAAGCACAAAAGTATTACAATACTATGTAATTACTTGTTAATTAACCCCTTCCATGCTGATGACGGCGCCCATCCGTCATGCATCACGGTGCTCGTGTGCTTATGGCGGCTGGGGGCCATCATAAACCCATTCACTCTTTAAAAGTCCAGCACAGCAGCAGAATCGGCCCAGCATGGAAGGGGTTAAGGCATGCACAAACCAGTTCCCTTATGTTTATGTTGGTGTACGTTAGTTTACTACATCTACTTACTGTTAGTACTTATTATGTTTGTATCGATTCAATCAGATTTCATTTTTGCGAAACCCTGCTCTATCAATTTCCCCCCTCTGATGGCTTTTCGGAGTCATCATAAAATACCTCTCATACCAAGTGCCATCTTTATTCAATTTAAAACTCTGTATTCTTCTCTCTTTTTATGGCACCCTCATCTAAATCTTTCTTCAAGTCATAGCACTCTCCTTTAATCTCCTCTAATTCTATCTCTTCTCTTTTTCTCCTTTTTACTCTTCGTTTATGCTTAGTTTCTGTCAATTCTTTCCTTTCACCCTTCCATTTACAACATGTATATGTTGTTATTATTATTATCATTAAAACTATTATTGGTATAGAGATTATTGGCATTACTTTTTTCTTAAAAGACTACGTCCAAAGATAGAAAACCACTTACCTATAGAGGAGAAACTCTTACCAAGTATCTCCCATACACCGCACCCTCCGGTTGGGTCAAATCTTTATGTAATTTCATAATATTCTTCAAACATCCCTCAATTCCTTTACTCTTATCAGGGATATTTGTGCATCAATGACTTTCAACATACCACAGACTCCACTTTCTTTTGGCAATAGGCTACCAAGGGCAAGTCGATTTTGCAAAACCATCAATCTGTTTGCAACCATTTCCGTGTCAATCATCAAGAACCTACCAGCAGTATCCATAGATAAATGTATTGCTGAGAAACATGCTCTTTTGTTACGTGTTTGTCCTTGCTTTATTTCGTTCAGTTTATGATTGCTTCGGTCCATGTGATACACTTTCGGAAAGACAATAGCAAAATAACAACTTACATACCAACATCCAGGCAATCTATAATAGGCTTTCTGGCCACACACATAATAAACTCCTGGAAAAACAGGATCAGTTCCACCTTTCAATCCCCATCCTCCAGTAATTTGAAAGGTATGCTCACATTCACAAGAACCAATAAAGTAAATATTATAGTTAGTTTTTTTCTAAGCAAACACATTTTCCCCTTCTGTGACCAGTTCAGAGACATTGCGTATTTTTCTGCCTTCTATTAATTTCCTTCTCTAAAATCCCATGATGGTACCCGGGACATCTGTTCAGCAGCTATTTATCTGGAAACTTTCTTTTCTATTTTCTACCATCTCTACAAACATTTTCTCCTCAACCCTCAAACTACAGGTTAAGTTATTTGTATAAGCGTACTCTGCGCCTAAGGTTTTAGTTATATGAAAACATTCTCCCATGTATCGGGCATTCTTACCACTTTGTAATTTGTTCAGTTCTTTAATAAGGGGAATTTCAGAAAATACTAAATCTATATTAGAGAAATGGTACTCAAGATTCCCCGTTCCTTCTGTAACGAAACTGGTGCTATGTAAAGCACTCTGATACCCAATGTCTCGGGTCTAGTTTGCGCTATATAAAAATAAAAAATAAAAAAGAACATAAAACATACTTGTAAGTATAATGCATGATACACCATAGGTTAATGGATGGTGGTTATAGGTCACCCCTTCTGTAACTGATGAAGGTAACTGCATGCACACGTCACACTCACTCACATTCATAGTTTGAATATATTCATAGAGTAATATAGTAAAGACATTTAATGAGAAATCATTAATTGATTTATCATGATGGAGAATACTTTCATCAAAGGGCACTATATTAGTATTTGGGGTTTCATTAGTGACATCACTCATTCACTTATTACATCATTAGTATTGTTTCTTTTATCAGTTACCATTAAAATAGGTACAAGGACAGTTAATATTAACTATATAGATGTTAATAACAAAACACTACATAAGCAAGCTTTAATAAACCTATGTTTTAGACTAGATTGTGGAAGTTCAGTCATTTCTGCTTCAGCCTTTTTGTTTCTATATAAAAATAAAAATCTATCTATACCTTTAAATACCTAAAATAAAAGTTAAATAAAATAGTAGTGTAAGCCTACACTTCAAGGCTTTCTTATGTACCCTCTTCTTTTATTCTTTTTCTTCAGTCTGCTTTGAATCTTTATTTCATTTTCTTTCAATCAACAAGGTTGCACCTTATTTTGTTACAGGTCTTTTAAGGAGGTCTTAGTTTGCTTTCATCAATTTGCTCAGTGTCAGAATTGTCTTTTTCTTTACTTGGATCAGAGCTTTCAATTTCTTCCAAAATTACTTATGTCCATTCAGGAGCTCTGCATTTTCTACTCTGAATTCTTACTTTTTTTGTCTTTCGTACTAATTCTTTTCCCGAATTTTCTTGATCTGTTTAACTTGAAACCTCATTACTTTGTTGCGGTTTTTTCTTAACCTTCTCTTCACAAGAGTGTACTTTAGTCTTTTCACTCTACTTGGCCAAATATCACCTTTTCTTGGTTTCTTTGCTTTGACCACTTTTTCACCTTCTACCTCTGATTCACAGGCTCTTTTGCTTGCCCTTTCTTCTGACTGTTTTTCTTCTTGATTTTCAGTTTCTTCGTGTTCTTCTGTTTCATAAATAACTTCTCTTTCAACTGTGAACTCACTTACTTCTGGTTCAAATACAGTTTCACCTGTTTCAGGTTCAGCTGGAAGTTCACTTTCTTCTGGATCTTCAGTGAACTCACTTCTTCCCGGCTCAACGGCAGTCTCCTGGATCTTGCGCCTACTCTATACAACTTGTGCTCAGCTGTTCACCATCTGTTTGTTTGTCAGAATCTGTCACTCTAGATTCATCAGCTTCACACACTTCAGCCACTGGTCTTTCATTTTGATTCACCAGCTGTGGCTCCCTAGGTCTTTCATTGGGATCTAAGGTTCATTTGGTGTGGCTTGCCTGGATCCAATTTGGCAAGCCAGCAGACTTCACTCGTCACCAGTATGATTTGGTATGGTCTGTGGCACCTGGGATCTAAACACAATTCTATTTACGTGCTTCTTGATGTAAACTCATTCACCAGGACTCAGATCATTGTCCTTGATTCTTATGTATTGTTGTGGCATTTTCTCCAATCTGGTGAGACACAGAACGTACCAGTTCAGCCAATCCTTTGCAATAGTCAAGCACCAGATCATCAGATATACTCATCAGTTTGTTCACTGGTATATATGCCTGTCTCATTGCACATCCCATGAGAATTTCATGGGGACTCACTCCAGTCTTTTTGTCAGGAATGCTTCTCAGACTCATTAGCACAAGGGGTAAAGTGTCAGGCCATTTCAGTGATGTGGATGCACACACTTATCCTAACCTGGATTTTATAGTGCCAATTATTTGCTCAACCACTCCAGATACTTCAGGTCGATAGGCACAATGCAGCTTCTGTTAAATCTCAAATGCTGCACAAATCAGCTGAATTATCTCATTATTAAAATGTGTTCCTTTATCTGTTTCCAAAGTGACTGGAATTCCAAATCTAGGAATCAGTTCTCTCAAAAGTAGTTTTGCTACTGTAAGGCTGACACTCCTTCTCATGGGATAGGCTTCCAACTAACAACAGAAGAAGAAACAATGATTAGCACATATTTAAGCCTGTTGCAAACGGGAAGCTCGATAAAATCAAGCTGGAGTCGGGTAAATGGACCTCCTACTCTCCCAATTTATCTCCAACTGACAACTGTCTTTCTGTCTGGATTCTGCTGCTGACATATAATGCAACTCTTGTTCTGAAAGACAAGCGAACCCAATTTAGGATCAGTCAGGGACCTTGGGATCTTAACTTATTATGAGAGACAATGGTCGCTGGGCAAGGAGAAAATAGAGGGAGGAAATAAATATAGACCCAATCGGTGCTATATTTTTGGCCTTATCCAGCTGGATAAATGGATATGAGTGTCAGATTGCTGAGACTGGAGGTATTCATTTTGGATTGACCTTCATTTTACATTGCTCAAGATGGAGGCTGTGGTACTATATAGGGCCCAATTCAAATAGGTAAACGTAGACCAGTAGTCTAAGTTTAAACCTCAAGTCTAAGTTTAGACCTGAACTCTAAGGGCCCAATTCACAAAGGCAAGCTTGGAGTTCAGATCAGAAGGAGGTGATAAGCTTGGCTGAGTCACTGCCCACATGAGCATTTCTGCTCATTTGCATGTCTGGTACTTACACAGGTTCATGCTTAATAATGAGAGCCCACCATCCGAGTCAAAGCCATTCCCTCAACTGAACATTGAATGTGACCTTTGCTACAATAACTACATATTTATGTGAGATTTATGTTTTAACAATAACCCCCTTAAAGAAATCTGTTTACTGAAGGAAATGCAACGTTGCCTACATGACACCTAACCCAGAAAATCTACTTATTGGTGCCCACAGTCAGATGTCTCTGGTGTTTTTATCTAGTCTTCGGATTCTACGTAGATAACTCTGTAGCACCCATAGTACACAACCTTGTGTTGATTTAGATTTTTTGAGTGCACTATCCAACTTGGCGTCCTTATCTCATTTTGGTGTCCTTAAAATACTTCTTATTATACTAAAAGGAAAGCGCTTGGCTGGACAATGTAACTATTGTGCCTAATGCTTGGTTGTTTGAGTTCAGAGCCTTTTCTCCTAACTCCACCTTATTGAGAAGTCTTTGGCAGCTTGTTCTCGCTACCTTGAGAGTCAAGTGTGTAATGGGTGCCCTTGACCCAGTCTGCAGAGCCATAGTAGAATAGATCCCAGGATACTAAAGTCAAGTAAAAAAAATCGCACAGTTGGGGGCCCACCAGCCCCTACTTGACCTGTGGCTGCTTGAATTTGATCTGACAGTGGGCACTCCGAGAGTTCCAAGGCAAACGATGCCACAAACCTTCCACTTCCACAGTGGGATTTACAGGTGTAGAGGTTATGTTTACTAGAATTCCCTACGTGAATTCCTGGCATGATTTAATGGTCTTGAGCTCTCTACCTAAAAGCTGGTTGAATTGGTACATTTAATGCACTTGTACGTCCCTAGGTATATGGTGCTTCATGTACCCAGTGCCTCTACATTAAATGTTAATGTGGGTTGTATCATTCATTTTGCCATCCACTAAAGTAGCCTTTTAAAACATGTCTCTGGACAGTTTTAAACTGACATTTCAATCTGACAAAAATAAAACATTTGCAGGCCTGAATCTCCCTTTTTAATACTTATTATTCACTCCTAAAGTAGACTGTAGCAGCTCATAGGGCAGGGTACATGGAACACCAAAAGTCATTTTTCACTGTTGTAAGGCTACTGAGATTCTTGGACAGACCTATTTGCTGTCCCTTGCTATCGCCGTGAGGGGAACAGCCATTAGAGGACCTGCCTGCTGCCACTTGCTATCACCGTGAGGGGAACGGCCATTAGAGGACTTACCTGCACCACTTGTCATTGCCGTGAAGGGAATGGCCCACGAGCACCAGCGCCGGCAGCCCCCATGCCTACATCTCCCAGGGGGCTGCGCGAGGCACCTACATCACACGTCATCGGAGGGTGTCAGAGGCCTTTAAAGCCAGCCCGGCCCTTTCGCAGCGCGGGACGCGCTTCTTGGACAGACCTATTTGCTGTCACTTGCTATTGCCGTGAGGGGAACGGCCATTAGAGGACCTAACTGCTGCCACTTGCTATCGCCGTGAGGGGAACGGCCATTAGAGGACTTACCTGCTGCCACTTGTCATCGCCGTGAAAGGAACGGACCACCAGCACCCGCGCCCGCAGCCCCCGTGCCTACATCTCCCAGGGGGCTGCGTGAGGTTCCTACATCACACATCATCGGAGGGCGTCCGAGGCCTTCAAAGCCGGGCTGGCCCTCCCGCAGCGCGGGACTTGCGCGGGCATGTCCGGGCGCTGGCCGGGCGAAGCCCAGGCCAAGGGTGGGCCCATCCACGCCTGTCAGCGGCAGGCAGAGGCTGGGCTGGGCCACACCCCTTTCAATGCTGCAGTTGAGCCCCTAACGAACTGGTTAGTGATACTGGACACTTTACTTGGAGAACTTGAACTATAACTGCTAGATTTTTGAGCATTTCTCCGTTTGCAGTCTGGAATCGCGACTTGTGATTTGTGATCTGAGGGAGAGAACTGTTAAATTTGTTACTGTTATATACTGTGGGGGTATTGTCTGACCTAGATAACTAGAGGTCCCTGTTACTTAAGCTCGAATTAAGGGGAGACGTAAGACTCAGGCAAACCAGGATGAGGTTTTGGGCAATGCTAAAGTAACCGTGACCACTATGGCCGCATTCCTGACCAGAGCAGCTACGGTGATAGATAGGGAGATTGAGCTGGTAAACAGACGTCTCTCAAGATCTCCAATTGCTGGCTCAGTGGCGCTCTTGGAGGGGGAAATAGCTCATCCAACTAACCACACTGATGAAACTGTGAACTCTACTCATATGCAGGGATTGGAGAATGGTATCCCCAATTCCAGTCTCAAAGTCTCAGTCAGACATTATTTCTGCTCCCCTATTTCCTGTTGTTACTATAGACAGTAAGCAGGGGGTTGCCCAACGTATTCAACCAGCTCCTGGTAGTACAGGTGAGGGAAAAAGCCCAACCATCAATACTCGTAGTAATACCAAAGCTGCTATAAGCCTAACTCACTGCAACCATTGGGGGGGGCACGCTGCTCTACTGGCAGCACCAAGAGAAAAGGAAAAGAAATGTCCTTTTTAGCAAAACAATCTAAAACTACTGTCCCATTTCCATCAGGTGGGGTAGTCCTGCCTGTGCCTGATCTTCCACTAATAGAAGTGTTTAATTCTACTCTGCTCAGCATATTAGAGGACACACTACGCCCAATTATGACCAAATTATATAATATTGAGCAAAGTATAGCTGACCAGTACACTATTATACAATCTTTTCAACACCACAGAAGTACAGCAGCAACCGCCCCCTCTGTTGCATTCACAGAATTTGTGAAGGCGCCTGCAGAGGGGATGGTTGTTGACCCCTGTCCTCAAAATAACTACGTCTCAAGGCCTATGACCCTGATTACTAGTTGTGTAGGGGGCGGAATGATAAAACCTTGGGTTGTTTGCCACCAGACGGAACTCATGTAGTAGAGAGTTCTGGTGTAGCAGTTAATGCTGTGGGAAAGTGCAGGATCAAATCAATGCTGTTCCATAGAACTTACCAACCATTGATCTACCCCCTCAATCAACCCCGCTGGTGGTAATCTTGGGTAATGTCCCTCCCCTCCCAGATGGAGCATAGGAGGATTATGGCCAACTAAAAAACAAAGTACCTCATTGGCAGTCTCGCAACACAGCTGCAGGACCAAATACTGTACATAATATTATCCTGGTTCGGCGTGTTGCTTGGTTAGGAAGCTCCAGGAAAACTAGAAGGGGGGACTGTGTTGTGGTAAATTTTAGTAACCCCCTACCCGTTGAGAGAATCTTCATTGAGGTCAATGCTGGTTTGCCATATAGTGAACAAGGTATACAGGTACTGCCCCTGGGATTTTTTTATAGGGCGGCGAACCCCAGGCAGAACAATTTGAACACTGAACATTATACATGGCCCCATAAGCCTATGGATCATAGTAGGAATGGTAATCTCAATCACTGGGTGGATAGGGTTAATCCATGGGGGGCCTTCCATCCTTTTCCTTTCACTCAGGGACAGAATAGTTTTGCAGCTCTCTCTGGGCTTAATGATTGTGATTGACTGAGTGAAAGCACAGCCTAAATAGACCAGATAGCCCAGATATCTGAGCCTATTGTTTCTGTCCTGTCGGGTATTGAGCCTCCATCTAAAATGCCAACAGTAACATCAATTGTAGTGCCGCCAGAAATGTTTATAGGTAAGGGGGTATTGGAACGAGAGCTGCCAGGAACTCCCATTATTGCCCCATATTTGGATACAAATATTGTCCCGCTAGAGGATCAATTTAAGACCCTGGCATATAATGTGTTGTCATGGAATATAGCGGGGAGGGCAGAGAAGTTCGCAGACCCAGTATGAATACAGTTTGTTAGCAATTTCCCTGTGATATGTCTCCAGGAGACATGGTTGGTCAACTGTAACCTCTTCCTGGAGGGGTACAAAGCTTTTTTTGTTCCTGCAATTCCAGTATCTAGTGGGAGAGCAAAGGGCGGTCTAGTTATTTTCACCTCTCTGTCTCTGAAATGCAGGATTAAGAATATTTCCTCTTCCTATAGAGATTTTCAGGCAATTGTCATTGGGCGTGGAAATCTCAGCCTATGCATGATTAATTTTTATAATGCAGTACATAGAGAAGAGGAATATAAGATAACTGAGTTGGACAACTACATTAAGTAGTACTGTGGTCCCTACAGAAACAGTCTTATGATTGTGTGTGACTTTAATGTCTACCCATGTAGTGATCCTGAACTCTCTAAAATGCGTTACCTGGGATACCCAAGGATTCAGAGCCTTCATTTTGAGCACTCTCTACAGGGAGTTGTCCTCAATGATATGCTCAATGAATATTATTTGTTTTCGGCTAAGAGCCTTGTATCCCCATCTAGCAAACAAAAGGTACCGACTTTCAAAGGCCGCAGTGGCGGATCGTTTATAGATCATATTTTGATCTCCACAAACGTTCACACCTACCTATTGGGCTACACAATTTTAGCAAGTCCTTTTAGCGATCATAACCCCATGTGTGTGCGCCTAGGAGAGAATGTACTGAAAAGGAAGGACTCTGTAAATACAGCGGGAACACTGAAGCTAACCGATGGTAGGCTATGCTTTAAATGGACCCAAGTAACTTCGTCCCTCTTCTATAAAAAGCTTCAAGAATCCTGTGTTGCAGAATTCTCTTACTGTATGAATCCCGATTCAACAGCCCTAGGTACACTTAACTCCTTTAAGGGGATTGTCTCAATAGTAGGGACACTGATATCTGTTCCAGGACAAAGTAAGATTACTGGTGACCCCAAATGGTTTAATCCACCATGCTCTAAAGCTGCAAGAGAATTAAAGGCTGCACTAAAGGTAACCCCTAGAGACAATTCACACATCCATACTTTATGTGCCAAATACAAAAAGATGCTGACTATTCAAAAAAGGGAACTAAAAGAGGACACATAGCGGGAGCTCTTAGATCCTCTGACCCTATCCAGTAGTTCCAGATTTTGGAACATCATCAATAGACCTCTTTTTATAAGGGAAAGAGCCGAGGAACTGGGCACCAATGTAGGGAGGAGGAATGGGTGTCCCACTTTAGCGCCATTTTTAAAAGTCCTTCAACTCTACCCCAGTTGCAGGCAAGAAACCAGAACAGGGAAGTAGTTGTATTCACGACACGAGAAGTGGAGGATAGTATTACTAGTCTTACAAGCGAGAAGGCTACAGGTCCGGATGGCTTCCCACCTGACCTTTTTAAATCTATCCCCTCTCTCTGGTCGTCAATCCTGGTGGCTGTGTTGAATGCGGCCGCTAAGGAAGGGTGCCCAGAATCATGGGGAGTTTCTACAATTGTTCCAGTATTCAAAAAGGGAGATCGTAATTGCACCATGACTTATAGACCAAACTCCCTTATCGACTCCGTGGTTAAGGTTGTTGGCGGAGTCGTACTAAATAGACTGACTGCCTGGGTGGAAGAAAATAAGATTATATCTGACATTCAGTACGGGTTCCGCCCAGGTCGCTCAACCGTGGCACAATGTCTCAATCTCTATCTAATCCTCGGAAAGTACACCATTGCCCGCCAGGGGACAATCTACATGGCCTTCATGGATCTTTCCTTCGCTTTCGACTGTGTCAATCGAGGAAAGTTGTGGCAGTCCATGAATGCCATGGGGGTGGAGGCAAATTTAGTGGACTTTCTGAGGGATTTACATAGAGATACTAGGGCAAACATTAGATACGCTCAGGCTCTGAGGGTCACCAGGGATTTTAACACAGAAAGGGGGGTACGACAGGGGTGTACCTTAGCCCCTTTTCTCTCTAATCTTTATATCAACGATTTGTATAAGACCCTGCTGGAAACCGGGGCTGACTTCCCGTACGTGAGACGCAGGGGACTGCCTGTCTTGCTATATGCAGACGATGCGGTTCTCCTGGCACGTACCCCCAAATGTTTGCAGATCCTGCTTGACACCTTTCGAGGGTTTATGGCCGAGCGAGATCTGGCCATAAATAACTCAAAATCCTATGCAATGCAGGTAGGGCTCCATCCAAAACGACAGTACACCTTTAAGGTGAACGGAGAGAGAGTACCAATATCCCCGACTTTTTCCTACCTCGGCGTCCTACTGGATGATCACTTGGATTGTGGTGCCTTACTTAAGAAGAAAAGGGGTGAGGTGACCAGGTCCAATGCGGTGATCTTTAGCTTTGCAGCCAAAATGGGCAATCGGCCAGTGGCTGCAATGTTGAAAATCTATCAAGCTAAGAGTGTATCTATAGCTACCTACGGGAGTGAACTGTGGGGATATACTGGTGTGGAGGGCATCCAGGTGACAGAAAATAATTTTCTAAAACAGTTGGTGGGGGTTCCCAAAGGGACTGCGAATTTTATTGTTCATGAAGAAACTGGCCTTTCATACATCTGTGATACTTTGGCTATGCGCCCGCTGCTTTTTTGGCTCATACGTTGGCTAAACAAAGAATTAGACCTTACCCACAAATTATTAAAAGAGATTAGGAGCCTGGACCACATGACTGATATACCATGACTAAAGTATTTAAAGGGGTGCATTAGTGAGCTCGGGCGCCTGGACCTTCTTTTATTACCTGATTGTATTGCTAGGGAAGACGTGGCTTTTGTGAAACAATCTTTTTTAATGCATAAAAAAGCTAAGCATGAGGAGATGGAATTGATGAAAAATGGCGTCCGTAAGCACATGATGCTTAGAACATCTCTGGAAATAGAGCCATACCTCTCGTGGCCCTTGTTGGCGTATGAACGTTTTTTACTAATCAGGTTTAGATTGGATTATTTCCATCTTTTATTAGCTGTACCTAAGGGGAGCCACAAAGGAAAAATGTTAGCACCCTGTGACAATATGTCTCCTCAGGATTTGCTACACTTTGTGTTCTTTTGTCATTTTTATGAAGCCCCACGGAGGCTGTTTTTAAAATCACTTTTAAAAAAGCTAAACTTTTTACAGGTACGCCCGCTCTCTATTTTTTGCAACTTTTAAAGCCAGAATATATCCCGTTTGTGGCTGGCTTCTTGAAATGTACCTTAAGGTATAGAAAATTTTTGGAACCCTAAGGGATTTGGATGCTGCATTTTTATGAATTTAAAACTAAACAATGTGATGCCCTCTGACCCTATAATTACTGAATGTAAACTGGAACAATTGTATTTCATAACTAGCATATATATTTTTTAGTCCTGGTTTTTTTATCGATGAAATGTAACTTTTATGGTTTTCTATTATGTGAACCGAATAAAGTTAAATGAATGAATGAGTTACCTTATTACACCTAAAAAGTGCTAACTTCAGATTGGGAACAGATAGAGAAAGGATGTTTACACTCAAATGAATTGTAATTTCAAAAGAAATTTGATAGTAAAATCAGATTTTGAGTTACAATTTTGAAAACGCCCCATTAAGAAAGTTAAGTAGTAAGTTTTATTGTTTGATTAATTAAAATCATTACAAACCCCCCCAATGTTCTTAAAACGTTTAAAAAATGTCATTACTTTTATAAATACACCTAATTTTCACATGGTTCAACAATTATATAAAAGGATATTGTACTTTTCATTAAAAACTTGTGAGGGGCTACAAAAATTTAGAAACCTTTTGAAAAAGATGATCATATTATGTAAGCCCCAGTGTTCCGAAATTTTAATATTCATGCACCACTTTTTGCGACCTGCTGCTAGAATCTGGTAAGCATGCTGTCCATTCATTAGTTTTATTGCTCGGCTGTTAAAAGGTGACATTGATCCTGCTTATTTTGTTTGCTCTCCGTCAGCTTGCCGTAAGAGGTTTCTGACCATTGTCATGAATTTGACGCCCCTGCAGACCAAGATAATGGAAGCACCTTCCAGCCAGCTTATCACTGCTTGTCTGCATGAGCGAATGTTCAAATCATTGAAGATAAATTTTAAATACTGTCTCCTCTGTTCCAGGACTGCTGGACAAGCACATAATAAGTGCGTTACAGATTCCCATTTAAAACCACATAGTCGACAGTTTGCGGAATGATAAGGCTTTTTCCAGGTTGGATACAGGTCTTTTGAATCATGCAAGCCCATGCGAAAGTGTATAAAACTCTTTTTTAATTGCAAGCTGAAGTGAGCGGATAAATAATTTTGGGGCCTTAGGGTTCTGTATGAGTTGATAACTGTCCACCCATGCCGGCGCTTGGTGATTACTTTTTTGTCAGCCAGCAAGGATTTCTTTTTAGCTGCGGCATTTGCGGCTTCGCCGAAGCTTACTCTATCTTCCCCGTTTTCCCACGCTGTTTGTAGTTCCAGCTCGGTCAGAGCTGTTCTTAAAAAGCTTCCCCATGAACACAGTGTTTCTAGGTTCATCTGATGCTTAATTTAATTCCAGCATAGATTGTTCAGGGTGTTCGGGTTGGAGCAGCGGAATTTATGACAGAGTTTGACGAAGCTACTCATTACCCGGTATTTCTGGTGCTGTAAGCCAAATTCCAGTCGAACCTGAGAAGGAGAGGCAGATTTAGGCAGCTCAAAAACAGCCTTGTAAATCCTAGTCTGGAGCTCATTCAATAAGATTGCATCTTTTCCACACCAAGTGACTAAACCTTACGATAGACTGGGCTGGATTTGTGCGGCCATGACTTTTAGCAGATGAGTGTAGTTCGGACAGTCTATTTTTTTTCGTAGTTGTCTGTAAGCATAGATTAATGATTGGGCTTTAGCTTTTAGGGCCAATTTGTGTTCCTTGTGAGATGTGCCCTGCTCAATTATTATGCCAAGATATTTATATGAGCGCTGCTCTTCTACAATTGCCCCCTTTACTGACCAATTAAACTTTGTTTTTTTAGGATCCACTAAGCAAACAATTTTTGTTTTTTCTTTGTTTAGCTCCAGTTGTACCTGATCCAAGTAGGATGCTAAATAGTTTATTGATCTCTGTAAGCCAATAGGAGTTTGGCTCAACAAGACTATGTCATCTGCATATTGTAGGATGGCGACTGACTCGTTGGCCATGTTCAAAGAAAGTAATTTTTTTTTACCTAAAGCAACTCTGCCTTTTTGCCAGTGTCCTGGGTCACATGACTGTAAATTGCTCTGTGTTGTTGGTTGTGTATCCCTTCCAGACATTGACACAAGGGAAGCCTAGGTGTTTGGGAAGGGGTCTTCCTGACAGGATGACTTAAGAAAAGGTATGCCTTGCCCTAATTACACTTTAATGGACCTTGCCTGCAGGATACACAAAGGAACCTTAAACCATGCCTACCTTTATCTTTGTCATCCTAGACAGTGTGGGACCAGGGCCACTGGACGGGGAAGAACTGACCAGAACTAGTTTTAGGGTAGGTCAGGGAATTCCCCAATACAACGTCTGGTGCCAGGTATAAAAATGGGACCTTCAGACTCTCTCATTGGAATAGTCTGGGACTGTCCTCGCGTCTGAAGGAGGAGGACTGCCCTACTGACTAAAGAGGGATTGGACCTGCTTGCCTTGAACCCAGTAACCTGGAGTGACTCAAAGGGTCAGTTGGCTGACCTCCTGTATGAACTGCTAGGACACAACAAGCTTCCAGATCCCCACCTGCAACTGTCAAGCTGACCAGCCACAACTTGACCTGCCCCAACCTGCCTGAGTCCTGCTGCTAGCCTTTGCTGGAGTGAGTCCTGATCTCAAAGAGTTGCCCCCAAGTACTGGCCACTTGACTGGCATCAGTGAGAACTCCTCCTGAAGAAAAGGTGAAATTACAGACATTTTGGGCTCCTTGAGACCGCTAAGTGACCTATTTGATTCTTTGAGTTCAAAGCCTTTTCCCTCTTCTAAATCTTGTTGAGTAGCATTTGACCGCTTCTACTTCGTAACCTGAGAGACAAGTGTGTAATGGGTGTACTTGACCCAGCTTGCAGGACCAAAGTACATGAAATTCCGGGATACTAGTGGCGCAAAAACCCATTCCCTCGGTTGTGGCCAAATAGCCTCTACCTGCCCTATGCCCTATGACCTACTAAGCCCTGCTGCTAACCTCGGTCGGAGGGAATCCTGAACCCCAAGAAATTCCCCCCACCACAGGTCGGGTACACTTGGCTGGCATCAGTGAGAAGTTCTCCTAAAGGAAAGGTGAAGTTACAGAGGTTTTGTGCTCCATGTGACCACAAAGCAACCTCTATGTGCCAAGAATCAACCGCTTGCGACGGCCGCCAACATGAATCCCCAGTGGGACCTGCTCTTCGCAGCGACTGTAACCATCCACACCAATCGGCAATGTGAGACCTGCATTTCGTACTGACAGAACCCCTCCAAGACGATCAACCAAAGCGGAGCTCAAGCCCCAACCTGACTTGAGAAGGCAACTCTTCAGCAGGGCTAACTGAGTCACTGTATCCGTCCACACTCCATCGCAGTTGGCCTATAAGTGTGACTTTTCCCCAGTCCAATGTGACCGGAGAATCACGCGTGACGCTTTATGCTTCTTGGCACTGTTTTCACCTGAAAGTTTTGTACCTCTGGTTCCAATGATTGGATTCTTATTGTTTTGGTGTCATTTTATTTCTTAAAATATTTCCTAAATTGGTTTGGGATTTTTTTTTGTATTGTGTTCTCGCGTTAAATTCTGTTTCAGTGCTGCATGAAATGTTTTAATGTTGTCTCAAAGCTAAGACTGACTGTTTTGCGCCATGCTACCAGAGGGTTAAGCACAGATACATTTTGCAATTGTCTTCGTCCCCCCTAGCAAGTATTGCGTTAATTATTTGATTGGCGCTTCCACCCCTCTCCACCAATAACCCAATTACTTACTTCCACTCAGAGAGAAAATTAGAATTAAATCCACTCTACTTGCTCATTATGGTTCATCCTGTGTGCAAAAAACACTGCACACAGAAATAGATAACATTATTAATAACACTGGTTATATCCACAGAGTACAGCTAATGTCATCTGCACAACCAGCTGTGTTTATTTGACCCCTTACCCCAAGCATTTGCACCAGTCAACCATTTTGGTAATGAGAAAGTCTGCGTTTTGTTGTGCAGATTAAACAAAATTTCGTATCAGCTCTATTCTCATTTCAACCAGTATCTCAAGATGCCTGTCATACTTTAGGGTATTTCCATTCCTTGACAGGCTTCATTTTCGTGCAAGAATGGCGGCCATCGCTTATGAGGAATGATAGAGTTAAATTGAAATGGAATCTCACAAAAAAGATAATAGATGGATTCACTACTATTACTGCGCCACTATCCAGTTTAGCAACTCAAACAGATAATCTGATCTAAATGGAAATAAGAAAGCATTTACAAAAATAAATATGTGCAATTGTGGCGGATTGACTAAATATATATTGACTACGCTTCAGTAGTAGATCTTGTACTAGGGCCACGTTATCTACGGCTCCGACAATGGATACTTTATCATTGCCACAGAAATAGATTTTGCCATTATTGTATTTACCTTTCTGCTGCAATAGACCAAGATTGTATTTTTGATTTATAACAGCAGATGGGCAATTTATTTTGCTGGTTATTTTTTTTATGGTTGTTTATGTGGGAGGAAAATGCAGCATGAGCTACTCACCAAACAGTTGACAGCATTTTCAATTCAGAGTTACATTCTTTATTCGAAGTGAATTTACACTTAATACCTACACGCCAATTTAAAGTAAAATGAAGGAGTCTGCAGAATTCCAGACAACATATGAAAGAAAAATGCTTATGAACAATAACCAATTTTGGGTGCAGTGAGAAAGAAAACAAATGCTTGCATTGCAGCATATCCAGTTTTAGGAATCTCAAAGACATGTTGCATAGTTTTCAATGAGCTATTATAATAGGTGTCAATGGCGCACAGCCTTGTGGGTGCCACAATGCGAACTTCACCATTTGTGCTGACGCAATCGTGGTAATAATTGCAATCATTTGTAGCAGTAAATGTGGCAGAGATCATATACATTCAGCACCAGTGGCATTTATCATTCAGAGAAAACGTATGTTACCTGCCATCAAAACCTAAAAGGGTGGCCAGATCTTTGTGGACAATAGTCCAATAGTCTTCTCTGGTGTCTATACACCTGCCGCTGACCGACCCCTTCCCACTTTAATGCTATATAAGGTAAACAAACAGCAAGAGGATGATCAACTGGCTCATCTTCATAGACTTATTTTAAGATAAAAGATGTGTGCAGATTTTGAAAAGCGGTTCCACAACCATTCTAATTGTCATTGTGAAGATGAGCGCATTGAGAAACCTCTTAACGTGAACATTCCCTCTTAAGATGCTTTTAACGTCTGTGAAATGATACATTAGAGACCACATCTGACTAAAAATGTTAAGCAACATAATTTAGGTGAACCTTGTCACTGGTGGATCACTGTCAACAAAGGAGTATTGTTATATTATGTTAGGAGGGTTTATTTAAGGTCAAAATCATCATTGAGGGGAACGCTGAGGACTCTTAAAAGGATACACATTCACAGCCCAAAGGCTAGAACAGCTAGGAAAGGGAATTGATAAAAAAGCCAAGTTTTGAGCAGTTTCCTGAAACTGAGGAAATTAGTTTTGGAATGTATGTCCAGATGACGTGTGCCCCAGTGGTGAGCTGCAAAATATGAAAGGGAACAGCCACCAGACCTGAAAAGACGGACTTGGGGGGTGTGGTCCAGAGTCAAACTGGGTATCTGAAGATTCTATCCGGTCTGTTGAAGGAACTAAAGCATAAAAAACTTGTGGGAATTGCATAGGACTTTAACTATGGATCACTTATGCATGGGTAACCAGTGTGGAGGCCCGAGGGACAGGGCAGAAGAAGTGCACATAAGCAGGTTCCGCACCAGGCGAGCCAGATTTTTGGATCGGTTCAAATCTTATCTATAGGGATTTTGCAATACCCACGTAAAGAGCATTGACATAATCTAGCCAACTAGTTATTAGTGTTTGGATGACAGTTTTGTGTTAGTCTGTAGGAAGCCACTGAGAAGTTTTGTGCAGCATGCACAGAATTGAATAGCAGGTACTGTAAATAGCCTGCTTTTGAATGGAAAGGGAATTGTTGATGATAATCTCCAGGTTTCTAGCCATGTTAGTGGGTGAAGGAGAACAGCCAAGCTCACTTGGTCACCTGGTCACCAAACTAAGGCCCAAATCATGTTTGTCTTATCAAAAGGAATGAACTCTGTTTTATCTTTATCAAGCTCTAGACTGTTGTCCTTCATCCAGCTAGCAATCTTACACATGCTGTCTAGGAACCTGTGTCTCATCTCCTCAGCGTTCTCCAAGAAGGACACAATAAGATGAACATCATCAGTATAAGGTAAGATTTCAAAGACACATGTTCTTCTAATGGTGGCCTGTGGTGTCATGTAAACTTTGGAGCAGGTCAGGCTAAGGTGTGAACCTTGGTGGACTCACTGAATTATGGAGGTCGGGCCTGACTTGAAAGGGGGAATATGGATGGATTGAGTTCTATCTGAAAGAAGAACCAGGAACCACTGCTGGGCATTCGGAGGAATACCTATCTTATTCATGTGTTTAATAAATATATCTTGCAACACAGTACAGACTGATGGTCCTCATTCTGCTACTGATTTCTGAAATCAGTAGCAGAATGAGGACCATCAGTCTGTCCTCACCCAAGCTGCCCTGATAGTTTCTGCCAACAAGGCACATTCTGTGGAATGGCATTTCCTTAAGCCGACTGAGCGGAATTTAAATCATTGTTACACTCTAAATAGGACATCAACTGGACATTGATAATTTTTTGCAGGACTGTATCATGTGTCCAAGCTGGTGTGGCACAAGGATCAGAAATGAACATAATAAACAGATCCATAAAAGTGCTCAGAACACACAGTTATAGCCAAAATTGCATATCAGGGACCGAGGTCATTGGGCGATCCTGAGCTTATCTCACACATCATAGTTTTCATCTCTGGCATATTAAACTGCTGAAATGTTGCCAGGGAGCAAATTGCATTGGGACTGGGAGATCTATACAGGTGTGAGAGAGAATTACGAGGGAGTTGGGTAGTGAAATCAGTGTAGGTGTTTCTGATTTTATCATGGTATAAAGTGGATAGAGTGATATACAGAGCTTATGATGCAGGGATGTATTTGGAAAAGACAGTAGGATGGGTAAATTATTTTGCAATTGTAAATGTTCTACTAGAGGAAATTTTGTTTTGCTCAATACGTGCCATGAATCTAGAAGGTTCTGGTCTCTGTGTACAGTTAAATGAAGTATCTCATTTGACTTTACTGGTTTACAGTGCTGAAACCAGCATAATAAAAAAGGAGGAGTTGCTTCGGTGTCTCAACTTATCTCCATGGACATGTCTCTTACCTACTTCACTTAATCCCTGAATTCTTAATTATTCTTCATTCTTAACCATTCATGTATTGTAATGGAACTGGGAACATGAATGCAACTATCTCTGACTATAGTCTGCCCAGCTTGTATTAGGAAAAACTAACACACATATCAATTAAGTAATACAACTAAAAAATATTATTCTAACCCTCAGTCAAGATTTGAAGGGATTTTAAGAGTGTATACTAGCCTATCGTTTGGAGAGGATGAATTAATGTCTAACATTATAATTATAACATGGCAAACTTTTTGACATCTTGGGAAAACCACTGAGACTTTAAATGTTGATTGATAGTGGGCTATGGTAATGAGGATAATGGAGTCTAAAAATGAGGTAACAAACTTTCACAGGGAACAGACGCATCAGATAATGGGAATTTTTTTTTTATATATTTTTTAATTTTTTTGATCAGCACAACGCAATGTGCAGATGTCTTTGTGTACATTTCTACAGTACACTTGGTATACAGTACTCAAAAGTAAGACATAACCAATAAGGGGTTGATTACGATATTGGAAGGACCACAACTGACCGGTTGGTTGCAGTCCTTCCAACATCTGTCCCTGTGATCCACCCGCCAAATTATTATGTGGTGGGTAGAGGCATCGGGTGGAGGGACCATCTGAAGTGCTTCTGACGGGCTGCATCGGAAAGCACCTTAATCCCTTAATGATGGTGGAGCCAGGCTCAGCTTTGCCGTCGGGATCATGAGGCCACTTTCCAACTGCCATTTCATGTCGGCCTTTCTGATACAAAAAGGTTCTTGGAAAGTGTCTAGGAGGGCCCCCTTACTCCCTGGCTCTCTGCATTCAGGTGCATGCCAGACAGTTCAGAGATGTTAACGAACTTCCAGTTGTCAGTGGAAGGGTGTGCTTCGGGCCTTTTCTACCTGCCCCACAAGCTTTTATTGACAAATGGATGTTTGCTACAGCCCTATGGATGTTTAGCGGTCGCATCATAATACTGCAGTCGGAACTGCAGACGTAAAGTTGGGCGGTCCCTTTCCGCATTGATGTCCGGCAGACGTAAGTATGCCTGACATTGTAATTAGGCCCTAAGTGCTACAAGCAATGGCCGAATATATGAATAGTTAGTACCTGTTTACAAATGCCAGCTCAACATTCACTCCCCACAGCCCCAATACTTTGTTTTATATCCCAGGATAGCCACTTACCTGTTAAACTGCCTCTTCATTCAGGGAAAATGTGTATGTTTCTCATACCCACTCAGGCATGGGTGAAGCCCTATCCACCTCAAAAAAGCATGTGGTATAATAGTTTAAGATGCCCAGGCATCCCGGGAGTTAACACTTTTTTTATGTGATTCATAGGAGCACTAAATGTGGGTTGAGGTAAAAGGGTTGGCCGGGGATAGCCAACATGGGGTGTTGAACCTGTGCCCTGTATTTCTAGATTACAGAGCAGCCCCAGACCATATAAAGAAAGTCAGCCTCCCCTCCTTACACCGGAGACAAGCTAGTGTTGTCCATCTCCCAATTTTCAAAAATAACTCTGAATAATGTATTCTATGATAATATTTAATTTTGCACAAGTCTAAGGGCCCAATTTCCATGCGGTTTGGCATGCCTCCTAACGGCATTATCGGACCGGAACAAATCTTTCTGACTTAATCGGAAATGTTTCTGACCGACCGAGTAGGATGCGAGTCAGGTGTTAGGAATACCACAATCCGAACCTGACAGCATTTGGAATGACCAAGCCATACAGAGCGGAATCGTAAATCTCTATGGGCCGCTTTTGCGAACGACTGATTACGATGCTGGATTCCGGCAGCCTTTCCGAATCGTGCAGTCCCACTCGAATCAGCACTTGGAATCAGACTTTAGGGGCCCATAGCGGGCCCCCCTGCACCTGGAGCCTTCCCAATCGGACCCATGGGGTACCCATGGGTCCCTCCTTATCAGCCATGCACAGTGTGGCAGGCACCAGGGGGTGCCCACACAGGGTGCCCGATTTTCCCCATCCCCCCTTTCTTCAATGGGAGCCAATGCATTTGGTCGGAACATAGGCTCCCATTGAAGTCAATGGCAGTCCAACCAAATTGTATCTAAAAGCATCTGGATGCATCGTACTCAGCCTTTCCGAATCGTGCAGTCCCACTCGAATCAGCACTTGGAATCAGACTTTGGGGGCCCATAGCGGGCCCCCCTGCACCTGGAGCCTTCCCAATCGGACCCATGGGGTACCCATGGGTCCCTCCTTATCAGCCATGCACAGTGTGGCAGGCACCAGGGGGTGCCCGCACAGGGTGCCCGATTTTCCCCATCCCCCCTTTCTTCAATGGGAGCCAATGCATTTGGTCGGAACATAGGCTCCCATTGAAGTCAATGGGAGTCCAACCAAATTGTATCTAAAAGCATCTGGATGCATCGTACTCAGTCAGTGGGACTTTCCCGATCCGAGTCAGATGGAAACCATTCCCAATCCGATTCAATCGGAAAGATTTCCAAACCGCATCAGAATTTGCCCCTAAGTCTTGCAGATTGCTAAAGGTAAAGTGTTCTTTTTAGTATGCCTCTATTTGTCGTCTTCCATACACCCCAGGTCTTGCTTCTAGAGTGAGTAGAGCTGTTCAAAGCAGCATGGGGTGTTTATTACTAAAGAGTGTTAGATTCACAATAAGCCCCTAATATCCAGGTGTTTTAGGCTTCATTTGTCTTCCAACAGATTACATTCAGGGAGGTTCTGTAGCTCAGGTTGATATTGTTCTAGTGCATGGTGTAATTAAAAATATCAGGAAAACTGGAACCCGTGAAGGTCTTATTCCAATTTCAGATCCTCAAAGTGTTTCATGTGATTTCGCTTGGTGGCTTTTATTTTAATGAACATGGAAACCATTTTGCCTGCAATGAATTCATCAACAATTTTGGGAGGTGCTCCCATATTCTCTCTCGCTGAAAAGAGTAAGGGCCTGATTATGAGTTTGGCAGTCCGATGGATTTCCTAACCCATACTAGCAGTGCCGCACCCACCGCACCAGCAGACAGTCTGCCATATTATGATTTTGGTGGTTTGACTGCCATAGGACCGCTGCTAAAAACATGGATCAGCAATCCCTGGTGGTCTTGCAGCATTCTTAGGCTACAATATATATTATGAGTTTCCTCATTGCCCTCCTTTTCATGGCGGTGAGCCTGATATGAAAAGGGTGGTGAGGAAACTAAAGGTACCCTTTGGGCCCCTGGTGCCTCGGTGCACGTTGATGCATGTAGGGGGGGCACAAATATTGTGTCAGGTGCAGAGATTTTCAGGGCATTTCCACTACTGAACAACCATTCTTGCCAACTGGGGTTGATTTTCTCACATGTAAACTGTAATTCTGCGTGACTAATTCCACTTATGAATGTAAACAAAACATTCAAGAATTGGAAAATTAAGACATTTGCATTCATAAATTAGGCTATTTGCACATGTAATACTGACTTACATCACAAATATTTTTTATTAGTGAAGCCAAATGATTCAATTTTGCTGTCTATAGAATTGGAATAGTAAATCTTATGAAATGGCTCTAGAAGGATGTACTTCTTTTCCAGCAGATAAAGAATTTGAGGACAGAAAAACATTGACTAGTTTTAAGTCAGATGCAACACGTACGTCTTTGAAGAAAATGAAAGGTCAAATAATGAACCTAGGTTTAAAAGGGATACGTATATGTTGCTCTACTCCTGGTCCACCCTGAGTTTACAACTTTCACTCAACTCTGAATGTTTGGGGGAGTAACCTGTACAACTTTAAGGCAATATTTTATTGGAGGATTACAATAGAAGAAGCTCTCTCCAGCTATGTTAAGAATTCACAGTGAACATCAAAACATCTTCTTGAATACTGAGGCTCATTAGAGAGGGGTGTCTGGTATTTAAGAAAGTTCCATAAGACTTGATGGAAGTTTAAAGTCGCAAGCCCTTGTTTCACAAACTCAAATCAAAAAAACATAGGGTACATTTAAAGGAAGTAATTTGAAGAGTACAAAGTGTTATGCTAAGTGTTATTTAAAAATAAACTGAACTTAATAATAAATGTTTATCTACTTTCTAAACGTGTTTATGTCGGAGGTCTTTAAAGCTTTGTTGATAGGTAACCTTTACACCAGTATTAAAATGGTATTACCTTTACCAAGATGTAATTCGATTTAATTAGTACTCAAGTTGTTGCAATGCATCATTTCATAATACAAGCTGTTACCAAGCATAGGTAAGCATATGTAAGTAAGGGTGGTGGAGTAAGGGTTTAAATAGATTTGGGCAGTGTACAAGCTCAATAACAAGTACATTATGAGTTTTCAACATGGCTTTGGAGTGTTTGGGCCAATTTGGGGCTATAGGTAAAAAGTTAAGTTAAAAAGAGAAGTCGGGAGCTTATCCCCATAATCAAGAAATAACTGTATTTATTATAAAATTGGGGTCGTTGGGCAGTTTTCGGGTTTTCATTCAGTGGCTGAATGGGGATTCAGGGAAGAGTTTACCCCTCAGATAAAGACGAAAAGAGTTTTTAATTTGGGTTTAGGATACATATTTATAAGCTAATTTATTTTCGGGTATTTATTTTTTGCAATGTCTATATATATTTTTGTTTTGGAATATTAGATTTAGAATTTTTTAGATTCTTATATCTATCTGTTCATTTTATAAAATGTGTGCATTCTCAGTTTTAGGTGCATGATACTAGGGATTTAGTTGCCCAAGGTGGGTAGCATTTTATTTTTGTGTATTTGTTTTTTCAAAATTTCTATATATATGTTAAAAAATGTGTACACTGTCAGTTTTAGGAGCAAGATGCTAGGTGTCAAGGGACTTGGGTGTAGAATATTTCAATTTTGAGCATTTATATTTTGGGATTGTTGGTATTCGTGTTTTTATTTTGCAATATTATTTTGAAGGTGTCTAGAATAAGTATTTTCTATGGTGCTAGAGTTGTTTTTAAGGAATGTAAAAGATTTATATATCTATGTATACATTTTAAAAATGTGTGCAATATCGGGTTTAGGAGAAATTTGTTAGGGTTTTAGGAGCCTAGACAGACGGGGATTGTTTTGTTTTTGGGTATCTATCTTTTGGTGTGTAGGTATTTATAATAGTATTTTTTGTTTCTCAGATAAGTATTTTACCTTAGGGGGGCAAGAATTTTTATTTTGGAGATTACGTTTTGTAACATGCAAAACAGTAAAAACAAATTCTTAATGTAACTTTTTTTAATATAAAGAAACACACACTTTATTCTTGATTTTTATTTCAAAATATATTGTATAACGCATTTTAATTCCCACAATATGTTTATTCCCATGAACAATATGCATTTACTACCTTATTTCATTTATAATTTCTAGATATTTATACCATGATATCATAATTTTGAATTGACATTTTTACCTTTTCCCCATAGTTTTTCAATAAGTTAAATGATTAAGTTGTAATTGTACTTTTTTTATTGGGTCGGGTAAAGGACAGGCGGATGTTGGTGTGTCAGTCAGTTAGAAACATAATTTTCTCCACATTCTCAAAGGCAAATTTGTTGTAGGTAGAGTCCATGGGTGATTAGTACATTTAGTTACTGCTCATTTTGATTGTTGTGTATATTTTTCACACTTTCTCCATATTCATGTTGCCTGCTGGGACAACCTGTTTAGGAGTATTTTTAAGTAGTTGTAGTAAGAGTGTTTTACTTTTATACTACTATTCTTTTTGGATTTTTTTGTTTTTGGAAAATATTACATTTTGATTCCTTGTATTTTTATTTGTTTATTTGAAAGGTTTTATATAGCGCTGGCTAGACCAGGAGGTATCAGAGCTCTTTACATGAGTATCAGACCATAGCTGCAGGTTACATTGTTACAAAGGTTACACAGTTATTAGAGCATAGCTACATAGTTACATGTTAGGTCGAGACAAAAAATAGGGACATATGCGTAAGGGAAAAAGCAGGCAAGGGGGGAGATTCAAGGGAGAGGGGGTAGGAGCAGGGGAAGTAGACAGTGAATGAAGGAGGGAAGGAGGAGGGGGAGATTTAGAGACAGCATAATTGAAGAGGGGAAGGGTGATGGGAGCATAAACCGGTAGACGAGTAAAAGCTGCGTCCAAAGTCCAGTAAGCTGTGATCCCAGGGAAAGTGGTATCATTCCACCAACTCAGTTGCGAGAGGCTCCCTTTAAGCAGTGGACTCTCTGAGAGGGTCTCTGAGACTCCAAGGCCTACCTACTGGATCATTCCCCAAAAAGGGAAGAGGGAGTGCTTTGGCAAGGGGTGCCATACCATACCTCATCTATGAGTGGCTCCCTTGGCGCTGTAGACTCTCTCAGAGGGATCACTGAGACTCCAGAGTATAAGAAATTGGATCTTTCCCCAACAAGGGGAGAAGGAGTGCTTAGTAAAAGGGCACAAGGGACAGGGCCCAAGGTGTTGAAGCAGGCAAGGGGAGAGATTACGGGGAGAGGGGATAGGAGCAGAGGAAGTAGACAACAAATGAAAGAGGGAAAGTGGTAGGGGAAGATGAGACAGAGCATGAAAGAGGGGGAGGGTGAAGGGGGCACACACTGGTAAACGGGTAAAAACCTTGTCCAAGGTCTGGTAAGCTCTGATCCCAGGGGAGGTGGAATCATTCATACTTCTCTGCTGCGTGAGGCTCTCTTTTCGCAGTTGACTCTCTCAGGGGGGTCTCTAAGACTCCAAGGTCTACCTACTGGATCTTTCCCCAACAAGGGAAAAGGGAGTGCTTTGGTAAGGGGCGCCGTACCATGCCTCAGCTGTGCGTGGTTCCCTTGATGCTCCGGACTCTCTCAGAGGGGTACCTGAGACTTCAGAGTAAGAATATTGGATCTTTCCTCAACGAGGGGAGAAGGAGGGTTTAGTCAAAGGGCACCAATGGGCAGGGGGCTAGGAGGCAGGTCGGAACTTGCAGGTCAACAGACGGGGAACAAAGGGCAAAAGAAAATCGCATTAATTACGGAAAGATAACACATTCAATACCAGAGTCATTTAATGATCCATAAAAAGACAGGATCCACGAAAGGCAAGGGTCGGGGAGGACAAAGGGATGAAATCAGCAAATTGCAGAGTCTCACAAGGAAGAGATGCGGATAGCAGAAAAGGAAATGTATACATTATATAGTATATTAAAAATAGTAAAATAGTAAATTCACTCAGTGTTCCATTATCACAACAATTAGGCTAAAAGAAATTGTATAATACTTTTTCAACAGAGT
This sequence comes from Lissotriton vulgaris, assembly GCF_964263255.1. Lineage (NCBI taxonomy): Eukaryota > Metazoa > Chordata > Amphibia > Caudata > Salamandridae > Lissotriton > Lissotriton vulgaris. The sequence continues at coordinate 337,889,086 of NC_141700.1, forward strand.
GAATGGAGGAATAAGACATCCAGGGAGTAGAGAGAGGGAGACGAGGGAGATGAGATAGGTTATAGGAGAGATGGACCTAGGGGGGGAGAAAGAGATAAGGCCGTCCAGCCAAGGGGCAATGTCTGAGGGTCGGCAGGATGAAGTCCAACGGACTGAGGGAGAGGACAAGAAACAACAAAATGGTGGCTCCATTCAAACTCTGCCATTTTGCGCCTTCAGTTCCCAGACACATCACTGGACCGTCACTCTGAGGCATCTCCAAGAAGTTTATTGGTAAGCCAGTAGCATCAGTAGGATGATTGTTGTTTAAAACAAAAAATCTGCCCGATGTAGGACTAAATTGTTAGCAAAACAACAGTTTAATAGTAGGTTGAGAGCCGTTACAACATGGCTGCCTCTTTGTAGGTGTCTTCAATAGTCTTTCTAGTTTTTGTAGGGTAGTCCTCATTTACTTTTTATTACTTTTTATTTGAATAGACTCAGCCATTTTGAATGCAGGAAAAGTTGGAAGGGAAAGGGGGGCCTGTAGGAAAATGGCTACATGATCTTACTTTCCTGATGGTCGAAACAACAGGAGTAACATTTCTGAGGCTCTTCAGCTTAGGGAGGGGTGTTGGGGCAACATGCAAAGCAAAGAGCCTTCATGCGAGTGTTCAGGCACTGGGGAAGAGGACGAGGGAGCCTTCACTTTGGGCTCAAGGAATTGGTGTGGGGTATGCAGCCGCCAGGCAGTGCATCCCACATACAGACAAGTAGGTGGTGTCCTCTTCGGGCATGCATGGGTTCGGTAAATGGATGGGGGCGGGCAGAGTGAGTGAGTCAAACAATGAGCCTTCAATTGAGGCTGGCAGCTCTGGTGCAGAGGGGGAGGTCGGGTAGCAAGGCTAAAGGAGCTCTCACGTCCCCAGCGAGGAAGAGAATTAAGGTGGAGCTGAAACCACTGCAGAGTTCACATCAACTCTGGGGGTTCAGCGCTTTGGTGATAGACATAGGTAGACCCAGCGATGTGAAGAGCAAACTTGGCGATGCGGCTCACCTGGCACTGGAAGTTAGATTCGACTCAGCCCCACGGTGTCAGGGGATCACCATCGAAAGCCTGTGAGGACCGACCTCGAGCTGAGTGCCGGCTTATCTCAGACGATTTTCGTTGCGACGATGCAGCCGAGGGTAAGTCTACCCGGAATGTTCAGGTTGTGGGGCTTGTACTTTGGTTTAGAGTCTATTGGGGTGTTGGATGCTACACATGGCTTAATTTTCCAACCTTGATTCCTTTTCCCATTGTATGGGGGTTGCTTCTTACATTTTTAAAGTGGATTGATATTTTCCTGAAAAGTTTTCTTTTTCATTTTCGATGTTTATGGTTCAAATATAAATTTGGGATTTTTCATTTGGATTACTATGGAGTGGTTGTGGAAGGATTTTTTAAAAAAACACCATCACTTGAAGACAGATGACTGCTCCAGTTAGGAACATATTGGATTGTTTGAAGCACCATGTTGAATTTTGCTTTTATGACAAGACAGGAAAGTAATGTTGTTTTTTATGTGTTAGTTTATGGATAGTACTGTTAGTATTGTAGTATAAAGGCTTGGTTTTCCAGGTAACCTCTCTAACATCTCAAACTTTTTTTGTGACTCTGGGATGTTGACTACCTGTAAAAGATTGACCTTATTGCATTTCCTGGAAACTTTTCTCCTTTTTAAACATTTCTGGGAAATGGTAGAAAGTGGGGCCTGCCTTCAGAATCAATGAATCGTGCTAATCCTCTACAGCATTATTTGGTCTTGCTACCCATTCTAAAAGTGTCATGGCAGTTCCACTATTTAATTTAAAAATAATATGGGGGACATTTTTCCTCATTTTTTAAATATATTTTTATTTTATAACTGCTGTGTATAAATCAACAAGTTGATGAGGTACAAAAGCAATTTCTGTTATTTTTTCTATTTAAAATGGACTCTTAGGGGCCCATTATGATGTCGGGCGGGTTGCCCCCGCCAGGCTGGCGGTAGCCACCGCCGGCCTGGCGGGGGCAATCCGCCCAACATCCTCTCCTGAATTCCCCCGCCATATTAGAATGACGGGGGGGACTGCTGCGGACGGAAAGATCATCTGCCTCTTTTCCGCCCGGTCGCCTTGCGGCCAAGGCGGAAAATGTTTAATGTGGTGGCTGTGTCAATTAGACACCACCAGCCATACTAGCAGGGGCTTTCAGACATGCCTTTCCGTGGCGGTATTGCCGCCACGGAATGGCATGCAGTCTTCACTCTGGGGTCCCGCTGCGGGCCCCCATAGTGAAGGAGGGGTATGGGTTGCACACGGGGGGTACCAGTGGTACCGCCCTTCATTTGCATAAACAAAGCGGCACGCACTTTGTTTATGCAAATGCTGAAATGCATTTTTAGCATTGTGGCGGGCAGTGCTGAGAGCACCGCCCGCCACAATGCTAAAAATGTAGGATGTGCCCGCCACTGTGGCGGGCATATCCTAATCCCCCCCACGGGACCCCTGCCCTTATGGCGGGCGGTCCCAATCCCCGCTAGGATGACGGGCGGACAAAGTCAGCCCATCATCTTAAAAGGCACCTTAGTTGTGCAATGTAGTCTCTAGTTAAAGATTGTTTTTAAATTTTTCAATAAATTGCCAGAGAAAAAAAGAGAAACTCATTCTCTTAGTTCAAGGCAGAATTTGTTTATTACTAAAATCAATAATATTTCATAGTCAAATAATATTTTCTAATTTTTTATTGCTTTACCTCTGTATAAATTGCAAATTCTGTGTAGATAGAAGACTGCTTATCTGACAGTAAAGCATATAGTAATGGTATGGATCATTGTTAATTTTAGAGTTTATAATGTAAATTTGACAAATAGATGGGGAATTGCTTTAAATATCCCATCCATCATCTAAATAACAGTTTTCTTAGGTGACTATATTAAAGAGAGTTTTAAATATCAAAGATCTTTATTTCGGCCACTAGGGCCATAAAAACACAAGTAAAATAAATACAATGCATTACATACAAATTGCTGGCGATATCCTTTAGGCTATGTAGGACCGAATAGTACTTTAGAGAGAAATAAACGTTTCCTATCTGAGATTTTGGGTTGGTGAGGTCAATTCCTCTTGTCGCTAGCCCAGAAAGGATTTTACAATATACACACAGCGTATGGCCTTTACATTAGCCGCAAAGTAAAAATCAATAAAGTGCATGTGTATGAACAATGGGGTGATTTTAAGAAAAATATCAATTTCTTTCAGATTTGGTTGCTTAAAAAGGAGCAGAATGAATGCCGTTTGGTAAAAAGGTATCAAATTGTGATGTATAAAAACAAAATTCTTTAAAAAAGACAGTGACAATGTCAGGATAAAAATGTGGGCATAAAAATTTAAGAAATATCCAATAAATCCAGGAGCCCGCCACCTTATCTTGCAATTCCTGAGAGCGAGAAGATGCACATGCAGAGCTTTGCCTATAACAGGATTGTAGCTTGCAATTAGGGCAATGCATGCTAGAAAGGACTCAGGTGGGACAGAGGCTAGTGTGTTTACAAGGAAAAAAGGCCTAGACTGTTTACAACAATTGGTATAAAAAGAAAAGAAAGAAAAAAAAGTCAATTTAGGTATAACAACACTATATTAAACCCCAATTGTTTAAAATAGTGCTAAATATACAGAATGACAATTTATTTAATTCCTTTTTAGAGGAAAAGTACAGGACTCCATTGCCATGATGTGTAGGGGTGAACTGGGTTGGCCTATGGGCTCTTCTTCAAGATAGCTTTACGAGTACACCACATGAAATACATATCCCTGCAGGTTGCAACGAGACCTTGACCTCCTATAACCATGGCAGAAGAATAGCACGTGAATTTCAGTTTCCTCTGCATTCTCAAACGCTGGGTAAAACAGACTGGGTGTGCCCACCCTCTAGTTGGTAAATGATTGGAGCGGGAGGAATAGCTTCTTCGAGGCTGAATATCATCTAACCATGATTCTAGCCTGTATTGGGCTTTTACTTCCAGAAACCTAAGGGTTAGATGACCAGGCATAGATCCCTCAAATAGCGGGGCCAGTATATATTCTCTATAGGTCTCTACGAGTACCTTTCTAGGGGTCACGGGGCAGGTTTCTTCTGCAGTATTCCAGTATTCCACAAATTGCCCCTCCCCAGAGTCTGGCATGTGTTCCTAATATATACCAACCATGGGAGTTTTCCCGCACCTTGATGGCCCATGACTTCTCTCAGCTTGTCCCTGTACGGAACAAGTTCTGGAGTACTCCAAAGGTGTCGCCAAAATAGAGGAGGCCTGAGAGCTACTTCATCTGCAATAGGACTAATGCAGAGGGCCATTCTGAGGGGTGTTAGTGGGGAGCTAGAGGAGAGACCCAGGAGTTGCCTTGCAAAGGAGTTCGCTATGTGCAATAGGGAGCCGGTTGGACAATGGCCCCATATTTCAGCTCCGTACAGCATGGCCCACCTAGCCTGTACCTTATAGAGTTCTGGCGCAGGGCCTACCACTTCATAGGTGCAGCTCTTATATGCCTTTAAGATACCCCCCGCTGACTGCGCCAGCTTCAGACTTGCTTTCTTTATTTGTGCCCACCAATCCATTTTCTCAGTAAGCGTGATACCAGAGTACTCAAAAATAGATACCCTCTCTAGAATCCTTCCTTCTAGACAGGGGTTTGGGCAAGTGCTGTTATTCACATTATAGACCATAATCTTTGTTTTTTCGAGGTTGATCTCCAAACCCCTGTTTCTACAGAAGACTTTAAAAATGTCAAGTGCCTTTCGTATGCCCATAGGGGATTTCAAGAGCAGGAGGGTATCGTCTGCGAACACCAAGGCAGGTATTTTGCGGTCCGCTAACCAGGGGGCATCAACATCCTTTCCAGCTTCCAATGACTCGATTAGGCCATCAATAAAAAGGGAGAAAAGGGTCGCAGCCAAGACGCAGCCTTGGCGTACACCTCTCTATATTGGGAAAGGAGCTGAGAGTTCTCCATTTTTGCCATACCTAATTTGTGCAAAATTACCTTGATGGAGGCATTTTATCTGATGGCAAAGGTACTCAGGGGCTCCCATGTCAAATAATATTGCCCAAAATGTATTCCTCGGGACAAGATCAAACGCGGATTTAAGCTCCACAAATTTAAGATAGAGGCTGCCACCTTCTATGGGTACAGTTTTCCAGAATAGGAGTTGTGATCTGAAAATTTCATCAATTGTGGAGTTCTTAGCCCTAAACCCGGCTTGAAGAGGGGTTAGTACATTGTGTTCTTGCATCCAGGACTGCAGTCACCCCAAGAGTGCACGTGCAAATATTTTCTGGCTTACATGTAGGAGGCTGATGGGGCGTAATTGGCCGGAATGAGCAGAGAACCCTTTTTAAATGTTGGAATAATTTCAGCCCCAGCCAAGATGACTAAATATTAGTATCTTTTTTTGAAGGTTGTGGTTATCATTAAGAAGAAAGGGTTCTTGATTAAAGGTTTGTGTTACATGTTCAGGTTTGTTCATGTCACTAAAATGTTTAGATTGACGAGATGCATAAGAATGCTTCTAGACATGTAGTGTAGTATTGCAAGAGAGGACTCATTGGAGGTGGTTGCTGGTGCTTGTATTTGTTGAATATTTTCTCTAACTGCAGTTTCAGTTGCGGAAGTAGAGTGGCTATGCGCTGAGGTTCTGATAATATGGGTTCCCAGAGTAACTGATTTTCCTCTGCAATGGGTTGTGAAATAGTTTAAATATTTCCACTAAGCCATGGTCTTGATTTGTCTCTTCTTCCAGTAAAGGTGCACCTCATCTTGTGTGATTGGTTCCCCTGTCTTTAAAAGCACAAACGTGGCCTGTTCCATGTTCTCCATTTTTTAGCACTGTATATAAAATCTATGGAACAGCATACATAGAGAGTAAATTGAAGAAACGATTAACATTAAAATGATACTGTGCTGGCTTTAATGCTATTTTTAAAATATATCTTTATTATTTCTAGTGTTTTAATTTATGTATTCTTCTGCTTACCTGAGTATTGTGTTAGATGGCACTCTGCAGTCACTCGTCCTGTCAACTTAATGGTTTCCTGACTAGTAGCCACAAAATGGTGGTTTGTGTTTTATATCTGTTTTTCAACCATTAGTATTTTAAAAAATATAATTTGGAATGTACATTGTACCTCTCAATACATGATTAAATGTATGTGTTCAGTGAATACTGTATAAAATTTGCCTTTTGACCTTCATTCGTGAGAGATTGTGGGCAGCATGTTTATTGAAGACAATTGTTTTACATTGACTAAATATATTGTTCATGTACTATTTTGTGTTATGACATTTTTATACCATTACATATGTTTTTCAAAATAACTATTTTGCAGTATACATCGTAAATAAGGAATTAATTAAGTAACAAAAAGAAACAAATGTATAAACAGGATGGAGAAATAATATCCTGTGTAGAAGCATGCAAGGTCAGTGTAAAATATTGAGAGTAAATATATGGATCACTGTCCTGTTAAACTTTGCTGCAAAAATGTTCCAGTGCCAGAGGTCAAAATGCATCGACAGCATATTAAGTCAATGAGATTGCTCATTTTTAAATGAAAATTATTGAGCACAATTGTGCAGCACATATGCCAGACAAAATCTTCACGTCACTCCAACTCAGAGGGACAAGATTCTTAATTGAAGAACTGAGCTGCATGAAATACCCAAAAATTGAAAATCCATAACTATTGTCGATCCATACATGTATTTATTGATGCATGTATTATGTATAAAATAACGTTTTTTTGGTTTTTATTAAGCCTGGGCGGAGTTTGTGGAACTCTGCGAAGTGCCACAAAACTCTGTTGCAGTGGTGTCTGTTAAGTTGTGCTGCTTCCACTGATTTTCAGCACCAAGAGTTTGTCCCATGCTGCAAAATCAGCGTGAACTACACTGTGTGTCGTGCCAGAGGATGCTGCTGCTTTCTTCCACTCAAATAAACATTCCACTTGAGCAGTAGCTTCCTCAATGCGAATGGCAGATTTCTCAACTTAACGGCAAGCCACTCGAGAAAAAAAACTCAGCTCCGCGTCACTTTGCAGAGTTTTTCGGAAGTCGGCATGGAGCGCAGAGTGGGTAAAACTCCATGAACTCTGTCGGCGGAGGGGAATTCTTTGCCCACTCCTAGTTTCCATGAGTGCGATTAATTGGGATATCAATTCATTTAAAGAAATTAATCTTACACATGCATTAACAATCTCTCTTTCTCCAGCGACATTTGATTGAAAAGTCACATTAATTTATGATTGGTCATTACAAAAATGATTTTATATTTTTTGGTAGTACTCCAAGGGGGTTATTACGATGGCGCGCTTACAAAGTCTGCCCGACATAGCAAGGGAACCAGGGACTGAATGCCAAAGTTGCAAGGTCCCGCCATTGGCATTAATGCGCCCGCCACACTGCCGGGCGCATCCTGCATTTTTTACACTGCTGCAGGTGCATTACTAGAGTACTAAGCAGGGTTAACTTTAAGGTGGGCCTTATTGTGCTCCAGCATTCCAAATAAACTAAGGGCTGGATATTTGCATAGAGGAGTCAATATAGATACAGATATCATGCAGCGTTGATGGCAAACCATTTAATTGCTGGCTATATGGAAGGCTGTCAAACAGTATTCTGTTCAAGGCTCCTTTTCACACTTGCAGTGTACACAGCACGCAGGAAGAAAGCAAAGCTGATAGGAAGTGTAAATTTCACACTGTGCACGGATTTCAGAGTACTTTGTTGCTCTCAGTGCAGAAACCTCACAGGGTCTTCAGTCACTGTGCAAGGGAGTGAGTGAAAGAGCACTGGGCCTCACAACTTAATCCAATGGTCAAGTCATCAAAGATTTTTCCCATTGGTCTCATGGAACGTTGTTAGCTGACAGACATGAAGCATTGAAAGAGAGAAGCCATCAACAATACATTTCTAACTTGTGAAGCCAAGGCAACTCTACAATAAGGACCAGGAATTGCCAAACATGGTTAACAGGTATCATTTTGGATTACCAATCAATCCAGTATATATGCAAACTAAAAGTAAGTTCAAAACAGGTAGAAATACAGTAGGTAAGCTGAGATGTCTCAGTAGGAGGAGGCACAATAGAATGACAGACAGAATTGCGATAACCACAATAATATAGAAACAGAATAAACAAGTAGGTTTTACATAAAGAAGCTCCCCTTCTCTCTTCTAAACATGCATTAGATACAGGGTCATCTCTCAAGGGTCTTTCATTCGAGAGCATGGAATGTGTCAGCATGATCAGGCTTCAGTAGAATTCTGGGAAAAATAAATAAGGGCCATATTTACAGCTTTAGTGACACAGCACTGTGCAGCAATTAACCTTGCTGTGCTTCTCAGCTTCACAGGGAAAGGGCATGGATGTGCTCTATTTTTCCAATACGGCACATTACTGTCCTTTTCCCTTGCATTGGCTCTGTTTTGGTAGCCTGGTGCCAACGCAGGCACCCTGGCACCATGGTGCAATGGTGCCTTTGTTGTAGGCAGGAATGCTTTGTGCAGCAAGGAACACATTCTTGCACAAAAATAACCCTAAGAGACTTTTTCCTCTCTGTATTCCTGCAGAATGCAGCACACATAGCAAGAGGAGAAGATGAGGAAAAATAAATATATTTCGCTTTGTTACACCACCCCTGGGCAGGAGTAGCTTTTAGGTCCATTTCCAGGTTTACAAGATCTTGTAAATTTGGAAATGCGTCAAAAATAATGGGAGTTGTGTGGGAACACCTATGCAATGCCCATGGAAAGCATACCCAGGCCAGAAAAAATGCAAGGCAGAGATTTGCAATGTATTGCTTTATGACATATTTTTGGAACCACGCAAAGTGGCTTTGCTTGGCTTCAGAAATTTGACTTAAGGTTTGCGTCACTCTTGCACCATGTTGCGTGGTACAAGAGTGACACAAACCGGGTTACAAATATGGCCCTAAGTGTTTAACACATAGCTTTGCACTTACAAGAATGGGGCAAACAGAGAAGTCTGTACCTCTCTAAGTCTAAAAAGGAATATTTCCTGACTCGAACTGTGTGAACACCAATAAAAAGTAACAGGAGATTAAGAAACGTCCTTCACTCCTTTCAAACCACCAGGAGACAATTAAGTCACTACTAAAGTGCATATGCAACATTATTTCAGTTTCCCAACGCATTAAACTGAGACTGCTCTTCTCAAACTTTAACGTTTTGCCGTCCTACTAAATGATGAACAGAAGGCCTCTTTTGACCATTGTTTCTCCACCTTCACTGCCAAGTCTTTCTCTAGCTAACAAAATTATGATAATAAACCTGCAAGGAAAAGAGAAATCATGATGGCAAAGCAAAATGCATTTAAACTGAGGTCATGGAGTCTTTAAATGCATGGTTATACATCTATATGCATAACTTTAAGAATAAATATAAAACGTAGGTAAAAGAATACATGTTCACATTGCAACTCTAACCTGAAGTGTAAGCGTAAAATGTGAAAAAAGAATACATCCCTTCATGTTAACCTGACCATTAATGCACACATAAATCTCTACAGTAGATACATTTCATTAATTCATTTAAATGGTTTACACACATTAATAAAGTTAAGGCAAACAATGAATATATTATCAACTGCGAGTAGAAAATTGGATTTCTGACTTGTAAGGGTGGAGCGCAAATCATGCTGCTCCAGTTCCCCCCTGATGGCAATTTTAGTCATCACACTCAACATGTGAATCTTATCAGATGAGATCAAATCATAACCCGAAAGTTTTCAACATTTTCTGTTTAAAGTTTTCCATGTACTTCATTTCATCATAAAATCTACACTGACTCTCCTCTAATTCCCCATCCTTTCTTTTCCCACTTATTCCCCTTCTTTCTTACTGCACTTGTCTCTTCGCTTTTATGCACATGTACCCCTTAAAGATTGCAAACAGACAGATTGTACAAAGGGCAATTATTATGGGGTCTCACAATGGAACCAAGTACTCCACTTCCAAGATTTCCCAACCAATTGCCTAAGCAGAAATTCCATTCTCAATTGAATCCCATGCGCCTGTGGCTTCTAACTTTTTTAACTCTCACTTTAGGTCTGTGAGGTTCTTAATGTATCTCTACACCTCTTCACTCTTGTCAGGGAAATGGGTACAGCATAGCATTGTTGAACCTTCAGCATATCAGAGACTATGCCCTCCTTCACAAGTAGGATGTCTAACACAAGGTGATTCTGCATTACCATAGACCTCATTGTTATTATTTAATTATCCACAGCTAAAAATGAACTTAAACTACCAGTAGCTACCTTATCAACTATAGTGAACAACCTTCTAATTTTAATAACATTCAGAAGTACTCCTACAGAAGGAATCAGTGTGCCAAATATATCTCTAACTTTTTCAGAACCACTACTACTTCTTGGATCACCTAAATACCATACCAACCTCAGGTTTAGGCAAAATATGCTTCATCTCCACAAAATTAATAAACTTCAGAATTAACATAATCTGGTCCTCCCATGAACAATGGCCAATTTCCTTTAAATTGGGAAAAGTGATCACAATCACTTCTTCCCATATTTTTAGTGTGAATTGCTGATTTGAGTCTACGTACACATAGCTTTACCTTGCGCACCCAAACTACAGTTAGTGTAGTCATAACTCCTGAAACATGATGTTTTAATTAATCTTTCATCCATATATTCCGATATCGTTGATCCCATCTTGTTTTCCAATGAGCAGCCATTGCTCGTCTCCGAATCCAGAAATGTCTTTTCAACATCAATTAGGGAGCAAGTAAAATTGCTCATATGACAATTAGATGTATCTAACGTTAAAATGGGTTTAAAGAAACTATCAGCTGTTTCGATCTCTTTAGTCTTGGGATGGCAATTCAAATGTTGAATAAAAGGGACTTTAAAAAGCACTAAATAATAGTTTGAAAAATAATACTGAAAATGACACTTATTATATATAAAAGACTGATCAAAAGGATACAAGTAACACCATATGTAAGATGAATATTAATATAGATAATTCGCTCTGCAGCGGATACAAGAAACTGCATACGACGTAGCAGTCCTTTACATCCATAGAGTCAATGTACTCTTAAAGCAATTTAAAATAAGCATTTGAGGAGAAATCTCCTCTTGACTAATATACATGTAATGTATGCAAACTACTGTCAATAGAAATCAGGGTTATAGGGCTGGTTTTAATTTATTCTCAACTGAATTGGAAGGTGTAGGTGAATATAATTCTAGTAACAAAACAATTAGTCCTACAGTTACAGCTAATAATACACTTGCTAATATAAGTCAATGCATATTAGTGTTCCTAGTTTCCATGACAGAACATTGGGTAGGAAATAGCAGCAAGCAGATTTCTTCCATTCATTTCTACTTGTGCAAATGACAAAACAAAGTCCATAAATTGTGTGATTAAATTATTTACAAAGTCTTTGTGAGTCCTCCCTAACCCTGCTCCATCTTCTTCTAAATGACACCCTTATGTTCCTTCTGCAGTCTAGGGAATCTTCTTAGTTCATTTTAACAAAGTCCATTCAATTGCCGATAATAAAAGCACAGATCAAAGGTAAAAGTTAGAGATCATGGCAGTAACAAATCATGTCAGTCTATTTAATGGCAAAGTAAATTCAAAGTACAGTTCAGCCACAAGCTTAACGGTCAGATGTATGACCGGTCAATTAGCGAGTCACAAATTACGTCACATTTGCGAGTCGCAATTTGCGACTCGCTAATTGGCATGCACAACAGTGTCTGAGACACTTTTGTGATTCATATTGGGGTCGTAAATTGCATGCCTCATGCATATTAATGAGGCTGTCACATTTTGCAAAACATTGAGAATGGTTGGCACTCCCAGTGATGGTGGTCTGTTGGGGTCAGCAGACCTCCATGTCTGGTACATGAAAAACCTTTGTACATCTGGCCCTAAGTTGACTGAGGTTCAAATGGATTTGCACTGTTATCCTCCAAATAGCAAAATACCATCTCACGGTAATTTGCTGCAAATTATGTCCATTTACGGGACGAGTACCTCCAACAATGTACCCTAGCTCTCTTTGATCTCCTAAGTGCAGATTGTTCATCTTCACTATCACTCATACCAGAATCCTCAGTATCCTCTTGGATAGTGTGAAGCACATGTTCTACAGACAGGTTTAGGCCCTGATTTAGATCTTGATGCTCTTACTTCCGTCCCACCAGGGTGGGGGTCTCAACTACTCTGCTGAGTCGATGGTCTTTTGCCCACCATATTTAGATACATGCAGGATGACACATCTTCCACGTCAATGGAGTGTTTACCGCTGCAGTTGTGTCACCCCGACACAAAGGCGGTGGCCTCCTATGTTTGTGATTAGTACTCCGTCACCATCAGGCTGACCAGTTTCCGCTGACCATATTTAGATGTCACAGTTGTGCTGGTGGTCTTTCAGCAGCGGCTCCCTGACAGAGTGAATTCATTGCATTAAAGTTCCCAACAATGCACCAAGATTGTGGCCGCTGATAGAGCGCGCAGGTCGCCCGACCCTTAGATTCACCAGATTTCACGCACTTGGGCCCATGACGTGTTTACGACAGTATTTTTGTGAATCGGGCGCGTTTACACACCACCGTCAGTAATTCTATGTGTTTTCTTTAACACTATTACCTGTGTACCTGACTTACCACAGGCACATATTCTCCTGATGGATCAGGAGCTAGCAGCGGACAAGAGATAAGAAGATCCTTAATACTTTATACATTCAATAACACTTCGATATTTTTATAATGACCACAGACACCTGAAGGGTTTTAAAGATTTTATATAGTTCCTATAGCACCTTTCGTGTGTTGGCAGCCAACAAATGGAACTCTCTCCCAACAATTATTAGGCTAGCGGACACTGAAACTAAATTCAGAAAACTTTTGAAGACCTACCTATTTTCCCTCTAGTTTCCACCCTTTTTTTCTCTTTTCTCTGACTCTCTCTCCACAGCGTGGGGACACGCTGGGAGGGCATCACCAGGCGCTTTATAAACCCCTTTATTATTATTGTTATTATTATTATAGTAAGTTTTAAATCAGAGTGACATAAGTATAATACTAATACAGATTAGAATATCAATAATCAGGATTATAACTACAATGTAACTATGAATGAGGGCAAGCACCATTGAGTGCGAGTGACAAATACTACTGGGTAAGGGTAACAGGGAACATGCTATTCAGTTTTCAGACTTATACTAAGGTAGGTGGGATTCAAACACATTAGTCAGTGAATTTGCTAAAGTCCTACAAGTGATTCAAACTGATCTTAGTCTAACTACTAATTCAAACCTAGATTCTAAACACCAGTAAATTAGATCATACTAATTAAGTAAAACAGTTTCAATATGCCCTACTGGAAGGGGTAAAAATGGAACATAGCTAACAAACAGTTTGCATATAAGTCTTTGGAGATGACAGAGAGAATACCATGGGCAAAGATGCTTTATTAAAAAGAGAAGAAGGAAGGAGTATAGAAAGACGGACACCCACAATTATATTTACCTAGGACGGAAATGAGGACTAACCCTGGCCACGGGTCAGTTTGAGAAAGGCGAGGACAAGGACCCTCAAGGACTTGGGATGCCAGTAGGTGAGCAGGTCCAGCTCACGGACAATCAGGACAGAATACCCCTCAGGATTTGGGTCAGGACTGGGCTCACCAAAGGGCATGTCCAACACCTGCAGCTTTGGATGCAACGCCTGCGCTACTCCCTCTCTGCACGGAATCCGCCAGTAACCCCGATTGGGTTCTCGAATCTCCCAGCAAAGTGCTTCGCCAGCACTTAAGACTATTTCCACCCCTTGGAGTTTGTGGAAATTTCGGACAGAGTGCTCCGCAGCTCTCTCTATCAATCACCTATAGAGTTCGTATGGTCGGTGACAGGTCAGCTACTCGGACAAGTCGGACAATTTCTCTAGCTAAAACTAGGCTAGTTATACCATTTTTCGTGTCCCCAGACCACCCACAAATGTTGCAAGTGACAGGATCCCCACTTAGGATTGGTCAGAAAAGGTGGTTAGGTCATTGTCACCACCTTAAATTCTGTGTTCACATGATGAATATTTATTTTCCGTACCCACCCCTTACATTCCAGTTCCCATGTCTACGTGTAGAAAAGACAATGGAGCACACAAACATTATCGTACAACTAGATACAATTTAGGTACAAGTCGAAGTCTTCTCCCAGGCAAAAGGACAGGTTCCCAGGAGCATCTCAGCTTCAGCAGCCAGCTGGCTGAGTTCCACTGTTGCAAGACTTCATTTCTCATGTCACGTGGTGAGTCCCTGTCAGACTTCTAAGATGGAGAGGCTCCCCACTCCCAGGCCCACAGATACGCGGTACATGAAAAGTAAGCGAAAACAAATTAGAAACACAGAAAAAATTAATACACTGTACACCATGATAAGCTACACTGCACCCCTTACTTTATAATATCTATAGCATTAGGGTTTTAGGCAGAAATAGATAGATGTGCAAAAGCAGCATTAGCAAGCGGAGAGCATGTTAAAGACAAAGCGGCCATTTTAGCTGTAATGCGCATGAGCAAAAAATCCCTCCAGAACTGCGAGTGCGTCACATCACATGGGTATGACCTACGCATGCACAGACTGGATTTCTGTGAAGCAGTGATTCTGTAATATGCAAGCCTTATTATGATTAATAGACACTTAGGCAAGCGTCTCTGGGACACCCGCGTGTAGTGTGAAAGTGCAATATTAATGACAAAACAGGTTGGTTAATGCTATTATAGGTTAACAAGGTTCTTGAATGTGAGCAAGTCGCTTTACGTGCGAATCCTTGCTCCATCACCGCTGGATGGAAACTAGTAGAACACATCTCATCTACATTGGCCAAATAGAAACGTCTGTATCCCACACTATAAAATACACTTCAATTCAGATCATGACCCTTTGGCATTCCACTGCAGCACAATAGTTTGTACCAGACACTTTGGCAGTTAG
The DNA here is from genome assembly GCF_964263255.1 of Lissotriton vulgaris. Taxonomy (NCBI): domain Eukaryota; kingdom Metazoa; phylum Chordata; class Amphibia; order Caudata; family Salamandridae; genus Lissotriton; species Lissotriton vulgaris. The sequence continues at coordinate 337,904,130 of NC_141700.1, forward strand.
AGGTAAAGGGAATCTGCTTATTTTGCCTGTTGCTTGTCCCTTCTACTTCTTCACATTCAATTCCTTGTAGTTTATTAGTTAATTTCCTCATATTTCTTTGCACAATGCCGGGCACCAAAAATTCTTGTTCATTGAGGGCGAATTGATAGTCGTGGAGGATGAAATCTTAAGAGTAGAGCCACAATTGTTTGGAGTCCAAGTCCAAAATACCGCCTGTCTCAGAAAAGGTTTATGTTGTCCAGAACAGTCGACAGACTGAATGCTGTAGCAAACAACCCATGCACACAAGAGGAAATCAGGAAGAGATGGAACGACCTGCTGGGTATAATGTGCTCCCTGGCCTCCAACACTTACATGGAGGCCCAGTAGACTGGTAGTGATTCTCTTAGTAGAAGGTCTTGAATGTCCTACATACTGAAGACTTGGCAGGAATCGCTGGTGGAGTGGAGACTGGTAAGTTAAAGTTTGTAATGTTTTACCAAACCTAAATGTCCTTGATGCTTTCAATGTAGCTGTTGCCAATGTGGTGCCCACCTTTTTCAAACATAGAAACCTAGATATGTCTGCCTAAAATTGTCTCTTGTTTTGTACAATGCGTTTTTGTTGTATGTTAGAATACAGGTCTCCATTTACATCACATTTCATATAATGCAATGGTGCATGTAAGTAAATGTACACCAAATCACAAAATTCATATATGCCAATCCACTATTAAATGTCTGTACTTCTTTTCCTGCATACTCCCACTAGGTATGCTCAACTAACAATTTAGAAAGTTTGGTAAAGTATCATTGAGAAGACTACAACTTCCATGATGCCTTATTACAGGTTTGTGAAAAGAATATACCAAAGTCACTTTGCTCATTCTCTCTTTACTCTCATATGTCCACATATGTTAAAGCAGTGGTTCCCAAACTTTTGACTCTTGAGGACCCCCATTGAGTCACTACTAGAAGCCGGGGACCCCCAAGCAATTTGGAAGATTTAAATTTCAAACATTAAAACGGAAATAAAACAAAAATTTAACACACGTGTGCACACAAGCAAATACTCAAATTACTAAACATTTTAGGGGCACTTTTACAAGCCCGTATCACCATGGGAACGTTACTTTTTGAGACGTTCCCGTGGTGATAAGGGCTTCACCTTATTTACAAGGCATCATTAAGCCACTTAACGTGGCTTAACGGTGCCTTGTAAATAAGACCCCCTTTCACCCAATGCTTAGCGTGAAAGGGGTGGGCAGTGGGTTTTGCAGTGGGAGTTTTCTCTGCACCAACCATTGATTTTGACGCTGCCCCCTATTTATAAGGGCATGGTAAATGGGAGACAGCTCAAAAATTAAGACCAGGGAAAACCTGGTCTTAACTTGGCAAAACAAGGAGAAATTCTTTATTTCTCCTCGTTTTTGCGAAACGCCTCGGATTGCTTATGTTCAGGAAGGTGACGCTTCCTGCAAATCAACAATCTTTAAAAAAAAAGACATTCTGTAACTTCCATGTGTGCTGCATTAAGCAGCATACATGGAAGTGACAAAACGGCATTTCAAGATTGTTTATGTGCAAGAAGGGGTACCTTCCTGTGTAGATAAACAATTTTCCCCTGTTAAGTGTAGCGCCAGCGCAAGGGGAAAAGCAGGGCTGCACCATATTCTTGTAAATGCGGTGCAGCGCTGCGTTTCTGAAGTGGCGGAGTGTGTTGTTAAGCCAAGGAGAATAACGACACTCTCCGACACTTTTGTTGTATTTTATATTGAAAAAATTAGCAAGAAAACGAAAAAAGTTAATGGGATGGTGTGTGCTGCATCTCCGTGACTAACTTTTCAATGGTTCGTTTTATTTCGCAGTACCAGGCTCCTACTCCTGCCGGAGCCACATTGGAAATCGAAAGCAGCCCTGGCAAATATTTTCAGACCAGTCCCCAGAATGTGCACCCCAAGTGCAGTGAGTGAGACTGACCATTACAAAGGGGACATTGGGAGGCTCTCCCCCCAAAAAACTAAGCAAACAATGGTGCAGTCTACAACACATTTATCATTATATATTGAATTGTATTAGCTTTTAAAGTATAGTAAATAAAGACCTGACTATGCACCAGAATACGACAATCTTTCTGGGGGTTCTTCAATGATTTCCCCACTATCAATCTCCAACAGTGCATCTCATCTCTCCATTGCCCCTCTGTCACGTGTATTTCATTTTTATAGCATCTATCATACCATTGTAGGATGTCAGAGCACTTTACATCACACACATATAGAGACAGTGAATCATACCTGTAAATCAGTGTATAGAAAATGTTCCATAAGGCAAAGGAGAGCACAAGGTGTAGAATTCACATGCATTCATACTGGGAGGCATTTTTAATGAGTGCTTGGTCTGGAGAAGCACAAACTCAGGATTCAGAACATAAGATAGTGGTTAGCATTGACTTTAACAATAAAAATGTATTTCCAGCCAAATAAACCTTTTTAGCAGCATCAGGATAATGAAAGACTGGGAAAAAACATGTCACTAACCTGTACCTTGCAGTTTGCAAGTAGCTGTTTAATGACAGTTTATAGGTCACTGTGCTTGATTACATTTTTCACTTATGAACTGCACAGTAACAAACTAATCTTTGTGACAAAAGCAGTAACCCACTGACCTATGCATATAAAATATTGTTTTTTAAAATGCATGGTACACGTTCTTTGCAGTGGGCATATTAACCCTCTGTGCTACATTAGATAAGTAAAAGCTGCCACTAGACAAAACTCTCATCTCTCTCCAGCAGGGACATTAATCACTGGCGTCATCTTGACACTTTTATTGCTCTTTGAAAACTGCTAATTATACAAGAGATTTTAAAACTGCTGCCTGCGGACCCCCTGGTAATGTGTCAGGGACCCCTGGGGTTCTGCCGACCACAGTTTGGGAAACACTGTGTTAAAGTATTACATATTCATCAATTCATATTTTATGTTCTCTTCACAATTGTGTTTGGCCTAAATTTTGTATGTTATCCTTTAATTATTATGGAATTGACGTGATGTCATATGTTTATCAAATCAAAGTGTGTTGAGCTAAAAACTGTAAGGTTTGGAAAATTGCATGCTCAAATAAAGTGGGATTACCTACATTTGAAATCTGCAGTGCTAGTATGATGGCCAATTCTAAACATCCTTCTAAGGGCCTGATTCTAATCTCGTACGGAAAGCTTCCAGATGGGTTGAGGAATGAGCAAATCCGATTTGGAGCCTATGTTAATGTCCGCGTCAACCGAATTGTTTCTGAACACGATCCTGTCAGTCTGACTCGTTTACTACCGAATGCAATGGAGCCCGATTCCGAACGAGCGAGTGCGATGCATGATTCGGACTGCTGCATCGACTCCGTTTTGCCGGGATGAAACAACTGTGGGAATCTGACTTCGGGGAGCCAACTTGGTCGCAGGGGGGTACCCATGGGTCCCCCCTTTCCATGCATGCAATAAGTAACGGGCACCATGGGTTGCCTGCCAGAGGGTGCACCCTTTTCCCTACCCATCCCATTTTGCAATAGGAGCCTGTATACACGTTCAGTACACATGCTCCCATTGAGTTCAGTAGGAATCTGAGCGAACTGAGTGAGTCACTACACGGACACATCGGAATTGGTCATTCAGACTCCCGGGGCACGAGTCCTTCGGGAAAGCTCTCCAGATCTGAGTCATCCAGAGGGCTTTCCGAACAAGATTAGAGTTGGGCCCTAAGTTGTGTCATTGCCACATATCTATGCTGCTAGTCTTTGGATTGGGTGATTTATTTACATTTCTCTTCTCTGATGTGTTGTGTTCAATGTTTGATATATTTCATGTAGACTCACACATTTCTGTGTTTCCATTACAAAACATCTTCTTACCAGCCTTTAGTAATTTTGTTTTTTGTGTAATTGAAAGTTTTCGTCATGCATTACAATACATTAGCAAAAACCTAGTAAAAAGGGGAATCTAGAAAAGCGCAAACAACTGCACGATGTTTTAGGAAACCCCTCACCCACCTGCCTGGTAGGTGGCATGCTTCATCATCGGGGCCCAGCTAGATTTCCTAGCGCAATCCAGCTGTGCTTCAACACCTGAATTACAGCGGAGCACGTTGTTTGTGAGAATAAAGTGAAGTGCTATGTGAAGTGAAAATTACTTGATAAAAAAGTCTGTAGGGAACCCTATTAAACGTTTTAATAGAAGGGCCCTATGACATGAGTAAAAAATAATAATAGGAGGATCAACTTGAGGTTTTAGGTACCTCTGTATCCCTTTACAAATTATTAGGTCTACTAGTTTCAGCCATTTAGGTGGTTAAGAGGGCTTTCGTCAGGACCAAAAGAGTGTGTGACCCAAAATGAATTTGTCACTAGTGCATAAGTATTAGCACACACCCTAAAGTGTGCTGTGAGTGTAGTGGATTGTTTTTACTCATAAATCCAAGGTCTGGAGTACCTGTAAAAAAACACATATATTGCAGTTGCTAGATGCTTGTAAATTCATACCATCGTGAGGACTAGGCGGGCTCTTCTATACAAGCTTTAGACATCATGCACATGATGAAGAAAATGGCATGCCTGTTACCTAATAATTTAACCATGCATGGCTACATTGTTCTTTTGTGATATAGGAGTATAATGAGTGTAACAGGTGTATCACTCATTGTTTAAAGTAATGAGAATTAATTTGGTCTTAAAAAGTGATAAAAATAAAAATAAATATAAATGCATTGTGTTGTAATGGTGTTAGTACCATTTAACTAACATGACTTGCATCTCTTTTAAGAGATATTGTTTTTGGAAACATTAGCCTTAATAAGGCATGATAAGTATATAAACATGTACAAATTAGAGTGGCTTGTATTTATATGTTGGCTTATCATACACAGGAAGGGGTTGTTACACCTGAAAACATATGTATATACTTGAGACACTGGCAAGGGGGATAATATCCTTTAAAAGTTCTGTATATACATTTTTCTGCAGCCTTGAAAAAGCCCTGTGGGCAAAACGCGCGTCGGCTGCTGCTATGTCAACATACATGTATTTGAAATAAAGCATTCAAGACCTGATTGAAAAGTGTGATTGAAGTACTTCCTGAAGCTGAATCTCTGGAAATTGGACTAAAAGACCTCTCTGGGATTTGTACTGAGTTATAAAAGGATTCTCTTTGTTATATGGTATTATGTGATATATGCCACAATTGGATTAGAAAAATAATGATTGGGTGTGCTCGGTTGAAGGGTATATCATTTTGGGTCAGGATCTTATAGATCCATACACCGATTGACACCCCAGTGGGTGGGTGTAAAACACCATTTAAGAGCACCTCTCACCAAGTGATTGATAGGAAAATAATTTTTCTATGGAATTAGAGAGTCAGCAGATGTGCACATCAAATTAAGCATACCCGCTTTTTGTGTTCATATAAAACATAGCTATCTTATAATTGAAAAAGTTATTCTCCTTAAAAAGCAGAATAAAAAAAAGTTTTCCTAAAAAGGTAGTAGAATTTGCAGAACAACATCAAGTGCAAGATTTACTGCACAAAACACACACAAATTGCACAAGGACACAAAGCAAGAGCAGTAGGGTGCTTTACAGGGTCAAGGAAAGCAACCAAATAATGTAGAATGCTAAGCCCAAGCCAAGTTAATAATGTCCGCTGGTAACTGTAACTGACCCATATGAGATAGGGTTCTATTGCTGGTCCATTATCCATAGGGCAATACAGATGAACAAAACATTTGTTGGCTTCGGTGCAGCTTCTGGAATGCCTTATTTACTTCCAATAAAGGTCTTTAAGTGTTTGACCAGTTGCTAAAGAGAACCTTTGGACAGTTGAAGAAATTAGGGAGACCTAAAATATTGCTCATTGTTTTAATATAACTTAACCAAGGGATATGACATACCTTGTCCAAGATCACACAAACCCTAATCACACTGCGACTAAAGTGTGCTTCAGGCTTTACCCAGATTGCCAGCCACAACAGAGTGGGGGGCGTATTCTGATAGGGTCAGAGATATCATCAAGACTAAGTTCTGCGTGGCAAGGATAGTTCGCAGAACTGCGCATGCCCCCAGAAATCTTTTCAAACAATTATTCATAACAACCTCAATAGCTTTAAAATCTTTAATGGCCCAGACTCCTGAACCATTAGCAGCTACTGAGAGGAATTTGGCTTTATATATGGTCAAGAACTCATTTGAGGGTTTAGAGACCATTTTTTTGTGAACCTGAAAAAGCCCTTCAAAGAGCGGAAAAACTTGGCCGCAACTACAATACCTAACTGGTTCCATGAGCATTGGTCATCAAAAAGTATACCCAGGTACGGAAAGAGTAGACTGTTTGAAGTTTAATGTCATTTATGAGAAAAGTTTGCCTTTCTTGGGTCTTGTGCCATAGGTCTTTATGTGGGTTTTATAGTTGTTTACAGTCAATTCCAGTTCGTCCATATGTCACACATTACAATCCAGGAATTTCTGCAAACCAGGTTTGGGCCTAGCAATTAAAACAGTTTTATCCATGTAAAGAAGTACAGGAACCACGCATGTTCCAATTTGTGGGATGTCAGCATTTAAGTTAAATATTGATCTTCGAAACCATTAGGGTGAAGTGAGAATAAAAAGGGCGCTAGAACACAGCTCTGCCATACACCCCCAGATTGGAGAAAACTATCAGTAACCCCGCAGGGACATATCTAACAGAGACTGTGACTATGTGGTGTAAATTTCTAAGGACATTTACCAAGGTAGGCTCAACACTCATTTCCTCCACGATACTCCAGAGTTTGACATGGTTCACGTGATCGAAGGCGGACTTTAGGTCCATAAAGGGCAAAGTGGATCTGTTCTTGCTTGACCAGAATAAATTTATGGATAATTAGCTGCATGTTTAGGTACAGCTCCACTGTGCCCTAATGCCAAATTGTGAATCTGACAAGATGTTATTGTCCAGGGCCCAGGTCTTCAGCTGCTCTAAAATTAATCTGTTAATGAATTTTTATGTAAAATTTATCAGGGAGATACGCCATAAGCAAGTATGGCTCCCTCTTTTCCCCTTCTTAAAAACTGGCAAGATTACAGAATGTGACCAAGATTTTGGAGTGCCAAAGATAGAAACCCAGTTCAAAACAATAGTTAGAAGAGGGGCCCTAAAATCAGTATTATCTTTGAGAAGGTAAAGTGGGACCCCGTGAGAGCCCTGGGCCTTGGCAATAGGGCATCCACTGATAGCTGTCCTGACCACCTCCAGCTGACTTGCCATTCCATCATTTAGTGCGACCAAGACACCTGTCACAGTGTGCTCAGGAAAAGAATCTTGGTGGGCAGTACCAAAGACTACTTAAAAATGTTCAACCCAACTAATGGGGCTAACAACCAAAGCATTCTCACTTACGGAAGAGTCATGGAAAAAAGGAGCGTTAATCACTTTCCAAAAGGCCCATGAATTCCTACTAGTGCAAGCAGCAAGTAGTGATTCAAAGGCCTCTGCCCTAATCTCATTCTTTCTTGTCTCCAGGGCAAGCTTATGGAGCCTACGGCCTGACCTTTTGAGGACGCTATCATGAGGGTACGATTAATTGCTTTGAGGAGGGTGGAGTGTGCCTTGGTACAGTTAAAATAAAGCTACCTAAAAGGTGTTTTTGGGCAATTTCCAACCCGAATATTGAGCTGTGCCTGCATTGTATTACAACGTGCCTCGAAGGAGGACATGATGGCACAAGGTGTCCTCTTGGATCCAGACACAAAGACACTACATCCCTATTATTCCTCACTAAGGGGCCTATTAGGATTGTGGGCGGATCGCCACTGCTGGCCCGGTGGTGGCAATCCACCAGCCAGAGGTCCCTGTTTCATCCCCTGCCATATTAGTATGGTGAGGGGACCCACAGAGGATGGAAAGAACGTCAGCAGCTTTTCCGCCTATCGGATTGCCGGCCGGTCGGCCGGCCGGAAAAGGCACGCAAACCATATAAGGATGCCTGCTGTGGATGCCTTTCCACGGAGACTCCACCATGGAAAGGCATGCGGGAAATCATTGTGGGGGACCTTTGCGGGCCCCCGGGGTGTTGGGGGGGGTGGGTGACTGCACTGTGGGGTGCCTATGGTACCCCCATCATTGCCCTGCACAAGATGGCAGGCGCCGCGCGGTGCCTGTCACGTTGTGCATGGCAATGCACAAACTGGGCATTCAGCATTGCGGAGGTGTTGTTTACACAACAGCCCGCCGCAATGCTGAAGGCAGGAATGCACCTGCCAGTGGGGTGGGCGCATCCTAATGCCCCTGGTGAGACCGCCGCACTTCCGCCTGCCATCGTAATAGGCCCCTAAGTTAGTGAACAACTGTTCCTTATCAGCTCTATACCATATTTGAAAAAAACCTTTCTTTTTGGTAACATCAGTTGATGTCAATGTCTTACAGTCATTCCTAAGGCGATCAAAACCAATAAGGTACACAGCTAAAGGATTGTGGTCACTGAGAGCATTAACCTCAACCTCGTACCCTGTTAGTGACCCTAACAGATCTTAACTAAACAAAATAAAATCAATGATGCTATGACAATCTCTGCCAATTAAAGTTGGATTGAGATATGGAAGTTGAGCAGTGGCATCGAAGGGAAAACAGCAGTTGATATGTCACGATTAGTTCATTGAGGATCCCCCCCAGAGGGGTTGTGTACAAAGTGCGTCAGAGGTTCAGAATGGATATAGCTCAGGCCACAAGCCACAGTGTTGCCTACCTTGCAATAATGAGTATGAAAATCACCCAGCCAAATAATAGAAGGACAACCCTAAGGCCCTGGAGGGCACCCTTAAACACACTTCTCTGGGTGTTAATGATTTCACAATTATTAAAATCACAACAGTTATTATACAAATTATTAATGAGCAACCTCTTTGACCGATGGTACCCCCTGCATTTCAATGTACAATGTGACATGCACCGCACGGTGCCTGCCACGTTGTGCATTGAAACGCACAACTTGCATTTGTGGCATTGCGGCGGGCGGTAATGCAGGATTTGTAATTGTAGTTGCGGGACCGCTGCACGCATTGCGAGCGGTTCCGTTTTTCCTATAGGGGGCGGACAAAGTCTTCCTAATGACCCCCCAAGTCTCTAGAAGGGCAATGCGGTCATTGCTAGCAACAGTGTCATACCATTGAGAATTGTTTTGTTTGGAGCCCAAACCGGCCATGTTCCAGGTGCCAATTTTCCATCAGAGCACAGACAGAATATTGAGTTTTAAATATCCATTTGCAAAAATATAGAGTCCAAAATATTGTGCTTGAGAAACATTGACAGCAACAATATTGCGGTCAAGAATATCAACTTAAGGTATGCAATATCGATTTAAAAAAATACAAAAGTGTTTAATATTGTTGGCAAAAATATAGTTGTTAAAAAAAATCTTAATTTTAATTAATGGTATGTATATTAGTATACATTTCAAATGTATGTGCTTTTTTTGGGTATATGAATTGTTTATATTTTTTAATATATGTGTTAAATTTTAGCAGTTATAACAAATTTTTATTGAATTTTGTGTTTTTTAGTTCCATAGCGGGTTGTGGGTTTATAGGGGTATAGGGTGGGAAGTAATGTAATTATATTAAATTAATGGTTATTTTTTATTCATTAATATTTATATAATTGAGATGTTATAGTGTTACATTTGTAAATTACTTTATTATAATAAATTAATAAATGTTTGTTAATAAAATAATTAATTGATAATTAATTACAGTAATTGTGGTATTATTTTAGCTGTGAGTTTTGGTGTTTATAGTTGGATAGAGTGGGAAGTATTTTTTTATTGATGAACTATTAATTGGTTGTTTACTAATATTAAATATGAATTGGGAATTTAGGGCCCCATTACGATGGTGGGCAGACTTTGTCCACCCGCCACCGTAACGGAAAACGGGACTGACCGCAAGAGGTGCGGTGGTCCCGCAAGGTCAATTAGAAAGCGACCGCCACCCTGGCGATCGTATCAAGCATCCTTAATATTCCATTAGGTGGTGCTGTAAGCAGCACCCGTAGCAATGTTAAAGTGGTATGTTGTGCATTGGCATGCACAACATGACAGGCACCGTCCGGTGCCTGCCAAGTTGTGTGTGGCAATGGTACCCCCCAAGTGCAGCCACCCATCCCCCACCTCTCCTGCTACGGGCCCCCAAAGTGATTTACTGTATGCCTATGTGACATAATATAGATGGTGGTACCTGCAAACCACCGCCACCATATTGTGGGCCTTTTCCGACGGCCAACAATTATGGGGATTGCCAAGCAGGGGAAAAGCGGCAGACAGCCTTTACGTTCGCTGGGGTACCCCCACCATGGTTATTTGGTGGGGGTAAATGGTGGGCGGGGAGTTATGGCGGGCAGATCGCCACTGCTGGTACATCATAATGGCCCCCTAAATATGGTATTTGTTTAATTAATTTTAGGTGTGTGTTTTGGGATAAATAGGAGTAAAGGGTGGCAAGTAATTTGTGTTTAATTAATTAATATTTATTTTGGGGAATGTATTTCTTATTTTAGTTTTTACAATATTTGTAGGTATTTGTTTTATGTAATAATATTATAATATATTTTTATAAATGAAACATACCGTATTTTATTTTTAACATATTTATAAATGTATTCATCTATTTATTTTATAATATAATTTGTTGACATTGAAATATTTATTTAGTTTATATTTTTGTACTGTTTGAAATGTGAATACTAAATTTATCCATACGCCAGCCAATACTTTCCCTACTGTTGCACTCTCTGGACTGGGAATAGTAATTTTTACCTTTACGCCACTCTCCAACACTTACCCTACTGTTTCACTCACTGGAGTGGTAATAGTCATTTTTACCCCTTCGCTATCCAACACTTTCCCTACTGTTGTATTCATTGGAGTGGGAATAGTAAGTTTTACCCCTCTGCTATCCAACACTTTCCCTACTGTTGCACTCACTGGAGTGGGAATAGTAATTGTTACCTCTTTGCTATCCAACACTTTCCCTACTGATGCACTCAATGTTGTGGGAATAGTAATTTTTACCCATCCGCTATCCAAAACTTTCCCTACTGTTGCACTCACTGGAGTTGGAATAGTACATTTAATCCCTCCACTATCCAACACTTACCCTACTGTTGCATTCACTGGAGTGGGAATAGTAATTTTTACCCCTCCGCTATCCAACATTTACCCTACTGTTGCACTCACTGGAGTGGGAATAGTAATTTTTACCCCTTCACTGTCCAACACTTTCCCTACTGATGTCCTCATTGGAGTGTGAATAGTAATTTTTACCTCTTCACTATCCAACACTGTCCCTACTATTGTACATCGTTGGAGAGGGAATAGTAATTTTTAACCCTCTGCTGTCCAACACTTTCCCTACTGTTGCACTGAATATATTGGGAAATGTAAATTAAAATATTGTTTAATACTTTCAGGTTTTAATTTAATAAAGAATGTTTTTATTTTATATTTTAAATTGATGGTATAGATGTGTTATTCTTATATAATTTTAAACATTTAAATTAAATAAAAAAATAATAGTTTATTCATTGTTTTAAAGTAAACATATATAAGTATAAATTATTATTTTGTGTGTTTATCTTTTTTAAATTACATGTATTTTTTATATATATTGTTAAAATGTTTATTACATTTATTTTGTTTTGTTAAAATAATATTAATATTTAATGTATTTAATATATATCATTTTAATGTATATATATATTTAAATCGATCTTTGTGAATCAATATTTTTGTACTTACTTCTTTTTTAGGTATGGGAGCTGATATTTTTGTAATCTATATTTTTCATCAATATTTTTTGGATCATTATTTGTGAAATCGATGTTGAATCAGTGAACCTTTTCCCTCCATGTATTACATCTATGTTCGGTCATCATGCTTTCCTTAGCATTCAGGGCCTGAGAGCAAACAACAGAAAAGTCAGTCATGAGGGCAGGTGTTCTGAGCACTGAAGGGCCTCTTGAATAGCCTCCGTACGAATGGTCATGAGTATCCTCGGTTACTTGTCAATACACAGAGTCATACGTGTCCAGAGGGGCAAATCGTTTGTGGAGAGGTACAGGGAAATCTTGTCCAGAAACACCATAACAGTTAAGAACCCTAGACAAAGTCTGGATGCTTAGGAGGGGATTAGGCTATAAAACAACCCTGACATGACCACTCCCACACTGCTTACAGGCCTATGTATGTTTGAAAGCCTAGAAAACAGACTGCTGACCATAGACTCAGACCTTAAAATAACGACAACGCAGTTAAAATTGTCTGGTTTCAGGCTTTTTCTCACCCAGGCGACTCATTGCACCATGATGATGTTGCTCTGCACAATGTAAGATCTGTTCAGCCTTGAGCTAAGTCAGTGGGTTATCTTGTTATGTAATTGCTCAAAGTCTTTCCATGTAGCAAAGGAGGGACACCTTTTAGGACAATACTTCATGGCGAAGTAGTAGATCGAAGATCAAAAATGTGATGATTTGCTACACTTTGAAAGCATCCCACCTTTTTAGTGATGGGTTGAGTGTTATCTGCTGAGGCCAAAGCAGGATCTGTAGAACCTGGGCAGCAATAACCTGCACTGGAATAGCTGTAATCAGTGGCTCTGCTCTTACTAAATATAGGGCTTAGGCAGGCAGTGTTGCATCACTATTGGGGTAGTATTATTCTGCGCCAGCACTGAGTCTAGGAGAGCTTTTATTGGCGCCAAGATGGTTGCACACTTCTGACATGAAGTCACACAATCGTTCTTTCAGTTTCAGTTTTCAAAGGACCAGATGAGTGGGATTAGATCCTCTACCCAGTACAGGGACTTAAGGTTTTCCCCTCATAAGGGCTTACTGGAGCATAAACTCGATTACCAGATGCTTTGCTGGATGCAACTTTAGATGTGCATTTTGTGCCTTTGGGTTTTTTTGCGGGCGGGGAAAATAATAGTGAATCACTAATCCCCATAGAGCCCATAGACTCCGCCCCATCAATTACAATAGGAAGAACAGAAACACAAGGATTGCACCTCCTTGGCTGTGGAATGAATTCAGCAGGTTGAGAATCAAGTGGTGATGGGGCGCCAGCAGTTTGAATGACTAAGGAGTTGCCTGTAACCCCAGTGACATTCTTGATCTAGACAGTTATAGCATCCAGCTCATGCTCAATAGCTCCAATTGTGCTTGACAGACATTTGGGAATTATTTATTTATTTATTTATTTATTTATTATAGTGTTTTGTATAGCGCGAACAAGACCCGTGGGTATCAGAGCGCTTAACATCGAGGTAGGTTACATATTGGCAATACAGAATCATTTATACAAACAAACAGATATGAGGTAGAGGAAACTGTGGCTATGCGAGGGTGCCTAAATCTAACTATTCCAAACGCATGTGCAATTAGCAATAAAGGTAGGTGAGGCTTAGCTTATATCTATGTCTATATCGACAACTAAGGTGAGGTAGAGGTTATATAGTTTTGGCTTTAGAAAACACTTATAAGTTCGCCTAGGACTGTGGTAACGTTCAGAACACAGTCAGGGCTTGTGTGAGGAGTTAGTTCCTTATCAATGATAACATTCTTGAATAATATTCTTGAGAGGGCCCTCCATCCGCTGACATAAGTATTCGAACCCACGATCCGCCTGCTTCCCTATGTAAGGTATTTACTCAACATAAGACTCTTCAGTTCCCGTTTGAATGTTACAATATTTTGAATCTTCCTCAGACTTGGAGGGAGTGAATTCCAGACTCTGGGGGCAGCTCCAGAGAAAGTTCGGTCATAAGACTTTTTCTTTCGGAAGATGGCTGGCCGCAACAGCAGCTCCTTGGCGCTTCTAGTTGGTCTGTTTCCTCCCGATAGCTTGATTTTCTTGGCTAGGTATCTTGGCGTGTTATAGTGCACCGCTTTGTGGGTAATACATGCTACATGAATTCTGGCCTCATAAGGAAGCCAGTTTAGTGCTTTCAAGTGAGGAGATATATGATCAAATTTCCTAGATCCTGTGATGAGTCTTGCCGCTGCGTTGAGACAGGCTTTTAGTGGTGCTGTGGATGTTTTAGGTAGGCCAGCTAATGTGGAGCAACCATATTCAATCCTTGATATAACTAGAGATTGTATAGCCAGTTTTAGATCTGCCTCTGAAATGAATGGTTTTAATTTTCTTAGGTAGCTCAAATGGTAGCGGGCGCTTTTCGCCATTGAATTGATGTGGGCTTTCATGTCAAGGTTCTCATCCAATGTGATTCCTAGTGATTTAGCAGAGTTGACTAGGGTTGGGGTGCAGTTAAGCGCAGTCACCAATTTGGTCCATTCCTTTATTTCAGAGTGGCTCCTTGGAGGTGAAATTAGCAAGAATTCTGTTTTATGGGCATTTAGTTTCAGATGATTAGTAGTTAACCATTGTAACGCCATCTTTAATGTCTCATTCATTAGATCGATGTCATCAAGGGAGGTGATCTTCAAGTATATTTGCGTGTCATCTGCGTACATGTGGTAGGATATCTGAGAGTTCCGAAGAATGTCTGTAAGAGGTTCGACATACAGGTTGAATAGATCCGGTGATAGCGTAGAACCTTGCGGGACCCCAATTGTATTAGGACAAGGGGGTGAGATTGCTTGGTTAACCAGAAATCGTTGTGTTCTGTTCCGTAGAAAAGAATTGAACCATTTCAGCACATTTCCGGATAGTCCCATCCTGTCCTGCAGCCTGGACAATAATGCTTCATGATTTACCGTGTCAAATGCGGATGATAGGTCGAGTAGAATCAATAGGCATGCTTGATTTTGGTCTAGGGCTTGTAGCGCGTCATCTACAATATGCAGGATCGCTGTTTCCGTGCTATGTCCTGCTCTGAATCCTGATTGGCATTCGTCTAGTAAGGAGAACTTGGTGATGTGTTGTTTCAGTTGGCTCTGCACGCATTTCTCAATTACTTTGGCCAGTAGGGGGATGTTGGTTACTGGTCGGTAGTTATTCGGATCTGTTGTTTCCGCTGTTGGTTATTTGATTATTGGCACAACTTGTCCTTTTTTTTAGACAGTCAGGGAGGATCCCTTGTGCAAGAGATGCGTTTATTATTTTGGTCCAGATCGGGACCACGATATGGCTGATTTCTTTAACACATTTTGCAGGTAGAGGGTCCTGATAGTGGTTGTTCGGTCTGATTTCAGACAGCGTTTTGGCGATCTTGTCCTGGTCGTATAATTCAAATGTGTCCCAATTTGCTTTATTTTTTGTCTTAGTATTCTCTGCTGTCATGGAAGCCTCGCTGGTCGGCAACGGTTGGGTTGGGAGGATAGCCACAGCGTTTGAGAGCTCCGCCTCTAGCGATTTGGTATTTTCCGTGAAAAATGATGAGAATTCCTCGCAGCTTAAGGGCGTTTTTGAGTTCTCTTGGGCCAATTTGGCTAGTTTATCCGACTGTTGCTTTAAGATCTCGAAGAGTTTCCGTGGTCTGTTTTTGGCATTGTCAAGTTCTGCTCTTATAAATTATTTTTGGAGTTGATTATCTTTTTGTTATATTGGTTCCTGATTTTTCTGAGGTCTTTCAGCTCTGGGGAGGAAGGGTGTTGTCTCCATTTTCTTTCGGCCATTCTCAGTTTGCGCCTGTCCTCATTCAGTGACTCACTAAACCAAGGATTTTTGGGCTTTTCTGTGACTCATTTTAGTTTTAGTGGCATGGTGTCATTGACGATATTTCCAATTGAGGTTATGTAATGATCGGTCAGCTCGTTTACATTCTGCATGTCATTAGGTGGCTTTAAGCCTCTTTCGCAGTTAGCAACCAGTAGCTCAATATTCGCCTCTTTTGTATCTCGGATCGCTTTTTTGGACTTGGGGGGTTGCACAGTCCTACCCTTTTTCACTTTGGGAATCACGAATGTTATGGTATGATGGTCCGACCAATCACATGGATCTATAGCGCGGATTGATGTCTCTTTCTTTTTTGAGATAATCCAGTCTAAGGTCGCTCCTTGTGCATGTGTAGGTTGTGTGCATGCTTGTGTAAGGTTTAGTTCGGCCAGGAACTCTTTGAGCGAGTTAACCGTTTTATCATTATCGTCGTTCCAGTGTAAATTAAAGTCTCCCAGGAAAATGTTGTTGGTCTCGGAATTGGAGTTGGCCGTTATGATCTCTATTAGTTGCTCTGTGAACTTTGCGTTATCCCCTGGTGGATGGTAAAACGCATGCAGGTTGCATTTTTGGTTACTTGATGATCTTATATTCAGACCAAGGTATTCACAGGATTCCAGGGGGTCAGCTTGAATTTGGTGGACCTCAATCTCTGAACGGTGGATGCAGGCTATACCTCCTCCTACTTGCCTTAGCCTATCCAGTCTCATGATGTTATATTGAGGTGGTACTAAGAGATCAATGACCGGCGATGATGATTCGTTGAGCCAAGTTTCCGTAAGGATTGCCAGGTCAATTTCTTTATTGATGATGAGGGCTGCTATGTCTGATGCATGTTTGTTTGCAGAACGACAATTGAGTAGAAGGCAATTCAAGGGTTTTTCTGAATTAATGGGGTTCACTTTTTCGGATTCAGTTGCTGTTAACTGGATTTGTTGTAAGTTGAGGTGAATTGCTTTCCTGTCATTCTTTAGCGTTTGTCTTAAAAGAACCTTCTTTATTGACCAGTTGCAAGGTCTTCCTTTTCCCCATTTTTAGCACACATCTTCCAGTAATTTGGCAAGGTGGGAATGCCAAATGAAAATGTGGGCAAAGGGGTTGGTTCAGCAAAGTTTTGACACATTGACTACTGTGTTCAGTTACCTTATTTTATCTCTTATTGTTTTGTGAAATTGTGTCCTCCAACAGTTGACTTTGCCATTTGTCTATTATGTTATGTTTGATTGGTTATTGTTGTGTTTTGATCTGTTTTAGGTTCCTTCCCCATGCCATCTTCATTTGTGACATTTGCAGTTATATGGTACCATTTTGAAGTGCAAAGGGAACATGGGTGGATCCTGTGAAAGACTGATACAGACTTTGGTTGTACAACATGTGTAAGTGGAGCCAAGTCATCCTGATCTCCCTTCACAAATCCTGAATTCTCATTGTGTATAATGGAGATGAAGCTGTTGATGGGTATGATCGCCGTGGAAAGGACATCTTATAGCACACCAAAGAAAGTTGTTTGTGGCATTCCACAAGATACTGCTACAGTGTACTTGAATGATCCCCTGGCCATAAAACTGAGTACTGCCATGATCATCATGACTAGAGGTGTTATTTATATGGGATTCCTCTTGGGAGCAACAAGAGCAGGCTCCAGCTGAAGAAATACATGAAGGATAGTTTGTAATGGAATCATTTCCTTTCCTATGATTACCCTTTCTTCTATGGTGGCAAGGTCTGGAAATGGCCTGCAACATTAGGACTATTGTCGTCTCACTCTTCCTGAGTTCATATGTTGTAATGTTTTTGGGACAGCATGACAAATATTTCTTTACTGTCGTTTAATAAAAGTAATAGTTGTTTATTTCTGGTGTGTTTCTGTCATTTATGGCAAATGTTAGTAAATTACCTATAATGAATGTTCTGGGGAATTGAGAAACAGTTCAATTGTTGACATTTTAAAATGTGTGATGGTGGAAAAGTGAAGGAAAAATGAGGAAATAAATACAAGAAAAGTGTTTGAGTTTGTGATTATTTCTATTTATTTAACATGACCAAATCAACTGAAAGAGGGTGAACACAACTTAACAAAGTGACAAAAAATTCTCTGCCACGCTATGTGGAGTTCCACAAGCGGCGGAGTGCATTAGGTCATGCTGTTTGCCCCGATTTTTAGCTGGGGTGATTTCAACGGACTGGAAAATCAGCGCGAATAGCACTATTGTCATTGCAAGAGGGCGATGCGTCTTTCTTTCAATTGTGTGGATGTTGTACTTGAGCGACAGCTTACTCAATGCGAATGGAAAGGTATTCAGACAGAATATCGAGTTGGAGATGTTGACTTACAGAAAAATTGAGTTTGAAATATTGTGACAAAGAATTAACAACAACAAGAATATCGTGGTCAAGAATATCTAATTTAAGGTAAGAATTATTGTTGTTGAAAAATATAGAAGTCATTAATATCGTTTGCAAAATTGTAGTTGTTTAAGATATCGATTTTTTAATTAGTGATATGTATTTTAGTCTATGTTTATATGTATGTGATGTATGTTTTTTTTAGTTTAAATTAGTTTTTTTAATTAATAATATTTCTTTAATGGATAATTAATTATGTTCTTTATGGAAGTAAACAAAAAAATTGATGTGGGTTCTGAATTTTGTGGTGTTATATTGTAGGAAATATTAAAAAGTACTTTTATGTAATAATTAATGTTTTACGTTTCAAAATAATTTCTACTGAAACATATTTATTTGTTTGAAATGTTTTTTTATTATATTTAATATAAATATGTGCAGGTATTTGTGATATGTATTTAACATTATAATATGTTTTTTACATTTTTTATTATTAAATATATTTGTATTTACATTTTTAACATATTTATATATTTTTTTGTTTATTTTCTTTTTTAAATATTTTGTTGTTAATATTTTGTTTGTTTTTAATTTTTAACTAACTGGAATGAGAATATTAATTGTTACCGCTCCACAATCCAACAATTTCCCTACTGTTGCACTGATTAAAGTGGGAATAGTAAATGTTATCCTGCCACTATCCAACACTTCCGCTACTGTTGCACTCACTGGAGTGGGAATAGTAGTTTTACCCCTCCGCTATCCAACACTTTCCCTCCTGTTGCACTCATTGGAGTGGGAATAGTCATGTTTACCCTTCCGTTAACCCACACTTTCCCTACTGTTACAATTATTGGAGTGGGAATAGTAAATTGTATCCATCCGCAACCCAACAATTTACCCAATGTTGCACTGACTGGAGTGGGAACAGTAATTTTTACCATACCACTATCCAACACTTTCCCTCCTGTTGCACTCATTGGAGTGGGAATAATACTTTGTACCCCGCTGCTATTCCATAGATTCCCTACTGTTACACTACTGCTACACTGTTACACTTATTGGAGTGGAAATAGTAATTTTTTCCCCTCCGCTTTCCAACACTTTCCCTATTGTTGCACTCACTGGAGTGGGAATAGTGATTGTTACCCCACCACTATCCAACACGTTACCTACTGTTACACTTATTGGAGTGGAAATAGTAATTTTTACCCCTCCGCTAGCCAACACTTTCCCTATTGTTACACTCACTGGAGTGGGAATAGCCATTTTTATGCCTCCGCTATCCAACACTTTTCCTACTGTTGCACTGACTGGAGTGGTAAATGTAAGTGTACATTTTTATAAATAATGTAATGTTTTAATTTATAATGGAATGTTTTTTAACAGATTTTATGTTATTGGTATATATATATATATATATATATATATATATATATATATATATATATATATATATATATATATATATATATATATATATATATATATTTATTTATACACATATATATATCTATACTACTATTATATTGAGTTGGTCATCAATGGTCACAATGGTCATCTGTGTATGCCAGTATGGGGAGTGAGTTGTTTTCAAATTTCGGGACATCTAAAGAAAGTTCAGACAGGGTTGCCTCCACCCTGTTAGTGTAGATGGAAAAAAGAAATGGGGCGAGGACGCAACCCTGTCTGATGCCCTTTTCTATTTTAAATGAGCATGTACATTCCCCATTTCTGCCATATATCACCGAAGCAGAGGCATTGGAATATAGCTGACGAATCAAGCGGATGATCAGGGGATCCATTTCCAATCCTTCCATTATGAACCACAATTTTGAATATGACACACAGTCAAATGCGGCTGAGAGGTCCATGAATGCCATATAGATTTTCCCATTTTAGGCATTTGTCTATTAATAAAGAAACATTCAAGCCTTGGTCCACTGTCCACTGTCCCCTTGCCCTTTTAAAAACCATATTGTGCCAACATTAAAATATTGCGTTCCTGGGCCCACTCCTCCAATCTAGATAGCAACAACCGACCCCTAAATTTGGTGGTTAAATCCAAAAGGGAGATTGGTGTATAGTTTTAAGGGCTACTCCTATGTCCAACATCATGTAAAGCGCTCTGATACCTCCACGTCTAGCCAGCGCTATGTAAAACATTTCAAATAAAATAAATTAAATAAAATCGTGAACGACATGTTGTATTCATTGTCATTTAAAAAGTCAAAAAACTAATTCCGCCTAAGAGTAGAACCGGTCCAAATCATAATATAATTGTTGATAAATCGACCCCAATAGTGTCAGATATGCAACTCCTCAAACCACCCCATGAAAAGGTTGGCAAAGATAAGTGCAAACCTGGAAACCATTGCGGTCCTGCAGAGCTGTCTATACCAATCACAGTTAAAGAGAAAATCATTCTTATTGAGTATTAATTGTGCCATCTCAATCACCTTCATTCATAGAGTCTGCATAAAGCCAATCTGCCCCTTATCAAGAAAATATCCCTAGGCATATATACCATCCACATGTTTGATATTGGTGAAGAGTGAAACTACATCAAATGGCATTAAAATCATATCTGGTTCCCACTTCACATAACATAGCATGTTAAGCAGATTATTGTATCCCTTATATAGGAAGGTAGATATGATATGAAAGGTCTCAAGTAGATGTCCACATTTTCTGAACGTTTTTCTGTTGGCCCCCGATTCCCATAATAATCGGTCTGCCAGGGGAAAAGGGTAGCTTTTTGTGCACCCTTAGTAAAGTATAGAGGCACAGGAACCTTGGATGATCGACTGTTAGGTACCTGAACTCGTCCTCATTCATCAAGATTAAGTCATACCATTCCTTCAAGCGACTATTGATGTTTTGGGAAATCCCTGGTATTGGATTGCTGGCACCTTCAGTTAGACCAGGAGGTGTTCTCTCTTATGCCAACCAAGAGTTCATTATCTGGGAAGGTGCTTCTCTGGGATCAGGGACTACCTACAGCAGAGGCCATCAGGCTGCAGTTAGATCCAGTTGCAGGTCCAGGAGATCCAGTGTAGCAGGTAGCTAGGCAGTTGCAGGGAGGCCTCTGGAGTTTTTTGTGTCAATGTAGCTCAAAACAGGAGGCCACTCAGCTGGCATTTGTAGTCACTCTGGTGTTCTGGATTCAAGGAGCAGGTCCAGATTTCATCCCCTCAGGTAGATAAAAGGGCAGTGTAGCAAGGCAGTCCTTCAAGAAGCAAGGATAAAGATCAGTCTTTCTTGTGAGCCTTTCACAAGTCCAGAAGTGATCTGATGAGTGGTTAAAGAGGTAAAATACGTATAGGTGTTGTAATCATCTCAAGTGGGGTGAAACTCCCTTCCTTTCATGCTCAGGCTCCAAATGATCTAGGATGACAATTGACTGATTTAAGTTCCTTTGTGTTTAATTAGGACAGAGAACAGCTCTGACTTCACCATCCTGCCAGGATGTCCATCCTACCAGCACCTAATACGCCTTTGTTCACTGTCTGGGTTGGAGGAATACAGAAAGGTCAACTGCCAACTACACCGAGTCATGTGAACAGGACACAGGTTGCAGGCACCATATGGTTAGGACAAGAAAAAGCCAACTTTCGAAAAGTACCCTTTTCAGAATTGTGACTTACAATCTGACTTTCCCTCTAAAGAGGGTTTCAAAATACAATTAATTTTGGTGCTTTCCTCATTGTCCTATCTGCTCCCACACTTAAATTATCATCATTAGGTGTAATAAGCTAAACCAACGTAATCCTATGGAAGAGTACGCAGTCTTACAATAGTGAAAAATTGCTTTTTGTAATTTACCTCACTAGGAAATGTAAAACTTGAACCCACTGTCATACTTTTTAAATGCACTGCACCCATCCCTATGGGCTGTTTAGAGCCAACCTTGGGGGTGACTTATAAGCATTAAAAAGAAGGTTTGGACCTGGCAAAAGGTTTGTTTTGCCAGGTCAAAATGGCAGTTTAAAACTTTAATAGCGGTTGCAGTGGCAGGCCACAGACGTGTTTTAGAATGCTACTTTGGTGGGTGGCACAATGAGCGCTGCAGGTCCACTGGTAGCATTTAATTTACAGACCCCGAGTACATGGAGTACCGTTTCCCAGGGACAGAAATATTAAATGTGTTGATTAGGTGTAGGCGATTGTGCCAATTTTAAGAGACAGAGCATAAGATATTTTACGCTGGTTAGCAGTGATAACGTTTGAGGAGTAGTAAAGCCAAAAAAACACAAATTCAGCAAAACAGTCATGGTGTAGGCAAAAACCAGGGGTGTCAGGTCTAGCACAACAAATCAAAGACAAATCTCTATTTAAGAACTATCTATATTAAGGTGCTGATTTCATCTTGAAAAGTTCTAGGGCATAATACCTGCCCTCAATTCTAGTGAGTGTGCAAAGAGAGTCAGGCAGACCTTTGTTAGGGGTTTTCTCCTCCTAAGAAAAACTTGAAAAGAATGAGGAGAAATAGTGCATTGTAGAGCACAATTTTCACATACATTTACTAAAATGCCATAAGCACACAAAGAGGTGTTCAAAGCCAATGAAACCTGACATTCCTCAGAAGTTGAACTAATTTTGTTGGAAATGTGCTGTGGGCACCCCTTGACTAAAATGATGTCCATTGTTTCAGGCAAGCATTTTGTTCACACATGCCCCCTAATATCAACAATGATATAACATGTGTCAGTGCCAGAATGTTTCCAATATCCACAATGACATAAAATGTGTCAGTGCAGCCTACCTGTGCCCCAGATTGCAGTGAGCAGAGTCCAGGAAGTGGTAAGGAGACAGACTAGTGATGTCTCTTCCCAAGACAAAAAGTTGTTTAAAAAACGATTTTCACTTTCTGTGTTTACTGTCTATGCTTGTGGTTGTTACAGTTAAAAATTGTAGTTTTAGCCTGCCTGTAATTGCATATTTTATCAACTGTGTTGTGTTTTAAATTTGTGGTTTTACCTGCCCATGATTGCCTCCATTTAGCGTGTTGAATTGTGGGGTTTGTAGTCCAATCTCTGTAGTTTGTCCCTCTCATTCCTTGGTGACAATTCTGTTTTCCCTCCAAATTTGTCCTTTGCTCTGTGCTAAGACCTGTATGTAAAATAGTGCACTCCCAGCCACCATTTTGTGTTCACACGCCAGTGAAACCAGCCCGCCTGCCTCCCCCCCAGCAACAGGGTTTTTTCTACATCAGAGGGTGCTTCTGTGAGCTGTTTAAACTGTGTTTTAGGGGGGCGTGGCTTGGACGGCAATGGGAAGGGTTGCCTGAGCCCAGAGCTCCGCAACACCTCAGAAAGAAAACAGCGTGATATTACGATTTAAATTAAGAAACAACCATCGCTTCATAAATCGGAAACTGAGCAGAACCGGGTGAGGCAACCAAAAGTAAAATTAGAACCAGCAAGACAACGGACAAAAAGAAAGTTAGCAGCATCGCAGCCGAAGACCTGTGCAACCAAGATGGCGGCGACAAGATGAGATGGGATCCAGACCCCGACAGAGAGGCACCAGGAAGAAAGAGAGCGAGACCGGATTGTGAACCTAACACACCCAGGATACCCAGCACACCTACGAGGTCGGTGTTTGCATCTCCTGTGTGGCGCTCCCGCATCCAAGACGTGAGCCGGGGTGGCTGTGCAAGTGAAAGGGAAACTGCCCTACAGAGGCGTCCATCTTAGCGCAGGGCGGGGGACAGAAAAGGAAAGAAGTCAAAGCGAACAGAAAAGAAGAGAGCAACAGAGCAACAGACCTAGTTCAGCACACCTACAAGATCAGTGCTTGCACCACGAGAGCCAACCAGTGAGAGACAATCGAGTACCCCGCCGGGGAGGCGGTGAAAGTGAAAGCAAAACTGTCCTATGGAGGCGGCCATCTTAGCTTAGGGCGGGGGATAGAAAAGGAAAGAAATCAAAGCGAACAGCAAAGAAGAGAGCAACAGAGCAACAGACCTAGACCTGCACACCTACGAGGTCAGTGCTTGCACCCACTGCGCAGCGCTCCCACATCCAAGACGAGAGCCGGGGCGGATGTGTAAGTGAAAGCAAAACTGCCCTACGGAGCTGGCCATCCTAGCACAGGGAGCAGGGCGAGGGACAAAAAAAAAAGTAAAGAAGTCAAAGCGAACAGAAAAGAAGAGAGCAATAGACCTAGACCAGCACACCAACGAGGTCAGTGCTTGCACCCCCTGCGCAGCGCTCCCGCACCCAAGACGAGAGCCAGCCGACGAGAGAGGATCGAGAGAACCGCCGGGACGACGGTGCAAGTTAAAGCAAAACTGTCCTATGGAGGCAGCCATCTGACCTCAGGGCAGGAGACAGAAAAGGAAAGAACATCAGTCAGTCTAGCGTTACTGCAAAGCACCGCCCTGCGCACAAGAGGACAGAACGAGTAGGACACAACAAAGGGAAAAAGAAAGTATATATGGTGCCCAGAGAGAAAGCGAACAGAGCTCACAGAAGAAAAGTCAGTTGAGGGAGGTGAACAAGAAGGCACAGCAAAGGTCTCTCGGGCAGAGCTCGTAGGGAAGCAATTAGTCAAACAAAACCACTGTCTTGAGCATAAAGAGCAGAACGAGAAAGGAACAAAAGAAGAACAGAAACAAAGGACAATAACACACAGCAACCAGAAGACGAAGGGGGCTAACTGAGATCTCACCAGTTGAGTAGGCAGGTTCACACGATCGCAGTAGTGGTAAGAGGAAAGAAACAGCCACCCCTGGACTCTGACAACACCACTGAGAAACCAAGAAGTAGGCCAAAGAGCAAAGAAAGAGAGCAAAAATCAAGGCGAACAACAAAAAAAGCTAACCACAAAATAACAAATATAATCACGGCGGAGACCAGACCCCCAAAAAAACGTGGGGCACAAAAGAGCAACAGACCAGGAGGAACAAAAGAAAGCAAGCTGAAGTGTCTAATTCCAGGAACCGCTCCAAGGTCAGACGAGGAGAACAAATCCAGACAGCAGGAGCAGGCAACCCAGCAAACACCAACGTGCAGTAGCAAGAGATTTTAACTCCTACTAGCTAAAAGAGGTCTAGACAAGATGGCAGGAAACGACGGAAAGCTGTCACAACAGCCAAAGAAAACCAAACCCGAAGGACACCCAGAATCCCCCTTCAAACAGAAATCAGACATTAGCAGCACGCTAGATAGCATTCTCAAAAAGCTAGCTAAAGTACACGACTTGGCCAAATCTACGAAAAAACCCACTGATGCCATACAACTCGAACTACCAGCAGTCAGGGCAGACATCCACACGGCAAACAACTGAATATCAGCAGTGGAACAAAGGGTCAGTGACATAGAAGACAGGTCACAGCTAACAGGCAAGGCGATCGGCAACAGTGCTAAAGTAACAACAGACCTCCGAAAACATGCAGCAAAATTTGAAGACAGACAAAGGAAGGGGAACATAAGAATTCTAGGGGTACCAGAAGGTGAAGAAGACAAAGCTGGCAGGTGCGTGGCAATGATACAGAATCCTATACCAAAGCTAACAAATCTCAAATACAAAAACCCCTTTGAGTTGGACAATGCCTACAGAGTTCCGGCTTTCAAACAAACAAACAGATCAGGGCCAAGGCTGATAATATGCAAACCACTACGCTCACACCAAACAGATGCCATCTTCGGAGTGGCAAGGAAGACCCCAAATCTACAATGGAACGGACACAAGATCATCCTCATGCAAGGCTACTCTAAAGCAACAGGAGACATCAGCCAAGGCTTCTTGGCCCAAAGAGAAAAGCTGAGAAAAGAAAACATCACCTTCTCCTTCACAGGACCACAAGGTTCAGGATAAACAACAAAGGAACCATGTTAACTTTCGAAGACCCAGCTGAACTATCACAATACCTAGCAGGGCCTACTCCGCAAGTAATGGAATGTCAAACCATGTCAAGCAAAAGGAGCGCCTCGCCGGACCTTCACAACGAAACGGACTAGAGAAGAACACTACTATACTGGCAACAACAGTAAAGAAAACATCCAACAAACCACAAAATTCCACCTCACGGAGAGACAAAGTAAAAGGTCGCCGATGACACTAAGCTAAAGAGTTCCATCAAAGAACACGAAAGCTAGACCAAAGCTTACAATGGAACCTACCTCACAGAAAACTATTTGAACTACCTCACTGAGAGACAAGTTTTAAAGAAACTAAAAGCCATTACAGACATTATAGTAAATAAACCACCTTGAGAGCTCGGAAGCTGTACTGCAGTACCTACCCCATTGAAATACAAGAAGGGATACAAAAACAAGCACTTGAAGAAGAAAAATCAGCCCAGACCAGCCAAGGGAACAGCACTTTTGTATCCTTTTATATCCACTTCAAACAAGGGTACACTTTGAGACTCCATGCAAGTATCGGCTACTGATGGGGAGGGCCGTACCGATGTAAAGTAACTGGCTATCCCAGGGGAGAAGTGGGGCGGGAGGGTCCTTGCAGTCGACAGTTCGACACAGTGGTAGGGGAGGGATGCGGAGGGGAAAGGGAGGAGTGGGCTTTTTCCGTCCGTCATGTTTGTTCTTTATGTCATGTTTGTCCAGTATGTCATGTCCTTGTCAACACCACGACCTTAGACAGGAAGCATGGAGCAATGCACAATCTAATAACAACAAATAGGACGCACACAGACAAAAGGCAGGCAACAAAAGGTCTCAGTAAATGCTCGCTCGCAAGACAACGATCAACAGGCCGATACATTGAATAACAACAACACATTGGTGTCCGACCTAAAGATTATTTCCCTCAACGTCAAAGGTCTCAGTCTTCCAATAAAAAGGGAAAAAACATTAGACTACCTGGCAAAGACCAAGGGCGATATTATTCTCCTACAAAAAACCAAACTCTCCATGGAAGAAGTGAATAAGCTCAGGGCAAGGTGGATAGGCCAACTAGCCTGCTCGGCTGCGGTAGGAAAAAAACGAGGAGTAATCACACTATTGAACACTAAGTCCAAGTTAACCAATGAGAGTGTCCAGCACGACGATGAAGTCAGGCTTCTGATCACCCAACTCAAAAGAGGTGAAGACACCATACTAGTAACTAACATATACGCACCAAACATAGATGACACAACATACTGGGAGGGGGTGTCAAGAGAATTAGAAGCAAACCAGGCGAACAACATGTACATAGTGGCCGGGGACTTCAACCTAATCCTAGACCAAACCCCGGACAGACAGTTGGGCTCCTAAACACGTCCCCTTGCCTCCGACAACACTCTGAAAAACATATGTAATAGATTCAACCTTCAAGATCCATGGCGCCTACAACACCCAGACAACAGAGATTACACCTTCTATTCCAACCCACACAACTCCTACAGTAGAATCGACCACATCCTCATCTCAGGCTCACACACACACACACACCTCATAGAACACACAGACATTGCAGCAAGAACAATCTCAGATCACTCTTGCATCAGTCTACAGCTAACAGGCCGACATAATGATCACACCACCCGCAAATGGCGGTTCAACAACATAACGATAGCGCGACAAGAGTACAAAGACAAACTAGAGCAAGCCATCAAGGACTACTTAAAAGAGAATCACACACCAGACATAGATCCAAAAAGCCTATGGGACGCCCTCAAGGTGACCATCAGGGGAACGCTGATAGAAATCAAGGCCAGAGAGACAGAGAAGCCAAAAAGCAGCTAGAACAGCTAGAAACAGACATCAAGCAACTGGAAACCAAACATATCGGAGACACCTCAAACACAGCTGTCCTGGTAGAACTTACAGGGAATAAATACGAATTTAACAGGCAGGCCTGTGGATAAGAAAATACAAGCAAAACAACCTCTGCGAAGCTAATAAGGCATGAAAAATACTAGCATCATATCTCAAACTCAAGCAAAGACAACACTGCATCTCCTCAATCACAGATTCAAACAACAAGACACACACCAGACACAAGGATTTCCTACACACATTCATGGAATTCTACAAGGATCTCTACACAAGAGACAACAACATTGACCAAGAAGGGTGCTCTGCCTACCTAGACAGACTAAACCTACCCAAGATAACAGAAGAAGTGGCCAAAACTCTTGGCCAAGACATAAAAAAGGGCGAGGTTGCGTTAGCTATAGGATCACTAAAAGACAACAAAGCCCCAGGCCCAGATGGGTACACAGCACTCTTCTACAAAACGTTCCAAGAACATCTTCTACCAGTCCTGACCAAAACCTTCAACCACTGCACCACAGAGGGTATAGTAACAGAAACTATGACACAAGCCAACATAATTGTAATACCCAAGGAAGGGAAAGACTCGCAAAGGCCCAAAAACTACCACTCCATATCACTCATAAACTTAGACTGCAAGCTATACGCCAAAGTGCTAGCCACAAGACTAAACAAACTACTACCAGAACTGATAGGAAACACACAGGTAGGCTACATGAAAACACGCATGTCTCACGATAATGCAAGACTCCTCAGTCAAGTCATAGAGCACTCCTCAAAATCACTCAACTCTGTAGTAGCAATCAAAGTTGATGCAAAAAAGGCCTTCGACTGAGTATCCTGGCATTTCCTAGAGAAGTGCATGCAAGCACACAACCTAGGAGACAGCTACACAAAGAAAGTCATGGCACTTTGCAAAAACCCCAAAGCTCAGATAGCTATTAACGGAAGTTCCTTGGCTCAATTTAAACTTGAGAGAGAGACTAGACAAGGATGCCCGTTATCACCGCTACTGTTCCTTTTAGCACTCAAACCCTTATTAGAGACTCTTTGGCTAACAGAGACATAGCAGGTGTAACACTCAACAACACCACAGCCAAACTTGCTGCCTATGGGGATGACTTACTCGTTATAACGGAAAAACCAGGCCGATCCATACCAGAACTCAGGCAAACAATCGAAACATACGCAAACCACTCAGGATACAAACTTAACAGAGACAAATCAGAATGCATGCCCCTCAACATACACACAACGAGAGAGGTAATGCGGACCTCAAGATTAGCTTGGCAACCTGGGTTTGTCAAATACCTGGGTATCCAATTTGGTAAAAGTCTAAAAAGCACCTTAGAACAAAATGGGAAAACAACTCTGGAGGGGATTAAGGAACCACTAGAGACCTGGTCACAGAAATTCATCACCTGGTGGGGCAGAATAGACACTGTAAAGATGAAGATCACCCCATAGTTAATTATCTAGCAGGTATGCTTCCCCTAGCACTCACAGACGATTTCCACAGGAAAATAAACAGAAGGCTAAACAAATTTATATGGAGAGAAAAGAAACCCAGAATAGGCCTCCAAAAACTCAGACTAGAGAAGAAACTGGGCGGACTCAACGTAGCGGACCTGAGAACATTTCAACTAGCCTTCACAGCCAGACAGGGGATGCACTGGGTGCTCCCGAAACAGCAATACACACCGACATGGCTCGCCATAGAGAAAGAAATTCTAAATAACACAAACCCACTAACACTACTCACATCTAACAAACAAGCACTTAAGAAAAACCAGATCTTTAAGATCAAAAAACACACGCTGCTCAAAGTAGATCAGAAACTCGAAAAAAGCATCAAGTACTCACAGTGGGAAACGCTCTGGGCAAACCCCAAGATTAAATACAGAGAGAAACCGCTCTCTCTAAAGCCATGGGGAAAACTAGGAATCTCGTTCCCAGCTCAACTAGAAGCTGTAGGAGAACCCCATACCATTAACAGCTTGAAAACAAGATACGACCTACCAGACATAGAACTATACAATTTCCTAGCAATAGAAACTGCATTAACAAAGTCAAAATTAGGCAAACACAAACCATCAATCTTCCAGTATATGGAAACCATAAACAAAACAGGGCACAAAATCTCACTCCTCTACAAACTCCTCCGACCAGTCTCCACCAAACTCAACACTAAAAACACCAGCTACCGGGAAACCTAAATAGGCTCCAAACTCACGGAACAGGAACTACAAACCCTGGGCGACTCCATCAAAAAATATGATATCCCCAGTGTTGGCTCAAACTAAATTCTGGCTTCTGCACCAAGCATACTGGACTCAAGCCCGCCTCGCTTCGATAGGCATAAGAGACACCGACACCTGCTGGAACTGTGGCATGGTCAAGGGAGACCTAGAGCACCTCATCTATCGCTGCACTAAGGTCAAAAACTCCTGGAAAAAGGTGATCAACTTCACAAACAAAACCCTAGGCAGCAGCATAAAAGAAACATTTGCCACAACTATCACAGCACACATCATGCCAGACATCACCACCAAAGAGGACAGAAACCTCCTGGACTTCATCCTTACGACTGCAGTCAAAACAGTACTAACCAAATGAAAGGACACCTCCAAAGCCACATTCAAAGGTTGGCTGAACTGGGTGACCTTCCTGAGAGGAGCCAATAACACTGCACTCAGACACACACCCGGGAGGCACGCTGACAGAGGGATGTGGTCGAAACTAGACAAATTCCTAAACACCTATAAACCCTCATAGACAACACAAGCCAAACCAGCTCAACACATCCTCCGGCATTCTGTCACCACCATTTACCTTTATGTTACATGTTCCAACTTAGTAAGCGCCGAACTGCAAAATTCAATGTGTTTTATGTTTTGTGTGAGCTAGACTTTGCGGGCGGACAAGCATAGACTGACAAGACAATCACTGTTGTCCTAAATGACCAACTGCGAAAACTGCTATATGTCATTGTTACTTTTGCATAATGTAATTTGTTAATACCAATGAAAACATTTTTAAAAAACTGTGTTTTACTAGGGCATGTGCACTTCGTTTTTTTGGCCAGCAGGGGAAGTAAAGTTTTATTAAAACAGTATTGTTAGATTTCAAGTTAGTGAGGCCCTTTACCTGCTGAAGTCCAAAGTGTGGATTGAGCCTGTCTGTCTCCTAGGAGATTCTGAACAGGAGAAGCAGCTTCCAACTCCCTGGCCAGCAAATCTTGTCTGAGGTCGCTGGGACCTTATATGGTTTGCTAGTGGTTGGTTGCATTTAAATTATTAACATACTCAACCCAATACTACTGCTGATACAAAACTGATATAACTGTAAACGTGATATCTCACATTCATGGCCAACTGAGATCTCTGCCCAATGATTGAAACATGAATCAAACATGACCAGTGCTATAAAACTCATGGTTGAGCGAAAAACTTAAATATATAAATATATAAATATAAAAGCTCATTCATTTTTGCATGACGCTATGTTAAGCTGCTGAGGTTACAAATAACTGTCCAGTACGAATCACTCCGACACTTGTGAATATCAACTCTAAGGTCTAAACTCTGACGCTTAATTTAAAAAAAGCTAACATTTTGCTCATGTAAAGTGGCATGATTGCAGCGCGCTGGGTTTTTGGCACATAACGCTAAATATCAAGTTAACGCGAGGACATTTTACTTACGAAAATGCAAAATTCCAACTGGACAGTTATTTGTAACATCAGCAGCTTAACATAGCGTCATGCAAAAATGAATGAGCTTTTGGTCATGTTTGATTCATGTTTCAATCATTGGCCATGAATGTGAGATATCACGTTTACAGTTATATCAGTTTTGTATTGGCAGTAGTATTGGGTTCAGTATGTTAATATTTTAAATGCAACGCACCTTGTGTGACATTATCAGGCCGGACGGCTCATAATATTTCCTTGTTTGTTTGTTTTCATTTAGACCCCTGAGGAATGGTCCATTATGACCCGAAATGCATTGGGTGGATATAAAATGTGAATTATGATGATGTGAGAATCAGAAAACGAATGTTTCGAAGAATGAAAAGAGATAAAATCAATAAATAAACACTATGGTTTGAAACTACTTCAATTTGGAGAATTCTGTATTGATAAAAACAAAATGGAGTAAGACCTCCATGGTCTATGTATTACAGTTCACACCACCTTTGAAAGTGGTAACACCGCTTTCCCCTAACCAAAGTACCAGAACAGTGTTTCCAGACAAAACACTAGGTGGGAGAGGCACGCAAAAAAAGTGAAGAGAAAAACTCGAGCAATAATATTGAAATAAGAGTGCCGGATGGACTATTAGTAAGTTTGCTAGTGGTTGGTGCATGTCTACACTGATTGGTGGTTGTATCTGGTGTTTCTATTGGATTAGAGTTAATGTCCTCATTGGTTGGTTATTTGAGGGTTGTGATTGGTTTCTGGGTCTGTGATTCAATCATTGTAGGGTTGGGACTAGGGCTAGGGTTAGGCTTTCTATTGAAAGTAGGGACTAGGGCTTCCTATGTTATTGGTTGTTGGGAGTAGGGTGGGACTAGGGCTAGGGTTAGACATTTAATTGGAAGTAACGATTAGGGCTTCTGGTGTGATTGGTTGCTGGATTAGGTGTGGGACTACAGGTAGGGCTAGGGCCTTTATTGGACGTGGAGATCAGGGTTTCTGAACTGATTGGGTGCTTGGACTAGGACTAAGATTGGCTGTAAGGTCCTGGTCTCCTATTGGTTCCTAGATTTTAGGGCTAGTGTTGTGATTGGATAGTGTTAGGTCTAGGGTTCCCATTGGCTGAAGGAGTCACCTGATTACTAGGGCTATAAAAAAGGCCAGGCTTAGGGCGTCTCAGCCTGGGCATCGAGGTGAAGGGCATAGAGGACAAGGGCATTTGCCTGTTTGAGCCTGTTAAGGGCAGAGAGGACAAGGGCAGGTGGCCTGTTTGAGCCCGTTAAGGGCAGAGGGGACAAGGGCAGTTGCCTGTTTGAGCCTGTTATGGGCAGAGAGGACAAGGGCAGTTGCCTGTTTGAGCCTGTGCCCTTTTTCTCATTTAGCAATACCCAGCCCACACCACCCACATCTATAAACAGAACAACACACTAACACCAAATGTACACCATGCACAACACTATGCACAGAATAATGTACAAACCCAACCAACTCACATCCACACACCCTACTATCCCAACTACCACACATATCCACCATCACCTACAAACAGTACATAACTCTATCATAAACCACTAACCAATACACTCATCACTAACACAACACCAATCAACACCACACAAAACTACATCCCATTCAGACACACTCTCCCTGCTGTAATTACACCTACCAGACCACCTTTTATCACTAACAAACGTATAAACATCCTCCTCTCCCTTTTACCATAATAACACTAAAGCACAACACACACACTGCAACCACCACACTTTGTAACTCCTGCAACACATATACTTTCAATGTAATTATGGATCTACATATTTGTCACGTTCTTCTAATTTAGCATTTCCAATGCACTATCCTATTTCTCAGACTATACTTCATTCAATATATCTTCTAGCCCAACCTTCTTACTCATCTCAAACTTCTTCTACTACTCCTTTCCAATGCACTACCCTATTTCCCGTCCTATACATCTATCAATATATCTCTACATCAGCTCTCTCATTTATCCCAAACCCCAAACCACTACTATGATTGCCAAAATAACCCTTTCTAGACTCTCTCCTACTCTACCCCTCCAGGTATCATCTGACACCTCTTTTACTATAACGATCCCCTAAAACAAAGATTTCTAAACTCTTTTCTCTGAGTCCTCTCCTCCAAAACTCCTTTTTACTCATCCAAAAGCCTCCTCCTATTGCTAAGACCTAAAAAATCCCTCCACTATCCATTTCAATTGAAATAAACAGACTAACATGTTCACTTGTCAAATTCCGTATAAAACTATACTAATATACTACCCAAATAACTGAATAACATATCCACTACTCAAATTACTTCATATTTTTTTACTATGCTAATTTTCAACAGTAATCCTTTATGGGTTCCGGAGTGGCGTGCTACTCACCAGAAAAGCGATTCAACACCCATCAGGGGTAACAAGTGCTATATGAATGCAACTCTTTCTTACCCTTTTATCCCTCCACTATCCTTCTCACTCCAAGTAACTGACTAATATCCACCACTGAAATTACTTCATATTTCACCATATTAATTCACCACTAATCCTTTGTAGGCTTCCTGAATAGCGTGCGTCAACAAGCGCTATATAAATACAAACCTTTGTCCTTCTCTATCCTTCTGCTATCATTGCAAATCCAAATAACTGACTAACCTATCCACCACTTAAAATGTACTTGCATGTTTCACTATACTAATTCAACACTAATCCTCTATGGGTCCCAGAGTAGCGTGCTACTCGCCGAAAAGGCGCTTTGACGCCTCGTCAGGGGTAGTAGGCGCTATATAAATACAATTACAATACAGTACAATAGGTGTCCATTATATGATAAATTACCTAAGTATGTCAGAGACAGCATTTGTCATAGATGTCACTCTTCCATAAGGCAGCTTGTCTTTGCACCAAGGTGACATCATGCTAAAAATGTACTTGTTTTAGCATTCTGCCACTGGTGTCCACATGCTAAACATGTCCTCAAGTATGCCAGTATTTATCCACAGTTAACCTATAGGCCAATAATTACCATTGATGTGCCAGTACCACTATTTAACCATGGGTGTTCATCAAGGCCAGAATTATCTCCAGTGTGCCTGCATTATGCCATGGTGCCTCTATAATACAATAATTTTCTTCAATATGCCAAGGCTATCAACAAAGAAGCATCCCATCACATTCTAACACACAGACTCATTCTCTCTAACTCAATCACTCTCGTTCACACTCTCTTGCACCTCTTACACTCGTTCCAAATTTTACTCACACACTCATTCCAAATGCGACTCTCATTCTTACTCACTGAGTTTTATCGCTTGTCACTGACTCTCATTTATTTTCACTCACACACATGTTTACATTCAGACACATATGCTCACACACACACACACAACCGTTTCCTCTCAACAAACACACTATTGTCCACAAGCACTGTAATGAAGGTCCAGGCGAGGTTGTAGGAAAGCACTTTAATGAGTGAAACAAGTAAATACAGGTGAGAGCCAGGGAGCCTCCACAATCTACGCCACAGCTCTCCAACTGCTCATGCCATCCACAGCTCCACAAACATACATTCTAAACATCATGGCATTCCAACAAGCACACACGAGCCTTAAAGGAAAAGTACGAAATAACACATCCCCCTCTCCTCAAAGAAAGAAAAGAGGAACAGGAACGGCAATAAAAAAACAAAAAGAACAACACAAAAAAACAATAAATAACACTAGAACTCAGTAACGTAATCCTTGAGCCAAGTGGGAGAAGTACGAGTTCTCTTACCCATTAACTCACCACAAGCGTTGTTAGAAACACCTCCGGTACAGTGAGTCCCAACACTTCCCCCCTCCTCACAAACAGGCTGGTCGGTAGCAAAAGAGTCAACCGCCAACTCATTGTTGTTCCCAGCCACCCCCGCAAGTTGTGCTTGCAAGTAGCTATTTTCAAAATTATCTTCCATCCAATCATACATATTAGGACAAGAGGATGCTTCACCACTCAATTCTTCATGCTGATCATGACTAATAGCTATACTCTTCAGATTCCAAACCTTTCCGAACTCAGTCTGACAGCATTCCTCAAAACCTCGACCACTTGTTTTTGTGGCTCGAAACGACTCTCACCTTTAGGCACTTTATAAGGCTTCCTCACACGCACCCATTCACCAACTTTGATTTCCACATCCTTTGTACCATGGTGACTGTCATAAAATTCTTTACTTTTGGAATGAAGTAATTCCAAATTATTCTTCACAACAATAGGTGACCATTGCATAACCTTGCCATCCATCAACCAACCAGGATTGACTTTACTTCTTGGCATCCTCCCCCGCATCATTACAAAAGGGGATAACCCTGTACTATTTTGTACTGTTGTTCTGTAGGATCAGATTGCCTTTTGTACTTGGACTTTCCAATCCAATTTTTTACTGACAGCTGTCTGGATAACACCTTTGATTACTCTGTTGAATCTCTCAACAGTTCCATTACCGCTAGGATTGTACAAGGCGGTTGTCTTATGTTTCACGCCACATTTCTCAAAATAGGTGCTAGCTATGTGTGATAAAAACTGTACACCATTGTCAGTGAGTATACATACTGGTAAACCCAACATAATAAATATTTTGTCCAAAAATTTTAAAACATTGGAAGTGTCCGCTTTGTCCACAAATCTTACTATAGGCCATTTAGAGAATAAGTCGATAGCCACCAACCCAAACTCCTTGGACTCCCCAATAGGCCCAATAATGTCCACTGCAATTGTTTCCCACGGAAGCTCAGGAATCAATCCTTCACTCATACCAGGTTTTAGGGTTTTGAGAATGTTGTCAGCAGAACTGCAAACGCCACAATTCCTTACAAAAATGTCAGTGTCTTTGTCCACACCAGGCCACCAAAACATACCTTTCACCGTGATTTTATTTCTACCAATACCAAAATGCCCCTCGTGACATAGTTCTAAAATCTTTTTCCTTAAAGAAGTTGGAGGGATAACCCTGTCACCCCTGAACAGTAAATCCTTTTCTAAGGATAACTCCATTCTAACCCCCCAAAACGCTCTAAAATTCCCTTCCAAGGAACTTTGTTTGGGCCAACCAGAAAAGATATACTCCTTAATCTTTTTGAGTTCGATATCCTTGTCTTGTTCTTCCATCCACACTTTATTGCTAATGGCTGGGGCTCCAGAATCATGAATTAAAGCAATACTAACGTTCCCCCATGGGTCATCAGCACACTCTTCTAACGGAGACGGCAATCTAGACAGGCAATCAGCAATTATGTTATCTCTTCCAGGCAAATAAATCATTTTTATAAATGAATTCACACATGCGCATTGACAACCTTGCCATCCTAGCTGAAGCCCCAGAAATGCCCTCCGATGATAAAATCTTTACTAAAGGACGATGATCCGTTCTAATGGTTACAGGTTTCCCCCACACAAAGGCCCTAAAATGCTCAAGAGCCCATGCACAGGCTAACGCCTCTCTTTCAATGATAGGGTATCTAGTTTCAGACGGGGAAAGTGCTCTAGACTCAAACAGAATTATAGTCTCTTTACCACTTTCATTTACTTGGGACAACACAGCACCAATGCCTTTGTCACTCGCATCTGTAGTTAACAAACATTCAGCGTTGCGGTCAAAACTTGATAAGGCATTAACATTTTGTAAATCGACTTTGATCCTATCAAACTCATCCTGACACTCTTTCGTCCACACAAACTTGACATTCTTTTTTAATAGGCTGCGAATGTTAAACACCTTTGATGCAAAATCTTTTACAAATTTGGCACAGTACTCTGCCATTCCCAGAAAAGTTCTTATCTCCTCGTTGGTGCTAGGTGTACTTGAATTCACAATATTTTCTATCAAAGCTGGTTTGGGTTTCACCCCCTCCTCACTAATAATATGCCCCAAATATGACACACTTCTTTTGCAAAATTTGCACTTTGACAATTCCACAGTAAGTCCAGCATCTTCCAGAACTTTCAAAACCTGTCTCAATTTACTATCATGCTCCACTTTGTCTTTTGCAGCAACCAAAATATCATCTTGAAAAGAGCAATCATGTCTAAATCACCTAGTAGTTTATACATTAACTTCTGAAATACAGCCGCAGCTGATGCCAATCCAAAAGGCATCCGTCTAAATTAATAACACCCAAAAGGTGTGACAAAAGCAGTTAGATACCTTGATTTCCTTTCTAACTCAAGCTGATGATATGCACCAGATAAATCTATGGTTGAAAACCATGCAGCACCTTTAAAAGAAGCAACCATCTCATTGATTTTAGGTAAAGGGAATTTATCAACAATAATGTTGTTATTGAGATGGCGCAGGTCAATGCATAAACGGATTTTTCCGTTGGGTTTCCGCGCCACAACGATGAGACTGATCCATTCTGAGGCTTCGACTTCCTCAATTATCCCCTTAGCAAGCAGTCCCTGTAATTCACCTTTAACCTCGTCTCTTATCAACATTGGAATAGGTCTAACCTTGTGAACCTTTGGCTCAGCATTTGCCTTAAGTAGTATCCTATGTTCAAACCCCTTCAATTTTCCAAAAACTCCTGGAAATTCCTTAGCCAAAATATCACTTAACTTGCTCTCGTCATCAACTACCAATACTTTTTCTTCACTATTTGGGTCTAAAATTATGCTTAAACTCTTCTGATCCCACCATCCCAATACAAATGGTCCAGTTTTGGATACGTACAATTTGCCTCTTGTGGTTCTTCCTTTAAAAACAAATGTGAGCCATCTGTAACCGAGCATCTCAATTTTTTTCCCGGTGTAACCTACAGGACAAATGTCTGAGTCCTTTAATTGATTACCAATCTTTCCCACAAAATATTTCTTCCAAACATCTTCATTTACAATCGTGTAAGGTGATCCTGAGTCTGCGTAAACTTCTACCACCACACCTCCTAAGGATACCTTACACAAAGGTTTCCCTTCCAAGGCTTCATCAGATATATTGATGACATAATTACCTCTCACATTCTTTACCCATTCCAAACTTTCTTCCTCATCCTCCACCACTGCATTCTCTTCATCCCAAACATACTTCACATTACTGAGTTTGCGGCACATTTTAGAGAAATGACCTAACATTCCACAAATACCACATTTCTTATTAATGGCCGGGCAGGCTCTGCTATCACATCGATAACATCTTCTTTCTTCTCCTTTTATGTCTTTTTTTTTAAATCTAGTTGGTTGAGCATTCCATCTTGACTGCGAACTCGGCTGAAATCTTGTTTGAGTCTTAATGTGTGGTAAAATCTTACAAACCGCACTAGATGTTTTATCCTATTCAGATTCTTTTACCACAGAAGAACATCTTCCCGACATTTCCGCCTTCCTCATAATAGCTAACACATCTTCCAATGGTGCATCGCCATTTACCCAAAGTCTATCTTGTAACGTAGAGTTATTATTATGCATCACCAGTTGGTCCCGAATCAATTCATCATTTAAAGTTCCAAATTTACAGTCAATTGCTAGCTTCTTCAGTTCATTCACCCATTAATCAACTGTCTCTGTTTTACTTTGTTTTCTTTGGAAGAATGTGTGTCTCATTACCCCCATACACACTTTGGGTGCGAAATATTTGTCCATGTTTTTTATACAATTTTCAAAGACATCGAAGTTCGCATCTTCAACCTTATTCATGCGGGAATGCGTTTTTAAACCAATAGCTCCTAAAGAATGTAATAAGATTCTTTTCTTCTGTTCAGGTTTCATCTTCTTTTCCTCATCAACTGCCTCAATGTAATTAACAAAGTATTCCTTCCACTCAATCCACTTAATTTCCGGTTGAGTACCAGTAGCCCAAAATGGTTGTGGGGCACTTATTGTAAAATTTTGTTGTGCCATCCTGTGTTCAGTATGTGCGCTGTTTCTACTGTCTCCACTAGTGCTGTTCTCCCCTGAATCACCACTTTCCATATATTTTGCACAAAAATATTTTGAAAGTTAAAACTAGTTAAAATAACTTCTTTATTGTGTTCCCCGACCTTCTCACCTGTATTCTTCTTAATGCCAATAATGTATTCCACAGTGCACGCCTCGGTGCCAGTATTCCTCTTTATCTTCGTATCGCCGTATGATTTAATTCCAAACTGCTAAGTAATTTCCACTCGATCTTTACCAAACTAAGATGGCCGCCACGTAGGGTTACGCTGCGTGACCCACGTGATCACGTCACTTCCAGTGCAGTGCGCCGGTAGAACGCACTCGTGAACTCCCTGATGGTGGTTGCAATGCGCGTCTGTCTCTCGCGCCTTCACCGTCTGTTTCTCGCGCCTTCACCGAACTGCGGAGCGATTTGAAAAATGCTCCGTGTTTAAACCAACAAGTAAGGTCGATTTTTCTCCATAAAACAATGTACGGTATGGCTCTTTGAAGAGTCGCTTACCCGAGGGGTCCGAGCTTCATCACGGAGTGCAATTGTCCATTAATGTTCGTTAAATGGTTAAAAATCACAGCCTAGGCTTTCCAACGCCTACCAAGTGCTTGAAGATTTCTGCATTCACGGGTTCTTTAGCAGTCCAATCGTCGCCAATTGTAATGAAGGTCCAGGCGAGGTTGTAGGAAAGCACTTTAATGAGTGAAACAAGTAAATACAGGTGAGAGCCAGGGAGCCTCCACAATCTACGCCACAGCTCTCCAACTGTTCATGTCATCCACAGCTCCACAAACATACATTCTAAACATCATGGCATTCCAACAAGCACACACGAGCCTTAAAAGAAACGTATGACATAACAAACACATCCTCAACATACATTTAAAGGCATGTGTACCTACTTTAGCTGCCACAGCTGCCACCAAATTCTTGCTCCAGTATCCTCCATTGTTATTACACTGTTAGGGAATTCTAGAAGATTATGTACTCTTAGTATAGTAACAAATTAGCAAAAAATAAGGAGTGTGAACCACCCCTGTGTTGTTGGCACCAACTGTGTCACCTCTGAGGTCAGAGGGTACAAGGGTTAATCCAGGGACAAAAGTGGTCACATGGGTTAATCCAGGGATCACAGCTGCAACCTATTGTTACCCCTAAATTATGCCAATGGTAATATTCACAATGTTTATCTACATTTGCCAAATGTTTTTGATTAGCAGCTGTGCTGCCATATTTACCAGAATCATAGAAATGCATTAATCATCCACCCTTCTCCAAATGACAGGAGTGTTAGTTTTCCACCACCATTTCAATTTCTTAAGAATTTTAAAGGACAACGTTTCTGAAAAGCCTGTCTCTGGTATACTGGTTTTTGATTTAACAATAGGATATTTAGTGAGGTTGCTCTTGTCGCAACATGGCTTTGCCGTTAGCAATCCCTCCTTCTTATATGCATTCAGTACCAGCCCATGAGGGGGCTTAAATGTTATTCTGGGACACTGTTTCTTTTGCATTAATGCATGTCCTAATTCCTAAGGATGAGGTTTCTGAAGACTTCAAAATAGATCTAAACAAACATAAAATATGGTTTGAGTTCAATTTTCATCTATAAAGTGAATAATTAGTTGGACCATTATACATACAAATAACACATTAAAACAACTTGCATATTGAGCCACATTTTTTTACATCAGGTCGGCAGAGAACTGTAGTGTCCTGTTCCTGCATATATATTAAAAAAGAGCTCTAAGTTCCTATAGTCAAATTAGTTCATTTCATGGATAGCGTTCTGAGTTGCTCTCACCATTATAGCCCTTTACTTTCACCTCAAATAGCTGTACAAATTTGAGAACCCATGTGTTCAGACCAGTGTTTACTGGATTGAGGACTTGGATGAGTGCTTGCCTGCAGCTCATATTCTGACTTGAATAAAGAGACCCCTCAGTAGTTTTCTTCTTTCGAGGACAAACAACGGACATACACAGAGGATATGTATAGTCATATATGGGAAGCACAGCAGGTATCACGCACACACATAATTCAATGTTCCTAAGTGAAAGCAGCTTGCTTTGCAAGTCCAAAGCACCAGTTAGCAACGCGCTACCATACCTGGAATTCACAAGTGATATTGTGAGTTGAAATATAGACAATGGGAAGCTGTGGATGTCACAAAGGAAAGGTAGCAGAAAAGTAACAACCTCCCCCTTCCAATTAATTACAGACTCATTTAGAATATAGTGAGCTGTCTGTCAATTCGCCTGTTCAGTGGAGACACCTCATCCTCTTACTTGGTGGAAGGCTGCCCGCCATACTTAGAGATATCTCAGCAAAGTTTTTTTTTAAGTATTTTTTTTTTCAAAAACAAAAACTCCCAAAGAAGGTGTATGTCTTTGAAGAACAAACAAGAAATTTACCAGACATGCTGGCAATTTTCTACATTTACTTATGCAGGTAATTTCAGTATTTTCCAGTTTCGGACAGCCAGGCTTTACCTGGAGGCGCTAAACAGGCAAAAT
Source organism: Lissotriton vulgaris (assembly GCF_964263255.1). Lineage (NCBI taxonomy): Eukaryota > Metazoa > Chordata > Amphibia > Caudata > Salamandridae > Lissotriton > Lissotriton vulgaris. Next base: position 337,945,997 of record NC_141700.1, read on the forward strand.
GAAAAAAACAAAATGGCTGCTTTCGTTAAAGTGAATGTTCTGTTGTAAATTGCCTGATGGCCTTGTGGCAGATGAGCTGTCAGTCAAAAGTTTCAGCAGGTGGAGACGGTGGAGGTTCCATCGTCAGGCACATGGTGATTACCCTAACTCTAAACTGAGCCTATGAAACAGAAGTGGACAGCACATCTGAGAAAACTCTAGCTGACACTCTATTTAATAAAAGCACAAGGAAGGTGGCATATTACTGTAATTGTTTAATATGGTTTCTCAAAATTGAGAATACCTACACCTCAGGCATCATCAGACTAGAGAAAATTATAGAAACATTATTTTCATCATGAATAATACAGGAAGTTGCTTTGATTATGTTGTTCAACTTGGGTATTATTTTTGCCATCCACATGATTCTGTTACAGCAAACAAATGATGGATGGAATGCTGACAATGCAAACATTCTCCCCCAGTCAAAAAAACTGGGTTCAATCCATCGTTCTTTTGCCCACTACGCCACCCCGGTTTGGACCCAGCCGTATGCAAATCAGCCTTGACCCTGTGCCCCATGGGAACAGTTCAGACTGAGCTACCAGGCCAGGTCCTCCCTGGACCGGAAAAAAGCATCCTGGGACCGGATCAAGGGTATATGACCCTTCTTCAGCCAGGCTATCTTGAATCAAGTGGCACAGTGAGCAAGGGACCCACATCTGGGCATACCCATCCTACTTAGGGCGAAAAGTGTTACAGCAAACAAATGATGGACGGAATGCTGACAATGCAAACATTCTCCCCCAGTCAAAAGATCTGGGTTAAATCCATTGTTCATTTGCCCACTACACCACCCCAGTTTGGACCCAGCAATATGTAAATCAGTCTTGACCCTGTGGCCCATGGGAACAGTCCAGACCGAACTACCAGGCCAGGTCCTCCCTGGATGATAAAAAACAGCATCCTAGGACTGGTTTCAGGATATGTCACCCTTCTTCCGCCAAGCTAGTTTGAATCCAGTGGCAAAGGGAGCAAAGGGCCCAGGTTTCGGCATACCCATCCCACTTAGGGCAAAAAATCCAAACATTCTCATCCAGTCAAAAGATCTGGGTTAAATCCATTATTCTTTTGCCCACTACGCCACCCCAGTTTGGACCCAGCCTTACACAAATCAGTCTTGACCCTGTGCCCAATGGGAATAGGCCAGACCGAACTACCAGGCGAGGTCCTCCCTGGTTCAGAAACAAGCATCATGGGACTGGTTTCAGAGTATGTCACCCTTCTTCAGCCAGGCTAGTTTGAGTCCAGTCACACAGTGAGCAAGAGGCCCACGTCTGAGCATACCCATCCCACTTAAGGTGAAAAGTGTTACAGCAAACAAATGATCGAAGGAATGCTGACACTGCAAACGATCACCACCTGTCAAAAGATCTGGGTTAAATCCATAGTTCTTTTGCCCACTACCCCACCCCAGTTTGGTCCCAGCCATACGCCAACCAGGACTGACCCTGTGCCCCATGGGAACAGTCCAGACCGAACTACCAGGCCAGGTCCTCCCTGGAACGGAAACAAGCATCCTGCGACTGGTTTAAGGGTATATCACCCTTCTTCAGCCAGGCTAGCCTGAATCCAGTGGCACAGTGAGCAAGGGACCCAGGTCTGGGCATACCCATCCCACTTAGGGCGAAAAGTGATACAGGAAACAAATGATTGATGGAATGCTGACAATGCAAACATTTTCCCACAGTCAAAAGATCTGGGTTAAATCCATTGTTCTTTTGCCCACTACGCCACCCTAGTTTGGACCCATCCATATGCAAATCAGTCTTGACCCTGTGCCCCTGCTATAACAGTCCAGACCGAACTACCAGGCCAGGTCCTCACTGGACCAGAAACAAGCATCCTGGGACCGGTTTCAGGGTATGTCACCCTTCTTCAGCCAGGCTAGATTGAATCCAGTGGCACATTGAGCATGGGACCCACGTCTGAGCATACCCATCCCAGCCATATGAAAATAAGCCTTTGGGTTTGCTTTGTTTGCCCTAAGTTGGCAGGGTATGCCCAGACGTGGGTCACTTGCTCACTTTGCCACTGGATTCAAGCTAGCTTGGCTTATGTCGGATGAACAGCCAGAAACCGGTCCAGGATGCTTGTTTCCAGTCCAGGGAAGACATGGCTTGGCAGTTTGGGCTGGACTGTTCCCATGAGGCACATGGTCAGACTGATTTGCATATGGCCATGTCTGAACTGGGGTGGCCGAGTGAGCTAAAGAATGATGATGGATTAAACCAAGATCAGTTGACTGGGGGTGAGTGCTTGCATTGTTCAACACCTCGTCCATCATCCCCTTTGGTTTTGCTTTGTTCGTTATAAGTTGGCAGGGTATGCCCAGACATGGGTCCCTTGCTCACTTTGCCAGTTAATTTAAGCTAGCCTGGCTGATGAATGCTGATTAGCCAGAAACCGGTCCCAGGATGCTTGTTTCCAGTCCAGGGAAGACATGGCTTGGCAGTTCGGGCTGGACTGTTTCCATGAGGCACAGGGTCAGATTGATTTGCATATGGCCATGTCTGAACTGGGGTGGGCGAGTGAGCTAAAGAATGATGATGGATTAAACCAAGATCAGTTGACTGGGGTGAGTGCTTGCATTGTTCAACACCTCGTCCATCATCCCCTTTGGTTTTGATTTGTTCGTGATAAGTTGGCAGGGTATGCCCAGACATGGGTCCCTTGCTCACTTTGCCAGTTAAATTAAGCTAGCCTGGCTGATGAATGCTGATTAGCCAGAAACCGGTCCCAGGATGCTTGTTTCCAGTCCAGGGAAGACATGGCTTGGCAGTTCGGGCTGGACTGTTCCCATACAGCACAGGGTCAGACTGATTTGCATATGGCCATGTGTGAAATGGGGTGGCGGAGTGAGCTAAAGAATGATGATAGATTAAAGCAAGATCAGTTGACTGGGGGGTGAGTGCTTGCATTGTTCAACACCCCGTCCATCATCCCCTTTGGTTTTGCTTTGTTCGCCATAAGTTGGCAGGGTATTCCCAGACATGGGTACCTTGCTCACTTTGCCACTGGATTTAAGCTGGCCTGGCTGATGATGGCTGATTAGCCAGAAACCGGTCCCAGGATGCATGCTTTTGGTCCAAGGAAGGCATTGCTTGGCAGTTCGGGCTGGACTTTTCCCATGAGGCACAGGGTGAGACTGATTTGCATATGGCCATGTCTGAACTGGGGTGGCCGAGTGAGCTAAAGAATGATGATGGATTAAACCAAGATCAGTTGACTGGGGGTGAGTGCTTGCATTGTTCAACACCCCCTCCATCATCCCCTTTGGTTTGGCTTTGTTCGCCATAAAATGGCAGGGTATGCCCAGACATGGGTCCCTTGCTCGCTTTGCCACTGCATTCAAGCTAGCCTGGCTGATGATGGCGGATTAGCCAGAAACCGGGCCTAGGATGCTTGTTTTCAGTCCAGGGAAGACATGGCTTGGCAGTTTGGGCTGGACTGTTCCCATAAGGCACAGGGTCAGACTGATTTGCATATGGCCATGTCTGAACTGGGGTGGCGGAGTGAGCTAAAGAAAGATGATGGATTAAACCAAGATCAGTTGACTCGGGGTGAGTGCTTGTATTATTCAACACTCTGTCCATCATCCCCTTCGGTTTTGCTTTGTTCGCTCTAAGTTGGCAGGGGATGGCCAGATGTGGGTCCCTTGCTCACTTTGTAACTGGATTCAAGCCAGCCTGGCTGATGACAGCTGATTAGCCAGAAACTGGTCCCAGGAGGCTTGTTTCTGGTTCAGGGAAGACATGGCCTGGCAGTTCGGGCTGGACTGTTCCCATCAGGCACAGTATCAGACTGATTTGCATATGGCCATGTCTGAACTGGGGTGGCGGAGTGAGCTAAAGAATGATGATGATGATGAATTAAACTCAGATCAGTTGACTGGGGGTGCGTGCTCGCATTGTTCAACACTAAGTCCATCATCCCCTTTGGTTTTGCTTTATCCACATGATTCTAGCATTTCTTTGTTCAAAGATTGGTAACTCCCCCTTTTTCCATTTGAAAGTAGATAGTAACTTATATAATGTCCTGATGAAGGCACAAGAAATTACTGTTTCGACCGAAAAGTCAGTAAAGATGATGTTGGAATTTACCATCTTTGGCATGAATTCCTCCCAATTTCTTCCATTTTGGTTTTGCTGAACTTAAAAATCTGCTAACATTATCCCTGCTAAACAGGAGTGGCCCTGTTTAAACATGGTTAAATTGGCTTACCCAGTGATGGACATATTTACCTTGTCAATAGGACCCTAAAACATGGTATAGAAAATGCAGCCAGGGACTGTAGCGCTAGTGTTTGAGATGATTGGTGGGGTGGGCGGGCAGGGGGTGAGGGGACATAGGTGTCGCCATGGGAGGGAGGCCAAATTAAAAATAATAATAAAAAAAGAAACCTACCTTTAGCTGGCTGCGTCCCGCATCCTGTGTTGCACTCCTCTGCTCCTCTGCTTTAGGCACAGGCTCCTGAATGCCCTGTGGACAATCCTGAAGCTGCTCTCACATGAGAGCAGCTTCAAAATTGGCCTGAGTATCTTCGATTAGCGTTCCAGTATAGACTGGGAGTCTGTGCCTGCTCTCTTCAACCCCCAGCAATGCAGCTGGGATTAGAGAGAGCTTAACTGCCCATATTTATTTGGCTGGATTGAGACTGCTGGCCAAACCATCATACGCAGTGAAAGGAGTGCACTAACATTCGCCTCAGTGCTGACAAACCCCAGGTCCAGCCCCCAAGACTAGACAGGAATGGCAAAATAAAATGAGCCTCATTTTATTTTTCCTTTCCTGCCGTTTTGGGGCGACGCTTCTCCACCATAGCGGAGGAGCGGACACTGTGCATCGACTTCAATTTAAATGAGACCTGTGGACTGCAGCACCTATTGTGCCACCCACACACTGAGCCTGTAAAACATGGCTTTGGGCCTACCAGATGTTCCCAGGCTGAAATCCTTCAGTTTTTTATTCGCAATAGTTCCTGATTCCTTCATATTATATTCTTCATTTTTGTGTCCTTTTCTTCAGTAGTTTTGTCTTTTTTGACAATTTAAAAGAAAATGTTCACTAAAATATGTTAGACCTGGCCTCCTTGGTGTGGTTTGCCCTGTCTTTTTGTCTCTGCCTCTTGTGTTTTTGCTGTGTGATGGATTTCTTTTTTGCTGGTCGAGAAGCTTTGGGCACTGCTGATCAGTGCCAAAGTTCAAGTGCTCTCTAGTAATAAAGGTCCACGCAGGAAGGATGTAATTCAAGAAGTCTTTATTGTAGATAAGATCATGTAGGTAAGATCTATCAAGGAGCCCCACCAGGAGCAGCCTGTGTGCTGCTCAGCCCATTCTCAACTGTCGCTCCACAGCACACCAGCTCCCAACATTCCGAGGTGCATCATCAATCACCAACATTCTAAGAAGCACTCAGCACAAACACACTGGCTGAGCAGGAAGAGTACATTAACAATGTGCTGGGATATAAATATCTCCAGGATAGGAGGAGTAAACTACATAACCAAACAGATGCAGGATACTACATATCCGCTTTCGTTTTCACAGAAGCATAAATCCAATATGTGAATAACAAATAGCAAGAGAGAACCTAGGAAGAGATAACGAGGAAGAACAGCAGAGGAACAGAAACAACGTCAAGGAAAGGAGTAAGCAAAGCAGCGCGAAGAGACAAGTGGAAGAAGATGAGGAGGAAGAAGATGAGGAGGAAGCAAAGGGTTAATCAAAAACTGAGGGAGATAACCCAGACTCACGGACATAGCAAAGGTGAGAGAAGAAAGTGAGTAACTAGAAGACAGAAACAACAAGGGGCAGAGGGACACAGACGCGCCAAAGACTAACCCTGAGCGCACTCACTGGCCAGGAAGGCAGGAAGGGAAGGAAGGAAGAACAAGGCATGACACAAACTGGACACCAGCCTGCACAAATACAAAGAAGTGGGAATAACGGATCTCCTCCTGAACATGGAAGAATAGCAATGAAAATACATAAGAGGGAAGGCTGGAGACAAAGGACGACAACAATCAGTGTAATTCCAGAAGCCAAGGATGAAAATTTGTGAATAACATGACGAGGACAGCTGGACAAGAGAAAACAGAGAAGAGGAAAAGACATACAATAGTGCAGCTAATCTTCTCCCAATTTTCAAAAAGACAATTCAAAACAATAATGAAAGTAACATTGCGATGAAGAAACAGCAATGTGACTTACTTTAGAAAGACAATATCAGCCGATGGGACTAGGACCCATGACCGTCCTCTACTCCTATGCAAGAGTATGAGGAACACTGTAAATGGGACTGTGACCCATAGTGTGAAAGCCCATGAAAGAACAACCCCAGTGTAGAGGTCACATGTAGAATAAGACCAATAAGATGCACCCTGTGTGAGGGTAGCAATGTGAGGGTAGATGGGACTGTAACCTATGTAACGGTGCCCTGTGAAACGGTGGGAACTGTGAGTGGCCTATGGAGGCAAGTGTATGTGGGCTAATGGGGCTGGTACCCATTCCCATTCCCATCCCTGTGTAAGGAAACGTAAAGTATAATGAACACATACCTAGTAGACAAATATGTGCATTACCTAATGGGACTAGAACCCATTGCCATCCCAATGTAGGGAAATGTAGTGTAACAAAATAGTGAAAAGGAGAACCCTAGGAGGTGTGCACCAAAAGACAAAGTGTGTGAAAGTGGCAAGCCACAATTCAAAGAAATAACCTCAGGATGTACTGACATAAGTAAACATGTGGCAGAAACATTAAATACATTACTGACCATAATAAAATGTATGATTGTAAGCTGTTAGGAAAAGACACAAATTGATTAACATGTGGCGGAGGAACATAATAAAGCGTAATGTAACACAAGCTTGAAGATGTTCCTGGGGTATAGCGGAGTGCATGAGCAGACACACCATCCGTTAGGAAAAGTTAATATGTTCATGTTCATATGGAATGAAAAGTTCCAGTAATTACATAAGGAGAAAATTCTACCTCACTCCCAAGTTCGCCTTGCGCGGAACGCAGTAAAAAGACCAACCACTATAGTCATTTGGAAGAACCCTTCACCGCTCAGCAAGCGGTTCAGCGTGAATGTGTCAGGAATCCCATGATGACGAGGATATCCCCATCCAGAGTCCTGAGCTGAAATGCTCTAAACCAGACCGCAAAGCGCTAGGATCCCATGACCACTTCAGACGTCAACCAGGGTAAATGGTTTGCATGCAGCAGAAACCACAGTAATCAGGCGAATGGATAACAAACCAAAAGATAACGGCACGCACAGCACGACGCACCGGTGGCTAACGGCATGCAAATGCGCCACACGCTGTCCCTCAGAAAGTAAAGGCATGATGTCACAGAGGGATCTCGTTGAACAGAAGAGCCGCGCTGACTGAAGAGAGAGGTGAGATGCGCCCATTAAGATCGTTGGACCGTTATAATTACTGTCCACAATGCGGTGGTTTAACTGCCATGGGGGCTCTGACAAAATGAGGGATATGCCACCAAATGAGTAAAATCCACTGCAGAAATACAACAAAACACCAAAACCTACCACGTTTTGAGGCGCAAAGTCAGCAGAAACACAACCTACATTCACATGATCAGAAAAGCAACACTGGCCGACACACCACAGAGAATGTGCTTATTTTGACAAAAAAGACTACAACATTGTAAAAACGTGTAAATTACCGCTAAGCGATGTCACCAGTCATGCTCTGGTTTGGTACACAAAATGTCCTGGGTAGGAGATAGAACCATTGTGACACAGAATGCGATGAATAGCTTAGGATGTAAAGCAATTTCCCCATTAGGCTTAATGCTGCAACACATCTCCTCAAAAGTCAAAGCACCGTAGAGGCAATTCCTATTCATGTTGTTCGGCAACGTAGTGGTGGACTTGTTGAACAAACACTGTAGAAGGAATCAAGGTCCAAATAACGTAGAGTAGATGTCCACAAGGTCACACAGCGTAGGCAGTAAAATGTCTCCAGTACATGCCGCATTGTAGTTTTAAGCATCAGGGTCCTAGAGTATGTGCCAGGAATTGCACCAATGTGATAGAGATTAATGTTCTGCTATTAAAGTAGAGGGACTAAAAGGCACAAACAGTAGATGTTTCACCATAGTCCAAAAAGTGTAAGGCAGATGCGCACAGCACGCCTGGTCAAGGGCTGGCCGATGGTGAGGCCACTGGTGGGGTTGAAAGGCGTAATGCTTCATCCTTACTTGTTTCTTGTTGTCTTCTTTGGTTTCATGAGAAAGACTTTGATGATGTTGTAGTGTACAGTGTAGAACCCGCATGCTTCTTATTCGCAGGTATTCTTTTCCTGTAGATACCTCCTCTTGTGTACATTTTGTTTGTTGCCACTGTGATTTCAGAAGATATTGCCATCTCATGGTCCTCTTCTTCATCAGGTACCTGAGATCCTCTTGTAGGTGTAGGTTCTTCGTCATCCTTGTCGCCATAATAAATTGTGCATTCGAATTAGCGTTTCCATGATTGGCTTATTTTATTTACTACTAAGTCCCTAGTACAGTCCACTGTGTGTGCCTAGGGCCTGTAAAACAAATGCTGCTAGTGGGCCTGCAGCAATAATTGTGCCACCCCCAAAAGCAGCCTTTCAAAGGGTTCTCAGATCTGTCACTTCAGTGTCTGCGTGCAGTCTCTACTGCCATGCCAACCAGGCAAGTGCACCCACTTGCTAGGCCCTAACGTTCCCTTATATGACATGTGAGTCACCCTCAGGTAGGACAAAGATAACCCTATGTGAAAAGTAGGACATGTACTGGTGTGTGTGACATGCCCTAATAGTGAAATACAGTACATTTCGTTTTTCACTATGGTAAGGCAATCTGTCCCTGAGGATAGAATGGGGAATACTTTGTAACATCTTACAAGTATAACTTCCCTTAGGGACATGATAGAAAGATGGATTTTAGATTGCCTGAACTCAGAATATAAACATGCATCTTTTAGTAAAGATGATTTTTCTAATGTGGGAATGAAAATACCACATTTAGAAAGTGGGTATTTTCTTGCTTAGCCATCTAGTGCCTCTGCTGGTTTTTGGATTGAGTGTCTGGATTTGGAGTGACAGGGGCTGGGGATGTGTGTCCTGCCTTTCCAGGATTAGTCAGAGCTGGGCTGAATATACCTGGGCTGCATTTAGAGTAGGCGGAGGAGATTTCCTTGCACCTGAATAGGCCTGGTCAGCTTCTCTGCCACTAGAGAAATAGAGTATAAATATTGGGGCATAGACCCCAGAACTTTAGAATACTTCTGGACTCAAGAGGAACCTCTGCCAAGGAGAAGAGCTGAGAAAGCTGAAGAAGTACTGCCTCTTTGCTGTATGCTGTCTGTGGTTGACCTGCAGTTGCTGTTTCTGCCAAGGAGAGGACAAAGACTTTGCTGTGTGCTGTGTATCCTGCTTCAAGAAGATCTCCAAGGGTTTGAAGTAGAGTGTATCTCCTGTTCTGAAGTCTCAGGCACACAAAGACTTCACCACCATCTCCCGAAAACTTCCTAGCTGGGAGTTCTGACCTGCCAAGAGGTGCCTGTTCCTTTGTTGGGCCTCTGGAGGTTGTTCCTGCTGCTGTGAGCTGGGAAAAGAGAAGCAACTAAAGAAGAGTGACGCATCTGCACTAGTTTCTGATGCAACACGCAGTTCGGGTAGAATTCCCAGCCGCCATCGCACCACTAAAGAAACTGACACAGCGCCTGCCCGCGGCTGGAGGAATAGCCGCATGCCGTGTCTCGTGCACCAATCTCCGAAGTTTGAGATCACTGCACTGACTCCAATGCAGGCCCTGCTGTGCATTTGCAAGAACCAGTGCATCGTGGGAAAAGCTCTTCAATCCTTGCAGATATAGTGTCCGTTTTTGTCTTGAGGTCTTTCAGCACCGGGAAACTCTGTTGAGTAGCTGTGCACTCTATAAGTACCAATTTACATCACATTGCATTACTTGGCTGGAAAGATCAATACAGCGGCGTTGTCGTGCATTGAGAACCGCTGCATCCCAAAATCCTCACGCATGGAACCTGGGAGCCAAGCCTACAATATAGTAAGAAGCTGACGCATTACTGCCCCCACAGTAGTCAGTCAGTCAAGAATGCTTATTCGGCAACTTAATGTCATGAAAGAAAACATTACATTCAAAACTACATTTCATTTATAAAAAGAAGCCTGTCATGGTATTAACTTTATGGCCAGCTCATGAGAATCCAATAAAAAAAAAGGAAACTTTGTGAACGGGATTCAAATTGCAAATATGCAAGCAGTATTAAAGTGCATAAAAAATTTGCTAAACATACAGTACATGCTTTATATAAAGTGCAGAGTGAAGTCAGGTTAGCTCGTATATTAAGGTAACATATTTACCCTCACGATTAGGAAGTTTGCAATACAAAAGAGCAAATGTATTAAAAAATAAGACTACAAAATGTATTCCCCAATATACTCCAAACAAAGTGGACTACAAACACATAATTTTTTAACAACCATATAAGGTACCAAGGCCTGTTCTACCTACAAGTAAAATCATTTGATAAAATACTGAGTGCAATAGGAGAGTTTCAAGAGCTAAGATGATCTTGAAAATGTAACATATTTTGGGCCTCCTAATAAAAACATACTAAACACCATATAATCAATTTAAAAAGACCATTTTTTCCTACACCTAATGGCCACAATTAGGAAGCTAGCCATTCCAAAACAAACCATGGGGGACAATAGCATCTGAAGATACGATGTGGCTGGCCTAACTTGTGCAAAATTGCAGTATCTAAGCTGTGGTAAGACACATTTCCTACGTAGGGGGACATAATAATCACAGAAGAAGACAAAGTGCTCTGAGAAATCGTCACACTGACAGGGTTTCAAGGTGCCGGGTTTCGAGAAACCCAGAGGGACAGATAGGAGCCAATGTGCCATCTGCAGATGGACTCTTGTTAAAATAAAATGATGGAAAGGTTTACCAACACTTAATAAATAGGGTTGGACTTGGTTGTTCAAAGAAGATGTAGCGTACCGTTTTACAGATGCTTTTTGCAGCTCCTCTTCTTCTCTCAGACCCTGACGCTTAGACAAAAACAGCAGTCTTATGTTTTCAATAGTAGATGTCCATGGGTTTGGAGCTTAAAAATAAGTCAGGACGACCTTACCAGGCTGTCAAATCCTTTAGGTATCTAAACCAGGGGATATGTTTGGCTCTATCTAGTGCCAAACAATCAGTGAATATTATTTGATTTAAATTTGTAATGGGACTTGCCCAGATTCTCATCAATCTCATCAAAGAATCCAATTCAAATGGTTTAGGGTCTGTAATGTATCCCATCCCTAGTTCCTTGTGTGTTATGTAGGTGGCGGTTGAAAAAGGGACTGCCATAACCTTACATAAAAATGTATTTTCCTCCTGTTGAATGCCCCTCCCCTTTATGTATCCCCAGATGTCGCTGCCATATGTGGCCATTGGGACACATTTTTTTTTTATATCTTCATCAGGGCCCCAATCAGTTTAACCCCTACTTTTTTTTTTGCAAAATGTAATGTGGCCCCTGTCGCTCTTGCAAGGATATTCTTTTTTTGCACAATTTGTGGACACCATGACACATTTTCATTAAAGAGTACTCCTAAGTAAGGGAATGTTGGAATCTTTATTATCTCTATCCCCTTACAATGGATTTCTTTCTTTCTTTGGGACTTTTCAGGGCCATTGGACATGGTGTGTGATTTTTTAAAATGTATTGATAAATCTAAGGAATCCATAAAAACTATAAAAGCATTTAAAAGTGATTGGAGGCCCATTGCAGTTCTTGCTAGAATAACAGTATTGTCTGCATATAATAATGCAGGAATCATCTTATTGTCAAATCTAGGGATGTCTCTACAGTTAGCTATTAAGGAATCTCCCAATTTATTTATGTATAATGTGAATAGGAGAGGGGCCAGGATACAACCTTGGTGTGCCCCTCTTTACACATCCCAGGTCGATGTTAGATCCCATTTACGATTGTACCTAGCAGCTGCAGAATTATTTTTTTGAATAGCATATAAAAAGTCCACCAGCTCTGGTTCGAGGCCCATATCGCTCAGGATTGGTCACAACTTTGATCTGTTAACACAGTCAAACGCTTGTGTTAAGTCCATAAATGCCAAATAGATTGTCCCTTTTTTTGCGATAGTATATTTGCTTATCCCAAGATGTAAATTTAAGAAATGATCCAAGGTCCCTTTGCCTGGCATAAAGCCATATTGCAGCTCAGAGATGACATTTCGATCATCCAGCCATGTCGTTATACGATTTAATATGACTTTTCCCACGCGGAATCTAAAAGTGAAATTGGCCTATAGCTTATAGTATCATCCCTAGCACCCTTTTTCAAACTGGGACCTATAACTGCTTGCCCCCAAGACAATGGATATCCTTGTAGAAACCCAACATTAAAACATTGGTTAAGATGCTTGCCCGTACATTTGAGTCAGCTTTATATAAATCAGCCGGTACCCAGTCCGGGCCTGGGTCCTTGCCACCAGCTGTAGTTACAATAGCATCATAAACCTCTTCTACCTTAAAAGAGAGTGGTATGTTAATTTGTCCACCCTCCCTTGGCTCCTCTATTACCGTCAGATTTGCTTCACTGAAGATGTTTCCAAAATGCGATACCCAGTAATCTGCTGGGACCAGGTAGTAAATGTTTGAATTTGGAGTTTCAGCGAGCAAGGGGCTATTAACTACTGACCAAAAATGTGCACTATCTTTCAAAATACTTGCTTGTTGTAATGCATCCCAGGCTTGTTCTTTTAACTCCTTCTTCCTATTTTCGAGTGCTAACTTATTAGCCTTTCTTTTAAACCTAATTTCTATTTTATCTCTTGGAGACATTTTTAGGGCTAATATAAGCTCCGTGTGTTTTGCTGAGCATGTTCCATTGAACCATTTTACAGCCTTCGGGGATATAGACTCACCAGTAGTTGTAAGATCTGATTGGATCTGTTTTGTTAATTTCGCAAAGGCTTTTATATTGGCGCTATCCTGCATAACAGGGTCTAGGCAAAGCTCAATTTCAGGGGCACAAACTGTATATAGGTTAGAGGTTAGTTTAAAAAAAGTTCTGGGATTATCCTTGTCCATTTTAGCCTGCAAGCCTTATCCTTGGTACTACTGTTAGTGTTTGTCAGGCAGGAAGCTGATTCTCCCACTTTGGTGGTAGGAAGTAGTATGTTCACCAGAAGTGGGTTATGGTCACTCAAACTTGACCACATAACCAGTAGATCCTCAGTGAATGGGACTAAAGGCGCAGACATTAGAATGTAGTTGATAGTGCTAGCTCTGCCATTTCCTATGTAAGTGGGTACTGGGGACACATTTTCCGATTGTGAGAGGCAGCATACATTTTGGCTCACTAAAATGCTCTCAAGAAAATTACCTGCAGATGTATGCTCAAAGTGATCAAAAAAGTTCCCCTGATCCTTATTTGGGAAACAGTTGGAAAGACATTGATGAATGTTAAAATCCCCAAAAATTATTATTTCAAAATAGACTGAATTGCCCTCCTCATAGTGTTCCAAAAAATCTTTTAAGTCTTGCATATGGTCCAGCTCATGTCCTCTATTGAAGGAATTATAGAAGTTTAACACTAACACCATGGGGCGATCCTTAAAAGAAATTTCCCCTGCCAAAGTATTCTGAGAGTTACAGTTAACCAAACATGTCTTACAGGAAAGTTTGAGTGAAAACATTTGAAATAGCCCTCCTCGCCCTCTGCCCATACTTGACAGAATGGCACATTTATGAAATGAAATAGAGCGGTCTAAATAAAAACTGTAATTTGCATTGTTTCCTGTAGAGCAACAATAAGATGTAGGGCTAAAAAAAAAATTCCAACATGAATTGCCTCTTCTAGACCTTATACTCGCTATTTTCTATGAAGCAACACTCCCATATTTAGCCCCCGTAATGTTTTGGGGCTGGGATACTTCTAAGGCTACAGTTGGTTTTGCATAAAAAGCCTCCGGTATTGCTGTTAGTGCATTTGTGTTCCTATTAATTTGGGAGAAGGCCTGTTCAGATTTTTCACCTTGCTCTAGTCAGTCATTTTCTTCCAAATTTTGACAATCTGCCAGAGCTTCGAATCTAATATATATTGGCAGCTCATTTCCAATCTTACTTTTAATTATTGGGTTCCCTGACTTTCGTGGTATTTGCCATTGTCCTTGCATAAAACCTCCTTGCTGTCTTGGTGGGTACAAGTACTGTAGTGAGACTGGATTTATTTGAGAGTTAAATTGCTCTGGGATGCACTATCTATTAGCATCTTGGCTTTCTCTGAATCCTTAAAATTGACGACCTTACAATCTCCTATACCAATCTTATTACTTTGATGGCCTATCCATCCCACTCTTCTGGCCATTATAATATCAGGTGATAAATACTGGCTATGTATAACATATTTTGTACACTAATGGGTCACTTTATGAATTAAGTCCTGGGTTGTTTCCCTGGTTTCTTGGGAGCGGGGAGGGACCTCTAGTAGGACTCCTACTAATGGAGTAGATTTGGGCGGTAAGTCAAGAATTCTTCTATTCGTGACTTTAGGTGGGGAATGAGTGGGCTGACTACGTGTGGGTAGGGATAACCTATGTAAAGCCTGGGGTCATTTGGCCTGGGCTGTCTCAACAATCTTAGGTACAGATTCTGCTACTTCAGGTGTATTTAACTGACTACTTATAGTACCAATATTCCCTGGGTTAGTATGGAAACTTGTACTTTGAAGCAGTGGAATAGGATCAGTGTGGATTTGAGGTTTATTTTGCGGTACATTTCCACCCCCAGCCCTTACTGGGTTTATCACAATTGACCCATTATTTCAATTGATTATTAGATTTGAGACCAAATCCTCTATTTTTTCTACTTTCAATATAATGGGCTCTAAAAGAGTCTTCGTCAAATGTTCCAATTTAAAAAAATAAAAAATCCAATAGCTGCCCCTGGCCTAGATCTGTTTCTGAAGATAACTGAGTCAGTGTTTGCAGATGTGGGGATTTCCTTATAAACTTATTAGGAGCCGTTTGTTTTCTTTTTGATGGTGGTAAGTGCGGGGGCGCTTCAGTGCCTTCTGATGTATTTTCGGTTTGGTTTTTACAAAGTATGTCTGGCTCACCGAGAATGGGTGTCTCACTAGGTATAGTACTGCAGGGCATTCTGAGGGGCCCATATTTGCCACAGAGTCCCCTTGTGCTCTCTCTTCACTTTGGAGACATTTTGTGGCCTCAATTGATAGTCTCTGCTCAGTCAGGGCTATTTCTTTCGTAATAGCGTGGGCTGCTTTAGTCAAAAAGGAGTCAATTTTTCCAGCAATGCCTCCGCCCTGCGCTCCCCCTTGAGTAGCAAGTGTTTTCCTTTTGCCCATATCAACGTAGTTTGCATGGAGCCCCTATCTTAGTTCAAGGTATTCTACGTGGGGCTTGAAAATGTTGATGAGTTTAGCGGAGCGAAGTAGTTAAAATAGGTTTAAAAGTTACCTTGCTATATTTGGCTGACTGCGGTACTGGAGCGCAAATGTTCAACAACCAGGGTGTCTGGCCCAGCCTGGCCTCCTTCGGTCACTGACGGGCGCAGACGGGCCGGCCCATGGCCCGAGCACACCCGCTCGCATCCCGCACTTCGTGAGGGCCGCTGTGCTTTTATCGTTCCCCCCGGCGCAGTAACGCAGGTGTCGGTTTGCTAAGCCCTCTGGGGGATGTAGTTTTGTTGGGCCGTTCCCCTCACGGCCGGGAAGTGGGGAATTTTGCTGTTTACCTCTGGCGCAGCGGAGGCTGCACAACAACGCAGCTGCAGGTTTGCTAAGCCCTCTAGGGGATGTGGATTAGTTCGGCTGTTCCCCTCACGGCCAGGAAGTCGGAATTCTGCTGTTCACGGTGACAGTGCAGGCGGCACAACAATGGGCCCGGACACAGCAAGTACATTTTCAAATGCGCCCCCACAGTAAGAAACTGACGCATCACCTCCTCTTCAGTAAGGAACTGATGCATCACCTCCCCTGCACGGCAGTAAGGAACCGGGACATCACCTCCCCTGGAGAAAGGAACTGAAGCATCACCTTCCCTGCGTGTAAGGAACCGACACATCGCCTTCCCTGCAGTTTTTTATTTTGAGGCATCCAAGGTACTCTGTGTTGAAAATGTTGCATCTATAGTTTGCTATGGACAGAACTATTTTTACCTTTGAAAAGTCATATCTTGATAACTGTATGTTGGATCTTTGTTGTACACAGGTGTGATGTCCATTTGCAGTATTTTCACTGTATCACTGTATGTGTGCACAAATGCTTTACACGCTCTTTCTCTGAGGGAAGCCTATCTGCTCATGCCAAGCTACCAAAAGGTGAGCAGGGGATGTCTATGGGCTTAACTCCCTAAACCTGACTAGACGTGAGGCTCCCTACTTGGAGGAAAGTTGTAAACCATTGCCAACTAGAGTCCCCCATTACTATCAATATATTTCTTAACTACAGTGTTATTTGGATTTTGTTTCACATTACCACATGCAATTTTCTCTAAAGAAGGCTTTGCTACTCACAGGAACCGTCTAGCCTGGACGTGCTCGGCAAAACGAGTTCTTGTTAAGAAGCTAACTATGTTCACTTTATGGGATCTCTCTCCCACCCCCGGGGAGAAACTAATGTTCTACAACTAACATCCAGAGCTGTGACATCTGTTTGTGGTCAATTAACATGACAACTCTCAGGAAAATGCAACATTGTTTTATGTTTGACTCAAATTGCTAAAGTAATCTTTCAGACACTAATAGAGATAACTCAAAATCCAGGTTCTCTGATGATGTCTCCCTCAGGTGTTGTGTGTATGCACATCCACAATCTGCTCACTTATCATATTTGCTTTTGCCCCCGGGGGAGGCCACTGAGCATTCCTTCTCTTTCCCTTTGCCCCATCAACCAGCCAGGCAAGCAGTCAATAGAGCTCACCAGGTCGCTGCATTATCTACCCCTAACTCTTTATCTCAGTTTTCTATTTCGTGTTCTAGTTCAGCAAAAGAGTACTTTTATTAGAACACATAATCAATTTCTGGCCAGTTTCAGCTCCCAGGGCGTTGTTTAAAATGCAATTGCCTGTGTGCCTGAGTCAGTGCTAGATCAAAAGACTTCACTTTAAGGGAGAATGATATGACTAATCGTGGGGCTAGAAATAATATTTTTTATTCGCCCCTTGGTCTCCACTGCTTTGAATGTATACTCTGCCCTTGAACATAAGTGTACAGTTTTGTACATTGGAATGCAATAATAATCCATCTTACTCCTTTAGCTTCTTACCAGGCGTTCATTATTTTAAAGAGCTCTATTAATTCTTGCACTTTACCAGCTGCTCAATTAGTGTTTCAGCCTTTTTTAATTGTGCAATCAAAGTCAATGTCTAAAATTAAATGCATGTTTCCTGGTGATTTACATTTCGTGGGTTGGGTGTTTGGAGTTTCCCAAACCCTCTTACCAACACTTTTGTTTATCACATTTTGGGTTGTAAGAATCGAGTAATATCAGCCACTTTGAATAAGTATTCCCACTTTATGTGGTGGTCGACGCCAGGAGTCTGGATGCAGGTCAGCCCTCCAACAGCTCCTGAAGACCTACCGGAGCCAAAATTATACTCTGTTTAGTACCATTTGAAACTATAAAAACATAGAGGCATATTTACTAGTAAATGTTGGAGCGTGGGTCTGCGCCAAATTTGGCAGCACCACGCTCTGACATTTTTATAACGCAGGGATGCACAGTATTTACTAAAATATGGCGCACCACTGTGTTTTCCTAGTTCTGGGGCTAAATTTAGTTGCCTAGAGCCACAACAGTCACCCTTGCACCATAGCGCAAGGGTGCCTGTGTTGCAGGGAATGATTGTTGAAGTGCAGGAAGGTGTCTCTTCCTGCATATACACAATCCATAACAGCTATTTGTTACTTCTATGTGTTCTGCATTCTGCAGGACCCATAGAAGTTGCAAATCATCATTATTTAATGATTGTTTATGTGCAGGTAGGGAAACCTTCCTGCACTTAAACAATCTTTAATGGCTTTTTGTTCTTGCAACGTGTGCTGCAGAATCCGCCACACATAGAAAAAGCAAAAACGAGGAGAAATAAAAACATTTCTCCTTGTGCACCAAGCTTTTTAGTTCAAAGAAAGTTTATTGAAAAGAAATAAAGTGACTAAACACATTATGCATTCTAAGTTACATTCCAAGCTCAATACATAAAGATAAAAGCATCGGACCAATAATAGAAAAATTAAACAATAGAGTACAGATTAAATTAACTATAAAGCCATCAGATATACAGAAAAAAGTTATGAAACAATTAGGGAGTCAAGGTGGTTGAGGAACCTCTTGTTGAAAGGGATCTGGTAATGATCCCTGTCTAGCACTGGTCTCAATAAATGTTGTGATAGGTAACCATAAATCTGTGCGTTTCGCAGCCATGCGAAGAGGATAGACAAAAGCAGTACCCAATCTGTGATTATGGCAGACAGTAATCCACCAAGCCCTCAATGAAATTTTCGAAAAGTCTTTCCAATTGACAGTAATTTGTTAAAAGGCAACCACCACCAATAAATCAATAATATTGACATTAAGTGAAACACCTTCCCAAATGGAAGAGAGACTGCCTAAATAGATGTGAATAAAAGAGAATGGAAATTTAGTATTGTGAATTAAATTAATTTGGGACCACACTTGTATCCAAAAGTTATGTACATATGAGCAAGTAAATAACATATGAAGTAAGTCAACGTTAGGAGAAGAGCATGTCCAACAAGTATTGGGAGTGGATGAGAAACGTTTAAATAAGGTAACTGGCGTAACAAAAAGTCTATTGTAAACAAAAAATAACATTTGGGTGATGCTTGCTGGCCTAGTGGCCTTGCGTAGTTTGGTCCATATTCCTTCCTACAATAATAATGGCCAACATGTATTTAAGTCTCGTTCCCAAGTCTCTTCAATATCTGGCTTTTGTCTGTTAGTACCGTTGCCTTGGAGAAATCTGTAAATAGTGGAAGCCGTGGGTGTGGTGCTTAACATTTCTTCTAGACTAGTATGAGGGTGTAAACTATTAGAAGTGTCTGATACGGAAGGAAGGTGGGATAGAGTTTCTAACACAGTTTTTTTGAGTAAGTTATATTTGTTGGTAAATTATGTTGGCAAGTTAAATAAATACGAGAGTGTAGCAAAAGGTATGAATTGTGAATCTGAAAATAATTGATATGTCAATATTAATCCTCTTTGCCTCCAAGTCTTCCAATAAAAAGGTCTATTTTGGGTCAGCAACTTTTTATTGTGCCAAATTGTTGAATTCAAAAAGGAGTCTCTGGAATCATGAGTAAAATGTGAAGGTAAGTCAAGTAGTTTAGAAGTGTGCCTAATTATGGGAGTTGAGACAGATTGTGGTTTGCGAGAAAAGGAAAGGTACTCATGAAATGAAAAATGGGCTAGGAAGAGGCGTTCCGTTGAAGTCCAGAGAGGCCAATCATCTACAGAATCAAGCAGTCAAATAGAAGCGTGACGCAATAGGAAGGCTTTGTGATAGGCCTGAAAATCTCGGAAATTGGGGGCGTGGCTTGAGCGCCGCACAAGATGGCGACTTGACTGCGGAGCTCCGGACATCGAGCGCCGAAACCAGCGGCTTTCTCCTCTTCTACTGCACCTTTCTAGACGCCGAATTCATTTTCCTGCATCGGAGCATGAGGTGAGCAGACTGATATCGCCTGCGACCCTCTACTCCGTTTAAATGCATTTTCTCAGTGACTGACGCGGCGCGCTTTCCAGCGGCCGCCATTTTCTTTCAACTCTGCCGCGTCTCCGATCTCTGTCAGCGGAGAACCTGCGCCACGGTGCGTTGCTCTCCTTGTGATACGCAATTAATGCAGCAAAGATGAAATACGCAATGTTGCTGTTCCTTATTAGCTGATTCCTCCTGTTGGCGTTTTTTCAGCCTTTGATGCCCTTTTTCCTCACGCTTTCTTCACGCTAATGCTATTTTCAAGCTGAATTCATCATTTGGGCGCCGCTCTTCAATGAAATTCACCGAACAGGATACCATCTGTTTCTGGCTACCCTTAACAATTTCTATCTGTTCCTCCACATGATGCAGACGGTTTCCCTTCTCATGTTCACCATATGCAGTGTAATTCCAGTTTTGCGTGCACCTTTATTTTATTGATTTCTTTTGTGTGACGCATTTTTCTTTCATCTGCGTACACGGTCCTGACATCAATGTGTTGAGCTCTACCTTCCACAACACTGCTATTTTGTCAGTTTGAGGGGTGCCTTCTTCACACAACTTATATCTACGGAGTCTACAGGAACGTTATTATTTATTTCCCATACCATATATGGGGAAACTGCGCACTCTCAAGCTCACGGCCTCCAAAACCAAACTGCCTCTTTCCTCTGACTCTGACTCGACGACGCAGGCCATGGAGGACACTATTCCTTCTAAAGCGGATATCACTCGTGGGGCAATTCCTAAGGCTACTGTCACCAGTAAACTTCCACAACCTGGCTCCACGAAACGTCACAAGAAAGATCCTCCATCTCCAGGTTCTGAGTCATCATCCGCATCCATGGATCTCATTCTTGAAGAACTCCGAGCACTTAAACCCTTCATGGCTGAAACTACTAAAACACTGCAATTTCTTCATGATAAATGGTCCACTCTCGAATCCAGAGTCCTGTTAGTGGAACAATCAACGGAGGCTCTACAATCTTCTTGTTCTAGAATTTCTACATTGGAGAAGGATGTCTCTCTCTTAAGACGACAGACAGAAGAATTGGAAAATAGAAATCGTCGCAATAACCTACGCCTTTATAATCTTCCAGAGCTCACAGAAGGGTCCAATCCAACCTCCTTCTTCCAAACCTTTTTACCAAAAATTTTAGATCTTCCATCTTCTGTCACTCTTAACATTCAACGTGCTCATAGACTGGGTCCGAGAGTTTCCTCCAAACCACGCGGAGTCATCATGCTCTTCCTACAATATACCGATCTACTTCAGGTACTTTCGGCAGCCAAAGCAAAGAAACAGATTATATGGGAAGGTCACCGTCTGTATCTATCTCAAGATGTAGCCAAAGTGACAGCTGACCGCAGGAAACAATTTCTTGATCTACGACCACGATTGCGAGACCTTGGTGCCAGATTCGGTCTCCTACATCCTTGCCTCTTCAAGGTTACGTATAAAGAAAAGACAACGACTTTTGAAGATCCACGAGTCCTTGAAGAATTCCTCCGTCACCATGAAACCATCAACATGGACACTGCAAGACCAGTTTAATAATTTATGTGTTTTCCTGATTGACTAATTATTTATCCTTTTGTTTCCCTACTGTGCCTAGTATCGACTTCCCTTATCCTATTGTTTACACATATCTCTTGTTTACTTCGTTATAATGTTGCGTAGTTCCTACATTTGGCGTTCTTATGTACTCCTAACTTCTCTTCTCCATTTTTGTCTCATCACAGATTCTCTCCTTCTGTTCCCCATCCCGGTGTAGTTTCTGCTCCCTTCAATTGATCCTAAGCTGGTTCCTCCGGTGTTCGATGACGTGAGTTTCTGTTGTTGATGTCGTCCTCTTCTGGCGTCGTCACCCCCCCAGTTCTCATTTGTATTTGTTGTTATGTCTCTTCTCTTGCCTTGTTCTCTTATCTTCTTTTATACTCTTTTCTTTCTCTCTTCTTTTTCTTACTCTCACCTTTTCTCTCTATCTCTCTCATACATCTGTTCTTGCAATCTTACTACTTCTCTCAACACTCCTCAACTACCTTTCTATTCCACTTCATCTTTTCTCTTATATCATTCTCATGCTAATGTACATTCCGAGTAGTCACCTGGAATGTTAAGGGGTTAAATAACCCCATTAAACGTCAACGAGTTTTAACGCATTTAACCAGACTTAAAGCAGATGTAGCCCTCCTTCAAGAATCCCACCTTACAGATTCAGAGGCTTCTAAACTTAAACGATGTTGGGTGGGTCATGTTCTCTATTCACCTGCTGTAGGTAAGAAAAATGGTACAGTTATACTCTGTCATAAAAAGTTAAATGTTTCAATTGTATCTCAAGAGTGCGACGATGGTGGTCGTTGGGTAATTGTTAATCTGCTTATAGATAAAATACCTCTAGTTATTTTCAATGTTTATGCCCCAACTGGTGTTGATAAACTGTTCTGGCCTGCTATTTCGGACAAACTTGTTACCCTCAATGACCAATATGTTATTCTTGGCGGTGACTGTAACCAAGTTTATGACCCCTTTATTGATAGAAATTCAAAAGTTAAATTTGTTCCTTCCAAGATGCACACCCAGTTTATCTCCTCTATACAGAATAATGCATTAGTTGACATTTGGAGGCTTTGTCACCCTGACCTTAGAGAATACTCTTTTTACTCCCCTACACATCACTCCCAATCACGAATTGATTACCTTTTTCTTAGCAAACCATTGGCTCAACTTGCCATTCACTCAGATATAGGCTCCATTCTAATTTCAGACCATGCTCCCGTTTTTGTAGACATTGATCTTATTCCCTACTCCCCTCATTCAGGCCGTTGGAGATTTAACAATTCTTTACTTCTTGATTCTAAGTTTTGCACCCAATTTAAGCAATTTTCCACTGAATTTTTTACACATAACCATCTTCCTGAATCCCCCTTTGTTATGATTTGGGACTCGTTTAAGGCAGCTGCACGAGGTTTTATCATTAATTTTGTTTCCCAAAAGAAAAAACAATCAATTTCCAAGTCAACTCAACTCTTGGATAAAATTAAGAAATTGGAATATGCATACTATAACTCAAATTCTGAATCTTCTTTACGTGAATTAATCGCAGCCAAATTTGACTTCAATAAATTCACCACCAACGCCGCCTCTAACTCTCTTCTAAAATGCAATTCCCGCTATTACGGCGGACAAAACAAGATGGGCAAGCTCCTAGCCAATTACCTTAAGATACGTAAAGAACGTACAAAAATTGAATCCTTGCAAAACCCAAATGGAGTATCTTTCTTTAAAGATAAAGACATACTTGCTCAATTTGTTTCCTTTTACCAAAATCTCTACACCCCCGAATCTATTCCCGACCCTCAAGATCTTATTTCATATTTTCAAAACATCCCTCCTCCAGAAGCTTCCCATCTTGACTTTCACTCATTAGACTTGGACATTAGCCAATCGGAAATTTCTCATGCAATTTCTATTCTTCGTCGAGGTAAAGCCCCAGGGCCCGATGGTTTCACCATTGAATTCTATAATCACTTCTCCTCCCTTCTTCTCCCAAAATTGCATTCCCTATTCCAATCTTTTGCGGCCTCCGGATCCTCTCAAGGAACTTTCCAAGAAGCATTGATTTGTTTAATACCTAAACCAGATAAAGATCATACCCTTTGTAAGAACTATCGTCCCATATCACTAGTAAACACTGATTATAAAATTTTCGCCAAAATTATAGCTCTCCGACTAGATCCCTTATTACCAGAACTTATAGGTCCTGAACAATCCGGTTTCATTAAGGGTCGCCTATCATCAGATAATTCTCGTGTCTTCTTTAATATTTTGAGTAAAGCTCCATCCCTTTCCTCCCCCCTTGCTGCTATCTCCCTTGACGCTGAAAAAGCATTCGACAGAATTGGTTGGGACTTTATGTTCCAAGCTCTCCAATGGTTTGGCTTCCCCCCTAAATTCATATCTCTAATATCTCTACTATACTCTAGCCCCCATGCTTCAATCTTTGCAAATGGTATGATTTCCGATTACTTTCCTCTCCAAAGAGGGGTTCGTCAAGGATGCCCACTATCTCCTTTATTGTTTATTATAGCCTTAGAACCATTTTTAACTAAGATTAGACTTGATGACACGATTACTGGTTTCCAATATGGTCCTCACCAACAAGCTAAACTATCTGTATACGCTGATGACATTTTATTTTATTGCTCAAATCCTCAAACAACTCTCCCTTCCTTCCTTCGTCAAGTTTCTTCTTTCTCTACCGTCTCAGGATATCGTCTTAACATAGATAAATGTGAAATCTTACCTTTAAACCCCTTATGCCAAAAACATCTCTTTGACTCTTCTGGTTTTTCCTGGCAGCCCATAAAGATTAAATACTTAGGTATCTGGTTTGCCCCCCGTATTCCAGACACTCTTAAATTTAATTTCGAATCTCTTTCTAACAAAATCAATACATCAATAACACGTTGGAATCCTCTATTCCTTTCTTGGTGGGGTCGACTAGATTCCATCAAAATGATGCTAGCACCCCTAGTCCTCTATTCTGTTTCCATGATTCCCATCCGTATTCCAGATCATTACTTCAAATCGATAGACTCCCTTCTATTAAAATTTTTATGGAAAGGCAAAAAATCTCGGATTGCACTCTCCTCCCTGAAAAAAGACAAATCCCTTGGTGGTGTCAAGTTCCCCCACTTTAAGTCATATCATAACGCATTTTCATTAAAACAATCTATGAGATGGCTCTCTTCAGATCTTCCTCGCATTCCTCCCCTATGGCTCACATTAGAATCTTCTCTTCTGCATCCTTACGATTTTCGAGAAGTCCTATCCTTTACCTCTAAGGTGTCATCCATATGTTCCCCCATCATTTCTCACTCTTGCTCTCTTCTTCGTCCATACTTAGTATCCACCTACCCATCTGCCTCCTCCACCCACGCTCAACCTATCTGGCATAATAAATTCCTCAAAATTCGCAACCGGTCCTTATATTGGAAATCCTGGCATTCCCTTGGTCTAAAATGGATCTCACAACTTATCTCAGATAATCAGCCTATTTCTTTCCAAGACCTTCAAACTCAATTCTCACTACCTGCCTCATCCCGTAAACAATATTTATCGATACTTCCATCCCTTACTCAATATCTTTCTTCACTCCCAACCTCTAACTCTATCCCTACCACACATTTGTCGATTTCTAATGCTATTGATCAATCTCTTTCTGCGTCATTTATTTATAAATCTCTACAATCCTCTGCTGATCGTTCAAAATCTAAGGTTGAGTTGGCTTGGGAAGAAGATTTTTCTCACACATGGTCCATTATTTTATGGGACAAAATCTGGTCCAAGATTCACAGTACATCCAGAGCTGCAAATACCACACAAACCTTATTCTTTATTTATAATCGTATATTATTCACTCCATTACTCCTGTCCTCCTTTTCCCCAGACACTCCATCTACTTGTTGGTCCTGCACATCCCTTTCAGCTGATTTGAAACACATGCTATTTGAATGTCCCCCTATATTACGTTTCTGGCACTTAGTTTGGTCCCAGCTACAAAATTTTTTCAAATTTACGGTTTCATTCTCCATTTCACACATTTTCTTAGGTTCCCTATCTCCCACCCTTGTTGATTCCAGCTCCAACCACAAATTACTTGACTTATGCATAGCCATTGCTTTCCACCATATCACATCACATTGGAAACAAGCTAAGGATGTTTCTTTTAATGCATGGTGGAATGCAGTTTGCTTTAATCACCGACTTGACACTAATTTTGTTTCTCCTATCTCCTTAGCAATCAAACGTGATCTCTTATGGCTTCCCCTCACTGACTATCTATCCACAGTTGCTAAACCTCCTTCACCACTTCCAATACGTACGGTTGAAGTTTGTAAACCTCCATAAATGCATTACCTCAATTTATTCGATTACCATATTATCATTTACAGCTAATGTTTTATCATATTTTTAATCTGTTTTCATATTTTAAGATATCTCCTCATCCTCCTATATTCCTCATACTCATTACCTATTTTTTCATATTTTATGCTTCAGTTTCCTAAATGTAATTCGCTAATATGTAAGATTGATCTCATTTTCTCATAACTCTTGATTGTTTTTTCATTCTCTGTCATTGTTTCTTTATATTTCAATAAACTTCAAACTTAAAAAAAAAAAAAATCTCGGAAATTGACTCCTCCTTCTGATTTGGGACATATTCATTTTTAGCAAAGACATTCAGGGATTTTTATTGCTCCACAAAAAAGAGGATAAAATGGAGTTAACTTTTTTAAAGAGTTTGGTCATTGGGACTGGAATATTTGAGATAGTGTATAAAACTATAGGCGATAACATCATCTTTATGGTGTCCAAACGGCCCCACCACGACAAATACAGAGGATGCCATTTAAAGGTCAAATCCGAGATCTTCTGAATACATTTATTTAAACATGATGTTACCGTTTCTGAGATTGAGAAAGTGAAATGTATGCCTAAATATTTAATGTTATTTGGGCTCCACTTGAAATGGGAAGCTTGAAATTCTGAACTAAAGGTATATTTTGTTAAAGGTAGTATTTCACATTTATCGTTGTTTAACTTGTATCTGGAGATAAGAGAGTATGATTTTACCTCTGCAAAAAAGCGTGAATTGATTCTTCTGGTTTGGACAAAAAAAGTAAAATATAATCGGCATATGCTGCAAGTTTGATGTGAACATCCGATGTTTGAAACCCAGAAATGTTGGAATTTTGACGTAATTTGGTTAAAAAAAGTTCAAGGGCTGAGTTGAATAGGAAAGGCGAGAGAGGACATCGTTGGTGTACTCCTCTGCCTAAGTTAAAAAATGGAGATATTAGGCCATTAGCACATACTGCTGCACGAGGGTTAGAGTATAGGAGAGATAATAAATATAAAAAAATTGGGCCAAATCCAAACCATTGGAGAGTATAAAATAAGTATTTCCACTCAACTCTGTCGAAAGCCTTTTAGGCATCTAGCGCTACTGTTGCCAAAGAATGATTGAGATGCGATGATTTGAATAAAACATCGACAAAAAGCAGAGTATTATCTGTGATGATGCGACCCTTAACAAAACCAGACTGTTCTTTCCCTAGTAAAGTTGGTAAATAGGAATCTAGACGTAACGGTAAGGCTTTAGAAAAGACTTTATAGTCAATATTAACAAATGAGATAGGCCATTAGTTTTTGCAATATTTGGAGTCTTTACCTTCTTTAGGGATAAGACAGATATGGGCTTCAGAGAAAGAGCCTGAAGAACTATTAGAGGTGGAGAAAAAATGTATAAGTGAATAAAATTTGGGCAACAAAAGTTTTGAAAAATGAGTATAACATTCAACAGTAAAAGCCATCCGGGCCAGGCGCCTTGTCTTTTTTGAGATGTTGAATAGCATTTAAGAGTTCCTGTTGGGAAAGATCAGATTCTAATTGAGAGAGGTCAAGAGGTGTCTTATGAGGTTTTTGGATATTCAAGACAAATTGCAATAATGAGTCATCCGTAGGTTGAGTTTCTGAACAGTATAGCGATTTGTAAAAAAGAGAAAACTCGTTTAGAACTTCAGTATCTTTAAACTTTAAGACTGAATGTTCATTAAAGATAGAATCAATGTTTAACTTATTTTGGCGTACCTTTGAATAGTTGGCTAACATTTTTCCGGCTTTATTTTTACCACCGTTAAATTTCTCGCTAGATTTTAATAAGTAGAGGGTTGCGTCGTCCGTTGATTGTTTATTAAATTTCAATTTAGCATTGATAAGGGCTTTTAAACAATCTTCTGAGAGAGACGTATAATATGAGTGTTCTAATGCCTTAATATCTTGAAGGATGTCTGTAGTAATCTTGCGGGCAGATTTCCATTTTTTTTTCAACATAACTTATAATGAAATCTCTTGCTGAAGCTTTAAAGGCATCCCAAATTGTTGCGAGTGATAGAGGTTCGGTGCGGTTTTTCTCAAAGTAGTCAGTAGATAAGGAAGTAAAAGATGCAGAAAATTTGGGGTCTAAAAGGAGAGCGTTATTAAAACGCCATCTCTTAGGGGCATTAGTCCTAGGAAATATATCAAAGCCAATAGAGACAGGTGCGTGGTCTGATAAGAGAATGGGGCGGATATCTGCAAATGTAAGGGATTGTCAAATATTGTGGGAAACAAAGACATAGTCAATTCGTGACTGAGTATGATATGTTGAGGAATAAAATAAGTATTCTCTGGTGATTGGGTTACAAAGACGCCAAGCGTCCAGCATTTTATGTTGAGAAACAGTGTGAGCAAAAGATTAATGTGTTTTATTGGAAATAAAAAGGTGTGGTAGAATTTCTATCTATGAAGGGGTCTAATACTTGATTACAATCTCCAGCCATAATGAAATTGTCCTCAATACAATGGGAAATTTGCTTGGCTAAGTCAGACCAAAAAGAGGTATCACCACCTGTGGGTGCATAAACATTCAGAAAAGAAACTGGAACACCTTTTAGTAACAATTTAACAATAAGCCATCTACCCTCAGGATCTATGTCCTAGGATAGAAATAAAATGGAGTCACATTAGAAGAAAGTAGTACAAAAATTAGATGATAACGGAAAGAGATAGAAGAGAGTATTGCAGACCATATAACAAAAGACAAAACAAACAACACATCTACAAAAAACATGCCTACAAGGAGGACTCAGGGAAGTACTTGAGGGGGGGATGAAACTACATGGAGGTAGCGGAACATCTAGGATCAGCTAAACAGGGGATCCAGGAGAAACCATGAAACAGGAAACAAAAACTCTGCAAGGGCGATGAAGAACAAGGATTAGAATAGGCATGAGAACAAAACAATTAGAGAGCATATTGTGTTAAACAGTATCAGAAATCAACAACAATCATGTAAGCTAGACAGAATAAAGTATCAACATACAACCTGTGAAGTTGAAGGGCAACTATTAACTAGGAAATTAAAAAAAAGTAATATAAATAAGGAAATTAAGAACAGTGGAAACATAGTAAATCAACAAAACAGGCATATTCAGGTGAAGGAAAAATTATAAACACATTCTGGGTAAACTAAACAAATTGCTTGCATGCAATGAGTCCACTAAATAGAACTTGACTTCTGATTAATTTGAGAATGATATGTAGAAATTTAACATTTCAGAACACAGGATCAACAAGGATTTTTAACCATCCACTCGTTAGGAATTGGGCATTATATTGTGTCAATGAAATCACTGTCAAGTAATGTTCGATGAGGAAGATCGTTGAGTATCCATAGCATGTGGATTGCATGACTTAATAAAGCTTTGTAAATGTACTGGGTCCTCATAAGTTGTTGTTTTGTTGTTGTGTGTAACCTTAAACAGGCAGGGATGAAAAAGACCGTACCGGGCACCTAATGATTGGAGAGCTGGTCTCGTGTTAAGAAAAGTTTTTCGTCTGTTGGCAGTTGCCTTGGCATAATCTTGCATGAAAAATAAGGTTGAACCAGACCAAGTAATACGATGAGCAGATTTAATCGCCGATAGTACCATTAGTAGATCTGTGTATTCCAGAAAGCATATAATCACTCCTCTTGGACGTTGTGGAGATGACATGTTAGAAGAAGGGCGACCAAGTCTGTGTGTCCTTTGAATGTTGAGTTTTGTGCCTTCTGCTAGGTGTAACACTTTGGGGAGAAAAGATGTAAAGAAGGTAAGAGGGTCAGATCCCCCGACTCCCTCTGCCAGCCTGTAAATACGTAGATTATTTCTTCTATTGTGATTTTCATGGTCCTCTACCTGCTTTTCGAGCATTGAGACTTGAGACTGGAGTTGTGAAACATTTGCACTTGTATCCTTGAAGGAAGAGAGACTCTGTTCAACTGCAGTAACTCTTGTGTCAAGTTGAGTCCTACTATCCGAGAGGATCTGAAGCTTAGAATTAGTTTCCTCCATAAAGGGTTGAAGGGCCCTTATTCGTTCCAACAGTATTTCCATGGAAACTGGTGAGGTTGGCTTAGGAGGAGAAGGAGCACCTTCCCAGATGGTGTCGGTATAGGATCCATATCTATGACCTGGATTTGTAGTGTAGACTGCATAGAATATTCCAACTTTGAATAAGCAGTAAAAACCTTAGAGTTTTTAACAAACACTTGTTTTGTTGCAGTTTCATAGATAGAGCACCTTTCGTTGTGCCCATAGATATACCAACGCGGCCACCAAATAAAAATAGGTGTGAAATATTTCATAATGATGTAAAATTCAAAAAAAGAAGATTAATTATATGAGAGGCATATTCAATGCATAGGTATGGCAGTTGAGACAAATCCATAGTGCACAATGGAAAACAAAGTCAAACTGGAAACAAACTGCAATCCTAAAAATGCATAGTCAAAAACATAGAGGGAAAGAATTCGCTTAGTTCAAACTTTGAGAAAGGAGGCTGTAATGTGTGAATCACCCAAATGTTTAACAGTTCGAATGTACTGAGAAGATAAATACGTCATAGGTGTATAGAGGGATACACAAAACGGGAGCCAAAGTTCCTTTGCAGTCACATGAATAGAGCAAACAGCTTCCAGCTCAAGACATTCCATACTGTTTGCACCCAAATGTAAATATGAGGAATATACAGGCGACCTTGAGTGACAGAAAAGGCAGTAGCGCTATGGTCCTGATGAAAGCTGCTGTCTATAAGGTCACCAGAATGACTGCCAAAGGAATCCTTCAGTAATGCAGGCCAATTAAACAACATATTCAAATTAATCCACAGTATTTGCAGCAAAATGCAAAAACATAGTAAATGTTCAGGGGAAATATACAGGAGGACCTGAGCAGCAAGAGAAGCGAAAGCACAGCAGTTATGTGAAGCTGCTAATCACATGAGACAGATAGGCTGACAGAGTTTTCTTCACAAATACCAGTTAAAGAATGAGCGCTGTAGTTCAAATGCTTCATATTGTTTGTATCAGCAGACTGCAGTGATGAGGAGTATTTCATAGAAGGAAAAGCTGGGTCGACAATACAGGGAGCAGCGCGTTATTTCCAGAGAAACTGCCGATCATAGGGATCACAAAATGGCGGCCGCGCTATTGCATCTCCACCCTAGGGGCTTATTTGAAGAAAAGAGGGATTTTCATGCTGCTTACATGAGCGCCGCAGCAGTTAAAGCGCTCACCACATATTCCAACATCCTGTGCTGTCATAGAAATTCGCCTGAGCCTTCTTAGAAAAGCGGAACTCCTATCTCACTCAGACGCAGCCATTCCCCGCGGGCGTCAATCCATGCCTCTCCTTATGCACCATTCTAATGACTGCTCTTGCATGGTGTTAGTTTTTGGCGCTGCCATTGAGTTACACCTCCTTGTAAATCTGGGGCGGAGGAACACCAGGCGCAACACCCATTGCACACCCCTTTATCGCAGAGGACTGCAGCAGAAAGTGGCATATTTACAAGGTGACATTAAGCCACGATAAGTGGCATAGCGCCACCTTGTAAATACTGAAAAGGTGCTACACCACCCTCGGAAACAAGGAAAGCAGTAAAGTCCATGGTCTAGAAGGAAGTTCCAGGGATGGTCAGTATACTGGCTAATAAATATTACAGCTCCCATATTGAATTGTACTTCAAGTTGAAACAAACACTGAACTTGGAAGCATCTTAGAAAGGGAGTCCACAAAATATGTGTGGCAATTTATTCCAGTTTTCTTTCCCTCCAGACCTTTTTTCTGGGGTTTGTAGTCCATTAATTTGTTTTTGAAATATCGAAAATTTTGATGAAGGCAATCCCAGCAACTTCATGAAGCTCTAATGCAACAATTATACCAGGAATAAGGTGTTTTTAAGGGTGTAAAGATTAGAAATTCGCATGTGTGCATGAGAAAGCAGTCAGTTTCAGGTATGTCAGCACTCTGGAGCTTCTTTACAGCAATGACCAAGTTATGGTGGACAGTAAACTTGGAAGAAGCACCAAACAACAGTCATCCCGAGCAGGAATCAATGGTTTGCTGACATATGTGCATGCCCCAAATGACCTGCATATGGTTTTGTACTGCATAACATCATAATGATGTGGGAAATTATAAAAGCATGCAAAGTGCCATGCTATTACACCATTTGACTGTGTCATTTCATGGTCTCGTGTCACCACATTGGTCCTCCAATACTAAGGAGACCACATCACAAACTCTCAAAACAAGCCAAAAGCGACCCCAGTTTTGTCTGTGGCATTTGTTCAAATGGTTCTGTGTGCGCATTGTATGAAATATGCAATATGTACAAAGAGAACTCCATGCAACAATGTGAAAAACACAATTTCTCTAACTGATGCTGGCATGATGCACTGATCTTGTGTGAAGGATTTAATAGGAGCAAATGTCTCTCTCATTTCTCACCGCCTACACCAGCAACCACATACATGACAACATGAGAGTCAGTGCTAGGAACTGTGAAAGTGGAATAGGGTAAGAGAGAAAACAGAAAATCAGGTTTACAATGCCCTGACTTGTCTCTTCTCTTAGTCAAGAATGTCTACATGATGTGGCAGATTTCTACAAGACAAAAGATATTTTTATGTAATTTGTCATGTTTGACTGAATGTATTGTACAGAATGCAGTGTAATAAAAATCCATATTTCACTGGGAACCATGAAATATAGGAAATATTTAATGGTCCCCTGTTAAATATAGGTTTCATCATTGTAATGGTATCACCCATAACACTCTGCAGAGCTGTGCCATTGCCAGGGCCACTAGAGTTATGTGGCAAGGATCCTTCAATTGTTCAGCAAAAAGGTAAATTGTGAAGCACATTCTCTGACAGCATTATTTTCATCTATTCAGCTAGATTTATTTATTTTTGGAATCAGCAAATAATGTGGCAAATGGTATAAATTCACAGAGAAGAATACATACACTGGCTTTGTGTATTCAGGAAAGGTAAACCTAAGTATTGTAATACCTATCAGTGTCCATTGCTGACTGCACTTTGAAGGAATCATATTGTTTAATTTCACTGCTCCAAAATAAACATGTAATATAAAAACACATATGGGTAACTGGTTGTAATATCATCATACTAATTTGCTGTCTCAGGGTCCTGGCGTAAATTTTTTATGATGTCATCAGAATCCATCTTCGGACATACTGGATCATACTACAAGGTTGTTCATTTTGTATCCTCTATAAATATACATATACACTAGCAGTTCACTTTATGATGGAAATAAGTACATCAAGCTTTGCCACTTTATGCCATCTTGTGGATTCTGTACTTGACAATGTAAACAATTTATCATGTGTCTATTCTTTGCAGTTCATATGAGTATAATAGGACTCTACTACCGTGTAATGAACGTCATGCATGCATATGTAGCCTTCTAAGAACACTTCCTGTTACGTCACAAAACCCATAGTATATTGCTAAAATAGTCTTTAGAAAAGTTCAGGTAAATGTTCAAGAAAATAGTTATTTCACCAACAACATGACTTTTCAGAATACTTCTCAGTATTTTCGAATGTCAATCAATACAAATTCTTAGGAGGCACAGGACTTGTCAAAGGAATTCCAAGACTAATGTATTAAGGTTCTGCTGGAGCAAGACTGCTTAGCAAAGGCTGCTGTGAAACACACAGGAAGTTAAACCTGATAATCCAAGATGGCTGCCATTTCTCAAGAATTCTGAAGAGTTTGTGGCCTGTTGGGAACTGTGGTTCATTGTTAGTATGTTGCTCTATAATACATTCTTGGAACTGCCAGGCTCAGTCCAAACAGTGTTTGCAGACCTTGATCACTGCCAACGTTCCCTCACTGAAGAATGTAGATCAAGTCGGTTTAGTGTACTGTTCCACAGAGCTCTAACAACACTGAGGGCCTGATTACAATTTTGGCATGCAGCGCCGGGTCTGCCCCTTCGTAGCACACCCAAAGCCGTGGACAGACCGCCTGCCAGATTAGGCATTTTCCCATGTCTGGCGGCCTGGATTTTTGACGTCCCCCCGGTGGTGCATCAGAAAATGGGCACATCAATGAGAATATCAAAAACAGTTCCTGTACGGCATGGACTGAAAAGCCCATGCCGTGAACGAACAAGTGTGCATGCATGCAGACGGGCACATGTTGTGTCCCCTTGTGTTCATCTACCTGAGGAATAGGCACAGGGTACCCTCCAGGGCCCCTTTGGTTTCCTCCCTGCCATGGTGTTCATAGAGTAAGAACCTACCTGACACCGCTGGTAGGGAGGAAACTTATTACATGCTTGACAGAACCATGCAGGCTATGCCAAGCATATTACAGCCTCCTGACTGCTGCAAGACTGCCACTGAACTGCGGTTCCGTGTCGGCTGTGGCACTGCTGTGGCGTGGCTGTCTGACTGCCCAAATCATAATAGGGCGATGAGGAGACCACCACTGCCACGTCCCCATTAATCTGGCGGTTCGTGGACTGCCATAATCTGAATTGGGCCCCAAGTGGTAAGCAGTGTCTGCAGGCCTACTTCTTAACAGTTGCTCTTGTGTATATGAAAAGTGTACCATTAATGTGAATTATAGGAACCTCACCATATATTAAATATACCAATCATTCTCCAACTCTGCATTTTTATACCATAGTAAATGAACTAATGGCAGTAAATGGTATCTGTCCCACTCACCCTGAAACCCTCATCTATATGGCAACTTTCAATCCCCTTCGTTACTGTTATACTAGTGTGGCTCCTGTTTAATTCCTAATGAGAGCTCAGGGTTAAGAAATAGTGAACTGCAACACCCTTGCTCCAGCAAACTTTGTGGTCTGATACACTTTGGAGGAATGCAACCCTGACAAAAGCATGATCTGTGAATTTGCACTGTTGTGGTTTGTAACTAAATACATGAGAAATGTACCTTCATTGGTAACCTTTTAAGTATTCAGTCTCCCTGATCATTGTAAGCGCCTAATGATTGGGCCCCAGAATTTAGTGGTTTTAGTCTCAATTTAAAATTACCATGCACAATCATCCTCAATCTCTGTCTCTCCTTGCTCAGATTCAATGAACTCAAGGTTCACTCTTACTAACAGTAATCCTATCCTACCAATCCCCCGATATTTAACTACGTATGTCAGACTAAACCACCTATTCAGTGCACTGAAATTCCTATATTCCTTTGAGCCCTAAAACATGGCACTCCTAATCATAACTATATACTCTACATTAAATTAGATCTTAGGTTCAACATTCCAACACACTCATTACGTTGACCTGTTATTAAACATCCAGCACCTCCATAATATGCCCTCATTCATTATATAGAACTTCAACTAATAATCCACACTGAGCATTCTGTCTTTACATATGTTTATCCATTCTTATAGCTGTTTCCTTTATGTTGGAAAGGGGAATATTCTTCCAAAGCAATCTCATGTGACCAGCTTCCATGAACAGCTCCATCCTCTATGGAACACTGTGCAGTCAAAATGCCTTGCTCCATCCAATGCTGTCATCCTGGACACAATGTATCAACACAGCCCTGAGCTCGACATTCCTCATTCTCCATGATGCTTGTATGGCTTTTTATCTACGCCCTTAGTGAATAAGTAGGTATAGGGTAGTGATTGTGGCAACCAGCATTCTTATCAAGTGGCCTCCCATTCAATAGGTACTACAGCACCCCAAATGGTTAGCCAAACATTCTGCTTGCATTTTTGCAGGTGGTTGTAATACATTTGACATTTAGATACTGGGTAACGTAGGAATCCCCCATAAAACCCTTAGGATCCTGTAAGAGTTCTTCCTTTTTCAGGTATGTAAAGTTGGACAGTTACAATTAACCACAGCAAAGAAAGCCAGAGTATCATAGAAACATCAGTAGTTGAGGCATAGCTCACTAGAGGTTCCTAGAGTATAGATGGCTTATTTAAAATGTTTTCAATACATGAAAAAGTAATATTATTTAATCACCTGCATAATCATTGCGGAGCAGCAAAGGTTCAATGTTCTCTCTTAATGTGTTCCCATTGACTCTGCAAAACGTGTGTGTATCAATCAAGTCATTGGTTTTCTATAATGTATTGCTGCTGATATGATACATCTGAGGCTATGTTTCAGACACACCTACAGCTTCAGTACAGATTGCTCAATGTACCTTTGCTGGAAATGCACCAATCATGGGGCAAAAAACGAACGGGAACAACACACAATTCCAGTGGAAGCAGTATATTCAAAAGTTCCATAATTAATGTGTACAGAGTCACATGAACTGGAAGATTGATTAGCATCCCAAATTCAAAGAATTTCTGGTCATGATAACATTTTCAAGTGATGAGAGCATCCATGCGACCTCAGGGATTCACAGGATTCTCTGGTTCAAATTGGTAACTGGCAAAAGCAGTGTTTTAGGTTTGCATTAAATTGGTACTTAGAATTTAATATCTCGAGATCGGTATTTCATAAATAGACCAAATGGAAACATCTCAAACATATAGGGGAAGCAAATTCTGTCAGGCTTAGGAAAGGGTTAATATAGTCTACACGTTAGGTCAAAGGCAGTAAAGGCTCACCAAAAACACAGTCCTTTAATAGGTCCAATACCTTGGACCGTAGTAGCGCTTTTTCCTATCAGTTTCAGATACTGCATCTGTGATTGTAAGGCAGGCTCAGTCCCTATATTGAACTCCATGCAGTCCCTATATTGAACTCCATGCACCTGCACTGCAACTACTTGTCTTACCTCCAGCAGCACTACAGCTCATTTCAAAACAGTGCAAAACAGCAGAACATTGAAAATAGAATTGTAGTGGTGCGGGTGGTGCAGGTGGTGCGGGAGGGGTGGGCTGCATCAGCCTGAGTGCGCAGGTGCGAACAAGCGAAGTTTACAACAAGAAAAAGGGGGGGAACCTCTATACTGAACTATATTTCTTTACGTCTGAGCATTAAAGTCTCTACAAAATGACATATAGGATGCTACATAAAACATAAAGTAATTAATTTAGACATAGAATTTGTATTTGATTTCTTTCATTTATTTTATATCTTTTTCATAACAGTTTATTTTTCTCATTTTCTGGTGATCGTTTTATCAAAATTACAAAACAGTGACATGGTAATAAATGTAAATATAATTTTAAAAAATGCAAGGTTGAATCATGTCTTAACAGAAACCCCTAAACAATACATATAAAATGACTTTCACTCATACCATCATTCATACATACTCAAACTTTCATACTAATTGTCCTAACATTGCTAACAACAACACACAACAGTGAAAAAAGTGAAAAACATGTATAATGTCCTCCGAAAGACTCCTCAGAATGTGGCTAGAACCCGTTGTATTAAGTCTTCCTTTTTATTTTGAGGGTTAGCAGTCTTTAGTACTCATTTCCTCTCTTTCTTCAAATTTTGATTTTTAATTTAATGTGAGGGTCTCTGATGCGTACGGCCTACATACGTTTCGGTGATGTCATTAATTTGCTTCACCTTCTTCAGGGCCAGCATGAAACTGGACAACAGACAGGTGCATACATACAGTTAAAACCAAGGGGTTCTCATTATCTGTATCTATGATGACACTATTTAGACCCTTTTAGCGATATAGACTTTGTGGGCAATCTTTTTTTTGACTCTCTGTGTGGATAGGTCCTACAAAATTCAGCAGCACGCCTTGTGCTACGACTTCCGCGAAGAGCTCCTTCCAAACCTTCCTTGGATGCTCTACATTGGCTGCCCATAAAAAAGAGAATAATATTCAAGGCCCTTCTCTGGTGCCACAGAATTGTTCACCACAGAGCCCCCTCCTATTTGCTTGACTTAGCCTCACCCTATGAACCTTCCAGATCCCTTCGCTCGAAGGGAACAGGTTTGCTTAAGATCATGCGCCCAAAAAAAGCCAGACTTGGAGGTAGATCCTTTCGAATTCTCGCAGCCAAGGAATGGAATACCCTTCCTATGAATATCAGACAGGAAAAAAGTGAAACATTCTTTAGGAAACATCTAAAAACATATCTCTTCACCACTTAAACTGTCTGATGCTCTGCTCCATACAAGCAACACTCTTCTCCATAGCGCGGGGACACGTCGAGAGACGTCACCAGGCGCTCTATAAGCTCCTATAATAATAATAATAAAAATAAATTCCGCAGAGTTATGGATGCACAGGGTGCATCTGTGGTTAGAATTAGAAGCTGTAATGTGATTTCTCTGGCACCAACTGGTCGGTCGTTATTTCTTTGGGACCTGTGCGCAGAGATTTCACTCGTATCCACGGGCGCCTTCGGCCGATGTCACTGCCACTGACTGTAGAGACTTTAATGCTCAGACGTAAAGAAATATAGGTCAGTATAGAGGTTCCCCCCCTTTTTCTTGTTGTAGACTGTCACTCCCTCCTCTAGACCTCAAAGTACTATAGGGAGTTCCCCGTTCACCCATGCGAACAAGCGAAGTTGTCCTGTGTAATGTTGTGATCACTGACCTTATTCGGTCACATCTCTGTCTCATTTTAAAGACCTGCTGGACCGTACTGTAGGCCTGAGCCAGTGGGCAGCGCTGCCCTACAGACACGTTTTGAGCGGAGTGCTGCGGTAGGGGTGGGCTGCATCAGCATGGGTGCGTAGATGCGAAAAAGCAACGTTTCTGTGCGTAATGATGTGATCTCTGACCTCATTCAGTCCATTGTCTGTCTCATTTGAAGGACCTCCTGGACCATACTATAGGCCTGAGCCAGCAGGCAAGCGCTGCCCTACAGACACGTGGTGTTGGCTTTTAGGGCATTGTAGTGAGCTCATTACTAAGTGTACATACACACAGGCTACTGCCACTGCATTACACACGCACATTCTGCTTCTAGAATGCGCTCTGTTCCTTTGTATGTGAAACTTGGTATAACATATTATTATTTAACCTTGTGTATTGTTGTGCACTCCAACTCCTCTCAGAACCACGATTACCACTAACAGGTGGTAGATTGTACTTAAAAACCGAAAGATGCACTCAACTGGTGTTTTCTATTAAGCTTGAAATAAACCTTCAGAAATGAACCTTCAATTACCTCCCTACGTTTCCACCATTATATAATTTCTCCCTTTTCAGACACTGAATTAATTGATGCCTTCCATCGTGGAACCAAGACACCGTCCCCGACCGGAGACCTGCTCTCCCACCATACAAAAGTAGTCAGGGCTCGGAGCTTGCACCGGCACGTCGGTGGACACACCGATGTTGGCAATTGAGCTGGCCCTACAATTGAGCCAAGTGCGGGAGAAGGTGCTGGGGTGCATCTCGCTGGGGCACAGGTGCAGACATGTGATGTTCCTATAGCTAATAATCTAATCTCTGGCCATACTGCAGAAGGGCTTATGTGCATCAGCCTGGGTGCGTAAATGTGAACAAGCGATGTGGCCGTCCGTAATGATGTGATCTCTGACCTCATTCACTTACATTTCTGTGTCATTTTAATGACCTGCTGGACTGGACTGAAGGCCTGAACCAGCGGGCAGCTCTACCCTACAGACATGTGTAGAGCGCGGTGCTGCAGGAGGGGTAGGGTGCATCACCCTGGGTGAGCAGGTGCGTACAAGCGATGTTTCTGTGCATAATGATGTGATCTCTGACCTGATTTAGTTCTCATCTCTGTCTAATTTTAAGGACCCGCTAGACCGTACTGTAGGCCTGAGCCAGTGGGCAGAGCTGCACTACAGACACGTGGCATTGGCTTTTAGGGCACTGTAGTGAGCTCATTACTAAGTGTACATGCACACAGGCTTCCGCCACTGTATTACACGAGCATATTATGCTTCTTGCATGCGCTCTGTTCATTTGTAGGTAAATGTTGGCATAACATATTATTATTGAACCTTGTGTATTGTCGTGCACTCCAACTCCTCTTTAAACCACGATTACCACTAACAGTTGGTAGATCGTACTTCAAAAACGAAGGATGCACTCAACTGGTGCTTTCTATTAACCTTGAAATAAACCCTCATTTACCTCCAGATATTTCCACCATTAAATTATTTCTCCCTTTTAGACACTGAATTTATTGAGCCAAAATGGGCAGAGTGGGTGCTCACCCTGTCATGATGCCCTCGGCATTCTGGCGCCTTCCATCGTGGTATTAAGACATTGTCCCCGACCGGAGACCCGCTCTCCTACCCTACAAACGTACCCCGGAGTCTGAGCTTGCACCGGCACTTCGTTGGACACACTGGTGGTGTCAGGTGAGCAGTAAAGCCTCGGTGTGCAGGACGTACAATTGAGCACATTGGGGGGGAGGTGCTGGGGTTCAGCACCCTGGATGCACAGGTGCAGACAAGCGATGTTCCCGTAGCTAATAATGTAATCTCTGGCCTCATTCATATGTTTCATTTTAAGGACTTGCTGGACCATACTCTTTCTCGCGGACCCCAGCATCCTAGACAAACCGTTCATGGGACGTAAACACTGAGGCCTGGGTGCAGTAGGCCGACGGTCTGTCTCCTCCTCCCTCTGTTCTTTTGACTCTCCTTCCCCATTTCCCTTCCACCCAAACCCTCTCCCTCCCATTCTCGCTATCTTTCCTTCATTCAGACTACTTTTCTTTTCCTCTTCCACATTGCACACATACTTATGTTTATTTTTGTCTTTCAGGTTTTGCATGCTGCTTCCGGAGGAGTCCCACCCACGTATTTCCTGTTATACTGTTGTTTGTTCTAATATACCTACGTTTCCATTTATTTGTGTTGTTTTAATAAAGGTTCTTTTTTTCCAATAAATAAGTGAGTGTATACGTCTTCTTTTTTTGACAACACTTGTCTGTAGTTTATTGGGAAACTCGTCTGTTTATAGGAGGTTATAAAGGAAAACATTTGTAAATTTGCGGTGCACCTACCAGATGTAAACAAACAGACTATTACAAAATGAAGCCTGGATAATTCTACAACTACAAGGGTTCTATGAGTGTATCAAGTTATATTGCCAACAGTACTGTCCGTGTCATTACAGAACCAATAAGGCACTGCCTAGGGCCATAGAGGCTTCAGGGACTGGCAAGGCCCACCCTGCATTTTTAAGTAAAGCCTTGGAGGGCGGCGATCCCCGGACTTCAGTTGGCCTCGAAGGCCCCCGAGCAATTAGTAAACAATACCCTCAAAGATGGCGGTCACCTAGGCTGCAAAACGTCTCTGTGCCCTTCCGCGCCTAATTTACATGTGACATTAACATCCCCAGCCCTACAGTGACCCCGCAATATAATATTAGGATTAGCCACAGAACATTACCCACCAGGAGCCTCATTTAAATCAACGCGTGAGACCCAGATTTTTTTTCTCCATTTTTATCATCCGGGTCCTCTCTATTACAGCGATACAAGGTTTTCCTCCCCTCGTTTCAACTAGTCAAACAAGAATTTGCTATCACAGAGTGAAAGCCATGCACCCGCCCTCTAATAGCAAACATAAATGTCCCGCAAATGCACACCCCAGTACATTGTGTGAGCTGTGCCTGGGAAGCTGTGCTCCCTAGGACCACGATGCATTTGTTAGTATAAAAGCATACTAACACTACTTACACATGTGTAGTACAGCAACCAGAGTGTAGTGAAGAGGCAGAGGAAGCACAAAATCTCAAAATATAAATCCTACCAGAGGTCGGATGACATAGTTCAATGAGCCGACAACCCTGGGATGAGTAGAAACAGCTGCACGAAGAAAACAGGTCTTCAGCACAACGCAAACAACTTTGAAATATTGGTGAGTGCTGTGTTCTTTTTACCTTCTTCCTCTTGACACCAAATTTATGTAGTGAAGAGGCAGACAGCAGTGGATCCAATAAGTAGATTTATTGCAGGAAAATAAGACACCTTAAACACCCACCAACAGGAGCAGACAGCAAGGCAACCGTCTTCTCCAGCACCGTGTACAAACTCCCCAAGGTTTCCCTCATGATAGCCTTACATTCTAACATTACATACTTACATTCTAGTAAAATTGAATACTAACACTCTACTATGTCTTACATTGGAATACTGCACAAGCACATGACTTTACAGCAATGAGCTCATGGTTTAATCCAGGAGTCTTCAGACAGGTAGGGGTCAGTAGTTTGCTTCCCACTCCCTGTATTATATAAACGCAAACTAACACTACTTCCACAGGTATACCACAGTGCCTAGAGCACATAACTTTACAGCAATGAGCTCCCGATTTAGACTCACGCTTTAATCCCAGAGTCTTCAGACCAGTAGGAGAAAGTAGTTTGCGACCCACTCCCTATATGCTATAAACACATACAAACACTACTTACAGTTATACTACAATGGCTAGTATACTGCAGTGCCCAGAGCCCATCACCGTACAGCTATCAGCTCGGTTTCATCGCTGAGTCTTCATACAGGTAGGCATGAGTACTTTGCTTCCGGTATAGTATAAACACACGGTAGCGGTCAGTAGTTTGCTTCCCAATCCCTGTATGGTATAAATGCCTACTAACACTACTTGCACATGTATACTACAGCCCCCAGAGCCCATTCCTTTACAGCATTCACCTCAGTTTGATCCCCAAGTCTTCACACTGGTAGGTGTGAGTACATTGCTTCCCACTTCCGGTATAGTATAAACGCACAATAGCCGTCAGTAGTTCACTTCCCACTCCCTGTATGGTATAAACGCCTATTAACACTAGTTGCACAATTACGCTACACAGACCAGAGCACATCACTTTACAGTAATGAGCTCACAGTTTAGGCTCTCGGTTTCATACCTGAGTGTAGCAGCATATCATCACATCACCATTTCACTTTGAGCAACACTGCACTTTCAGACCTGTAGGAGTGACTACTTTGCTTTGCACTCCCCCACAGAGCTTACAGTGCTCCTACCGTCCTTTCCTACTTTTTACTCCCTTTTTTCCCCTTACTTGCTTCAACGGAATCACAAAATGGTGGCCAACACATCCTAGTTGCAACCGCTCGCAGCGCTTGCAACCAATAAGCGATTCAGAAAAGGGGGTGGTGATGGACAGAGTATCTGAATTAAACAGAACACTCGTGCCCAGTCAACAGATCAGGGCTTGATCCATCACCGTTTTTTAGCTCACTGCACCATCCCAGCTCAGAACCTGGCTACATGCAAATTAGTCTGTCCCTGGCCCAGTGCATCATGGGAACAGGGCAGACCAAACTACCAAGCCAATTCTTATACTGGGAAGGAAACAAGCTTCCGGGGACCGGTTTCTGGCATTACAGCCATCTTAGGTCCGGCTTGCTTGAATCCTGATGGTGCAATGAGCAAGGGACTCACAACTGAGTATACCCTTCCACGCTTATGGTGGACAAAACGATTCAGAAAAGGGGGTGGTGATGGACAGAGTATCTGAATTAAACAGAACACTCGTACCCAGACAACAGATCAGGGCTTGATCCATCACCGTTTTTTAGCTCACTGCACCATCCCAGCTCACAACCTGGCTACATGCAAATTATTCTGTCCCTGGCCCAGTGCATCATGGGAACAGGGCAGACCAAACTACCAAGCCAATTCTTATACTGGGAAGGAAACAAGCTTCCGGGGACCGGTTTCTGGCATTACAGCCGTCTTTGGTCCGGCTTGCTTGAATCCTGATGGTGCAATGAGCAAGGGACTCACATCTGAGTATACCCTTCCACGCTTATGGTGGACAAAACAATTCAGAAAAGGGGGTGGTGATGGACAGAGTATCTGAATTAAACAGAACACTCGTACCCAGTCAACAGATCAGGGCTTGATCCATCACCGTTTTTTAGCTCACTGCACCATCCCAGCTCAGAACCTGGCTACATGCAAATTAGTCTGTCCCTGGTCCAGTGCATCATGGGAACAGGGCAGACCAAACTACCAAGCCAATTCTTATACTGGGAAGGAAACAAGCTTCCGGGGACCGGTTTCTGGCATTACAGCCGTCTTCGGCCCGGCTTGCTTGAATCCTGATGGTGCAATGAGCAAGGGACTCACATCTGAGTATACACTTCCACGCTTATGGTGGACAAAACGATTCAGAAAAGGGGGTGGTGATGGACAGAGTATCTGAATTAAACAGAACACTCGTACCCAGTCAACAGATCAGGGCTTGATACATCACAGTTTTTTAGCTCACTGCACCATCCCAGCTCAGAACTTGGCTACATGCAAATGAGTCTGTCCCTGGCCCAGTGCATCATGGGAACAGGGCAGACCAAACTACCAAGCCAATTCTTATACTGGGAAGGAAACAAGCTTCCGGGGACCGGTTTCTGGCATTACAGCCGTCTTCGGCCCGGCTTGCTTGAATCCTGATGGTGCAATGAGCAAGGGACTCACATCTGAGTATACCCTTCCACGCTTATGGTGGACAAAACGATTCAGAAAAGGGGGTGGTGATGGACAGAGTATCTGAATTAAACAGAACACTCGTACCCAGTCAACAGATCAGGGCTTGATCCATCACCGTTTTTTAGTTCACTGCACCATCCCAGCTCAGAACCTGGCTACATGCAAATTAGTCTTTCCCTGGCCCAGTGCATCATGGGAACAGGGCAGACCAAACTACCAAGCCAATTCTTAGACTGAGAAGGAAACAAGCTTCCGGGGACCGGTTCCTGGCATTACAGCCGTCTTCGACCCGGCTTGCTTGAATCCTGATGGTGCAATGAGCAAGGGACTCACATCTGAGTATACCCTTCCACGCTTATGGTGGACAAAACGATTCAGAAAAGGGGGTGGTGATGGACAGAGTATCTGAATTAAACAGAACACTTGTACCCAGTCAACAGATCAGGGCTTGATCCATCACCATTTTTTAGCTCACTGCACCATCCCAGCTCAGAACCTGGCTACTTGCAAATTAGTCTGTCCCTGGCCCAGTGCAT
Organism: Lissotriton vulgaris; assembly: GCF_964263255.1. NCBI lineage: Eukaryota > Metazoa > Chordata > Amphibia > Caudata > Salamandridae > Lissotriton > Lissotriton vulgaris. The sequence continues at coordinate 337,990,640 of NC_141700.1, forward strand.
CATGGGAACAGGGCAGACCAAACTACCAAGCCAATTCTTATACTGGGAAGGAAACAAGCATCCGGGGACCGGTGTGTGCATTACAGCCGTCTTTGGCCCGGCTTGCTTGAATCCTGATGGTGCAATAAGCAAGGGACTCACATCTGAGTATAACCTTCCACGCTTATGGTGGACAAAACGATTCAGAAAAGGGGCAAAAAGCAGCAAGCTCGTGCTCGTAATGCCTCAGCCAATCAGATGGCAGAATTCCCAAATATCGATATCTGTAAATTATGATATTTCTCCAAAACTACTGAATGGATTTACACCAAATAAACAAAAGCATGCTTTCTAAACCAATACCCTTCTACCTGCCAAATTTGGGGTAATTCCGTTCAGCCATTGGACCTGTAGCCTTGTCTAACGTTTCCTATTGAAATTAACATGGAGAAAACATGATTTGAGACCCCATTTTATCTCGGCCTCCCTTGATGAATCACCCCCAGGCCTCCCTTGATGAATCCCCCCACACTTTCAACATAGGACCTGATATGAACAAAGAATTAGTTTTGAAAATTTGATGAAGATTCATCAAAAGACTACAAAGTAATAAGCAAAACAAAAAATGCTCTTCCTATGGAAACTTGGCCCTAACTATAACTACCTACTGGCCTCCCTATATGTCCATCATAGTTGGATTGTAAATCAATGTTAGCTTTTTCCACACAAAGGTGGCTCAAAGACATAATTTTCTTAAATTTACTCTTTTGCACTTGCACTTTTTCACAGAACAACGCAAAGGCTTGTCATACATATTTTACCAAACTGGGATAACCACAAGTTCAACATATCTAAGGGTGGAAGATGAGGACCACTTAGCATAACAACTATAGCGAAAATACATCAGTTGCAATTAAGCATTTAAGCAAAGATGTCTCTCCAGAAATAGGACAGGTCACAATTTTATTGCTAGCAGTTGGATATTCATACCAGGATGTCTTCAAATCAGCTCTGCTTTCCAAATCTGTCTACGTTGATAACAGCAAAGCATAGCTATTAATAAGTGATTCATGTCTATCACTGAAATGTCCCGTTTGGTAAATGCAAAACACAGGCAAACTCTTGATGAAAGATGTTTAAAAAACATCTATATTTATATATGTATATTTATCTATATATTTATATATTTATTTGTGAGATAGAAAAAACAGAAAAAAATGCATTACCTGTGTATAAGTAACTCTTTCATGTTGACTTTCGTTGCGTTTTATTTTGCACTTGTCACTTTAAGAAAAAGGTAAAAAAATGGCTTATAAGGCAAACCTAGGACTATGTAACGTGTCATGTCTACGGACCCGTAAAGCATCATGGCTGAGGTTTGATTGAGCTGCAATAAACAACTCACTGCTCTGCACCAAATCGTGGTCCGGGCTCCTGTCTTTTCATCTGTGGGAATCTGCAGCACGAAAGGAGTTGCTGTGATATATATATATTACAATCCAGATTCTTCACAATTCCACAAAGACCATTGACTCATTGTCAGTGAAATTGCTCTCCATCCTCGAAAGCTCCACCATGAAGTGTGGCCTTCCCCTAAGCCCCTGCACTCTCGAGTGTTCGAGACCCTCCTCCACCCGCAGGTTTTACCTGCACCTCAATCCTGGTGGTTCAGTGGACCTCTGTCTCTTTTCTCTTGCTCCGCTCTCTCTCTCTCTCTCTCCGTTTTCACTTGTTTTTCACTGATTTCAATCTCCTCTTTTACTCTCTTTCTGTCTTTCCTCCATTTTCTCTAGTTTTTTACTGATTTCAATCTCCCCCTTTCACTCCCCCTCTGTGTCTCTCCTCCATTTTCACTTGTTTTTCACTAATTTCAATCTCCCAATTTCACTCCCCCTTCATGTCTTTTCTCTGTTTTCACTCATTTTTTTATGGATTTCAGTCTCCCCCTTTCACTCCCCCTCTGTGTCTCTCCTTTGTTTTCACTAGTTTTTTTACTGATTTCAATCTCCTCCTGTCACTCCTCCTTTGTGTCTTTCCTCTGTTTTCACTTGTTTTTCACTGATTTCCCCTCACTTTTCTTGCACCTTTCACTGCCTCATTTCCACTCTTTCCTCTCTTTTTGCCTTTTCTGCCTGTTTCTCCCCGCCGCTTCTGCTCCCGCTGCCCCTCGCCCCCAGCGAGACCAACGCAACTGGCCTAATCCAGCTACCTTCCCCGCCTTCCAGCCTTCCCCGACCTCTATTTAATGGCGGCCGCTGCGGGGACAGGCAAGCAAGACCACTGACTCATTGTCAGTGAAATTGCTCTCCCCCCTCGCAGCTCCACCATCAAGTGAGGCCTTTCCCTGAGCCCCTGCACTCTCGAGTGCTGGTGTTTGAGGCCCGAGTCCACCCACAGGTTTTACATGCACCTCATCCCTGGTGGTCTAGTGGACCTCTGTCTCCTTTCTCTTGCTCCGCTCTCTCTATCTGTTTTCTCTTGTTTGTCACTGATTTCAATCTCCTGCTTTCACTCCCCCTCCGTGTCTCACCTACCTTTTCACTCATTTTTTACTGATTTCAATCTCCCCCTTTTACTCCTCCTATGTGTCTTTCCTCTGTTTTCACTCGTTTTAACTGATTTCAATCTCCCCCTTTTACTCCCCCTCTGTGTCTCTCCTCCTTTTTCAATCATTTTCTTACTGATTTCAATCTCCTTCTTTCACTCCCTCTCTGTGTCTTTCCTCCGTTTTCACTAATTTATCACTGATTTAATCTTCCCCCTCACTCTCCTTCTGTGTCTTTCTCCCACTTTTCTTGCACCTTTCACTGCCTCATTTCCACTCTTTCTTCTCTTTTTTCCTTTTCTACTGACTTTTCCCTGCTGCTGATGCCCCCACTGCCACTCTCCCCCAGCATGACCAACACGACCGCCCCAACCAGCTCCCCTCCCCGCTCCTGCTTCCCAGCTGTCCAGCCCTCGATGACCCCTACGTAATGGTGCCCGCTGCACTCCTGCTGTGCGGACGCAGGCAGAAAGCACACCGCTGGCGCACCAAAGGTGCGCCAAAGACAAGCCCGCCTGCGCCCATCTGTGACCCGACCGTGACCAGCGCCAGAATCCCAGGACCTCCTCAATGCCAACGCTAACACACAGTGGTACTCCACGCTCTCAACCCAGGGCGCAACAACAACTGCAAGCTAGCATCACCAGCTGACACTCATGGACCCTTCAGCTGTCACCGCTGCTGCACACCTGCAGCAACACCAAAACCACGGCCCCGGCGCAACACGCCTGCAAGACCACAACCCAACCGTAGACGCTGCAATACATCCTCCCCAACATCCGATACCTCAAAAAACACGCCACAGAAATCTGGGACCTCCTCAACAGCACCCCCCAGACGTAGCGTTCTTCACCAAAACATGGACCAACACCACCTTGGGACTTGGCATCGCCATCGCCATTCCCCAAAGATACAAGGTCTCCAGGAAGGGCTGCCCCACCCGCCCAGGAGGAGGAATTGCCATTGTTGACAAATCTAACCTCCGCCTGAGCATACTCCTTGACTAGCCCACAGACCTGATGGAAAATCTTTGCTTTACTGGCCAGCCCTACCACAACACTCCATGGAACCCTCATCTACTGACCCCTGAACCCCACAGACTTTTTGTCAACTCCATCACGGACATCATCTCCCCACATGCCATCGCGTCCACCAACTACACCCGACAGGGAGACCTTCACTTCCACCTCGACAACCAACTTGACCCCAGCACCACAACCTTCCTGGACATCCTCCACAACATTGGACTTCGTCAGATCTTGACCAAACCCACGCACTTAGCAGGACACACCCTAGACCCCCTCTTCACAACAGGTAACTCCATCACCTTCAGCCACACCACCAAACTCCCATGGACTGACCATCGATGAGTCCTCCTTACCCTCAGAACACCCACCATCCACATACACATACACCTGCTCCCACAAAGAAACTGGACCTGAATCATTGACAGCCAGCTAACCTCATCACTCAGCAACTCCACCCCAACCATTGCGTATAACAAAGACCCAAACACCGCAGCCCAAACCCTGCACAGATGGATCTCCAACAGTGCCAACACCATAGCCCCCCTCAAGAAAAACAACAACACCCAAGCCGAGAAAGCCAGATGGTTTACCACCAAACTTCGAGAGTCTAGACGCACTTGCCGCCACCCAAAAAAGGCCTGGAGGAACAACAAGTCCACAGAAGCCTACAACAACTTCAGAGCCGCCACCAATGCCCACCACCAACTCATCGGAAAAACAAAGAAAAAAGCGATAGAAATACAGAATCTCCACTCACGCACACAACAGCAAAGAACTCTTCGACATCATCAAGGAGTTCACCCAACCCACCAGTGAGTCCACAGACATCCCACCCTCAAAAGACCACTGTGACAAACTCAGCACCTTTTCCCACCATAAAACCAAGAGCATCTACAACAACTTCGACGAAGACAACCAACACACTGAACCCTCACCAGCCACCCCTCACACCCTGAAGCCAGCGATCGACAACTGGACAGCCCTCACCACCGAATACACACTGAAGACAATGAAGTCAATCCAATCCAGGGCCCCCATGGAACCCTGCCCCCACCACATTTTCAACAGAGCCGCCGACACCATTGCACCCATGCTCTGCCACACCATCACCTGCTCCCTGGCAACCACCACATTCCCCGACGACTGGAAACATGCTGAGGTCAACCCCTTCCTGAAGAATCCCTTGGTGGACCCCACCGATCTCAAAAACTACAGACTCATCTCCCTGCTCCCGTTCCCAGTGAAAGTCATCAAGAAAGACTTCAACAGCCAACTCGCCACATTCATCGAAGAGCACAACATTCTTGACTCCTCCCAATACGCCTTCATAAAAAAAAACAGTACGGAAACCGCCCTCCTTGCTGCACAGACAACATCTGCAACCTACTGGACAAAGGAGAAACATCATCCCTCATCCTCCTTGACCTCTCAGCGCCATTCAACACAGTCTCTCACTGCACCCTAATACGCAGACTCCACGATGCAGGGATCCAAGACAAACCCCTCAACTGGATCTGCTCCTTGCTCTCCAGCAGGATGCAGCGGGTCAGACTCCCCCTTTCCTGTTGGGCCCTACACCTACCACCTCCGAAGTCCCCCAGGGGTCCTCCCTCAGCCCTATACTCTTCAACGTCTATATGGCTCTGCTTGCCCCCATCATCAGAACCTTCGGACTCAACATTGTGCCATAAGCAGATGACACCCAACTCCTCCTCTCCCTATCCAACGAACCCAATACCGCGAGACACAACTTTCAAGAAGGCATGTAAGCCATCGCCAAATGGATGAAAAACAGCTGCCTACAACTAAACAGCAACAAAACAGAAGTACTCATCATGGGCCCAAACCACGATGCATAGAACGATACCTGGTGCCCCCCCTCCTCGGAAGCCCGCCCACACCCACGGACGACGCTCGCAACCTGGGAATCATCCAGGACTCCGAATTCAAAATGGACTGCCGGAGCAACTCAGTCTCGTCCTCCTGCTTCCACACCCTCTGCCCCCTACGTAAGACCTTCAAATGGATCCCCCTCGAACACAGAAAGACTGTCACTTACACCCTGGTAACCAGCAGACTCGACTACGGCACTGCACTCTACGCCAGAATACACAAAAACCTCACCCACAAGCTACAGAACATCCAGAATGCCACCGCAAGACTGGTCCTCGACCTGCAAAGACACTGCCACATCTCTTAGCACTTGCGCACACTCCACTGGCTCCCCATCGAAGCTAGAGTAACCTTTAAGATGCTCACCCACACCAACAAGGCCCTCAACAACACCGGACCAGCATACCTGAACAGCCGACTCAAATTCCATGCACCCCAGAGGACCTTACGATCTGCCCAGCTCTCCTATGCTGTGGTCCCCTGCATCACAAAGACCAGATCAGGAGGCTGCTCCTTCTCCTTCTTCACGTCTGAGGCTAGAACGCCATGCCTCTCCACCTTAGACAGACAACATTGCTCCCTATCTTTGCAAGAAACCTCAACACCTGGCTCCTTGACAGATCCCCCTTGATGGAATGGAGCCTGCTACCACCCCCTCCCAGCGCCTTGAGACCTTTACGGGTGAATAGTCACGCTTAACAAATGCCTGATTGATTGATTGATTGATTGACGATTCAGGAAAAGAGAACGCAGGACACCCCAGGATGCGTGATGTTTTTCGTAATGCAGAGTCGAAAGCCTCTTACCAACGTGTTTCGCCAATTTTGGCTTGGTCACGGTAAAGCAAGTGTTGTTCTACTTCCGTTTACATACTGTGTACAATTAACATAGTAAGTGGACCATGTTACTTCTCGTACCAAGTTAGTCGGCACCATCTTGTAATGATGTTTCGTATTATACAATCTTTTATCAAATATTCCATGAGGTAATTATATCAAAATTGCTGGACTTTTACAATATTCTAGATACCAAGTGAATACAAAAGTATCTAAAGAGCCCAGCTATGATGTTCAAATATAAAGTGCTAGTGCAAAACCATTGATGACCATATTTCACATTCTTAGCAATACAAACGTGATAACGATCAATGCATTTGTAATTAATCATTAGTTTTCGCCTAAGTCCAAATCTCCCAGAAAGCACTGAAATGTATATACAGTACTATCATAATGCAATATTCATTGGCATACATTAATTGATATTGCCTTCATTTATATGCATTGTTCCCATGAGTTTTCCATCATACAGTTGCATTAGAAGTCCTGCCCCAGTGGGCTTAATCAGTCAAAGTTCAAATATACATATTTGAGTTGGAGTCCAGCCCAAATTGGGCATGTAGGCTTTTGGCTTGCATGAACACAAATCTCTTGGCAATTATCCCCAATGGTATTTTCCACATCTTACTGCCTCACTTTCACTTGAAACCATTCACTCCAGTCTATACATGGTCCTATTTACAACAAAGAAAAAATAATGATATTTAAAAAAAATCTTCTATACAAATAAAATATTATTCAATCTCAGTTCATCTATCGAGAAAGTAAATTCTTGTCTCATTCTCGCACCCAGTATAATTCATTCCCTGCTATGTAAACGGAAGTAGAACAACGTTTGCTTTACGGTGAGAAAGCCGAAATTGGCGAAGCGCCTTGGTAAGAGGCTTTAGACATCAAGCATCCTGGGGTGTCCAGGGCTTTCTTTTCCTGAATCATAAAGAATGCAAATTGTAATCTTTTGGGTTTCTGGTACCCACGCAGGACCACCACACTTTTGAAGCCCCGCACCGCAGGACAACTGCTTGGGATCTGGGAGTTTTTTGTGGTGGTATTCATCACAGCGGTACTGGCCACGGAGGCGATGCACCGCTCAAAGAGGAAAGCAAGGGTCCGCAAGAGCAGTACAGCTCCTCTCTGTATGGGCGTTGAAAGTGACATGATTACAAACATGCACTGTTCTATCTGGGGCCCACCGGAGGGCCCCAGATGCCCTGGAGTGTTTAAAAATGCATAAATTAACTACAGACTCCATAATGCACTGTGAACATAAACTTGATTGCGAGGGCACACCGGAGGCCATTTAATTAATTAAGTAACTAAAGGGGGTGTGGAAGAGAAGAACTGTTTTCTGATGTCGGTCTTAAGAGAATCAAGGTATCTAAATTTGTCAGGCCAAGGGATCTTTCCGAATGAGATGCTAAGCTGCATGTTTAATAATTAAAGGTTTTGATACCCACCTGAATGCGGAGTGCGGCCTGAAATCTGGGCGTTTTTGTGGAGGTATTCATCACGGCAGTTCTGGCCGTGGAGGCGACGCACCACCCAAAGAGCAAAACAAGGATCCAAAAGAGGGGTACCGCTCCTCTCTGTATGGGTGCTGAAGGTGACATGATTACAAACATGCAGAGTTCTATCTGGGGCCCACCAGAGGGCTGTTAATCTTAACCCTCAATTGTACTGAAGAAAACAAACGCATTGGAGTGTTTAAAAATGCATAAATTACTACACGCCCCATAATGCACTGTAAACATGAACTCGATTGCGAGGGCACTCCTGAGGCCATTTTAATTAGGCCTGGGTGGTATATTCCGTTCCGCTTACGGGATTTGCGGAATTTGGGTAGTTTTGTGTTTTGCGGAGAACGCAAATTGGCCAAAATTCTGCGTATCGCGACTTTGCGAAATTTCTTGCTTGTTCGCGGTCTCAGAAAGCGTGTTTGTGAGATATTTCCCCCCGAGCATTCAAACAGCAATTACGAACAGGAAAAAAGCATCACGAACAAGGAATACCGAATGTTTGCAGAATTTCTGCGTGTTCTCAAAGATTTTTACAGTATCGCAGGGATTTGCATAATGCAATTACGCAAATTCCGCCCACCCCTAATTTAAATTAATTAAGTATATAAAGGGTGTGTGCTATTGAAGAACTGTTTTCTGATGTCGTCCTCTGAAGAGAATCAATAAGGAGTCGAAACGGGTCAGGCCAAGGGATCTTTCCAAACGAGATGGGAAGCTGCATGTTTAATAATAAAAGGTTTTGATACCCACCTGAATGAGGAGTGCCGCCTCAAATCTGAGTGTTTTTTGTGGAGCTATTCATCACTGCAGTTCTGGCCGCGGAGGAGACACACCACTTAAAGAGCAAAGCAAGGGTCCGCAAGAGTGGTACAGTTCCTCTCTGTATGGGTGCTGAAGGTGACATGATTACAAACTTGCAGAGTTCTATCTGGGGCCCAGAGGAAGGCTGTTAATCTGATCCCGCAATTGGACTGAAGAAAACAAACGCACAGTAGTGTTTAAAAATGCATAAATTACCTACACGCCCAATAATGCACTGTGAACATGAACTCGATTTCGAGGGCAAATCGGAGCCCATTTAATTAATTAGGTACATAAAAGGGATGTGGTAGCGATGAACTGTTTTCTGATATAGGCCTCAGAATAGAATCAGGAAGGATTGGAAACACATCTGGTCAAGGGATCTTTCCGAACGAGATGGGAAGCTGCATGTTCAATAATAAAAGATTTTGATACCCACCTGAATGCGGAAGGAGGCCTCAAATCTGGACATTTTTTGTGATATATATATATATATATATATATATATATATATATATATATATATATATATATATATATATATATATATATATATATATATATATATATATATATATATATATATATATATATATATATATTCACTGAAAAAACCATAGGTTTGACACATGTTATAGTTAGCTGGAAATTTTACTGACATAAAACCAATGAAATTCCACGTTATAGTTAGTTGGACTCACTATAACTTGCGCGTGCAATGCACTGCTGATGACGTCACATATTACATCACTCATGACATGGTCAGTGACATCACTCATGACATCACTGATGACACCATCCTTGTGACATAGTGACAGACCTCCTTTCACTGTAATGTAACCCTTGAAACACATATTCAAAAATAGAAACTGAAATTTAAAAAAAAATACAGATACCCATATCAGTTACAACAAGTAATTCAGTAATTCCACCATCTATATACACATCCACTCATACATATACTCACTCATCATATGAAGTGATACACCTATACATCCTGTTACACACCGACAATCATCGAAAAGTTACTCACACACATACTCACACGTGCAAATAAACTATTGAACATCCATTTATTTGAATATAGAGTTATACACACACTTCCACCTTACTTCTATTGAAAATTACACATATTTATTCTCTTAAACAATCACTTATAGAAACACATACTTATTTAAACAGGAACTCTTTCAATCTCTTACTCTCACATATACTCACTTATATACATCAATATTCACATATACTAGATTAAAACATATGTCGTTACTGATAAAGACACTAGTGAGACAGTCATTCACTCACTAACAAACACATATACACACTCATCCATCCATACAGTCCTGCACATATGCTGTCTTCAAAACACATACAAACAGAGAGTCAGTCACTCATGCATCTATGTGCTAAGTAATACCCCCACCAAACCATATAGACACTCATACTGATACTAAGAGAAACATCTAATAACCCATATACATACGCATGTAGCTACTTACCAACACATGTAGCCACTTATACACAAAGTGAAACACTAATATATATATTTAAATATTTAAACATTACTCACTAATATTTATTTTTCAGAACGACACATAATCACTGGATGGTGTCATCAGTGATGTCATGAGTGATGTCACTGACCATGTCATGAGTGATGTAATATGTGACGTCATCAGCAGTGCATTGCACGCGCAAGTTATAGTGAGTCCAACTAACTATAACGTGGAATTTCATTGGTTTTATGTCAGTAAAATTTCCAGCTAACTATAACATGTGTCATACCTATGGTTTTTTCAGTGAATTTCATAGGTTTTTTAAATGCTACTTCCTAACTATAACGTGTGTAAAACCTATGGTTTTTTCGGTGAATTTCATTGGTTTTTAAAATGCTAATTCAGAAAAATGTCGTGTATGCAACCTATACTTTTGGCAATAAAGTTCTGGCAATATTTTTTTCGAAAACAAGCCGTTTTCTTCACTGTTCAAGTTGCATAGAGACTCCTTGTAAAGCAATACAGAATTTGAAAGTCTGTACCTTGCCTTTTTTTAAACACATAAAAATTTGTCTGTAAATAAAAATAGCCTTACTAAACTTTCGTGCGCGACCCGGTGTGCGCACTCTCGGCAACAGTTGTCAATAAAATGGATATCGCATTTCCAGGCTTTCGTGCGCGACCGAGTGCGCGCACCGGCCTATATATTTCGTAAAAACCTTGCGATTTGAACTTATTGAATTTCTTCATACACCCCTCAAAGAACTTATAGTACGTCAAAGAGACTGTACCTAGACTTCTTTTTTATTCTTATGAAACTTTTCAGTAAATGGACCCGAATGTCTTTTTAAACTTTTGTGCGTTACCGGATGTACACACCTTGGTATTTTTTTTAGAAATATAAAACGTTTCATACTTTAACAATTGTGTGCTTAAATCCAGCTCAGAAGATATACAAAATCAGGATGGTAGTTGGTTCAACCCGGACCGTTTATTAGAGGTAGATCGTCCGACTCCACCGGAGGACACCCCTAATAAAAAGGACATATATATAAAATGCGGACTAGCCGCTGTATCGTGCTAGCAAACTATAACATATAAATCGTTAGAAAAAACAAAAGGAATCGAGCAAAATCAGTAGGCCACTGATGAGATTTTTTTTGACCTCGCTAAAATAGAAAAATTAGGAAAAACCCCTCATGAGAAATATGAAACTAGTGAGAGAAACCGAGCTCGACGCCATGATGGCTGCAAGACAGCTCGGCTCCGCCGCCCACCCCACCCAAAATAACGACAAATATTATAAAGATACACAACACACCAGCAAAGTAACAGGGTAAAACGTTTTATTAAATAACTATTAACATGGCAGCCAACTGCAACATGAAAACAACACTTTCAATTGGTTCTTAATAGTTTCAATTCTGGAATTTACACGCAGCACTCCACCCACTTCCCTCACTATCTTTTCTACTCTCAAGAGAGAACAACGTCCTACATCTTTCGGAAGACTTTGGTGAAATGGCTACCGTATCTCATTCATCTTCCGAATCTGACCAAAATGATCGACTACCTTTAATAAGAAAAAATAAATCTTTCATCTGGCAATTTTTCACTTATCCTGAAGATCAAAAGAAAGTGAATGCACCAAAAGTAACCTGCACGATATGTGACTTGGTTCTCTCAAGAAGAAATCCAGCAAAAAAATATTCCTTTTCCATACATACCATGGTGCGGCATGTCAAACAAGTGCACCCTCTGCAATTTGCAGAGGCAACGACAAGAGCCCTGGCCACGCTATTACCATTAGAGGTGGCCAGCACATCTTCTGATCGACGACCTGTATCTCCATCGAGTGCAGAGATGGACTTCAGATATTTAACTATATATGGTCTATAACCTATGGTTTTTTCAGTGATTTTCTTTGTTTTTTTAATAGCAAATATCAAAAGCTTTTTTGTGGAAAATGACTAAAATTAGGTATACATAAGCGGCGTTCATTTATGTTCACCACAGCCATTGTTTAAAGTAAAGTGAAAGTCGCGAAACAGTGGCCACGTCATCTAGTCCCTTTTAGGCCCCATCATGCACGTAAGTAACAGCCATTTTCTGTGTCATGGCCTCTCTGCCCACTGCCAATAGCCTATGATTGTTCGAAATTGGTTCTCTTTGGGTCATTCTCTGTTCACAAATAAGCATAAAGTCGCAATACTCTGTTTAGTTTTTGCAGATAGTGAAGGATAGGTAGTGCACACTTTTGTCCCCTTTGTAACCCGTCATGCCTATCTCTGCCCCGTTTGTTGGTAGTTGGTTCAACCCGGACCGTTTATTAGAGGTAGATCGTCCGACTCCACCGGAGGACCCCCCTAATAAAAAGGACATATATATAAAATGCGGACTATCCGCTGTATCGTGCTAGCAAACTATAACATATAAATCGTTAGAAAAAACCATGAAACTAGAGAGAGGAACCGAGCTCGACGCCATGATGGCTGCAAGACAGCTCGGCTCCGCCGCCCACCCCGCCCAAAATAACGACAAACACTATGCAAATATTATAAATATATACAACACACCAGCAAAGTAACAGGATAAAACGTTTTATTAAATAACTATTTACATGGCAGCCTACTGCAACATGAAAACAACACTTCTAATTGCTTCTTAGTAGTTTCAATTCTGAAATTGAACACCCAGTACATCCAGAGGTCATGTCCGACAAGTTGTGTGGGGGGATGCCTTGCTAATGCCGCCACCCCCACCACCTTCTGTAGGAAGGACTCTGGATATCCTTGGTCCCTGAGAGGCTTCGATGTCCCTGCCTTGCACAAATGTCATAAGTTCTGGATGTTGAGAGCCATACTTCAGGGTCCGACAAGTTGTGTGGGGGGATGCCTTGCTAATGCCGCCACCCCCACCACCTTCTGTAGGAAGGACTCTGGATATACTTGGTCCCTGAGAGGCTTCGATGTCCCTGCCTTGCACAAATGTCATAAGTTCTGAATGTTGAGTGCCATACTTCAGGGTCCAAGAAACGCGGACTCGGAGGGGGCGCTTGTCTCCTGCCCCCTCCCCAAGTCTTGTTCCCCTGGTATGGCCTGAGATCGCCCCCGACATAGGCGGCCGGCTCCCGGGGTCAGGCGGAACTTCTTGCCTTTTGATGTCTCTTCCATTCTGGACCTTGTCCACAATCCGTTTGACCTGAAGACACGTCCTGCGGTGCCCTGGTCCGACCATCACATATACCTGCGCCAGGAGACGGCGTGGGGTGCATTGGAAGGGAGAGGCGGCGCGAACGAGCCTCTCCCACCTCACCAGGTGGAGGTTTCTTAGCTACACCCCAGCGCTTCACTCGGCCAGCTGAGTTCCGCCTGCTCCTGCGGCACAGTGCCTCGCTCGGCCAGCTGAATTACGCCTGCTCTTGCTATTACACCGTCTCACCCGCCATCCGGCTGAATTGCACCCACTCTTCCGATACAGCGACAGGCGGCTGCCACGGAGCTCAGGAAATGGCGGTCGGCTCCACAGACTTGGGCCTGGCCTGCAAGGATGGCTCTGGGCAACCCTGGAACTCGGACGCTTGACTGCTAGGGCATGAGCCCCATTCCCAAAAGCGTCCCCTCAGCCTTGAAGATTCTACAAGAGTCACCGAGGCCCCCGACTCCTGCAGACTTCCGGTGGGGAGCGACTGCCATGATTGCTCGCGGAATGGCCACGACGTAGCCACGGGGTGCTCTCATGCTGACGCCAGCTTCAGTCTGAAACATCCAGAAACACTGTAGACTACCAATTCGATCAGTTCCGGTGGAGCCCCAACGACGTATCGCGTTGTTGCGTAATCCGTCATATGACGCGCCGCGTTAGCGCACCCGGAAGTGCTCCGGTGAGCGAGGCGCGAAGCGCAGCTTCCCGGAAGCAATGCGGAGCGCGTAACGTAAGCATTTACATTTCAGTTGGTTCTCCCTCACAATATTTTCAATGTCACATAAAATTCACCCACCCATCACCCACTGCCATCTCTGGCTGTTTCCATGGTAACACCTCATTCTGCACCTGGCTGAAGGCACAGGTCAAAAGTTCATATCTCAACGTTCTACAGCAAAGTAACAACACTGTTTTCCCTCCAGAAACACCTGCCAATCCACAGCTCTGTTACATGTCTTTTTTTTTCACACCCAATAGTACTTTTCGTTTAACATAAACATTAACATGCAACGTACTGTTCAATCTCCACTTCTTACAATCAACCAATCATTTTTAATTTTTTAAACCACACCCAGCCTCTTCCTTTTTCTTTATTTAGAATTTCAACTTCTAACTACCATTCCACTTCCAGAACCGATCGGAGGACGACTACAAATCCCTTGAAAATGAAGGTCTGGCTAATAGGACACAGTTATATTCACTGGAGTGAAAAATATGCAGTAAGCAGACGAATTTGCAACCTCAGCTTACCAAATGTACACATAACATGGATTTCCAAAAGAGGATTGAAATGTCACCAATTGATTCCATTGGTGAAAACTTTTATGCATCTCCCAGAACCAGACCTTATAATTGTGCACTGTGGTGGGAACGATCTAGGCACAATCACTGGGGTAGGTCTGGAAATGCTTCTAAAAGACACCTTTCGACAATTGATGACACTTTTTCCTCGATCTGCCTTGGTATATTCCAATATATGCCAAAGACAGAAATGGAATTGGTCCAATCACCATTGTGCACAATTTGAGAAAGCAAGGAGACATGTAAATAAATCTGTTTCTGCGTTCCTCAGAGATTATAGCATGGGTTCTATTTACCACAACAACTTGCGATACCACATGCAAGACGTCTATAGGAGAGACGGTGTTCATTTCACGAATGAGGGAAACAGAATCTTCCTCTGCAACATCAGGCTCTGCATCGGTACTTACTTATAAATGCAGAAAACACTCAATTAACACAATGGCTCTTTTCAGAGCCACCTTATATCTAAGCACTCAAACTTCTGATTTATCTCCATTTTCACACTCTTGTAAAAAGGTGTGCGCGACCGAGTGCGCGCACCACGCAACTTTAAAAAAAAAATATATATATATCTTTTCGCCTTTAAGGGCCTTACTGCACACCCTGAGAAAACCTACGCAGCAAAACAATCTCTACCTTCTCCCCTTTCCATATTCCAACGCTTTGAAATCAACAATATATTTCATCGTAATGACAAAATGGCGGTCAACACTTCCTGATTTCCTTTGAATCGAACGTTAACAGACGTCACGCAGCAAAATTCCGCTCGCGCACGCAGCCGTTTGGGTGCGCGCACGTGTGCGCGCGTATAGATATATAATTGACTTTAACTTTAATTTCCTCAGCAACTACTGAATGGATTTACACCATTCCAAAAAAAGCGTAATCTGCGAGCCGGACTGTACAGTTTTGCCAAATTTCTTATAAATCCATTCACCCGTTCGACCTGTAGCCGAGTCTAAAGGTCCTATGGAAAATAACATGGAGAAAACACGTTTTGGGACCCCCCTTTTATCTCAGCCCCCACTTGACCAATCCCCCCCAAACTTTTAGGGAAGGAGCGCAGCGGACCGAGCCATCTTCTTTAAGAAATTCGCTAAGATTCTTCAACCAGGGCCAAAGTTATTCCAAATAGAATGTTGAGGATTTCCTATGGAAACTAGGTCCTAACTATAACTACCTACTGGCGACCGCCAGTAGGTAATATATATATATATATATATATATATATATATATATATATGTATGTATGTATGTATGTATGTATGTATATATATATATATATATATATATATATATATATATATATATATTACCTACTGGCGGTCGCCAGTAGGTATATATAGTTAGGATTTGTTCCCTATGGGATTTCTGAAAATTCTATGTCTAATAACTTTGGCGTTTGTGGACGGAATTGGCTGAAATTTTCAGGAAAATGGCACATTTTGTTTCTGAGCAGCCCCTGAAAATTTGGGGGGTGTTCGGCAAGGGGGGGCCGAGAAAAAAGGGGGGTCCCAAAACGCGTTTTTCCCATGTTAATTTCCATAGGGCGGTTGGCCTCACTTTTAGCCGAACGGCTGAATGGATTTGCACGAAACTTGGCAAAATTGTAGGGACTGTTAGCCCGATGTGCCTTTGCTAGGTCTCAATATATGTGCTCCAGTGGATTTTGAGAAATTAACGTTCAAAGTAATATATATATCTGTAACAGCGCTCCGGGTAGCGATCCGGTTCGCGTACTTTTCGCGTAACAGAACTTTGCGATGCGAAGCTGATTGGCTTTCCGGTGTCTGTCAACATTCTAAACAGTCCGGGGCGGCCGCCATCTTGTCTCTCGGTAGGTTCGAGAGACAAGAGGAGGCCAAAACAAAGGGGGAAATTACCATAAGGGGGCATAGTAGATCCTCGTTGACCCCCTAGGTTTTATGTGGAGGTTTTAAAAGGTCCCAGCAGGGCAAAAAAAAAATTTTTTTTTTTTTTTTTTGCGTGGTGAGCGCCTAGTACGCGAACCGGAAAGCGTTCTAGGCAGCGTACTATAAGGATAAAAGAATGATAGAGTTTTCTAATACTGTATGTTAATTGTTTGTTGTTTTTGTTGATTTTTTTTTGTTTTCTTTATTTTTAAAGTATTTTTTTTTATTTTGATTGTGTTTCATAATTCATTAAACTTTCTAACATTTCATTGTCAGAAATTTCAAAATTGAATATAATTTGTATTCTATGAGGGTGTAACATGTCCTCATTTTTAAGCAGGTTATCCACTGCTTCAACACATTGTAGTAGTTCCTGGTCTCTACTTTGATCCATAAATTCATCGATGTTTCTTTTTTTTTTTTTTTTTTATTGGCAAATTCAGAAGACAAAAACATGACAGTACAAGATAAACAATATGGAGTGATACGATATGCGAGGATTAGAAAATACATACTCAAATATGAATAATCAAAAATTCAAATATTCTACCTCTGGGAAAAAAAAGGCAATTTAGAAAAGAAATACTGAGATACAAATGAGTAATAATACGAAAAGAAAGAACATAGAGACAGAAAAAGGAAATCAATGTTTCCTTGGCTGCTCTCTGCCAGTACAATTTTGAATTGAACCTGCTGCTCGCCTTCCATTTTGCCTGAAATTTGGATTAAAAAAATATATATTAGTAGAGATAGGGCACTGTTGGGATTAATTTTAGATAGGCAGTTTTTATCAGTGAATTTATCTTTTGGCAGTGTATAGTATCAGAGTGGAAATAGGACTATAAAAAAGTGTATGTGATTTAACCAAGACAAGCCTAACTCCATTCATAACTATAACAGAGAAGTCTATCTAAATCCATAACTAGTACAGAGGGATAGTATATATCTATCAGAAAAAGTCTACCATATTAAGTTATAGTGCACAATATACTTCAGTTTTAAAAATAACAACTTACCTTCACAAACAAGTTGAAGTGTTTAGTAGCTATTCAAATGTGATGTACAACAAGAAGTAGCAGTCAAAATGGCTGTGTTTTCTTCTCTTCCTTTATATATATTCAGGTATATAACCAATCAAATGTCAGGTAATATAAGTAGAAAATGAAAGTAACATTTTCATTAGTTGTCAATTCCAACACTTCAGATGTGTTTTGTGAAGTAATTTACCTCACGGTATTTAGAGAGGTCTACAGGCTTAATGGCTAAATGGAATTTCAATCAAATTTGTGAAAATGAAAGGGATTGTTATGTAGTATGAGCTAATCTATATTTGGTGAGAGTGTCTCCAGTCGTTTTTCGGTGAATTACTTTCCCACCTTTTTTTTTGGACCGCTTCCCGGGAAGCGGTTTGGTCCGCGAACTAGGAGCGTAACGGGAGTCCACCATTTTGTGTTTCGGTCGAATTAAGATATAAAATGGAGGGCAAATAATGTTCAGAATGGGTAGAAGGGGGCACGGTACAAGTATTTTGACCCCCTAGGTTTTCTGAGGGTGGCTGAGGAGGACCATATGTGCGGGGAAAAAACATTTTTTTTTTTAATTTTGCGCGGTTAGCTTCTAGTTCGCGTACCGGGTAGCGCTCTTTGAGCGTAGTTTGTTGAAAATTACAGAAAAAAGTTAGAGAAAAATAATAATTGTGAGTGATCAGATGTAGGGTAGCTCTGAGAAGAGCTTTTGGGTTTATGGTACATTTTGGTACTTATAAGTAGGTACCAATGCACAGTCTTAAATTCAAAATGAAAATTCTGTTGCCCTCATCTGAGAAGTGAACTCCTATGGCTGAGATACCCGCCACCCCCTCTCAACACAATCCCCAAAGGAGGGAAACCGGAAACAGTTCTTGAAGTTTTTGGAAGTGGGAGGGAGTGACCCTCCCGGCCGTATTTATTAAAACAAAATTTAAAAACATTAAACAGTTTCATATTAATGTACAATTTCATTACCACATTGCGATGTTTGGCTAACCTTAACAGATTCTCTAATACAGAGGTTCTCCTAGCCGAACTAACATCCTACAAAACATTTTCTTGAAATATTGAGATTGTACATCCTAACGTTTAAGGGCCAACGGCAAGGTCGTAACCGGTGTCAAGATCCCTAACCAGACATACCCCCCCCACTTGGGAGGGGCGACAGCACTGAGGCGTACTCAAGTGCAACTACTACCAATTTCCCTTGACTTGACGGGGGCACCTATAAACTCGACGCCAGTTAAAGGTCGTTCGAAGACTCGTGTGAGGTATCTAGAAGGTATCGTAGACCTCCCCCCAACCCCACACAACTTACCGCATCTGCCGTCGCAGATGTTCCTGGCCCCGGGAAATTCCCCAGGAGGGGGCTGTAACCCCTCCTACACCGGAAGGGGCCTTGACCGCCTTTCCTTTTCTTTCGGCGACTCATCCTTAGAAGGGACCGCCTCCCCGTTGAGGGGCCAAAGGCCACCTCTCCCGAGCGCTCCCATCCGTGTTGGGTGACGCCCACTCATAGGGATCTTCCAATTAGTGCTCACCGATCATGACCTTACCGCCCGACCAAAATAAATACGACAAATGTTAACTAAACTAAAAACAAAACCTTGGCCACTATGACCGAAAAGCACATTTATAAATGGACGTTAAATCCGAATTTCTTTAATCACCAAACCTACAATATTAGACCAATCTTTATTACACATTCAACATCAACACGATACTAACACAACCTGTAAACGAAATAGAATTATCGATCACTTTTATTAAAACAACTGGCTGTCTTCAGGGGCTGGTGGGTGGGTCAAAATTGGCTCTTCGTTCCGTCTCGAGCTCACGGGCAGCGAGGAGGTGCAGCTTCAGAGCACAGGAACAAGAGGATGTCTTCTGGTCTTGCGTCCCTTTTTATCCGTCTTCAGGGCGGGCGTAAACCCGCCCCTGCCTGCCCCGAGGGCGTGGCCGGCCGCGTCAGTGTCTAGGCCAGCCCACTCTAGGGCGGGAAAAGGCGCGCCCCGGCTACGCCACTTCGGGCATACCAGCCGAGACGCGCCTCCCGCCCAAAATGGCTTCCCGGGGGGATCGAGGCACTCTGCCATACGTTCGGGGGGACCGAGTGGTCGCCCCTTTCCATATGGCTGAGATACCCGCCACCCCCTCTCAACACAATCCCCAAAGGAGGGAAACCGGAAACAGTTCTTGAAGTTTTTGGAAGTGGGAGGGAGTGACCCTCCCGGCCGTATTTATTAAAACAAAATTTAAAAACATTAAACAGTTTCATATTAATGTACAATTTCATTACCAGATTGCGATGTTTGGCTAACCTTAACAGATTCTCTAATACAGAGGTTCTCCTAGCCGAACTAACATCCTACAAAACATTTTCTTGAAATATTGAAATTGTACATCCTAACGTTTAAGGGCCAACGGCAAGGTCGTAACCGGTGTCAAGATCCCTAACCAGACATACCCCCCCCACTTGGGAGGGGCGACAGCACTGAGGCGTACTCAAGTGCAACTACTACCAATTTCCCTTGACTTGACGGGGGCACCTATAAACTCGACGCCAGTTAAAGGTCGTTCGAAGACTCGTGTGAGGTATCTAGAAGGTATCTTAGACCTCCCCCCAACCCCACACAACTTACCGCATCTGCCGTCGCAGATGTCACTGGCCCCGGGAAATTCCCCAGGAGGGGGCTGTAACCCCTCCTACACCGGAAGGGGCCTTGACCGCCTTTCCTTTTCTTTCGGCGACCCATCCTTAGAAGGGACCGCCTCCCCGTTGAGGGGCCAAAGGCCACCTCTCCCGAGCGCTCCCATCCGTGTTGGGTGACGCCCACTCATAGGGATCTTCCAATTAGTGCTCACCGATCATGACCTTACCGCCACAGGCCGGATAGTTGACCGGCTATCCGGACCCCCCACAAAACTCCTACCTAAAGGTCATGTTTCAACGTTTTCAACCATGCTAAGAAGTCTCCTATGAGTAACTCATTCCCCACCCGAGACAAATGCACACCATCCCCCAAATACATACTGTCATCATTAATACAGCCATGAGAAATAGAATGCAATGTCCTGGAACGGAACAACCTACTCACTTTGTTGTTAAGCTTTCTAACAGAATGATTCAAAGCAGGAATAGAAATAGCCCCCCGCCACACCTTTCGTGGAATCAAATGGGACCACGCAATTGTGCACCCCGGAACTCTCCTCGCCAACCAACTTACAGTGGAAAGCATTGCCTCCAGGAGAAGTCGTCTACCGGTGGTGACCAAATCATTGCCCCCTACATGTACTATAACTATAGACGGCGGTGACCTCGTCCGCCCTAACAAACCCTCGAAAAATGTTTGAAACTGGTCAATACAGAGACCGCCTCTTCCGTAGAAGGACACCCTGTACCCGTATTCCCCAGCTACGTGAATCATGTCACCTGCTTTGAATACGTCTGCGGCGCGCCTCACGTATGAGTGGCCCACGACCCACACCTCCTTTTTCACAGTCGGTGATGTCTGACCGCTGGCCCGGTGTTGGGTCGACTGCATAGTCCGCCCCGCCTCGTAGGCTTGCGCAACTGAAAACCAAAGAAAAACAAGAAGCGTGAGTACATTATGACAGCTTCACAACATGTGCAACCGCACATATCTCTTATAACAATTAGAGGACCAACGCCCCACTCGTTTCACTTGTTCTACATTAAGATCCCTGGCTGTAGCTTCTGTAGCAGCCCCTATACGAAAGGAATGGGTCCCAAATTCGCCCGGGTTCAAGCCCGCAGCGGCTATTGACATCGCAAGCACCCGCTGAAACTGAAATTTCGTCAGTGGGGTGGCGTCCGCGTGTCTCAACAACGTCCCCCCCCATGATGCCACCCTTCGTGCTAGGTAGTCTTCTAAACACGTTACCGGACACATGGAGGACCCGGGAATCCTGCGTATGATTATGCAGTCACCCATCCCATCTTGATCGGTCTTGGACCTGACAAAGGAGACAGTCATCGTCTCACCTCTGATCTGAACGTGTTCCTGGCACAAACCCCCCGCCACATCCAGTTTGTTCCTAGCTACCAGTTCGCTCACCCTCATCGCCCCGTGAAATGCAAGCGTAAAAGCGGCTCGGAACAATGCTGTCTCAAACTGAGATGAGCATGTGGCAGGGAGTGTGCCCAACAACTGGGCCAACCTATCCAAACCTATCGGGCGCCTCTCGTCTACTCTGGGACCCTCAAGGCGTTGCCACCCTCGCAGCGCTTTCTGTACCACGAAAGACGCAGTCGGGTCCTGGAAATTATGAGCCCTGGCAACAAAGGAAATGGCAGCACGATGCCTCTGGGCCGTAGCCACCGACTTCCCAGCCCTACGCAAGGACATCAGAAAATGCACCACCCATTCCTCGTGGCCCCAAAGCCCCTCTCTATCAGTCCCCAAAAAGGCTAAATAAGCCCGAAACGCCCCTTCGTATGCCTTCCTCGTCCTTGGTGCTAGACTCTCTCCCACGAGGTGACGAAGTTCGGGGCACCGAGAGACCAGAGAGCTTCGGGAAAGGGTGCCGGCTCTGGGTCCGCTGAGGGGAGGAAACCCGAGAAAGCCTGCATTTGAAAACGAGACAGTGCGTCAGCCGCCTGATTCATCACCCCTGGGACATGCTTTGCTCTGAATAGCACGTTCAATTGCATACACAGTAAAACAATTTCCTTGAGCAGTCTTAAAATCAATTTACAACGTGCTGCCTGACTATTGATACACTCGACCACGGTCATATTGTCAGACCAAAATATGACAGAGTGATCTTTGAACCCATCGGGCCATGTTCTCAAGGCCACCAAGATGGGAAACAGTTCCAGGAAAGCAATATTACTCGTCAGACCATTCTCATGCCAACATGTCGGCCATTTTTGTGCCGACCATTTTGTGCCGAAGATGGCGCCAAAACCTATGCTCCCTGCTGAATCTGTCCATAGCCCCAGCTCTACAGAGGACACGGCTGGTTTATTCCAGACGATTCGACCATTAAAGTCTGCCAGAAATGCTAACCAAATACGCATGTCCTGGCGGACCTCAGCCGATAGTCTCGTGCGATGATGGCCCTCTTTTAGGCCGACCATCGCTTGGGTAATTGAACGGGAAAAGGGGCGGGCCATTGGTATCACCCTCAGGGCAAAATTCAACTGTCCCACCAACTGTTGTAATTGTTGCAGCGTAACTTTAGATGCATTTATACACACTTGCAGTGCAGCCCTGAACTTCAACACTTTGTCAGCTGGCAAACGGAAACAACCCTCCCTGGAGTCCAACTCGATCCCCAGAAACTCGAGGCAAGTCGTAGGACCTACTGTTTTACCCGGCGCCAATGGCACACCAAACTGGTTCATTAACACACAAAATTCGGCCAAGGCCCGGCCACATTCTAGATCCCCGGCTGCCCCAAGAAACAGAAAGTCATCAAGGTAGTGCATTACATATTGGAAACCCGTTTTCTTTGTGAAGACCCATTGTAGAAAACTACTGAATTTCTCGAAATAGGCACAGGATATGGAGCACCCCATCGGCATACACCTATCCATGTAATAACAACCCTGAAACATGAATCCAAGGAGACGCTGGTCGTCTGGGTGTACCGGGAGCAATCGGAATGCTGACTCGATATCTGACTTCGCCATCAGCGCCCCGGGCCCCAGGCGATCAAAAATGGCTACGGCCTCATCGAAGGATGCGTACCGCACCGAACACATTTCTGGATCGATTGCATCGTTTACAGAAAGACCTCGTGGAGCTGACAAATTATGAATCAGTCGGAACTCACCTGGGTCTTTCTTGGGGACTACCCCTAAGGGAGAACAAACAAAATTCTGAACCGGGGGTACACTAAACGGGCCGGCGACCCGACCTCGGGCAACCTCTTTACGGATCTTATCCTGTACTACGTGCGTATGCTGCAGGACGGAAAGTTGATTTTTGCACTTCTCCACACCCTGAAAGTCCCCTACCGGGATGCAGAAACCATACGAAAAACCGTTCCGCAGCACCCCAGCAGAAGTACGATCCGGGTATTCACTGAGCCAGGGAATCATCGCCAGGGTATCAATCGGGGTTGGTAAAGGCGCCCCTCGGACTACGTTAGACCTGTTTGGCGCCTCCTCTCCCCCCATTATCACCCGTTCTGGCTCTGCACGTGGACTCAGGATGGGACGACCCGCAACCACTACATTCATGTTTGAATTTACACGATCCCTGGGGTCTAGTACATTTACCTCTGTTGAAATTAAAGCAGAAACCCCTTTTTCTAGTATTGCCGGCAGGTTTCGAGTAATCGTCGGCACCCGTACCTGATCGAAAATGCGACCCCGCATATTGCCGGGAGGATTCGCCAACATTACTTCCTACCAACGGCATTTTTAACATTCCTGTCTCCTTCATTTTATCCCAAGTCAAAGAATCATAACAATCCCAGGTTAAACTTTTATTATGCTCCTTTGCCTTTCTGAAAAGATTATCGTAACAGAACCAATGGTTACCCTGGTGCGATGTCGAGTACCCCATGATTCGCGATTGATAGATTGGAAACTCGGAAAGCAACTCAGGCCTACGTTCCCCCAAGATTGACGTAAAAATTCCCCAAGCATTGCCCCAATTGCCAATATTCTCATTCACTTTAAAGGCGGCCATTTTTGCGCGCCAAACACTCGGATGCATGAGATCCTTCTGACTCTTAACATGCTCTACCTCATAATGATCAACAAGCAATGAGAAAATGTTCACATATTCCCCCGCCCAAATTTTTTCCTTAATTGCCAAAGGAACATGTTGACCCAACTTTTCTCTACGAGAGGGTGTTGACTCATCCCTCGCAATCGGCAATGGCCGCTTACCTGCACCGGACGCTGCCTCTGTGGTCGCAATCGTCCCTGGTGTCTTGTCCACCACTGCAGCCGGCACGGACACCTTGGCTGCCTCCCGTTTCTCACGCAATTGCTTTATCAGCGCCTGCGCGTCGACAGCCATGGCGCCCTCGTTACCTTTACCCAACCACGCTGCCAATTGTGCTGCCAGCTCGGGTGGCATATCATCCTCGGACACGGGGGTGACCACAACGGGAATCGGATTCCCCTCCTCCGGCACGGGAGTTGGTGCCTCGAGCGGGGCACTGGGACCCGGGATGTCTTCTCCCGCTACTCCCCTCCTGGGCCTCTTGTTTTTCCCTCCCGGGGCTGCTCCCGCCAAAGGACGCTTAGGTCCCCCTTCCTCGTTCTTATCCACCCGCTTCTTTAGTTCGGACATCTCCTTCATGAGAACACGCAGCATCTGTTCAGTAGTCATGCGTTTTCCAACCTTCTTCGGCATTCTCCAACAGAGTAACTGTAAAACAAACAAGAACGATTAAAACGCTCAAAATTGGCTCTTCGTTCCGTCTCGAGCTCACGGGCAGCGAGGAGGTGCAGCTTCAGAGCACAGGAACAAGAGGATGTCTTCTGGTCTTGCGTCCCTTTTTATCCGTCTTCAGGGCGGGCGTAAACCCGCCCCTGCCTGCCCCGAGGGCGTGGCCGGCCGCGTCAGTGTCTAGGCCAGCCCACTCTAGGGCGGGAAAAGGCGCGCCCCGGCTACGCCACTTCGGGCATACCAGCCGAGACGCGCCTCCCGCCCAAAATGGCTTCCCGGGGGGATCGAGGCACTCTGCCATACGTTCGGGGGGACCGAGTGGTCGCCCCTTTCCAATCTCCTCTGTAGATATCTTGCATGTAGTAACGCAAGTTATTGTTGTACAAGGAGCCCATTCCATGGTCTCTCATGTAAGCTGAAACAGATTTGTTTACATGCTTCCTCGCTTTCTCAATTTGTGGACAAAATTGGTTGGACCACCTCCATTTCTGTCTTTGGCATATATTGGAATATACCAAGGCAGTTTGAGGAAAAAGTGCCATTAATTGCTCAAAGGTGTCCTTTAAAAGCATTTCCAGACCTACCCCAGTCAAAGTGCCCAAATCATTACCTCCACAGTGCACTATTAACAGGTCAGGTTTTGGCAAATGCATAAAGGTTTTCACCAATGGTATCAATTGGTGACATTTTAATCCTCTTTGGCCCAACCACTTAATTTCCACATCTTGTAAATTGAGGTTAGGTAAATTTCTGTTCTCAGCCTACCTTTGAGCCCAGTAGATGTAACTATGTCCAACAATCCAGACATTAAACATGGTGAGAGAAGGTTGGGCTGCAGTCAGATGAAGTGTGGTAATGAAAGGGCAGTTGAAACAGTAGGAGTTTGTAAAGAAAAAAAACTGTGGATTTCCAGTCCTAATGATTCATTAGCAGTGATTGGTGTATTTTCATTTCTGAAAACAGAAAGTTCGGGTGCATGGTTGTGTTCTTTGAAAGATGTAATTTGAATGGTCAAGGAAGAAACATTTAATGAAAGATTGCACTGGATACGCAGGTGCACTGAGAGTTCAGAGTTCAATTGAAACATTGTTGTGTGAATTTGCAAACATGAGAGGTCTTTCAGGAGGTGGTTGCTAAGCAAAAAAGGCAGAGAGGGCAAGGGTTTTGATTTGAAAAAAGTGAGGGAAGAGTTATGATTGGCTAATATGAGAGATATGTGTAATGAATATCTGTATTTCTGTGCTTTCAATAGCTGCAGCCTCTGGAGTGCATCCTCTTTGTTCTGCTGAAGACAATTTGGAGTATTTCTGAGACTGTTTTGAAACTCAAAAAGTATTTGCTAAGGTGAGAAAAGATTTATTTAATTTAGATAGAGAATAGTATGATTTAAGGAGAAAATGATGAAGAAAGCTGTGTTTTTAAAATGTGGCTTTGTCTCAAGTGATATACAAATAGATTTAGTTTTTTTGGAGAAATTGTAATTGCATATTCGGTGTAGCATTCTGGCATGCAGTAACACAAGTTATTGTTGTACATGGAGCCCATTCCATGGTCTCTCATGTAAGCTGAAACAGATATGTTGTTTTTAAAAACGATTTTTGAAAACAATTACTTTTCTGGATATGTACTTCTAGAGCTTCATAGGTTGTTTGGGTCATATTTATAAGGCATTTGAGTGTCTATGATGTTATTTTTCCCTTTTTAAATGGAAAGCGTTCTTCATGGGGCAAGTTTCTTGTAAATACGCTCCCACCTGTGCTTGGCAAATTTAGATTTTGATTATGGGAGTTACATAGTCATGTTAAAAATGTCCCAAAAATGGTGCCAGGGCATTCAAAAAAACGCTTTCATGTGTTTCAAGGACATTTTTAGTCATTTCCTCTTGAATGTAGGTATACAATTGATTTATATGCTGTGTTTAAAAACGATTTTTGAAATCAATTACATTTCTGGATATGTACTGCTAGAGCTTCATAGGTTGTTTTGGGTCATATTTATAAGGCATTTGAGTGTCTATGATGTTATTTTTCCCTTTTTAAATGGAAAGCGTTCTTCATGGGGCAAGTTTCTTGTAAATACGCTCCCAGCTGTGCTTGGCAAATTTAGATTTTGATTATGGGAGTTACATAGCCATGTTAATAATGTCCCAAAAATGGTGCAAGGGCATTCAAAAAAACACTTTCATGTGTCTCAAGGACATTTTCAGTTATTTCCTCTTGAATGTAGGTATACAATTGATTTATATGCTGTGTTTAAAAACGATTTTTTGAAATCAATTACATTTCTGGATATGTACTGCTAGAGCTTCATAGGTTGTTTTGGGTCATATTTATAAGGCATTTGAGTGTCTATGATGTTATTTTTCCCTTTTTAAATGGAAAGCGTTCCTCATGGGGCAAGTTTCTTGTAAATACGCTCCCACCTGTGCTTGGCAAATTTAGATTTTGATTATGGGAGTTACATAGTCATGTTAAAAATGTCCCAAAAATGGTGCCAGGGCATTCAAAAAAACGCTTTCATGTGTCTCAAGGACATTTACAGTCATTTCCAACTGAATGTAGGTATACAATTGATTTATATGTTGTGTTTAAAAACGATTTTTGAAATCAATTACATTTCTGGATATGTACTGCTAGAGCTTCATAGGTTGTTTGGGCCATATTTATAAGGCATTTGAGTGTCTATGATGTTATTTTTCCCTTTTTAAATGGAAAGCGTTCTTCATGGGGCAAGTTTCTTGTAAATAAGCTCCCACCTGTGCTTGGCAAATTTAGATTTTGATTCTTGGAGTTACATAGCCATGTTCAAAATGACCCAAAAATGGTGCAAGGGCAATCTAAAAAAACGCTTTCATGTGCATTAAGGACATTTTAAGTCAATGAGGAAACACAGGTGATGTAATTCTGAAATGAGGAAAAGAAACTTCACATTTTTCAATTACATCACTAGTGTTTCCTAAGTTTATGAATGACATTGTGCAGATGAAGTTTAGGTGTGACCACAGATTCAAAAGAGGTCTGCCCTTTGTTCAAGAGTGAAGTGGACATGACTTACTTCATTGCTAGGCCTTCACATGTATTATCTCCTTTGTTTTCTTCAACAAGTGAAAATCTCATCTGCAACCATGTGTTGGCCTCACCTCAAACAAACAAAACAGGTGATGGACCGAATGTGGATCAATGACACACATTCACCCCAGTCCAAAGATCTGGGCCCAAACAAACCTTTAGATAGGCCACACCTTATCGTCAACCTGAATCAATCATTTAAAATGTTAGGGAGAGATTTATGATTGTTGTCTGCCTGTTTTGTACCACTGTGTGTCATTTTTGTGACGCAGAGCTGGTGCAAAAGATTTGCTATGGTAAATAATAAGTAGGGTGTTAAGTTTTTGATGACTGTTATTCATTTACTGTTTGGTAATAGTGGTTAATAACATTTTTTATTATATTTTTCCACAGATTCAACTGCAGATCATTACAAAATTTGAAAAATGCCAACTAAGAATCGAATTAGAAAGGCTAGAAAACGTCAAAGACAGCAAGATCATCTATTATTGCAGCAGTCCTCTCCCCAAAATACTTGTGAAATCACCAAGAAAGCTCCGGGTAAGAGCACGAAATCATTCTTAAGAAATATTTGTAGTAAAAAAAGTATTTCTCCAAAAAATGTTTCAGTCCAGAAAAAGAAAAGCAATTTAAATGGAAAGGAAAGACCAATCAAAAATGTTACTGGTAGAGCAAGAGATAACTCTGTGCATGATAGTAGAAGGAAACAACAGTTTAGGGACATTCGAAAACGAATGTTCCGCAACAGGATAATAGTTAATTTATTAAAAAATATTAAGAAAGGCCAACAGAAAGTGGCATTTTATAAGAAGAAGAAAAATGTAGAGAAAATTATTGATCATGCTTTTGAAATTAAGCGAAAGTTGTTTATTTTGGTAATCAATAGAATTAGGAAACTAAGCAAGGTAATTTCTGATTTCAAATCAAATAGTAGATGGAAGAGAGTAGTAAATCGTAGTAACTTTTGTGAAGTTTTTTCCGGAGAATGGATGCATAGTTCAAGTTGTGAGGCATTTTTTAATGAGGAGAGTTATTTTCAGGATAATGATTTGGTGTTTGCAGTTGACACCAGTGGTCGAGCTTATGAAGTGAAGGATGGTTGTCCAGTTGAAAAAGAAAAACTTGTGACAACAGAGACAGACAAGGTGTTAGGTAATGAGGTTTTAGGAAGACGTCCTAAGGGTCCTGTGTACATTTGGAAGTGTAGTTCTATTTGCAGTGTGCGACAGGTTTCCATCAATTTGCTTTGTGATTTTATACGGACATTTAATAAGAAAAGTTTGAAGCAGAAAATGAAGTTGTTGCAAGATTTAGATCCTTGCAGAGTGAGACAAATGACAGGTTTGCGTGGTCATTCACTGGCTTGTCTTTCCAGGAGAGTATGCCAGAGTGTTTTTCATCATTTCAGGATGCTAGCAGTGCATCATAATAAAGTGAGAAAATGAGTGAGAATGTTGTATTATGCTAGGAGTCCAGCAATTATGCTTAAACAATTGTGTGCTGCTCTTTTGCATGGTTCTGAAATAGATGACAAGAATATTTGTGAAGAAATTGAGTTTTGTTACTTTGGTAGTAAAGATGAGAATGTTCAAATTGACCCAGAAGTAGAGGGTAATGTTGAAGATAATGTACAGGTTTCTAGTTTAGATAAATTTCAGAAGGAAATTGCCACGTTTCAGATGAAATCAAGTGAGAGGCCTAATTTCACTTGTGTGTGTTGTCGACGCACTTATTATAAGAATCAGACTAAGTTAGTGGATTTATATGCAAAAAGTGAAAGGGAAAATAATAGTAAATGGAAGGATTTTGCCACATACTTGATGGTAGAAAATTATTTTGATTTGGGATCGGATCAACGTGTATGTACTTATTGTTGTAACAAAATAAACCAAAACCAGATGCCTGCTAGGGCGGTTCATAATAATCTGGAATTGGTTGAGGTTCCTTCTGAATTGAAGGATTTAAATAATTTGAATCTATTTTGATTCAAAGTATCCATCCCTTTCAGGCTATTGTAAGAATGGAGCCAAAGACAGGGAAGTTGCCTCCATCAGATTTACAGAGAGGATTAAAGGGAAGAGTTGTTTATTTGCCTCTAGATTTGAACAAAAACATTAACACAATTGGAGTAGAAAAAGTGGAAGAGGAACCTCTGGTTATCTTGGTTAATGGGGTTCCGACAAAGAATAAGAAAATATGGCAAGATTTAGTGGATGTTAGGAAAGTCAAAAAGGCAACATTGTATTTGAAGAAAAATAATAAGTACTATATAAATGTATATGTTGCAGAAGAGGAAGTAAGTGATGAAGAGGATAGCGATTTGTGTGCTGGCCAAATTGAGAAAGTAGAGGCCTCTAAAAGTGAAGAAATATATGAACATTATAGTGTTCATCCTTTGCATTCCAAGGAAGTCATGGGGAATGCAATTGAGTTGTTTCAAATGAAACAAGCCAAAGGGAGTCCCATTAGTGTTTGGGAGGAAAGTTTGGAAGCTCGGTGTTTCCCACAGCTATTTCCAACAGGTCAAGGAGGAAGATATGATGAGCGACCTCATCCAATTCCTGCGTCTGAATACCGGACTTTACGATTGTATGCAGAAGATCCTAGGTTTCGTCAATGCATTCCCTATTTGTTTCATCTCCTGTTTGAAAGCGATCTGTCTGGACTGTCATATGCAGTGAACCACATCTTAAAAAGTGGTATACAGATGCGAAACATCTCGGCAAGTGACTTTATGCATAAAGTCAATGTCCAAGAAAGTATTTTGGATTCTCACCTAATTAATCTCATGGCGTGTCAGCGTGGTACTAATGAGTACTGGTACCGTCGTCATGGTGATTTAAAATGCATGCTGAGGAACTTAGGAACTCCAACATGGTTCCTTACTCTGAGCTGTGCCGAGTATGGCTGGGAAGACTTACTTGAATTTCTACGAGAGGCAAGTGGAAATATTGAAAACATTGAATTCAAGACACCTGGAGAACTGTGTTCTTTGGATCCAGTGAATGTATGCAGGTACTTCCATCATAGATTTGAAGCTATGATGTCTTTCATCACAAATAAGAAGAATCCACCTCTTGGAGAGGTGTTGGATTTCTTCTGGAGAAAGGAGTACCAAGCAAGAGGTGCTCCTCATATACATATGTTGTTGTGGATCAAGGATGCACCTAAATTTGGAACAGATCCGGATGACTTAGTGATGAATTTCATAGAACAGTATTCTACGTGTGCTGTTCCAAACGCAACGGAGAAGAAAAGCCTAAGAGAACAAGTTCTACGTTTCCAAAGCCATCGTTGTGGAAAGTTCTGTCGTCGTAAATTCAGAAACAAGGACAAGTTCTACACCAAATGTCGTTTCAACTTTCCACGACCGGTGATTTCTAAAGGAAGAGTGAACAGTTTGATGTCTTCGCTGCGACATAATGTGACGAGGAAATCACCCAAAAATACATACAATTTGAAAAGGAACGAA
This sequence comes from Lissotriton vulgaris, assembly GCF_964263255.1. Lineage (NCBI taxonomy): Eukaryota > Metazoa > Chordata > Amphibia > Caudata > Salamandridae > Lissotriton > Lissotriton vulgaris. The sequence goes on from NC_141700.1 coordinate 338,022,098, forward strand.
GAGTCCAAGTACATCAACGACTACAACCCAGTGATTTTGTCCATGTGGAATGCTAACATGGATATACAGTTTGTGGCTGACAACTGTATGGCTGTGGCTCGGTATGTGACATCTTACATCACCAAAAAAGAAAAGACAGAATTGAAGGATATGTGGGAGGACATTTCCCATGAAAAGAGCCTCAGCAAGAAGTTGTACAGTTTCAGTCTGAAGATGTTGTCGCATCGAGAAATCGGAGCTAACGAATGTTCTGACCGGTTGTCCTCAGCAAGTCTCTATGCCAAATCCAGGAGTATCGTTTGGGCGAGTCTTGGTCTTGCTGCAACGCGAAATCGAGTTCTAAAACCTGTCCGGGAAATTGAGTATTTGGCAGAAAAGGAACCAAACAGTACCGACATTTTGAAGACCAACATGTTGGATACATATTATCCAAATCGAAGCAGTCACCTTGAGAATGTTTGTCTATATGAGGTTCTACAAAATTATATATTCAAGAGGAACATCAAAGAAGATATTGAGAAAGGAGTGTATGCTGTAATTGGAAGTGAGGGATGTCTAGTCAAGCAAAGAAAATGCCAATTAGTAAACCATCGAAAATTGAGTGGCGAATCTCCAGAAAAAAAGGAGTTTTTCTATTTAGCACTTTTGCAACTTTTCAAGCCTTGGCGTGCAGAAGAGGAACTGCTTGGAGATTTCCTCTGTTACGAAGACTCTTTCACTGCTGCTAAGGAGACCATAGAATGTCCTGCTTTTCCCAAATATCAAGAAATGTTGACTTTGGAAATTGAGCAGGAAGCAACGATTGCAGCCGAGATTGCCAGAGACAGTTCTCAGGACAGTCAGAGTTCTGTTTCATTGAGTCAGGATCCACTAGGAGGACCTATTATCGAAAATGAAGCTGCCACTGCTATGAATGAAGTGGAAAGAGCCATGGCACATGCTCATGAGGATGCAGTTAACTTAGAAGACTTGGAAAAACAACTCAACGTTGAGCAGAGGAAAATATATGATGAAGTTACCAAACAAATTGAGCATGGATTAAGTCATGAGAAGAAAGAGTGCTCATGTACATCGTTGAAGCCTGTCCGACTGTACGTGAGTGGAGAAGCGGGAACTGGAAAAAGTTTCCTCATTAAAGCAATTTCATGTTATTTGCAGGAAAGGACTGAGACATCGTTGTCTTGTGTTGTTACCGCTCCTACTGGACTGGCAGCACATAACATTAAAGGTATTACTTTGCATCATCTACTGATGCTGCCAGTGGAGCATGACAACAAATTACAATACCACAAGTTATCTGGGGATGCTTGTTGTGAAGTTTCAGGAGTCTTGAGGAAAATGAAACTTCTTATCATTGACGAAGTAAGCATGGTTTCCAATGTCATGCTTGCCTTTGTGCATTTGAGAATGCAAGAAGTTCTTAAAACTGAGTATGATGTGTTATTTGGTGGCAAACACATCATTGTTTTCGGAGATCTTCTGCAGCTGACACCAGTAAAAGGACAACCTGTGTTCAAAATACTCACGCATGAAGATACCAGGAAGTGCCTAGGGAGCATTGGCAATGTCAATATATGGTTAAATTTCAATTATGCTGAACTGCATGAAAATATGCGTCAGGCGAAGGATGAAGATTACAAGAATATTCCACAAGATATTAGAATTGGAAAAGTGACCGAGCATGGGAAAGAAGCTTTAAATGCACGATTAATGTCAAATTTATATCCCGAACAAGACATTGTGCCTGAGAATATTTTTCAGAAAATTACTGAGAAGAAATCCGGAATATGTTTGATGCCAACTCTTGCAGAATGTGCCATCTTCAACAACAAAATGTTGAATTTAGAAAAGCAAGAGATTGTGAAACTTGAAGCTATTGACAGAATAGAGCATATGGGATCAACAATTATTTTGTCTGAGAATTTGAAATCAAAATTGGATTCATTAGAGAAGACTATATCTAAAACAGCGGGTTTTGAAAAGACTTTGAATGTGTGTTTAAATTGCCGAATCATTTTGAGAAGGAATTTACATGTTGAAAGAGGTCTGGTAAATGGATCAATGGGTAATGTTGTTGATTTTGAGAAATACAGAAATAGAGATGGAATTGGATTTTTAAAAATTAAATTTGATGGCATTGAGGAAGTACAGCTAATTGGTCGTTGTTCTGCTATTTTTTTGCTTGTTAAAGACTTATATGTTCGCCGTAAACAGTTTCCTGTTTGCTTGGCATATGCGGTGACAATCCATAAATCGCAAGGTTTAAGTGTAGATAGTGCATTGGTGAATATTGGCAGTTCTGTGTTCAAGGAGGGTATGGCATATGTGGCATTGTCACGAGTTAGAACTTTATCGGGATTGTACTTGATTGACTGTGATGTCACAAACATTTGTGCGGATCTAGATTGTGTTAGGGAATACAATAGGTTAAGAAAAGAGTATGCGCCACATTTGCCTCAATATCCTTTGTTTGAGAAACGTGTGGTAGGCCGGAAACGAAGAAATATCAGTAATAGTAGGGAGGTTGTAGCAAAAAGCCCAAAAGTCGATGAACCGAAAATTGTAAGCAGAAAGAAAGTGGATGCTGTTGAAGATGTTGTCGGTTTTCAATTTGAAAACAGTTCTGGTGTCAACTGCTATGCAAATGTAGTGGTTAATGTTATCTTTTCACTAGAGACTTTAAAAGAACAGATTGTGTTCAATTCGGAACAAAGTTTATGCTGTTTGTTGAATTCTGTGTTAGAGAAATGTAGCACTGATCGAACAAAAGTAGAAAGTGTGTCTGAAGTTCGTTATCTGTTAGATGAATGTTCAGGTCAAACAGACTTCTCTGAAAATAATCAGCAGGATTGTCAGGAGTTTTTAATGTATATGCTTGATGTATTGCAAGATGAGGGTGTAGATGTAGATCACCTGTTTGGGCTTTCTTATCAATGGCAGCATGACTGCGAGAACTGTATGGTATCAAGTACTACTAGTGTAGACTCAGAAAGATTTATATATTTAACTTTGCCAGACAGTAAATCAGTCTCCTTTAATAAGCTAGTAAATGCAGCTGATCACAACATGGAGTGTAGCCAATGTAAATCTGAAATGATGTCAACATTATTTATACAAAGATATGGCCAGTATGTCATTTTAATGATCCAACGATGTAGGCCTGATGGATCAAAATTGTCAACTTTAATAAAAAATGTTGTTGCTTCTCAGCTGTCAATATCAGGAAGGACTTTTGTAACTGTAGCAATTATCTATCACGATGGTCCTTCAACAACATCAGGACATTACACAGCTTATTTAAAGTCTCGAAACGGCTGGTCATTCTGCAACGATTCTGTTGTAACTTTAAAAAAAAAATTGCCGTTTGACCTTAAAAATTCTTACCTGGTATTTTTAAAACCAAAATTTTAAGGAAAGAATCTCGGGATTTCCTCTGAGGAATTGCAAAAGGTTCATGAAGTAGAGGGAATGTAAGTCTGCAATGCTGTCTAGATTATTGGTCCAAAACTTTTAATTATAATGTCAATTTAAAAATCCAACTATATAAACCTGATGCAAGTAAGTCTGCTTCATAGTAAGCAGTATCAGTGTCATAGGAAAAGGAGAACATGAGTGAGAAAGAAGGGTAAGATATTAGTAGACCAGGATTGTGAAAGTAATCTTAAATGTTTTCTTTTTGAAAGTTGCGAAAATAGAAAATGACGGGATTTCATTATAAGAATTACAAGAGTTGAAAAACGCTGCAACATGATTTGGCCAAGTGGAAACATGTGGTAGAATGTGAGAAGTCTTTTATTGTATGTAACATATTTTTCAAAACGATGGAGGTTTTCTTTCAGAAAGTGGCGGACTGAAAATATTTATAGCACAACAGAGTGTACGCTGTTCATAGGACATCCTTCGACGTTATGGAAAGTAAGTTAATTTTAAGGAGTTTTGAATTCAGATTTCTTAGGTTGTATGGGTTTTTTAAACACAATCATTTTGATTGTGGTTTTTTTTCCCCGCTGTTATCTGTTGAATACCTTCAAGTCACTGATTTAAGTGAAATTTGATACATTCTGAGAACAGCAAAAATAAACCATCTAACATGTATAATTAATGTTCTACTTTTTGTACTTATGATATACATTTAGAAATGTGAGGTAGATATGGAGAAACTGAGGCTTCTGTAAGTGTCAAAGTTAATGCTTACAGTGCTGCACTTCTGGGTACTGTTTTTTTTTTAAAACTGAATAGGCCTCACCTTAAAGAAACCTCTTGAAAGGACACATCTTATTTGCATCCTGAAACAATCATTTAAAATGTTAGACACAATTTTATGATGGCTTTACATCTTTTTTGCGCTGCTATTGCATCACTATTGTGAGACATCAGCAGTGCAAAAGATGCACCATGTTCCAAAATAGGCCTCACTTCATCAGCATCAAGATACTGTTTGTTTAAAATATATATCTTTAGGATTGTGTAGGGGACGTAGAGCAGCAGAGGCTTCTGTAAATGTCAAAGTTGTTGAAAAACTGTTTCTTCTTGAACCTTTTCCCTTGTCTTTTCAAATTTTTAAATACATGTTTTAATATTTTTGAAATGTTTGTTCTCTCTTTTACAGATTGAAAGTATGAAAAAATATTTGAAAAAGTTAACAAGAATTATAAGGTAAATGTTTTCTACTCTTTTTACCTACAATCCACTGCTGATGATGTCACTGACTATGTCATGAATGATGTAATAAGTGGACATGACTTACTTCATTGGTAGGCCTTCACATGTATTAATGCATACACTGCTGCACTTCTGCGTACTGTTTCATATGCTGGACTACATCTGCACTATGAGATACCTAAGCAAAGGCAACACAGGTGATGTGATTGTGAAAAGAGCAAAAGAAACTCCACGTTTTTCAATTACATTACTTGTGTTTTCTAAGTTTACGAATGACATTGTGCAGATGAAGTTTAGGTCTGTCTATGGACACAGAAGAGGTCTGGCCGTTGTTCAAGAGTGAAGTGGACATGTTTTACTTCAATGGTAGGCCTTCACATGTATTATCTCCTCTGTATTCTTCAACAAGCATAAATTTGAAATGCAACCCTGAGTAGGCCTCACCTTAAACAAACTTTTGGAGAGGCCACACCTTATCGTCATCCTGAATCAATCATTTAATCTATCACATTTAACATCTATTAGTTCTACTGCTTCATTTCTTTAATCCTTACTTTCCTGCGTTTGCTACTTCCCTCAACCCTTTCTCTATTACTTAATTATTCTACTCCTTCCAGTATTTTTCTCAGTCCCTCTCTTCTCATACTTCTTCATTCTTATTCACTCATTCTGTCTCTATTAATGTTACTGTTTCTGAATGATCTCAAAATTTTTTTTAAAACAAGAACAGTAAGTATAAGGGTAGGAAACAGACAGTTATGTTACAAGAAAGACAGCTATAGGAAGTAAACAAAAGATACTGTTACTCGCAATCCACTGCTGATGATGTCACTGACCATGTCAAGAATGATGTAATATGTGACATGATCAGAAGTGGATTGCGGGTAACAGTATCTTTTCTTTACTCCCTATAGCTGTCTTTCTTGTAACATAACTGTCTGTTTCCTTCCCTTATACTTACTGTTCTTTTTAAAAAAAAAATGTTTTGGTTCGCTCCTGGTTCGCGTACCGGAGTGCGAACTGGGAGCGAACTAAAAGAAATAGAGGTTGGCAGAGTTTCAAAAATTCTACCAATTTTTTTTATAATGGGGAGGTAGTTCTGAAAAGAACTTTTTTTTTGGTTTTTGTTGTTTTAAATTTTTTCTATTATTTTTCTGAACATTTTTTATATTTTTTTTGTTTTTTCTGAACATTTTGTAATTTTTTTGTTTTTTGGGGGGGAGGGGGGAAACAAAAATGATTCATTGAAAAGGGCTCAACAGGAGCAACGAAAAAAAGAAGAATTTATTTTTTGGGGCGTTTCGGGCAAACATGATTATTGATAGCTTTCACTATAAGAGTAATGCTACTTTCTCGGTAGCATATTAATTGGTTGCACCGCACGCACACCTGCTTTACTTCCCCCATGTCCATTTGAATGTTCGGGACCACCTCCCTCGCCTCTGGTCCCGATACTTCTTGGACGACAGATCTTCTCGCCATTGCCGGGGGATTTTGCTGTTCATCACGAAGCTGGGCAGCACTATAATTGTTTGGGTGCCACCTACTCATATGCCTGTGCATCGTGTAATTTCCGAAGCTGTATTTCTTGTCAGTCCCCCTTGAAAGTCGATCGTCGCAAATACGGCAAAACACATATCTGGCATTGACTTTTTTTTGCCCTGCTGGAAATTTAAAAAATTGCCAGATGTAGTTTTCTTTTCTATTGTACCTCCTGGGCTCCTCTGGCAAAAACTCAGGCTCTTCCTCCTCTTCCTCCTCTTCTTGATCTTCCTCTTCTTCTATGATTGCTTGAGCAGGTGGTCCTCTCTTCCCATGAGGAGGTGGAGGTGGTGGTGGGGGTACACTAGCTGAAGCAACTATTGAAGCCATTGCTCAACAATGAAAAAGGGTCTTTCTCTCACCAAGATGAAAGTCAGAGTGAGGAAAGAAGGAGGGGTTTTCATCATTTGGGAAAAGCAAAAGTTCTAAACCAATGAAAAGTGTTAATTTTAGATCACATGACCTAGTATTACATCATTAGGAAACCAAAAGTGAAATGAACCAATGAAAAGTGTTATTACCGAGTCACCTGACCTGCTGTGTTTACGTTTCGCGCTTTGCGCCGCTTTCCGGTCCGCTTCCGGGTCCGCTAACTTGGCGCGTCCAATGACGTATTACGCGACAACGCAAAAAGTCATGCTAACGTAACAGTTACGCTAAAGGAACGTTTACCGGTTCGCGGACCGAGCCGCGGCTTTAAATTGAGCTAACGGGAAGCTGACCGGTTCGCGGACTGGGAGCGAAACAAAAAAGTTTTTTTTTAAAAATTGTCTAAAAAACATGTAAAATATATTTTAAGATTTAAAGAAGAATACATTTTCCAGCTACAGATATTAGCTTTTAAAAAACCATTGAAGTTCAATGAAAAAATCATAGGTTATAGACCATATATAGTTAGGAATTTGCTATTAAAAAACCATTGAAATTCACTGAAAAAACCATAGGTTATAGACCATATATAGTTAGGAATTCGCATTTACAAAACCTTATTTTACTCACACAAAACCATTGAAATTCCATATATAGTTAGTTGCACTAACTATATATCGCGCACCCGCAATCCACTGCTGATGATGTCACATATTACATCATTCATGACATGGTCAGTGACATCACTGATGACATCACTGATGACATCTCAAATGACATCACTGATGACATCACTGATGACAACATCCAGTGACTGTATGTTTCTGTAAAGTTAAAATATGTCTTACATATTGAAGAATGAGTGGATGTATAAGTGTCTGGATGAAGGATTTAGTAGGTGCATGACTGACTGTATGAGTGAGTGATTAAATGTGTCTCACTGAGTGCATGGGTTAGTGACTAAACTGTCTTAATTTGTGCATCATTATGTCTGTTGTTCTGTAAACTGCTGCATGTGTTGATCAGTAGCTATATGAGTAACTATATGGGTTATTGATTGGTTGCCCAAGTATTTGTATGGGAGACTGAGTGTGTGTGTGGGTGGCTGGGAGGTGTATGACTATGTGCATAGATGTGTGAGCAGTTTGATTTGATTTGATTTGATTTGATGTGGATTTATATAGCGCGAATTGCTGCCCAGGGGCGTCCAAGCGCTGAGAATGCCAGATCCGACAGAGGGGAAGAGAACACGGGAGAGGGGGGCGGATTAGACTGAATTAAACAGGAAGCAGTTGATTCACTAGATGTATTGGTTCAAAAGTGCATGTGGAAACAGCTGTATGGGCGGTTGACTGTGTGCATGAGTGTATTGGTGAGTGAATGGATATCGCAGTGCTACATGTCAAAGTAAGTACATATGTAAAACACAGTACATGTGAGAGTTGACATATATAAATAACTGTGCATAAGAGCCAGTGAATGTGTGAGTGGCTGTATGGATCATTGTGAACTTGTATCAGGGATTGTATAAGAGAGTAAATATGTGTTAGTATATGTTTGAATAAGTAAGGTGTGTATAACTGTATAGTTGAGGAAATGGAGGGGTGATTGATTTTTTGCATGACTGACTAGGTGTGTGAGTAACTCCATGGATGAGTGACAGTCTGTGAGTGTCTGTTTACACTGAGTGTATCTAAGGTTATATTAGAGTCTGAAGAGGTTCATCGCATTATCACATGAATGATGTCATTAGTGATGTGATCAGTAATGTCAAATGAGATGTCATCAGTGATGTCATCAGTGATGTCATTTGAGATGTCATCAGTGATGTCATCAGTGATGTCACTGACCATGTCATGAATGATGTAATATGTGACATCATCAGCAGTGGATTGCGGGTGCGCGATATATAGTTAGTGCAACTAACTATATATGGAATTTCAATGGTTTTGTGTGAGTAAAATAAGGTTTTGTAAATGCGAATTCCTAACTATATATGGTCTATAACCTATGGTTTTTTCAGTGAATATATATATATATATATATATATTCACTGAAAAAACCATAGGTTATAGACCATATATAGTTAGGGATTAGCATTCACAAAACCTTATTTTACTCACACAAAACCATTGAAATTCGCATATATAGTTAGTTGCGCTAACTATATATCGCGCACCCGCAATCCACTGCTGATGATGTCACATATTACATCATTTATGACATGGTCAGTGACATCACTGATGACATCACTGATGACATCGCCTGACGCATATTTTCACGCAGCTCAGCATAATTGAAGTTTAACCATATGTTAACGTTGCCAATGCTCCCTAGGCACTTTCTGGTATCTTCATGCGTAAGCAGTTTAAACACTGGTTGTCCTTTCACTGGTGTCAGCTGCAGAAGATCACCGAAAACAATGATGTGTTTGCCACCGAATAACACATCATACTCTGTTTTTAGAACTTCCTGCATTCTCAAATGCACAAAGGCAAGCATCACATTGGAAACCATGCTTACTTCGTCAATGATAAGAAGTTTCATCTTCTTCAAGACTCTAGATACTTCACAACAAGCATCCCCAGATAACTTGTGGTATTGTAATTTGTTATCATGCTCCACTTGCAGCATCAGTAGCCGATGCAAAGTAATCCCTTTAATGTTATGTGCTGCCAGTCCAGTTGGAGCAGTGACAACACAAGACAGCGATGACTCAGTCCTTTTCTGCAGATAACATGAAATTGCTTTAATGAGGAAACTTTTTCCAGTTCCTGCTTCTCCACTCACGTACAGTCGGACAGGCTTCAACGACGTACATGAGCACTCTTTCTTCTCATGACTTAATCCATGCTCAATTTGGTTGGTAACTTCGTCATATATTTTCCTCTGCTCAACGTTGAGTTGTCTTTCCAAATCTTCTAAGTTAACCGCATCCTTCTGAGCATGTGCCATGGCTCTTTCCACTTCAATCATAGCAGTGGCAGCTTCAGTTTCGATAACTGGTTCTCCTAGTGGATCCTGACTCAATGAAACAGAACTCTGACTGTCCTGAGAACTGTCTCTAGCAATCTCAGCTGCAATTATTGCTTCCTGCTCGATTTCTGCATTCAACATTTCTAGATATTTTGGAAAAACAGGACATTCTATGGACTCCTTGGCTGCATTAAAAGAGTCTTCGTAACAGAGGAAATCTCCAAGCAGTTCCTCTTCTGCACACCAAGGCTTGAAAAGTTGCAAAAGAGCTAAATAGAAAAACTCTTTTCTTTCTGGAGATTCGCAATTCAATTTTCGATGATTTACCAAATGACATTTTCTTTGCTTGACTAGACATCCCTCACTTCCAATTACAGCATACACTCCTTTATCAATATCTTCTTTGATGTTCCTCTTGAAAATGTAATTTTGTAGAACATCATACAGACAAACATTCTCCAGGTGACTGCTTCTATTTGGATAATATGTATCCAACATGTTGGTCTTCAAAATATCTGTACTGCTTGGCTCCTTCTCCGCCAAATACTCAATTTCCCGTACAGGTTTCAGAACTCGATTACGCGTTGCAGCAAGACCAAGACTCGGCCAAATGATACTCCTAGATTTGGCATAGAGACTTGCTGAAGATAACCGGTCAGAACATTCGTAAGCTCCGATTTCTCGATGCGACATCATCTTCAGACTGAAACTGTACAACTTCTTACTGAGGCTCTTTTCATGGGAAATATCCTCCCACATATCCTTCAGTTCTGTCTTTTCTTTTTTGGTGATGTAAGACGTCACATACCGAGCTACAGCCATACAGTTGTCAGCCACAAACTGTATATCCATGTTAGCATTCCACATGGGCAAAATCACTGTGTTGTAGTCGTTAATGTACTTGGACTCTTCGTTTCTTTTCAAATTGTATGTGTTTTTGGGTGATTTCCTCGTCACATTATGTCGCAGCGAAGACATCAAATTGTTAACTCTTCCTTTTGATATCACCGACCGTGGAAATGCAAAACGACATTTGGTGTAGTACTTGTCCTTGTTTCTGAATTTACGACGACAGTACTTTCCACAACAATGGCTTTGAAACCGTAAAACTTGTTCTCTTAGACTTTTATCTTCGTTTGTCTTTGGAACAGCACATGTAGCATACTGTTCTATGAAACTCATCACTAAGTCATCCGGATCTGTTCCAAATTTTGGTGCATCTTTGATCCATAGTAGCATATGTATATGAGGAGCACCTCTTGCTTGATACTCCTTTCTCCAGAAGAAATCCAACACCTCTCCAAGAGGTGGATTTTTCTTGTTCATGATGAAAGACACCATAGCTTCAAATCTATGATTGAAGTATCTGCATACATTCACTGGATCCAAAGAGCACAGTTCTCCGGGTGTCTTGAATTTGATAGTTTCAATGTTTCAATTTGCCTCTCGTAGAAATTCAAGTAAGTCTTCCCAGCCATACTCAGCACAGCTGAGAGAGAGGAACCATGTGGGAGTTCCTAAGTTCCTCAGCATACATTTTAAGTCACCATGACGGCGGTACCAATACTCATTAGTACCACGCTGACAAGCCATGAGATTAATCAGGTGAGAATCTAAAATACTGTCTTGCACATTGACTTTATCCATAAAGTCCCTTGCCGAGATATTTCGCAGTTGTACACCACTTTTCAAGATGTGGTTCACTGCATAAGACAATCCAGAGAGATCACTTTCAAATAGTAGATGAAATAAATAGGGAATACATTGTCGAAACCTAGGATCTTCTGCATACAATCGTAAAGTCCGGTATTCTGAAGCAGGAATTTGAACAGGTTGCTCATCATATTGTCCTCCTCGACCTGTGGGAAATAACTGTGGGAAACATCGAGCTTCCAAACTTTCCTCCCAAACACTAATGGGACTCCCTTTGGCTTGTTTAATTTGAAACAACTCAATAGCATTCCCCATGACTTCCTTGGAATGCAAAGGATGAACACTATAATGTTCATATATTTCTTCCTTTTTAGAGGCTTCTACTTTCTCAATTTGTCCAGCACACAAATCGCTGTCCTCTTCTTCACTTACATCCTCTTCTGCAACACATACATTCTTGTAGTACTCATTATTTTTTATCAAATACAATGTTGCCTTTTTGACTTTCCTAACATCCACTAAATCTTGCCAGATTTTCTTACTCTTTGTCGGAACACCATTAACTATGATAACCAGAGGTTCCTCTTCCACTTTCTCTACTCCAATTGTATTAATGTTTTTCTTCAAATCTAAAGGCAAATAAACAACTCTTTCCTTTAATCCTCTCTGTAAATCTGATGGATGCAATTTCCCTGTCTTTGGCTCCATTCGTACAATAGCCTGGAAGGGATGGAGACTTTGAATCAAAATAGATTCATAAGTATTTAAATCCTTCAATTCAGAAGGAATGTCAACCAATTCCAGATTATTATAAACCGCTCTAGCAGGCATCTGGTTTTGGTTTAATTTGTTATAACAATAAGTACACATACGTTGGTCTGCTCCCAAATCAAACAATTTTTTCTATCATCAAGTATGTGGCAAAATCCTTCCATTCACTATTGTTTTCCATATCACTTTTTGCATATAAATCCACTAACTTAGTCTGATTCTTATAATAAGTCTGTCGACAACACACACAAGTGAAATTAGGCATCTCACTTGATTTCAACATAAACGTGGAAATTTCCTTGTGAAACTTATCTGTACTGAAAATCTGTACACTCTCTTCCACATTACCTTCTTCTAGTGGGTCAATTTCAACATTGTTCTCTTTACCAGCAAAGTAACAGAACTCAATTTCTTGACAAATATTCTTCACATCTACTTCAGATCCATGCAAAAGAGCACTGCTTAATTGTTTAAGCATAATTGCTGGACTCTTAGCATAATACAACATTCTAACTAATTTCCTCACTTTATTATGATGCACTGCTAGCATCCTGAAATGATAAAAAACACTCTGGCATACTCTCCTGGAAAGACAAGCCAGTGAATGACCATGCAAACCTGTCACTTTTCTCACTCTTCAAGGATCTAATTCTTGCAACAACTTTATTTTTTGTTTTAAACTTTTCTTATTAAATGTCCGTATAAAATCACAAAGCAAATTGATGGAATCCTGTCGCACACTGCAAATAGAACTACACTTCCAGGTGTACACTGGTCCCTTAGGACGTCTCCCTAAAACCTCATCACTTAACACCTCTTCTGCATCTGCAGACACAAGTTTTTCTTTTTCAACCGGACGACCATCTTTTACCTCATATGCTCGACCACTGCTGTCAACTGCATGCACCAAATCATTGTGGTGAAAATAACTCTCCTCATTAAAAAATGCCTCACTATTTGAACTATGTATCCATTCTCCTGAGAAAACTTCACAAAAATTACTTCGATTAACTACTCTCTTCCATCTACTATTTGATTTGAAAACATAAATTACCTTGTTTAGTTTCCTAATTCTATTAATTACCAAAATAAATAACTTTCGCCTAATTTCGAAAGCCTGATCAATAATTTTCTCTACATTTTTCTTTTTCTTATAAAATGCCACTTTCTGTTGGCCTTTCTTAAATTGTTCTAGCAAATTGACAATTACCCTGTTGCGGAACATTCGCCTACGAATATCCCTGAATACATTTTCCCTTCTACTGCCATGCACAGAGTTATCTCCTGCTCTAGCAGAAACTTTTTTGACGGGCCTTTCCTTTCCATTTAAATTGGCTCTCTTTTTCTGGACTAAAACTTGTTCTGTAGTTATACTTTTGTTTCTACAAATGTTTCTAAGGAATGATTTTGTTCTCTTACCCGGAGATTTCTTCGTGCGTTGAGGTGATTTTAATGTAGAGGACTGCTGCAAGCATTTAGTAATCTGCTGTCTTTGACGTTTCGTAGCCTTTCGGATTCTATCCTTAGACGGCATTGTCTAATTTCTAAATAATCTGCAGTTGAATCTGTGGTAAAATATAATAAAAAATGTAATTAACCACTATTACCAAACAGTAAATCAATAACAGTAAGGATTTGATTCAGCAATGCTATAAAGATGATTCAGTGAAATGTTCTTAATTTTACTGTGATAGTGATAGTATTACAGGGCTTTCATGCAAATGACTGCCCACCCTGCAACAAAAAGCCCACATGAATCTTTACGCACTTTAAATTGTGTACTTACCTGCAATAATACATATGCCAGTGTTTAGGTCCCTCCACCCTGCCCCTCTCCCTCCCCGCCCCACCGTAACTCCCTCCACGACCCGCGGCTGCTATCTTGCAACATGGTGCATCTTGTGAATCACTACTGCATTATAAAAGTGACGCAACAGCAGCACAAAATAGGCGCACAACCATCATAAATCTGCCCCTTACACTTTAAATGATTTATTCAGGATGACGATAAGGTGTGGACTATCTAGAAGTTTATTTGAGGTGAGGCCTACTCAGGGTTGCAGATGAAATTTAGACTTGTTGAAGAGTACAGAGGTGATAAGACATGTACAGGCCTACCAAAGAAGTGAATCATGTCCACTGCACTCTTGAACAAAGGCCAGACCTCCTCTATCTCCCTGAACATGACTAAATATCATCTGCACAATGTGATTCTTAATGTTAGGAAACACAAGTGATATAATTGAAAAACGTGAAAATATTTTTGCACATTTAACAATCACATCACCTGTATTTCTTCAGCTTACTTATCTCATTATGCAGATGTAGTTTTCGTCCTATGTAGAAGCACACCCTATCAATACTTAAATTACCCAAGCACACATGGGAGCGTATTTACAAGGACCTTGCTACAGGGGAAATGTCTTAAATTAAAATTGGAAAAATTACATCAAAGGGACTCAAAGGCCTTGTAAATATGCCGCAAAAAACCTATGAAACACTAGCAGTACATATCAAGAAACCTAATTGATTTCAAAAAACGTTTTTAAACATTTTATGTAAAACAAATATATACCTACATTCATAGGGAACTGACTTAAAATGCCCTAATACACATGAAAACGTTTTTTTAAGGTCCTTGCACCTTTTTTTCAATAACTTTTAACATAGCTATGTAACTCAAACAATCAAAATCAAAATTTTTCAAGCACACATGGGGCGTATTTACAAGGACCTTGCACCACGGGGAAAGTGACTACAAATGACCAGACACACATGGGGACGTATTTACAAGGCCCTTGAACCAGGGGGAAGTGACTTGAAATGGCTAAGCACACATAGGAGAGTATTTACAATGCCCGTGCAACACTTATGCATCATTTTTTACATGTACACTGTAGAGCAGCATGGGGCAATAACAACACAGATGCATCATGCATCTGTTCTGCAAAAATGACGCATTGCAGGAGTTACATCACAAGTAAATAAATTCTCATAATTTTTTAAAGCATTCCTTTTCCTTAAAAATGATTTTCTGATCATAATTTGAAAACACAGCACAGCTCCTATGTACAACCACACCTTGTCAGTACTAATACTTTACATTATCTGCAATTACAATTGGTAAAAGAATGCAAAATCGTCTTTGAAAGCATAATGCAAACACTTGACTCAAAACATCATTTTAAATACACAGCTGGCTTTCTTATTTACGCAAAAAAGCATACTAGTCTTTATCTAAAATATAGAAACGATAACTCACCTTTACAAATGCTTTTTGAATTTCAAAACAGTCTCAGAAACACACCAATTTTTCTTTAGCAGAATAAAAGGTATGCACTCCGGAGGCTGCAACCAACAAAGGCACTGAAATGCTGATATTCATCACACATATCTCTCATGTCAGCCAATCAAAACTCTTCCCTCACTTTTTTCAAATCAACACCCTTCCCCCCTCTGCCCTTTCTGCCCTTTTTCCATAGCAACTACCGCCTGCCAGACCTCTCATGTTTACAAGTTCACACAACAATGTTTCAAATGAACTCTGAACTCTCAGTACACCTGCTAATCCACTGCAATCTTTCATAACATCATTTTTAATTAACCATTCAAATTACATCTTTCAAAGAACACATCCATGCACCCTAACTTTCTGTTTTCAGCAATGGAAATCCACCAATCTCTTCTAATGAATCATTAGCACTCAAACTCCACAGTTTTTTTCTTTACAAACTTCACTATTTCAACTGCCATTTCATTCCCACACTTCATCTGACTGCAGCAAAAACTCCTCTAGCCATGTTTTCAGTCTGGATTCTTGGACATAGCTACATCCACTGGGCTCACAGGTATGCTGATAACAGAAATTTACACAACCTCAATTTACAAAATGTGGAAATCAAATGGATTGGCCGAAGAGGAATGAAATGTCACCAATTGATACCATTGGTGAAAACCTTTTTACATTTGCCAAAACCTGACCTCATAATAGTGCACTGTGGAGGAAATGATTTGGGCACTTTGACTGGGGTAGGTCTGGAAATGCGCTTAAAAGACACCTTTGAGCAATTGATGACACTTTTTCCTCAAACTGCTTTGGTATATTCCAATATATGCCAAAGACAAAAATGGAGGTGGTCCAATCAATTTTGTCCACAAATTGAGAAATCGAGGAAGCATGTAAATAAGTCTGTTTCAGCTTACATGAGAGACCATGGAATGGGCTCCATCTACAACAATAACTTGCGTTACTACATGCAAGATATCTACAGAGGAGATGGCGTGCACTTCTCAGAAGAGGGGAACAGAGTTTTCATACAAAATTTAAGAATGTGTATTGGTTCCTACTTATAAGTACCTAGAACTTACACAGAACACAAAAGCTCTTTTCAGAGCTACCTTAACTTTATTTACGCTTTTGAAATTTCGAATGTACCTTTTTTCACAAATTTTCACTTATGTTCGCTTCCCGGTTCGCTACCCGGTTCGCGTACCTGCAGCTAACCGCACGAAAAATTCAAATTTTTTTTCCGACATATATGAGCCTCCTCAGCCACCCTCAGAAAACCTAGGAGGTCAGGATACGTCTAAAGTACCCCCTTCTACCCATTCTGAACATTATTTACCCTCCATCTTGTATCTCAATTCTACCGAAACACAAAATGGAGGACTCCCGTAACGCTGCAGGTTAGCGTACCGGGACACGCACTGACAAGCACTCGCTCAAAAAAGGTGGGAAAGTAATTTACAGAAAAACCACTAGAGACACTTTCACCAATTAAACATTAGCTCATACTACATACCAATCCCTACCATTTTCAGAAATTTGGTTAGAATTCCATTTAGGCATTTAGCATGTAGAACTCTCTAAATTCCCTGAGGTAAATTACTTCACAAAACACATTTGAAGTGTTGGAATTGACAATCAATTAAAATGTTACTTTCAATTTCTACTATTATATCATGACATTTGATTGGTTATGTACCTGAATATATATAAAGAGAGAGAAACACAGCCATTTTGACTACTACTTCTTGAAGTACATATCAACTACATTTCAACTGATAACTTCAAGTTCTATTTGAAAGGTAAGATATTATTTTAAAAACTGAAGTATGTTCTGTACTGTAAGCTAATTAGGAAAACATTTTCTGATAGTTATATTCTATCACTCTGTAATACTTATAGAATAACATAGACTTCTCTGTTTTAGTTATGGATGGAGTTAGACTTGTCTTGTATAATTAAGAATTGACTTAGAGTTTATTTCATAATTTTTTTCATATTTCTACTTCCAGTTTGATACCATACACTGCCCAACAAAAAAATCACAGTTTAAAAAACCAAACTACCTGTCTGTACTTAAACCCAATAGTGCCCTATCTGTACTGATATATTTTTTTTAAATTCATTTTACAGCATACAAAATGGAAGGACAACAGAAAAATAACTTGGAAATTGTTGCAGGAAGCAAAACAGATACAAAAATTGACTCTGAATTCTATGATGATTCACGGGACTTTGAACTTCTGCAATGTGTGGAAGCAGTAGATTTCCTACTTGAAAATGAAAAAAAAAACTGATAATGAATTATTAGAATTTCTTTTTAATTTTGAAAAAGAATCAGAAAAATAAATTTTTATTTAATAATTCAAAAATTGTTTGAGACATTATTCATTTTTATATGTATTTTGTAAACTAGTACCAAATTGATTATAATGTAAAGTCAGACTTTAAATATACTGTGCAACTTTTTTGTGTTACATAGTAAGTTTGCTCATAGTTACTTCCTGTCTTCCACTATATTATCTCCAATGTGTATTTAACATCTCTTTATCATCTCCTACCTCCATAATGTTTCGGCTTTCCAGACAGACTATGGTATGAATTCCATATACCACAAAAACTTCAGAAACAACTTGCAAGATATCTACAAAGGAGACGGTGTTTATTTATTTATAGACTCTGCATTGGTACCTACATGTTTGTACGTAAATAAAAATAAACAAAAAAAAACAACAAAACGAACAATCAATAAACATACAATATTTTGAAAGTCAATCATTCTTGTTTCCTTATAGTACGCTCCCCGGACCACTTTCCGGTGCGCGTACCGGGCGCACCCCACGAAAAAAAATGATTTTTTTTTTTTTTGCCCCACGGGGCCCTTTTAAAGCCTCCACATCAAACCTAGGGGGTCAGGGAGGATCTACTAAGCCCCATTATGGTCATTTGCCCCTTCGTTTCGGCCTCCTCTTGTCTCTCGATCCTACCGAGAGACAAGATGGCGGCCGCTCCGGACTGTTTAGAATGTTGACAGACACCGGAGAGCCAATCAGCTTCGCTTCGCAAAGCTCCGTTACGCGAAAAGTACGCGAACCGGAGCGCTACCTGGGACGCTGTCACAGATATATCTGTTTTTTAAAACGTTAATTTCTCAAAATCCACTGGAGCACATATATTGAGACCCAGCAAAGGCACATCGGGCTAACAGTCCCTACAATTTTGCCAAGTTTCGTGCAAATCCATTCAGCTGTTCGAGCTAAAAGTGAGGCCAAACGCCCTATGGAAAAATGAATGGGAAAAACGTGTTTTGGGACCCCCCTTTTTTCTCGGCCTCCCCTTGACGAAACCCCCCCAAATTTTCAGAGGCTGCTCACAAACAAAATGTGCCATTTTCCTGAAGATTTCAGCCGATTCCGTCCACAAACGCCAAAGTTATTAGACATAGAATTTTTAAAAGTCCCATAGAGAAAAAATCCTAACTATATATACCTACTGGCGACCGCCAGTAGGTAATATATATATATATATTTATGCAGCAACCACCTTCAAAAGAAAAGTGCAGAGGCCACGTAGGGGAAATTCCGTCTGGAGACACTTTATTAAACAGGATGTTTTGGCGAAGGCACAGCCTTCCTCAGCGCCCAAAATGTCCAAGAGGATTTGCCATCAGTTGTTGTAGTGTCCTGCCTCCTTTTGAATAGTTTAAGCCCGCTCCTCCCCTCGATGGTCCACACACCTGTGAGAGCTCACTGTGTCTGTGTGAACTCCAAATTCCAGAAACCATTGTAGATGGAAGCCAGTAAGTGTTGCGCAGGGATAGGATAATCACCGTGTGGAAGTGCGGGGAGTGCAGGGTATGCAACGTGCAACTTGAAATCCATTTTCCTGCTGGAAAAGTTCAATAAGGATGCCTCCTCCGGTCCCCTAACCGATCCAGCCCTGGGAATCAGGAGTCCATACGGCGGGGGCAGCAATGACAATACATGCCGCCCAGCATGAGGCTAATGACCTCACAACTTCCCATTCTCTTCCCAATAGCCGAGGTGGGCTTGGACCAACCAATAACTTGGAAACGAGAGAAAGTGCCACAGCAGAGCCAGCATACATATATTCACTGAAAAATCCATAGGTTTCAGGGGTGTTATAGTTAGCTGGACATTTCACTCATACAAAACCATTAAAATTCTTCCGTTATAGTCAGTTGTACTAACTGTAACTCGCACGCCCGCAATCCACTGCTGATGATGTCACATATTAGATCATTCATGACATGGTTAGTGACATCACTGATAACATCACTGATTTAATCTCAAATGACATCACTGATAACATCATCCACATGACAATCACTATTACAAGTATACAGTTATCCATACAGTCACTCATACAATCATGGAAAAAAAGAAGAAAACAATAAAAAAATCTAAAAAAGTATATAAAAGTACAAAAAAAAAGTCACTTTCAGAACTAACTACTCTGGGTAAAGAAAGAGCTAAATTTGTATGCTAGTGTGTGAAAGTTTATTTGAATGTATACGTACTGCATAACTGAGTGAAACAATGCATTTGTGGTGTATGGTGAATGTATAACTGCAGAACTATAAGGGTGTACTGTAGCATGACACTGTAAGCTCTTTACTTAGAGCATGCTAAGGTACTCCCGAACCACAGGGAAGCAACATATATACATAAATGTGTTGCAACTCTGTGCTTCACTCTGCATTGCTGCTTAACCACATCGCTGCTGTGCATTTTCCCCCCCTGTGCTGGAAAATGCTTTAGTACATGATTCATGACGAGCTCAGCTCGTCATCAGCACAGCTCCACTGTGCCTCATGACGAGCTGAGCTCGTCATGAGCATGGAAAGGGTTAAACTACATCCATGTGGTGACATAGGCACACTTGCACCGTGGTGCAGGAATATCGGTGTCAAGTGTAGTATATTTTTGTACAAAAAGGCTAACGTTCCTGCACAAAAACAATCAATGAACACATTTTTCTCCTTCAATGTATGGTGTGCATTTTAGCATATATTGAAAGAAAAAAAATGAGGTGAAATAAAAATAATTCTCCTTTTTGTGCATCGCTACATCGATTGGAGGATGGTGCAGTATTTACACTCATGTCCAGACTTATTATTTCTGATAAATCAGGTGATGTGTCTTGTTCTGTGAGTGTTCTCCACAAACATACAAAGCGACATCTATAGAATGCCCTTCCAACGTAAAGTGGTGTGTATGATGAAGTCGTATTTACATGGAAAAGAAAAGGTACACAGACTGCCTTTTCCTCTCCTTGTAAATATGAAAGATTTTTTTACGCTAACACTATGTTACACAAATTGACATATTGTTGACATAGGATGCTTTCTATACATATCTGCTGGGTTAGTTGGTCCCCAGTGACACCGTAGGGCAGATTTACAAGCTCTCTGCACCACCAGTACATCACTTTTTGTGACGTACTGATGGTGCAGGGGGCTCCTCCATATTTACAAGGAGAGGAAAAGTCACTGTGCGTGACTTTTCCTTTCCTTATAAACATGTCACCTTCACACGCAGCACTTTGCAGTGAAGGGGCGTTTCATGGGTGTTGCTGTGGTTGTTCCCAGGCAACACCCATGAAATATCTCCAGATTTACGGGAAATTGTCAATCTGGAGATGTGTCTCAATGCAACACCAACCTAGAGGTGGTGTAGTGAGGCGCAACAAGGAGAAATGTTTTCTTTTCTCCTCATATTTTTCCTCTTTCAATGTCTGCTGTATTCTGTAGCATGCATTGAAAGAGGAAAACACTTTTAGTGATTGTTTTTTTGCAGGAAGGTGTCCCTTTCTGCAGAAAAACAATCTACCCATGCGCAGGCACCCTTGCAACATAGTGCAAGGGTGCCTGCGCCAGCGCTTGGCAGTTGTTTCTGTGCCAGTGCTGGAGAGAGCACAGGAATGAGACATATCATTGTAGATATTTTGCTTTCCTGTGCTCCAAAAGTACTGCAGCGTGGTGCTGCCAAAGGGCTTGCGGTACCACGTTGTGGCAATTTCTTCTAGATCTGACCGTCAGTATTCATGTTAATTTTATACTGTTACTTAAAACACCCACAGAACATCTGTCCAAATATATCTACTCCGTCCATCTCCATTTTCTTCACTTGTTTTGCAAACACAGGCTATTGTGCATTTTATTACTTAGTTAAACTTACCTGCCCAATAATATAAATAAAAAATTCTAGACTTTTTTTCAGGTTTTTTAAATAAAATAAATTTGAGTACATTTGATACTTTAGAATTATAATTTGTAAAAGAGAAGAACAAATTCAGTTATAATACATAGCACTATACCTTTTAGAAAATAGAATAATTTTTACATTTCACAAAATAATATTTTCTTTGCCTTTTTTGCTGTTCTCAGGATATAGTGAATTTCACTAGAAACAGTGATTTCAATCGTACTCATCACATAACAGCGGGCAAAAAAAGTGATCAATAAGATTGTTTAAAAAAAAAACGAAAAATATCCTGAATAATTTTGTTGCTTAAAACTGTACGCCGAGACAATGTGCAAGAAAAAGTCCGTAATTCAAAAAAACACCTT
Source organism: Lissotriton vulgaris (assembly GCF_964263255.1). NCBI lineage: Eukaryota > Metazoa > Chordata > Amphibia > Caudata > Salamandridae > Lissotriton > Lissotriton vulgaris. The sequence goes on from NC_141700.1 coordinate 338,043,949, forward strand.
TCCTTCAGGACAAATGGTGTTCTTGAAATCAGTTATATGGAAATTTTGCAACAGTAATCGTATTATTACATATTAATAAAAACCTCAGATGCCGAATTTTGTTCCTAAAACTTTAGCTTTAAAAACATTAGATAGGAATTAGGTAATTCACTTGGCAAACATTGTTCAAAAACTAACTGAGAATCATTACAAAGTATCCAACCTTTTTCACATTTAAGATCGGCAGTGTAATGTCCAGATGTTGTGTAAGGACCATCATGGAAAATTATTGCTACTGCTACAAAAGCCCTTCCTGATATTGACTTGCTACAAAATGTTTTATTAAAGTTTCACATGTTCTTCCATCAGCTGTACAACGTTGAATTATTAAAATTATATATTGTCAAAATCTTTGTAAAAATAATGTTGATAACATTTATGATTTGCATTGGCTGCCCTCCATGTTCTGATTTGCCACTTTAACTAGTTTATTGAAAGACACTGATTTACAGTCTGGCAATGTCCAATGTATAAATCTTTCAGTGTTTATGTTAGTGCTACATGTATACATAACATTTTCACAATGATGCTCCCATTTATAACAAAGGCCAAAAACGTTTTGAATTTTTATACCTTCATTTTCCAATATGGTAAGCATATACATTAGAAAATCCTAAGCATCTTGTTGGTTATTTTGCGTGAATTGTGTAGAACCAGAACATACATGCAAAAGATTATGAATATCACAAACACTTTGTATTTTACTTTTATCAGTTCTCATTTTTTCATGAACAGAATGCTGCAAGGAACAAAATCTTTCTTCCCGATTCTCTATAATTTGCTCTTGCAAACCTTCAAGTAAAAAACAACATTGACCACTACATTAGCATAGCAGTTGACACCTGAACTATTTTCAAACTGATAACCAACAATCTCTTCAACAGTATCCTTTTACTTTTTGCTTGCATTCACAACATTATCTTCTTTTTTTCCCTTCTCTATGCCTTCACTACAAATGTGCTCATATCTTCTTTTTCTTCCTACTACAAGCTTTTCAAATACAATATATTGACCTAAATTAGGAGCATGAACTCTTCTTAACTGATTATACTCTTTTACACAGTTTGCATCTGCAGTAACCTTTGTGTCATCAAAATCAATCAAAAACAAACCAGATAAAGTTTTGACTCGTGACAAAGCAACATATGGCATACCCTCTTTAAACACAGTATTTCCAATGTTCATCAAAGTACCTTCACTGCATGTGCCAGAGAAACTGGAATTTGTTTTTTACGGACATATAAATCTTTATCAGGCAAAAAAACAAACTGAACAACGAGCAATTTGTTTTACTTCTTCAATCTGATCAAATTTAGTTTTTAAAAATTCAATACCATCTTTAGTCGGATAATTAACAAAATCCACAACTTTTCTCATCGCTCCATTAACGAAACCTTTTTCTACATCCAAATTACGCCTTAAAATTTCCCGGCAGTTCCTACATACATATAAATACTTTTCTAAACCAGCAGTTTTAGATATCGATTTTTCTAAAGAATCCAACTTTGTTTTCAACTTTTCTGTCAAAATAATAGTGATTCTTTCATGCTCACTTTTATCAATGGCTTCCATTTTTATTATTTCTTCATTTTCCAGCTTCAAAAGTTGTTTGTTGAATATAGAACACTCACGCAATGTTGGCATTGAGCAGATTACAGATTTGTTTTCTGCAATTTTCCTATGTATTTTCTCAGGAACTACATTTTCATTTGGAAACGAATTGGAAAGTAATCAACTCTGCAAAGCTACTCTGCCATGTTTGTCAGTACGCCAATTCTTATATCTTGAAGAATAATTCCATAATCAACATCATTTGCCTGTTCCATATTTGTAATGAGTTCCTTGTATTCAAAATATGAGCAAATGTTTACATTTCCTACACTACCCAGAGACTTTCTGGTGTCTTCATGCACAAGTGTTTTAAATACTGCTTGTCCTTTTACGGGAGTAAGTTGCAGTAGATCTACAAAAACTATGACATGATTTCCTCCAAATAACACGTCATACTCTGTTTTAAGAATTTGCTGCATTATTAATGCACAAAAGCAAGCATTAAGTTTGCGACCATGCTTACCTCATTAATAATCAGACGTTTCATTTTCTTCAGCACTCTTGAAACTTCACAACAAGCTTCCCCAGATAGCTTGTGATATTCCAATTTGTTTTCATGCTCAACAGATGGCATCAGTAAACGATGTAATGTAATTTCTTAAACGTTGGGTGCTGCTAACCCAGTTGGAGCAGTTACAACACAAGACAAATGTGACTCAGTTGTTTTCTGTAGATAACTGGTGATTACTTTAAGAAACGTTTTCCTGTTCCAGCTTGTCCAATCACATACATTCGGATAGGTTGAAAAGATGTGCATGTGCATTCTTTCTTTTCATGACGAAATCCATGATCAATCTGTTGTCTCACTTGCTGATATATTTCTTTCTCTTCAATATTTAGTTGTTCTTCCAAGTTTGCTAAGTCCGTTACATCATCTTGAGCTTGATGCATTACTGTTTCCACCTCATTCATGGCGATTGCTGCTTCATTTTCAACAATTGGTTGTCCTAGTGGATCTTGACTGAGCGCGGCAAAACTTTGACTGTCTTCAGAACTGTCTCTAGTAATCTCTGCTGCAATAGAAGCTTCTTGATCCATTTCATCTTTCAATATTTTTACATAATTTGCAAAAACAGTGCATTGTATGGTATCTTTACAAGCATTGACAGAATCTTCGTAGCTCTGAAATTCTCCAAGTAATTCCAATTCTGAACGCCATGGTTTGAACAGTTGCATAAGGGCTAAATTGTAAAATACCCTTTTGTCAGCAGTGTCACAACTCAGCTTCCTATGGTTAATCAAATTTCCTTTCGTTTGTTTCGCCAAACATCCTTTGAAACCAATTACTGCATATTTTCCATTATTGATGTTCTCTGTAGTATTCCGTTTAAGAGTGTAGTTTTGCAGCACTTCATAGAGACACATGTTCTCAAGATGATGATTTCTGTTTGGGTAATATGTGTCCAACATATTCGTTTTCAAAATATCTGTAATTTTTGGATCTTTTTCTGGTAAATATTAAGACCCAGACTCACCTAAATAATTATTCTAGATTTGGAGTATAGACTTGCAGTTGATAACTGATCTGAGCATTCATGTGCTCCAATTTCCCGATGGGATAACATCTTCAAACTGAAACTGTATCATTTCTTACTTAGACTCTTTTCATGAGAAATCTCTTCCCACATTTCTTTCAATTCCGTCTTTTCTGATTTTGTAATGTATTACATATCGAGCAGCAGCAATAGCATTTTCCGCAACATACTGAATATCCATGTTAGCATTCCACATGGACAGAATTTATTGTATTTATGTATTTATATCATTTCTAAAGCACCTGAATCACCCCACATGGGGTACATCCACGCTAAGAATAACCGCATTGTAGTCATTTATGTATTTTGACTCTTCGCTTCTTCTTAAATTGTAGGTATGTTTTGGAGACTTTCTTGTGATGACATGTCGCATAGCTGACATAAAATTGTTCACTCTTCCTTTGGATATTACAGGACGTGGAAATGAAAAACGACATTTGGTATAGAACTTATCCTTAGACTTGTACTTTTGTCAGCAGTATTTTCCACATCGATGGCTTTGGAACCGTTAGACTTGTTGTCTTAAGTTGCTTTCGTCTGTACTTTTGGGTTCAGCACATGTGGCATATTCTTCAATAAAAGACAAAACTGTATCATCTGAATCTTTTCCGAATTTTGGGGCATTCTTAATCCATAATAGCATATGTATATGAGGAGCACCTCTTACTTGATACTCCTTTCTCCAAAAGAAATTCACAACTTCTCCAAGAGGAGGATTTTTATTATTGCAGATAAAAGACATCATAGCTTCAAATCTATGATTAAAATACCAGCATACATTAACAGTATCCAAAGAGCACAATTCTCCAGGTGTCTTGTATTCAATATCTTTTATAGTGGAATTTGCCTCTTGAAGAAATTCAAGTAAATCATCCCAAGTGTCCTCAGCACAGCTTAGGGTAAGAACCATGTAGGAGTTCCTACGTTCCGTAGCATACATTTCAGTTCTCCTTGACGACAGTACTTATATTCATTAGTGCCATGCTGACATGCCATTAGATTAATCAGCTGAGATTCTAAATGATCATCCCTCTGGTGCACTTTATCCATAAAATCTGTTGGAGAACATTTTGCAGATGTACCCCTGTTTTCAATATGTGACTGACTGCATATGAAAGTCCAGACAAGTCACTTTCAAACAAAAGATTACATATATAAGGGATATATTGTCCAAATCTTTGATCTTCTGCATATAATCTTGTTGTACGATATTCATATGCAGAAATTTGCACAGATCGTTCATCATATCTTCTTCCTTTTCCTGTTGGAAACAACTGCAGAAAACAACGAGCTTCCAAGCTCTCTTTCCATACACTCATGGGACTTCCCTTTGCTTTTTTCATTTGAAACAACTCAATAGTGTTGCCCATCACTTCTTTTGAATGAAGTGGATGTACACTGTAAGTTTCATAGATTTCTTCACTGCTTGACTTATCCACTTTTTCAATTTGTCCACTTGACGTTTCAGTATCGTCTGCTAAAAGTATTTATTCTTCTCTGATATTCACATTTTTATAGTACTCATTGTTTTTATTAAATATAAAGTCGCCTTCTGCACTTTCCGAACATCCACTAACTCCTGCCAGATTTTCTTACTCTTAGTAGGAACGCCATAAATGAGAATAACTAGTGGTTCATTTTCGACACACTCTACACCAATAGTTTCAACAGTTTTCTTTAAATCTAATGGTAAATATAACACTCTTCTTTTTAATCATCTCTGTAAATCTGAAGGAGGCAATTTACCTGTTTTAGGCTCCATACGAACATACGAACAATACACTAAAACAGGTATACACATTGAATGAGAATAGACTCATAGGTATTGAAATCTATCAGTTCTGGAGAAATAGCAGCCAACTCTAGATTATTATGGACAGCTGTAGAGGGCATTTTATTCTCATCTAATTTGTTATAACAATATTTACAAATACGCTGATCAGAACCCAAATCAAAACAATTTTTTACCAACAAATAAGTTGCACATTCCTTCCACATATCATTATTTTCTCTTTCACTTTTTAAATACAGATCAACACTCTGATTTTTACAGTGAGTTCGCCTGCAACAAATACAAGAGTAATTTGGCCTTTCACCTGAAATCACTCTAAACTTTGTAATTTGATCTTCAAATGTTTTTGTAAAATTATGTTCAACATTCTCTTCAACATTTTCTTCTATTAATGTCTGATTTTCTGCACTCTCTTGTTCAGGACCAAAGTAACAAAACTCAATATCATCACAAATCTTCTACACATCTGAAACTGACCCATGCAAAAGAGCACTGTTCAACTCATTTAACTTTAGTGCTGGACTTTTTGCATAATACATTCTTCTGACTAACTTCCGCATTTAAGTATGATGTACTGCCAACATCCTGAAATGATGAAAAACACTTTGACATACTTTTCTACAAAGACAAGCCAGAGAATGACCAGTATTTTTTCTCACTCTGCAAGTGTCTGGTTCTTGCAACATCTTAATCTTTTGCTTAACACTTTTTTTTACTATATTCTCGTCAGACATTACGTAAAAGATCAATAGATTCTTGTTGTACACTACAAATACTACTGCAATCCCAAGTGTACACTGGGGCTTTAGCACGTCTGCCTAGAACTTCAACAGCTATCACTTCTTCTGCATTACTGGGAACCATTTTTTCTTTGTGAATTGGACAAACATTTATAACCTCATAAGCTCGACCACTGGTGTCAACTGCATGCAACAAATCATTGGTCATTAAAGAAAGGCTCTGAACTTGAACTGTGTTTCCATTCATCAAAGAAACATCACAAAAATTAGTTCTGTTCATTACTCTTTTCCTCTTACTTTTGACCTTCATTGAATGGATTGGTTTATCTAGTGATCGAATTCTGTTTAACACTAAAATAAATAGTTTTCTTTTTACTTCAAAAGCCTTTTCAACAATGGAGTCAATATGCTTCTTCTTTTTATAAAATAGTGATCTCTTTTTATATTTCTTCAAAGCTTTCAGCAAATTATGTACTACTCTATTATAAAATATTTTCTTTCGAATTGATTTTCTCTTCTTTTACCAAACGTTGATTTTTTGATTCTACCTTTGCTTTCTTTACTGTCCTATTATTTCGACTTTTGTTTTCTCGTTGAAGCGTCATCACTGGTTTCAACATTTTGAACCTTCTATTTTGGTCTAGAAACTTTTTTAATAAACTTCTTAGTAATCTTACCAGAAGATTTTCTCTTTTTGCCCACAATATGTTGCTTATCCAAAACTTGTTGTTGAGTTTTCTTCAAGTAAATATCCTTTAGCTCTCTTTTTCTTTTACAACCTTTTTCAAGCATGATAACTTTATTTTAATGATGATAAACAATATCCGTAAAAAATAAACATAAATACAAGTGTATTACTAATCTTATCAATTATATTTTTCTATTACTATGCAAACACATTCTATATGGATACTGACAGAGGAATTTTATACCTTAAATACAAATGTGAAAGTGGTTAAACTACACCACATACATATTGCATAGGATTTTGAAGCACTCTGTGCCCTAAAGCCTGGCTCACAATATGAGTACATGCATACTAACTGAATAATTTGAATAGTACAAGAAAAGACACTAAGTGAATTTATAACTAGTTGAGTTTTACTTTAATGAATGGATTAACATAGTACTGAAAGATTTACTATGGCATTGCAAGATCAGTGACAGAGTGTTTGCTGTAGTGTAGGTATACTGACTAGAGAATTGTAGGCCTGAAACACAACTGTAAATGTGATAGACATAGTGCATAGGAGTTTAAAACAGTTCATGTCCTAAAGCATGTTCTTTTTTTTTTTTTAAACAGAGAAATGTGCACAGGGTGCATGGATCCGTCGTAAAAAAATAAAAACAAAGTACGGGCTCCTCTGCTTGTTTAAAAATTAGCTACCTTGGGAGGGCCAAATCCCGGGGTCTAAAATATTACATTTCATTGGGGTTCAGAGGGGCCCTGTAGCCCAGGGGCCACCATTCCTCAGTGCTACAAAATAAATGTGTGGGGGGACTAAAAGGTACTCCCCAGAAAAAGGGGACGGGCTTAAAGATCCTGTCCAACTCCGGAAACCACTACTCTTCGAGACTTTGAAAAACAATGGGTCAGATGGCTCAAAGGTCCCTCTAAGCCCCGCTGATCACCACCCTCCGGGGCTTTTTATATTGTTGGAGAGAGGCCGTGTGGTGCCCATTCTGGAGTAGTCGAAAGCCGTGGGGAACACCACCCACCAGGACCGGCTCCTGCTGTGTCTCCTGGTGTCTACCCCGGGACACTGCTGTTTGCTATGGCAGGGTGGAGTCAAGGTTCCCACTGTGTCATAGCAAACTTGAGGGCATATTAACATGTGCCATTTCACCGCAATTTAAAAAAAAAAGCCAAAAATGGGGTGAAAATGATATTGCCCTATTTACTAGGTGACGATAAGATGCATTAACGCATGTTAGCAGCCGGTTTGGTAACGGCTGCCCTCGTATCTCCAATGAGTTGCAATGTAAAAGTTCCCAGAGGCAAGGTACATGTTCCTATGACAATAAAAGAAAGAAGAGGGGAGTACGACAATAGCGTTGTATTTACAAGGTAACCCTGCACTTGAGGAGCGATACCAATACTCTTGCTAATTGCGGTTTATTCAGGATCCTTACATGGGCTCTGAAGTAGACTTAAGCATGTTAAATATTGAAGGTGGATTGATACTTGATAACTCAACACCAATAACAAATTTTAAGCACTTATGTGTCTGCAAACACATAAAGCAACCAAATGCTTTCCAAATCCACACTTACTCACAGTGTGTTTCTAGACAAATAAAACCATCCTTTCACTTTACCAAAAAACATTTACTAAACTACAAGTGAGATGACTGCACACATCCTGCGGAGCAGATCTACAAGAAAGTGCTGCAGCGCATCACTGCAAACGCTTCAGCTGCGCCACGCAACGGCACTTTCAGAGCAGAGGAATGCAACATAAGTACAATGATATTTCCCATTCCTGTGGTCTCGTCTGTGCTAGCGCAGAAACAGCTGCCATGCGTTGACGCAGGCACACATGTAATTCTAGACAAGAAACACTACTACCTGGATTTTACCAGGAAAAACACATTCATTATATTAAAAACAAAAACTCCACATAAAACTCTTCACAAATTACTAATTTACCTTTCAAATTGATTTGTAGATTAAGAAAAATGTCAGTAACATACCAGATTTTTTATAGAGAATCTTTGTACTGAACTGCTTAGCAAAACCAAAAAATGGCAGTTTCCCCTCTCATTCTGCACACATATACATGTAAATATCAAATCATATTGCTTCCCAAATTAATTCAAAATCTAACACACATTTTAGCCCTTTCCAATTGACATAAGTTGGAACCCTACCCCCAATCTGCTTACTGCCCCTTACCATGGTAACAGTACATGGAACACTGAACTAAGCACACAGGTCACAAGTTCAGCACACAATGTTGCTATTGCAAACAGCAAGTGTGCTTGACTTTTTAAAATATCACCTTATCTAATGTAAATTTCCACTCAAACAGTTTTTCTTTACCCAATAAGAAATATGCTTTTAAAAAACAGAAACATGCTCCCTACTTTTTCAGACTAGAATGATTTTAAACAGCCAATCATTTCTATTGCTTTTTCAAAACTACACCTTATCCACCATTTTAGAAAAATCTTAAACTACACCTTATCCACCATTTTAGAAAAACCTTACTTTTCAAACTGTCATTTCATTTACAGAGACCATCTCAGTGCATCCAGACCTCCTTTCCAGATGCTTAGAGTGTGGATTGTGGGACACAGCTATAATTTCTGGAGCCAAAGGTATGCAGAAAATGGAGCCATTGACAAAGACCTAGGTTTGCAAAATGTAGACATTAAATGGATTGGACAGAGAGGGTTAAAGTGGCACCAATTGATGTCATTGGTTAAATCCGTTTTATATCTCCAACACCCTGACCTCATAATTGTGCACTGTGGTGGCAATGACCTAGGCACGTTGACTCCGGTAGGTCTGAAAATGCTTATGAAGGACACCTTTGGAGAATTTATGTCACTTTTCCCCCAAACTGCCTTTGTGTATTCTAACATATGCCAAAGGCAGAAATTGAACTGGTCCATTGTATGTTGTCCACAGATTGAGACAGCTAGGAAACATGTCAATAAATATGTTTCTGCTTCTCTCCGAGATTATAGAATGGGGTCCATTTACCACAACAATCTGGTTTCAATATGGATGGCATCTATAGGACAGATGGTGTCCATTTTACAGATGAGGGTAACAGAGTCCTACTCTTGAACTTTAGACTCTACATAGATACTAATTTGTAAGTACCAAAATCTCTCAATACACACAAGGGCTCTTTTTAGAGGCACCCAAAATCTAAACACATAAGCTTCATGTATATCTGAAAAATGTTACTTTTTTTCCCCTTGCAGTCAAGCACCTGACACGTTAAAGTCATGCACCCAATGCGTGCAAACCAGGGAGCCATAGCAAACAGAAATGGTGGTCCCTAGGACTGGACGTTTTTATTTTTTCACAGCAGATCCATACACCTAGCAAACATTTCTCCAATTTAAAAAAAGAAAAGAAAAAAAATCTTTTTTGGGACCCCCTAAGCAGGTCTAGGGGGTCAAAAAATGTCTTACCTTTCCCCTTTATATGTTTTAAACACTTGTTCCACTAATTTCTAGATCCTCGCTTCTGCTGAGGCACAAAATGGCTGCCAACACTTCCTTGTTTTGATTGTTGCCAATCAATTGACAGCCATTCAGCATTCATTACATGATCGGGGCGGTGCGCTTATAATCCCCGAAAGATGCGCGGATCCACCTAGGCCATAGATATATATGTACATTTAATTGTAATTTTCTATGGAACTACTGAACGGATGTACACCATATTAGCAAAAGGCACGAGTCTGAACTAAGGTCTACCACTTTGCCAAATTTGGTGTAATTTTGTTCAGCCGTTAAGGCTGTAGCCATGATGAACGGTACCTATGGAAAATTGCATGGGAAAAACAATTTTTGGGACCCCCCTTTTTTCACAGCCCCCGCTTCACGAATCAGCCCAGAGCGCCCCACCAGTTTTGACAATTTTGCGAAGACTCGTCAACCAGCGCCGAAGGTATTCCAAATAGAATGTTGCGGATATCCTATGGAAAATAGGTCCTAAATATAACTACCTACTGACGACTGCCAGTAGGATATATATATATATATATATATATATATATATATATATATATCAAAACCAGAGCCTCCTCCAAAGTAGAAAAAGGTACGGCACACTCTGGGGCGAAGGGTAAATGCTTTATTAAACTTCATGCGCGTGGCGCTTGCAGTCCCTCGAAACGCTTGGGCAGACGCGTTTCAAGCCAGCCAGTGGCTCTCATCAGTGCCTTGTTCCAGGGGCTCCGCGCTCTCTGTTAATGGAAAACCAGATGCAGCTGAATGGAAACCGCTCCCTCTTGTAATCATGCTCCTCCTCCAATGGGTGTTGCGCTGGCCACTCGCGCTTACTCCCTGCCAGGCAAAGGGATGCTGGTCAATGTAGTCCAAGTGGAGCGTCTGTGCAGTGACAGCGCGACCTCCCCACCAAGTGGTGTCCATCATTGAGGAAATGGACCGCATTCCAGCTCGAGTGCCCAGCAGGAAGCCAAAAGTCATTTACCCATGCTCCTTGTTCAGGCGAACAGCCTCGCCTCCTCTCTCCCCATTGAAGCCTTGACATGCCAGTCTGACAGCCAACGCCGCTAGGGGGGGCTCCGTGGTATTTGCAGTTCATGCAAGCTTTCTTTGCTGGTCTTCACACTATATATATATATTCAATGAAAAAACCATTGGTTATAGAACATATATAGTTAGGAATTTGCATTTACAAAACCTTCAAAACCTACTAAATCCTTCATCCAGACATTTATACACTCATTCTTCAATATGTAAGACATATTTTAACTTTACAGAAACATACAGTCACTGGATGTTGTCATCAGTGATGTCATTTGAGTTGTCATCAGTGATGTCATCAGTGATGTCACTGACCATGTCATGAATGATGTAATATGTGACATCATCAGCAGTGGATTGCGGGTGCGCGATATATAGTTAGCGCATCTAACTATATATGGAATTTCAATGGTTTTATGCGAGTAAAATAAGGTTTTGGAAATGCAAATTCCTAACTATATATGTTCTATAAGCAATGGTTTTTTCATTGAATTTTCAAGGTTTTGTAAATGCAAATTCCTAACTATATATGGACTATAACCTATGGTTTTTTCTGTGAATTTCAATGGTTTTTTAATAGCAAATATCAAAAGCTGTCAAATGTCAAGTACGTGATAGGTAAAAACGTTTTCGTGTTTATGCACGCTGATGTGCTTTGAACGCTGCCCCCCCCCCCCTCCCCTCTTTTCTCTTAGTAGTACTCTCTCTTTGCAGATAGTGAACGGTAGTTAACGCAGACCTTTACCCCCGTTGTAATCCGTCGTACCTGCTTGTCTCTCCATTTGATTGATTGTTATCCAAGCATTTACTGTTTTAGAATTGGTTCTCTTTGGATCATTCTCTATTTACAAACAAGCACAAAGTCGCAATACTCTGTTTAGTCTTTGCAGATAGTGAAAAATCGTGTAAAAAAATAAAAGTAATCAAGCAAAATCAGTAGACCACTAATTCGATCTCTTTTTGACCTCGGTAAAATACAAACATTAGGAACAACCCTTCATGAGAAATACGAAAATAGTGAAATGAACTGAGCTCCACACCATGAGGGCTGCAAGACAGCTCGACTCCGCCACCCACCCCGCCCAAAATAACGACAAACCCTATGCAAATATTATAAATATAGACAACACACCAGCAAAGAAACAGGGTAAAACATTTTATTAAATAACTATTTACATAACTATTTTATACTTTTTGTTGCCCGATCCGGCTAGCTCAATCGATCGAGCATGAAACTCATGCACTGATAGCAAGCGTTGAGAGTTTGTAGAACGATTGCTTCAGATTTTCTACATACGGTGTAGTGGCGCGAACTGGGAGGGGGCGTTTGGATCCTGCCCCTTCCCCAAATAAGATTTTCATACGTGAGTGTTCGTTCATGCTTTTGGTCCCTGAGTTGCTTCGATGTCACTGCCTTACACAAATGGCATAAGTCCTGGATGTTGAGTGCCATACTTCAGAGTTCTAAGCAGCGCTTGTTACACTGTTTAAACCTTATTTGCACCTGCTGCAGCTTCACTATTCAAAGTAAGTGGGGTCCGTTTGTGGACCTGACTGCATTGGAAAACAATGTGATACGGTGCCTCCCTAAACCGCTTGACGGAGGCCCCCGAGGGACGGTGAGATGGCGCGGACTGAGAGGGGGCGCTTGGCTCCTGCCCCCTCCCCAAGTCGTGTTGCCCTGGTGTGGCCTGAGATCGCCCCCGACATAGGCGGCCGGCTCCCGGGGTCCGGCGGAATTTTTTTGCTTTTTGATGACTCTTCCATTCTGGACCTTGTCCCACAATCCGTTTGACCTGAAGACACGCTGTAGTGGGGCGCCCCTTTACCGTTTTAGTTGCCATTCCGCCCGCTTTTGGTACTCTGTGCCTCTTCCGCCATTCAGCTGTTTACCGCCCGCTCTTGCGACTACAGCGTCTCGCTCACCATGTAGTTGAGTTGCTCCCGCTCTTAAGATTTAACCGAACTTTTTGGACTGCTGAAAGAGGTTGTATTCCAACCGCTGGTTGGTGGAGACATTTTGACTATATTCTGGACCTGCGTTGTCGCGTAATGCGTCATATGACGCGCCGCGTTAGCGCACCCGGAAGTGCTCCGGTGCGCAAGGCGCAGCTTCCCGGAAACGATCCAGAGCGCGCCGCGCAGCGCGTAACGTAAGCATAACAGGTCATGTGACTTGTTAATAAAACTTTTCATTGGTTCATTTTACTTTTGTTTTCCTAATGATGTAAGACTAGGTCATGTGACCTAAAAATAACACTTTTCATTGGATTAAAACATTTTTTTTCCCAAACGATGAAAGCCCCACCTTGTTTCTGGATGTTTCAGACTGAAGCTGGCGTCACCATGAGAGCACCACCATCTCGTAGCTCCGTCGTGGCCATTCCGCAAGCAATCATGGCAGCCGCTCCCCACCGGAAGCCTGCGGGAGTCGAGGGCCCCCAAGACTTTTGTAGAATCTTCAAGGCTGAGGGGACGCTTTCGAGAATGGGACCCAAGCCCTGGCAGACAAGCGTCCGAGTTCCAAAGTGTCCCAGGGCCATTTTACTGGACCAGGCCCAAATCCGAAGAGCCGGCCGCCATTTTAAGAGTCCTGTGGCAGCCGCCTATCGCTGCACCGCAAGAGTGGGAGCAACTCAACTACATGGTGAGCGAGACGCTGTAGCCGTAAGAGCGGGCGGTAAACAGCTGAATGGCGGAAAAGGCACAGTGTAGCAAAAGCGGGCGGAATGGCAACTGAAACGATAAAGGGGCGCCCCACTACAGCAGACGAGCCTCCGCCATGTGCTTCACAACTGCATACGTATCTCGTGATATCAAGGTTGGGCAACCAGTACACAACAAGCAGTTACGAGTCCCATTTACACCGGAGCCATTTTGGGCGCGGCCGGGCAGGTCCAGGATCTAGTCAAACATAACAAATGAGGCTGACGTCTCTGAAGCAGTTGACGCACAGCAGGACATAGCAAATAAACATGAAGTCTCTAAAGCTGTTAACTCACTGCAGGACAAAACAAGTGAACCTGAAACCTCTGGAATAATTGTCGCTCAAAAGAACAACACGCAAAACTCTGTAGAGCCTGAAGAAAGAAAAACAGAAGGGCACTGTAGTTTCAGACACACTTAACACTAATGACTAAACAAAGATATCGTCTGTTTATGAAGCAGTTATCATATAAACAGAATTGACAAAGAAGTGTGCAGACACCAATGCTATTAAGAAACACAAGAAAATCCCTACTGCATCAGCATTCTCGGAAGAGGTTGACACAGATAACATCTTAAGGAACAAAGAAAGACAAAATAAGGAAGTTATCACTTTAGTTTTTTCATCAGCTAGCGACAGCAAGAAACACATTGTAATGTAGATTAGAGAGGCTACGGATGGATAAATGAATTATCAAAAGAAATGGCTACTCCCCCCTTTAGCAGATTAGCTAAATCTTTGCGTAATTTGGACATTAAAGTTATATTATTGTTGTTGTTGTTGTTATGGTTATAGTTCTGGTTAATTTCAGCAAGAAACACATTGTAATGGAGAATAGAGAGGCTACGGATGGATAAATGAATTATCAAAAGAAATGGCGACTCCCCCCTTTAGCAGATTAGCTAAATGTTTGCGTAATTTAAGCATAAAAGTTATATTATTGTTGTTGTTGTTGTTATCGTTATAGTTCTGGTTAATTTCCATTCAGAGTGTCCTACACAGCACCACTCTAGGTAAACACTACTTTATGTAAAACCTGCACTTAGTTGGTCACCATGGGGTTTAAAGAAGGGATGGTTCTTCACCTGGGTGCCGTCCACAACTCAGCACGTTGTGCTGCCTTGGGACTATTCGCACAAAAGACAGCTTCGGACCATTGTTGTTTTTTTTTGTCAAAAAATGTTTAAATATATTTACAGTTTTTGTTACGTTCGTTATATTTAAAAGTTAATAAAGTTTTATAAGCCTACTTTTTTGGAGTACTATATATTATTAAAAAATCGGGAGAATGGGGCCTTGAATCGGGTTATTGTCATGTGTGGCTTTGCAAGTGTACTGCTACAGGATCGGACATTTCAAACTCAAATGCACGTTCTTTTTCTTACCTTTCCGAAGCATGGAGCGCAATAGCAGGCAGAGAAAGGGTGATGCAAGTGTTGAACACTGCCTGGCCTGGCAAGTTGCTGGCAGTGCCCCCCCCCCCCCGCCCGCTCCTGAAAGAGGGCACACACACACCGCCGCCCCGAGTACTTCACAGATCTTTAAAAGACCATGCGCTTGTTCATGAGGCTTAAATGGTTTATCACCCCTTCTAGAACCCCTGCATCGACCCTCTGACGTTTCCTGGAAGAATTAGCACGTAACACAATACCAAGCCCTGTCAGCTGAAACCCCCGAGGAATCGTGGGGCATATTATCAAGGGGGTTTAATTCCGCTTTTTTGGCTTTAAAAGCCAAGAAAGCGGAGATAAAATTATCTCCCTATTACCAAGCTGTCGCTAACACCAGTTAGTGACAGCTAAAAGGAGATAGCGACCATCTTGGGCCCCGCTTTGCATGTCAGTGATATCTATCACTAATGACATGCAAAGTGGGCGTGCCAAGATGTTAGCGACTGGAAACAGTCCCTTACATCGCTATCTCCTATTACCAAATTTTGGAGATATTCGCGCTAAGCGCGAATATCTCCACAAGATAACACCTGCCCTGAGCAGTTCTTAGCCATGTTATCCAATTGGAGGTGGATAACATGGCTAAGAGCATTTGCTGGATAATGCATGAATATCGCTGACTTTTCAGCGATATTCATGGATTGCGGCCGTTTTTTATCGCATTTGCGAGCAGTTCTTAGCCATGTTATCCAATGGGAGGTAGATAACATAGCTAAGAGCATTTGCTGGATAATGCATGAATCTCGCTGTCTTTTCAGCGATATTCATGCATTGCGGCCGTTTTTTATCGCATTTGCGATAAACCTTGCTAATAGCAAGGTTTATCTGCGATAAAAATCGCCGATGTGCGGCGATAATTTTTGTCTCTAAACAAGTTAGAGACATAAATTATCGCTAGTTGTTGGTAATATGCCCCCGGGTTTTTGCTTGCAGGAATCGGGAGGCGGGAGACTAGCACTGAAATCAGTAGTCTCACGCCTGAATCGGGAGGGTTGGCATGTCTGGATTCTCTACAGCTAGGGCCATAAACTACATCCGCAGAGCTAGGTGATAGCCTGGGACCGGCCTGGCATCTAAAATGGCTGCCGTGCACGACAAAATTGTGGCATTGGAAAAAAGGCAAGATGGCGCAAACAATGTTTATCAATAAGGATTCATTTATAACAAAATATTTTATCGCACTGACAAATTGGTGGTCAACACTTCCTGATTTCCTTCGAATCGAACGTTAACAGACGTCACGCAGCAAAAAAAAAAAAAAGCTCACGCACAGCCGCTGGAAGACATGTATCAACATATATGAGCCTCCTCAGCCACCCTCAGAAAACATAAGGGATTAGGATACGTCTCCCGCACCCCCTTATACCTAGTAATTTAATTAAAACGAAGCACAAAATGGTCTCCCGCACCCCCTTATACCTAGTAATTTAATTAAAACGAAGCACAAAATGGCGAATTCCCGTTTCGCTACCAGTTTGCGGCCCAGTTCGCGGCCCGGGAAGCGCTTCTACCGTGAAAAATATATATTTTTTTATTTTCCCCACGGGACCCTTTAAAAACCCCAACAACATTCCTAAGGGGTCAAGAGGGGTATACCTTGCCCCCTTTCATTAAATTCCCCCTTCGTTTTTCACCTCTTCTTCTCTCTCGATCCTACCGAGAGATAAGATGGCGGCCGCTCCGGACTGTTTAGAATGTTGACAGACACCGGGGAGCCAATCAGCTTCGCATCGCAAAGTTCCGTTTCGCGACAAGTAAGCGGACCGGAGCGCAGCCCGGAGCGCTGTTACAGATATATATCTTGTTTTGAACGTTAATTTCTCAAAATCCACTGGAGCACATATATTGAGACCTAGCAAAGGCACATCAGGCTAACAGTCCCTACAATTTTGCCAAGTTTCGTGCAAATCCATTCAGCTGTTCGAGCTAAAAGTGAGGCCAAACGCCCTATGGAAATTAACATGGGAAAAACGCGTTTTGGGACCCCCTTTTTTCTCGGCCCCCCCTTGACGAAACCCCCCCAAATTTACGGGGGCTGCTCAGAAACAAAATGTGCCGTTTTCCTGAAAATTTCAGCCGATTCCGTCCACAAACGCCAAAGTTATTAGACATAGAATTTTCAAAAGTTCCATAGACAAATAATCCTAACTATATATACCTACTGGCGACACGCCAGTAGGTAATATATATATATATATATATATATATATATATATATATATATATATATATATATATATATATATATGCAAAAAAGAAGAAGAGAACTCCTGTTAGAGCACTCTCAACACCAGCGACACTCTAGATATGCTCGCCTCAGACATTTGAGGCGAGCATATCTAGAGTGTCGCTGGTGTTGAGAGTGCTCTAACAGGAGCTGCTTTCCACCTAAACTGAGAACTACCCAAAGTTCCCTTTTTCTTTTTTGCATAATTTATGCATCACTCTATGCCTGAAAGGGTTTTGTTTGAATTGGTGTTTCCGCAGGAAGAGGAGGAGCGAGGCGCGAATCAAGAGGCGAGAGCGGTGGAGATCAGTGGTGCCGGTGAGCAAAAACTCCGTCAGCGCTCCCGCCCCGGCCCGGTCCCCTGCTCCATCAAGCCGCGATTAAGCTGCGACTAAGCCCCGCTGCGGCACCGCACTACGGGCGCCGGGACCAGCTGGCGAGCAAATAAGCAAACTCCCCACTGCTTCTCACAGCCGCCTCCCATCTCCTGCTTCGATACTGCGGTGGGTCCCCTCCTCCCCGTCTTGCACCGTCCAGATCTGCGGACCAGCGGACATCTACGGGAGCAAGGACGTGAGGGCTGAGGCGAGGGCTGAGGTTTGAGGCACGGTTTGAGGCACGGGGAATTTGTCTGCCAGCCCCGTGGCGCTTAACTGCATTTGCATTACAACACAGCAACTGCTGGATCTCAACTTTGCTCTTTAACTCTCCTTCAGCATACTTTGGCAACTGGCATTTCCTAAGAGTCCCTGAAAGCTACATCAGAGGCCTCGAGTTCCCAGCCATCCACCATCCATAAGCCACAGAGGTGAGAGCTTAGTTGGGCGCATGAGAGCGCAGCTGCCGTTAGAGGCAGCTGCTAAGTAAGAGCCGGGGGGCAGTGAGCCAGGCAGGACTGACTAGGTCTATTCCTGCCGGAGGCCCGTCCCCGTGTGCCCGCTCGCCATTCTATTTTTGCTTTTGCTACTTACTATTGCTGCCTATTGCGGTCCGCCTTATCTGAAAGGCTTCCCTCAAAAGCTCCTCAAAAGCTTGTGTGACTAAAGTGTCAAAAAAAGCACCTTTTAAACGCAGCGCATCAGAGACTTTCATGATTCTGAAAAACTGCGGTTGACAAAAGCATCTTCTCAAGTGACTAAAGTGCCAAAAAAACCTTTCTAAACTCAGTGCACCAGAGACTTTTAAGATTCTGTCAAACTGCGGCTGACTATTACACCTCAACTATCACCTTATTCTTTAATCACTTTGCAGCCATTTTTTAAATCTGAAGTGACACTGGCTTCCTGACACCTCGTTTATCTGTTATTTCACCGCAATGCGCACTAGGAGTAGCTCTCAACCACTAAATACAAATCGTCCTCACAAGTCCGCCAAGCGCCAGAAGTCTAAATTGCTATATCCACAAGAGACTGGTAGGGGCCCCCAATTTCCCCCTCGTCAACTGCACTTGGAGCGAGCGGAAGAGGTGGCCCGAGACCTTTAAAGACCTCACTGGGACACTTAAAGGGTGATAAAATGTTACTTAACCACCCGCAACCAGCTCGCTTGCAGCACTCACCAAAAATTAAAAACAACAGTAGTGCTGACATCAGAGAGCACTTTCTTTGGATCAGCAAATTAAACCAAACTGCCCCATATTCTCTTCATGGTATCCATGGAAAGCCTCTCCAACAATCACCAGCGCCGCCAGCGTACCCCGACTCGACGTCCCTTTACCCCGAAATAATCATTCAACGCAAGACCTCAGCTTCTGCCAGTGTACTGGAAAAATCATCACTAAGGCACCCTATTTATGATGTATCACCTCTATTGCCACCACCAGAGCCCCAACCAACTCGGCTAAGCACAAATAAATCGTTTGGAACTCAATGCCCCTTGGTAGCGCCAACTCCATTTGCTTTGCCGCCTACTGAGAGCTCAACCTCAATCCTAGCACCTAAGAAAGACCCACCTACTCCCAAGTGGGAGAATGGAAACTGCAATTATAATGCAGAGAACTCGACATGTGGCAAAGATGACTCTATAAATTGGGTCTCTACGCTTCATCCCCCAGCTAAAGCAGTAAGGCCCTCCCCACTGAAACCTGGCCTAGTACGCGAAGACGCGATAAATCCGCTGAAGAGTCCATTGAATGACCCCTCTCAAATCCACAGTTTCGATCTTCCGTCACAGACATCCACTCCGTTTCTCAGTGGGGCACCAGACTTCGCCCGTGCTAGAAACAGTGATCTGTTTGTGGCGGCAATCAAAGTAAGCCCAACAAGAGGGCTACCAGCAACCGGCAGTAGTTATAATGTTGACATTAAAGATTACAGTCTTATTTTAAGTCAAAACAAAAACTTTCCAAATGAACAAATCAATACGTCCATCAATTTACCCTCGGCTCACAACTCTGCCATTGCAAACAACCCACTCCCAAAAGAACTTGGGCTCGGAGCCACCCAATCCCAACCCAATCCTGGAATTCTAAAAATTGAGGCACTTCTGTCAGTCACCAATGGAGCCCTGAGCTCTATGACTTGCGCGGCCCACATGCACGCTGATAAACTTGACACCTAGATATCTATTCTACAATTGGTGGCTGACTCCATAATTGGAATCGATTTAAAACTGGATCAACTAAATTCGCTTATACGAAGAGCTCAAACGAGCATGAACCAAAGTCATGCACCCGAAGCGAATCCAGCATGGAACTAACTGTAAACGTAAATGTACACCCAAATCAAGGCCATAAAAACTGCATTTGCGAGCCTTTATTGAACAAACTTGAAACTCCACCCGAAATAATGTCCTCGCTAATAGAAGACCTGAGGCTGAAGACCCAAGCTAGACCACAGAGTCTTAGTATTCCCCCCCACTCACCCTCGAACTTTGGAAACTCAAAGGCGATCAGAACCATGCTCTAACAGCCTATCTTTAAAACTGGAACACTCTTAACACTAAATACTCCCTCTGAACACCTCTGCTTTGCGCCTCCGGTCTCTGCTGGCAATCTATGCTCACAAACACCGAATGTCACAAAAATAACCACGCAACTCAATACTGAAGCAAATCCCTCTAACCTATTAAATCACCTTACGCCTGCTATCAAGGTCGACAACGACCAAAAAGTAAGCACCTACCTATCCAGAAAAAATAAGAAGAAATTGAAAAAACTAAATAAAACAAAAAAAAAAGGCAATGCTCTAACACAATGGATTGGACCAAAAGTGGGCAAGTCTTCAACTGAGCTGATCAATAAGGCAGAAAAATTGGCAGCCTCTCAAAAAGAAAAAAAAATTTGGAAACCTCATCGAATTGCGCACAGCCACTAGTAGATCACAAGCCTCCTGGTAATTGCCTAAAGCAAAATAATGGCCTCATAAAACCTTTTGACAACAGCTCCTTGCTTCCAATTGTCGCAGTAGACACACCCGCTATCAAGGACCAAAGTCTAAAAGAAGGAATAGTGGCGGGCGCCTCCCAAATGACTGGTCTGGGAGAGGAAAAAATCCGGTCCAAAGTTAATGCAAATGCAGATAGCTCTGACATTAAAATGCCCTGCCCCTAAGAACCCCCACCAAGTGGCAAGCCACCAAGAATGCCCCATTCTTTAATGATTAAATCAAGCACACAAGCCAACACAGAGTCCCCGGGCATTGACTCTGACGCTCCTATCATCCTTCACAGTTTCAAGATTCTTGTCTTGGACTACAACAGCATAGAAAAATATTGCTCTATCCGGAGTATGAATCCCAGGGACAATGGGATATCTTAAACAGAGGCAATATCCTCAGGCTATGCCTGAATTTGCCGGGCCTAGAAAGCGTGACCTCAATGGATATGGATAATGGATATTGAGACGTGTCCTTCACAGACCCTGTCTTAGGACAAAGAAATGAGTCCACACTGGTAACTTTCTTTAATCCAGAGCATGGGGCCACGCTGATCAAGAATAAAAAACAACTGAATGAATGGGGCAACCAGGCTAGCCCTTATAACAACATCAACTACCTGTCCTTTTTAAAAAAGCTCTCTGACATAGCCAAGCACTCATCCCAGTCATCTTCGATGCTGCGGGGCTTCCGGCAAGAGCCGAAAACAGTCTTATGGACTGAGAATCCACTGCAAGTAATTGCCTCCACAGCTGGCGGCCCACGAAAATGCATATTAAAACCTCATAAATCCGAAGACTGGTCTTGGCTCTCTCAGGTGCTAGGGTAATGCACCGATACCTGTGTGTTGCCACAAACCTAAACATGAGACGGTTCACCATCTAAACATATGCTCTTGGAATATTCGGGGCCTCACACAGGAGAAAACAGAGCGATTAACCTCAGGTCTGTTGAACACCCACAACATCTTTGCCCTACAAGAAACCTGGGCCCTAGAAAATAACATCTGGGAAGACTTTACTGTAATAGAATCCATTGCCACTCCTTCCAAGGTGGGCGGCCACGCATCTGGGGGAGTGCTGATCGCGTGAAGAACTCCCTGACTACGAGGATCGAAATGCTCTACAGTGGGGACGGCGACCATGTTTTTATCAGCATGGAGATTGAGAGTCAGGCAAAGGGGAATTCAAAGCAAAAAATTATCCTTGGCTGCGTCTCTTTACATCCAACAAAAACGAGGCGCGAGTCCACCTTCACACGTTACTAACAATAATGAACAACCTGGAAGTTCTCTATCCAACTGACCTGTGGCTGATAATGGGCGATTTTATTGCAAATTTAATGGAAATTGATTCTACCCAATACTCCCAAATAACATCTTTTAATGCAATGTGGGCAATTCCAGAGATAATATCCCAGTACCAGCGAAAGGATATGAATGGCATAAAGCTGGCAACAAAACTGAACCATCTTGGCCTTCGCATCCTCAATGGAAGGATGGATACAGATCAACCGGCCGCCTATTCACATATATCCCCCTCTCGAATGGCCACCCTAGATTACATATGGATATCGCTAATGGCCTTCCATCTGGTGTCCCAATTTCTGGTGACACCGTCTTCAGACAGCGATCATGCCATTTAAACATGCAGCATTGCTCTCTGGCCATTACATCGTCCGAACATAAATCCAATAGGGACTGCTTCAGGCCTGCAGAGTGTGAGGAAACTCCGATGGTCAGAAAGCAACCAGGATGCAATCGAAAAGGAGGTGGACAAACTTATGACCAAAGGCCTCCCAGCTGCCTACATCCAGGCGACAGCTCCCACTTGGGAAGCTATATTGACCAACTTCAGAGACCTCTTCGCCTCAAAATCGCAAAACTACCTCCCTAAGAACATCCCGACTCCGGCAATTTTGTCAGTGCAACAACAACATACAAGAACTGCCAAGAGTAAACTAAACAAACTACAAAGAACAACTGTCCACAACGAAAATGACCATAAACTTTTGAAGGAGGACATCACGGCTGCGCGGAAAACCTACAGGAAGGAACACTTCACCTTAAAGAAATTGGAGGAAGACCAGCACTGGGTAACAGCCTTTGAGATTATAAAATCTAAAGACCAAAGGAAATAAGGCCAGCAAAACCACCAAACCACCTACTGCAACCAACATCTCCCCCGCAGATTGGGAAACTTACGTTAAAATGCTCTACACAGTTCCACATGGCCAGATTACTAATAGCCTGGCCTTTCTCGATCAACCAGTTAACCAGGACGAAACCACCACCATTGTCATTACACTAACGGACGACATAACTGGAATAATAAAGAAAATGCGCTCGGGCGGCGCCCCCGGACCCAACGGAATTTTGACCCAAGTTTTTAAAGCTTCTGCTGGAAAATGGGGTCGGATACTGACACCTCTCTTTGAGGTCGGAATACTGGGTGGCCAAATTCCGGCATCTTGGCAAGGATCGCTTCTTGTCCCCTTTCATAAGAAAGGATCGCGCTCTAACCCATATAATTATCGGATGATAGCTCTCTAATACGTGGATGGGAAGGCATATGCTAGCATTCTTTTAACTGCACTTACTACGTGGGCGGAAACCAACAACCTAATCCCCTTCACTCAAACCGGTTTCCAAAGAGGCTGCCACATTGAAGACAACCTGATATGCATTGCTCATCTGATGGAATCCACCTTAGCCGTAAAAGGTAAAACCTTATACCTTGGTTTTATCGATTTTCAAAAAGCCTTTCACAATGTAAGTCGCACAAATTATGGGAAAAACTTGCAAGATGGGGTATTCCACAGTTGTTACTGAAAGCATTAATTGCCTTACATACTGACACCTGGGTCAGAGTGCGAGTTACATCGAGTTGGTCGACCTCCAATAAAATGTATATCACCAGATGTTTAAAGCAAGGGTGTACCCTTGCACCAATGCTTTTCAACCAGTACCTCGCTGACCTTCCCGAATGGTTGTCACGCACTAATACTTTCCCTCCAGGTATAGAGTCAAGGAAGATCCAAACTCTTCAATATGCAGATGACACCATCCTGTTAGATCAAACCCAGGTTGGTCTCCAGAGACTGTTCGACTCCCTCGCTCAGTACTGCAATATGTACATGCTTGAGATAAATATGACGAAAACCAAAGCAATGATAATATCATCTGGAAAAACCAAAAAGACCATGTGGTTCATTGAAGGGAAAAGGCTGAAAACTGTTACTGCCTATGGATCGACCACAAAGGGAGACCCTCTGTGCATACAACTGAAATGCAGGCCGTTGCTCGTAGTCTGGAAGGGGCCTTTATAAGAACGAAAAGTGCTCTGCACTCTCAAAACCTAGTACCATTAATAAAACTGATTGCAGCAAAATTACTCCCCACTACCTCCTTCGGTGCAATAATATTCAAGGACAAAATGAATACTTGGTTGGACAGAGCACAATCATCTTGTTATCGTAGGGTGTTTTGGCTGCCAAATTCAACTGACCATGCCCAAATCCGGAAAGAATTTTCATTGTCCTCCCAGAGGTGGATAATGAGTGCACGCTACATTAACTATTGTTTAAAAACAAAGCACGCTAGCCCCCACTCCTTAAAGAGCTGTCTATGGTTAATCTTCAGCAACCACAAAACACCGTGGAACAAATATCTGACATCATGTCTAGAATCCCTCAAAGCAAATGATATATGGTCATCTCCGTTGCCCATTGCGGCAAAAACAAAACTTCTAACCAAACAAGCAAAAACTCTATCAAGCGACCACGACGAGCAACGGGTCGCCCAGCTCTTTCATAGCCTCTGGGTCTCTAAATTATACACCCAGAAAATTCTTCCGTTGTATCTGGCAGCTCCTATGAAAGTACACATAAAACTTCAATTAATGCGATTCCGCTTTGGTTTGATCCCGCTGATGGCATACAAATTTGGCCAGGGGTATAGGAAAGAGGCATCGTCTCAATGCCGCTTTTGCGAGCACGAGGAGGAAAATCTTATCCACATACTGTGCTTTTGCCAAAAACTCCGAGTCAAAAGAAACTTCTGGTTGCGCCCCATCTGGCTTCTTCTTAACATCAGGACTTGCCAGGAAGCACTAGACGCTTGCATGAGGGGAGACTTTCTGCAGTTGGCGGCTCGTTTTGTTAAGTTTATTCTAGAAATTAATTCCCTTAATTCGTCTTCTGACCCAGCTTGAGTTTTTCATCCCCCGCTGACATTATTGTACGTCTTTTTCATTAATTAACATTTTTTTTTCTTTAATTGTTTAGTGTATTCTTTCACCCTCAATACGTAATGGTCATCCTAGTGTGTGTATATTGCAATGATTTTAATTAATTGCGCAATTAAAAAAAAGCTTACTACTTGGACTTATACTGGGTGCTCCCTTGTGTCTGGACAAAGCTATACCTCTCTGATTAGAGCGAAACAAGGGGTCAGGGGTTGCTTTTATTCATTTCAGGTTGGCTTGGTTGGTATTTTACCAAATCAATGCTGTAATACTGCGCCTGGAGTGATAAATGGCTTTTGTCATTGTACAGCTCGGCAAGGGCAGCACTGAGCTAGTCCTATGCTTAAAAACTTTGCTGTAGGAATGGCAAAAACTTTGTCCATTTCTATCTCGGCGTGGATAGCACTGTGCTAATCCTATGCTTAAAAACTTTGATAGAAAAGCAGACATTTGAGGCGAGCATATCTAGAGTGCTCTAACAGGAGCTGCTTTCTACCTAAACTGAGAACTACCCAGAGTTCTCTTCTTCTTTTTTGCATAATATATGCGTCACTCTATGCCTGAAAGGGTTTTGTTTGGATATATATATATATATATATATATATATATATATATATATATATATATATATATATATATATATATATATATATATATATATATATATATATATATATATATATTCACTGAAAAAACCATAGGTTATAGACCATATATAGTTAGGGATTAGCATTTAAAAAACCTTATTTTATTTGCACAAAACCATTGAAATTCCATATATAGTTAGTTGCACTAACTATATATCGCGGACCCGCAATCCACTGCTAATGATGTCACATATTACATCATTCATGACATGGTCAGTGACATCACTGATGACATCACTGATGACATCTCAAATGACATCACTGATGACATCACTGATGACAACACCCAGTGACTGTATGTTTCTGTAAAGTTAGAATATGTCTTACATATTGAAGAATGAGTGGATGTATAAGTGTCTGGATGAAGGATTTAGTAGGTGCATGACTGACTGTATGAGAGAATGATTAAATGTGTCTCACTGAGTGTATGGGTTAGTGATTAAAGTGTCTTAATTTGGCAATCATTATTTATGTTGTTCTGTAAACTGCTGCATGTTTAAATCAGTAGCTATATCAGTAACTATATGGGTTATTGAATGGTTGCCCAAGTATTTGTATGGGAGACTGAGTATGTGTGTGGGTGGCTGGGAGGTGTATAACTCTGTGCATAGATGTGTGAGCAGTTGATTCCCTAGGTGTATGGGTTCAAAAGTGCATGTAGAAACAGCTGTATGGACAGTTGACTGTGTGCATGAGTATATTGGTGAGTGAATGGATATCTCAGTGCTACAGGTCAAAGTAAGTACATATGTAAAACACATTCCATGTGAGAGTTGACATATATAAATAACTGAACATAAGAGCCAGTGAATGTGTGAGTGGCTGTATGAATCATTGTGAACTTGTATCAAGGATTGTATAAGAGAGTAAATATGTGTTACTATATGTTTGAATAAGTAAGGTGTGTATAACTGTATAGTTGAGGAAATGGAGATGTGATTGATTCTTTGCATGACTGACTAGGTGTGTGAGTAACTCCATGGATGTGTGACAGTCTGTGAGTGCCTGTTTACACTGAGTGTATCTAAGGTTATATTAGAGTCTGAAGATGTATTATCACATAAATGATATCATCAGTGATGTAATCAGTAATGTCAAATGAGATGTCAGTGATGTCATCAGTGATGTCATTTGAGATGTCATCAGTGATGTCATCAGTGATGTCATTTGAGATGTCATCAGTGATGTCATCAGTGATGTCACTGACCATGTCATGAATGATGTAATATGTGACATCATTAGCAGTGGATTGCGGGTCCGCGATATATAGTTAGTGCAACTAACTATATATGGAATTTCAATGGTTTTGTGCAAATAAAATAAGGTTTTTTAAATGCTAATCCCTAACTATATATGGTCTATAACCTATGGTTTTTTCAGTGAATTTTCAAGGTTTTGTAAATGCAAATTCCTAACTATATATGGTCTATAACCTATGGTTTTTTCTGTGAATTTCATTGGTTTTTTAAAAGCTAATATCTATAGCTGTAAAATATATTCTTTATTAAGTGACGTATCACGTAGCCCGTGAGACGCCTCATGATGCATCGCATAACCGTGACGTATCGTCTCTGCAGCGCAAACCAAACCCAAAACGTAAGCGTGCCAGAACACGCTTAAAGATATATATATATTTTTTTAACCTTAATTAGACAAAATCCACACGTGCACATATCACAAACGTTCAAAAAACACAATATGTCGGACTCCCGTTACGCTGCCGGTTAGCTGCCCGGTTAACGTATCAGGAAGCACCTTTACCGCGAAAAATCGCAATTTTTTTTTCTTTTGCCCCGCAGGGAACTTTAATAGCCCCCTCATCAATCCTAGGGGTTCAGGAGGGGTCTGCCTTACCCCTTTCATTCATTTACACCTTTTTTTTTTCCACCTCTTGTCTCTCGATCCTACCGACTGTTTACAATGTTGACAGCCAATCAGCTACTCCTCAGACTCCCGTTACACTGCCGGTTAGCTTCCCGGTTAGCTGTCCGGTTAGCTGCCCGGTTCGCGTACCAAGACGCGTCTCTACGGCGAAAAAATCGGATTTTTTTTTTTTTTTTTTTGGCCCCGCGTGGCTTTATAATATCCCCCTCATCAATCCTATGGGGTCAGAAGGGGTCTACCTTGCCCTCTTTCCTTCATTTCCCCCTTTGTTTTGGTCTCCTCTTGTCTCTCGATCCTACCGAGAGACAAGATGGCGGCCGCTCCGGACTGTTTACAATGTTGACAGCCAATCAGCTACTCCTCAGACTCCCGTTACACTGCCGGTTAGCTTCCCGGTTAGCTGCCCGGTTAGCTGCCCGGTTCGCTTACCAAGACGCGTCTCTACGGCGAAAAAATCGGATTTTTTTTTTTTTTTTTGGGGCCCCGCGTGGCTCAATAATATCCCCCTCATCAATCCTAGGGGGTCAGAAGGGGTCTACCTTGACCCCTTTCCTTCATTTCCCCCTTTGTTTTGGCCTCCTCTTGTCTCTCGATCCTACCGAGAGACAAGATGGCGGCCGCTCCGGACTGTTTACAATGTTGACAGCCAATCAGCTACTCCTCAGACTCCCGTTACACTGCCAGTTAGCTTCCCGGTTAGCTGCCCGGTTAGCTGCCCGGTTCGCTTACCAAGACGCGTCTCTACGGCGAAAAAATCGGATTTTTTTTTTTTTTTTTTGGGGCCCCGCGTGGCTCAATAATATCCCCCTCATCAATCCTAGGGGGTCAGAAGGGGTCTACCTTGCCCCCTTTCCTTCATTTCCCCCTTTGTTTTGGCCTCCTCTTGTCTCTCGATCCTACCGAGAGACAAGATGGCGGCCGCTCCGGACTGTTTAGAATGTTGACAGACACCGGAGGGCCAATCAGCTTCGCATCGCAAAGTTCCGATACGCGAAAAGTTCGCTAACCGGATCGCTGCCCGGAGCGCTGTTACAGATATATATCTTGATTTAAACGATAATTTCTCAAAATCCACTGAAGCACATATATTGAGACCTAGCAAAGGCACATCGGGCTAACAGTCCCTACAATTTTGCCAAGTTTCGTGGAAATCCATTCAGCCGTTCGGGCTAAAAGTGAGTCCAACCGCCCTATGGAAAAATGAATGGGAAAAACGCGTTTTGGGACCCCCCTTGTTTCTCGGCCCCCCCTTGACGACCCTCCCCCAAATTTTCAGGAGCTGCTCAGAAACAAAATGTGCCATTTTCCTGAAAATTTCAGCCAATTCCGTCCACAAACGCCAAAGTTATTAGACATAGAATTTTCAAAAGTTCCATAGAGAAAAAATCCTAACTATATATACCTACTGGCTATCGCCAGTAGGTAATATATATATATATATATATATATATATATATATATATATGTATATATATATATTACCTACTGGCGGTCGCCAGTAGGTAGTTATAGTTAGGATTGGCTACCATAGGAAATTCCAAACATTCTATTGGAAATAACTTTGGCGCCGATTGAGGGATCTGCCTGTAATTTTCCTTAAAATAGTCTCGCTGCACTCCGCTCCTTCCCTGAGAGTTTCGGGGGGATTCGTGAAGCGGGGGCTGAGAAAAAAGGGGGGTCCCAAAACATGTTTTCTCCATGTTAATTTCCATAGGACGGTCTGACAAGTCTACAGCCCGAACCGCTGAACGGAATTACGCAAAACTTGGCAAAATTGTAGGGACTGGTACGCAGATGCGCCTTTGCTATGTTTGGTGAAAATTGCTCCAGTGGTTTTTATGAAAATTAACTTCAAAAACACATATATATCTAAAGGCGCGCTCCGAGCGCTCACTGGTGTACAAAAAACACCCAATGAACACAACAGCTCTTTTCAGAGCTAACTTTTCGGTTGAAGCGAGACACAAGAGGTGAAAAAAGAAAGGGGGATATGATTAAAAGGGGGCAGAGTAGACACCCCCTGACCCCCTAGGTTTTCTGAGGGGGGGCCTAGAAGGACCCTGAAGGGAATGACGCAAAACTTGGCAAAATTGTAGGGACTGGTACGCAGATGCGCCTTTGCTATGTTTGTTGAAAATTGCTCCAGTGGTTTTTATGAAAATTAACTTCAAAAACACATATATATCTAAAGGCGCGCTCCGAGCGCTCACTGGTGTACAAAAAACACCCAATGAACACAACAGCTCTTTTCAGAGCTAACTTTTCGGTTGAAGCGAGACACAAGAGGTGAAAAAAGAAAGGGGGATATGATTAAAAGGGGGCAGAGTAGACACCCCCTGACCCCCTAGGTTTTCTGAGGGGGGGCCTAGAAGGACCCTGAAGGGAAAAAAACGCTTTTGTTTTTTTTAAATTTTCGCGGGGTACGTGATGGGTGCATTCCCGGGTACGCTCTCCAGTGGGCGCACCCTGAGCGCACCACGGGGAAAAACAGTGTAAAAAATAGAGTAAAAAAATAATGAAGAGTGTTTAGTGGTAAGTTAGCTCTGAAAAGAGCTGTTGTGTTCATTGGGTGTTTTTTGTACCTACAAGTAGGTACCAATGCAGAGTCTTATATTCAAGAGGAAAACTCTATTACCCTCATCTGTAAAATGCACACCATCTCTCCTATAGATGTCTTGCATGTTGTAACGCAAGTTGTTGTGATAAATGGAACCCATAGCATAGTCTCTGAGGTAAGCAGAAACAGATTTATTTACATGTTTCCTTGCTTTCTCAATCTGTGGACAAAATTGGTTGGACCAGTTCCATTTTTGCCTTTGGCATATATTAGAAAATACCAAGGCAGTTTTTGGAAAAAGTGACATCAAATGCACAAAGATGTCCTTTAAAAGCATTTCCAGACCTACCCCAGTCAAAGTGCCTAAGTCATTTCCACCACAGTGCACAATTATAAGGTCAGGGTGTGGTAAATGCATAAAGGATTTTATCAATGGTATCAATTGGTGACTCCTCCATCCTCTTTGTCCAATCCACACAATGTTCACATTTGGTAAATCAAGATTGTAAATACCTCTGTTAGTTGCGTATTTTTGAGCTCAGTGGACATAGCTATGACCCACAAACCAGATTCTTGTCATTTTGAAGGTAGGTGTGTGAAGGTAGGTGTTCTTCTAGTCAGATGAGTTGTGGAAATGAAATGGCAGTTTGATTATGATAAAAAAGCTTTTGAGAATCAGTGCAGATGAATAAGTAGAAATGATTGGAGCTTTGTTAAAAAAATTAGGGTGAATGTTTTTTTTTTAAAGAAGTCATTTCAATGGTTGAGAAAAAGTCATTTAAAGAAACATTGCATTTTATTAGCTAGTAGATTGAGAGGTCTAGCAGGCTTGATGGATTTTTTTTCAACATAGTAAAATGAACTTGTGAACTCTGTGCTGGCTTTAGAGGGAGTTACCATGGTTACTTGGCGAATGAGCACTGGGGGGATGGGTGAATGTTATGTGAGTTTCAAAGTCTTGAAATCTTCAACCAATTAAAATGTGCAGTTTGGTTTAGAATTTGTGGGGGAACAATGTTTATTGGCTATGTGCAAGAATATGGCTCTGAAATCAGAAAGAATCAGTGCCATTATTGAAAGGCTCCCAGTGAAGGAAGCATTGTTCAGAGATTCTGTATAAGAATTTCTGTTGACTGTGACTGACACTGTTTGACATCTTCTAAACCATTTTTAAAGGTGAGTAATGATTCTTTTTAAAAAGATAGAGAGTTTAAAGATTTATTACAAGTATCATAGTGTGTGTCTCTGTGATTTAAGGAATTATAGTTTTACCTTTTTCCATAATGTTAGCTGTGTGTTTATAAGGTAGTCTTCTTTATTAAATTGTTTTTTATGCTTGGATTAAATGCTGGTTTCATTGGAGTTGTAAATATGCTAATTTTTATGCAGCACATTGTTCAACCTGTAGCATGGGTGGAAGAAGTGAATGTCTAGAGAGGGATAGGAATAGCAGAAATAGAACACCAGAAATTCCTCATAAATGTACCTCAAAGAGTACTATCACAAAATGGCTGTGTTTCCCTCTCATTAGAGAACCATTTCATTAGTAGAACACCAATGAAACTTCATCACACACAAATTCTGAACCAAAGAAACATTTTAATTGGTTGTAAATTTCAAAAGCTAATTGGCTCTTGAGTGTCTGTAAACATTCTAAATGGTCTGCATAGTCTGCCATCTTGTGACTCTGAAAAACAGAGACACAAGAGGGGAAAAATGCATGGGGAAATAATTAAAAAGTGGCAGAATAGACACCCTCTGACCCCCCTAGGTTTTCTGAGGGGGGCCTAAAAGGAACCTGACAGGCAAAAAACGTTTTTTTTTTTAATTCATGGGGTAAGCACTAGGTGTGCTTCTGGGTGCGCTCTCCGGTACGCGCACCGTGAGCGCACCGGGAAAAAATGTTTTAAAAAATATACATTTAGCAAATGTTTTTTAAAAAATATATATATAAATAATTGTTGTAAAAAACAGCTAACAGAAAAAATAATCGTAGGTTACAAAGTCGATATACAAATGAATTAGCTTTTTAAAAAACGATGAAATTCACTGAAAAAACCATAGGTTTCACAGACTTTATAGTTAGGAATTCGTTTTTAAAAAACCTTTCAAATTCACTAAAAAAAACATAGGTTTCACAATCGTTATAGTTAAGTATTAGCTTTTAAAAAACCTTTGAAATTCACTGAAAAAAGCATAGGTTTCACACTCGTTATAGCTAGGAATTTGAATTTTAAAAAACCTTTGAAATTCACTGAAAAAACCATAGGTTTCACACCAGTTATATTTAGCTGAACAGTTTACTCATACAAAACCATTGAAATTCCCACGTTATAGTTAGTTTGACTCACTATAACTCATGCGCCCGCAATCACTGCTGATGATGTCACATATTACATCATTCATGAGATGGTCAGTGAAATCACTGATGACATCACTGATGACATCTCAAATGACATCACTGATGACATCACTGATGACATCATTCATGTGATAATACAATGCATCTCCTCAC
This sequence comes from Lissotriton vulgaris, assembly GCF_964263255.1. Lineage (NCBI taxonomy): Eukaryota > Metazoa > Chordata > Amphibia > Caudata > Salamandridae > Lissotriton > Lissotriton vulgaris. The sequence continues at coordinate 338,076,503 of NC_141700.1, forward strand.
ACTCTAATCTAACCTTTGATACACCCAGTGTTAAATACAAACTACTATTCCTGAAAATAATGACACACCAATAGCAGTAACTACATACGCACTCACTAATTCCTAGGTCTACACATACATCCATTCATTCACTAATACAATCACTCATACATACAGACACTCATCAAAACAACACCATCATATCCACTCATACACCTATACAGACACTTACATGCTGACACTCATCCACAAAGTTACTCAAACACCTAGTCAGTTATGCAAAGAATCATTCACACTCCCATTTCATCAACTACAAACTTATTCACACTAAACCTTACTTATTCAAACATATACTAACACATACTTACTCTCTTTTACAATCACTAATACAAGTACACATTGATCCATACAGTCACTTACGCAATCACAGGCTCTGATGTTTAGTCTATTATATATGCCAACTCTCACATGCACTGTGTTTTATATATGTACTTACATGGACATGTAGCACTGATATATCCATTTACTCAGCAACACACACATGCACACAGTCAACCGCCCATACAGCTGTTTCTACATTCACTCTTGAACCCATATACCTAGTAAATGAACTAGTCACACATCTATGCACAGGGTCACACACCTCACAGCCACCCACACACATACTCACCCTCACATTCAAATACTTAGACAACCAATTAATAACCCATATAGCCACTCATATAGCTACTGATCAACACATGCAGCAGCTTACACAACAACAGACATACTGATGCACGCATTCAGTTAGTTTAGTCACTAACCAATGCATTCGGTAAGACACATTTAATAACTCACTCATACAGTCAGTCACGCACCTAATAAATCCATCATCCAGACACTCATACATACACTCATTCTTCAATATGTTAGACACATTTTAACTTTACAGGAACACACATTCACTGGATGATGTCATCAGTGATGTCATCAGTGATGTCATCAGTGATGTCAATTGAGATGTCATCAGTGATGTCATCAGTGATGTCACTGACCATGTCATGAATGATGTAATATGTGATATCATCAGCAGTGGATTGCGGGCGCGCAAGTTATAGTGAGTCAAACTAACTATAACGTGGAAATTTCAATGGTTTTGTATGAGTAAACTGTTCAGCTAACTATAACTGGTGTGAAACCTATGTTTTTTCAGTGAATATATATATATATTACCTACTGGCGGTCGCCAGTAGGTAGTTATAGTTAGGATTTTTTTCAATGTTAAATCTCAAAATTCTATTTGGAATAACTTTGGCACCGGTTGACGAATCTGCCTGAAAATTTCCTGAAAATGGTCTCGTCGAGCTCCGGTCCTTCCCTGAAAGTTTGGGGGGGATTCGTCAAGCGAGGGCCGAGATAAAAGGGGGGTCCCAAAACGCGTTTTCCCCATGTTAATTTCCATAGGGCGGTCGATTTCACTTTTAGCTCGAACGGCTGAATGGATTTCCACCAAACTTGGCAAAATTGTAGGGACTGGTAGCCCGATGTGCCTTTGCTATGTCTCAAGATATGTGCTTCAGTGGATTTTGAGAAATTAACATTCAAAAAAATATATATATCTGTAGCCGCTCTCCGGTGCGCGCACCGGTGAGCGCTCCAGGCGCGCCACGCGACTTGCGCGCAGGAAGCTGATTGGCTCTCAGTTGTCTGTAAACATTCTAAACAGTCCGGAGCGGCCGCCATCTTGTCTATCGGTAAAATCTAGTCATAAGAGGTGGCAAAAACAAAGGGGGGAATTGACCATAAGGGGGTAGGGTAGACCCCTTTGACCCCCTAGGTTTGATGTGGGGGCTATAAAAGGGCCCCGCGGGGCATTTAAAATATTTTTTTTTTTTTCGTTTTGCGCGGGGGAAGCGCCCGGTGCGCGCACCAGGTAGCGCACCGGGGAGCGTAAAATGAGGGAAAAAGATGACAGAGTTTTTTAAAAAATGAAGTTTTTATTTAGAAATTGGAGGTAGTTCTAAAAAGAACTTTTTTTTTTCTTCTTTTTGTTGTTTTATATTTTTTTGTGTTTTTTGAACTTTTTGAACTTTTTTTGGCTTTTCAAAACAGTTTTATATTTTTTTTGTATTTTTTTAGGGGGAGAAACAAAAAAAGGGAATTGAAACTGGCTCAACTGGAGCAAAAAAACAAAAAACCCAAAAAATGATTTCTTTTTGGGGCACTTGTGATTATCACCTGCAAGGACGATGAGCTTAACACTTTGTTCCCCATAGGAGATAAGCTTGCCACAAGCAGTACAAGTAATTTTAAAATCAGCAAATCTCGGCTGAATGCAAGGCATCACCTCAGATGTTTCTGGTTGCGAGGAAGTGGGTTGGTTTCTTTGGGAGGGGGTCCTTGATGACTGGGGGAGGTTACTGGCCAGTTCCCGGAACTCTGCACGAGAGTAGTTGTTTGGATGCTTTCTTGTCATGTGCCGAATCATGGTATAGTTACCAAAAGAATATTTCTTGTTTGGGTTGCCCCGTGAAAGTTCATCGTTGCAGATGAGGCAAGTCACCTTGGGAGCATTCACCTTTTTTTTCCCCTCTGGAATTGAAAAAAACTGCCAAACAATGTGTGGTTTGGGTTTGTAAGGTGTATTTTTTTCTGGCAGCCATCTTCTTCTCCCCTCCTCCTCTTCCTCTTCCTCCTCCTCCTGTTCTTGACCACCAATATAATTTGGAGCTGGTCCTCTTGGTGGTGGTGGTGGTGGTGGTGGGGCAGATGCACCAGCTGATGCTACTACTGAAGCCATTATTTGGAGCAAAAAAGTAGAGAGAGCAACAAACAGGTCTTCCTCAGTCAAAGGACAAAGTCAGAATAAGGAAAAAAGGTGGGGTCTTTCATCATTTAGAAAAAAAAACTGTCCTGAACCAATGAGAAGTGTTATTTTCAGGTCACAAGACCAGGGGCTTCATCATTATGAAACTAAAACTGTTATGAACCAATGAAAAGTGTTATTTTCTGCTCACAGGACCCGACGCGCTTACGCTACGCGCCCGGGGCGCGCCCGGGGGCGCGCAGCGTAAGCGCGTCGGAAGTTTACGTTGTGCGATCGTATTCGCTCGAGTACTTCCGGGTGCGCTTACGCCGTGCGTATCACGCGGTCGCGGCTACGCGATACGTCACGATCATGTTTTCGTTTGCGATATTGGCGCTCACGGGACGCTCCCCGGAGCGCGCCCGGGGGCGCTTTTCAGAAATACGCTTTTCGGGGCGCACTCCGGGGCGCGCTCTGGGAGCGCTCCCCCCAAAAATTTTTAAAAAAAAAATGGGATAATTGTAGGGACAGGTAGCCCTATTCTGAAGTGGTTTGTAAAAAACATTAACTTTAGAAAAATATGTATTGTGCTACATTGGGCTTAATATATGTTAGAGCCAAAATGTAGCCCAAATGTAGCCCAAAGTAGCCCAATGTAGCCCAAAGATGGCCACCAGAGATCAAAAATTGTAAATGTAGCCCAAAATTCAACTAGATGTAGCCCAACTGTAGCCCAATGACAGAATGTACCAGAGTGTTAAAAAGAACAACTAGAGTGCTAACAGTCTTATTTATAAAGTGAAACTTATAGTTAGGAATTAGCATTAAAAAAACCTTTGAAATTCACTGAAAAAAACCATAGGTTTCACACCAGTTATAGTTAGGAATTAGCATTTAAAAAACCTATGAAATTCCCTGAAAAAACCATAGGTTTCACACCAGTTACAGTTAGGAATTAGCATTTAAAAAACCTATTAAATTCACTGAAAAAACCATAGGTTTCACACCAGTTATAGTTAGCTGGAAATTTTACTGATATAAAACCATTGAAATTCCCACGTTATAGTTAGTCGGACTCACTATAACTTGTGCGTGCAATGCACTGCTGATGACATCACATATTACATCACTCATGACATGGTCAGTGACATCACTCATGACATCACTGATGACACCATCCAGTGAATATGTGTCTTTCTGAAAAATAAATATTAGTGAGTTATTTTTAAATATTTAAATACATATATTAGTGTTTCACTTTGTGTATAAGTGGCTACATGTGTTGATAAGTAGCTACATGCGTATGTATATGGGTTATTTGATATTTTTATTAGTATCAGTATGAGTGTCTATATGGTTTGGTGGGGGTATTACTTAGCACATAGATGCATGAGTGACTGACTCTTTGTTTGTATGTGTTTTGAAGACAACTGAGAGCCAGCATATGTACAGGACTGTATGGGTGGATGAGTGTCTATATGTGTTTGTTAGTGAGTGAATGACTGTCTCACTAGTGTCTTTATCAGTAACTACATATGTTTTAATCTAGTATATATGAATATTGATGTATATAAGTGAGTATATGTGAGAGTAAGAGATTGTATGATTTCCTGTTTAAATAAGTATGTGTTTCTATAAGTGATTGTTTAAGAGAATAAATATGTGTAATGTTCAATAGAAGTAAGGTGGAAGTGTGTGTATAACTGTATATTCAAATAAATGGTTGTTCAATAGTTTATTTGCACGTGTGAATATGTGTGTGAGTAACTTTTGGATGAATGTCGGTGTGTAACAGGATGTATAGGTGTATCTCTTCATATGATGAGTGAGTATATGTATGAGTGACTATATAGAACTGTTGGTGAATGAGTGGATGTGTATATAGATAGTGGAAGTACAGAATTGCTTGTTGTAACTGATATAGGTATGTCCATTTTTTAAAAATTTCAGTTTCTATTTTTGAATATGTGTCTCAAGGGTTACTTTACACTGAGAGGAGGTCTGTGACTGTGTCACAAGGATGGTGTCATCAGTGATGTCATGAGTGATGTCACTGACCATGTCATGAGTGATGTAATATGTGATGTCATCAGCAGTGCATTGCACGCGCAAGTTATAGTGAGTCCGACTAACTATAACGTGGGAATTTCAATGGTTTTATATCAGTAAAATTTCCAGCTAACTATAACTGGTGTGAAACCTATGGTTTTTTCAGTGAATTTAATAGGTTTTTTAAATGCTAATTCCTAACTATAACTGGTGTGAAACCTATGGTTTTTTCAGTGAATTTCATAGGTTTTTTAAATGCTAATTCCTAACTATAACTGGTGTGAAACCTATGGTTTTTTTCAGTGAATATATATATATATATATATATATATATATATATATATATATATATATATATATATATATATATATATATATATATATATATATATATATATATATATATATATATATATATATATATATATATATATATATATATATATATATATATATATATATATATATATATATATATATATACACACCAGCAATCTTTACCACCTCTGAACATACGGCGAAATGAAGACACGGACCCCGGGCTGTCGGCAAGGTAGATTTATTGTTGACCTCTCATATATATATATCCAACAAAAGCAGGAACCCAATTCGGAAAAAGGCTGCCCAGAGGTAACGTAAGCTTTTTAATGATTCTTTGCCAGCAGAAGCACTTCGTAAAACACACACCTTCAGTTAGATTGCCAGGCGCGTTTCAGAACACCAGTCCTTTCACCAGTGGCATTAACGGTGACAGGAAGTGGCGCTTAAAGTTCATGCACAGTCTTAATTATTCACACCTGCCTCAAGAGGGCGTGGCCCCACGGCATTCTGGTCTTTGTAGTGCATGGCATTTTTTTCCCAAGTGGGTGCGTCTCCTCCAGTCCAAATAAAACCTATTATAGGTGCACCAAGTTCACGAAGGCATCTGCCCTGCCTGAAAGCAACCATCAAGCTTCAAACTGGCTCCCCCCTGCTTGAGGCTCCAGCTTGCCTCTCTTCCGCTGTTCGCAGCTTCTTGTGCTGCTGCGCCGGACCCGGCCAAACAGCAGTGAGCCTTCCTCCATGACCTGGAAGGCCGTTTTACATCCAACAAAAGCAGGAACCCAATTAGGAAAAAGGCTGCCCAGAGGTAACGTATATATATATATATATATATTCAATGAAAAAACCATAGGTTATAGACCATATATAGTTAGGAATTAGCATTTTCAAAACCATATTTTACTCACACAAAACCATTGAAATTCCATATATAGTTAGTTGCCCTAGCTATATATCGCGCACCCGCAATCCACTGCTGATGATGTCACATATTACATCATTCATGACATGGTCAGTGACATCACTGATGACATCACTGATGACATCTCAAATGACATCACTGATGACATCACTGATGACAACATCCAGTGACTGTATGTTTCTGTAAAGTTAAAATATGTCTTACATATTGAAGAATGAGTGGATGTATAAGTGTCTGGATGAAGGATTTAGTAGGTGCATGACTGACTGTATGAGTGAGTGATTAAATGTGTCTCACTGAGTGCATGGGTTAGTGACTAAACTGTCTTAATTTGTGCATCATTATGTCTGTTGTTCTATAAACTGTTGCATGTGTTGATCAGTAGCTATATGAGTAACTATATGGGTTATTGATTGGTTGCCCAAGTATTTGTATGGGAGATTGAGTGTGTGTGTGGGTGGCTGGGAGGTGTATGACTCTGTGCATTGATGTGTGAGCAGTTGATTCACTAGATGTATGGGTTCAAAAGTGCATGTGGAAACAGCTGTATGAGCGGTTGACTGTGTGCATGAGTGTATTGGTGAGTGAATGGATATCTCAGTGCTACATGTTAAAGTAAGTACATATGTAAAACACAGTACATGTAAGAGTTGACATATATAAATAACTGTGCATAAGAGCCAGTGAATGTGTGAGTGGCTGTATGGATCATTGTGAACTTGTATCAGGGATTGTATAAGAGAGTAAATATGTGTTAGTATATGTTTGAATAAGTAAGGTGTGTATAACTGTATAGTTGAGAAAATGGAGGTGTGATTGATTCTTTGCATCACTGACTAGGTGTGTGAGTAACTCCATGGATGAGTGACAGTCTGTGAGTGTCTGTTTACACTGATTGTTTCTAAGGTTATAATAGAGTCTGAAGAGGTTCATTGTATTATCACATGAATGATATCATTAGTGATGTGATTAGTAATGTCAAATGAGATGTCATCAGTGATGTCATCAGTGATGTCATTTGAGATGTCATCAGTGATGTCATCAGTGATGTCACTGACCATGTCATGAATGATGTAATATGTGACATCATCAGCAGTGGATTGCGGGTGCGCGATATATAGTTAGGGCAACTAACTATATATGGAATTTCAATGGTTTTGTGTGAGTAAAATATGGTTTTGAAAATGCTAATTCCTAACTATATATGGTCTATAACCTATGGTTTTTTCATTGAATTTCAATGGTTTTTTAAAAGCTAATATCTGTAGCTGTAAAATGTCTTTTTCTTTATATCCCAAATTATATTTTATATGTTTATGATTATTTAAAAAAAAAATATTTTTGGGGTTCGCTCCTTTTTCGCGTACCGGGAAGCTTTCCGTTAGCTCAATTTGATGCCGCGACCCGGTCCGCTAACCGGTAAACGTTCCGTTCACGCAACTACCGCATCAGAAATCAACATCGTGACGCGTCGCGGAAACGCGACATATCACGTTGTCGCGTAATACGTCTTATGACGCGCCGCGTTAGCGCTCCCGGAAGTGCTCCGGAACGCGAACCGGAAGCGATTCGAAGCGCGGCGCGCTCCGCGTAACGTGAGCGGAACAGGTCATGTGACTTGTTCATTAAAGTTTTCATTGGTTCATTTCACTTTTGGTTTCCTAATGATGTAACACTAGGTCATGTGACCTAAAAATAACACTTTTCATTGGTTTAGAACTATTTCTTTTCCCAAATGATGAAAGCCCCCACCTTTTTTCTCACTCTGACTTTCAACTTTGAGAAAGGAAGACCTGAACATTTTCTCTGATGGCTTTAATAGTAGCTTCAGCTTCTGCACCCCCACCACCACCACCACCATCTCCTAATAGGAAGAGAGGACCCCCTGCACAATTTATTGGAAACATAGAGGAGGAAGAGGAAGAAGAAGACGGAGAGGAAGAAGAGGGACCACAATTTGTCCAAGAGTTACCCCGGGTATCTCATCGGAAAGAAAGCTTTATCTGGCAATTTTTTAGCATTCCTCCTGGAGAAAAAAAAGTCAATGCACGCCATGCTACGTGCCTTATCTGCAAAAAAAAGTTATCCAGGGGAACTAATAAAAAATACAGCTTTGGAAATCACACGATGCACCAACATATGCAGAGGTGGCATCCAATCAACTATAGTCGTGCAGAGATGCGTGAACTACAACAGAACCCCCCAACTTCGGTGGCTAGAACATCTTCTGATCTCTCTCTCTCAGTGGCAGAGGCGAACGAAACAGTGCCAAACATACAAAAAAATTTTGTGCATCTGAAGCTGACATGCTTGTATTGTGGAACACTAATTTCATGCGCTAACATGAGTGTGAAATTGATTAATCTGGCTTTCGAGAAACACCAATGTTCCAAACGCAAGAACTTTTAATTATTTTTTTTGCTCCTGTTGAGCCATTTTCAATGCCTCTTTCTGTTCTTTCCCTTTGAAAAAAAACAAAAAAAACAAAAAAGTGTTCAAAAAATACAAAAAAATGAAATAATGTTCAAAAAAGTAAAAAAAATATAAAAGAAAAAAAAAAAAGTTCTTTTCAGAACTACCTCCCCTTTTTACAAAAATTGCTAGAAAGTGTAACACTCTGGCAAGCTGTTTTTTTTTAGTTCGCTTTCCGGTTCGCTCGCCGGTACGTGACCCGGGAGCTAACCCCAAATTTTTAAAAAAAATAAAATAAAGGAGTAAGTACAAGAGAAGAAAACAGAGAGTGATGTTAAAAGAAAGACAGCTATAGGGTTTAAACCAGAAATGGTGTTTAATAGATTTATTTACCTAAGAAGAGAAGTAAAAGGATATAATTGTGGAAAACAAAATACATAAGGAAGTGAAAGAATCAAGCATTGAAAATGCAATAGGTTTCACAATAGATGAGTTTGTTCGTTTGGTTTTGCAAATGGATGAGTGGCGTTGTGTGGATGAGAGGCATTGCGTGGATAATTGGTGTTGTGTGGATTATTGGTATTGCTTGGATGAGTGGTATTGCGTGGATTAGTGGCATTGTGTGGATGAATTGCGTGTGTGAATGGCATAGTGTGTGTGAGTGACGTTGTATGTGTGAGTGGCGTTGTGTGTGTGAGTGGCGTTGCGTGTGTGAATGGTGTTGCGTGTGTGAATGGCGTTGCGTGTGTGAGTGACGTTACTGTGAGGGGGGGAGAGGAGAAATGCACACGGCAGACAGGAGAGGGGACGAAGCGAGGACAGTAGAATGAGAAGGTAAAGCAGCCGGGGCGTTTATAGTGAAGCTAAACTTCACTTCAAAGGTGTGGGAGGAGTACGCCTGAGGAAACAGACGGCGATTTGGTAATGTGCACACGCATTTTAGGTCAATGCACTTGTGTATTGAACCAAAACCCACGGGCACAGCTCCAAATTTGCACATTTAAATAATCTTTGTTTAAAGCTCTATAGTCTGAAGCCCTAAAGTAGGTGAATGTGATTGAAATGTAACGAAAAGAGTAGAAAACATTTACCTTATAATTCTTGTTAACTTTTTCAATTCTTTTTTCATACTTTCAATCTGTGAAAGAGAGAACAAACATTTCCAAAAATATTAAAACATGTATTTAAAAATTAGAAAAGACAAGGGAAAAGGTTCAAAAACAAACAGTTTTTCAACAACTTTGACATTTACAGAAGCCTCTGCTTCTCTACGTCCCCTACACAATCCTAAAGATATATATATTAAACAAACAGTATCTTGATGCTGATGAAGTGAGGCCTATTTTGGAACATGGTGCATCTTTTGCACTGCTGATGTCTCACAATAGTGATGCAATAGCAGCGCAAAAGAGATGTAAAGCCATCATAAAATTGTGTCTAACATTTTAAATGATTGTTTCAGGATGCAAATAAGATGTGTCCTTTCAAGAGGTTTCTTTGAGGTGAGGCCTATTCAGTTTAAAAAAAAAAACAGTACCCAGAAGTGCAGCACTGTAAGCATTAACTTTGACACTTACAGAAGCCTCAGTTTCTCCATATCTACCTCACATTTCTAAATGTATATCATAAGTACAAAAAGTAGAACATTAATTATACATGTTAAATGGTTTATTTTTGCTGTTCTCAGAATGTATCAAATTTCACTTAAATCAGTGACTTGAAGGTATTCATCATGTAACAGCGGGGAAAAAAAACACAATCAAAATGATTGTGTTTAAAAAACCCATACAACCTAAGAAATCTGAATTCAAAACTCCTTAAAATTAACTTACTTTCCATAACGTCGAAGGATGTCCTATGAACAGCGTCCACTCTGTTGTGCTATAAATATTTTCAGCCCGCCACTTTCTGAAAGAAAACCTCCATCGTTTTGAAAAATATGTTACATACAATAAAAGACTTCTCACATTCTACCACATGTTTCCACTTGGCCAAATCATGTTGCAGCGATTCACAACTCTTGTAATTCTTCCAATCAAATCCCGTCATTTTCTATTTTCGCAACTTTCAAAAGGAAAACATTTAAGATTATTTTCACAATCCTGGACTACTAATATCTTACCCTTCTTTCTCACTCATGTTCTCCTTTTCCTATGACACTGATACTGCTTACTATGAAGCAGACTTACTTGCATCAGGTTTATATAGTTGGATTTTTAAATTGACATTATAATTAAAAGTTTTGGACCAATAATCTAGATAGCATTGCAGACTTACATTCCCTCTACTTCATGAACCTTTTGCAATTCCTCAGAGGAAATCCCGAGATTCTTTCCTTAAAATGTTGGTTTTAAAAACACCAGGTAAGAATTTTTAAGGTCAAACGGCAATTTTTTTTTTAAAGTTACAACAGAATCGTTGCAGAATGACCAGCCGTTTCGAGACTTTAAATAAGCTGTGTAATGTCCTGATGTTGTTGAAGGACCATCGTGATAGATAATTGCTACAGTTACAAAAGTCCTTCCTGATATTGACAGCTGAGAAGCAACAACATTTTTTATTAAAGTTGACAATTTTGATCCATCAGGCCTACATCGTCGGGAGATCGCAGACTTCTTTATAGGGAAGGTAGAAAAGATCTATGCTTCGTTTCAGACTAATTCAGATGCGACTAATCTGCCCGACCCTAACTACGGTAATAAGGTCAGTAAAGAACTTAGGAAATTTGTGGTTCCCCAAACTGAGGAGTTTATCAATATCCTATCGGACATTCACTCGGGCTCTCCCCTAGATGCGGTACCAGCGAGAATTCTTCGATATCATCTTCCCCAGGTGGCGAAGCATATAGGCAATATGGCCTCGCTCTCATTCCATGAATGTCTTGTTCCGGAGAGCTGGAAACTAGCCCAAGTCGTCCCAATAAAAAAGAAAGCCCACATAAGCATAGCGCAACTAGACAATCTAAGACCAATCTCCCTTCTCCCCTACTGCGCGAAGGTAGTTGAAAAACTGGCTAACCGACAGTTGGTAAACTTTATGGAGGAAAACTTGCTCCTGCACACATCTCAATCGGGTTTTAGAGCTAAACACTCGACTGAGACCGCCCTCCTCTTATCAACAGAATTGCTGCGGAGCAAGGCGGATGAAGGTCACACGGCCGCACTGGTCCTACTGGACTTAAGTGCGGCGTTTGATACCGTATCACATCACGCACTACTGGACCGACTGAGGGAAAAGGGAATAACCGGATCTGCTCATGAGTGGCTGGTATCCTTTCTTAAGAACAGGAGATTTCAAGTGCATTGCCCACCATGCAAATCCAGTGTAAGATATCTCAGGCAAGGGGTTCCACAGGGCTCGATTCTGAGCCCTACATTATTCAATCTGTACATGGAACCCCTTGCCAAACTGGTGGAGTCATATGGTGTGGCAATAGTCTCCTATGCAGACGACACACAACTGGTGATCAATCTGTCCCGTGATCCAGTTGTGGATGCTGAGAACTTCTCGGCTTGCCTTGTTGCACTTGACGGCTGGATGAAACAGAACTGTCTCCGCCTTAATGGCAACAAGACGGAAGTTCTTATTGTAGGTCCATGTCCTTCCATCTGGACCTCTGCCTGGTGGCCCACGGAACTGGGCTCTGTCCCCGTCCCAGTAGACACAGTTAAGAACCTTGGCTTTCTTCTGGACTCTAATCTAGCCTACACCAATCACGTGGGTAAGGTCGCGGGAAAATGCTATGGACTCTTGAAGGTCCTAAGGAAAATCCTGGACCTATTGCCCCCCAGCTCCAGAAAAACTATGGTACACGCCCTGGTCACCTCCCAGTTAGATTACGGGAACTCTCTCCTATGTGGACTTAGTAAAAAGGGCCTGTCACAGCTACAACGCGTACAAAACGCAGCTGCGAGGCTGGTCCTTAACCTCCCTAGGAGAGCTTCTGGGAAACATGCATTACGCTCCCTTCATTGGCTTCCAATAAGGGAGAGAATTAAATTTAAAACTATGTGCATCACCCACCGTATAGCTCACAAAAAAGCACCTCCATATCTGCAGGACTTGCTTCCTGTCTATCGCCCTTCACGTCCTTTGAGGTCGATGGGTAGCATGCTATTAGTGGTGCCCCGGATCCATAGAGCAAGGATGGGAGGACGTTCATTCAGACATCATGCAAGCAACGAATGGAATAATCTGCCTATTGAACTGAGGATGGAGCCGTCTGAAACCAGGTTCAGACAGAGGCTGAAAACCCATCTTTTTCCCATGATAAACTCAGTATAGTTCTCCCTTGTTCCTATGCTTCCCCTCTGTGAGCTAAGCTGAAGAGTTGTAGGTAGGTTCGTCAGCGCGGGGACGCACTGTTCTCTGTGCAACCAAGCGCTCAACAAATGTCATAAACTAAACTAAACTAAACTATCGTTGGATCATTAAAATGACATACTGGCCATATCTTCGTATAAATAATGTTGACATCATTTCAGATTTACATTGGCTACACTCCATGTTGTGATCCGCTGCATTTACTAGCTTATTAAAGGAGACTGATTTACTGTCTGGCAAAGTTAAATATATAAATCTTTCTGAGTCTACACTAGTAGTACTTGATACCATACAGTTCTCGCAGTCATGCTGCCATTGATAAGAAAGCCCAAACAGGTGATCTACATCTACACCCTCATCTTGCAATACATCAAGCATATACATTAAAAACTCCTGACAATCCTGCTGATTATTTTCAGAGAAGTCTGTTTGACCTGAACATTCATCTAACAGATAACGAACTTCAGACACACTTTCTACTTTTGTTCGATCAGTGCTACATTTCTCTAACACAGAATTCAACAAGCAGCATAAACTGTGTTCCAAATTGAACACAATCTGTTCTTTTAAAGTCTCTAGTGAAAAGAGAACATTAACCACTACATTTGCATAGCAGTTGACACCAGAACTGTTTTCAAATTGAAAACCGACAACATCTTCAACAGAATCCACTTTCTTTCTGCTTACAATTTTCGGTTCATCGACTTTTGGGCTTTTTGCTACAACCTCCCTACTATTACTGATATTTCTTCGTTTCCGGCCTACCACACGTTTCTCAAACAAAGGATATTGAGGCAAATGTGGCGCATACTCTTTTCTTAACCTATTGTATTCCTTAACACAATCTAGATCCGCACAAATGTTTGTGACATCACAGTCAATCAGGTACAATCCCGATAAAGTTCTAACTCGTGACAATGCCACATATGCCATACCCTCCTTGAACACAGAACTGCCAATATTCACCAATGCAGTATCTACACTTAAACCTTGCGATTTATGGATTGTCACCGCATATGCCATGCAAACAGGAAACTGTTTACGGCGAACATATAAATCTTTAACAAGCAAAAACCTAGCAGAACAACGACCAATTAGCTGTACTTCCTCAATGCCATCAAATTTAATTTTTATAAATTCAATACCATCTCTACTTCTGTATTTCTCAAAATCAACAACATTACCCATTGATCCATTTACCAGACCTCTTTCAACATGTAAATTCCTTCTCAAAATGATTCGGCAATTTAAACACACATTCAAAGTCTTTTCAAAACCCGCTGTTTTAGATATAGTCTTCTCTAATGAATCCAATTTTGATTTCAAATTCTCAGACAAAATAATTGTTGATCCCATATGCTCTATTTTGTCAATAGCTTCAAGTTTCACAATCTCTTGCTTTTCTAAATTCAACATTTTGTTGTTGAAGATGGCACATTCTGCAAGAGTTGGCATCAAACATATTCCGGATTTCTTCTCAGTAATTTTCTGAAAAATATTCTCAGGCACAATGTCTTGTTCGGGATATAAATTTGACAGTAATCGTGCATTTAAAGCTTCTTTCCCATGCTCGGTCACTTTTCCAATTCTAATATCTTGTAGAATATTCTTGTAATCTTCATCCTTCGCCTGACGCATATTTTCATGCAGTTCAGCATAATTGAAATTTAACCATATATTGACGTTGCCAATGCTCCCTAGGCACTTCCTGGTATCTTCATGCGTGAGTATTTTGAACACAGGTTGTCCTTTTACTGGTGTCAGCTGCAGAAGATCTCCGAAAACAATGATGTGTTTGCCACCAAATAACACATCATATTCAGTTTTAAGAACTTCTTGCATTCTCAAATGCACAAAGGCAAGCATGACATTGGAAACCATGCTTACTTCGTCAATGATAAGAAGTTTCATTTTCCTCAAGACTCTTGAAACTTCACAACAAGCATCCCCAGATAACTTGTGGTATTGTAATTTGTTGTCATGCTCCACCGGCAGCATCAGTAGACGATGCAAAGTAATTCCTTTAATGTTATGTGCTGCCAATCCAGTAGGAGCGGTAACAACACAAGACAACGATGTCTCAGTCCTTTTCTGCAAATAACATGAAATTGCTTTAATGAGGAAACTTTTTCCAGTTCCCGCTTCTCCACTCACGTACAGTCGGACAGGCTTCAACGATGTACATGAGCACTCTTTCTTCTCATGACTTAATCCATGCTCAATTTGCTTGGTAACTTCATCATATATTTTCCTCTGCTCAACGTTGAGTTGTTTTTCCAAGTCTTCTAAGTTAACTGCATCCTCCTGAGCATGTGCCATGGCTCTTTCCACTTCATTCATAGCAGTGGCAGCTTCATTTTCGATAATAGGTCCTCCTAGTGGATCCTGACTCAATGAAACAGAACTCTGACTGTCCTGAGAACTGTCTCTGGCAATCTCGGCTGCAATCGTTGCTTCCTGCTCAATTTCCAAAGTCAACATTTCTTGATATTTGGGAAAAGCAGGACATTCTATGGTCTCCTTAGCAGCAGTGAAAGAGTCTTCGTAACAGAGGAAATCTCCAAGCAGTTCCTCTTCTGCACTCCAAGGCTTGAAAAGTTGCAAAAGTGCTAAATAGAAAAACTCCTTTTTTTCTGGAGATTCGCCACTCAATTTTCGATGGTTTACTAATTGGCATTTTCTTTGCTTGACCAGACATCCCTCACTTCCAATTACAGCATACACTCCTTTCTCAATATCTTCTTTGATGTTCCTCTTGAATATATAATTTTGTAGAACCTCATATAGACAAACATTCTCAAGGTGACTGCTTCGATTTGGATAATATGTATCCAACATGTTGGTCTTCAAAATGTCGGTACTGTTTGGTTCCTTTTCTGCCAAATACTCAATTTCCCGGACAGGTTTTAGAACTCGATTTCGCGTAGCAGCAAGACCAAGACTCGCCCAAACGATACTCCTGGATTTGGCATAGAGACTTGCTGAAGACAACCGGTCACAACATTCGTAAGCTCCAATTTCTCGATGCGACAACATCTTCAGACTGAAACTGTACAACTTCTTGCTGAGGCTCTTTTCATGGGAAATGTCCTCCCACATATCCTTCAATTCTGTCTTTTCTTTTTTGGTGATGTAAGATGTCACATACCGAGCCACAGCCATACAGTTGTCAGCCACAAACTGTATATCCATGTTAGCATTCCACATGGACAAAATCACTGGGTTGTAGTCGTTGATGTACTTGGACTCTTCGTTCCTTTTCAAATTGTATGTATTTTTGGGTGATTTCCTCGTCACATTATGTCGCAGCGAAGACATCAAACTGTTCACTCTTCCTTTAGAAATCACCGGTCGTGGAAAGTTGAAACGACGTTTGGTGTAGAACTTGTCCTTGTTTCTGAATTTACGACGACAGTACTTTCCACAACGATGGCTTTGGAAACGTAGAACTTGTTCTCTTAGGCTTTTCTTCTCCATTGCGTTTGGAACAGCACACGTAGAATACTGTTCTATGAAATTCATCACTAAGTCATCCGGATCTGTTCCAAATTTAGGTGCATCCTTGATCCACAACAACATATGTATATGAGGAGCACCTCTTGCTTGGTACTCCTTTCTCCAGAAGAAATCCAACACCTCTCCAAGAGGTGGATTCTTCTTATTTGTGATGAAAGACATCATAGCTTCAAATCTATGATTGAAGTACCTGCATACATTCACTGGATCCAAAGAACACAGTTCTCCAGGTGTCTTGAATTCAATGTTTTCAATATTTCCATTTGCCTCTCGCAGAAATTCAAGTAAGTCTTCCCAGCCATACTCGGCACAGCTCAGAGTAAGGAACCATGTTGGAGTTCCTAAGTTCCTCAGCATACATTTTAAATCACCATGACGACGGTACCAGTACTCATTAGTACCACGCTGACACGCCATGAGATTAATTAGGTGAGAATTCAAAATACTGTCTTGGACATTGACTTTATGCATAAAGTCACTTGCCGAGATGTTTCGCATCTGTATACCACTTTTTAAGATGTGGTTCACTGCATATGACAGTCCAGACAGATCGCTTTCAAACAGGAGATGAAACAAATAGGGAATACATTGACGAAACCTAGGATCTTCTGCATACAATCGTAAAGTCCGGTATTCAGACGCAGGAATTTGATGAGGTCGCTCATCATATCTTCCTCCTCGACCTGTGGGAAATAGCTGTGGGAAACACCGAGCTTCCAAACTTTCCTCTCAAACACTAATGGGACTCCCTTTGGCTTGTTTCATTTGAAACAACTCAATTGCATTCCCCATGACTTCCTTGGAATGCAAAGGATGAACACTATAATGTTCATATATTTCTTCACTTTTAGAGGCCTCTACTTTCTCAATTTGGCCAGCACACAAATCGCTATCCTCTTCATCACTTACTTCCTCTTCTGCAACAAATACATTTATATAGTACTTATTATTTTTCTTCAAATACAATGTTGCGTTTTTGACTTTCCTAACATCCACTAAATCTTGCCATATTTTCTTATTCTTTGTCGGAACCCCATTAACCAAGATAACCAGAGGTTCCTCTTCAACTTTTTCTACTCCAATTGTGTTAATGTTTTTGTTCAAATCTAGAGGCAAATAAACAACTCTTCCCTTTAATCCTCTCTGTAAATCTGCTGGAGGCAACTTCCCTGTCTTTGGCTCCATTCTTACAATAGCCTGAAAGGGATGGATACTTTGAATCAAAATAGATTCATAAGTATTTAAATCCTTCAATTCAGAAGGAACCTCAACCAATTCAAGATTATTATGAACCGCCCTAGCAGGCATCTGGTTTTGGTTTAATTTGTTA
Organism: Lissotriton vulgaris; assembly: GCF_964263255.1. NCBI lineage: Eukaryota > Metazoa > Chordata > Amphibia > Caudata > Salamandridae > Lissotriton > Lissotriton vulgaris. The sequence goes on from NC_141700.1 coordinate 338,094,140, forward strand.
CAACAATAAGGACACACACGTTGATCCGATCCCAAATCAAAACAATTTACTACCATCAAGTATGTGGCGAAATCCTTCCATTCACTATTATTTTCCCTTTCACTTTTTGCATATAAATCCACTAACTTAGTCTGATTCTTATAATAAGTGCGTCGACAACACACACAAGTGAAATTAGGCCTCTCACTTGATTTCATCTGAAACGTGGCAATTTCCTTCTGAAATTTATCTGTACTAGAAACCTGTACATTATCTTCAACATTACCTTCTACTTCTGGGTCAATTTGAACATTCTCATCTTTACTACCAAAGTAACAAAACTCAATTTCTTCACAAATATTCTTGACATCTATTTCAGAACCATGCAAAAGAGCAGCACATAATTGTTTAAGCATAATTGCTGGACTCTTAGCATAATACAGCATTCTCACTAATTTTCTCACTTTATTATGATGCACTGCTAGCATCCTGAAATGATGAAAAACACTCTGGCATACTCTCCTGGAAAGACAAGCCAGTGAATGACCACGCAAACCTGTCATTTGTCTCACTCTGCAAGGATCTAAATCTTGCAACAACTTCATTTTCTGCTTCAAACTTTTCTTATTAAATGTCCGTATAAAATCACAAAGCAAATTGATGGAAACCTGTCGCACACTGCAAATAGAACTACACTTCCAAATGTACACAGGACCCTTAGGACGTCTTCCTAAAACATCATTACCTAACACCTCGTCTGTCTCTGTTGTCACAAGTTTTTCTTTTTCAACTGGACAACCATCCTTCACTTCATAAGCTCGACCACTGGTGTCAACTGCAAACACCAAATCATTATCTTGAAAATAACTCTCTTCATTAAAAAATGCCTCACAACTTGAACTATGCATCCATTCTCCGGAAAAAACTTCACAAAAGTTACTACGATTTACTACTCTCTTCCATCTACTATTTGATTTAAAATCAGAAATTACCTTGCTTAGTTTCCTAATTCTATTGATTACCAAAATAAACAACTTTCGCTTAATTTCAAAAGCATGATCAATAATTTTCTCTACATTTTTCTTCTTCTTATAAAATGCCACTTTCTGTTGGCCTTTCTTAATATTTATTAATAAATTAACTATTATCCTGTTGCGGAACATTCGTTTTCGAATGTCCCTAAACTGTTGTTTCCTTCTACTATCATGCACAGAGTTATCTCTTGCTCTACCAGTAACATGTTTGATTGGTCTTTCCTTTCCATTTAAATTGCTTTTCTTTTTCTGGACTGAAACATTTTTTGGAGAAATACTTTTTTTTACTACAAATATTTCTTAAGAATGATTTCGAGCTCTTACCCGGAGCTTTCTTGGTGATTTCACAAGTATTTTGGGGAGAGGACTGCTGCAATAATACATGATCTTGCTGTCTTTGACGTTTTCTAGCCTTTCTAATTCGATTCTTAGTTGGCATTTTTCAAATTTTGAAATGATCTGCAGTTGAATCTGTGGAAAAATATAATAAAAAATGTTATTAACCACTATTACCAAACAGTAAATGAATAACAGTCATCAAAAACTTAACACCCTACTTATTATTTAACATAGCAAATCTTTTGCACCAGCACTGCGTCACAAAAATGACACACAGTGGTACAAAACAGGCATACAACAATCATAAATCTCTCCCTAACATTTTAAATGATTGATTCAGGTTGACGATAAGGTGTGGCCTATCTAAAGGTTTGTTTGGGCCCAGATCTTTGGACTGGGGTGAATGTGTGTCATTGATCCACATTCGGTCCATCACCTGTTTTGTTTGTTTGAGGTGAGGCCAACACATGGTTGCAGATGAGATTTTCACTTGTTGAAGAAAACAAAGGAGATAATACATGTGAAGGCCTACCAATGAAGTAAGTCATGTCCACTTCACTCTTGAACAAAGGGCAGACCTCTTTTGAATCTGTGGTCACACCTAAACTTCATCTGCACAATGTCATTCATAAACTTAGGAAACACTAGTGATGTAATTGAAAAATGTGGAGTTTCTTTTCCTCATTTCAGAATTACATCACCTGTGTTTCCTCATTGACTTAAAATGTCCTTAAGACACATGAAAGCGTTTTTTTAGATTGCCCTTGCACCATTTTTGGGTCATTTTGAACATGGCTATGTTACTCCCATAATCAAAATCTAAATTTGCCAAGCACAGGTGGGAGCGTATTTACAAGAAACTTGCCCCATGAAGAACGCTTTCCATTTAAAAAGGGAAAAATAACATCATAGACACTCAAATGCCTTATAAATATGGCCCAAACAACCTATGAAGATCTAGCAGTACATATCCAGAAATGTAATTGATTTCAAAAATCGTTTTTAAACACAACATATAAATCAATTGTATACCTACATTCAGTTGGAAATGACTGTAAATGTCCTTGAGACACATGAAAGCGTTTTTTTGAATGCCCTGGAACCATTTTTGGGACATTTTTAACATGACTATGTAACTCCCATAATCAAAATCTAAATTTGCCAAGCACAGGTGGGAGCGTATTTACAAGAAACTTGCCCCATGAAGAACGCTTTCCATTTAAAAAGGGAAAAATAACATCATAGACACTCAAATGCTTTATAAATATGACCCAAACAACCTATGAAGCTCTAGCAGTACATATCCAGAAATGTAATTGATTTCAAAAAATCGTTTTTAAACACAGCAAATAAATCAATTGTATACCTACATTCAAGAGGAAATGACTAAAAATGTCCTTGAAATACATGAAAGCGTTTTTTAGGAATGCCCTTGCACCATTTTTGGGACATTATTAACATGGCTATTTAACTCCCATAATCAAAATCTAAATTTGCCAACCACAGGTGGAAGCGTATTTACAAGAAACTTGCCCCATGAGGAACGCTTTCCATTTAAAAAGGGAAAAATAACATTATAGACACAAAAATGCCTTATAAATATGGCCCAAAACAACCTATGAAGCTCTAGCAGTACATATCCAGAAATGTAATTGATTTCAAAAAATCGTTTTTAAACACAGCATATAAATCAATTGTATACCTACATTCAAGAGGAAATGACTGAAAATGTCCTTGAGACACATGAAAGCGTTTTTTTGAATGCCCTTGCACCATTTTTGGGACATTATTAACATGGCTATGTAACTCCCATAATCAAAATCTAAATTTGCCAACCACAGGTGGGAGCGTATTTACAAGAAACTTGCCCCATGAGGAACGCTTTCTATTTAAAAAGGGAAAAATAACATCATAGACACTCAAATGCCTTATAAATATGACCCAAAACAACCTATGAAGCTCTAGCAGTACATATCCAGAAATGTAATTGATTTCAAAAAATCGTTTTTAAACACAGCATATAAATCAATTGTATACCTGCATTCAAGAGGAAATGACTGAAAATGTCCTTGAGACACATGAAAGCGTTTTATTGAATGCCCTTGCACCATTTTTGGGACATTATTAACATGGCTATGTAACTCCCATAATCAAAATCTAAATTTGCCAAGCACAGGTGGGAGCGTATTTACAACAAACTTGCCCTATGAAGAACGCTTTCCATTTAAAAAGGGAAAAACAACATCATAGACACTCAAATGCCTTATAAATATGACCCAAACAACCTATGAAGCTCTAGCAGTACATATCCAGAAATGTAATTGTTTTCAAAAATCGTTTTTAAAAACAACATATCTGTTTCAGCTTACATGAGAGACCATGGAATGGGCTCCATGTACAACAATAACTTGTGTTACTGCATGCCAGAATGCTACACCGAATATGCAATTACAATTTCTCCAAAAAAACAAAATCTATTTGTATATCACTTGAGACAAAGCCACATTTTAAAAACACAGCTTTCTTCATCATTTTCTCCTTAAATCATACTATTCTCTATCTAAATTAAATAAAGCTTTTCTCACCTTAGCAAATACTTTTTGAGTTTCAAAACAGTCTCATAAATACTCCAAATTGTCTTCAGCAGAACAAAGAGGATGCACTCCAGAGGCTGCAGCTATTGAAAGCACACAAATACAGATGTTCATTACACATATCTCTCATATTAGCCAATCATAACTCTTCCCTCACTTTTTTCAAATCAAAACCCTTCCCCCCTCTGCCCTCTCTGCCTTTTTTGCTTAGCAACCACCTCCTGAAAGACCTCTCATGTTTGCAAATTCACACAACAATGTTTCAATTGAACTCTGAACTCTCAGTGCACCTGCGTATCCAGTGCAATCTTTCATTAAATGTTTCTTCCTTGACCATTCAAATTACATCTTTCAAAGAACACAACCATGCACCCTAACTTTCTGTTTTCAGAAATGAAAATACACCAATCACTGCTAATGAATCATTAGGACTGGAAATCCACAGTTTTTTTTCTTTACAAACTCCTACTGTTTCAACTGCCCTTTCATTACCACACTTCATCTGACTGCAGCCCAACCTTCTCTCACCATGTTTAATGTCTGGATTGTTGGACATAGTTACATCTACTGGGCTCAAAGGTATGCTGAGAACAGAAATTTACCTAACCTCAATTTACAAGATGTGGAAATTAAGTGGTTGGGCCAAAGAGGATTAAAATGTCACCAATTGATACCATTGGTGAAAACCTTTATGCATTTGCCAAAACCTGACCTGTTAATAGTACACTGTGGAGGTAATGATTTGGGCACTTTGACTGGGGTAGGTCTGGAAATGCTTTTAAAGGACACCTTTGAGCAATTAATGGCACTTTTTCCTCAAACTGCCTTGGTATATTCCAATATATGCCAAAGACAGAAATGGAGGTGGTCCAACCAATTTTGTCCACAAATTGAGAAAGCGAGGAAGCATGTAAACAAATCTGTTTCAGCTTACATGAGAGACCATGGAATGGGCTCCTTGTACAACAATAACTTGCGTTACTACATGCAAGATATCTACAGAGGAGATGGAGTTCACTTCTCAGATGAGGGCAACAGAATTTTCATTTTGAATTTAAGACTGTGCATTGGTACCTACTTATAAGTACCAAAATGTACCATAAACCCAAAAGCTCTTCTCAGAGCTACCCTACATCTGATCACTCACAATTATTATTTTTCTCTAACTTTTTTCTGTAATTTTCAACAAACTACGCTCAAAGAGCGCTACCCGGTACGCGAACTGGAAGCTAACTGCGCAAAATTTAAAAAAAAAATGTTTTTTCCCCGCACATATGGTCCTCCTCAGCCACCCTCAGAAAACCTAGGGGGTCAAAATACTTGTACCGTGCCCCCTTCTACCCATTCTGAACATTATTTGCCCTCCATTTTATATCTTAATTCGACCGAAACACAAAATGGTGGACTCCCGTTACGCTCCTAGTTCGCGGACCGGACCGCTACCCGGGAAGCGGTCCAAAAAAAAAGGTGGGAAAGTAATTCACAGAAAAACGACTGGAGACACTCTAACCAAATATAGATTAGCTCATACTACATAACAATCCCTTTCATTTTCACAAATTTGATTGAAATTCCATTTAGCCATTAAGCCTGTAGACCTCTCTAAATACCGTGAGGTAAATTACTTCACAAAACACATCTGAAGTGTTGGAATTGACAACCAATGAAAATGTTACTTTCATTTTCTACTTATATTACCTGACATTTGATTGGTTATATACCTGAATATATATAAAGGAAGAGAAGAAAACACAGCCATTTTAACTGCTACTTCTTGTTGTACATCACATTTGAATCGCTACCAAACACTTCAACTTGTTTGTGAAGGTAAGTTGTTATTTTTAAAACTGAAGTATATTGTGCACTATAACTTAATATGGTAGACTTTTTCTGATAGATATATACTATCCCTCTGTAGTAGTTATGGATTTAGATAGACTTCTCTGTTATAGTTATGAATGGAGTTAGGCTTGTCTTGGTTAAATCACATACACTTTTTTATAGTCCTATTTCCACTCTGATACTATACACTGCCAAAAGATAAATTCACTGATAAAAACTGCCTATCTAAAATTAATCCCAACAGTGCCCTATCTCTACTAATATATATTTTTTTAATCAAAATTTCAGGCAAAATGGAAGGCGAGCAGCAAGTTCAATTTACAATTGTACTGGAAGAGAGCAGCCAAGGAAAAATTGATGATTTTATGGATCAAAGTAGAGACCAGGAACTACTACAATGTGTTGAAGCAGTGGATAACCTGCTTAAAAATGAGGAAATGTTACACCCTATATTCAATTTTGAAATTTCTGACAATGAAATGTTAGAAAGTTTAATGAATTATGAAACACAATCAAAATAAAAAAAATACTTTAAAAATAAAGAAAACAAAAAAAAAACAACAAAAACAACAAACAATTAACATACAGTATTAGAAAAGTCTATCATTCTTTTATCCTTATAGTACGCTGCCCAGAACGCTTTCCGGTTCGCGTACTAGGCGCTCACCACGCAAAAAAAAAAAATTTTTTTTTTTTGCCCTGCTGGGACCTTTTAAAACCTCCACATAAAACCTAGGGGGTCAACGAGGATCTACTATGCCCCCTTATGGTAATTTCCCCCTTTGTTTTGGCCTCCTCTTGTCTCTCGATCCTACCGAGAGACAAGATGGTGGCCGCTCCGGACTGTTTAGAATGTTGACAGACACCGGAAAGCCAATCAGCTTCGCATCGCAAAATTCCGTTACGCGAAAAATACGCGAACCGGATCGCTACCCGGAGCGCTGTTACAGATATATATCTTACTTTGAACGTTAATTTCTCAAAATCCACTGGAGCACATATATTGAGACCTAGCAAAGGCACATCGGGCTAACAGTCCCTACAATTTTGCCAAGTTTCGTGCAAATCCATTCAGCCGTTCGAGCTAAAAGTGAGGCCAACCGCCCTATGGAAATTAACATGGGAAAAACGCGTTTTGGGACCCCCCTTTTTTCTCGGCCCCCCCTTGCCGAACACCCCCCAAATTTTCAGGGGCTGCTCAGAAACAAAATGTGCCATTTTCCAGACAATTTCAGCCAATTCCGTCCACAAACGCCAAAGTTATTAGACATAGAATTTTCAGAAATCCCATAGGGAAAAAATCCTAACTATATATACCTACTGGCGACTGCCAGTAGGTAATATATATATATATATATATATATATATATATATATATATATATATATATATATATATATATATATATATATATATATATATATATATATATATATATAATATATTACCTACTGGCGGTCGCCAGTAGGTATATATAGTTAGGATTTTTTCCCTATGGGATTTCTGAAAATTCTATGCCTAATAACTTTTGCGTTCGTGGACGGAATTGGCTGAAAGTTTCAGGAAAATGGCACATTTTGTTTCTGAGCAGACCTTGAAAATTTGGGGGGGTTTTGTGGAGGGGGGGCCGAGAAAAAAGGGGGGTCCCAAAACGCCTTTTTCCCATGTTAATTTCCATAGGGCGGTTGGACTCACTTTTAGCCCGAACGGCTGAATGGATTTTCACGAAACTTGGCAAAATTGTAGGGACTGTTAACCTGATGTGCCTTTGCTAGGTCTCAATATATGTGCTTCAGTGGATTTTGAGAAATTAACGTTTAAATCAAGATATATATCTGTAACAGCGCTCCGGGCAGCTATCCGGTTAGCGAACCTTTCGCGTAACGGAACTTTGCGATGAGAAGCTGATTGGCCCTCCGGTGTCTGTCAACATTCTAAACAGTCCGGAGCGGCCGCCATCTTGTCTCTCGGTAGGATCGAGAGACAAGAGGAGGCCAAAACAAAGGGGGAAATTACCATAAGGGGGCATAGTAGATCCTCGTTGACCCCCTAGGTTTTATGTGGAGGTTTTAAAAGGGCCTAGGAGGGTCCAAAAAAAAAAATTTTTTTTTGCGTGGTAAGCGCCAAGTTCGCGAACCGGATAGCTTTCTGGGCAGCGAACTTTATGGATAAAAGAATGAAAGACTTTTCTAATACTGTATGTTAATTGTTTGTTGTTTTTCTTGTTTTTTTTTGTTTTCTTTATTTCTTTATTTTTTTTATTATGATTGTGTTTCATACTTTATTAAATTTTCTAACATTTCATTGTCAGAAATGTCATAATTTATTATAGGGTGTAATTGTTTTTCATTTTGAAGCAAGTTGTCTACTGCTTCAACACATTGTAGAAGTTCGTGGTCTCTACTGTCATCCATAAAGTCATCAAGTTTGTCTTGGCTGCTCTCCTTCAGTTCAATCGAAAATGAAACTTGCTGCTCGCCTTCCATTTTGCCTGAAATTTGGATTAAAAAAATATATATTAGTAGAGATAGGGCACTGTTGGGATTAATTTTAGATAGGCAGTTTTTATCAGTGAATTTATCTTTTGGCAGTGTATAGTATGAGAGTGGAAATAGGACTAAAAAAAAGTGTATGTGATTTAACCAAGACAAGCCTTACTCCATTGATAACTATAACAGAGAAGTCTATCTAAATACATTACTACTACAGAGGGATAGTGTATATGTAGCAGAAAAAGTCTACTATATTAAGTCATAGTGCACAATATATTAAATTATAACTTACCTTCACAAAGAAGTTGAAGTTTTTTGAAGCTATTGAAATAGGAGGTACAACAAGAAGTAGTAGTCAAAATGGCTGTGTTTCCTTCTCTCCCTTTATATATATACAGGTATATAACCAATTAAATGTCAGGTAATAAAAGTAGAAAATGAAAGTAACATTTTCATTGGTTGTCAATTCCAACAATTCAGATGTGTTTTGTGAAGTAATTTACCTCACGGTACTTGGAGAGGTCTACAGGCTAAATGGCTAAATGGAATTTCAATGAAATTTGTGAGAATGGAAGGGATTGTTATGTAGTATGAGCTAATCTATATTTGGTGAGAGTGTCTCTAGTCGTTTTTCTGTAAATTACTTTCCCGCCTTTTTTTAGGACCGCTTTCCGGGAAGCTGCCCGGTTAGCGAACCTTAAGCGTCACGGGAGTCCACCATTTTGTGTTTCGTTCGCATTAAGATACAAGATGGAGGGCAAATAATGTTTAGAATGGGTAGAAGGGGTTATGGTAGACTTATCTTGATCCCCTAGGTTTTCTGAGCGTGGCTGAGGAGGCTTATATGTGCGGAAAAAAATTTTTTTTTAAAAAAATTCCGCGAGGTTAGCTTTCGGTTAGCGAACCGGGTAGCGCTCCGGGGAGCGAAATTTGTGGAAAATTAGTGAAAAAAGTTAGAGAAAAATAATAATTGTGAGTGATCAGATGTAGGGTAGCTCTGAGAAGAGCTTTTGGGTTTATGGTACATTTAGGTACTTATAAGTAGGTACCAATGCACAGTCTTAAATTCAGAATGAAAATTCTGTTGCCCTCATCTGAGAAGTGAACTCCATCTCCTCTGTAGATATCTTGCATGTAGTAACGCAAGTTATTGTTGTACAGAGAGCCCATTCCATGGTCTCTCATGTAAGCTGAAACAGATTTGTTTACATGCTTCCTCGCTTTCTCAATTTGTGGACAAAATTGGTTGGACCACCTCCATTTCTGTCTTTGGCATATATTGGAATATACCAAGGCAGTTTGAGGAAAAAGTGCCATTAATTGCTCCAAGGTGTCCTTTAAAAGCATTTCCAGACCTACCCCTGTCAAAGTGCCCAAATCATTACCTCCACAGTGCACTATTAACAGGTCAGGTTTTGGCAAATGCATAAAGGTTTTCACCAATGGTATCAATTGGTGACATTTTAATCCTCTTTGGCCCAACCACTTAATTTCCACATCTTGTAAATTGAGGTTGTGTAAATTTCTGCTCTCAGCATACCTTTGAGCCCAGTGGATGTAACTATGTCCAACAATCCAGACGTTAAACATGGTGGAAGAAGGTTGTTCTGCAGTCAGATGAAGTGTGGTAATGAAAGGGCAGTTGAAACAGTAGGAGTTTCTAAAGAAAAAAAACTGTGGATTTACAATGCTAATGATTCATTAGCAGTGATTGGTGCATTTCCATTTCTGAAAACAGAAAGTTAGGGTGCATGGATGTGTTCTTTGAAAGATGTAATTTGAATGGTCAAGGAAGAAACATTTAATGAAAGATTGCACTGGATACGCAGGTGCACTGAGAGTTCAGAGTTCAATTGAAACATTGTTGTGTGAATTTGCAAACATGAGAGGTCTTCCAGGAGGTGGTTGCTATGGAAACAAGGCAGACAGGGCAGAGGGGGGAAGGGTTTTGATTTGAAAAAAGTGAGGGAAGAGGTATGATTGGCTAATATGAGAGATATGTGAAAAGAATATCTGTATTTCTGTGCTTTCAATAGCTGCAGCCTTTGGAGTGCATCCTTTTTCTTCTGCTGAAGACAATTTGGTGTATTTCTGAGACTGTTTTCAAAACTCAAAAAATATTTGCTAAGGTGAGAAAAGATTTATTTAATTCAGATAGAGAATAGTATGATTTAAGGAGAAAATGATGAAGAAAGCTGTGTTTTTAAAATGTGGTTTTGTCTCTAGTGATATACTAATAGAATTAGTTTCAAAGAGAAATTATAATTGCATATTTGGTGTAACATTCTGGCATGCAGTTACACAAGATATTGTAATACATGGAGGCCATTTCATGGTCTGTTATGTAAGCTGAAACAGATATGTTGCTTTTAAAAACGATTTAAGAAATCAATTACATTTCTGGATATGTACTGCTAGAGCTTCATAGGTTGTTTTGGGCCATATTTATAAGGTATTTGAGTGTCTAAGATGTTGTGTTCGCCTTTTAAAATGTAAAGTGTTCCTCATGGGACAAGTGTCTTGTAAATACGCTCCCACTTGTGCTTGGCAAATTTAGATTTTGATTATGGGAGTTACCTAGCCATGTTAATAGTGTCCCAAAAATGGTGCTAGGGCATTCCAGAAAACACTTTCATGTGTCTCAAGGACATTTTTAGTCATTTCTTCATGAATGCAGGTATACAATTGATTTATATGCTGTGTTTAAAAACGAATTTTGAAATGAATTAAATTTCAGGATATGTACTGTTAGAGCTTCATAGGTTATTTGGGGTCATATTTAGAAGGCATTTTAGTGTCTTTGAAGTTATTTTTCCCTTTTTAAATGGAAAGCGTTCCTCATGGGGCCCTGAGCAGTTCTTAGCCATGTTATTTAATAGGAAGTGGATAACATGGCTAAGAGCATTTGCTGGGAAATGCATGAATATCGCTGATTTTTCTGCTATATTCATGCATTGTGGCCGTTTTTTTTCACATTGCTTCATAGGTTGTTTGGGTTCATATTTAGAAGGCATTTTAGTGTCTTTGATGTTATTTTTCCCTTTTTAAATGGAAAGCGTTCATCATGGGGCCCTGAGCAGTTCTTAGCCATGTTATTTAATAGGAAGTGGATAACATGGCTAAGAGCATTTGCTGGGAAATGCATGAATATCGCTGATTTTTTTGCTATATTCATGCATTGTGGCCGTTTTTTTTCACATTGCTTCATAGGTTGTTTGGGTTCATATTTAGAAGGCATTTTAGTGTCTTTGATGTTATTTTTCCCTTTTTAAATGGAAAGCGTTCCTCATGGGGCCCTGAGCAGTTCTTAGCCATGTTATTTAATTGGAAGTGGATAACATGGCTAAGAGCATTTGCTGGAAAATGCATGAATATCGCTGATTTTTCTGCTATATTCATGCATTGCGGCAGTTTTTTTTCACATTGCTTCATAGGTTGTTTGGGTTCATATTTAGAAGGCATTTTAGTGTCTTTGATGTTATTTTTCCCTTTTTAAATGGAAAGCGTTCCTCATGGTGCCCTGAGCAGTTCTTAGCCATGTTATTTAATAGGAAGTGGATAACATGGCTAAGAGCATTTGTTGGAAAATGCATGAATATCGCTGATTTTTCTGCGTTATTCATGCATTGCAGGCCTTTTTTTATCACATTTGCAAGCACTTCTTAGCCATGTTATCCAATGGGAGGTGGATAACATGGCTAAGAGCATTTGCTTCAAAGGTTGTTTGGGGTTATATACCATTTTTGGGAAATTATTAACATGCCTATCTAACTCCCATAATCAAAATCTAAATTTGCCAACCGCAGGTGGGAGCGTATTTACAATAAATTTGCACCATGAAGAATGTAAAATAGCATACTAGATACTCAAATAACTTATAAATATGATCCAAAACATCTTATGAAGCACTAGTAGTGCATATTTCCAGAAATGTATTGGTTTTCATTTAATGATTTACTTCATTGGTAGGCCTTCACATGTTTTTTTACCTTGGTTTTTTTTCAGTGAAAATCTTATCTGCAACCATGTGTTGGCCTCACCTCAAATAAACAAAACAGGTGATGGACTGAATGTGGATCAATGACACACATTCACCCCAGTCCAAAGATCTGGGCCTAAACAAACCTTTAGATAGGCTACATCTTATCGTCATCCTGAATTAATGATTTAAAATATTAGGGAGTGATTTATGAGTGTTGTATGCCTGTTTTGTACCATTGAGTGTCATTTTTGTGATGCAGTGCTGGTGGAAAATATTTGCTATGTTAAATAATTAGTACGGCATTAAGTTTTAGATGACTGTTATTTATTTACTGTTTGGTAATAGTGGTTAATAACATTTTATATTATATTTTTTCACAGATTCAACTGCAGATTCTTTCATAGTTTGGAAAATGCCTTCCAGAAGTCGAATACGAAAGGCTAGAAAACGTCAAAGACAGCAGGATGATGTTTTATTGCAGCAGTCCTCTTCCCCAAATACTTGTCAAAACACCAAGAAAGGTCCGGGTAAGAGCACAAAATCATTCTTAAGAAATATTTGTAGTAAAAAAAATTTTGCTCAAAAAAATGTGTCTGTTCACAAAAAGAGAAGTAATTTAAATGGAAAGGAGAGACCCATCACAAATGTTACTGGTAGAGGAAGAGATAACTCTGTGCATGATAGTAGAAGGAAACAACAGTTTAGGGACATTCGACAACGAATGTTCCGTAATAGGATATTAGTTAATTTATTGAAAAATATTAAAAAGAAAGGCCAACAGAAAGCGGCATTTTATAGGAAGAAGAAAAATGTAGAGAAAATTATTGATCATGCTTTTGAAATCAAGCGAAAGTTGTTTATTTTGGTAATCAATAGAATTAGGAAACTAAGCAAGGTAATTTCTGATTTCAAAACAAAAAGTAGATGGAAGAGAGTAGTAAATCGTACTAACTTTTGTGAAGTTTTTTCTGGAGAATGGATGCATAGTTCAAGTTCTGAGGCATTTTTTAATGAGGAGACTTATTTTCAGGATAATGATTTGGTGCATGCAGTTGACATCAGTGGTCGAGCTTATGAAGTGAAGGATGGTTGTCCAGTTGAAAAAGAACAACTTGTGACAACAGAGACAGAAGAGGCGCTAAGTGATGAGGTTTTAGGAAGACGTCCTAAGGGTCCTGTGTACATTTGGAAGTGTAGTTCTATTTGCAGTGTGCGACAGGTTTCCATCAATTTGCTTTGTGATTTTATACGGACATTTAATAAGAAAAGTTTGAAGCAGAAAATGAAGTTGTTGCAAGATTTAGATCCTTGCAGAGTGAGACAAATGACAGGTTTGCGTGGTCATTCACTGGCTTGTCTTTCCAGGAGAGTATGCCAGAGTGTTTTTCATCATTTCAGGATGCTAGCAGTGCATCATAATAAAGTGAGAAAATTAGTGAGAATGTTGTATTATGCTAAGAGTCCAGCAATTATGCTTAAACAGTTATGTGCTGCTCTTTTGCATGGTTCTGAAATAGATGTGAAGAATCTTTGTGAAGAAATTGAGTTTTGTTACTTTGGTAGTAAAGATGAGAATGTTCAAATTGACCCTGAAGTAGAGGGTAATGTGGAAGATAATGTACAGGTTTCCAGTACAGATAATTTTCAGAAGGAAATTGCCACGTTTCAGATGAAATCAAGTGAGAGGCCTAATTTCACTTGTGTATGTTGTCGACGCACTTATTATAAGAATCAGACTAAGGTAGTGGATTTATATGCAAAAAGTGAAAGGGAAAATAATAGTGAATGGAAGGATTTAGCCACATACTTGATGGTAGAAAATTATTTTGATTTGGGATCGGATCAACGTGTGTGTACTTATTGTTGTAATAAATTAAACCAAAACCAGATGCCTGCTAGGGCAGTTCATAATAATCTGGAATTGGTTGAGATTCCTTCTGAATTGAAGGATTTAAATACTTATGAATCTATTTTGATTCAAAGTATCCATCCCTTTCAGGCTATTGTAAGAATGGAGCCAAAGACAGGGAAATTGCCTCCAGCAGATTTACAGAGAGGATTAAAGGGAAGAGTTGTTTATTTGCCTCTAGATTTGAACAAAAACATTAACACAATTGGAATAGAAAAAGTGGAAGAGGAACCTCTGGTTATCTTGGTTAATGGGGTTCCGACAAAGAATAAGAAAATATGGCAAGATTTAGTGGATGTTAGGAAAGTCAAAAAGGCAACAGTGTATTTGAAGAAAAATAATAAGTACTATAAGAATGTATATGTTGCAGAAGAGGAAGTAAGTGATGAAGAGGATAGCGATTTGTGTGCTGGCCAAATTGAGAAAGTAGAGGCCTCTAAAAGTGAAGAAATATATGAACATTATAGTGTTCATCCTTTGCATTCCAAGGAAGTGATGGGGAATGCTATTGAGTTGTTTCAAATGAAACAAGCCAAAGGGAGTCCCATTAGTGTTTGGGAGGAAAGTTTGGAAGCTCGGTGTTTCCCACAGCTATTTCCCACAGGTCAAGGAGGAAGATATGATGAGCGACCTCGTGAAATTCCTGCGTCTGAATACCGGACTTTACGATTGTATGCAGAAGATCCTAGGTTTCGGCAATGCATTCCCTATTTGTTTCATCTCCTGTTTGAAAGCGATCTGTCTGGACTGTCATATGCAGTGAACCACATCTTAAAAAGTGGTATACAGATGCGAAACATCTCGGCAAGTGACTTTATGCATAAAGTCAATGTCCAAGACAGTATTTTGGATTCTCACTTAATTAATCTCATGGCGTGTCAGCGTGGTACTAATGAGTACTGGTACCGTCGTCATGGTGACTTAAAATGTATGCTGAGGAACTTAGGAACTCCGACATGGTTCCTCACTCTGAGCTGTGCCGAGTATGGCTGGGATGACTTACTTGAATTTCTACGAGAGGCAAATGGAAATATTGAAAACATTGAATTCAAGACACCTGGAGAACTGTGTTCTTTGGATCCTGTGAATGTATGCAGGTACTTCAATCATAGATTTGAAGCTATGATGTCTTTCATCACAAATAAAAAGAATCCACCTCTTGGAGAGGTGTTGGATTTCTTCTGGAGAAAGGAGTACCAAGCAAGAGGTGCCCCTCATATACATATGTTGCTGTGGATCAAGGATGCACCTAAATTTGGAACAGATCCGGATGACTTAGTGATGAATTTCATCGAACAGTATTCTACGTGTGCTGTTCCAAACGCAACGGAGAAGAAAAGTCTAAGAGAACAAGTTCTACGTTTCCAAAGCCATCGTTGTGGAAAGTACTGTCGTCGTAAATTCAGAAACAAGGACAAGTTCTACACCAAATGTCGTTTCAACTTTCCACGACCGGTGATTTGTAAAGGAAGAGTGAACAGTTTGATGTCTTCGCTGCGACATAATGTGACGAGGAAATCACCCAAGAATACATACAATTTGAAAAGGAACGAAGAGTCCAAGTACATCAATGACTACAACCCAGTGATTTTGTCCATGTGGAATGCCAACATGGATATACAGTTTGTGGCTGACAACTGTATGGCTGTGGCTCGGTATGTGACATCTTACATCACCAAAAAAGAAAAGACCGAACTGAAGGATATGTGGGAGGACATTTCCCATGAAAAGAGCCTCAGCAAGAAGTTGTACAGTTTCAGTCTGAAGATGTTGTCGCATCGAGAAATCGGAGCTTACGAATGTTCTGATCGATTGTCTTCAGCAAGTCTCTATGCCAAATCCAGGAGTCTCGTTTGGGCGAGTCTTGGTCTTGCTGCAACGCGAAATCGAGTTCTAAAACCTGTTCGGGAAATTGAGTATTTGGCAGAAAAGGAACCAAACAGTACCGACATTTTGAAGACCAACATGTTGGATACATATTATCCAAATCGAAGCAGTCACCTTGAGAATGTTTGTCTATATGAGGTTCTCCAAAATTATATATTCAAGAGGAACATCAAAGAAGATATTGAGAAAGGAGTGTATGCTGTAATTGGAAGTGAGGGATGCCTGGTCAAGCAAAGAAAATGCCAATTAGTAAACCATCGAAAATTAAGTGGCGAATCTCCAGAAAAAAAGGAGTTTTTCTATTTAGCACTTTTGCAACTTTTCAAGCCTTGGCGTGCAGAAGAGGAACTGCTTGGAGATTTCCTCTGTTACGAAGACTCTTTCAATGCAGCCAAGGAGTCCATAGAATGTCCTGCTTTTTCTAAATATCAAGAAATGCTAACTTTGGAAATTGAGCAGGAAGCAACGATTGCAGCCGAGATTGCCAGAGACAGTTCTCAGGACAGTCAGAGTTCTGTTTCATTGAGTCAAGATCCACTTGGAGGACCTATTATCGAAAATGAAGCTGCCACTGCTATGAATGAAGTAGAAAGAGCCATGGCACATGCTCAGGAGGATTCAGTTAACTTACAAGACTTGGAAAAACAACTCAACGTTGAGCAGAGGAAAATATATGATGAAGTTACCAAGGAAATTGAGCACGGATTAAGTCATGAGAAGAAAGAGTGCTCGTGTACGTCGTTGAAGCCTGTCCGACTGTACGTGAGTGGAGAAGCGGGAACTGGAAAAAGTTTCCTCATTAAAGCAATCTCTTGTTATTTGCAGGAAAGGACTGAGTCATCGCTGTCTTGTGTTGTCACCGCTCCTACTGGACTGGCAGCACATAATATTAAAGGTATTACTTTGCATCGTCTATTGATGCTGCCGGTGGAGCATGACAACAAATTACAATACAACAAGTTATCTGGAGATGCTTGCTGTGAAGTTTCAAGAGTTTTGAGGAAAATGAAACTACTTATCATTGACGAAGTAAGCATGGTTTCCAATGTCATGCTTGCCTTTGTGCATTTGAGAATGCAAGAAGTACTTAAAACTGAATATGATGTCTTATTTGGTGGGAAACACATTATTGTTTTCGGAGATCTTCTACAGCTGACACCAGTAAAAGGTCAACCTGTGTTCAAAATACTCACGCATGAAGATACCAGGAAGTGCCTAGGGAGCATTGGCAACGTCAATATATGGTTAAACTTCAATTATGCAGAACTGCATCAAAATATGCGTCAGGCAAAGGATGAAGATTACAAGAATATTCTACAAGATATTAGAATTGGAAAAGTGACCGAGCATGGGAAAGAAGCTTTAAATGCACGGTTACTGTCAAATTTGTATCCCAAACAAGATATTGTGCCTGAGAATATTTTTCAGAAAATTACTGAGAAGAAATCCGGGATATGTCTCATGCCAACTCTTGCAGAATGTGCCATCTTCAACAACAAAATGTTGAATTTAGAAAAGCAAGAGATTGTGAAACTTGAAGCTATCGACAAATTAGAGCATATGGGATCAACAATTATTTTGTCAGACAATTTGAAATCAAAATTGGATTCATTAGAGAAGACTATATCTAAAACAGCGGGTTTTGAAAAGACTTTGAATGTGTGTTTAAATTGCCGAATTATTTTGAGAAGGAATTTACATGTAGAAAGAGGTCTGGTAAATGGATCAATGGGTAATGTTGTTGATTTTGAGAAATACAGAAATAGAGATGGAATAGAATTTTTAAAAATTAAATTTGATGGCATTGAGGAAGTACAGCAAATTGGTCGTTGTTCTGCTAGGTTTTTGCTTGTTAAAGATTTATATGTTCGCCGTAAACAGTTTCCTGTTTGCTTGGCATATGCGGTGACAATCCATAAATCGCAAGGTTTAAGTGTAGACTGTGCATTGGTGAATATTGGCAGTTCTGTGTTCAAGGAGGGTATGGCATATGTGGCATTGTCACGAGTTAGAACTTTATCGGGATTGTACTTGATTGACTGTGATGTCACAAACATTTGTGCGGATCTAGATTGTGTTAAGGAATACAATAGGTTAAGAAGAGAGTATGCGCCACATTTGCCTCAATATCCTTTGTTTGAGAAACGTGTGGTAGGCCGCAAACGTAGAAATAGCAGTAATAGTAGGGAGGTTGTTGCAAAAAGACTAAAAGTCAATGAACCGAAAATTGTTAGCAGAAAGAAAGTGGATTCTGTTGAAGATGTTGTCGGTTTTCAATTTGAAAACAGTTCTGGTGTCAACTGCTATGCAAATGTAGTGGTTAATGTTCTCTTTTCACTAGAGAGTTTAAAAGAACAGATTCTGTTGAATTCTGAACAAATTTTATGCTGTTTGTTGAATTCTGTTTTCGAGAAATGTAGCACTGATCGAACAAAAGTAGAAAGTGTGTCTGAAGTTCGTTATCTGTTAGATGAATGTTCAGGTCAAACAGACTTCTCTGAAAATAATCAGCAAGATTGTCAGGAGTTTTTAATGTATATGCTTGATATATTGCAAGTTGAGGGTGTAGATGTAGATCACCTGTTTGGGCTTTCTTATCAATGGCAGCATGACTGCGAGAACTGTATGGTATCAAGTACTACTAGTGTAGACTCAGAAAGATTTATATATTTAACTTTGCCAGACAGTAAATCAGTCTCCTTTAATAAGCTAGTAAATGCAGCGGATCACAACATGGAGTGTAGCCAATGTAAATGTGATATGATGTCAACATTATTTATACGTAGATATGGCCAGTATGTCATTTTAATGATGCAACGATGTAGGCCTGATGGAACAAAATTGTCAACTTTAATAAAAAATTTTGTGGCTTCTCAGCTGTCAATATCAGGGAGGACTTTTGTTACTGTAGCAATTATCTATCACGATGGTCCATCAACAACATCAGGACATTATACAGCTTACTTAAAGTCTGGAAACGGCTGGTCATTCTGTAATGATTCTGTTGTAACGTTCAAAAAAAAATTGCCGTTTGACCTTAAAAATTCTTACCTGGTGTTTTTAAAACCAAAATTTTAAGTAGAGGGAATGTAAGTCTGCAATGCTGTCTCGATTAAAAATTCAACTATATAAACCTAATGCAAGTAAGTCTGCTTCATAGTAAGCAGTATCAGTGTCATAGGAAAAGGAGAACATGACTGACAAAGAAGAGTAAGATATTAGTAGTCCAGGATTGTGAAAATAATCTCAAATATTTTATTTTTGAAAGTTGCGAAAATAGAAAATGTCGGGATTTGATTGGAAGAATTACAAGATTTGCGAATCGCGGCAACATGATTTGGCCTAGTGGAAACATGTGATATAATGAGAGAAGTTTTTTTTCTATGTAACATATTTCACGTATCGATGGAGGTTTTCTTTCAGAAAGTGGCGGGCTGAAAATATTTAAAGCACAACAGAGTGGATGCTGTTTATAGGAGATCCTTCGACGTCATTGAAAGTAAGTTAATTTTAAGAAGTTTTGAAATCAGATTTCTTAGGTTGTATGGGTTTTTTAAACACAGTCATTTTGATTGTGTTTTTTTTTCCCCGCTGTTACATGATGAATACCTTCAAGTCACTGATTTAAGTGAAATTTGATACATTCTGAGAACAGCAAAAATAAACCATTTAACATGTATAATTAATGTTATGCTTTTTGTCCTTATGATATACATTTAGAAATGTGTGGTACATATGGGTAAGGTGAGTTCTGTAAATATCAATTTTAATGCTTAGAGTGCTGTACTTCTGGGTAGTGTTTTTTTTTTTATAAAAAAAAGAGGCCTCACCTCAAAGAAAGCTCTTGAAAGCACACATCTTATTTGCATCCTAAAACAATCATTTACAATGTTAGACACAATTTTATTATGACTTTACATCTTTTTTGCGCTGCTATTGCATCACTATTGTGAGACATTAGCAGTGCAAGAAAAACATCATGTTCCAAAATAGGCCTCAGTTCAGCAACATCAAGATACAGTTTCTTTCGAATATATATCTTTAGGATTGTGTAGGGGACGTAGAGAAGCAGAGACTTCTGTAAATGTCAAAGTTGTTGAAAAACTGTTTGTTTTTGAACCTTTTCCCTTGTCTTTTCTAATTTTTAAATACATCTTTTAATATTTTTTGAAATGTTTGTTCTTTGTTTTACAGATTGAAAGTATGAAAAAATATTTAAAAAAGGTAACAAGAATTATAAGGTAAATGTTTTCCACTCTTTTTACCCGCAATGCACTGCTGATGATGTCATTGACACTATCTCTCATTTACTCTCTCTAGCTGTCTTTCTTTTTACATTATTCTCTGATTACTTCCCTTATACTAACTCTTCTTTTTTTTAAAAAAATATTTTTTTAGTTCGCTTAAAGTTCGCGAGCCGGTCAGCGAACTTGAAGCGAACCAAAAGAAATAGAGCTTGCCAGAGTGATAAACATTCTAGCAATTTTGTTTGAAAGGGGAGGTAGTTCTGAAAAGAACTGTTTTTTTTTGTTTTTGTTGTTTTATATTTTTTTTTATTTTTTGAACATTTTTTGATTTTTTTGTATTTTTAGAACTGTTTTATGTTTTTTTTGTTTTTTTTATGGAGGGGAGACAACAAAAAACAGGCTTTCAAAACGGCTCAACTGGAGCAAAAAAAAGAAAATTACTTTTTGGGTGCATTAGGGCATTTATGATTTTCATATGCAATGTTCATGAGGTTGATACTCATGTTGCCATATGACAGCATTTCTCCACAGTAAACACAAGATAACTTTATGTGCTGGAAGTTAGGTTGGATGTTTGGCACAGTCTCTTGTGCCTCTCTTCCCGTCAAAGACAATGTGGATGTAGATCTTGCCACAGGAGTTGCCGTCGGATTGTCTACAAGATCCCTTAACTCAGCCCGGCTGTAGTTCAAGGGATGCCACCTGCTCATGTGACGATGCATTGTATAGTTCCCCATACTGTACTTCTTTTCTGTGCCTCTCGACAATCTGTAGTCACAGATGAGGCAGGTGGCATATTTTGCATTCACTTTCTTGGTTCCAGGAGGGATGGTGAAAAACTGCCAGATGAAACTGGTTTTTCGTTTAGAAACCCGGGGCAACTCATCAACAAATTGTTGTCCCTCTCTCTCCTCTTCTTCTTCTTCCTCATCTTCCTCCTCTCTGTTAGTCATAATTTGACTGGGTGGTCCTCTCTTCTTATGGGGAGGTGGAGGTGGTGGTGGGGGTGCACCAGCTGCAGCAAGAATGGAAGCCATTGTGGAACTTCTGAAAAATGGTCTTTCTCTCACCAAGATGAAAGTCAGAGTGAGGAAATAAGGAGGGGTTTACTTGATTTGGGGAAAACAAAAGTTCTGAGCCAATGAAAAGTGTTATTTTTAGGTCACATGACCTAGTCATACATCATTTGGAAACCAAAAGTGAAATGAACCAATGAGAAGTTTGATAAACAAGTCACATGACCTGTTCCGCTTACGTTACGCGGCGCGCGCCGCGTCCCAGATCGCTTCCGGTTCGCTGTCCGGAGCACTTCCGGGAGCGCTAACGCGACGCGTCATTAGACGCATTACGCGATAACGTGATACGTCGCGCTTCCGCGGCGCGTCACTGTTCCGCTAACGTAACGTTGACCGGTTCGCGTACTAGATCGCGGCATCAAGATGAGCTAACGGAAAGCTTCCCGGTTCGCGAACTAGAAGCGAAGAAAAAAATATTTAAAAAAAATTATCAATAAATATCTATATATATTTTGGGATTTAAAGAATAATACATTTTACAGCTACAGATGTTAGCTTTTAAAAAACCAATGAAATTCACTGAAAAAACCATAGGTTATAGACCATATATAGTTAGAAATTTGCATTTAAAAAACCATTGATATTCAATGAAAAAACCATAGGTTATAGACCATATATAGTTAGGAATTTGCATTTACAAAACCTTATTTTACTCGCATAAAACCATTGAAATTCCATATATAGTTAGTTGCGCTAACTATATATCGCGCACCCGCAATCCACTGCTGATGATGTCACATATTACATCATTCATGACATGGTCAGTGACATCACTGATGACATCACTGATGACATCTCAAATGACATCACTGATGACATCACTGATGACAACATCCAGTGACTGTATGTTTCTGTAAAGTTAAAATATGTCTTACATATTGAAGAATGAGTGGATGTATAAGTGTCTGGATGAAGGATTTAGTAGGTGCATGACTGACTGTATGAGTGAGTGATTAAATGTGTCTCACTGAGTGCATGGGTTAGTGACTAAACTGTCTTAATTTGTGCATCATTATGTCTGTTGTTCTGTAAACTGTTGCATGTGTTGATAAGTAGCTATATGAGTAACTATATGGGTTATTGATTGGTTGCCCAAGTATTTGTATGGGAGACTGAGTGTGTGTGTGGGTGGCTGGGAGGTGTATGACTCTGTGCATAGATGTGTGAGCAGTTGATTCACTAGATGTATGGTTTCAAAAGTGCACGTGGAAACAGCTGTATGGGCGGTTGACTGTGTGCATGAGTGTATTGGTGAGTGAATGGATATCTCAGTGCTACATGTCAAAGTAAGTACATATGTAAAACACAGTGCATGTGAGAGTTGACATATATAAATAACTGTGCATAAGAGCCAGTGAATGTGTGAGTGGCTGTATGGATCATTGTAAACTTGTATCTAGGCGTGGGCGGAAAATCCGTTCCGCTCGCGGATTTTGCGGATTTTCGGGAGATCCGCAATCCGCGAGATTTGCGAATTTCCCGCAAAATCCGCAAATCCGCGAGCAGCGGATTTTGCTCGCACTGCTCGCACTGTTCGCGTGAGTTCGCGCCCCGCGAATAAGTGCAAAATTGCAGAAATACGATTTTAGCAAAACTGAAAGTAACTACTTACCAGGTTCAAAAGTTCAGGCTCATCATTAGTAGCCATTTCCTGGAGTGCTTCCTGAGGGGCCCCTCCAGAGTTCAGTTGCCAGTTGAAACTAGTATGTGACCCTGCTCTGAACCTCAGAATAGTTACACATATGCCACAAAGGTCCTGAATTACAGCTAAGGGAGACAAGCAGGAGCCAGGCTGGAAGTTAAAATCCATTAATCAGCCCCTAATTCATTATTGTCAGTTGGGGCAGGGCAGGTGTTGTAACTAATTTTGCAACAATGAAAGCACTTAGCAAGTGCAAAAGATCACTAATCAGGGCGCACTAAGGAAGCAGGTGCCAGCTAAAAAAATATTCTGTGACACATGAATCAGCCCCAAATTAATTCAGGTCACTTGAGGCAGGGAAGGTGTGCTTTGCTTTGCCGAAAATAATGTACACTGGACAACCAGAGGGTGTGGTGATGAAACAGAGGGTGGCATGGGTGGGCCAGAGGGTGGCATGAGTAGTCAGAGAGTGGCAGTGGTGACAGAGAGTGGCAGTGATGAAGAAGAGTGTCCCAAACAGGCTGGACACGTAGAAACAACAAGTTCGCGAAACTTGCGACCCGACAGGTAAGTTCGCAATTTGCGAAAGTGTACAAAACCCTCGCGAACTGGCAGAAACACGGGCGAACACAAAAAAAAAAAAATCCGCAAATTCGCGGGAATTCGCGGATTTTGCGGATTGCGAATCCGCAAATCCGCAAAATTCGCGAACGCGAGATCCGCAAAATTCGCTCATGCTTACTTGTATCAGGGATTGTATAAGAGAGTAAATATGTGTTAGTATATGTTTGAATAAGTAAAGTTTGTATAACTGTATAGTTGAGGAAATGGAGGTGTGATTGATTCTTTGCATGACTGACTAGGTGTGTGAGTAACTCCATGGATGAGTGACAGTCTGTGAGTGTCTGTTTACACTGATTGTATCTAAGGTTATATTAGAGTCTGAAGAGGTTTATCGTATTATCACATGAATGATATCATCAGTGATGTGATCAGTAATGTCAAATGAGATGTCATCAGTGATGTCATCAGTGATGTCATTTGAGATGTCATCAGTGATGTCATCAGTGATGTCACTGACCATGTCATGAATGATGTAATATGTGACATCATCAGCAGTGGATTGCGGGTGCGCGATATATAGTTAGCGCAACTAACTATATATGGAATTTCAATGGTTTTATGCGAGTAAAATAAGGTTTTGTAAATGCAAATTCCTAACTATATATGGTCTATAACCTATGGTTTTTTCATTGAATATATATATATATATATATATATATATATATATATATATATAGGAGAAGTGTGACTCAATGGTTAGAGCGGCAGACCCTGATGCAGAGGTCTGGCCCAGGACCAGGGTTCAATTCCCGCCTCGGCCGGTCTTGGCGGGGTCTTGAGCTCTAAATTCCTAGGACCTGATTTCTCGCCTAGGTGCCTATTCTAATCATGGGTCCCACGCTGCAACTCTGGGCAATAGCTTGCTTAATCTCCACAACGGACCCAACAGCGCTGGGATGCCTGGCTTCACTTGGGGATGCCCAGGAGTGGACATTTCACAGGGAAAAGCCAGGAAGGGTTTCTTAGCGGTATGAGTACAAGCACCAGGAGACCCGGTCCGGGTAGCTGTGCGCTATACAAGTACAAAACATTTCCATTTCCATTATATATATATATATATATATATATATATATATATATATATATATATATATATATATATATATATATATATATATATATATATATATATATATATATATATATGTATATATAGATATATATATAGATATTACCTACTGGCGGTCGCCAGTAGGTATATATAGTTAGGATTTTTTCTCTATGGGATTTTTGAAAATTCTATGTCTAATAACTTTGGCGTTTGTGGACGGAATTGGCTGAAATGTTCAGGAAAATGGCACATTTTGTTTCCGAGCAGCCCCTGAAAATTTGGGGGGGTTCGTCAAGGGGGGGCCGAGAAAAAAGGGGAGTCCTTAAACGCGTTTTTAACATTGAGTTTTCCATAGGGCGGTTGGCCTCACTTTTAGCTCGAACGGCTGAATGGATTTGCATGAAACTTGGCAAAATTGTAGGGACTGTTAGCCCGATGTGCCTTTGCTAGGTCTCAATATATGTGCTCCAGTGGATTTTGATAAATTAACGTTCAAAAAAATATATATATCTGTGACAGCGCTCCGGGTAGCGCTCCGGTTCGCGTACTTGACGCGAAACGGAACTTCGTGAAGCGAAGCTGATTGGCTCTCCGGTGTCTGTCAACATTCTAAACAGTCCGGAGCGGCCGCCATCTTGTCTCTCGATAGGATCGAGAGACAAGAGGAGGCCAAAATGAAGAGGGAAATGACCATAAGTGGGCATATTAGATTCTCCCTGACCCCCTAGGTTTGATGTGGAGGCTTTAAAAGGGCCCTGCGGGGCAAAAAACAAAAAAAATCATTTTTTTTGCGTGGGGAGCACCCGGTACGCTTTTGTGCAATGGCCGGGGGGGGGGGCATCCTTCAAAGCACATCAGCGTGCATAAACACGAAAATGTTTTTATCTACCACGTACTTGACTTATCTCTCTGAGATGCATTCCCTTGTGTTTCGGCAATGGTATTCTGTTCATTACATAGATCGCCCGAGGGCGGTAGTACAGACCGCTCGTAGGAAAGCCAGGGGTATAGGAGTATGTAACAAGCGAGCCATTTAATTGAAAAAACTAAACGTGACAAACGGTTGCAGGATCAGTGAAGGTTGATTTTATAATTGAAAGTATAACAGGATCAGTTACAATAAAATCGTCCATACGCACACCATGGGTGAGTATCATGGGTAACATCATTTCGAAGCTTTATTAATACAATAATCAATAATGAAAAATCGACATCAATAGGGTTGTCTGTATTCACAGCCAGTACCCTTCCCCGCCCGCCATGTGCACAAAGACCGAATACATCCCCCATAACGTCAAGGCTAAGTAACTAGAACATCATAAGGAGTTGCAAGTCGCTCCCATACTGGCGCCATTTTGGTCGAGGCCAGGCAGGTACAGAGTATAGTTTAATGTCTTTAATAAGTAGCGGCAGGACCAGAATCCCTTTCAGCAGTTCTGGCTTCGTTATTACGAGCACTAGAAAACAAGACATTCTGGGCAATACCACCCTTGACGCAGCCCTTTATTCTACAAGATGG
Organism: Lissotriton vulgaris; assembly: GCF_964263255.1. Classification (NCBI taxonomy): domain Eukaryota; kingdom Metazoa; phylum Chordata; class Amphibia; order Caudata; family Salamandridae; genus Lissotriton; species Lissotriton vulgaris. The sequence goes on from NC_141700.1 coordinate 338,120,357, forward strand.
TGTCTTTCAAAAGCCAGTGGTATAGGAGTATGTAACAAGCGAGCCATTTAATTGAAAAAACTAAACGTGACAAACGGTTGCAGGATCAGTGAAGGTTGATTTTTTAATTGAAAGTATAACAGGATCAGTTACAATAAAATCGTCCATACGCACACCATGGGCGAGTATCATGGGTAACATTACTTCGAAGCTTTATTAATACAATAATCAATAATGAAAAAACTAAACGTGATAAACGGTTGTAGGATCAGTGAAGGTTGATTTTTTAATTGAAAGTATAACAGGATCAGTTACAATAAAATCGTCCATACGCACACCATGGGCGAGTATCATGGGTTACATTACTTCGAAGTTTTATTAATACAATAATCAATAATGAAAAATCAACATCAATAGGGTTGTCCGTATTCCCAGTCAGTACCCTTCCCCGCCCGCCATGTTCACAAAGACCGCATACATCCCCCATAACATCAAGGCTAAGTAACTAGAACGTCATAAGGAGTTGCAAGACGCTCCCATACTGGCGCCATTTTGGTCGAGGCCAGGCAGGTCCAGAGTATAGTTTAATGTCTCCAATAATTAGCGGCAGGACCAGAATTACATTTATGAAGAATGTTGAAGAGTAGTATGTTGAAAATCTGAAACCATCGTTCTACAAACTCTCAACCAGCCTTGGATGGAAAAATCCTGAAGAATGTACAAACTGAAAACCAGTTTTTGTCTGCATAGCATCAGCAGCAACACTTGAGTCAGCTTTGTGTGAAGCCGCCATCTTGATCCAATCAATACCGTCCCCTTGCACACATTCAGGGACCAGGCCGCAGGACGTGTCTTCAGATCAAACGGATTGTGGGACAAGGTCCAGAATGGAAGAGTCACCAAAAGGCACAAAGTTCCGCCGGACCCCGGGAGCCGGCCGCCTATGTCGGGGGGCGATCTCAGGCCACACCAGGGCAACAAGACTTGGGGAGGGGGCAGGAGCCAAGCGCCCCCTCCCAGTCCGCGCTACCACACCGCCCCTCGGGGGCCTCCGTCAAGCGGCTCAGTGAGGCACCGCAGGCAGTGGTTCTTCAGATCACAACAGAGTCTCATGCTCGATCGATTGAGCTGTCCGAATCAGGCAACAAGAAGGTGTGGGGGGGCACCTCTTGCTCAACCACCACCTGAGGAGGTGGTACTCTCTTCATAGGAGGTGGTGGTGGTGGTGGGGATGCACCAGCTGAAGCTACAACACTTGCTAGCGGTTCAGGGAGGCACCGCAGGCAGCTGTTCTTCAGATCAGTGGCTCTCACCGGCAAGGCTCCCCTCCGTTAGCAGCGATCGTTGGCGCTGTGGTTGCGGCCGGAGGCCCCGCCTAGTCAATGCCCCGGCCTCTCCATGTCTTAGGCCGCAAGAGTGGTCGCAACTCTGCTGGCCGAGCGAGAAATACCGTCCCCTTGCACACATTCATGGACCAAGCCGCATTGCGAGGGCACAGCAGGACGTGTCTTCAGGTCAAACGGATTGTGGGACAAGGTCCAGAATGGAAAAGTCGCTGTATCGCAAGAGTGGGTGAAATTTAGCCGGATGGCGGGTGAGACGCTGTAATAGCAAGAGCAGGCGCAACTCAGCTGGCCGAGAGAGACTTGGGGAGGGGGCAGGAGCCAAGCGCCCCCTCCCAGTCCGTGCCACCACACCGCCCCTGGGGGGCCTCCGTCAAGCGGTTCAGGGAGGCATCGCAGGCAGCCGTTCTTCAGATCCGTGGCTCTCACCGGCAAGGCTCCCCTCCGTCAGCAGCAATCGTTGGTGCTGTGGTTGCGGCCGGAGGCCCCGCCTAGTCAACGCCCCGGTCTCTCCATGTCGTAGGCTGCAAGAGTGGTCGCAACTCAGCTGGCCGAGCGAGACTTGGGGAGGGGGCAGGAGCCAAGCGCCCCCTCCCAGTCCGCGCCACAACACCGCCCCTCGGGGGCCTCCGTCAAGCGGCTCAGTGAGGCACCGCAGGCAGTGGTTCTTCAGATCACAACAGAGTCTCATGCTCGATCGATTGAGCTGGCCGAATCAGGCAACAAGAAGGTGTGGGGGGGGGCACCTCTTGCTCAACCACCACCTGAGGAGGTGGTACTCTCTTCATAGGAGGTGGTAGTGGTGGTGGGGATGCACCAGCTGAAGCTACAACACTTGCTATTGCTAAGTGATGAAAAAAGGTCTTCCTCTCACAAAGATGAAAGTCAGAGTGAGGAAACAAGGAGGGGTTTTCATCATTTGGGACAAAAAATAGTTCTCAACCAATAAAAAGTGTTATTTTTAGGTCACATGACCTAGTCTTACATCATTTGGAACCAAAAAGTGAAATGAACCAATAAAAAGTTTTATTAACAAGTCACATGACCTGTTATGCTTACGTTACGCGCTCCGCGCCGCGCCCCGGATCACTTCCGGGAAGCTGCGCTTCGCGCCTCGCGCACCAGAGCACTTCTGGGTGCGCTAACGAGGTGCGTCATATGACAGAAGGGACAGGCAACAAGAACCATCAGTCAAAGAGGGGAGGGCAAGTTCTTCTCTACCGGGTCACGTTGGGGCTCCACCGGAACTGATCGAATTGGTAGTCTACAGTGTTTCTGGATGTTTCAGACTGAAGCTGGCGTCAGCATGAGAGCATTCCGTGGCTACGCCGTGGCCATTCCGCGAGCAATCATGGCAGTCGCTCCCCACCGGAAGTCTGCGGGAGTCGGGGACCCCGGTGACTCTTGTATAATCTTCAAGGCTGAGGGGACGCTTTTGGGAATGGGGCCCATGCCCTAGCAGTCAAGCGTCTGAGTTCCAGGGTTGCCCAGAGCCATCCTTGCAGGCCAGGCCCAAGTCTGTGGAGCCGACTGCCATTTCCTGAGCTCCGTGGCAGCCGCCTGTCGCTGTACTGCAAGAGTGGGTGCAATTCATCCGGATGGCGGGTGAGACGCTGTAATAACAAGAGCAGGCGCAATTCAGCTGGCCGAGCGAGGCCCTGTGCCGCAGGAGCGGGCGCAACTCAGGTGGCCGAGTTAAGCGCTGGGGTGTAGCTGAGAAACCTCCACCTGGGGAGGTGGGGGAGGCTCGTTCGCGCCGCCTCTCCCTTCCAGTGCACCCCACGCTGTCTCCTGGCGCAGGTATATGTGATGGTTGGACCAGGGCACCGCAGGACGTGTCTTCAGGTCAAACGGATTGTGGGACAAGGTCCAGAATGGAAGAGTCACCAAAAGACAACAAGTTCCGCCTGACCCCGGGAGCCGACCGCCTATGTCAGGGGCGATCTCAGGCCACACCAGGGCAACAAGACTTGGGGAGGGGGCAGAAGTCAAGCGCCCCCTCCAAATCCGCGCCAGCTCACCTCCCCTCGGGGGCCTCCGTCAAGCGGCTCAGGGAGGCACCGCAGGCAGCGGTTCTTCAGATCAGTGGCTGTCACCGGCCAGGCTCCCCTCCGTCAGCAGCGATCGTTGGCGCTGTGGTTGCGGCCGGAGGCCTCGCCTAGTCAACGCCCCGGCCTCTCCATCTCGTAGGCCGCAGAGTAGTCGGGGAGAAATCCCGGGAACGGCGGCATGCATTTGGATCGATGTTGCAGCAGGCTGCCATGTAAATAGTTATTTAATAAAACGTTTTACCCTGTTACTTTTCTGGTGTGTTGTATATATTTATAATATTTGCATAGGGTTTGTCGTTGTTTTGGGCGGGGTGGGCGGCGGAGCCGAGCTGTCTTGCAGCCATCATGGCGTCGAGCTCAGTTCCTCTCACTAGTTTCATATTTCTCATGAGGGGTTGTTCCTAATGTTTCTATTTTAGCGAGGTCAAAAAGAGATCCCATTAGTGGCCTACTGATTTTGCTTGATTCCTTTTGTTTTTTCTAACGATTTTTCACTATCTGCAAAGACTAAACAGAGTATTGCGACTCTGTGCTTGTTTGTAAATAGAGGATGAACCAAAGAGAACCAATTCCAAAACAGTAAATGCTTGGACAACGGGGGCAAAGGCCTGCGTTACCTACCCTTCACTATCTGCAAAGAGAGAATACTCCTAAAAGAAAAGAGGGGGGGGGCAGCGTTCAAAGCACATCAGCGTGCATAGACACGAAAATGTTTTTACCTACCACGTACTTGACATTTTAAAGCTTTTGATATTTGCTATTAAAAAACCATTGAAATTCACTGAAAAAACCATAGGTTATAGACCATATATAGTTAGGAATTAGCATTTACAAAACCTTGAAAATTCACTGAAAAAAACATGGGTTATAGACCATATATAGTTAGGAATTAGCATTTACAAAACCTTATTTTACTCACACAAAACCATTGAAATTCCATATATAGTTAGTTGCACTAACTATATATCGCGCACCCGCAATCCACTGCTGATGATGTCACATATTACATCATTCATGACATGGTCAGTGACATCACTGATGACAACTCAAATGACATCACTGATGACATCACTGATGACATCTCATTTGACATCACTGATCACATCACTGATGACATCACTCATGTGATAATACGATGAACCTCTTCAGACTCTAATATAACCTTACAAACACTCAGTATAAACAGACACTCACAGACTGTCACTCATCCATGGAGTTACTCACACACCTAGTCAGTCATGCAAAGAATCAATCACACCTCCATTTCCTCAACTATACAGTTATAGACACCTTACTTATTCAAACATATTCTAACACATATTTACTCTCTTATACAATCCCTGATACAAGCTCACAATGATCCATACAGCCACTCACACATCCACTGGCTCTTATCCACAGTTATTTATATATGTCAACTCTCACATGTACTGTGTTTTACATACTTACTTACTTGCACATGTAGCACTGAGATATTCATTCACTCACCAACACACCCATGCACAGTCACCCGCCCATATAGCTGTTTCCACATGCACTCTTGAACTCATACACCTAGTGAATTAACTGCTTACACATCTATGCACAGAGTCACACACCTCCCAGCCACCCACACACACACTCAGCCTCCCATTCAAATACTTGGGCAACCAATCAATAACCCATATAGCCACTCTTATAGCTACTGATCAACACATGCAGCAGCTTACACAACAACAGACATACTGATGCACAAATTAAGACAGTTAAGTCACTAACCCATGCACTCAGTGAGACACATTTAATCACTCTCTCATACAGTCAGTCATGCACCTACTAAATTCTTCATCCAGACACTTATACATCCACTCATTCTTCAATATGTAAAACATATTTAAACTTTACAGAAACATACAGTCACTGGATGTTGTCATCAGTGATGTCATCAGTGATGTCACTGACCGTGTCATGAATGATGTAATATGTGACATCATCAGCAGTGGATTGCGGCTGCACGATATATAGTTAGTGCAACTAACTATATATGGAATTTCAATGGTTTTGTGTGAGAAAAATAAGGTTTTGTAAATGCTAATTCCTAACTATATATGGTCTATAACCCATGTTTTTTGCAGTGAATATATATATAAAGATATAGATATATATAGATATATATAGATATAGATATATATATATTCACTGAAAAAACCATAGGTTTCACACCAGTTATAGTTACCTGGAAATTTTACTGACATAAAACCATTTAAATTTCCACGTTATAGTTAGTTGGACTCACTATAACTTGCGCGTGTAATGCACTGCTGATGACATCACATATTACATCACTCATGACATGGTCAGTGACATCACTCATGACATCACTGATGACACCATCCAGTGAATGTGTGTCTTTCTGAATAATAAATATGTTTTATATATGTATGTGTAAAGGTCGATGGAAGAATAAATGGTTAAATAAGTGTCTTAATGGATAGAAAAAAATGATCGGTTAACTAGCTTATTAAGTGTATCATAGTGAATACATATATTAGCAAGTATTGTTTCAATATTTAAATGTTTGTATCTGTGTCTCACTTTGTATATAAGTGGGGGCATGGGTTGGTGAGTAGCTACATGTGTGTGTATATGGATTATTAGATGTTTTTTTTAATTATCTGTTTGATTTGGTGAGGGTGTTACTTAGCACATAGATGCATCAATGACTGACTCACTGTTTGTATGTGTTTATGTATCTATTGTGGATATAACCTGTTTATGTTATTTGTTTGAATCATATTTTTATCCCATCATATAGTTTCACTTTGTTGTAGTCTCTATATGATTTTTATCTATGATAATTAAACATATATTTTTAATATAAATTCACATTTGATTGTTCTTTTCTCCGCTTAGTCTAGACCAATTGCTCACTAACCTTGCTGATGGCCTAGGAATTTTTTTCCACATTGGTTTTTACCCTGCCCTAGGAGTCTGCATATTTTACTACCCAGGGGGTCCTTGTTTATCTCTCATGTATGTGTTTTGAAGACAGCATATGTGTAGGACTGTAAGGGTGAATGAGTGTGTATATGTATATGTTAGTAAGTAAATGAATGTCTCACTAGTGTCTTTATCAGTAACTACATATGTTTTATTCTAGTATATGTGAGTATTGGTGTATATAATTGAGTATATGTGAGAGTGAGAGATTGAAAGAGTTCTTATTTTAATAAGTATGTATTTCTATAAGTGATTGTTTAAGAGACTAAGTATGTGTAAGTTTCCTTAGAAGTAAGGTGGAAGTGTGTGTATAGCTGTATATGCAAATAAATGGATGTTCAATAGTTTATTTGCATGTGTGAGTATGTGTGTGAGCAACTTTTGGAAGACTGTCGGTGTGTTAACGGATGTATAGGTGTCTCACTACATATGATGAGTGAGTATATGTATGAGTGACTATATAGAAGTGTTGGTGAGTGAGTGGATGTGTATATAAATGGTGGAATTACTAAATTGGTTGTTGTAACTGGTATAGGTATGTCCACTTTTTTTAAAATGTTAGTTTTTATTTTTCAAAATGTGTTTCAAGGGTTACTTTACAGTGAAAGTAGGTCAGTCTCTCTGTCACAAGGATGGTGTCATCAGTGATGTCATGAGTGATGTCACTGACCATGTCATGAGTGATGTAATATGTGATGTCATCAGAAGTGCATTACACGCGCAAGTTATAGTGAGTCCAACTAACTATAACGTGGGAATTTCAATGGTTTTATGTCAGTGAAATTTCCAGGTAACTATAACTGGTGTGAAACCTATGTTTTTTTCAGTGAATTTCAAAGGTTTTTTAAATGCTAATTCCTAACTATAACTGGTGTGAAACCTATGGTTTTTTCAGTGAATTTCAAAGGTTTTTTAACTGCTAATTCCTAACTATAACTGGTGTGAAACCTTTGATTTTTTCTGTGAATTTCATAGGTTTTTTAACTGCTAATTCTTAAATTTTTATAGGGCTTCATACTTATGTACTTTTTAGTGAATTTCTGAGGTTATTTTTTCGCAAATGTCTATAGCTGAGAAAGTTATGTTTTTAGAAAAATGAACCCTATATTGTATACAACCACTCAATATCACTTTTTAAACATCACTGTTTCCCAAAATACAAATCCACTGTCTTGCAAATGTTCATAATAAGTATTATCAAAAAGCAAAAAACAAATCAACAGCCAACAAACTTAGGGCCTTATTTATGAAGGCCTTGCGCCACAAGAGCGTCACTTATTTCCCATGTTTAAAGTGATGCACCGGCTGCACAAGGCAATCATAAATAAGGGCCAAATGAAAATACCATTCATTTGCCCCAAAATCGTTTTTTGAATAACATTTTAGAAACACTGCGCAGAACCTATGTACATCCACTGATTATCACTTTTGAAACCTCACTGTTTCCCAAAATACAAATCCTCTATTTTGCAAATGTTCATATCAAGTATTATCCAAAAGCAAGACACAAACCAACAACAAATAAAATCAGGGCCTAATTTATGAAAGGCCTTGCGCCACAAGAGCGTCACTTATTTCCCATGTTTAAAGTGATGCACCGGCTGCACAAGGCAATCATAAATAAGGGCCAAATGAAAATACCATTCATTTGCACCCAAAATCGTTTTTTGAATAACATTTTAGAAAAACTGCGCAGAACCTATGTACAACCACTCAATATCACTTTTGAAACCTCACTGTTTCCCAAAATGCAAATCCTCTATCTTGCAAATGTTCATAGCAAGCATTATCAAAAAGCAAAAAACAAACCAACAGCAAACAAACTCAGGGCCTTATTTATGAAGGCCTTGCGCCACAAGAGCGTCACTTATTTCCCATGTTAAAGGTGATGCACTGGCTGCACAAGGCAATCATAAATAAGGGCCAAATGAAAATACCATTTATTTTCACCCAACATCGCTTTTTGAATAACATTTTAGAAACACAACACAGGACCTATGTACAAGCATAGAATTTCACTACTGAAACATAATGCTTCCAAATATTCTCCATAGAGCAAACAAGTCTCTATCTAAATAAATAAATCATTACTTACCTTTACAAATGCTTTGGGAGATTAAGAACAGTGTCTGACACACACACCAATTTTTCTTTAGCAGAGCAAAAGGTGTGCACTCAATACACTGAAACCAAGACTGGCATAGAAAATCTCTAACTTTACACACATATGCCTTATTTCAACCAATCAAAAGTCTTCCCTCACTATTTTCAAACCAACACCCTTCCCCCTCTCAGACTTTTCTATCTGTTACCATAGCAACTCCCTCCTAACTGAACTCTCAGGTTCAAAAGTTTATTCTACAATGTTGCAAATTAAGTCAGCAAGGATGTTTGACCTCTCAATACAACAGCTTATCCAGGGCATTATTGCTTTTAGTGACTTTTTCTTAACCATTCAAATTGCTTCTTACACACAACACAACCATGCACCCTAACTTTCTGTTTTCAACTAACTGAATCCACCAATCATTGCTTGTGATTCAACAGCAGGGAAACTTCACAATTATTTTTTTGTAAACTCCTACTGTTCCAACTACCATTTCATTCCCACACTTCATCTGACTGCACCAGAACCTTCTCACATCATGTATTCTGTATGGATTATTTGACATAGCTACATCCACTGGGCTCAAAGGTATGCAACAAGCAGAAATTATCACAACCTTGATTTATCAAATGTGGAAATTAAGTGGATTGGCCAGAGAGGATTGAGATGTCATCAATTGATAGAATTGATGAAAACCTTTTTAAATCTGCCAAACTCTGACCTCTTAATAGTGCACTGTGGTGGAAATGATTTGGGCAATATGACTGGGGTTGGTCTGGAAATGCTTTTAAAGGACACCTTTGATCAATTGATGACACTTTTTCCACAAACTGCCTTGGTATATTCCAATATATGCCAAAGACAGAAATGAAACTGGTCCAACCAATTTTGTCCACAATTTGAGAAAGCACGGAAACATGTGAATAAATCTGTTTCTGCTTACATGAAAGACTGTGGAATGGGTTCAATATACAATAATAATTTGCGTTACAACATGCAAGACATCTACAGAGGAGATGGTGTGCACTTCTCAGATGAGGGGAATAGAATATTCCTCCTGAATTTAAGACTGTGCATTGGAACCTACTTGTAGGTACCTAAATCAGCCACAGAACCCAAAAGCTCTTTTCAGAGCTACCCTTCCTCTGATCATTCAAAACGTTTATCTTTTCTAACTTTTTTCACTATTTTTCACCAAAGTACGCTCCCCTGTACGCTTACCGGTGCGCGTACCGAGCGCTCCCCCGTGAAATATTTCAATTTTTTTTTTAATTTTTTGCCTATATGAGCGTCCTAAGCCCCCCTCAGAAAACCTAGAGGGTCAGGAAGTGACTACAGTGCCCCCTTCTACCCATTCCCAACGTTGTTTGTCCTCCATCTTGTGTCTCGATTGTACTGAAACACAAAATGGAGGACTCCCGTAACGCTGCCGGTGCGCGTACCGGAGCACGCTCCGGTAAGCGCTCCCTAAAAAAAGGTGGGAAAGTAATTTATAGAAAAACCACTGGAGACACTTTCATCAAATATAGAATAGGCCCTACTACATAGCAGTCCCTACCATTTGCCCAAATTTGGTGCAATTCCATTGAGACATTTAGGCTGCAGACCTGTCTAAATATCCTGAGGTAAATTACATGACCAAAACACATATGAAGTGTTAGAATTGACAACCAATTAAAACGTTTCTTACATTTTCTACGATTATTTCCTGACATTTGATTGGTTATGTACATGAATATATATAAAAAAGAGAAGTAAACACAGCCATTTTGACTACTACTTCCTGAAGTACATTTGAAAAGAAATTACACTGACAACTTCAACTGCTTTCTTAAAGGTAAGTTGTTATTTAGAAAAGTGAAGTATGTTGTGAACTTTCAGTTAATTTGAGAAAAACTATTCTGTTACTTATATACTATCCCACTGTAATAGAAATAGATTGAGATAGGCTTCTCTGTTATAGTTATGGATTGAGTTAGGCTTCCCTTGTATTATTATAAATTTACTTAGGCTTTATCACATACACTTTTATATATTTCTAATTCCAGCCTAATACCATACACTACCCAAAGATAGCTTCACTATTAAAAAATCCAAACTGCCTGTCTGAACTTAAACACAACAGTGCCCTAACTGTACTGATATATTTTTTTTAATGCAATTTACAGCAAAGAAATGGAAGGAGAACAGGATATTTCTTTTGAAATTGTTTTGGACAACAACACAGAAGAAACAATTGCTGAAAATGATGACTTTGATTTTATGGATGAGTCTCTGGACCATGAATTAGTTCAGTGTGTGGAATCAATGGAATCACAGAATACAAATGAGGACATTCCAGACAATATATTATTAGAAGTTTTATTAAATTATGAAAAAGAATCAGAAGAATACATTTATATTTAATAATCAAAAATTGTTCAAGCCATTATTCATTTTTATATGTAATTCATCAAGTAGATCAAAAATGTTTAAAATATAAAGTGAGACTTATAGTATACTGTGCAACTTTTTTGTGTTACATAGTAAGTTTGCTCATAGTTAAATCCTTTCTCCCACTATATTATCTCCAATTTGTATTTAACATCTCTTTATCATCTCCTGCCTCCATGTTGTTTCTGCTTTCCTGACAGACTATGGTATAAATTCCATATACCACAATAACTTCTGTAACAACATGCAAGATATCTACAAAGGAGACAGTGTATATTAAATTATAGACTCTGCATTGGTACCTACATGCTGGTACTTAAATAAAAATAAAAAAAACAACAAAAAGAACAATTAATAAACATACAATATTTGAAAAGTCTGTCATACTTTTTTCCCCATAGTACGCTCCCCGGTACGCTTCCCGGGCGCTTCCCCCGCAAAAATCATCGCATCAAACCTAGGGGGTGGGTCTACTCTGCCCCCTTATGATAATTTCCCCCTTTGTTTCGGCCACCTCTTGTGTCTCGATCTTACTGAGACACAAGATGGCGGCCGCTCTGGACTGTTTTGAATATTTACAGACACCCGAGAGCCAATCAGCTTTCCGCACGCAAGTCGCGTAGCGCGCCCGGTGCGCTCCCCGGTGCGCGTACCGGAGCGCGCTTACAGATATATATATTTTTTTAACCTAAATTACTCAAAATCCACTGGAGCACATATCTTGAGACATAGCAAAGGCACATCGGGCAACCAGTCCCTACAATTTTGCCAAATTTGGTGGAAATCCATTCAGCCGTTCGGGCTAAAAGTGAGGTCGACCGCCCTATGGAAATTAACATGGGGAAAACGCGTTTTGGGACCCCCCTTTTATCTCGGCCCCCGCTTGATGAATCCCCCCCCAAACTTTCAGGGAAGAACTGGAGCTCGAAGAGGCCGTTTTGAGGAAATTTTCAGGCAGATTCGTCAACCGGCGCCAAAGTTATTCCAAATAGAATTTTGAGATTTAACATGGAAAAAAATTCTAACTATAACTACCTACTGGCGACCGCCAGTAGGTAATATATATTTCCATTCACTCCGTCCGACGCTCCTGCATCTCAGTCACTCTACCTAAACCTTCAAGACGAACAAGTCAAACCCAGTTCTGGTGCGTAATCAGTGTTTTATTCCTTTGAGCAGAATAGCACCCAGCAAGCCTGCCTGCTATATATATGAATATATATATATATATATATATATATATATATATATATATATATATATATATATATATATATATATATATTACCTACTGGCTATCGCCAGTAGGTATATATAGTTAGAATTTTTTTCCCTATGGGACTTTTGAAAATTCTATGTCTAATAACTTTGGCGTTTGTGGACGGAATCGGCTGAAATTTTCAGGAACATGGCACATTTTGTTTCTGAGCAGCCCCTGAAAATTTGGTGGGGTTTCGTCAAGGGGGGGCTGAGAAAAAAGGGGGGTCCCAAAACGCGTTTTTTGCATTGAGTTTTCCATAGGGCGGTTGGACTCACTTTTAGCTCGAACGGCTGAATGGATTTGCACGAAACTTGGCAAAATTGTAGGGACTGTTAGCCCGATGTGCCTTTGCTAGGTCTCAATATATGTGCTCCAGTAGTTTTTGAGAAATTAACGTTCAAACCAAGATATATATCTGTAACAGCGCTCTGGGCAGCGATCCGGTCCGCTTACTTTTCGCTTATCGGAACTTTGCGCGCAGAAAGCTGATTGGCTCTCCGGTGTCTGTCAACATTCTAAACAGTCCGGAGCGGACGCCATCTTGTCTCTCGGTAGGATCGAGAGAGAAGAAGAGGTGGAAAACGAAGGGGGAATTTAATGAAAGGGGGCAAGGTATCCCCCTCTTGACCCCCTAGGAATGTTGTTGGGGTTATTAAAGGGTCCCGTGGGGAAAATAAAAAAAAAATGATTTTTCACGGTAGAAGCACGGCCGCGAACTGGTAGCGAAACGGGAATTCGCCATTTTGTGCTTCGTAAATTAAATTACTAGTTATAAGTGGGTGCGGGAGACGTATCCTAATCCCCTATGTTTCCTGAGGGTGGGTGAGGAGGCTGATATATGTTGATACATCTCTTCCAGCGGCTGTGCGTGAGCTTTTTTTTTTTTTTTGCTGCGTGACAGTCCGGAGCGGCCGCCATCTTGTCTCTCGGTAGGATCGAGAGAGAAGAAAAGGTGAAAAACTAAGGGGGAATTTAATGAAAGGGGGCAAGGTATCCCCCTCTTGACCCCCTAGGAATGTTGTTGGGGTTATTAAAGGGTCCAGTGGGGAAAATAAAAAAAAAATGATTTTTCACGGTAGAAGCGCTTCACGGGCCGCGAACTGGGCCGCAAACTGGTAGCGAAACGGGAATTCGCCATTTTGTGCTTCGTTAATTAAAGTACTAGGTATAAGGGGGTGCGGGAGACATATCCTAATCCCCTATGTTTCCTGAGGGTGGCTGAGGAGGCTGATATATGTTGATATATCTCTTCCAGCGGCTGCGCCATCTTGCCTTTTTTCGAATGCCACAATTTTGTCGTGCACGGCAGCCATTTTAGATGCCAGGCTGGTCCCAGGCTATCACCTACCCCTGCGGATGTAGTTTATGGCCCCAGCTGTAGAGAATTCAGACATGCCAACCCTCCCGATTCAGGCGTGTGACTACTGATTTCAGTGCTAGTCTCCCGCCTCCCGATTTCTGCAAGCAAAAACCCGGGGGCATATTACGAACAACTAGCGATAATTTTTGTCTCTAACTTGTTTAGAGACAAAAATTATCGCCGCACATCGGCGATTTTTATCGCAGATAAACCTTGCTATTATCGCAGAAAAGTCAGCGATATTCATGTATTATCGAGCAAATGCTCTTAGCCATGTTATCCACCTCCCATTGGATAACATGGCTAAGAACTGCTCAGGGCAGGTGTTAGATTTTGGAGATATTCGCGCTTAGCGCGAATATCTCCAAAAGTTGGTAATGGGAGAAAGCGATGTTAGAGACTGTTTCCAGTCGCTAACATCTTGGCACGCCACTTTGCATGTTATTAGTGATAAGTATCACTGACATGCAAAGCGGGGCCCAAGATGGTCGCTATCTCCTTTTAGCTGTCACTAACTGGTGTTAGCGACAGCTTGGTAATAGGGAGATAATTTTATCTCCGCTTTCATGGCTTTTAAAGCCAAAAAAGCGGAGATAAACCCCCTTGATAATATGCCCCACGATTCCTTGGGGGTTTCAGCTGACAGGGCTTGGTATTGTGTTACATGGTAATTTTTCCAGGAAACGTCAGAGGGTCGATGCAGGGGTTCTAGAAGAGGTGATAAACCATTTAAGCCTCATGAACAAGCGCATGGTCTTTTAAAGATTTGTGAAGTACTCGGGCGGCGGTGTGTGTGTGCCCTCTTTCAGGAGCGGGCGGGGGGGCACTGCCAGCAACTTGCCAGGTCAGGTAGTGTTCAACACGTGCATCACCCTTTCTCTGCCTGCTATTGCGCTCCATGCTTCGGAAAGGTAAGAAAAAGAACGTGCATTTGAGTTTGAAATGTCCGATCCTGCAGCAGCACACTTCCAAAGCCCACACATGACAATAACCCGATTCAAGGCCCCATTCACCCGTTTTTCAAAAAATAGATAACACTCCAACAAATTAAGGTTATAAAACTTTATTAACTTTTAACGATAATGAACAGAACAAAAACTAAAAACATTTAAACATTTATTAACACAAAAAGCAACAATGGTTAGAAGCTGTCTTTTGTGCGAATAGTCCCAAGGCAGCACAACGTGCAGAGTTCTGGACGGCACCCAGGTGATGTCGCCTGGGTGCCGCACTGGTTTAGGGATCCTACAATGCTGCTCCGGGAATTGGCGTGGGGCGTCCCGGGTGGGGCGGGGGGAGGCCTCGTCAGTAGCGGTCTGTTGTGCGAATAGTCCCAAGGCAGCACAACGTGCAGAGTTCTGGACGGCACCCAGGTGATGTCGCCTGGGTGCCGCACTGGTTTAGGGATCCTACAATGCAGCACAGAAAAACAGCGTGGGGCGTCCCGGGTGGTGCGGGGGGAGGCCTCGTCAGTAGCGGTCTGTGTCCAGTGTCACATGGCTGACACAACATGTACGACAGGCACCCAGGTGATGTCCAGTAAACTGCCGCACTGGTTTTGGTATCCTACAATGCTGCTCCGAAAATTGGCGTGCGGCGGACCGGGGGGGGGCGTGGGGGAGCCGGCGTGAACGGGCCTCCCCAGGTGGCGGCCATCTAGCTGAGTTGCGCTCGCTCTTGCGGCCACAGCGTCTCGCTCACCATGTTGTTGAGTTGCTCCCACTCTTGCAGTGCAGCGATAGGCGGCTGCCACATGGCCCTTAAAATGGCGGACGGCTCCTCGGTTTTGGGCCTGGTCCACTGAAATGGCCCTGGGACACTTTGGAACTCGGACGCTTGCCTGCTAGGGCTTGGGCTCCATTCTCGAAAAGCGTCCCCTCAGCCGTGAAGATTGTATAAAAGTCTTGGGGGCCCCCGACTCCCGCAGGCTTCCGGTGGGGAGCGGCTGCCATGATTGCTCGCGGAATGACCACGACGGAGCCACGAGATGGTGGTGCTCTCATGCTGACGCCAGCTTCAGTCTGAATGATCCAGAAACAAGGTGGGGCTTTCATCGTTTGGGAAAAAAAAATGTTCTAAACCAATGAAAAGTGTTATTTTTAGGTCATATGACCAAGCCTTCCATCTTTAGGAAACCAAAAGTAAAATGAACCAATGAAAAGTTTTATAAACAAGTCACATGACCTGTTATGCGACATAGGGCTACAAAAAGCGTAGAAAATCCGTTGGCACGTGAGGCGGCGTCAGTAGCGGACCGATGTGCGAATAGGCCGAAGGCAGCACAACGCGCCGAGATCCGGATGGCACCGAGGTGGTGTCCAGCAAATTGCCGCACTGGTGTGGCCATCCTACAATGCTGCGCCGAAAGACGGCGTGTCCAGCTGAATTGCGGTCACTGTTGCGGTACAGTGACTCGAACGCGCCGAGATCCGGATGGCGCCGAGGTGGTGTCCAGCAAATTGCCGTACTGGTGTGGCCATCCTACAATGCTGCGGCGAAAGACGGCGTGTTCAGCTGAGTTCCGGTCACTCTTCCGGCACGGATAAAAGGTATAATATGTAGGAACGCAGTAAAGATAAATGGTCAAGGGCAGTTGTGTTTTTCATGTCTGCAACATAAAGTGATCGATAAGAATCTGATAATCAGGCGTATCGGCGACTAAGACAGCAGGCCGAATCTCTTTTACTCAACGGCTCCGTCATGGAAGGAAGAAACGCCCTTTTTCTCGAAAAAGGAATATATTTTACTTGCAAGACAGTTGTAAATTTTCCGGGAAAGTACATTAGCCTGGAATATTATAACATATGTTTGAAAAAAAAATATTGTTCGAAAATAATAAAAAGCGTAATTTTTAGGTCATATGACCAAGCTTTTCATCATTAAATTAACAAAAGTAAAATGAACCAATGAAAAGTTTTATTAACAAGTCACATGACCTGTTATGCTTACGTTACGCGCTGCGCGCCGCGCCTCGGATCACTTCCGGGTGCGCTAACGCGGCGTGTCATAAAACGCATTACGCGACAACGTAGGTCAAGAATATAGTCTAAATGTCTCCACCAACCAGCGTTCAGAACACAACCCCTTTCAGCAGTCCAAAAAGTTCTGTTAAATGACAACAGAGGGGACAGGCAACAAGAACCATCAGTCAAAGAGGGGAGGGCAAGTTCTTCTCTTCCGGGTCATGTTGGGGCGCTACCGGAACTGATCGAATTGGTAGTCTACAGTGTTTCTGGATGTTTCAGACTAAAGCTGGCGTCAGCATGAGACCACTACCATCTCGTAGCTCCGTCGTGGCCATTCCACGAGCAATCATGGCAGCCGCTCCCCACCAGAAGCCTGCGGGAGTCGGAGGCCCCCAAGACTTTTGTAGAATCTTCACGGCTGAGGGGACGCTTTTCGAGAATGGGACCCAAGCCCTAGCAGACAAGCGTCCGAGTTCCAAGGTGTCCCAGGGCCATTTTAGTGGACCAGGCCCAAAACCGAAGAGCCGGCCGCCATTTTGAGAGTCCTGTGGCAGCCGCCTATCGCTGCACCGCAAGAGCGGGCGCATCTCAACTACATGGTGAGCGAGACGCTGTAGTCGCAAGAGCGGGCGGAAAACAGCTGAATGGCGGAAGAGGCACAGTGTAGCAAAAGCGGGCGGAATGGCAACTAAAACGATAAAGGGGCGCCCCACTACAGCTTGTCTTCAGGTCAAACGGATTGTGGGACAAGGTCCAGAATTGAAGAGTCATCAAAAGGCAAAAAGTTCCGCCGGACCCCGGGAGCCGGCCGCCTATGTCGGGGGCGATCTCAGGCTACACCAGTGCTATAAGACTTGGGGAGGGTGTCGGAGCCAAGCGTCTTCTCCGAGTCCATGGCCATCACACCGCCCCTCAGGGGCCTCCGTCAAGCTGTTTAGGAAGGTAACATATCACATTGTTTTCTAATGCAGTCAGGTCCACAAACGACACTCACTTACTTTGAGAATAGTGAAGCTGCAGTAGGTGGAAATAAGCTTCAGACAGTGTTACAAGCGCTGCTCAGAACTCTTAACTATGGCACCCAACATCCAGAACTTATGCTATTTGAGAATGGTAGTGACATCGAAGCATCTCAGGGACCAAAACCATTAACGTACTTTCACGTATGAAAATCTTACTTGGGGAGGGGGCAGGAGCGAAGCGCCCCCTCCCAGTCAGCGCCACCACACCGTATGTTGAAAATCTGAAGCCATCGTTCTACAAAGTCAATCAAACTTGGATTGAAAAATCTAGAAAAATGTACAAACTGAAAACCAGTTTTGGTCTGCATAGCATCAGTAACAACGCTTGAGTCAGCTTTGTGTCAAGCCGCCATTTTGATTCAACAAAGCACAGGCATTGAAAAAGGCTGAAATTCAGAACTCTAAACTATGGCACCCAACATCCAGGAGCTTGCTATCCGGATCTTGGAGCCTTGTGCTGTTTTCGATCTATTCACACATTGGTCCACTACTGACATCATCTTATAAACCAACGTTATGTAAATAGTTTTTTAATAAAATGTTTTACCCTGTTTCTTTGCTGGTGTGTTGTCTATATTTTTAATATTTGCATAGGGTTTGTCATTATTTTGTGCGGGATGGGTGATGGAGCCGAGCTGTCTTGCAGCCCTCATGGTGTGGAGCTCAGTTCATCTCACTATTTTCGTATTTCTCAAGAAGGGTTGTTCCTAATATTTCTATTTTAGTGAGGTCAAAAAGAGATCCAATTAGTGGCCTACTGATTTTGCTCGATTACTTTTATTTTTTTACACGATTTTTCACTATCTGCAAAGACTAAACAGAGTATTGCGACTTTGTGCTTGTTTGTAAATAGAGAATGATCCAAAGAGAACCAATTCTAAAACAGTAAATGCTTGGACAACAATCAATCAAATGGAGAGACAAGGAGGTACGACGGATTACAACGGGGGTAAAGGCCTGCGTTAACTACCCTTCAGTATCTGCAAAGAGAGAGTACTACTAAGGCAAAAGAGGGGAGGGGGGGGGGCAGCGTTCAAAGCACATCAGCGTGCATAAATACGAAAATGTTTTTATCTATCACGTACTTGACATTTTAAAGCTTTTCATATTTGCTATTAAAAAACCAATGAAATTCACAGAAAAAACCATAGGTTATAGTGGATATATAGTTAGGAATTTGCATTTACAAAACCTTGAAAATTCAATGAAAAAACCATAGGTTATAGGCCATATATAGTTAGGAATTAGCATTTACAAAACCT
Source organism: Lissotriton vulgaris (assembly GCF_964263255.1). Lineage (NCBI taxonomy): Eukaryota > Metazoa > Chordata > Amphibia > Caudata > Salamandridae > Lissotriton > Lissotriton vulgaris. Next base: position 338,139,120 of record NC_141700.1, read on the forward strand.
TATTTTACTCGCATAAAACCATTGAAATTCCATATATAGTTAGCTAACTATAAGCGCTAACTATATATCGCGCACCCGCAATCCACTGCTGATGATGTCACATATTACATCATTCATGACATGGTCAGTGACATCACTGATGACATCACTGATGACATCTCAAATGACATCACTGATGACAACTCAAATGATATCAATGATGACATCTCAAATGACATCACTGATGACATCACTGATGACAACTCAAATGACATCACTGATGATATCTCATTTGTCATCACTGATCACATCACTCATGTGATAATACAATGAACCTCTTCAGACTCTAATATAACCTTACATACACTCAGTATAAACAGACACTCACAGACTGTCACTCATCCATGGAGTTACTCACACACCTAGTCAGTCATGCAAAGAATCAATCACACCTCCATTTCCTCAACTATACAGTTATACACATCTTACTTATTCAAACATATAATAACACATATTTACTCTCTTATATAATCCCTGATACAAGCTCACAGTGATCGATACAGCCACTCACACATTCACTGGCTCTTATGCACAGTTATTTATATATCTCAACTCTCACATGTACTGTGTTTTACATACGTACTTACTTGCACATGTAGCAATGAGAAATCCATTCACTCACCAACACACCCATGCACAGTCAACCGCCCATATAGCTGTTTCCACATGCACTCTTGAACTCATACTCCTAGTGAATCAACTGCTTACACATCTATGCACAGAGTCACGCACCTCCCAGCCACCCACACACACACTCAGCCTCCCATTCAAATACTTGGGCAACCAATCAATAACCCATATGGCCACTCTTATAGCTACTGATCAACACATGCAGCAGCTTACACAACAACAAACATACTGATGCACGAATTAAGACAGTTTAGTCACTAACCCATGTACTCAGTGAGACACATTTAATCACTCACTCATACAGTCAGTCATGCACCTACTAAATTCTTCATCCAGACACTTATACATCCACTCATTCTTCAATATGTGAAACATATTTAAACTTTACAGACACATACAATCACTGGTTGTTTTGATCAGTGATGTCATCAGTGATGTCATTTGAGATGTCATCAGTGATGTCATCAGTGATGTCACTGACCATGTCATGAATGATGTAATATGTGACATCATCAGCAGTGGATTGCGGGTGCGCGATATATAGTTAGCGCTTATAGTTAGCTAACTATATATGGAATTTCAATGGTTTTATGCGAGTAAAATAAGGTTTTGTAAATGCTAATTCCTAACTATATATGGCCTATAACCTATGGTTTTTTCATTGAATTTTCAAGGTTTTGTAAATGCAAATTCCTAACTATATATCCACTATAACCTATGGTTTTTTCTGTGAATATATATATATATATATATATATTACCTACTGGCGGTCGCCAGTAGGTATATATAGTTAGGACGGTTTCCCATAGGAAATCCCCAACATTCTATTGGGAATAACTTTGGCCCTGGTTGATGAATCTTCACAAATTTCTCAAAGATGATGGCTCGCTCTGCTCCGCTCCTTCCCTGAAAGTTTGGGGGGGATTCGTCAAGTGGGGGCTGAGAAAAAAGGGGGGTCCCAAAACGTGTTTTCCCCATGTTAATTTCCATAGGACCTTTAGACTTGGCTACAGCTTGAACCACTGAAGGGAATTACACCAAACTTGTCAAAATAGTAGTGTCTGGTATGCAGATCACGCTTTTGGTAAAATCGTGTAAATCCCTCCAGTGGTTCCTGAGAAAATTAAAAGAGAAGCAAATTATATATCTGGGCGGAGCCTAACGACATATCTCTGATCGTGCGATCTGATTGGCTGTCAGCATCTCATCGTGAGATCTGATTGGCTGTCAGCAGTTCATACATGAAGTGTTGGCACCCCGCGATTTTGCGCTGTATTTTGCCACTAGCGCTTTGGGAGCGCTTTATGTTTTATGCATCTTTTCAGGCCGGTGCCCACCCGGCATTGCCCGCTGAAATTGTCCCGCTGTTGCCGCCCGGCCGCGACCAGGAAGTCAGGCAGGCCGGGGGCGGAACTGTGACCTTAGTCCCCGGGCCGCGCTCTGATTGGCTGCTGGCCCGGGACAGGACAGAGGAAGCCGGAAGCTGCCGGGAGCCGACCCCGGGATCCGGTGAGTGACCGGCGTAGCTAGGGGGGGGGGGCGGTCCGCCCCAGCAGGACAGAGGAAGCTCCCGGCTGGGCTTGTGTGAGACACTCCGAGACCGCTCACAGAGGGCTGCAGTGTTCGAGGGAGGGCGCAGAGCAGGCTTTCGACCTGCCGTCCTTCTCTTCGACAACTTTGAACATGGAAAAGGAAAGTTTTCTTCCGCTTCTCCTCTTCTTAATGACGAGCCAAAGCTGCCATGCCCAGCTTCAGCAAAAGCAGCGAGGTACTGTGGAGGGTGATTATTTTCATGTTTCTTATTTTCGTGTCAGAGTTCTGCCTTGTGTTTCTGCGTGACAGGGCTGGTTGCAGCACTGAAGTTACAACGTGACAGCCGAACCTAGCTCCGCAGCGACAGATTTTTTTTTTAAAGTTGCTACGGGGTGTCTTTTTTCTGCCTCTGCGTGACAGTCTGTAAGAATAATGAACGATGATGTGCTGACTGTTTTGCATTGCGTGGTGTACTTTTTGCCGGGTTCATTTATTTATGCAGTTTTATATAGCGCCGATTTTACCCAGAGGTGTCAGAGCGCTTTACAATAGAGCGAAGTTATAACCATCTGTGTAGCAAGGCGACTGAATAGTCTCACATTTTTATATATAGTCCGGTCGGGAGTGAAAGTCTTGACAAAAGTGATGGACGCAACAATAGTTGTGATTGCCCATTGGCTTGTTCCACCTGTGGTTAACGTGGACGTCAGAGGGGAAAAAACTACGAATGACGTGTGTTCAGAATCCTGCGTGTACTGCCGCATCCTCAATCTGTCTCTCGTTTGTGGGAGCAGATGGCGGGAGAAGGGTTCTACTTCTAAAAGCAGAACTATAAACAAGACATCCAAGACCCACACAGAACATTGCACGCACATGCGCGGGAGAAGCGGGCACATCTGCCTGCGCGTCGGGCCAATTAATACAATATCCATGGCTTTTTCCAAATCGTATGGCACGTTCCCAAGGAGGGGAACATTTCAGTTGGATTGGAAAGACTGGAACTGTATTTGCATTCCGATAGCATATCTGAAATGTCACACATCTGCTCACAAGGCATGAGAAATGATTGCGGACCGAGACTAGAAAATGCACAAGTGAAACTGCTTTGCTTTATTCGTAAAAGGCTTTGAGGATTTGTGGCAACTATTTGCTCGAACTTCACCCCAGATTGCGGGTGTAGTTGCATGTTTCTTCTATCATTTCGAATCACATTTAATTTTTTCCTTGACTGCTAAATAATACATATGTGTTCAGTTAAATACACTCGGGTTTTTAAAGTGGAACGGATGAGTTCACTCTCGCATATAGGAAAAGTTATAGATTCGTTAGAGTTTGGGTCGATTGATACCATAACCATTGACGTGTTGATATGAGCTACTATGAGCCGATTATTTGAGATTGTTGTTTTCTAGATCGTCGTATAAATGTTTAAATCTTTACAGCGCTTAGAAGCAGTCCCGTTTTAAGTAAGAACGCAAAAGCGCTGCAATATAGTGTAATGTCGTAAAACATGGGCATGACGTAGGGTACATAGTCCACCATAATAAAACACATGATGTCATGTTAGCATGAAACGACATACCATAGCATCCCATGACACGACTTAGCAGGGCACATCAAGGCACGACCACGAAACACTAAAGGTCGGCAGGTGGCCCTCGGCCAATCCCATGCTCCAACGGGGCCGTCTCTTTGTGGGAAGGGGCCTTATTACTTGTTAATGGACTGGGGTTTCCGCTAGCATCGCGGGCAGGGTCAGATGTTCTATCAATCAATCGGGCAAGCGTCCTATTGATTAGTTGTTAACATCTCCCTATTGGTTAGGAGCTTGACCAGGAAGAATTTGTGAGTGGCGCAGGTTTTAACAGTGCACGAAATACTGGAATTAATTGATGCAATCCCCCATAATAAAAAAAAATATATATATATATATATTACCTACTGGCGGTCGCCAGTAGGTAGTTATAGTTAGGATTTTTTTCAATGTTAAATCTCAAAATTCTATTTGGAATAACTTTGGCACCCGTTGACAAATCTGCCTGAAAATTTCCTGAAAATGGCCTCGTCGAGCTCCGGTTCTTCCTTGAAAGTTTGGGGGGGATACGTCAAGCGGGGGCCGAGATAAAAGGGGGGTCCCAAAACGCGTTTTCCCCATGTTAATTTCCATAGGGCGGTCGATTTCACTTTTAGCTCGAACGGCTGAATGGATTTCCATCAAACTTGGCAAAATTGTAGGGACTGGTAGCCCGATGTGCCTTTGCTAGGTCTCAAGATATGTGCTCCAGTGGATTTTGAGTAATTTAGGTTCAAAAAAATATATATATCTATAGGCGTTCTCCGGTGCGCGCACCGGAGTGCGCTCCTGGCGCGACACGCAACTTGCGCGCAGAAAGCTGATTGGCTCTTGGGTGTCTGTAAACATTCTAAACAGTCTGGAGCGGCCGCCATCTTGTGTCTCGGTAAAATCGAGACACAAGGGGTTTGAAAAAAAAAGGGGCAAATGACCATAAGGGGGAAGAGTAGACCCCCTCTGACCCCCTAGGTTTGATGTGGGGGCTAAAATAGGGTCCTGCGGGGCATTACATTTTTTATTTTTTTTTTCGTTTTGCGCGGGGGAAGCGCATGGTACGCGCACCGGGGAGCGAAGCACGGGGAAAATCCAGGACCATATTTATGAAGGCCTTGCGCTGCCAGTTTTGCGCCGCCTGTGCGTCAATTTTTGTGACGCACCAGCGGTGTAAAAAAATGCGCATTGTTACGCTATATTTAAAAAGTGACCCATCTATCTAGATGCGTCACTTTTTAAATATAGTGTAACGAGGCACATTTTTTCACACTGCTGGTGCGATGCGTCACTTTTCTGTGCGTACTCCTTATGACATTCCAGATGTGTCATATTTAATGTATGACGAATCATGTTGCAAGGAGTTACAGATACGTCAGTATTTCTGACATATCTGTAAACATAAAAGTGACGCAAGGCAGGCGCAAGATTTTGACGCAACAGCATCCTAAAAGTGAGGCAGAGAAATCTCATAGATTTCAGTACGTCGTTATTACCAAGCTTTTTGCGGGGGAATGCCCCCTCTGCATACATTATACCTGACACAGATATAATGTGGCGCAGAGTTTTAAAAAGTGACCCATGTACCTAGATGCGTCACTTTTTAAAAATAGCGTCAGGTATAATGCATGCAGAGGGGGTGTTCCCCCGCAAAAAGCTTGGTAATAACGACGCAGTGAAATCTTTGAGATTTCACTGCGTCACTTTTAGGATGCTGTTGCGTCAAAATCTTGCGCCTGCTTCACAGCAGACCTTTCACATGGTGCTTTTTCCATGTGAAAGGACACATTACCGGAGTTGCGTCACTTTTGTGACGCACTCCAGCAATGCGTTACTTGGAATGTCATAAGGAGTGCGCACAGAAAAGTGACGCATCGCACCAGTGGTGTAAAAAAATGCGCCTCGTTGCGCTATATTTTAAAAGTGACGCATCTAGGTAGATGGGTCACTTTTTAAAATCCTGCGCCACATTATATCTGCGTCAGGTATAATGCATGCAGAGGGGGTGTTCCCCCGCAAAAAGCTTTATAATAGCGACGCAGTGAAATCTTTGAGATTTCACTGCGTCACTTTTAGGATGCTGTTGCGTCAAAATCTTGCGCCTGCTTCACAGCAGACCTTTCACATGGTGCTTTTTCCATGTGAAAGGACACATTACTGGAGTTGCGTCACTTTAGTGACGCACTCCAGCAATGCGTTACTTTTGTGTTTACAGATACGTCAGAAATACTGACATATCTGTAACTCCTTGCGACATGATTCCTCATACATTAAATATGACATATCTGGAATGTCATAAGGAGTGCGCACAGAAAAGTGACGCATTGTACCAGTGGTGTAAAAAAATGCGCCTCGTTGCGCTATATTTAAAAAGTGACGCATCTAGGTAGATGGGTCACTTTTTAAAATCCTGCGCCACATTATATCTGCGTCAGGTATAATGCATGCAGAGGGGGTGTTCCCCCGCAAAAAGCTTTGTAATAGCGACGCAGTGAAATCTTTGAGATTTCAGTGCGTCACTTTTAGGATGCTGTTGCGTCAAAATCTTGCGCCTGCTTCACAGCAGACCTTTCACATGGTGCTTTTTCCATGTGAAAGGACACATTACTGGAGTTGTGTCACTTTTGTGACGCACTCCAGCAATGCGTTACTTTTGTGTTTACAGATACGTCAGAAATACTGACATATCTGTAACTCCTTGCGAATTGATTAGTCATATATTAAATATGACATATCTGGAATGTCATAAGGAGTGCGTCCAGAAAAGTGACGCATCGCTGTTTTCATGTAGCGATGCGTCACTTTTCAGAAATGAGGCCTCCAGTTTATTCACTGTGTCACCTCTACGACCCTTTCTTGCGTCAATACGTCCCTTTTGCATACATTACACCTGACGTAGGAATAATGTGGCACAGGGGTTTACAAAGTGATGTATTTACCAAGGAACACCACTTTGTAAATATGAATAAATAAGGTGCATTTTTTATTGGAATGTTGTGTCACAAAAAGTGATGCTTTGGTAGCGTTAAAGTGACGCTTGGCTTCATAAATGAGGCCTTCTACTTTCAACTCCAGCAATGCATCTTTTCTTACCCTTCCACAACCCTCCTTTTCAACATTTTCTTTGAATATCAACATTCCCCATATTCATTCTTCTTCTCATAACTTTCTTTTCTAACACTCACCTTCTTTCAGTCCTCCTACTTCACTTCTTTTTTCCTCTCATACCTTTCTGTTCTTTCTTACTCATTCTCCTTTCAATTATCAATGCACTATATTTCACTTACTCTTCATTTTTTTAAGAATATAGCTCTTTGATGAGAATTGGAGGTAGTTCTGAAAAGAACTTTTGGTTTTCTTCTTTTAACTGAACAGGAACAAAAACAGGGAATGGAAACTGCTCAACAGGAGCAAAAAGAACAAAAAAAATTAGGGGTGGGAAGGGCAGCGATGGTTCTCCAATGCTCGAACCATGAGCTGGACACTTTGCTCCCCATAGGTGAGCAGTTGATTGCAGTATCTGCATCTGAGGACACCATGGTTAAAAGCAGGTTGTATGTTTGGCACCTGCTCCTGCGATTGCCCTCTCCCAGAAGAAGTTGATCCTCCGGTTGATGTAGAGGCCCCATCTCTGGGAACCTCTTGTGCCAGAGCCCTGACACTTTCCCGGGCAAAATTCTGGGGGTGCCTCCTCTCCACAAGTCGGATCATCGTAAAGTTCCCAAAAGAGTACTTTTTTGGGGGGTCACCCCGTGACAGGACCTGTTTGCAGATCCTGCACTCCACTTTTGGTGCATTCACCTTCTTCTGGTCAGCTGGAATCTTAAAAAATTTCCATATGAAATGTTCCTTCACCTTTGGGGTAGGAGGCTCTTCATTGATGAACTCAGGTTCATCCTCACTGCTGGATTCTCTGGCAGCCATGGTAAATCACGAAAGGTCCAGGTGCAAAAAACAGGTCTTTCAGTCACAAAAGTGAAAGAAGAAGTGAAGGAAATGGGTGGGGATTTTCATTCATTGTAAAAAAAACTGTTAGCAACCAATGAAAAGTGTTATTTTAGGGTCACATGACCCGACGCGTTTACGCTGCGCGCTCCGGAGCACTTCCGGGTGCGTTTACGCAGCGCGATCGTAGGCGCTTCCGGGGCGCAAACGTGGCGCGATCGTAGGCGCTTCTGGGTGCTTTTACGCGGCGCGAACGTAGGCGCTTCCGAGGGCACTTACGTTGCGCGCCGAAGTGACGTCATCAAACTTTTACAGAAATGCATAATCATTTTCCTTATAAAAAAAACTGATTTTATTTGTATGGTACGAAATGTTTTGCATTATTATTAACTTTTCATTCATATTTTTTTTACGAACGACAGTAGCGCTCTGGGTGCGCTTTCAGGTGAGCTCACCGGAAAGCTTACCGGAGAGCTTAGCTGAAAGCTTCCCTGAGCGCAAAAAAAAAAAATTATATAAAAAAAAATGAATACTTACAAAAAAACAGCAAATTGTAAAAAAAAAAAAAAAGGTTAGAAACTCGATATAGAAAGGAATTAGCATTTAAAAAACCTATGAAATTCACTGAAAAAACCATAGGTTTCACACCAGTTATAGTTAGGAATTAGCATTTAAAAAACCTATTAAATTCACTGAAAAAACCATAGGTTTCACACCAGTTATAGTTAGCTGGAAATTTTACTGATATAAAACCATTGAAATTCCCACGTTATAGTTAGTCGGACTCACTATAACTTGCGCGTGCAATGCACTGCTGATGACATCACATATTACATCACTCATGACATGGTCAGTGACATCACTCATGACATCACTGATGACACCATCCTTGTGACACAGTGACAGACCTCCTTTCACTGTAAAGTAACCTTTGAAACACATATTCAAAAATAGAAACTAACATTAACATAAAAGTGGATATACCCATACCAGTTACAACAACCAATTCAGTAATTTCACCATCTATATACAAATTCACACATTCACCAACAGTTTTATGTATTCACTCATACATATACTCACTCATCATATGTAGTGATACCCCTATTCATTCTGTTACACACCAACAGTCATCAAAAACTTACTCATACATATACTCACACATGCAAATAAACTAATAAACATCCATTTATTTGCATATACAACTATATACACATTAGCACATTACTTCTAAGGAAACTTACACATACTTACTCTCTTAAACAATCACTTATAGAAACACATACTTATTTAAACAGGAACTCTTTCAATCTCTCACTCTCACATATACTTACTTATATACATCAATGCTCATATATACAAGATTAAAACATATGTAGTTACTCATAAAGACACTAGTGAGAGAGGCATTCACTCTCTAACACACACATATACACACTCATCCACCCATACAATCCTACACAAATGCTGTCTTCAAAACACATACAAACAGTGAGTCAGTCATTGATGCATCTATGTGCTAAGTAACAGCCCCACCAAACCATACAGACACTCATACTGATACTAAAAAAACATCTAATAACCCATATACACACACATGTAGCTACTCACCAACCCATGCAGCCACTTACACACAAAGTAAAACACTGATACATATATTTAAATATTTAAACATTACTCGCTAATATATGTATTCACTAAGATACACTTAATAAGCCAGTTAACCAATCAATTTTTTTTAAAAAAACATCCATTTAGACACTTATTTAAACATTTATTCTTCCATCGACCTTAACATATACATATATAAAATATATTTATTTTTCAGAAAGACACACATTCACTGGACGATGTCATCAGTGATATCATGAGTGATGTCATCAGTGATGTCATGAGTGATGTCACTGACCATGTCATGAGGGATGTAATATGTGATGTCATCAGCAGTGCATTGCACGCGCAAGTTATAGTGAGTCCGACTAACTATAACGTGGGAATTTCAATGGTTTTATATCAGTAAAATTTCCAGCTAACTATAACTGGTGTGAAACCTATGGTTTTTTCAGTGAATTTAATAGGTTTTTTAAATGCTAATTCCTAACTATAACTGGTGTGAAACCTATGGCTTTTTCAGTGAATATATATATATATATATATATATATTTTTTTTTTTAAACTTTACACTTTATAAACTTTATTTCGATTTAAAAAAAAATCACAAAAGTCATCACAGTACAAACACAGGGACTAAATTATTCAATAATCATTGCACTATCTCGACACACAGGATTGTGACTGTATCCTTTAAAACAATAAATTATTTGATGCAACTCTAAAATACACCCTTTTAGCGGTCTGAAAAATATTTCACCTTTAAAAAGAGCATATATATATATATATATATATATATATATATATATATATATATATATATATATATATATATATATTACCTACTGGCGGTCGCCAGTAGGTATATATAGTTAGGATTTTTTCTCTATGGGATTTTTGAAAATTCTATGTCTAATAACTTTGGCGTTTGTGGACGGAATTGGCTGAAATTTTCAGGAAAATGGAGCATTTTGTTTCTGAGCAGCACCTGACAATTTGGGGGGGTTTCATCAAGGGGGGGCCGAGAAAAAAGGGGGGTCCCAAAATGCGTTTTTCCCATGTTAATTTCCATAGGGCGGTTGGCCTCACTTTTAGCTCGAACGGCTGAATGGATTTGCACGAAACTTGGCAAAATTGTAGGGACTGTTAGCCCGATGTGCCTTTGCTAGGTCTCAATATATGTGCTCCAGTGGATTTTGAGTAATTTAGGTTCAAAAAAAGATATATATCTGGGCGGAGCCTAACCACACATCTGATCTGATTGGCTATCAGCACTTCATCCAAGAAGTGTTGGCAGCCATCTTGGGACCAATATACATGATAGCACCTTATTAAAAAGCATTGTAGTTAATAGAGGGTTTTAGGACTTTAGTTACATTATAAATCATTTGTTGATGGTACCATACTCGTTTTAGGAATTGTGGTGGGTTCTAAGGTGATTTTACCATGTGAAAAAACCTTCTGCTGTGATATCATGAATATTGTTTGAAAGAAAACTAATATCTCATGATTTTCCCACAGTGGTTTGGAAGGGGATCTATAAGCTAAACTGAAAGCATATTTTCTGTAAATTCACATTATCTTTCTCACTCATGTGAAAATGAAGTCTGACATTCTCAGTAAAACATGTACATCCAACAAGGACAGAGACTGTCAGTTGATTCCTTTGTGTTCTACTGCAGCCTCCTAGAGTGTTCTAAAGAACAACTAGAGCGCTAACAGTCCTACTTATTACAAAGGTATGGCACACCTGAAGCCATCTTGATTGGAATAAAGTGGTAACTCTTAAAACATTTAATTTAAAAAGAAACAACATGAGGGGGTATATTTTGCCATAGAAAGTATGATTAGTGCTGCAGAATGAAAAATTAGGGCACATTTTGAGTGACTTCTCAAATCCTTTTCTATTTCATTAAAACATTCTGACATGCAGTCTCCCAAAATGGCCACCAGAGACAAAAGAGCCCAAATGTAGCCCAAATATCACCCAGATGTAGCCCAAGTATAGCCCAATGACAGAATGTCCCAGAGTGTTCTAAAGAATAACTAGAGCGCTAACAGTCCTACTTATTACAAAGGTATAGCACACCTGGAGCCATCGTGATGGGAATAAAGTGGTAACTCTTAAAACATTTAATTTAAAAAGGAACAAAATGAGGGGGTATATTATGCAATAGAAGGTATTATTAGTGCTGCAGAAAGAAAAATTAGGGCACATTTTGAGTGAATTTTCAAATCCTCTTCTATTTCATTAACAAATTCTGACATGCAGTCTCCCAAAATGGCCACCAGAGACAAAAGAGCCCAAATGTAGCCCAAATATCACCCAGATGTAGCCCAAGTATAGCCCAATGACAGAATGTCCCAGAGTGTTCTAAAGAACAACTAGAGCGCTAACAGTCCTACTTATTACAAAGGTATGGCACACCTGAAGCCATCTTGATTGGAATAAAGTGGTAACTCTTAAAACATTTAATTTAAAAAGGAACAAAATGAGGGGGTATATTTTGCCATATGAATTATGATTAGTGCTGCAGAAAGAAAAATTAGGGCACATTTTGAGTGACTTCTCAAACCCTCTTCAATTTTATTAAAAAATTCTGACATACAGTCTCCCAAGATGGCCACCAGAGACAAAAGAGCCTAAATGTAGCCCAAATATCACCCAGATGTACCCCAAGTATAGCCCAATGACAGAATGTCCCAGAGTGTTCTAAAGAACAACTAGAGCGCTAACAGTCTTACTTATGACAAAAGTATGGCACACCAGAAGCCATCTTGATTGGAATGAAGTGGTAAGTCTGAAAACACTCAATTTAAAAAGGAACAACATGAGGGGGTTAATTTTGCCATAGAAAGTATGATTAGTGCTTCAGAAAGAAAAATTAGGGATCATTTTGAGTGACTTCTCAAATCCTCTTCTATTTCATTAAAAAAATTCTGACATGCAGACTGAAATATGCACTTTGAATACCAGCAGCAGACGTCCCTGGTGAGCAGTAGCTTTACTACAGTGATCTAATGTGCAACTAGAGTGCTAACATTCAGAATTTATGGCAAATGTGTGACACATCTGAATGCCTTCTTGATGGAACCAAAGTAAACAAGCATTGAAAATGCAATAGATCTCGCCCTCGTTTAAGTTAAAGCCATTCTGTTTGTAATGAGGTGGCTTTTTAGCTTTGCTTTTATTAGTGTTTTTTCAACTTTCATGTAAATAACATGCATCTGTATGCATATAAGTATATGTATGCATGCATTTATGTTTGTATTTATATAGATATACAGATGATATATGTTTATATATGTATGTATATATATATATTCACTGAAAAAACCATAGGCTATAGACCATATATAGTTAGGAATTAGCATTTACAAAACCTTGAAAATTCACTGAAAAAACCATAGGTTATAGACCATATATAGTTAGGAATTAGCATTTACAAAACCTTGAAAATTCACTGAAAAAACCATAGGTTATAGACGATATATAGTTAGGAATTCGCATTTACAAAACCTTATTTTACTCACACAAAACCATTGAAATTCCATATATAGTTAGTTGCACTAACTATATATCGCGCACCCGCAATCCACTGCTGATGATGTCACATATTACATCATTCATGACATGGTCAGTGACATCACTGATGACATCACTGATGACATCTCAAATGACATCACTGATGACATCTCAAATGACATCACTGATGACATCACTGATGACATCTCATTTGACATTACTGATCACATCACTGATGATATCATTCATGTGATAATACGATGAACCTCTTCAGACTCTAATATAACCTTAGATACAATCAGTGTAAACTAAACAGACACTCACAGACTGTCACTCATCCATGGAGTTACTCACACACCTAGTCAGTCATGCAAAGAATCAATCACACCTCCATTTCCTCAACTATACAGTTATACAAACTTTACCTATTCAAACATATACTAACACATATTTACTCTCTTATACAATCCCTGATACAAGTTCACAATGATCCATACAGCCACTCACACATTCACTGGCTCTTATGCACAGTTATTTATATATGTCAACTCTCACATGTACTGTGTTTTACATATGTACTTACTTTGACATGTAGCACTGAGATATCCATTCACTCACCAATACACTCATGCGCACAGTCAACCGCCCATACAGCTGTTTCCACATGCACTTTTGAAACCATACATCTAGTGAATCAACTGCTCACACATCTATGCACAGAGTCATACACCTCCCAGCCACCCACACACACACTCAGTCTCCCATACAAATACTTGGGCAACCAATCAATAACCCATATAGTTACTCATATAGCTACTTATCAACACATGCAACAGTTTACAGAACAACAGACATAATGATGCACAAATTAAGACAGTTTAGTCACTAACCCATGCACTCAGTGAGACACATTTAATCACTCACTCATACAGTCAGTCATGCACCTACTAAATCCTTCATCCAGACACTTATACATCCACTCATTCTTCAATATGTAAGACATATTTTAACTTTACAGAAACATACAGTCACTGGATGTTGTCATCAGTGATGTCATCAGTGATGTCACTGACCATGTCATGAATGATGTAATATGTGACATCATCAGCAGTGGATTGCGGGTGCGCGATATATAGTTAGTGCAACTAACTATATATGGAATTTCAATGGTTTTGTGTGAGTAAAATAAAGTTTTGTAAATGCGAATTCCTAACTATATATGGTCTATAACCTATGGTTTTTTCAGTGAATATATATATATATATATTACCTACTGGCGGTCGCCAGTAGGTAGTTATAGTTAGGATTTTTTTCAATGTTAAATCTCAAAATTCTATTTGGAATAACTTTGGCACCGGTTGACGAATCTGCCTGAAAATTTCCTGAAAATAGCCTCGTCGAGCTCCGGTCCTTCCCTGAAAGTTTGGGGGGGATACGTCAAGCGGGGGCCGAGATAAAAGGGGGGTCCCAAAACGCATTTTCCCCATGTTAATTTCCATAGGGCGGTCAATTTCACTTTTAGCCCGAACGGCTGAATGGATTTACACCAAACTTGGCAAAATTGTAGGGACTGGTAGCCCGATGTGCCTTTGCTATGTCTCAAGATATGTGCTGCAGTGGATTTTGAGTAATTTAGGTTCAAAAAAATATATATATCTATAGGCGCTCTCCGGTGCGCGCACCGGAGTGCGCTCCAGGCGCGACACGCGACTTGCGCGCAGAAAGCTGATTGGCTCTTGGGTGTCTGTAAACATTCTAAACAGTCTGGAGCGGCCGCCATCTTGTGTCTCGGTAAAATCGAGACACAAGGGGTTTGAAAAAAAAAGGGGCAAATGACCATAAGGGGGAAGAGTAGACCCCCTCTGACCCCCTAGGTTTGATGTAGGGACTAAAATAGGGTCCTGCAGGGCATTAAAAAAATGTTTTCGTTTTGCGCGGGGGAAGCGCATGGTACGCGCACCGGCGAAGCACGGGGAAAATCCAGGACCATATTTATGAAGGCCTTGCGCTGTTAGTTTTGCGCCTCCTGTGCGTCAATTTTTGTGACGCACCAGCGGTGTAAAAAAATGCGCATTGTTATGCAATATTTAAAAAGTGACGCATCTATCTAGATGCGTCACTTTTTAAATATAGTGCAACGAGGCACATTTTATTACACTGCTGGTGTTGGTTTTCTGTGCGCACTCCTTATGACATTCCAGATGTGTCATATTTAATGTATGACGAATCATGTTGCAAGGAGTTACAGATACGTCAGTATTTCTGACATATCTGTAAACATAAAAGTGATGCGAGGCAGGTGCAAGATTTTGACGCAACAGCATCCTAAAAGTGACGCAGAGAAATCTTATAGATTTCAGTACGTCGTTATTACCAAGCTTTTTGCGGGGGAATGCCCCCTTTGCATACATTATACCTGACGCAGATATAATGTGGCGCAGAGTTTTAAAAAGTGACCCATGTACCTAGATGCGTCACTTTTTAAAAATAGCGTCAGGTATAATGCATGCAGAGGGGGTGTTCTCCCGCAAAAAGCTTTGTAATAGCGACGCAGTGAAATCTTTGAGATTTCACTGCGTCAGTTTTAGGATGCTGTTGCGTCAAAATCTTGTGCCTGCTTTACAGCAGGTGTTAGACTGAGGCAAGACCTTTCACATGCTGCTTTCCCCATTTGAAAGGACACATTACTGGAGTTGCGTCACTTTTGTGACGCACTCCAGCAATGCGTTACTTGGAATGTCATAAGGAGTGCGCACAGAAAAGTGACGCATCGCACCAGTGGTGTAAAAAAATGTGCCTCGTTGCGTTATATTTAAAAAGTGACGTATCTAGGTAGATGGGTCACTTTTTAAAATCAAGCGCCACATTATATCTGCGTGAGGTATAATGCATGCAGAGGGGGTGTTCCCCCACAAAAAGCTTTGTAATAGCGACGCAGTGAAATGTTTGAGATTTCACTGCGTCACTTTTAGGATGCTGTTGCATCCTTTAAATATAGTGCAACGAGGCACATTTTATTACACTGCTGGTGTGATGCGTCACTTTTCTGTCCACAGTCCTTATGACATTCCAGATGTGTCATATTTAATGTATGACGAATCATGTTGCAAGGAGTTACAGATACGTCAGTATTTCTCACATATCTGTAAACATGAAAGTGACGCGAGGCAGGCGCAAGATTTTGACGCAACAGCATCCTAAAAGTGACGCAGAGAAATCTCATAGATTTCAGTACGTCGTTATTACCAAGCTTTTTGCGAGGGATTGCCCCCTCTGCATACATTATACCTGATGCAGATACAATGTGGCGCAGAGTTTTAAAAAGTGACCCATGTACCTAGATGCGTCACTTTTTAAAAAATAGTGTCAGGTATAATGCATGCAGAGGGGGTGTTCCTTGCAAAAAGCTTGGTAATAATGACGCAGTGCGTCACTTTTAGGATGCTGTTGCGCCAAAATCTTGCGCCTGCTTCACAGCAAACCTTTCACATGGTGCTTTTTCCATGTGAAAGGACACATTACTGGAGTTGCGTCACTTTTGTGATGCACTCCTGCAATGCGTTACTTTTGTGTTTACAGATATGTCAGAAATACTGACATATCTGTAACTCCTTGCAAATTGATTAGTCATATATTAAATATGACATATCTGGAATGTCATAAGGAGTGCGTCCAGAAAAGTGACGCATCGCTGTTTTCACGTAGCGATGCGTCACTTTTCAGAAATGAGGCCTCCAGTTTATTCACTGTGTCATAACTTTCTTTTCTAACACTCACCTTCTTTCATTCCTCCTACTTCACTTCCTTTCACCTCTCATACCTTTCTGTTCTTTCTTACTCATTCTCCTTTCAATTATCAATGCACTATATTTCACTTACTCTTCATTTTTTAAGAATATAGCTCTTTGATGAGAATTGGAGGTAGTTCTGAAAAGAACTTTTGGTTTTCTTCTTTTAACTGAACAGGAACAAAAACAGGGAATGGAAACTGCTCAACAGGAGCAAAAAGAAAAGAAAAAAATTAGGGGTGGGAAGGGCAGCGATGGTTCTCCAATGCTCGAACCATGAGCAGGACACTTTGCTCCCCATAGGTGAGGAGTTGATTGCAGTATCTGCATCTGACGACCCCATGGTTAAATGCAGGTTGTATGTTTGCTACCTGCTCCTGTGATTGTTCTCTTCCAGAAGAAGTTGCTCCTCCTGTTGATGTAGAGGCCCCATCTCTGGGAACCTCTTGTGCCAGAGCCCTGACACTTTCCCGGGCAAAATTCTGGGGGTGCCTCCTCTCCACATGGCGAATCATGGTGAAGTTGCCAAAAGAGTATTTTTTTGGGGGGTTACCCCGTGACAGGACCTGTTTGCAGATCCTGCACTCTACTTTTGGTGCATTCACCTTCTTCTGGTCTGCTGGAAACTTAAAAAATTTCCAGATGAAATGTTCTTTGACCTTCGGCTGAGGAGGCTCTTCATCAATGAAATCATTGGAGTCATCTTCACTGCTGGATGGTCTGGCAGCCATGATTAATCAAGGAATATGGAACAGCAAAAAAGGCAGGTCTTTCAGTCACAAAAGTGAAAGAAGAAGTGAAGGAAATGGGTGGGGATTTCATTCATTGTAAAAAAAAAATGTTAGCAACCAATGAAAAGTGTTATTTTAGGGTCACATGACCCGACGCGTTTACGCTGCGCGCTCCGGAGCACTTCCGGTGCGTTTACGCAGCGCGATCGTAGGCGCTTCCGGGGCGCAAACGTGGCGCGATCGTAGGCGCTTTTGCGTGCGTTTATGCGCCGCGAACGTAGGCGCTTCCGAGGGCACTTACGTTGCGCGCCGAAGTGACGTCATCAATCTTTTATAGAAATGCATAATCATTTTCCTTATTAAAAAAAACTAATTTTATTTGTATGGTACGAAATGTTTTGCATTATTATTAACTTTTCATTCATATTTTTTTTCACGAACGACAGTTGCGCTCTGGGTGCGCTTTCAGATGAGCTCTCGGAAAAGCTTACCGGAGAGCTTAGCTGAAAGCTTCCCGGAGCGCGCACCCAGAGCGCAAAAGAAAAAAATTATATAAAAAAAATGAATACTTAAAAAAAAACAGCAAATTGTAAAAAAAAAAAAAGGTTAGAAACTCGATATACAAAGGAATTAGCATTTAAAAAACCTATGAAATTCACTGAAAAAACCATAGGTTTCACACCAGTTATAGTTAGGAATTAGCATTTAAAAAACCTATTAAATTCACTGAAAAAACCATAGGTTTCACACCAGTTATAGTTAGCTGGAAATTTTACTGATATAAAACCATTGAAATTCCCACGTTATAGTTAGATGGACTCACTATAACTTGCGCGTGCAATGCACTGCTGATGATGTCTTATTAAGCCAGTTAACCAATCAATTTTTAAAAACCATCCATTTAGACACTTATTTAAACATTTATTCTTCCATCAACTTTTACATATACATATATAAAATATATTTATTTTTCAGAAAGACACACATTCACTGGATGGTGTCATCAGTGATGTCATGAGTGATGTCACTGACCATGTCATGAGTGATGTAATATGTGATGTCATCAGCAGTGCATTGCACGCGCAAGTTATAGTGAGTCCATCTAACTATAATGTGGGAATTTCAATGGTTTTATATCAGTAAAATTTCCAGCTAACTATAACTGGTGTGAAACCTATGGTTTTTTCAGTGAATTTAATAGGTTTTTTAAATGCTAATTCCTAACTATAACTGGTGTGAAACCTATGGTTTTTTCAGTGAATATATATATATATATATATATATGTTCAACAATGGCTCTGCAATAGGAAAGCACTCGACAGCAGTAAGGTAAAACCTTTCTTTAATTCATGGCGATGATGATCATAAACGTCCGTTATTTTGCTTGTCTGCCCGACGCGTTTCTGAGCTGTTCGCTCCTTCCTCATGGGCAATCTGGCATCGCGGTTTGTGGCTCAAGACTTCCCCCTCCCTGTGCTGCCTTTAGTCGTTGCAGTATTGCAGAGCCATTGTTGAACATATATATATATATATATATATATATATATATATATATATATATATATATATATATATATATATATATATATATATATATATATATATATATATATATATATATATTCACTAAAAAAACATAGGTTTTAGGCCTTATATAGTTAGGAATTAACATATAAAACACCATTGAAATTCCTCCTATATATATAGTTAGGATTAATTCCCTATGGGATTTTTGAAAATTCTATGTCTAATAACTTTGGCGTTTGAGGACGGAATCGGCTGAAATTTTCAGGAAAATGGCACATTTTGTTTCTGAGCAGCCCCTGAAAATTTGGTGGGGTTTCGTCAAGGGGGGGCTGAGAAAAAAGGGGGGTCCCAAAACGCGTTTTTCCCATTCATTTTTCCATAGGGCGGTTGGACTCACTTTTAGCTCGAACGGCTGAATGGATTTGCACGAAACTTGGCAAAATTGTAGGGACTGTTAGCCCGATGCGCTTTTGCTAGGTCTCAATATATGTGCTCCAGTAGTTTTTGAGAAATTAACGTTCAAAACAAGATATATATCTGTAACAGCGCTCCGGGCAGCGATCCGGTCCGCTTACGTTTCGCGAAATGGAACTTTGCGCGCAGAAAGCTGATTGGCTCTCCGGTGTCTGTCAACATTCTAAACAGTCCGGAGCGGCCGCCATCTTATCTCTCGGTAGGATCGAGAGAGAAGAAGAGGTGAAAAACGAAGGGGGAATTTATTGAAAGGGGGCAAGGTATACCCCTCTTGACCCCCTAGGAATGTTGTTGGGGTTATTAAAGGGTCCCGAGGGGAAAATAAAAAAAAATGATTTTTCACGGTAGAAGCGCTTCACGGGCCGCGAACTGGGCCGCAAACTGGTAGCGAAACGGGAATTCGCCATTTTGTGCTTCGTTTTAATTGTTTAGAGACAAAAATTATTGCCGCACATCGGCCACAATGCATGAATATCGCTGAAAAGTCAGCGATATTCATGCATTATCCAGCAAATGCTCTTAGCCATGTTATCCACCTTCCATTGGATAACATGGCTAAAAACTGCTCTGTGCGTGAGCTTTTTTTTTTTTTTTTTGCTGCGTGACGTTTGTTAACGTTCGATTCGATGGAAATCAGGAAGTGTTGACTACCATTTTGTCACTGCGAGTAAATATTTTGTTATAAATGAATCCTTATTGATAAACATTGTCTGCGCCATCTTGCGTTTTTGTCCAATGCCACAATTTTGTCGTGCACGGCAGCCATTTTAGATGCCTTGACCAGACCCACTCTCTGCACGCCGCCGATCCTCAGCATGGCTCCCCACCCTCGCAAGCATCTCCCCCACGCACTGGTCACCCCCGCTCTCTCTCTCATGCATGGGACATATACTTCCCCCCATCTGCGCTGCTCTTCTCTGAGAATCACACCCTGTGCCCGCCCGACACCTCCCTTTCACCCTATTCACTACCGCACCCTCTGACACTCCTCTTCCTCTGTGTCCGATTGTCCAGGCCGGACCTAGGCTATCACCTAGCCCTGCGGATGTAGTTTATGGCTCCAGCTGTAGAGTATGCAGACATGCCAACCCTCCCGATTCAGGCGTGAGACTACTGATTTCAGTGCTAGTCTTTCGCTTCCCGATTCCTGCAAGGAAAAACCCGGGGGCATATTACCAACAACTAGCGGTAATTTTTGTCTCTAACTTGTTTAGAGACAAAAATTATCGCCGCACTTCGGCGAATTTTATCGCACATAAACCTTGCTATTAGCAAGGTTTATCGCAAATGCGATAAAAAATGGCCGCAATGCATGAATATCGTTGAAAAGTCAGCGATATTCATGCATTATCCAGCAAATGCTTTTAGCCATGTTATCCACTTCCCATTGGATAACATGGCTAAAACTGCTCAGGGCAGGTGTTAGGTTTTGGAGATATTTGCGCTTAGCGCGAATATCTCCAAAAGTTGGTAATAGGAGATAGCGATGGTTAGGGACTGTTTCCAGTCGCTAAAATCTTGGCACGCCCACTTTGCATGTCATTAGTGATAAATATCACTGATATGCAAAGCGGGGCCCAAGATGGTCGCTATCTCCTTTTAGCTGTCACTAACTGTGGTTAGCGACAGCTTGGTAATAGGAAGATAATTTTATCTCTTTTTTTTTTGGCTTTTAAAGCCAAAAAAGCGGAAATAAACCCCCTTGATAATATGCCCCATGATTTCTCGGGGGTTTCAGCTGACAGGGCTTGGTATTGTGTTACGTGCTAATTCTTCCAGGAAACGTCAGAGGGTCGATGCAGGGGTTCTAGAAGGGGTGATAAACCATTTAAGCCTCATGAACAAGCGCATGGTCTTTTAAAGATTTGTGAAGTACTCGGGGCGGCGGTGTGTGTGCGTGCCCTCTTTCAGGAGCGGGGGGACACTGCCAGCAATTTGCAGGCCAGGCAGTGTTCAACACGTGCATCACCCTTTCTCTGCCTGCTATTGCGCTCCATGCTTCGGAAAGGTAAGAAAAAGAACGTGCATTTGAGTTTGAAATGTCCGATCTTGTAGCAGTACACTTGCAAAGCCCACACATGACAATAACCCGATTCAAGGCCCCATTCACCCGATTTTTTAAACATATATAGCACTCCAACAAAGTTAGATTTTAAAACTTTATTAACATTTAAATATAACGAACGCAACAAAAACTGTAAATATATTTAACCATTTTTTGAAATTAACCGGAACTATAACAATAACAACAACAACAACAATAATATAACTTTTATGCCTAAATTACGCAAACATTTAGCTAATCTGCTAAAGGGGGGGGTCGCCATTTCTTTACAATAATCAATAATGAAAAATCCACATCAATAGGGTTGCCCGTTTTCTCGATGCAGCACTATAGTGCAACATAAACAGCACCTGGGGTGTCAAGAGTGAACAGGTCTTTCTTTGTTCCTTAAGATGTTATCTGTGTCAACCTCTTCCGAGAATGCTGATGCGTTAGGATTTCCTTGTGTTTCTTAATAGCATTGGTGTCTGTACACTTCTTTGTCAATTCTGTCAAGATGATAACTGCTTCATAAACAGACGATATCTTTGTTTAGTCATTAGTGTTAAGTGTGTCTGAAACTACAGTGCCCTTCTGTTTTTTTTTCTTCAGGCTCTACAGAGTTTTGTGTGTTGTTCTTTTCAGCGACAATTATTCCAGAGGTTTCAGGTTCACTTGTTTTGTTCTGCAGTGAGTTAACAGCTTTAGAGAGTTCATGTTTATTTGCTATGTCCTGCTGTTCGTCAACTGCTTCAGAGACGTCAGCCTCATTTGTTATGCTTCAGTAGATCCTGGACCTGCCCGGCCGCGCCCAAAATGGCGCCGGTGTAAATGGGACTCGTAACTGCTTGTTGTGTACTGGTTGCCCAACCTTGATATCACGAGATACATATGCAGTTTTGAAGCACATGGCGGAGGCTTGTCTGCTGTAGTGGGGCGCCCCTTTATCGTTTCAGTCGCCATTCCGCCCGCTTTTGCTACACTGTGCCTTTTCCGCCATTCAGCTGTTTAGCGCCCGCTCTTACGGCTACAGCGTCTCGCTCACCATGTAGTTGAGTTGCTCCCACTCTTGCGGTGCAGCGATAGGCGGCTTCCACAGGACTCTTAAAATGGCGGTCGGCTCTTCGGATTTGGGCCTTGTCCAGTAAAATGGCCCTGGGACACCTTGGAACTCGGACGCTTGTCTGCCAGGGCTTGGGTTCCATTCTCGAAAGCGTCCCCTCAGCCTTGAAGATTGTACAAAAGTTTTGGGGGCCATCGACTCCCGCAGGCTTCCGGTGGGGAGCGGCTGCCATGATTGCTTGCGGAATGGCCACGACGGAGCTACGAGATGGTGGTGCTCTCATGGTGACGCCAGCTTCAGTCTGAAACATCCAGAAACAAGGTGGGGCTTTCATCGTTTGGGAAAAAAAATGTTTTAATCCAATGAAAAGTGTTATTTTTAGGTCACATGACCTAGTCTTACATAATTAGGAAAAGAAAAGTAAAATGAACCAATGAAAAGTTTTATTAACAAGTCACATGACCTGTTATGCTTACGTTACGCGCTGCGCGGCGCGCTCTGGATCGTTTCCGGGAAGCTGCGCCTTGCGCAGCGGAGCACTTCCGGGTGCGCTAACGCGTCGCGTCATATGACGCATTACGCGACAATGCAGGTCCAGAATATATTCAAAATGTCTCCACCAACCAGCGGTCGGAATACAACCGCTTTCAGCAGTCCAAAAAGTTCGGTTAAATCTTAAGAGTGGGAGCAACTCAACTACATGGTGAGCGAGACGTTGTAGTCGCAAGAGCGGGCGGTAAACAGCTGAATGGCGGAAGAGGCACAGAGTACCAAAAGCGGGCGGAATGGCAACTAAAACGGTAAAGGGGCATCCCACGACAGCGTGTCTTCAGGTCAAATGGATTGTGGGACAAGGTCCAGAATGGAAGATTCTTCAAAAGGGAAAAAATTCCGCCGGACCCCGGGAGCCGGCCGCCTATGCCGGGGGCGATCTCAGGCCTCACCAGGGCAACACGACTTGGGGAGGGGGCAGGAGCCAAGCGCCCCCTCTCAGTCCGCGCCATCTCACCGCCCCTCGGGGGCCTCCGTCAAGCGGTTTAGGGAGGCACCGTATCACATTGTTTTCTAATGCAGTCAGGTCCACAAATGGACTCCACTTACTTTGAATAGTGAAGCTGCAGCAGGTGCAAATAAGGTTTAAACAGTGTTACAAGAGCTGCTTAGAACTCTGAAGTATGGCACTCAACAACCAGGACTTATGCCATTTATGTAAGGCAGTGACATGGAAGCAACTCAGGGACAAAAAGCATGAACAAACATTCACGTATGAAAATCTTATTTGGAGAAGGGGTAGAATCCAAACGCCCCCTGCCAGTTCGCGCCACTTCACAGTATGTGGAAAATCTGAAGCCATCATTCTACAAACTCTCAACGCTTGGTATCAGTGCATGAGTTTCATGCTCGATCGATTGAGCTAGCCGGATTGGGCAATAAAAAGTATAAAATAGTTATGTAAATAGTTATTTAATAAAATGTTTTACTCTGTTTCTTTGCTGGTGTGTTGTGTATATTTATAATATTTGCATAGGGTTTGTCGTTATTTTGGGCGGTGTGGGTGGCGGAGTCGAGCTGTTTTGCAGCCCTCATGGTGTGGAGCTCAGTTCATTTCACTATTTTCGTATTTCTCATGAAGGGTTATTCCTAATGTTTGTATTTTACCGAGGTCAAAAAGAGATCGAATTAGTGGTCTACTGATTTTGCTCGATTACTTTTATTTTTTTTTCACGATTTTTCACTATCTGCAAAGACTAAACAGAGTATTGCGACTTTGTGCTTGTTTGTAAATAGAGAATGATCCAAAGAGAACCAATTGTAAAACAGTAAATGCTTGGATAATAATCAATTAAATGGAGAGACAAGCAGGTACGACGGATTACAACAGGGGTAAAGGTATGCGTTAACTACCGTTCACTATCTGCAAAGAGAGAGTACTACTAAGAGAAAAGAGGGGAGTGGGGGGGGGGCAGCGTTCAAAGCACATCAGCGTGCATAAACACGAAAACGTTTTTACCTATCACGTACTTGACATTTGACAGCTTTTGATATTTGCTATTAAAAAACCATTGAAATTCACAGAAAAAATCATAGGTTATAGTCCATATATAGTTAGGAATTTGCATTTACAAAACCTTGAAAATTCAATGAAAAAACCATTTCTTTTAGGCCATATATAGTTAGGGATTTGCATTTAGAAAACCTTATTTTACTCGCATAAAACCATTGAAATTCCATATATAGTTATAAGCGCTAACTATATATTGCGCACCCGCAATCCACTGCTGATGATGTCACATATTACATCATTCATGACATGGTTAGTGACATCACTGATGACATCACTGATGACATCTCAAATGACATCACTGATGACATCACTGATAACATCTCATTTGACATGACTGATCACATCACTGATGATATCATTCATGTGATAATACCATGAACCTCTTCAGACTCTAATATAACCTTAGATACAATCAGTGTAAACAGACAATCACTCATCCATGGAGTTACTCACACACCTAGTCAGTTATGCCAAAAATCAATCACACCTCCATTTTCTCAACTATACAGTTATACACACCTTACTTATTCAAACATATACTAACACATATTTACTTTACTCTCTTATACAATCTCTGATACATGTTCACAATGATCCATACAGCCACTCACACATTCACTGGCTCTTATGCACAGTTATTTATAGATGTCAACTCTCACATGTACTGTGTTTTACATATGTACTTAATTTGACATGTAGCACTGAGATATCCATTTACTCACTAATACACTCATGCACAGTCAACCGCCCATACAGTTGTTTCCACATGCACTTTTGAATCTATACATATAGTGAATCAACTACTCACACATCTATGTACAGAGTCACACACCTCCCAGCCACCCATACACACACACTCAGTTTCCCATACAAATACTTGTACAACCAATCAATAACCCATACAGTTACTCATATAGCTACTGATCAACATATGCAGCAGTTTGTAGAACAACAGATATAATGATGCACAAATTAAAACAGTTTAGTCACTAACCCATGCACTCAGTGAGACACATTTAATCACTCACTCAATCAGTCAGTCATGCACCTAGTAAATCCTTCATCCAGACACTTATATATCCACTCATTCTTCAATATGTAAAACATATTTTAACTTTACAGAAACATACAGTCACTGGATGTTGTAATCAGTGATGGCATCAGTGATGTCATTTGAGATGTCATCAGTGATGTCATCAGTGATGTCACTAACCATGTCATGAATGATGTAATATGTGACATCATCAGCAGTGGATTGCGGGTGCGCAATATATAGTTAGCGCTTATAACTATATATGGAATTTCAATGGTTTTATGCGAGTAAAATAAGGTTTTCTAAATGCAAATCCCTAACTATATATGGCCTAAAACCAATGGTTTTTTCATTGAATTTTCAAGGTTTTGTAAATGCAAATTCCTAACTATATATGGACTATAACCTATGGTTTTTTCTGTGAATATATATATATATATATATTAGCATTTAAAAAACCAATGAAATTCACTGAAAAAAACAAAGGTTATACACTATATATAGTTAGGAATTAGCCTTTAAAAAAACCAATGAAATTCACTAAAAAAAACATAGGTTTTAGGCCTTATATAGTTAGGAATTAACATATAAAAAACCATTGAAATTCCTCCTATATAGTTAGCTGGACATTTTATTGACATAAAACCCAATTAAATTCCATATATAGTTAGTTGCAATAACTATATATCGCGCACCCGCAATCCACTGCTGATGATGTCACATATTACATCATTCATGACATGGTCAGTGACATCACTGATGACATCACTGATGACATCTCAAATGACATCACTGATGACATAACTGATGACATCTCAAATGACATCACTGATGACATCATGACACACCAATACCAGTTACTAAATATGCACTCACTGATTCCTATGTCTACGCACACATTCACTCATTCACCCATACAATCACTCGTACATACAGTTACTCATTTTTACAACACTGTCATATGCACTCATACACCTATGCAGACACTCACACACTGCCACTCATCCATGGAGTTACTCACACACCTAGTCAGTCCTGTAAAGAATCAATCACACTTCGATTTCCTCATCTATACAGTTAAACACAGAACACCTTACTTTTCCAAACATATACTAACACATACTTACTCTCTTATACAATTACTGATACAAGTACACATTGATCTGCACATAGTCACTCGCCTCCCAGC
Source organism: Lissotriton vulgaris (assembly GCF_964263255.1). Lineage (NCBI taxonomy): Eukaryota > Metazoa > Chordata > Amphibia > Caudata > Salamandridae > Lissotriton > Lissotriton vulgaris. The sequence goes on from NC_141700.1 coordinate 338,165,882, forward strand.
CAGTTACACACACACTCAGTCTTCCATACAAATACTTGGGCAACCAATCAATAAGCTATATAGCCACTCATATAGCTACTGATCAACACATGCAGCAGCTTGCACAACAACAGACATATTGATGCACACTTTCAGACAGTTTAGTCATTAACCCATGCATTCAGTAAGACACATTCATTCACTCGCTCAGTCAGTCACGCACCTACTAAATCCTTCATCCACACACTTATACATCCACTCATTCTTCAATATGTAAAACATATTTAAACTTTACAGAAACACACAGTCACTGGATGATGTCATCAGTGATGTCATCAGTGATGTCACTGACCATGTCATGAATGATGTAATATGTGACATTATCAGCAGTGGATTGCGGGTGCGCGATATATAGTTATTGCAACTAACTATATATGGAATTTCATTGGGTTTTATGTCAATAAAATGGCCAGCTAACTATATAGGAGGAATTTCAATGGTTTTTTATATGTTAATTCCTAACTATATAAGGCCTAAAACCTATGTTTTTTTTAGTGAATTTCATTGGTTTTTTTAAAGGCTAATTCCTAACTATATATAGTGTATAACCTTTGTTTTTTTCAGTGAATATATATATATATATATATATATATATATATATATATATATATATATATATATATATATATATATATATATATATATATATACATATACATATATATATATTCATATTCACTGAAAAAACATAGGATTCAGGGGTGTTATAGTTAGCTGGACATTTCACACATTCAAAACCATTGAAATTCCTCCGTTGTAGTTAGTTGTACCAACTGTAACTTTCACGCCCGCAATCCACTGGTGATGATGTCACATATTACATCATTCATGACATGGTCAGTGACATCACTGATGACATCACTGATGCCATCTCAAATGACATCACTGATGACATCACTGATGACATTGTCCAGTGAATGTGGTTTGGTTTGATATTTAAATAAGAATTACATATATAGCAATTTGCATCGAAGAGTGAGTGGATGTATAAGTGTCTGGAAGGAGGATTTAGTAGCAGTGTGATTGACTCTCTAAGTGACTAATTTAAAGTGTCTTTCTAAATATATGGGAAAGTGATTAAACTGTGTGTATATCTGAATCACTCTATCTCTTGTTGTGTAAACTACTACATAAGTTGGTTACTAGCTTTAATAGCGGTATAGCCCATCTACGAAGAGCTATAAGGCTATTAGAACATTCTGTCACTAGAGGACAGAATGTTCTAACAAAACAAACAAAGCTTTTTGGAAGTGTGAGAGGATTGGAATCCCCTCAGGCTCCCTGAAGCCTTTGTTCACAGCCAGAGCTGTGAACAAAGAACCATTGGAATGTTGGAGCTCCAGGCTTATACCAGCCATTATAAGCCCAGAGCACTCCATTGTTTTCAATGGAGCTCCCAACATTCCAATGTTCTAATAGTTATTAAATACTTACATGAGTAATTGTATGGGATAGTGAATGTGTGTGTGATTGGGTGGGAGGTGTGTGACTGTCCAAAGATGTCTAAATAGTTGATTTAGTAGGTATATGAGGTTAAGACTATATGTGGAACCAGTTGTTTGGGTGAGTGAATCTCTTTATGGGTGTGGTGATGAGTAAATATATTTCTCAATGATACATGTCCGACAAAGTAGAAATATAAAAGGCAGTGTATGTGACAGTTGCTGTATATAAATAAGTATACATAAGACTCAGTGATTGTATGAGTGACTATCGAAAACTGTATACTTGTTAGTGATTTTATAACACACTAAGTATGAGTTACTATCTAAATGAATAAATAAAGTGCTTTTTGTATAAAATATAGCTTAGTAAATATGAGTATGATCAATTGTTTGAATAAGTGAGTAGGATGAATGCATAAGTGAATAGGATGTGTGCTGGTGTGTAATGTCGATGTAGATGTATAAGTATATTGAATAGTGTTCTATTGATCTTTGTTAGCAACTTGTATTGGTGTGTCAATGTTATCAAATATTTTATAATGAGTGTTGAAAGGTTATACTAGTGTATGATGAGATGTATTAGATTGTCACATGGATGATGTCATCAGTGATGTCATCAGTGATGTGATTTGAGATGGCATCAGTGATGTCATCAGTGATGTCACTGACCATGGCATGAATGATGTAATACGTGACATCAGCATCAGTGGATTGCGGGCACGAGAGTTACAGTTAGTACAACTAACTACAACGGAGGAATTTCAATGGTTTTGTATGAGTGAAATGTCCAGCTAACTATAGCACCCCTGAAACCTATGTTTTTTTCAGTGAATTTCTAAGTTTTTTTTAGTGAATTTCTAAGGTTTTTTAAATGCTAATTCCTAACTATAACCTGCTTGAAACCTGTGTTTTTTCAGTGAATTTAGAAGGTTTTTTAAATAAAAATTCCTACTTATAATGTTGACCACTTTCCCATATTTTCAACAAGTAACCAAATCTGCAATGCTACCTAAAAATCAGGCAATTGTTCCACTTACCACTAACAAATTAACATCAACATTTAAGTACTGTAAGAACATCGAATATGTACTGCGTGAATTACATTCAACTCACACCCATGTTTAAAGAGCAATATGTGATAGAATTTCTAATTATACACTTCCCACACCCAACAAAATCAAAATACCCAGTGCCACGATCACCACAACCATACCCACGGAGCCTCCCCCCTATTACCTCAGAGGCAGTGCAAAACAGTAGTACGGACCTTTCCAAAATAATATGTCTCCTCAACAGTACACTAGATAAATCGAAAGAGATGTGGCAACCAAGTATGTATAAGGGAAAGAACTCGAACATCAACATTAATGTACACAACGCTAAGACTACAGGTGAAATACTATACACAATTCACTATAGAAATCAAAAACTTTTCAGTGTGTACATATACCATTGATACGTGTAGTGTACTGGATAGTGGACGCAACCATATTATCTCAGACACTGGGGAATATTACGGTCATGTACCTGTGTTCACACCCCTCCTTTGAAACAGAAGCAGAGTGGGCTAGTCCAAAGTAAACAACGTCAACGTAAGACTATCACTTCTGCAAAGAAAAGAGACTGCGCTGCAGCGAAAGTCCCCACCCTGCCACGTGGCTGCCACCATGACTGCGAGCTTCCTCGATACAGGCCGATTGCGAACTCAGCACCACACCACCGCAGACTTATGTCTGTATCGACTAGTGGTTTCCATCAACCCTGCCGACAGCAGGGTTCACAACTTGAATTCAACTTTGGTCTAAATTTGCCTTCAGTATCTGTGCTGAGAACTGCCTTCAATCTATTCTGTGGTCAGTAGAGTTGACAACTTGATACCAGTTGCACATCAGCACTACAGAAAACATTGACTTCAGTCTTGATTTACTTAAAAAAGAGACAACTGCACTATGTCCTCAGATTTTGTTAAAGTTTGAACAGTAGAAATTCAGCCTTCATTGGTTTAATACAAAGACAATTACGGGCAGCATGCAAGTTAGCCTTGATTTATGAAAGGAAGAGTCAATTTTATTGATGGATGCCCCAAAAACGTTCATCTATGTCTGTACTAAGTACTACCTTCAAGTGTACACTGCGATCAACAGATTTTACAACTTGATACCAGAAGCGGAGAAGCACTACAGAAAACATTGAATTCAGTCTTGATTTATTTACAACAGAGACAATTGCACTATGTCCTCAGATTCTGTTAAAGTTTTAACAGTTGGAAATTCAGCCTTCACAGATTTAATGCAGAGACAATTACGGACAGCATGCAAGTTAGCCTTGATTTATGAAAGGAAAACTCAATTTTATTAATGGATGCCACAAAAAACGTGCATCTATGTATGTACTAACTACTGCCTTCAAGTGTACACTGCGATCAAGAGTTCACCACTTGATGCCAGAAGCGGTGAAAAACTACAATCAACATTGAATTCATTCTCGATTTATTGAAGACAGAGACAATTCTACTGTGTCATCAGATTTTGTTAACATATGTGTCAAAACAGCATTTGTCGATGTTTCTCTGGACTCTTGCCAAAATTTACTCTGCCGACAGCAGGATTCACAACTTGAATTCAACTTTCCATCTACACTACGAACAGTAGAGAATTCAGCCTTGATTTATGTAATGTAGAGACAATTCTACTGTATATGTTCAGATTTTTTTTACATAAGTCAAAAAAATCATTCGTCGATATCTGTGCTGACAATTACCTTCGATCTACATGTGAGGGCTCACGATTCGGGTGAAATGGTGATTGCACATGACGGATTCCAATAGCCAAGAGACATTGTACCAGTACGACCCGCCCAAACCCCGAATCATTGCAGGGTGCACACAAGCTGAGTTCTTCAAGTACCACTAACTCACTGCACCAAAAGTCATCTCCACGTGGCCTTATTAAGGCAGAATTGACTAGGCAAAAAACATTGCTCCCAGTGCAGCCTGCTCAGACTACGCATCATCGCAGGTTACGTATACACTAGTCCCAAAGGTACTACTAACTCAGTGCACCATAATTCATCGCCACGTGGCAGTATTCAAGCAGAATTCAAGAGAGAAAATACATTGGTCAGAATGCGGCCCCCCTTTACCACTCATTATCGCAGGGTACGTACAAGCTCAGCACCAAAGATGCTACTAAATCAGTGCACCATAAATCATCACAAAGAAGAGTGAACAGTTTTATGTCACAGTGAGGCATACTGTCACTTTTAAATGGAAGTCATGCAGAATTCAAACAACAAAAGACATTACTTCAATTACTGTGCCCCCACCCGACCACGCATCATCGCCGGGTACGTACAACCTCAGCGCTAAAGGTACTACTAACTAAGGGTGGGAGTAAAATCCGTTTCGCGGGAGAATTTGCGGATTTTCCGCGATTTCGCGAACCGCTAATCTTGCGAAATCGCGGTAAAATCCGCGAATCAGCGGGGACGAATTTTCAGCCAAGCAAGGGTTACAGCAGCAGGTGCAAAAGTTGAACCTAATTTCTTTGTAACCTTTTACAAAAGGGTTACAAACAAATTAACTTCAACTTGAACACCTGCTGCTAATTGCTTCCTGGCGCCTCGTTGCCTACTTGCAACTATTCTCTGACCCTGCTCTGACCCTTGAAGCAGGGTCAGAGAATAGTTACAAGTAGGCAACGAGGCACCTGTCCAAGGAATTAAACCTCATCAGGAAGCACTTACAGATATAAAAAACAGGAAGAAGGGAGAGGATGGCAAATACACCCATTTTGAGTTGTCAGGAGGGGTTAAACTAAAAGAGACCTTTACAGCACAATTTTCATATGCATTTTTCTAAAAATAAAAAGCTGTATGTTCTGTAGGGGCAACTCAGGAATCTGGCCCTTCAGAGATCCGGCCTCTCTTTCTTTCTCTCGTTCTCTCTCTCCCTCTCTCTTTCCCTCTCTTTCTCTCTATCTATCTATCTATCTATCTATCTATCTATCTATCTATCTATCTATCTATCTATCTATCTATCTCTCTCTCTCTCTCTCCCTCTCCCATAAACGACTGCATGGGTAACTTCGCTATGCAAGTGGCTCGCGAACACGCAAAAAACCCAGCGAACACGCAAAAAAAACAAAAATCCGCAAATTCGCACAAATTTGCGAATTTTGCAGGTCGCAAATTTGCAAATCCGCAAATTCGCGGATCGCGAATTCGCAAAATTCGCCCATGCTTACTACTAACTCAGTGCACCAGAAATCATCGCCAGGTGAACGGATTTAATGAGATGACTTATCTAGAAGAAAATATATCATAGTTTTTGGAGATATACTTCAACTTACTTCTGTGAATGGACAACCAATATTTATTAGAAAACTTGATTTTAAAGACTTTGCTACCAGTGCGTCCTGCTTGGACCATGCATCATCGCAGACTCCACAGAACTTTGTTGCTTCAGGTGCCACTAACTCTTTCCACCACTTATCATTGCTGCGTACAAACACACTAAATTACCAATACTGTGCAGCTCTAATCAATGTCACGTAGTCGTGGGCTCTTGCTAACCGCTGCCTCCTGCCTACACTGCGGTCATCAGAGCTTACAATTAATTACACTGTTGATTTATTATTTGCAGACTACAATACCAAACTAAGTTTAACATTTATCAAAACCTATACAATATCCCTTTATTATGCTTCCTTTAACAACTTTTTTATATCACATATAGATTTTCTTGAAAAATAAATTTCACTCTGCAAGGGCAAAAGTACACTTAATGATAGTCTAAACTGTGGATAGCATATGTCACAATTTTAAATCTCACTTTTTCTTCATTGAAAACCTGAATTTCATTTTTGGAGACAAAAATGGCTACACCACTGGAAGAATCATCTGATTCTGATAATTGTGAAGCTGAAGAATTCATAACCATCGATAGCACTTTCTTTTTCCCCCCTCAAAATACATACAATCCAGTATGCAACATTCAATTCTTTCAGTGCAGCCCGTTCAGACCACACATCATCGCAGGACGAGCACACACTAAACACCAGACATACCACTAACTCAGTGCACCATAAATAATCACCACAAGCCTTTGTTAACGCAAAATTCTGTAGTAAAAAAAAAATAATCCCCAGCGTGGCCTATCCGGACCACGCATCATCGCAGGTTACGTATACGCTCAGTCCCAAAGGTACTACTAACTCAGTGCACCATAATTCATCACCACATGCCCGTATTCAGGCAGAATGTAACTGATTCTTCATTCATTATGTATAAAGTGCAGTACCAAATAAAGTAACCTCCTTCAAACCTACACAAAATCGGCACTTGCGCTACTAAGCTAGAATTCACAAGACAAAAAACATTAATATCAGTACGTCCTGCCCAGTCCACACATCATCGCAGGTTCCACAGAATCTTGTTATTTCAGGTACTACTAACTCAGTGGAAAACAAAATAAGTATAACACCTATCAAAACAGAGACAATATCCCTTGTTACGATTGCGGAAGTACCGCAAACTACAAATCCCGGCATCCTCCGGGATATGACTACAACTCCCGGCGTCCCTTGCGGCGCATCGTGCTTCCGAGATACAATAAGAGGGGAATGGCCGCTGGAGCGAGTTGTCGGTAATTCCGGACCCGGAGCCTGGCTCGTTCTTGGAGTTTCCTGCGTATCTGGTGGGGTGAGAGTTGGTTTACTGCGGCGCTGTGTGCTTCTACAGCGGCGGCTTTGTTGCTTGTCATTCTACAGCGCTAGGCGCATCTAGAAACCTGATTTTGTTCTGGTGTTTTGCTTTGGGGATTATTTTGGGATCTGACCCGGTTGGTATTGTCGGCCAACGGCGGTGATTTGAGTTGTGACTATCGAACATTGGATAGTTACACTGTTTGGAGTACTTATTCTTTGTTGACCTATAAACTATATTGGAACCCAGCTAAGAGGTATTAGTTGGGGGGTTCCCTCGGGGGAATTCTCAGAAGAACTCTTGAGATATTACAACACCAGGGTGATATTGCATCGGAGTATTATCATTTATCTGTGCATGTATGTAACTTGTTCTTTGACTTCTCTGTTAACAGGGGATTAGGAGGTGTGGCATACACTCTACCCCTGTGAAGTTTAGTGGAGTCTTTTATAGTTACTGCATCTACAAACCCTACGTGCTTCATCACATCCTCAAGGCATTATCTTTTATTTTACAGGTATGAATTCTTAGTGGAACAGGGATATGAGTTGCCCACCTAAGGTGTAGTGATTGTGTCTTATGCCTGTGTTTGTTTGTATCTTCCAGATCTCCCTCCCTGCTGTCCCCATCCTTTCCTTCCTGACTATTCCTTATTTTTTATTACCCCTCACTCAATCCGGTCAACACTCTGTGCTATAACAGCTCTTCAGGTGTTGGCTAGATTCAGAGGTGGGCTTACCTATCATCAAACCGATCCTGAGGACTATTCGTAACAGAATTACCGACAACGAATTCTTGTCCTCCCGGTCGGGTTGTGCTGGTATGGCCACATTAGAGGATGTGATCGAGGCCTTAGGCGCCTTACAGTTAGAGGTAGCTGCATCGCGGCTAGAAACAGCTGATTTAAGGGCGCGCGTTGACGTGGTTCAACGCAATCCGTTTGATGCAGGGGGTACGCCACCGCCTCAAGCTGTAGTGGTGGAAATGCCTGTATCAGTCCCATTGGCTTCACCGGAAAGGTTTTGTGGGGATTCGGATAAAGTGCAGGTATTCCTCACCCAGATAGCATTGCACTATTCCTGTAAGCCTAGATCATTTCCCACTAATCAGGCGAAGGTGGCCTTTCTTATTTCTTATTTAGCAGGCAATGCTGCGCAATGGGCTGTCCCCCTAGTAAACCGTAACGATCCTCTGTTGCATGATTGGGAGGCCTTCAAGACAGAATTCCTAAGAGTTTTCGACAGAAGGGCAGATTCTTATACTGCAGATAGGGAATTATTGGAACTAAGACAGGGAAAGAAGGATCTTGTGACATATTTGAATGCCTTTAGACGCTTGGTAACGGAAACCACATGGCCCGAAAATAAACAGGCATCTTTGTTTCATCAGGGCTTGAATGATGAACTTAAAGACGTGATTGCCCAAATCGACCCTCAGCCTACTACTTGTGAGGCATTGATTAATTTGGCCCTGCGTCTTGACCATAGGCTAGGTGAGAGGAAGGGGGATAACAGAAAGAAACCAGTGGTAGAGACACATACGTCTAAAGAAACCAGTGTGGGTTCTTCCTCCGAGCCTATGGATATAGGGGCGGTGAGAACAGCCTTGACACCCTCTGAAAGAGAATCGAGACGTAAACAGGGCCTTTGTTTATATTGTGGCAAGAAGGGCCACTATGTAAGGGAATGCCCTGTGAAGCCTAAATCAAATCGATTCAAGGGTAGCCGAGTGGCTGCTGCGGATGCTGATAAGGCATCGGAAAACTAGCAGACTCTAGGAGACAGGAAGGGGTTTCTTGGAGTCCTCAATACGTCCCTTCATTGAGTAATAGAGTGCAGTATGTGTCTAATCATTTGTATGTGTCCATTGTACTTATGTTGGCTGGGAAAGCGATAGAAGCCTCAGCCATGGTGGATTCCGGGGCAACGGGAATGTTCATTGATTTGCAAGAAGCGACACGTCTAGGTATAGTTTTGGTTCCTAAAGAAAAACCAGAAGAGGTGTATGCTGTGGATGGGAGGAAGTTGAGCATGGGTCCAATCAGTTTTGAAACGGAAGCAATCGAGGTACGGTTGGAGGACAAGCATGTAGAGATGCTTACGTTTGGTGTAATCAGGGCTCCTCAGTATGGCATCATTTTTGGTCTACCCTGGTTGGAAAAACATAACCCCAAGATAGACTGGGACACGAGAACAGTGCAGATGACTTCTGAGTTCTGTATGCTACATTGTTTTCAGGACTCAATGAGACCAGTTCAGGGGTTGTTGGGGGGGTCCTGTATTGCCACCGCAGCGGAAAAAAGTGTACAACTCCCTGTTGAATATCAGGCGTTTAGTCAGGTATTTAACGAAGAACAAGCTGAGGGGTTACCACCGCATAGGCAGTACGACTGTCAGATAGATCTGGTTCCAGGTGCCTCTATTCCGTGTGGTAGGATTTATGCACTAACAGAGCCCGAAAATTTGCATCTACGGGAATACTTGGATAAGCTGTTAGCTCTGGGGTTTATACGCCCATCCAAATCCCCTGCGGCCTCACCACTCTTTTTCATCCCTAAGGCCAATGGTGAGCTGTGCGCATGTGTGGACTTTCGGGCATTGAACGCCATCACGATCAAAAACCGGTACCCTTTGCCTTTGATCAGTGTATTATTAGAACAAGTGAAGAAGGCTAAGGTATTCACGAAATTAGATCTAAAGGGGGCGTATCACTTGGTCCGCATGCGTAGCGGGGATGAGTGGAAGACAGCGTTCAAAACAAGATATGGGTTGTTTGAGTACCGAGTAATGCCTTTCGGGCTCTGTAACGCCCCTGCGGCATTTCAATTCTTTTTGAATGATGTGTTCCGGGACATTTTGGACCACTATGTCATTGTCTATATTGATGACATCCTGGTATATTCCGAATCAGAGGAACTACATTCCCAACATGTCACTAGTGTGCTCACCATCTTGCAGGCTAACCATCTCTACTGCAAGATCAGCAAGTGCGACTTTCATGTACGGGTGGTGGAATTCCTAGGTGTGATGCTGAGCCCGAGAGGTCAAGAAATGGCGGACAGGAAAGTGGCGGCGGTAAAGGATTGGCCTGTTCCAACTTGTGTGAGGGATGTACAATGCTTCATGGGTTTCGCCAACTTCTATAGGCGGTTCATAAACCAGTTTTCGAGGTTGGTGGCGCCTATTACACATTTGCTAAAGAAAGGTAAAAGGTTTGTGTGGTCTGAAAAAGCACAATCCGCCTTTTCGTCCCTTAAGGAAGCATTTGTGACAGCCCCAGTGTTATCACATCCTGACCCGGGCAAGCCCTATATTGTGGAGGTGGACGCTTCGGAGGTGGCGTTAGGGGCGGTCTTGTCGCAACGCAATTCAGACACTGGTCAGTTACACCCTGTGGCGTACATGTCTCGAAAGTTGAATCCTGCGGAGTTGAACTACCACATAGCAGAAAAGTAGTTGCTGGCCATACGTGACGCATTTCAGGAATGGCGCCACTTCCTCATGGGCGCTAGACATGTGGTCACTGTTTATTCCGACCATCGGAATTTACAGTTCATGTCTGCCGCACGTCATTTATCTCCCAGACAGCTCCGTTGGATGATGTTTTTCTCAGGATTCAATTTCATCATCACCTTCCGCCCGGGTGCTGACAATAGGAAGGCTGACGCTTTGACACGCCAGTCAACGTGCAGCGCAAATGAAGAAAAGGCTGAGGCAAGCATCGTGTCTCCAGAGAAGGTGGTGTGTGTATTGCAGCCTGATGCCTTTTTGAGTAGCGTTCGGCAGGGAGTGAACTCTTTTGGCTGGAAGAAATGGTTGGGTAGCCATCGGGAATGGAGATTGTATGGGGGCCTGCCAATGTTCCAAAACCGGTTGCTGATCCCGACTCGTGCTCTGAGAAGGCAGGTGTACATCTGGTGCCATGACTCGCCTAGCGCAGGACATCTGGGGGTGGCCAAGACGTTGGAACGTGTATTACGACAATTCTGGTGGCCTTCAGTGAGACCTGATGTGGGGCGTTGGGTGACATCATGTGCTCAATGCGCTAGGATGAAATTGAACCATGGCTGTCCACAAGGGTTGCTGCAGCCTCTACCTACTCCAACGATCCCGTGGGATAGGATCTCAGTGGACTTCATCGTCGGCCTTCCCGCTGATAAAGGTTGCACCACCATAATGGTGGTGGTAGATTACCTGTCCAAGATGGGGCACTTTGTGGCCTGTAAACAAGTACCTTCGGTGGGTCAGCTGGCACTCATGCTGATGGTCAATGTGGTGAGGCTACATGGATTGCCGAGCGTCATAGTATCTGACAGAGGGTCGCAGTTTACGGCCCAATTTTGGAAAACATGGTGTTCTTCATTGCATATTGAGTCAGCTCGCTCCACCAGTTTTCACCCGCAGACTGATGGACAAACAGAGCGGTTGAACCAAACTCTTAAGCAGTATCTGAGATGTTATGTGGACACTGACAAGGAGAACTGGGTGGAGTATTTATGGTTGGCGGAGGTGGCCTATAACAATGCCACACATGGGTCCACTAAGGTCTCTCCGTTCTATTGTCTGTACGGCAGGCATCCACGTTTCCTTCCATTTGTGCATCCTGAAATCAACTCTTTGCTTCCCGGTGTGGTTCATAGAGTGGCACACATTAAAGAGACGTTGGTTAAGGCACAAGACAACCTGAGAGAGGTGAAAAGCAAGTATAAGGCTGCGGCAGATAAACATCGGAAGCAAGGACCTTTATATGGTGTAGGGGACGAGGTATGGTTGTCTACCAGGAACCTGCGCTTCAGGAAACACAGTGTGTTCAACCCTAGATACATAGGTCCTTACAGAGTGTTGAAACGGGTCAATCCTGTGGCGGTGAAGCTGAAGCTCCCGTCCCATCTCCGCATCCATCCTGTGTTCCATGTGTCTTTACTGAAACCTTCTGTGTCGAAGGGCATGTCCCGTCCTCCTCCTGTACTGGTGCGCGGTGAGGAAGAGTATGTGGTACAGCGTATTCTGGACTCACGTTATAGGAGGAGTAAGTTGTGGTATCTGGTGTCCTGGAAGGGGTACGGACCTGAAGAGAACTCCTGGGAACCTGCTCTGGGGGTCCATGCTCCGAGGTTGGTGTCTGCGTTCCATAAGAAGTGTCCGTTGAAGCCTGGCCCCTGTCCTCGTGGTTGAGAGAGGGATGTATTGTTACGATCGCGGAAGTACCGCGAACTACAAATCCCGGCATCCTCCGGGATATGACTACAACCCCCGGCGTCCCTTGCGGCGCATCGCGCTTCCGAGATACAATAAGAGGGGAATGGCCGCTGGAGCGAGTTGTCGGTAATTCCGGACCTGGAGCCTGGCTCGTTCTTGGAGTTTCCTGCGTATCTGGTGGGGTGAGAGTTGGTTTACCGCGGCACTGTGTGCTTCTACAGCGGCGGCTTTGTTGCTTGTCATTCTACAGCGCTAGGCGCATCTAGAAACCTGATTTTGTTCTGGTGTTTTGCTTTGGGGATTATTTTGGGATCTGACCCGGTTGGTATTGTCGGCCAACGGCGGTGATTTGAGTTGTGACTATCGAACATTGGATAGTTACACTGTTTGGAGTACTTATTCTTTGTTGACCTATAAACTATATTGGAACCCAGCTAAGAGGTATTAGTTGGGGGGTTCCCTCGGGGGAATTCTCAGAAGAACTCTTGAGATATTACAACACCAGGGTTATATTGCATCAGAGTATTATCATTTATCTGTGCATGTATGTAACTTGTTCTTTGACTTCTCTGTTAACAGGGGATTAGGAGGTGTGGCATACACTCTACCCCTGTGAAGTTTAGTGGAGTCTTTTATAGTTACTGCATCTACAAACCCTACGTGCTTCATCACATCCTCAAGGCATTATCTTTTATTTTACAGGTATGAATTCTTAGTGGAACAGGGATATGAGTTGCCCACCTAAGGTGTAGTGATTGTGTCTTATGCCTGTGTTTGTTTGTGTCTTCCAGATCTCCCTCCCTGCTGTCCCTATCCTTTCCTTCCTGACTATTCCTTATTTTTTATTACCCCTCACTCAATCCGGTCAACACTCTGTGCTATAACAGCTCTTCAGGTGTTGGCTAGATTCAGAGGTGGGCTTACCTATCATCAAACCGATCCTGAGGACTATTCATAACATCCCTTTAGTATGCTTCCTTCAAAAAAATGTTTTATATCACTTATAGATTTTGTTGAATAATCACATGCACGCTGCATACATGTTCGATCTTCCACTTTCACTATGATTGCTGATGATGCACTCCACCCAAAGATGTACACTGCGGACAGCAGGGTTTACAACTTCAATTCACCTTTGCTTCTACACTATAGACAGTACGAAATTCAACCTTGATTTATTTATTGCAGAGACAATTATACTGTATATATTCAGATTTTGTTAAAACAAGTGAAAAAAAGCAACTGTTCTGACTACTAGCTTCCATATACAATGTGCACAGTAGGGCACCCAACTTGAATTTACCTTTTCATCTACACCACAGACAGAATTAAATTCAGCCTCGATTGATTTAAAGCAGAGAAAAAAATAGTGATGTAACACTGCTAGTATGCACAAGGTCCTTCAATCGTTCTGTGAACTATGATAACAAAGAATGTAGAAAATGTTGTCGAAATGTACCTCCACCACCGGCAATACCAAGTACCTCTGGGACATCACCTTCAACATCACCACCAGACATACGTCCCCATTTTGGGAAAGTTAGAATGCACTATGTGAAATGCAATCGTTTAATTTGTTATGGGGGGCAATCAGTAGACCTAGTTTACAGAGCAATTGATAACCATCAATGCTAGTTCCCCCCTCACAGTTCATATAGTCCAGTATGCAACAGTGAATGGTTTGAGTGCAGCCCGCTCAGACTAGCATCATCGCAGGGTGAGCACAAGATAAACACCACACATACCACTAACTCAGTACACTGTAAATAATTGCCACATGCCCTTGTTAAGGCAAAATTCAATAGTCAAAACACATTTTTACCAGTGTGGTCTACCTGAACCACACTTCATCGCAGGCTCCATACAAACCGAACTAACCACGACAACTAATGAACCCTTTACGATAGAATGTTCTATATATTATTTCACATACAATATTCCTACCTTTGTACAACAGAAGTCATAAACCGTTATGATTAAATATCTGTTTATGAAATGATTACTTTTCTACTTGTTACCAACAAAAACGTAATAAAATGGAGTTGAGCACACGTGCCCGTACCCACTTCAACTATCTATCTGACTCTGTGTATTTATTGTGTTTGGAAAAAATGCTTCTCCTCCACCCTACCACTTTATATGGTGCTATAAATAGCGTATGCAACCAACATACCTGTGACAGTCAGTGTGGACTATTCCTCTTTTTTTTAAAACAAGTATATTTATATAGCCCAAAATCAGCCCAAAACTATACCAGTTATTTACATGAGCGCCATAGTTACAATACATTTTCAGGCACGCGTACATTACATCATTGCTCTACAATAACAGGATGTGCATGCAACTCCGAGACTCGAACACTGGTTTTCAGCATCAAGTTGTACAGTGTACCTGAATGACCACATATGTATATAAATTAGCTGCCCTTCATGTGCCAAAAACTACAACTTACACCTTTCACAGCCCTGTATTACACAGCTACAACACTTCACTGAAAGTACAACAAAAATTCATAATCGCAGAAATGCGTCATGTCCGCCATCTTTTATGTGTGCAACTATAAACGAATATAGAGTCAGTGATACCACATACCTTACATGTTGGCGAAGTTGTGAAACTTTACAGATATAATGACATTTGCTTTTAATACCCCGGTGATGTCAGCACTACAAAACGGACACCCAAATAACTTAATTTCTTGTATAGCTCATGACGGGACCATGCCCATAGCTCCGGAGTTGTGGTTCAGAGCCTCACTTAGCACTGGCATACATCAGGCCAGCCCATTGCACTTAGGCTTCCAGGAAAACATAACGCTACATGGCCGAGATTTCCATTGTAGTGATTTCTTACAGGTCTAGTTGTCAGAATGGCACACACACTGCCTCATGCTGGCATACACCCACACCCACCCATCCAGCACATGCGTCACTACACACTTGACCCTACCTATAAAAAAGACGGGGCGCATGTGCTCTTCGCCATTTTAGAGTTTCTCCCATTGCAAGCGCTGTGATGACCCATCCTGGTGGTTCGGATGACTCATGTAGGCCTGAACCACCGAACAGTGGGCCCAACACTACGTGCGTGGCCTCTTTGGTCACTGAGTTAGTGGTACCGGAAGGGCTGAGCGGGTGAAGAACCTGCGATGATGAAGATGGGAGCATGAGTATGTCGTTAGCCATACTGATATCAAGACCCATATGTGAGACTTCTTAGTGGCAGATCGAGACTACATGATGTAGAAGGTGTCTTGTCCACAAAAAGGTGAGCAGTGAGGCCTGGGTGCGCATCGGAGGGAGTCAATGGGTTGCAGCAGACTGGATACGAAAAAGTGACTCCACGACTTAGACGAACGCAGTCCTATATAGTGTATCAAATTACATGTATATTTCTTCTTCAATAGCAGGAACTTGTTCATAATCGCTCAAACGTCCGTAATATAAACTATACAAATAGATCTTTTAAATATGAGAGGGAACGTGTGTGAAAGGGAGATGTTATTCAACTCCACATTAAGATAGTGTTAGACCTGACATCCTTGGCGTGGTTTTTCCCCCATCTTTTTGCCTCTGACTCATGTATTTTTGATGCTGTGCTGGATTTCGTTTTTGCTGGTTTAGATGCTTTGGACCCTCTGCCACTGCTGATCAGTGTCAGAGGGTAAGTGCTCCCTCTGTAAATTGTCATATTGATTGGGTATACCTGATTGGCATATTGGTATCACCATGAAGTCCCTAGTAAAGTGCACTGTGTGTGCCAGGGCTGGTGATGACAGATGCTACTAGTCGGCCTGCAGCGCAGATTGCGCCACCCACATGAGTAGCCCTAAAATGATGTCTCAGGCCTGCCAGCGCAGGGCCTGTGTGCAGTCAGTGGACTGCCATGTCCGCCTGGCCAGTGTCCCCACTGGCTGGGCCTAACCCTTCCCTGTCTGTGCACACCAGTCACCCCTATGGAAGGCTCAAGGTACCCCCCTGGGCAGGGTGCAGTGCATGGATAAGGTAGAGCATGTACTAGTGCAGGTAACATGCTCTGGTAGTGAGCAGCAGCCATTTTGTGTGCTCACCGCTGTAAGGCTATCTTGCTCCATAGAGTAACATGGGGGAGGCTAGTCCCATTGGATCCCAGCCTATCTTCCCATAGGAACAAGATGGGACATAAGTGAGAGATATCCCTGAACTCAGAATTTAATAACACATCTTTTAGTAAAGGTTGTTTTTAAATTCTGTGTTTGAGAATGGTACTTTTAGAAAGTGGCTGTTCTCTTGTCTAAACCTTTCTGTGTGCCTGGGACTGTTTGTGGATTGACTGTCTGGGTTGAGGATGACAGGGTCGGCAGAGCCCCAGGGGGTTATCTGAGCCAGCCCCGTGGATGAAAGGCAGCATCTGCTGCCAGGGAAGTGGGAGGAGATAGCACCTGATAGTGAAGGGCTGTGACTGCCTAACCTCAAAGCTGGCTCCACCTCCTGCTGGGCGACTGTCACCTCTGTCCCTGGGACTGGGAGGAAGAAGGAAACCAGAAACACCCCAGACCCCCAGAACTGGTTTGGACCGGGCTCAGGGCCCCCTTTGCACAAAGACTTCAAAAGACTTCAAAGGACTTCAAAGCCTTTTTGGGGTATAAGAGAAGGACCCCTGACTACAGAAGATCAGATTCTACAATCAAGAGGAACCTCTGCCAGAAGAAGGACTGCTGAAGGAGCTGATGGAAGATTGCCTTGCTGTGTGCTTTAAGGGCTGACCTATCCTGCTGTCCAACTGAAGGAGAGGAGAAGAAAGGGACTTTGCTGTGTGCTGTGACCCTGCCTGCTTGAACTAAAAAGACTTTGCTGTGTGCTGCGTCTTGCAACTGAATCTCCGAGGCCCTGAGAAGAGCTGGCCTCCTGTCTGGGAACCCAGGATCAAAAGGTTCCCTTGTAACTAAACTACGCCAAGAAGATCGTGCTTTAACTCTGCTGAAAGCGTGACTGGCAGCTGTGGCCAAGGAGGAAGATCGTTGCGCTCATCGGCACGTTGTGGTAGAGAACCGGAGGTTAATTGTGTCCCCTCCGTGAGCTATCCCCCTAGTAAGAGTGGGGGCTTCACAAACGCTCTGCCCGCTCCTGGCCGCGTACAGTCTGCTGGCCGCCTGTGAACCGCCGCTGCCCGTGGCTGGAATCATTCCCCGCAAAAGTCGGCATCTGGCCGGGGCCGCCGAGGGCGAGAACCGAAGGAGCAGAGCCCTGATTGGTCCGGAGTGCCGAGCCCCCTCACCGAACGCCGTGCTGGGATTGGCTCCCAAGCGGCAGCGTCATCGCCTGGTTTGTGCGGTCATTGGAGGAGGAGAGAGCGGAGTCGCGTCATCCTCGGAGGGCTCGCCGGTGGAGCCGCGCTGTGAGTGGTCACCCCCTCGAGGAGTCTCTACGTCACGCAGGGGGCTTGCCGAGTGAGCCGCGCACCAATTGGACGAGAGGAGAAGCACCGCGTTTGAGCCCGTGAGCAGAGCCGACCTCGCCGAGGGAATCTAACAGCACCCTGCACCCCTGGCCGGCGGTCCCTCCAAGGTGAGCAGCACCGCCTCCCCCGCCGCTTGGTGGATTGTCGAGAGCGGGTGGGATCGGAAAGGGGACCGGCCGGGGGCGAGTGAGATCTGCTTGGCGCGGTGCACGGTAGGCCCTCTAGAGAACGAGGCTGTGCCGGGGGAAAGAAAGAGTCCCTGGACCCTGCGGTAAAGCGCGTTGGCAGCGCTGAAGGCCACATATAAAAACGTACGTGGGCATTGTGTTTATTGCTCATTTTTGAGAGCGTTTTAATCATAAAATCATTGGCAGATCTTGTTGCCGATTGAAGAGACTAGAGACATTTGCTTACATGAGAACTTCCTGAAATTAAGTAACACCAATTAGGACAAAGTGCATCATTTCTATACTAAAGTGATTATCGTGCAACTGCCTTATTTGCATTGCTGCAACCAGATAAAGTTATATATATTTTTATAAAATATACTTACCTGTGTGGTCTCAGTTTGTGGTGGATTGGGGATTATTGTTGTGTTGAGTGCAAATATTATACACATTGCCTTGGGGATAAGCCTGCCCGCTCGCGCCAAGCTACCTAGAGGGAGAGCAGAGGTTATCTACTGTGTGTATTCCTTCACCCTGACTAGAAGCAAGGGTCCCTACTTGGTCTAAGGTACTTACCTCTGCCAACTAGAGACCCCCAGATCTAACATTGTTGGACAGCGGTGCGGATTCTGAACTAATAATTGCACTTGACCTGCAGTGATCTCTTGTACATCACTAGTCTAGTTTAGCAGCACAGGTTGCGCAAGATTTTTTTTCTTTTTGGTGAAACCTTTTGTTGAAAAGGTTAGGAAGCATCATGTCTGTGAAAGCGGCAAGCGTGAGAGTAGAATTGGAAGTGGAATACGAAATTCAGGAGTTGTACAACTACAGAAAGGATATCCTGAAACAATTCTGCAAACAGCTTGGATGCCCAGTGAAGGGCAGCGCAAACAAGAAAGAGCTACAGAAAGCTCTGAGGGCCTGGTGGGAGGCCAAACATGTCTCAGAAGAAGCTACTGAAGTGGAAGGCGCACCAGAGAATGTTTTTTTGCTCAGTGATTTGCCAGCGCGGTCAGCATCTAAGGCTGGCAGCAACCACTCCAGTAGGGTTATTTCTCCAGAGGAGCTGGAGGATAATCAGCGAGCTAGGGATCATGAGATTGAGCTTTTTAAACTCAAGGCCCAAGCAGAGGAGAGGAAACTACGCCTTGAAACTGAGAAGGCGGCGGAAGAGAGAAGACATGCTCTCGCGTAGAGGAGAAGAAACTCCAATTGACTCATGAGAGGAACATGAGGGAGCTGGACATCAAAGAAAAACAAGGGGGGTCCAGCTCTAATGGTGGCAGCGCACAACCAGTACAGGCGGGTAAGGTATACATACCAAAGGATCTGGTACAGAATTATCAGAGGGGTGAGTATATTTATGCGTGGTTTAGAGCTTATGAACTAGCCCTAAAGATGAATGAAGTGCCTGAGAAAAGTTGGGGGGCAGGTTTATGGAAGCACTTTGAGGCCTCTGGGAGGGATGTCTTGGCACCCTTAGAAGCAACAGGTACTTTAGCCTACCCCTCCATGAAGGAGGCTTTGTGCCTCAGGTATGGGCTCACTGCAGAACAGTACCGCCAGAAGTTTAGGAACTTCAAGAAGCTTGATTCAAGTACTTGGGTGGAGTGTGTGAGTATGTACACGCGTGCACTGGAAGGTTGGATAAAGGGCAGCAAAGTTACTGATTATGTGGGGTTGTGTCACTTGATTAGTTGGGAGCACTTAAGTAGTTTATGTGTTCCAGAGCTGCGCCAGCATCTTTTAGACAGCAAGTTAACTGATCCCAGTGAGCTTGCTAAAGAGGCGGACCGCTGGACTAGCACCAGGGTCCACAAGGGGGTGGTAAGTACCCCAGCCAAGGGTGGACAGGGTCCCCAGCAGAAGAGTGGGGGGGACACGGGTAATCAAAAGGAGTCTTCTAAAGGGCCCCAAAATAGTTCCCAGGAGAAAGAGTCTCAACCCCCCAAGTCTAAGAAGTCCTGGCCCCATAAGGGCAAGCAGGACAACAGGCCCCCACCTTCTTGCTATGCCTGTAGGGAGGTGGGGCACATTGCCCCCAAATGTCCAAAGAAACCTCCAGCACCCACTGGTGCTCCAACACCGGCATTAGCTAGTGTAGCTTTGGGAGGGGATTTGATTTCTAGTGGGGAGGAGGGGTTAGCAGTAATGACCCTTGTCTCTTTAGGAGACCAAGAGATGGCCCAGGAAACCTTGCTGCCCTTAAACACTAAGAAATATGGGCAGAAGGTGACCATCAATGGAAAAGAGATAGAAGCTCTGAGAGACACAGGGGCCAGTGTGACATCTGTCAGGTGTCAATGGGTGTCTGAGGAGCAGATCATTCCCAAGGTACTCCGTCCTGTGGTGGCAGCTGACAGTTCAGTGCGCCTCTGCAAGTTGGCACGTGTTCCATTTGAATGGGGAGGAGTCTCCGGTACATTGAAAGTTGTTGTAAGTGATGCCTTGCCTGTAGATTGTCTATTAGGTAATGACCTGGAGAGCTCTCCATGGAAAGATGTAGAGCACAGGACTCACTTGGAAATGTTGGGCTTGCCTGCGTGGATCTGTGTGACCACACGTGCAATGGCAGCCAGTAAGGGTGGATTAGCAGAACTGGAGCCTGGAACAATGGCCCAGGGACCTGTCAAGAGAGGAAGGGGCAGAGGGCGCGGGAAACCAGCCCCCACTGTTCCCACGGTCCAGGAGGAAGCAGAACCTGAGGGGGATGCCCTGGAACCTAGGTGGCCGAACTAGGGGAATTGCCTGAGCTGTCCCAGTGGCAGCAAGATGGTGGTCCCTCCAGGGAGGAATTCTGCCAAGCTCAAAAGGAGTGCCCTTCCCTCATTGGTGTGCGGCAGCAGGCTGCAGACCAGGCAGCAGGCCTGGGGTCCAAGGAACATTTGATCTAGTGGGAGGATGACTTACTTTATAGTGAGCCTAAGTTCTCTGAGCCCGGTGCAGCCCGTGTGCTGGTGGTACCCGAGCGCTTCAGGAACTTCCTACTGGGTCTGGCTCATGACGTGCCTCTCGCAGGACATCTGGGGCAAGACAAGACCTATTACAGGCTTGTCACCCACTTCTACTGGCCCCAGATGAAGAAGCACGTCGCTGCCTTTTGTAAGTCTTGCCAAACTTGTCATGCCAGTGGCAAGAGCGGAAGGAAGTGCGTGGCACCCCTCCAACCCTTTCCTGTGGTGAGCACCCCTTTTGAGAGGGTGGGCATTGACATCGTGGGGCCCCTGGACCCCAAGACAGCCTTAGGCAACAGGTTTATCCTGGTCTTGGTGGACCATGCCACCCGATAACCTGAAGCAGTCCCTCTCAGGACAGTCACAGCCCCTGTGGTGGGCCGTGCCTTAATGGGGATTTTTTCCCGTGTGGGGTTCCCCAGAGAGGTGGTTTCTGACAGGGGTACAAACTTCATCTCTAGGTACATGAAGTCTCTGTGGGAGGTGTGTGGAGTGACATATAAGTTCACCACACCTTACCATCCTCAAGGGAATGGGTTGGTTGAAAGATTCAACCGCACCCTGAAGGGCATGATTATGGGCCTAGAGGAGCCCATGAGGCGGAAGTGGGACGTCTTGTTACCATGCCTGTTATTTGCATACAGGGAGGTGCCTCAGAAATCCTTACGGTTCAGCCCCTTTGAGTTGCTGTATGGCCACCCTGTCAGAGGGCCTCTCACTCTGGTGAAGGAGGGGTGGGAGAAATCCCGTGGGAAAACCCCTCAGGATGTGTTCAGCTATGTGCTGGCCATCCGCAATCAGACCAAGCGCTTCAGGAAGCTCGCTCAAGAGAACCTGGAGGCTAGCCAGGAGGAAATGAAGAGATGGTATGATCAGAACACCTCTCTTGTGGAGTTCCAACCTGGGCAGAAAGTGTGGGTGATGGAGCCAGTGGAGCCTTGTGCGCTCCGTGACAAGTGGTCTGGGCCATATGAGGTGGTGGAGCGCAAGAGCGAGGTTACCTACTTGGTTAACCTGAAGACTCCCAGGCAACCCCTGAGAGTGTTGCATGTAAACCGCCTCAAGCCTCACTTTGAGAGGTCAGCAGTGACTTTGCTCATGGCTACAGATGCAGGAGGGGAGGAGGATAGTGGTCCTCTCCCTGACCTCCTGGCAACCAAGGAGTAAGATGGGTCAGTTGATGGGGTGATACTCTCACCCACCCTGACCCCAGAGCAGCAACAGGACTGTCGCCATGTCTTGGGTCAGTTTGCCCCCCTGTTTTCCCTGACCCCAGGTGTCACTGACTGGTGCGCCCACGATGTGGACACTGGTGACAACCTGCCTGTGAAACAGAAGTTTTACAGAGTTGTTGACAAGGTCAGGGCTAGCATCAAAGAAGAGGTTTGTAAGATGTTAGCACTAGGGGTCATTGAGCCCTCCAGCAGCCCCTGGGCTAGCCCAGTGGTCTTAGTGCCTAAGAAAGCTGCTACCCCTGGTGGCCCCCAGGAACTCCGTTTCTGCGTGGACTACCGTGGGCTCAATGCGGTCACCAAGACTGACGCGCACCTCATCCCCAGAGCTGATGAGCTGGTGGATCGGTTGGGAGCTGCCCGGTACCTGAGCACCTTTGACTTGACTTCAGGTTACTGGCAGATTGCCTTAACTGAGGGGGCCAAGGAAAGATCAGCATTTTCAACACCAGAGGGGCACTTCCAGTTTCGTGTCATGCCCTTTGGGTTGAAAAATGCCCCTGCCACATTCCAGAGACTGGTCAACCAGGTATTAGCAGGGTTGGAGGAATTCAGCGCAGCATACCTGGATGACATTGCTGTGTTCAGCTCCACTTGGGAGGAACACTTGCAACACCTCTGCGCAGTGTTGAAGGCTCTGCAGAAGGCAGGTCTCACTATCAAGGCCAGTAAGTGCCAGATAGGGCAGGGATCTGTGGTGTACTTGGGACAGCAGGTGGGGAGCGGCCAGGTGGCGTCCCTACAGGCAAAGATTGATACCATTCTGGCTTGGGAACCCCCCAAGACCCAGACTGAGGTGAGAGCCTTTTTAGGTCTCACCGGGTATTACAGACGGTTTGTCAAAGGTTATGGCACCATTGTAGCCCCTTTGACAGAGCTGACATCTAGAAATCAGCCCAGTAAAGTTAATTGGACTGAGGCCTGTCAAACTACTTTTGACACCCTCATAACTGCCATGTGCACAGCACCGGTGCTTAAGGCGCCTGACTTTTCAAGTGAGTTCATTGTGCAAACTGACGCTTCAGAGCAAGGCGTGGGAGCAGTACTCTCACAGATCAATGAGGAGGGTGAAGACCAACCGGTGGCTTTCATTAGTAGGAGGCTACTCCCCAGGGAACAGAGATGGAGTGCAATCGAAAGGGAAGCTTTCGCTGTGGTCTGGGCTCTGAAGAAGCTGAGGCCCTACCTGTTTGGGACTCACTTCCGTGTTCAGACCGACCACAGGCCCCTCAGATGGTTAATGCATATGAGGGGTGAGAATCCAAAACTGTTGAGGTGGTCCATTTCCGTACAGGGGATGGACTTCACGGTGGAGCACCGCCCTGGTACAGAACACGCCAATGCTGATGGTCTGTCCAGATTCTTCCGCCTTAGTGATGAGGACTCCCAAGAGGTTGGGTAGTTCTCCCCACTTTCAGCTGGAGGGGACACGTGTTAGACCTGACATCCTTGGCGTGGTTTTTCCCCCATCTTTTTGCCTCTGACTCATGTATTTTTGATGCTGTGCTGGATTTCGTTTTTGCTGGTTTAGATGCTTTGGACCCTCTGCCACTGCTGATCAGTGTCAGAGGGTAAGTGCTCCCTCTGTAAATTGTCATATTGATTGGGTATACCTGATTGGCATATTTGTATTACCATGAAGTCCCTAGTAAAGTGCACTGTGTGTGCCAGGGCTGGTGATGACAGATGCTACTAGTGGGCCTGCAGCGCAGATTGCGCCACCCACATGAGTAGCCCTAAAATGATGTCTCAGGCCTGCCAGCGCAGGGCCTGTGTGCAGTCAGTGGACTGCCATGTCCGCCTGGCCAGTGTCCCCACTGGCTGGGCCTAACCCTTCCCTGTCTGTGCACACCAGTCACCCCTATGGAAGGCTCAAGGTACCCCCCTGGGCAGGGTGCAGTGCATGGATAAGGTAGAGCATGTACTAGTGCAGGTAACATGCTCTGGTAGTGAGCAGCATCCATTTTGTGTGCTCACTGCTGTAAGGCTATCTTGCTCCATAGAGTAACATAGGTGAGGCTGGTCCCATTGGATCCCAGCCTATCTTCCCATAGGAACAAGATGGGACATAAGTGAGAGATATCCCTAAACTCAGAATTTAATAACACATCTTTTAGTAAAGGTTGTTTTTAAATTCTGTGTTTGAGAATGGTACTTTTAGAAAGTGGCTGTTCTCTTGTCTAAACCTTTCCGTGTGCCTGGGACTGTTTGTGGATTGACTGTTTGGGTTGAGGATGACAGGGTCTGCAGAGCCCCAGGGGGTTATCTGAGCCAGCCCCGTGGATGAAAGGCAGCATCTGCTGCCAGGGAAGTGGGAGGAGATAGCACCTGATAGTGAAGGGCTGTGCCTGCCTAACCTCAAAGCTGGCTCCACCTCCTGCTGGGCGACTGTCACCTCTTTCCCTGGGACTGGGAGGAAGAAGGAAACCAGAAACACCCCAGACCCCCAGAACTGGTTTGGACCGGGCTCAGGGCCCCCTTTGCACAAAGACTTCAAAAGACTTCAAAGGACTTCAAAGCCTTTTTGGGGTATAAGAGAAGGACCCCTGACTACAGAAGATCAGATTCTACAATCAAGAGGAACCTCTGCCAGAAGAAGGACTGCTGAAGGAGCTGATGGAAGATTGCCTTGCTGTGTGCTTTAAGGGCTGACCTATCCTGCTGTCCAACTGAAGGAGAGGAGAAGAAAGGGACTTTGCTGTGTGCTGTGACCCTGCCTGCTTGAACTAAAAAGACTTTGCTGTGTGCTGTGTCTTGCAACTGAATCTCCGAGGGCCTGAGAAGAGCTGGCCTCCTGTCTGGGAACCCAGGGTCAAAAGGTTCCCTTGTAACTAAACTACGCCAAGAAGATCGTGCTTTAACTCTGCTGAAAGCGTGACTGGCAGCTGTGGCCAAGGAGGAAGATCGTCGTGCTCATCGGCACGTTGTGGTAGAGAACCGGAGGTTAATTGTGTCCCCTCCGTGAGCTATCCCCCTAGTAAGAGTGGGGGCTTCACAAACGCTCTGCCCGCTCCTGGCCGCGTACAGTCTGCTGGCCGCCTGTGAATCGCGGCTGCCCGTGGCTGGAATCATCCTCGCAAAAGTCGGCATCTGGCCGGGGCCGCCGAGGGCGAGAACCGAAGGAGCAGAGCCCTGATTGGTCCGGAGTGCCGAGCCCCCTCACCGAACGCCACGCTGGGATTGGCTCCCAAGCGGCAGCATCATCGCCTGGTTTGTGCGGTCATTGGAGGAGGAGAGGGCGGAGTCGCGTCATCCTCGGAGGGCTCACCGTTGGAGCCGCGCTGTGAGTGGTCACCCCCTCGAGGAGTCTCTACGTCACGCAGGGGGCTCGCCGAGTGAGCCGCGCACCGATTGGACGAGAGGAGAAGCACCGCGTTTGAGCCCGTGAGCAGAGCCGACCTCGCCGAGGGAATCTAACAGCACCCCGCACCCCTGGCCGGCCGTCCCTCCAAGGTGAGCAGCACCGCCTCCCCCGCCGCTCGTTGGATTGTCAAGAGCGGGCGGGAGAGGAAAGGGGACCGGCCGGGGCAGGGGCGAGCGAGATCTGCTTGGCGCGGTGCGCCGTAGGCCCTCTAGAGAACGAGGCTGTGCCGGGGGAAAGAAAGAGTCCCTGGACCCTGCGGTAAAGCGCGTTGGCAGCGCTGAAGGCCACATATAAAAACGTACGTGGGCATTGTGTTTATTGCTCATTTTTGAGAGCGTTTTAATCATAAAATCATTGGCAGATCCTGTTGCCGATTGAAGAGACTAGAGACATTTGCTTACATGAGAACTTCCTGAAATTAAGTAACACCAATTAAGACAAAGTGCACCATTTCTATACTAAAGTGATTATCGTGCAACTGCCTTATTTGCATTGCTGCAACCAGATAAAGTTATATATATTTTTATAAAATATACTTACCTGTGTGGTCTCAGTTTGTGGTGGATTGGGGATTATTGTTGTGTTGAGTGCAAATATTATACACATTGCCTTGGGGATAAGCCTGCCTGCTCGCGCCAAGCTACCTAGAGGGTGAGCGGAGGTTATCTACTGTGTGTATTCCTTCACCCTGACTAGAAGCAAGGGTCCCTACTTGGTCTAAGGTACTTACCTCTGCCAACTAGAGACCCCCAGATCTAACAGATAGTAACAATTACCAATCATAATATCTTTCTTTTACTATCTTTTAGATGTAGAGCTTCAGGGTGCATTATGTCCCAGCACGTGGTGAAAAAGACACTGGTGACAGAAAGTTGAGCTGCAAATATTCTTTGCAGTCAGTCTCTTACTTCCTCTCTCCTTTGATAAAATAAATTACACACAATGTTAACTTCCTTTTTATCTTACAGGATGTGTTCCACAAATTGGCACCCCCCCCAACACCTCTAAAACTGAACGTACGAGGATTCTGCGATGATGCGTGGCCATCGTAACAACTTCTGAGAAAGCTGCTTCGACACGTAGTGCACCCTCTTCGAATCAGGCCAATGCCACAAGGTGACTCGCATTAATTGGAGCACTCGAGCTGATGCCGGATGCCTCTTCCGCGATTTACACACGGAGTTGGCCGGATTATTATTGATTGACTGCACGAGTTAGTTTAAGTTTTCGCTTTAAGCATTGAACATAAGGAGCCTAAGGGCCCTTCCATCTTCTTTTATCTATTCATGCCACAACAATGACAGTGGCGTTTCGGTGCCCTTCTTTTCCCCCACCTCACCAGTCATGATGAAGACCCCGCAGTAAGGTGCAAGTGGACCTACACCAACAGGGGTCGAAACGTAGACTTATTTTTCACTTGTCCTACCTGAATACATCAGAACATTTTTGACTGTGTTTGTACCAATGGGATAGGACTCAACATATATGTACAAAAGTGCGTTCTTTGGCAACAGAAGTGTGCTCATGTGATGTAAACCTTAAAAATGTATTGATGTTACCACATGTGACTTTCATCTATCACTTCAAACCCTCACCAAGCACTTACCCCCTTCCTTTTTCACCCATGCCATCCTTTGTGCAATAATACCTTTCTTTTTACAAATAATGCATAATACGTTTATGATTGAGGATGTGAATAAATAACAACTCTCTAGGAATACAATTTCATTGTTTTGATTTTGTGATTTTCGTTTGTGTTAAGCAATTTTGCAACTGGGACCCCTATATATGTACTACAATGCCACAAGGTGAGCAAAAAAGCTCTTTTCCGAAACAACGAAAATTCAGGAGTAAAAGGAGAAAGTGGGTAGTGTGCAGCAGCTTCACTGCGTAGAAATGTACAATTACCTCCGGCCACTGAGAATAGATAAGTTACAACAGTTTGAAGGGCAGATGTACGATCCCTTGCACCACTTTTGTGTCACTTTTAACATGGGAAAAGTGGCACATCTCTCATGACATGGTCAGTGACATCACTCATGACATCACTGATGACACCATCCAGTGAATGTGTGTCTTTCTGAAAAATAAATATGTTTTATATATGTATATGTAAAAGTCAATGGAAGAATAAATGTTTAAATAAGTGTCTAAATTGATGTTTTTTAAAAAAAAATTGATTGGTTAACTGGTTTATTAAGTGTATCTTAGTGAATACATATATTAGTGAGACATGTCTAAATATTTAAATATATGTATTAGTGGTTCACTTTGTGTATAAGTGGCTGCATGGGTATGTGAGTACCTACATGTGTGTGTATATGGATTATTAGATGTTGTTTTTAGTATCAGTATGAGTGTCTGTATGGTTTGGTGGGGGTATGACTTAGCACATAGATGCATCAATGACTGACCCTCTGTTTGTATGTGTTTTGAACACAACATATGTGCAGGACTGTAAGGGTGGATGAGTGTGTATATGTGTGTGTTATTAAGTGAATGACTGTCTCACTAGTGCCTTTATCAGTAACTACATATGTTTTAATCTAGTATATGTGAATATTGATGTATATAAGTGAGTATATGTGAGAGTAAGAGATTGTAAGAGTTCCTGTTTAAATAAGTATGTGTTTCTATAAGTGATTGTTTAAGAGAGTAAGTATGTGTAAGTTTCCTTAGAAGTAAGGTGGTGGTGTGTGTATAGCTGTATATGCAAATAAATGGATGTTCAAAAGTTTATTTGCATGTGTGAGTATGTGTGTGAGTAACTTTTGGATGACTGTCGGTGTGTAACAGGATGTATAGGTGTTTCACTACATATGATGAGTGAATATATGTATGAGTGACTATATAGAACTGTTGGTGAATGAGTGGATGTGTATATAGATGGTGGTATTACTGAATTGGTTGTTGTAACTGGTATGGGTATCTCCATTTTTTTGAAAATGTTATTTTCTATTTTTGAATATGTGTTTCAAGGGTTGCATTACACTGAAAGGAGGTCTGTCACTCTGTCACAAGGATGGTGTCATCAGTGATGTCATGAGTGATGTCACTGACCATGTCATGAGTGATGTAATATGTGACGTCATCAGCAGTGCATTGCAGGCGCGCAAGTTATAGTGAGTCCAACTAACTATAATGTGGGAATTTCAATGGTTTTATGACAGTAAAATTTCCAGCTAACTATCACTGGTGTGAAACCTATGTTTTTTTCTGTGAATTTAATAGGTTTTTTAAATGCTAATTCCTAACTATAACTGGTGTGAAACCTGTGTTTTTTTCAGTGAATTTCAAAGGTTTTTTAAATGCTAATTCCTAACTATAACTTGTGTGAAACCTATGGTTTTTTCAGTGAATTTCATAGGTTTTTTAAATGCTAATTCCTAACTATAACTGATGTGAAACCTATGGTTTTGTCAGTGAATTTCATAGGTTTTTTAATAGCAAATTTCTATAGCTATGAAATATAATATTTTTTTAATGAATCCTATATTGTATATTTATGTAATACTATTTTTTATATGTATATTCTTCATTTTTTTTTTGCCCTGGAGTGCTCCCGATGCGCGTCCCGGTGAGCGCACCGGTAAGCGCAGTCTTGCGGCGTGCCCCAGGGCGCGTACCGGTGAGCGTCCCATTAGCGCTATTGCCGCGAACGAAAACATCATCGTGACATATCGTGTAGCCGCGTCAGCGTGATACGCACGGCGTAAGCGCACCCGGAAGCATCCACGCGCATACGAACGTGCTACGTAAGCGCCGCCGGGCGCGACCCGGGGCATGCACCGGGGCACGTAGCGTAAGTGCGTCGGGTCATGTGACCTGAAAATAACACTTTTCATTGGTTCAGAACAGTTTTGGTTTCCAAATGATGAAAGCCCGGCTCATGTGACCTGAAAATAACACTTTTCATTCGTTCAGAACAGTTTTGTTTCCCAAATGATGAAAGCCCCCGCCTTTTTTCCTCATTATCACTTTATTCTTTGAGTGAGGAAGACCTGCTTCTATTGATAGAGAAATGGCTACAGTAGCAGCAGCAGCTGGAGCATCTGCACCACCACCACCACCACCACCACAAGGACCACCACAACATCACATTGGTGGTGAAGAAGAAGATGAGGAGGAGGAGGAGAGAAGGT
Organism: Lissotriton vulgaris; assembly: GCF_964263255.1. NCBI lineage: Eukaryota > Metazoa > Chordata > Amphibia > Caudata > Salamandridae > Lissotriton > Lissotriton vulgaris. The sequence goes on from NC_141700.1 coordinate 338,195,565, forward strand.
AGATCCTGCCTGAAGACAATCTCCATATAAACCTAAGGAGCACTTTATATGGGAGTTTTTTAAAATCCCAAGGGGTTTCAAAAAAGTTAATGCTTCCAAGGTGACCTGTCTCATCTGTGGCGCAGAACTTCCCAGGGGAAAACCTGCAAAAGAATATTCATTTGGGAATCACACAATGCTACGCCACATGCAACGAAAGCACCCCAATAACTATTCTGCAGCAGAGGTCAGAGAACTGACCAAAAACCCTCCCCAATCTTCTCCGAGCACCTCTAAACAACCCACTCCATTGGTTCCTGAAACTAGAGAGATGGTCCCATGCATCCAACGCCAGTTTGGAGACTACAAGATTACTTGTATATTTTGTGGGACTACCATTTCTTATGGGGAGCAGAGCATCAAACTTATAAACCGTGCTGAAGACAACCACTGGTGCAGAAAGAAGCCTTAATTTTTTCCTGTTTTTTTTTGCTCCAGTTGAGCTGTTTACAATTCCCTGTTTTTTGTTTGTCCCCATAAAAAATACAAAAAAAATATAAAACTGTTCATAAAAGCCAAAAAAAGTATAAAATGTTCCAAAAAATATATATATATATAAAACAACAAAAAGAAGAAAAAAACAGTTCTTTTTAGAACTACCTCCAATTTATAAAAAAAAAAGCTACATTTTTTTAAAACTCTGTCATTCTTTTTTCCCCATGGTACGCTCCCCGGTCCGCTCCCCGGTGCGTGTTCCGGGCGCTCCACCCGCGCAAATCGAAAAAAAATGAAAAAAAATATGTTGCCCCGTTGGGCCCTTTTATGGCACCCACATCAAACCTAGGGGGTCAGGGGGGGTCTATCCTGCCCCCTTTTGGTCATTTCCCTCTTTGTTTTTGCCACCTCTTGTGTCTCGATCCTACCGAGACACAAGATGGCGGCCGCTCCGGACTGTTTGGAATGTTTACAGACACCCGAGAGCCAATCAGCTTTCCGCGCGCGAACTCGCGTAGCACACTGGTTCGCGCCCCGGTGCGCGTACCGGGGCGTGCTTATAGATATATATATATTTTTGAACCTAAATTACTCAAAATCCACTGGAGCACATATCTTGAGACATAGCAAAGGCACATCGGGCTACCAGTCCCTACAATTTTGCCAAGTTTTGTGGAAATTCATTCAGCCGTTCGGGCTAAAAGTGAGGTCGACCGCCCTATGGAAATTAACAATGGGAGAACACGTTTTTGGACCCCCCTTTATTCTCGGCCCCCGCTGGACGAATCCCCCCCAAACTTTCAGGCAAGGACCGGAGCGCCGCAAGGCAAATTTGAGGAAATTTTCAGGCAGATTCCTCAACCGGCGCCAAAGTTATTCCCAATAGAATGTTGCGGTTTCCCTATTGAAAATATTCCTAACTATAACTACCTACTGGCGATCGCCAGTAGGTAATAATATATATATATATATATATATATATATATATATATATATATATATATATATATATATATATATATAATATATATATTGTTAGAAAGGGCTCCCGACCAGCGTTTTTTCAGGAACCACACAAATGACTCGCACTCCAGTGTCTGTGTTTCAATTGCGTTTAATGGCGACGCGTTTCGACCAAACGGTCTTCTTCCAAAGCTAACCATATGTAAACACAATCACCATTTTATACAACAAACAGTGCTCCATAAAGTAAAGGAAACTGAGGTAGGACTACTTTGTCTCTCCAGGCTGCATTTCAATTGAACTACAAGTGAGGTAGAAGACAGACTGTGCAAAAAACGGTCTCAAGTGAAAATAATTATTTACAAAAGTTATTCATACATATAAGGTGCAAATAAAATGCAAATAAAATGCGCATTTGTGAGATGGAGAAAGAATGTTTAAATTTAAGGTTAAAGGCAGCATGATAATTAGAACATACATGGTCATTAAGCTCCCTATGTTCAGACAGTACATGATTCATGTAAATATCAAATTCAATGCTGGCATTTAGATATTACATATGTGGAGAAAAAATATCATCTCAAATTATTTGCACCACAGTTTCTGAGACCACTTAGAGTGTATCACAGTTGTCTGTCCAATTCGCATCTACCCCTGTATATCGTAAGATGGAGCTGAAATTGACAACATCGTTAAGGGTTATCTCATCACGGCCAAGTGGCCAATTCACAACTACGTTAAGGGTTATATCATCACGGCCAAGTGGCCAACTCATGGTACAAGATATATTTCAGAGTGGTAGTCTTGTAGTTACAAAGACTTAAGCAGTAAGTCCTCCTCTCCTCTAAGGTGGGGTAGGGAAACACCCCAAAATCCATAACGGGAATTTCCAACGTTATGCCAGAGCTATTCAATACAAACTAAAAAAGTAAAGAAAGTTAAAGGGTGAGAGGGTACTGAAATACTTCTTTCAGCCCTGTGAACTATAAAAAGTGAACCCTGTGTTGCCTGAAATACTTGCCTAGCCAGACATGTCAGAGACAGACACAATGGTGTGATTGTGAAAAAGTAAAATAAATGGTATTTACAAAGGTACCCTCATTTGGACAGGGAAAAATTCATTCTCATTGTATAAGAGTAACATAGTTCAAAATCAGACATTCAGACGGATTTGGCAAAGTTAGTTACTATGATCCCATATTTGGGTTCAGGGGTAATGATGAAATTAACCCATCTGTGTCAGAGAGAGCCCTCTCTGCACAGAATAACAGTTAGTGAGGGAAGGGGGGACAAACGCAAACGCCCAAAATGAGGGATCTGGGTAACAGAGGTATATAGGACACAGGTTGAACTGGTGCAGTATAAAGGCAGATCTTTCGGCTCAACATAAGGTTTCAGCCAATGTGCACGTACAGTTCTTCATCCGCGTTCAGGCCAAAGGGGTTCCTCGAATCCAGGCGGATGATATAGCGGGATTCAAGGACACGTAGTTGTTTAAGGAGATTACCCCCTCTGGGGTTTGCTGGGACCCTGTCAATACCAAAAAAGGAAAATTGGTTAACATCACTGTTGTGGACACGCAACCAATGTCGTGCAGTAGCATAGGACATATCAACATTTCTGATAGCTCGCATGTGCTCCAGGATTCTCTTTTTTATCGGGAAGATGGCACTACCCACATAGAGCTTTGAACATGGGCACACAATTGCATATACACAGTGATCAGTGTTACAGTTCATAAATTTGCCTATACTTTCAGTTTTTCCCGTAGGGAGTAAATAGGACTTCACATTTTTACTGGTGACACAGGCTTTACATTTGCCACATTTGTAGAACCCTTTTTGTTCTTTGAGCCAGTACCCCTTCTTCACAGGACCCTAGAAGTAACTCCTGACAAGCATGTCTCGAAGAGACCGTGCCTTTCTATAGGTGACCTGTGGTGAACTATTGACCAGTTTACCAATAGTCCGATCACTTTTTACAAAGTGCCAATGTTTTTTAAGAATACCTCGTACACTGCCTGCATCAACATTGTATGTTGTTATCATCCTCACGTTACTAGACCCAGAATTATCGGGATGTTTACTAACCCTCTTGGTTAGAAGTGATGCCCTGTTCCTCGATTTCACTTTTTCTCTGGCTGTCATTAGTGTCTGGTCTGAGTAACCCCTGACTCTGAACCTTTGAATCATACTGTCCTGTGCCTTTTCAAAGTTATCCTTGGAGCTGCAGTTTCTTTTTGCCCTTAAAATTTCTCCATATGGGATGCTATCTTTTAAGCTGTTTGGATGGTGGCTCCTGGCATGTAAAATGCTGTTTCCGGAAGTGGGTTTCCTGTAAAGGTCTGTTTCAATCACCCCTTCAACTACCCTGACTGTGACATCCAAAAAGTCCATCTCTAAGGGATCTACCTTACTTGTGAATCTAAGATTCACATCATTTTTATTGTTGTTAAGAAGGAATTTGTTTAGGTCAGATCTTGTACCATCCCAAATCAGAAAGATGTCATCTATGTACCTGGTGTAAAATACAATATGACGGGTTATATCAACATTGTCCTCAGACCATAGAATTTGTTCCTCCCACCATCCCATCAACATACATGCAAAACTAGGAGCAAAACAACTCCCCATAGCAGTTCCAACTTCCTGTTTGTACCAGATGTTTTCAAACAGGAAGAAGTTGTTAGTAAGACAAAATTCCAGCATTTCCAAAAGCATTTCCGTTTGGTTAAGATAGAATATTGACCGGTCCCTCATATAGTGTCTGCAAGCCTTCAGACCATCACTGTGTTTAATGCACGTGTACAGAGAGACCACGTCAATCGTAACCATACAGTAGCTGTCCTCCCATCTGATACCCTCAATCTTGGAGATAAAATCAGTGCTGTCTCTACAAAATGAGGGAAGATTCAAAACATAAGGAAAAAGAAAAGTGTCCAGAAAAATAGAAGTGTTTTCAAGGAGACTACCATTTGCCAATACTATTGGCCTTCCAGGTGGGTCATCCTTGTCCTTGTGGACCTTGGGTAGCATATAAAAACAGGGGGAAATCGGATGTTGTACATGCAGGAACCTGAACTCAGATTCAGCTAACAGATTCCTGCCTCTCCAATTTCTCAACTTGTCATGGTAAGTAGAAACACTCATCATGTATTCCTCCCTGTTCGCCCTTCTGTAATTGCCTGACAGCTCTAGTTGTTTTCTGGCTTCCTGTCTGTACAGGTTAATGTCCCACAAAACAACGTTGCCACCCTTGTCTGAGGGTTTAATTATGAGGCTTCGATCCCCATTAAGGGTTTTTAGAGCTTCCCTTTGCTGTGGTGTCAAATTGTGGGCATGCCTATTCTTGCTCTTCTCCCACAGGACAAGAAGATCCCTATTGACAATATCGTGGAAGGTTTCCAGGTTGTCATGGGGAGTGGTGGGGTTGAAAGTGGATTTGGGTATATGGTTCGTGACACTTCTACCTCCCAGTGTTAATCCCATCCTGTCCAAAATTTCCTCATCATCCAAACCACTCACATCTTCCCCACACAACTCAAATGCACTCGCCAAGCTGTCAACATCCTGTATTTGTAAAACTTTTGACACCTGTGTGCTCCAAATGGTATCATTACTTCTATGTTTTAAAACACGTTTCTTCTTTAGTGCGAACATTTTCATCAATTTTAATTTACGGACAAAAAGGAAAACATCAATCCTGGTTTGGCTGTAATCGAAGTTGGCTGTAGGGCAGAAAGTCAAGCCCAACTCCAAGACCGATTTTTCAGCCTCAGTTAAAACGTGGGAGGAAATGTTAACAATAGTCAAGTTGGGCTCACCCATCATTGTTGCTTGTTCTGTCGTTGCGTTTTCCCATGCGACATTGCTCCTCTTGTGCTGTTTCCCCCCACGCCTTGTTGTCTTCCTCTTGCGTTTCCTCCTCTTCCTCTTCCGTAAGTTCGATTTGGTGGTCTTGCCCTCAATGTCAGTGTTGACTGTAAAAAATCATACTCTTCCATGGGTTTAAAGGAAAGCAAACTTCTTCCGCTAGTATCCAGATTTTCTTCAAAATCCGAATAGTTTTCTGAACGAGATTGGGAGACCGTCACATTCCGTTGTTGCCCTGCCAGTTGTTTAAATTGTTTGATTGCCGCATCATATTTCTTCCCAAAAGTAAGAATACGCCCACTGGCATAGTCTTGTTTGTCTCTTAAGAACTTGGTCTTTTTCTTCTGTTTAATCTCATTCTCATACTTGTCAAGCCTCTTCTCCATCTGCTCAATGGCTCTGGCTATTTCCTCCTTGGCATCAAGTTTATCCAACTCGGCTTTCAATTTGGCAATGTCTGAAATCACTTGTTCTAGCTCCATGCCTGCATATTTTGACAGCAGGCCAAGCATATTCTTGCAGGTCCCTGCCATTAATTCAGACCAATCCTCAATCAGTTTGGGGTGGGGATTTTGATATGTTGGGGTAATCATGATTCTGAGGCCCCTTGGCACCCTCCCCACTTCTATATAGTTGTTCCGCGACGTCACCTCCCACCACCTGTTAATTTCTTTTTTCAACAGCTTCTCATATTGAAACAGCAGCTGTTTTACCGATTTATCTGGTGTAGTTATCACTGTTTCATTGTTGTTCGCTGGTCCTGTGTTTGTCGGTTCATCCTTACAAAATAAGGATCGTGCTTCTTCCATTCTGCCTGCCCGGCGACTAACTGTTACTGTACTCACGCTGGTGCTCACATTCATGCTTGTTGATTCAGCATTGGTGTTCACTTCACTTCCCGTGATGTTTTTCTGGGTAGTATTTGCCCCAGCTGCCGCCGCCGCTTTTTGCGAGCCCCTCTTCATGGTTTCACGACGATACGTCCCATTCCTTCTTGAAGGTACCAATGCTACTGGTATAATGACACAGTCTGAAACCCTGCCACGCCGCTTCCTGCGAGTGGCAGCGCGGTACCTCTGCCCGTTTAATCACTTTGCAAATCTCCGGTGTCCTGCGCACAATCCGGGTCCACCGCTGGGAAGCGTTCAACGCGGTAACAAGCCACTTCCGCAGCCCGTCTCCGTGATCACACCCCCGGCCACGGTCACCGGCAGCAGCAGTCAATTACCTGAGTTCAAGTCAGGCGGTCGGAGCAAGTTACGCGACCCGAGGGTCGGTTTGTCCGAAAAGCTTTCGACTCCACTCGCTCTCGTCCTCTCGAGGTTGGTGCAAGTCCCGGGTGCCGAAAACCCGGAAATATGTTAGAAAGGGCTCCCGACCAGCGTTTTTTCAGGAACCACACAAATGACTCGCACTCCAGGGTCTGTGTTTCAATTGCGTTTAATGGCGACGCGTTTCGACCAAACGGTCTACTTCCAAAGCCAACCATATGTAAACACAATCACCATTTTATACAACAAACAGTGCTCCATAAAGTAAAGGAAACTGAGGTAGGACTACTTTGTCTCTCCAGACTGCATTTCAATTGAACTACAAGTGAGGTAGAAGACAGAATGTGCAAAAAACGGTCTCAAGTGAAAAATAATTATTTACAAAAGTTATTCATACATATAAGGTGCAAATAAAATGCAAATAAAATGCCCATTTGTGAGATGAAGAAAGAATGTTTAAAATTAAGGTTAAAGGCAGCATGATAATTAGAACATACACGGTCATTAAGCTCCTTATGTTCAGACAGTACATGATTCATGTAAATATCAAATTCAATGCTGGCATTTAGATATTACATATGTGGAGAAAAAATATCATCTCAAATTATTTGCACCACAGTTTCTGAGACCACTTAGAGTGTATCACAGTTGTCTGTCCAATTCGCATCTACCCCTGTATATCGTAAGATGGAGCTGAAATTGACGACATCGTTAAGGGTTATCTCATCACGGCCAAGTGGCCAATTCACAACTACGTTATGGGTTATATCATCACGGCCAAGTGGCCAACTCATGGTACAAGATATATTTCAGAGTGGTAGTCTTGTAGTTACAAAGACTTAAGCAGTAAGTCCTCCTCTCCTCTAAGGTGGGGTAGGGAAACACCCCAAAATATATATATATTCCTTAGATTCTTCGCACTTCGTTCCTTACGATGGAAGTCGCGGCACAGAAAACAGGTAGGTTTTTAACAAAAATTATTTATTTACACACCATGTGCAAAATAACGTGCATTGATAAGGACGGCCTACGCGTTTTAGCTTCTACAAGCCTTCCACTGGACCATAGAGTCCCTGGAGTCTACACCATTTTTAAAGTACTATGTGCAGTACAAAACCCCTTTTCCATTGCCATTGTATGTCTAGACTGTCAACCTTGCTTGCAGGTAATGGCATAATGGTAGTCGCCATTTTATAGGTGTTCTGTAGTACATTATGTATTATAAAGGTTTATACACAATACACTCGCAGTAAAGTACTCGTTGTAAATACTTTACAGTATATGTAACATACACCTAAATATTTACAAACTATGTACAAGTTCCGACAAATAAAGGAGGGTGATTGCCCAACTAAATGTTGTTCAATTCCAGCAAAGGACTCATAATTCATAACCCTCTGCGGTATTTAACCCGCTTTTTCACACACATTCAATTTGAATGCCATTTATAAGTGCAAGTGCACTTATTCTATACATTTTCTACATTATTTACACAGTGATTCAAATGTCCACAAGACCTGTCCTCTTATATTGTCATTGCATTCAGCCATGGTTAGATTTGTGCACTTCAAAGTAAGTATTTACAATTCAGTATTCCCTATGGTATTTGCATCTTCAATTTATATATATATATTTGCTAGTCTATGTAGATGACAAGATACTTTGAAGTCCACTTTTTCAGCATGGTTCATTTGGCCATGTATGCGCATTTTGACGTATTGGAACTTTTTCTCTACTTCTAGAAACTGCAACCAGAGTGAGACTTTGGTCTAACTACAGCATCTGTTTGTATCTTACAGGCAGGAACTTATCCAGGTCTCTGCATGATCGTTTTGACTGTTACCCCTATCACAAGTGTCTACGCTTTCCATGTCTATATGGGTAAGAATGTTTACAGAGAGACATTATATTTTAGATCACATCTCTATATAATTTCCTTGTTTCTCTACAGTTGAATATGCCTAGGTGCATTTTAAGTCACAGCTGGCTGCCAATCCTTAAAACACCATTATTGGACAGTGGCTTCTTTTAAGATTATGTATGACGTTTAGGACCATTGTTATAGGCATTTGGCCCAGAGGTGAGCATTTCAAAACAATGTGTGTCATCTTCACAATTGTGCTTGTGAACTCACCTTACTTTTTACAGCTTCTCCTCTTCTATTCATTATTAGGCTTGAATTGTAGCAGGACCACTATACTGCACCTGATAATCACAAAGGGTGTTCTACTTCAGTAAATTTGGAGCACAGGTTGGTTCTACACAAATTCCTGCTCACATGTTAGTTTACATTACTCCTAAGAATTGCATGTTGTAATTATTTTTTTGCACTTTCATTATTAAAATATTCGTGGCCCCCCAATTCCACCGAAATATGGATTTGCTGGACAATTTTTGTTTCTGCTTCAGGTTGTTACCCCCATACATCCAAAAATCTATGGATGCATGGGGGTGACAACTTTTCTTACTTTTGTAAGTTTTTATCACTCATCTTTTATGATCACAAGTCTGAAATTTCCATCTCACACTTTTGGGTACTCAATTTTAAGTTATTCTGGATACTATCTTTCCCCCTACTTTTTTTTGCAAAATGTCGATATGGTTTTTACTAACCTCATACTTGAAAATGAATTTCTTTGTTAGACCCTTTTTGAGCATGAATACTCACACCTTTTACCTTCATCTGAGCATAGCTGTAATTTACATTTCTTAAACTTATGTATGTCTTGTGGACACAGTTAATGACTGTATGTTTGAATAAATCCACAGCCTTGAAGAGGTCACTGTGTGACGAAAAAAGTATCAGATGTTTTGTGCTGCAGAATATTAGACTATAATCTCAATTGGTGAGTATCCACTTTGCGTGTAAAGACTATCACATTGCATTATTATAGGTGTGGCCAGGATCTGTTTATTTTTACAGTTTATTACAATACATTGGAAGAAAGAAAGAAAACAAGCAGGAAACAAAGATAGAAAACAAGAAAGAAAGAAAGATAACAAGAAAGAAACAAAGAAAGTATGATCTACATACAATCAAAAGCACGTCGCATGCAGATTGTTCATTAAAAGCCCACATTCGAAATGGTTGGATTTCGCTTACCGGAAGTGAGCAAAAATCCACATCTACTATTTGGTACCAAACAAGGTGTGCTCAAATCCTACTGTTGTTTAATCCTGGTCGTTTTCCTTCCCTTCCTTTGTTGTGCTTTCAAAAATCTGAAGTAGTTGACTATGTGGCCACCTTACGACTCATACCCAATAATGATGAAATGCCAATAATTTAATAAGTCCTAAAAAACTTGAACGTGAACGTGTGGATTGGTGGTTGTGAGAGATGTAATGCAATTGTAAGGGGCCATCTGAATAATAAAAGCAAACATTCACATAGAAATTCTCATGAAAAAGTGAGGCAAATTGTTTTAGCAAAGTGGCAATGCCAGATCATGTGTCCAAACCATGACAGACCCTTAACCCTCTTTAAGAAGTGACAAAAAGGACCAATAACTTTTATGCAAATGGCACCTAAAATATAAGCATCTCGAGTGTGTGCTATATCAATAGGGATTATTATTACAAGCGCGGTCTTTCCGACAACCTTTTTTTTTCATAGACATAGGTTGACAGCAGGTTTTCTGCCTTTAACTGTGGCATATCCTTTATAATCCTTGCTGACATTACTGATGACAAAGGACTGGTAGATTGATCTGGAATGTAGTGGAGGTGGCCAGTTATACAATTTGTCAATGTTTGTTACCCCATCGTGAATGTCCTCCGGTTACAATACAAGAAATCGTTATTTTTTGGGGTCATTTATTTAGCAACTCGGTTATCTGAGAGCACGAGTTGTAGTCCATTGTAATTAATCACTTAACATATTATACCTCCCAAACGCCATAAAAAATTAATTGATACATACATAAAATGTAATACATACAATTTTGCAACTGAGGAGAAACGGGTGCTGCCATTGTGAAAATTTCACGGTGCAGTCAAGAACGTGGAAAGAAAGGTGAAATGCAAAATCAATGCAGTGGCTGCTATTATTTCAAGGTAAGTAGTAGGTATGTTGATACTATCAACCTCTCCACTCAGTCTAACTGTTTAGAGGTATAGTATATATGCAGAGCTAAATGTAAAGGGTCGTTGACATTTCAACACCACAATTGTTAGTTGACAGTCTCATCATTAGGACAATTAGATTAAGGGAATAGCAACCCTATGAATCATTCCTAAACTGGTGGGGTAAGTATTTAGGCCAAGTAGAAAGAATAATGTACTCCTGCTCAGGATGATCAACTAACTTCAACCTAGTAAACGTGAAAGTTTAAGCTTAATTAGTACAATATAAATTGAGTATATATGAACAATTAGTTTGAATATTCAGCTCCTGAACTAAGGCAGCCCTGGTGGCAGCCCTGTCCTGAACAATAGAACGAGTCATCAGGTAGGTGCCACAGACACCTCCAGATACAGCAGCATCCATCACTAAGGACATGATTCACAAATCCATTAGAGCTCTACACCTCCATTCTAGCCATAAATACTTTTGTATAGTATGTCAAATTAACATTTTTTTAAAAATATGACTCATTCAGTGGCACACCTGGAAAGCAGCACTTGCTACAGCTTTGCGTGTGAGATACTGCTGTGTTTTGAGATTAAAGGAAAAATGCAAATCTACAACAGTGAAAAATAGTACTTTCACGAGTCCAGATTTACCATTCCCTTGGTGAATCTGGCAATACGAATGATGCCTGCCACTTTCAGCCCCATAGGGGTACTGTCCAATCGGATCACGGGTGTGGCTGCGCAAGGTGCGTAGTGTTAGTCCAAAGGTGGAATTCAATCTGTGTCTAAGGCATCTATAGACATTGCACATACTGAATCAACCAGGGTATTTCAGCCTCATTAAAACTACCCTGCTGTACTCTCATGCCTGCCAAATCAAATGGTGCCACTGTGTGACACATGATATCGGCTCCCATCCCACATCCCCCGGTGAGGAGCCGACATCACACTTTGGCAGAGAAAATGAGCTGAAAACCAATGCAAATAGTGGTTTCCTGCTCGTTTTCCAGGGCTTTGAGCTGCTAACGTCCATAAAGGAGGGTGACACACCCCAGGACATGAACACCAGCATCAGAAGCTCCTTTTTTTGGGGGGGAGGGGCGGGGTTTGTGGGCGGGGTAGGGTTAAACAGTGTAACCCCTCACTAGTTGAGATTGTTCTTTTAGTTGGCAGATATTTACTCTTGCTCAGGATCACAAGACTCCCTGTATTACTCGGCATTGACCAAAGTTCGACTTCGCTTAGATTCAAATGAAGTGGCTCTTGCAGACGCACGAATACATCAGTAAAAGAGTGGATTTTACGTTTTCCTAGCTTCAGGATTTAGAAAAATGAGGGAAAAGGCTTCATAGGCAAAAATATCGTTCCCCCTTAAAATACATGAGCAGTGAGTAAGGTATTAAATCAATTCTCCATTTCCTCGCATAGGCACCATAGCATGACAAGGTCTGGGACCCTATCCTGTGAGACCAAGTGCACAGTCATTTGAAATTACTGGAGTGCTTCCAGGTATTCAGAAACGCGTCATTCTCTCCAAGTAGACTTTCAATTTGAATGACTGCAGCTCTCTGAAGCACGTGATTCACTCCGGTAATTTTAAATCAGTCGTCCTTTTCCTGGCTAGACAGTCTATCATTTCAAAATTAAAGTGCTTCTAAAAGAGACAACTGCTATAACAATTTCTGCTGGGTCTGTTGCACTTGCTTTGCTCAGTACCATGATCACGTCCCATATGAAGAAGTGTTATGAAAGTTTAGAAAAAGCGTTGAGAAATGTTTTGTTTTTTCCTTTGAATATATAATCCTAGAATTAAATGTTATGAAGTGAATGTCACAAAGCAGGAGCAATACTTTTCAGCAAAACATACTAATTACCTTGGTAAATCCGAGTAACTGTAGTCACTTACTCTGATATTTTGAAACTATTGCATATGTGATATTTGTGTTCGTAAATAAACTTGATCCCCAATGTTGGTGTGTATCTGTTTTTGTGTATCTGAAAAAGTAATAAAAAAAATTATATAGCGCTTAAAGGGAGAGATTTTGCCGGTCACAACCATTGTTAATACAGGAATTTAATATGACATAATTTATTCGCACCTGCCTATCACCAACGTATGAAAAACTGAGTGAATTCAATCTGAAAATTACTCCAGATGAAAGCAATTTAGTGGTTATCTCCTTCACACCACCTGCCACTTTTAAGGAAATTGGAATGTGTCGAATACGAAAGTGCATATGAACAATGACTCACCTTTAAAATTATTCAACAGTTTGACACATATATAAACAAGTATCATTATTTTAGTACTAGGTGATAATTGTCAACATTTCCACCAACTCGTAAATTGCATCAAACTCCTAAAACATCACATTCAAAATTCGAAAAAAATGACTATGTTAGTTGTAGAAAAAGAATACATGTGCATTTAAGCTTCGTATTCCAATCTTCATTTTAAAGCAGACTATTGGCCTTATTAGGAGTTTGCCGGTGCGGGAGCGTGACCTCCCAGGTCAAGCACTGTCAAACCCGTGTTTGAACCACCTGCTAGATCAGGAGTTTTCTGCTGGTCTGGCGGACAATTCTTTGGCATTCCCAGGGTGTGCCTATGAAATAAGTACCACAATAATGGGAATGTCATAGGCAGCACCTGCACTGCATGGACTGCTGCAGTCAATGTTGTGCAGGTACCAGTGTGTATGTACACAGGAGGGCACATGTTATGCCGCCCTTTGTGAATCCACATGGCGTGAGGCACCAGGGGACCCTGTAGGGCCCCTTTGTTTCCTTACTGCCAACTCTTCATGGCGGTCACACCATTATGAAATGTGTGGCAGTGAGGAAACTCATGATATGCCTGGCGTGGCCGCAGCAGCCCCGCCAATCATATTGCTGCCTCAAGACTGCTGTGCCACCGCCACAGTAAATGATCCCTGGTGGTTGCGGTGGTCCCAGGTCGGCCCGACCACCATGGTCCTAATAGGGTGGTCAGAAGACTGCCTTCGCTGCGCCTCCTCAAATGACTCATAATAACCCCTATGCCATTTTACTCAGTTTCTAATAAATAGAAGTATTTTTTTTAAATCTTGCAAAGTTCGAGTTGTTGTAAAATCACTTGATTGCATTTATGACATCTGCAGACCGAAGCACCAAATCAGGGCAGTTGCAGTCACCCACAACATCACTTACGTGATTCAAAGTGAAATGATATTCACGCCCACACCCTGTAGAAAACAGCTAAGAACATAACATAATGACTGAGGCCGAGAAGGGGGGCTGGGAAGGAGGGCTGAGTCACAAAATACCACTGCACTTGGCCGAGACACTTGTGGGCTGCACATATCAGGTAAAGACATGCTTTGACATTTTAATGTTACCATGCCTACAGAACAAGGGAGAATGATCCTTGCAGTCACAATGTGCTCCCAGGAGGTGTGTTGGGGCCCCAAAGTCTCTGCTCTGTATATGCAAAACTGTCTAAGGGCTTATTGTTGGTGTGCGTGATGACATAACGAAGCAGCTATGTGGGATTTGTATATAGATTTCCTGCACAAGAGGAGGCAACCAACAGTAACTAAGGAATACCCAGAACAAGATTATCACCAGTGAGATGAAGATAGCAAACCACACTCTTTGACTTCAACCAGCTGCAGGCACACCCACTCTCCCTTTGATGTGTGTATGCTTCGCGCATAACTCCAGCCTATATTCCACCTGCATAGGCTGCACAGATTGCAAGAGGCAGATAAATATATTGCAGCCGCTATTAGGTACCACGAAGAGGGTGTCCCATTTTGGAGAAGCATACATTGCATGTGCACTTAGAACCAACAAAGAATCAACAAAAAACCAGGGGGCGGCCAGGACTATTGCATTCTCAGTGCAGTGTTGGCCAGAGCAGCACTCTCCACAGTAAGCACAACATGGGTTTGCTTGAAGAAGGCATGCTAATGCCCAAAATGATCTGTTTGGGGACTGGCACACGTCTAAAAGGTGTTAGGTCTGAATTTCACTGTCATCCCTTAGACCCTTCAGAATCCATCACTACTGCCTGATAGATATGGACCCATTATAGACAGAATGGCTTCTTAATTTGTGTATGATATCCCAAGCAGACCAGTTGGTAAGAACAGGAACAGTCATTGGGCCTCTTTCAGCCATAATGTAAGGATAAACTTGTATACTGTTGGGAAGTGCTTGTGTTTGTTGATTTCATAGTATTGAACACCTTGGGGCACAATTATCATTTCATGAAACGCAGCGCAGCAAGTGAAATTGCGAAGCTGCATTGTGGGAAAGGGAGAGAGCAGAAATTAGAAAAAGATATGGAGCATTCCTGCTCTCTCCTTGCACTGGCGTACTGTGTGCAGCCCAGCGCAAATGTAGCCACACATTCACCATGGGCACATTTGCTTCTGTACAGGAAGAGATACCTTCCTAGATGCAATCCCAAAGTTATAGCCGTTTGTAAATCTGGAATCGCATCATATCTGTGGATGGATGCATTGAAACGCCTATGCTCTACCAATGGAGCACCTCCCAGCTCGAAATGTAATCCAACACTTTGCAGCTGCTTACGCTGCGTTACATTACATTTCAAGCTGGAAGATGTACCATGGGTGGAGAACAGGCTTTACCAAGCGACACAAGGCAGTGCCTATTGCCCATTGTGTGGCTTTTATGAATCCAAATTAGGCAATTGTGTTGCCTTGTATCACCTCAGGTGACACAAGCACAAGGCTAATCCTCAATAGTAGGCTGAGTATACACAGTCATCTTTTCGGTTTAAGTGCACTCTCAGAAAGTTCATCCGTCAGAAGTGACAATAATAGACCACAATTGTTATGGTATGTATATGTGTGCAACCTACCAATAAAATGGACCAAACCTGTTTAGAGAAAGTACTAATTATCTCTTATTTATACTATGTATTGCTACATCAATTACCTCACAAATAATTCTGATCCACTGTATCACTCCTGTTACTAACGATTGGACTCTTCAGAATGCATGACGTTACTAGGCATACTAATACCATGTGTGCCATTACAACGTGGGTATTACTAAGCTATTACACTTACATCAACTTACCATTACAATACATGGCATGCATTTACCATGCATGCCATTACAACACAAAAGCATGCATGGTAAAGGAAAACACTTGGTAAAAGTGTGTATGGTACGAAACACTACCCTGCCCTACCCTAAATCTTAAATCACTAGACCTGCATGACTCCCCGACCCCCAATCCTTTCCCTATCCTAAACCACTACCCCTACATGATGCCCGACCCCCTTTTACCCTAACATAGTAACCCCACACCAGGCCCAATCCCCTTACCTCTCTCTCCTTGTGGTTCTTCTCTCTCCTCATGGTTCTTGGTTCCTGCGATCTTAGGGGCGGTGCACATCTTTGTGAGGAAGCAGACAAACCACTGTTTCCTCACAACGATGTGCATTGCCTATATTTTTTTACAACAAAGTTCGTTGTAAAGGCATGCGTGGTAATAGCACATGTGTTGTAAAAAAATACATAGTAAAGACAACGCATTGTTAAAACGCATGAGTGACAACACTTGCGTTGTAATGGCATAACAGCCGCAATGTAATGGCTTTTACCTGACTCTTCATGATGATGAGTTTCAATTTGGTTGCTATTGTCAACTGAATTTTCCACGTGCAGTGAAGACAACATCATGTAACACATCCATCCCTTGCAACCTTTCGCATGTTACAAATAATTTTATAGCAAGTTACAAGATGATATAGTAGGGCTGCAACTGTTTTGTGAAGACATCTGAATCCCAATTTTAAATTGCCAATTGTGAATCCACTATACGTTTTCCTGTGATTCTCTGTGTTGGAGCATAACTGCCTTGCATTAGGTGGAATCAGGAGGGATGTCAGGATCCACAAGCAGATGTAATATGCAATATATCATTGGTAATGGAATGAATGAAACATCAAGTTCTTTAATCAGAATTTGTACATCAGGACATACCAAGAAGCCAATCCATCAACTTTCTCGTCACTGGAATGTTGTCAGTGTATTCCACCATGAAGGAACATTTACCGGTCTTGTATTCTACTAAGACACTATGCAACTCTTTTTTTTTCTTCATTTTTGTATTCTAATTTCGAAAGTGAATCTGAAAACATTACAAAAAATATTATTAGGAGTTAGCAAACACAAGAAGAATAATTAAGTAGAATGATTTAGAAAGTTCAATCTGTTCAAAAAGGTAGAAATTAAAAAAATAATTCATTCAAATGTCCCTTTTTTCATAAAAACGTCTGCTGGTTCCAATTCCTGATGTGATAGCATTCTTTCAGTCATTTTCGGATCCATTCACAGTATATGAGGCTCTCCATAGATCTCCAGTTCTAAATGATAGAATAAAATATTGAGATAAAATATCAGAGAACATAAATATCAGAAACAAATATTTTGATTAAAAAAAATTGTGGTATAGAATATCGGAGTCAAGAATATTGCTTTTTGGAAAATAAATTGCTTTCCAAGAATATTGTTGCTTTTAATATTGTTTTTAGTAATAAAGTTTTAAAACATGTTTTTTTATTAATTGAATGTGCTTAAGTTAATATATTGATTTTAGGGTTTTGCATTGTTTGCATAAGTGTTTTTAATTTAATGCTAATTTGGTTTAAAGGTTAATTACATTTTTTATTGATTATGTATTTAAAGTGTAATATTACAAATTGAAAATAAAATATGAAATTGTAATTTTTATTAGTAATAGTAAGATATATTTTAGTAGCATTTTTTGTATTTTCAGTTTTTAGTTGTTGATTAATTGGTAAGTATGGATGTAGTTTATTGCTGAATTTATTTAAGTTAGATTTTAGTTGAGGTTTGCAGGGGAATAAGGTGGAAAAATATATAAAATATAATTTATTTTAATTTATTGCTACTTTTTTGTTGATGAAATAATATTTGATAATTACTTATGTGCATTACTTAATTTACCATTTTTTCGTGTAATTGTTGTACAGTTTATTTCTTTTAAAATGTATTTTGGTTGTATATCTTTATTACACATATATTTTTTAAACTTATTTTATATTTGTTAGATGAGTAGATTGGAAATAACATGTGTTTATATATAATATTAAATATTTATTGGAACCCATTTCCTTTATATTATATTAATGTTCTATATAATAATAATAATATTTACATTTTCTACTTTAAATGGTCTATATATTAGACAAATCATATTCTGGATGGGATTAGTCTTCACAATATTTTTTACAATATTTTTCTCATTTCCATTATAAGTATAGCAACACAATGATGTGGTAAAATATATTTGTTAGAATATTTTTGCCAACAATATTGTTTACCACTGTGTTTTGTCATTGAACCCCATTTCTAAAATTTGACCAATCTATCCACTCCAGAACAATATAAAGACCCATATCTGGCTTAACTCTACTCTGAAATGGTAAACATAGCTATGCTAGAGTTCAGGTCTATTTTTCCTCCAGTTTCATCCCTTAACCAGGTAAGCACAAAATCCAAAAATGGGTTGATTCCAGAGCAGTCATATAAAATTCGCTTCCATCCATCCCTAAGCAACAAGCATCTCACGGAAAATGATGAAAGTAAATGAGAGAATGTACGTATTCTTTGCTAGATTGGATACAGCTTCTACACAGAATGATGTTGTATTTGGCGAACATTTGAACTAAATGAGACATTAGTGTCCCTGTTTAATCTGACCCATTCTTTTATGATAACTTGAATCCCAAATCCTGTCACCAGATTTCTTTAAATTCTTGTGAACTGGGACTGCAAAATCCATTAATAGGCACTAGGACTAAAGAGGGTCTAATAAAAATATTTTGATTTGAAAAATATTGTTTAGATAAATATTTCCCCTTTATAGTTAATAATATAAAATTGACATACATTGTTGCGATGTTTTTTGTAAACAATGTTTAGGACATGATATTTATATCAGGCTCTATGTTTGCCAATGAGATTCTGACATACAGCCAGCAATACGCACTGAATTTTTGTTGAACTTCCAGAAATGGTAGGGGATCTCCCTATTTCCTACACTGGTCTACTTCACTTATCTTTTTTCTCACACTCCGGAATAACTGTTGACAGATCTGCAAGAATTGCAGGTTATTTCCAAAGTAAAGGCAGTGCTCCTGACAAGTTATTTTAGACCTATGGGACACTATTTATTATAATGTATTTTAATCCTTGGTGTAATATATAGGGGAAGCCACAAAGTTCTACTCAGTGGAATTCCGCAGAGCTACATAAAAACTCCATGAAATTCCTTGGACTTCCCCCCACCCTGAGTTATTATTAGAATGCTACTCCCCTGCTATCAATTTCTTACTCAGCTACATCTGCCACATTTCAAATTTGATGAAAAGCAGTGAAACAGATGTAGGCATGCTATCTGAAGACTGGCTGCAAAAAGTACCCCTTTCTTGCTGTAAGATCTTGCTCATTGTAACCTCCATTGCCTCTGATTTAAAAGCTGACCCAACTTCAGAAACAGATTTCAAGCTTCCAAGAGGAAGCCATTGAAATATATTCTTCTACAGCAATCCACACAACACGAGGGTCAAGGGTGTTCACGGTGATCCTGTGAGACCCTAAAATACACTGTGAGTAGACCTGTCCTTGTGAAGAGCTGTGATACAGCTGTTGCAGCATTTTTGCGCTATATCCTAGAAACAGAAATAAATATGCTTCAGGAAGGGACATGTCTTTTAGAGATGTAACAGCACAGAAAACAAAGCTACAAGCTGGCCTGCTCTTTAATGGATGGACAGACTTGCCTCTTCTACTCAGTCAACATTTCACTTTAGGAGATATAGGAATTTGATGGTGAAAAACATGCATTTGGGTGTTATATACAAGCTCGAAATTCAATCTTCAGTACATGCACTGGAATGCGCATTGTGAATCTTGAAGGAGGTCACTGCTTGATGAAGACAGCATGGTTTCAGGAGCGGTTGCCACTTCGATGAGACATGTGTGCTGCTGTGAAACACACTTGGCAACTCCCCTGCCACAGCAGGTATTGAGAGTGTCCAACTGTGTCAGAGTATGAGGCGTGTTTTATTGGATCCAATTACATTCACTTCCAATGCCAATCACAGGGGCATTGGTTTATTCAGGACCTTTGTCTAGCATTTAAATAAGACTCACCTAGTTTGAAGGCGTTATGCCCGGTGGGAAACAGAAATAATAAACAGAGGAAAGTTCTGCCAGGTTCTGGATGCCCTAATATTTTTCTTGCACACCCCTTACTTTTCTCCATTTCTGTAATCCTGTCTTCACTGACAACGGACTGTAACATTGAATGTATGACGTTACAACGCATACATTTACAATGCATGCCGTTACAAAATAGTTTTTACATCGCACCATCCGTTACAACGCACTCCATTACATCGCATGACACTACATCGCATTTTTAGAAGCTACCTTTACAAAGCATTCCATTACAACGCATTATACCTTTACAAAGCATACCATTACAACGCATACCATTACAATGCATTTAAGGTAAGTATTGGATGATATAGGGGTACAAATTACTATTCTAACTCCAGGGGGTGCAACAGTAGGGTAAGTGTTGGATAGTATAGGGGTAAAAATTACTATTCTAACTCCAGGGGGTACAAGAGTAGGGTAAGTGTTGGATAGTGTAGGGGTAAAAATTAATATTCTAACTCCAGGGGGCGCAACAGTAGGGTAGGTTTTGGATAGTGTAGTGGTACTATGTGTTGTAATGGTATGCGTTGTAATGGTATGCGTTGTAACGCCTGTGTTGTGGTGACATGCGATGTAGTGTTATGCGATGTAGTGTCATGCGTTGTAATGCCTGCATTGTAGTGACATGGGTTGTAAAGGATGTTGCGATGTAATGACTGCGTTGTAAGTGTAGTGCGATGTAATGGTTGCGTTGTAAATGATGTTTCCCGTAACATTGCCTCCCATGGCAACCAGTCAAGGAAACCAAGCTAGTGCCAGGAGTGAGAGTCTGTGTGTCGCAGGAGAAGCAGGGACTGTCTGGGAGGATTGTGGGATTGTGTAGGAGGCCTCAGTGAGCTGGGTAGACAGAAGAGACAATGACACAGCACACTGTGAACCTTTGTACCCCTCCCATGACTGTTGGGCAAGGCATAAACAAAGCACAGGCTTTCAGGATTCCTTCCTCCTGTCAGTACCTGACTGTGTTTGGTTCAGCAGTGTCCCGGTATGTGACAGGGTTCCCGTGGTGACTAGGCCAGACCCTGGAGTCATCAGAGAATAAGAGAACAGCAGCAATCTAACAACCTTATTCCCTGCACAGTCATTCAGATCCACAGTGTCTAGTGCACAGCTCTCACCTCTTCCTACACTGCAGTGATCCCCTGCTGCAATATCCATAATCCCAACTCCAGGCTCGGCTCAGCTTGGTTGGTCAGTTTTTTAAGTAGACGCCACAGGACCATAAATAATCCAGAGATACATCGCTTCAGAGTTGTCCCCAAATAGGCAGCTGGCGCACATGGAGGTGGAAATTGTCACACAGCTAATTTACCAATCAGAAGGCAGGGACTTGAACCTGTTGTAGGAAAGTGCCTCTTTTGAAATGGTTAACCTATTTTTTGTGTGATGCCTGGGATTTCGAGCTGTAAATGCACTGGGTCCCTGCTAACCAGATTTTCAGTGCCAGATCACACTCCCAAAACTGTACCATGACTGGCACAGCTTCAGCCACCCCTATAATTCACAAGTAAATGGCAGCCCAGGTACCTTGGGCATGGGCACTAAAGAGGCTCCAGTGGGGTTACATTAAAAATTGTGCCTTCCCAGAGACCCTTCACCAAGACCATGCAAATTGCTATTGCAGGCTGTGTGACTTGGTACAGAGAAAACCAAAAAGTCGACAAAGCACACAGACTTGCGTGCAATGTCCTCATGCACTGCATGAGATACAGGTAGGTCACCCCTAATGGAGGCATTAAAGTCCTAAGGCAGGGTGCACTATATTCCACTTATTGACATTTCTGCATGAGCAGATATGACCATGCAATATCTGAGCCACTCTTGGATATTGTAAGTTCACAGGGAAGTCATAGAGAGTGCATGGGCTGGATACTTGTCATTACAAGTTTACTAATTTGATAATGGCTTCTCTGTAACCTAAGATGTTTGGTACCAAACATCTGGGCTTCATAAACCCTCACTGATGCCAGTGTTAGATCTATTACTAAATTCACACAGATGACCCTTTAGAAGGTCCCCAGAAAACCTACCAAGCACTGGTGTGGTCTCTGACTAGTCATAGCCAGCCTGCCACCACCGGACATGTTTCTGACATCATGGGGTGAGAGCCTGCACTCTCAGAAGCCAGAAACAAAATCTGCTCTGAGGGGAGGTGCTTCACACCTCCTTCAGGCCAAAATGATCTGTCAGAGTGGGAATCTTCAAAGGTGATACTACCTTTGAAGGCAGTGCAGGTGGAAACATTAGTTAGATGAAGAGGAGTGTCCACATTCAGCCAGCACCACCCCTAAGGTGTGGCAGGCGATGTGGACCCCTCTCCTGAAAAATCCACCATCTTTCAATGGTGGTAAAACAACCTATCAGGGCTAGGGTAGTGCCTCTTCCCGCAGGCAGGGGTCACTTAGATGGTGTAGACACCCTAAAGATAGGTAGCCCATTGGCTACTATGTGTCTTCCCCTTTACCACCCCTATAATTAGTATTTAGGTGGCATCTCTGGACCTTGAACCTTACATTCGATGGACAAGAAGAAGACACAGACAAAGCATAGATGCTGCCTGCAAACTGAAACCCTGCTGCAAAGAAAATTGATGTCAAACCCTGCCTGCTGCCTCAACGACTCGACAATCGTAGTTTGCAGTCTTGCCCTGAACCTATGAAAACTCCAAGAACTGTTCCAGCCTTTGAGAAAGCATCAAGAACCTCTCTTTGAGTGAGGGTATCACTCCCCTGCAGACTGCATGCACCGATCCCACTAAGTCTGGTTTGTCGACTTGCTGCTCCCCGTTGACTCAAAAGCAGCACCAAAACTAGAAGGAGTACATCAGCTCTGGAGGGTCAGATCTGTCTCCCTACCAAGTTTGGAGAGTCCAGGACCTATCGGAGATGCACCTTACTAATATCAGGGGTAAGGGACCCCCATCAGAAAACAGCAAGATGAAGAGTCCATAGCGGACAACTACCCTGGAAGCAAGCACCCATCGAGGGACATTGAGACTCTGGACTTTGCATGGTGTACTTCAACTTAGTACACTGTATAGAAAGCCAGCTTCCTACACCTGCCAATCAGGGAATGTTACATTTTACCATGAGAAATTGTAGTGTGGAGCTCAACAAATCTTAGAATCATGGTCTTTGAGTAACTACACTGGCGGAGCAGAGCGTCGGAATTTATTAGTAAATTTCCTTTACGAGATAAGCACAGAATTACTACATTTCTCCAATTCAGCGGGCTGAATTAAAAATCCCACCAATCCCTAGTAATAATCTGCTGCACCATTTGAGGCTGGGCTGCTAGATGGTAATGCACACATTCAGGAGGTGTCTATCCTCCTTTTGCCATGTAGCACAGAGTTTTGTCACTGCTACTAGATATGTTTTATATCCGCAAATAATAAATAATACCACATCGGTAATTTTCTTAACAATGATGATTCGAGATCGCAAGAAAAAATCTTAAACAAAAACAAACATTGAAGCAGTGTTACTTTCTTAATGACATCCAATGTCCAGCAAGTGTCAACATGATGTAAACTCTTAAATACTAGCCTAACTAATGTAATACAAAAGATATTCCTCACTGTTGCTGATTCTTCTATTACTACATACTTGGTCACTCATGAATTTACCATATTGAAGAGATGAGTGGGTAATATTCAACAGGGCATTAGTATTTGTAGAATTAACCTTGCATCTCAACATGCTTGAGAACTTAATATAAATATCAAACACTAATCTAATATCTTCTTCTGGCTGATATTAAAATAAGAGTATGTCATTAGTACAGAGCCTTAGTTGTGAAGCTCCTGGCACATAGGTAACTGTCTAGATTAATTATGCTAGCATAGTACAAAAAGAGAACAAACAATGAGGATGACAGGAACGCTTGTCAGGTGCCCTTTTATGTTGGGATATTACCACCCAACTAGCTTGTTAGAGTAAGTTCTGCACTTGAGCATTGGTGTAGAAATTGTACCAACATGATGAATCTGGGATGGAGAAAGTGAGAGGTGAAATCATTTGCTCTTATACCATAGTAAATATAATTTGTGTTTTAGGCCTGTACAGGGCTCCTAGTACATCGCTTTCGGTTTGATAATTGGATTATGGATAATAATGGAAAGAGAAGATCCTCATTATAATGTTATCATCACTGTTTAATAACATTATTTGGTGATATGAGGAGAGGAAATACTGTAACGGTTAATAGACAATGTTGTCTTTTGCCCTATTAAGTCAAGATATTACCCACTAAGTAGAAAATCAAAGAATATTCTACACTTGAGCCGTGGTATAGCAATCATATCAATCTGGTAAATTGAGTAGCATTTGATCAAATATCGTCCCAAATATTTCCAATTACCAAATGACACAGCCATGACTATGTGAAAAGTCTTAGCAGAATTAATCAGCTTCCAAAACTAATGAACATTTGAATTTAGCAGATGGTATTGAATACATTCAGGGCCGAGTACAATGAGTGTCAGAGAGCCTTCGACCTCAGGTCGGAGGCTTTCCGACACTCATCATCGGTATTACTTCCGATTGCCTAATTACAATCTAGGGAGTCTGAATTGAAACTGGACGGTCATTCTGACTGGATTCCGACAGGCTCGAGGAGCCTTGCGGCCTCTGGTTGGAGGCCGAGGGGGCACCATAGGTGCCCACTTATTGATCTCTGCACTGTGTGGTAGGCACCCTGAGGTGCCTTCTACACTGTGCAGGGATGAACATAATCTCCCATTTCTCTATAGGAGCGTGTGCTACAGCTGGGTTACAGCTGCAGCACAAGCAAACTGTTAGAAATTATATCTCTGGTTGGCTAAGGCTTGCGCCAAAGCCAAGCAGAGACAACCAATCTAGTCAGGGCAAGGGAGTTACACGCCAAAGATAACCCCTGATCACCCCCTTGGTAGCTTGGCACGAGCAGTCAGGCTAATCCCAGAGGCCATGTGTAAAGCGTTTGTCTACGCACACAGCAACAACATCCCTGGCACACCATAAAAGGAACTCCACACAAGGTTATATCAAAAATAGCCTTTTTATTCTCATAACACATTAGAATAGTTATCACATAATATACACAAATTACCTAGTGCCACCTGGCACTAGGTAATTTCTACAAGGGATTATATACACCTGACAGGGCCAACTGGACCACTGTCAGAACTATCACAAAATGAACTTAGTAAAAGTAGGACATCACATAAACGTACAACCTACAATCACTGGTAACCACTGTACTCAGCATCATCCTGTAACATGAACCACATTATGCCCAGTATCACATTTAGGCGTAAATTACATTCTGCGCCAACCTCATCAGCATAAACGCATTATGCAATCATCTCATAAGTCTAAACGCATTAGACAATAACCTCACATGCATAAACACATTATGCAATAACCTCATCAACATAAACCACAGTTAGAGGCTTTAAAACAGGGTGCCTAAATCATAGTATATGAATCACATTTAATAGCACCACATAACTCACATTAGGGCCTGGCTCCCTCCAAACCCAACAGTCCCCCTGGCCAACCGGCCTTCTCAAAGGGGCTCAAATGCCCTATGTACCAAATGTCAGCATGGCTGCCAATGCAGCGGAATCCAAAGTGCGCCATTGAGCTGGGGCATAAGTGTGCATCTCACTCCTATCTCTATCAAAGATGCCTCCAAAGAACTGTGGCCTAAACATACCAGCTGGCACCAATTTTCGCGCAGCTGTGAATATCAAATGAGGCCTGAACACTCACGGTGCCCTTTGGGTGGATAAATATGCAAAGAAAAATGTTGCAGCTGCCCGCGCTGGTGCGGCGCAGCTGAGGACCAAGCAAATGGGTCCTGGCACGACTGTGCCCTTTGGGCCCCACTGGGCTCTCTAAAAGTAACTTACGCCCACTGGTGCAGCTGCCCTCGACCAAAACGGGGCAGCTGTCGGAAATGGCCAGAACTGGACGAAAGTATGGGCACCACTGGCCCTCGGGACCCCACTGAGGCACTTAAAAACAAATATGTCCCATCCTTGGATCAGCCCGCAATGGCGCGACTGCTCAAGCACTGTGCACGACAAAGCTGAGTGCCACAAAATGCCCCCAAGCCTCACAGGGACTTCGTACAATAAATGCGGCTTCCCACCAGAGATCAGCCCTTACTCACCTGGCTCTCTCTTGGGACTCTGTTGGAGACGACTCTGGCACTGTGGTGTGATCGGGTGGACACCGGCTGCTACCCCCGTTCTCTGCTCTTCTGCAACATGTGGGGCTCTCTCCAGGCATGAGAGCCCAGCTGATTTTGGACCGGGCCTCTCCTCACTTTACCCCGGCCCCCTCCTGGGACCCGGGACTTCGCTGTTGAACCTGTGAGGCTCCGGATGGATCTCCGGTGGTGGCTTATGCCCTACGCCCCACCAATAACCAGGCACATCCGCCTGGCTTCCAGGTCGCTCCGGGAAGCGGCGCCTTCTTCGTTCTCTTCTGCAGCACTATGCAGGGTAGACACCTGCTTTAGTTAAAATAATGCTCATGTGGGGTGGGCACATGTCATCAAAGGTGCCTGACAGTGGGGTGGGCTCCGGCTCCGGGGAAAAAAATCAAAAACACGAGGTGGGCACCCTCAATAAAATAACACAGATGCAGGGTGGGCACCTGCCAAAGAGCGCACAAATGCGGGCTGGGCTCCCGCTCTTCCCTCAATGAGAGGGGGAATCCCCACATCGGGATTCTCTCGGTGCATATGTGGTAGCCCAGCGCTGCGGAGCATACCCGCTCCTCCCTAGAAAATGTATATATAGAACTCACGAGGCGCTTGATGCAGCAAACAGTCCAGGGGAATAAAAAAGAAGCAAAAGGTCCCTGGGGCATAGCTGGGCCCAGGGAGGCAAGCCCTCATGGTGATTCCTCCTCGGCCCCAGCAGCAGCACGCCCCAGCAGGATCAGGAATTGCAGAGAGAACATTTTCATGGGGTCACAGCCCCTACTATATACTCCTTTTCTCCTTTGTCTATAGTGCAGGGCATCGGGGAACCAGATGCAACTGGTTCAGGGGGGGTTTGGAGCACTTTGTTTTGCACGCTCCTCTTCCCCTTTGTCAGGTGGGGGCTAGGTGATGAGACACAACACAGGGGGTGGAGCCAGCATTCACTAGGGCAGGCACCATCCTATTCAGAGTCAGGGGATTACCCCTCCCACTACTCCCAGACCAGAGGTCCTTTTCAGCCCGGGGCTGACTCACCCTGCCCCTCCTGGAGCTACACACACCTCCCAGCCCCTGTCACTCACAAGCCTGACATGCAATTCACATCAGGCAGGCAGACACATAGCACACAGAAATGCCAACTTCTAAAAGTTGCTTTTCTCCACCAGTCATCAACAATCCCTGCACACCATTGCGCAGCATTTATTCTCACAAATTCATACATACTAAATTCGACCCGGCTGCTCCTCTCATACCAGGAATTACCATGGACACACTGATCCCCAATACATTCCTATGCGAGGGCAGGCCAACATCACCAAATGTGCACAGAGAGTGCAGGCACTTTACACTGCTAAAGTGCCCAGAGGCCTAAAACCACCAACACCGGGTAACAGAAAAGGCAAACAGTTTAGGGGTGAACCTGCCAAAAAGGCCCAGTCCTACACTCACATTGAGAAATGAGAGTATGCAACCACACCATGTGCAGTCCCATTGTAATTGCAGTGTCAGAACCACCGAACAGAGGTTGGTCGGACCCGAGTCTGCGACTGTGTAGGTCGGAGGAAACTCCAACCAACATCGTAATAAGTCCCTTTGTTTGGTGGGGCTTACTAGTTCACGTAGAATGCAGTAAAGCATAGACGAAAATATGGCATTACGATTTTATAATCATCATTCAATAATGTTTTTGGGTGGTATGAATCCCATCTCTTTCTGAGAATTTTCGAAAAGTAATCAGATCCCCATGTCTAAGAGATTGAGGAATATGTTTCCTAATCAATATATCATTAAAAGTTATTAATAGTTGAGGTATCACATCATATAGAAACAGCTTTTAAACTTTAGATGGAATACCTTTTTGGCCAGGTGCCTATGCCTCTCTCAGCAATTTAACTGCATCCTTTAAATCGTCTCTCTCAATGGTCCAATTAAGAAGATGTTATTGCTGTTTTAATGTGATCTTTTTCAACTTCAGCTTTACAGAATTGTCGCTATATATTCTGGTTGAGGTAAATGTAACTTTGATACAGATTACAGTAAAATATTACAAACATTTGTGAGTCTCTTGGGGTCCTCCCCCTTAGCACTTGTTTCCACATCGTAGATTAAGTAATATGATTCACCACTGCAAGTTTGAATTTTCCAAGCAAAAATGGGCCTGCCTTGTTGTCGTCTTAGTATACTCAGTGGTACGTGGTAAGTTGATGGACTAATTGCATTTGCACCCATAATATTTTTTATTTCTGTCCCTTTCATCTCTAATATATTTACATTTTCATTGCTGGGACTGCAAGCTACTAAATACTAAGGCCCACATGCATCAGGGAAAACACCAGACGCAAACGGGCAGATTCCCGGAATTTTTGCATTTGGGAATCGCAAATTGTGATGCCTTGAATGCAATGCAATGCAGGATGCCATTTAAAATAGGGATTTCGCTATTGGGGTCCGCTAATTACCGGAAAATGATACCTGCTGGTAGTTAGCGGACACTTTGAAAAATGCACTAAAGTACATTTTTCAAAGTCACATGTTACACACACATGCCCTTGGGGCATGTGTGTGTGCAGCATGGGTTTGCATTACAATTTCAGGGGTGCAACAGGGTGTCCTTTTGACATCCTTGCACCCTTGAAATTACATGCGCAATTTGCAAGTACCTAATGGGTAGGCCCATAGGAATGAATGGGAAGCCTTAAATGAGTCTCACAATTTGCGAGTCGCAATTAAGGAATTTGTAGGAATTGCTATTTTTTTTGCGATTACTACGTACATAGGCTTTTCTGATTCCTTATTAGCGAACCCTTATTTTTCGCTAATAAGGAATTGAAAATGGCATTTTTGATGCATTTGCCAGTAAGCCTTTAAATGTAGACACCTTTTAATTTCAGTTCCATAAACTTAAAATCCCCCATGACTCAGATGTTCTCTTAGGATGGCTTAATAGGTTTCCTGTTTGATAACAGAGTTCAGGTTCCTTATGAATAACTTTCTAATCAGTAAAAACATCTAAATAGTAAAACACATCTGATTGAGAAAATATAGAAAAATGTGTACTCTAGAACGAACATAATGCTGTGTGCTCTGGTTGCATCTCTGCAGTCCTGCAATGTGAGTACACTGCAGGGCTGCAGACACCAAACCGGAGTACACTGCATTATGCCAGTACTAAAGCATAAATAAGGAGCAACAATAAAAATCAGAAAGCAGGAGGATTACAGATAAAGATCTTACTAACACCTATAATTAAAAGTGAAATGAAATTGAAATCCTATTTTGAAATTACAAGGAAACAATTAAAACCTTGGGAAATCCTCGGGGTTTCATGCCAAAGTAAGGGTGAAACTTGTGTCGGCTATATCAGGATTAAATAATCACCATACAAAAACACAACATCCTAGAATTGCCAAATTGAATTGGTATCATTCAACTGTGACACATATCATTTCATTTCATAGAGCTTTATTCGGAACATAAAAACATGTCCATAAAAGCACAACGGTTACATAGCAAACATTTCATTATTAAAAGATAC
This sequence comes from Lissotriton vulgaris, assembly GCF_964263255.1. Lineage (NCBI taxonomy): Eukaryota > Metazoa > Chordata > Amphibia > Caudata > Salamandridae > Lissotriton > Lissotriton vulgaris. The sequence continues at coordinate 338,225,219 of NC_141700.1, forward strand.
AAAACATGAAAAGAATACACATGTTACAATAATTATCCAGTGTGAGATGGAATAAATAGTTTAAAACCAAACTTAAAAATACATGTTTTTCCTAGCACCAATAGCCTTGAGTAGGAAAGTAGCTGTAAAAAAGCAAATGTCCGGATGATGCATATTAAAAAGCAATTTCATTGATTCGGTAATTGTTCTTACTCCAAATCTTTTCAAAATAGGTTTTAAATAAATTTTCCGTAATTCACTGTACAAGGGACAAGAAAAAAGAAAGTGCGTAGTACTCTGTTCGATCTTACAGTCAAATGGACATGGTCCCACCGGGCGTGTTTTTACATCAGGGCACGCGACCAGATGATGAGCCGTTCCCATCCTTAATCTAGTGAGAACAAACTGGTGTGAGACTCTAGACACCTGAGTCAAATAAGGGTGAAGACCACTATACTCATTCAGGCCATTGTACAATTTACAGGTAGAGAGTTTTAAATCTTCTAGGGCACGCCTCTCTTTACAGTAATTCAAAAACATAATTTTCATATTTGATTTGGAGTTATCAGATGCACAACACCGATCATTGATCACATTATATCCAAAAACATTTTGAAAATTTTCGATATTATATTTAAGCCAGGGGATCCTTAAGTACTGGTCCAAGGTGAGGCAATCCTCAATGATGGCTCTGTTTAATGAGGTGCCTTCATTCAGCCAAACAGATTGCCACAACAATAAGGGTCTTAACATGATTAAATCGTTCAAGAAGTGTGTCCCCGTTTCCTTGTGGACCAGGGTATTAGATGTAGATTTGGGTAGGCAAAGGAGCCTTTTCAAGAAGTTATTCTCCTCTATCTGAAGGCCCCCAGCAGATGTCACACCCCAGACTCCTGCCCCGTAAAGGGCCGCAGATAGGCATTTTGATTGATATATTTTTAGCATATCTGCTATACGTCTGTTTCCCAATTTCTTTGCGAAAACAAAAACCCCATTGGCACTTCTGATCATCTTAGTTTTAACCACTCTGTGTTCAATGTCCCAGCTACCATTTTTTGAGAAATTGATCCCCAAATAGCAAAAATTGTCTACTTTTAAAACCTGTTCTCCTTCTATAAAATAATGGGAGTTAACTTTCGTTTTAGTCGTGGCTCGTCCTGAACATTCCATCACATAGGTCTTGGACCTGTTGATCACCAGTTTCCTGTCTTTGATGAACAGGACAAACCTGTCCATCAACCGTTGAAGGCCCAGGGGGGTCCTAGACAGCAACACTGCGTCGTCCGCATAGAGCAACACAGGGATGTCAAGGCCATTTACTCTTGGGACGTCAGCCGATACTGTTTGTAAGACAGCATCCACCTCATTAATGAAGAGGGTAAATAGTAGGGGTGCTAAAACACACCCCTGCCTAATTCCTCTCCCTATCCTAAACTTATTTGTGCATTCCCCATTTGGCCCATATCCGACATTGGAGCTAAGTTTTTCATACAGGCGAGCTAGAAAATACACTATGCTGTCTGGAGCTCCCATATCAATCAGTTTAGCCCAGAGTAGGGCGTGGTCAACCATATCAAAGGCACTGCTTAAGTCGGCGAAGCATAAATACAGGGACCCTTTTTTTGCCTGGGTATACTTCCCGACCAGGAGTTGTAGATTTAAGCACTGCTCTATAGTTCCACGCCCCTTTCTAAAGCCAAACTGACTATTAGTTAAAATCTCATTCGACTCTGCCCATTCCTCTAATCTGGCTAAAAGAACACGGCTCATAATTTTTACTGATGAGTCCAGTAGGGATATTGGTCGGTAATTTTTTGCTTTACCCCGGTCTCCTTTCTTGTATATAGGGATTATAATAGATTCTGCCCAAGTAGATGGTAGTTTGGAGCAGACCGTTGCATTAAAGATTTTAGCTAATAGGGGGCCCCAAATCTCCGGGGCGGTCCTATAGACATCTATAGGAACCCCATCGGGTCCTTGGGCCTTACCTCCCTTACTAGTTCTTATACTAACCATAACTTCCTCTACTGTTATATCTAGTGCAACTATGGGCCATCCTTTTCCTACGATGACGTTACTATTGCCAGAATCAAATATGGTCGAGAAATGTTGGATCCATGAGTCAATGCTCACATTAGATGTGAGCACTGGAGCCTCCTCATCTTTGAGGAAGGGGCTGTTTACAGTGGACCAAAATAAGTTGCAGTTCCTTTGTTCTGCTGCTTGGCTTAGATTGTCCCAAGCTTCCTGCTGCAACACAGACTTTCGCCGTTTGAGGACCAATTTAAAATCCTGCCTTAGTTGGGTCACTAAACACTTGTCTCGTGGTTTGGCAGATAAAGCTTTTTTAAGATCTCTCCGGGCATTTGAACATGCGTGGTCAAACCAACCCCTATTTTGTCTATTTACGTGCCCCTCCTCTTTAGTGAACTTTTTCCTGATAATAAAATTAATTCTGTCAAAGTGGTCGATACTGGCAATATCTGTTTTCTCCTGTTCAAGAATTGCCGAGATTTCCGTTATACAACTGATGATAATGGAGTCAGATGTTTCATCGGCTTTGTCTCCCTTCCACCTCAACCTAACTCCATTAATTCTATGTGGTTCAATATTAACAATTGTACCCGAGTTGGGGGAGGCGGTAGTATGCCAGAGCTTAACTTCGGTGGTTAAGCAATTATGATCACTCAGCATTACATCAACCACCTTGACATCAGAACACATTTGGGTTAGGTTGGTAGACATGCATATAAAATCGATTACCGTATTGGCCCCCCTCCCTTTGAATGTTGGGACACTTTCTCCCAAATCATTCTTTGTATTTTCCATGATTTCCATGTTATAATCTATCAAAAAATTATTCAGGGTCTCACCATATAGATGGTGAGGAAAATGAGCTTGAGCTTCCCCTGAATGATTATATACACCACATAGATTCTGGGATGATAAGGGGCAAATGGAAACGTTAAAATCCCCCACAAAAATAAATTCATAAACACCTTTAAAATTCTCTACAAGATTACACACTACTTTATGTAAGTCATTTATCACTGTGTGCCTAGTGCCATCAAATATATTATTGTAGAAATTAATCAGCAAAACATTTCTACATTCACCTTGCGCAAGCCAGAGGATTTGGGAATGAACCCCCACTTTTACATACTTTTTTACTAATACAGGCAACTTCACTGAAATCATAACTAGCAGACCTCCTTTAGGTCTCCCATGTGGTGAGGCCAATGCGGGCAGCTCATAGGAAACAAAGCCGTCCCTCCCCTTATATTCTTTACACCATGTTTCCTGTAAACAAATAATATCAAATAAACCAGTGAAATCTTTCCAGCCCAGCATAACCTCTTTGGCCATCAAACCAGCAATGTTCCAGCTAGCAATATGACATGTTGCCTTGACCCTTGCTAGGGTGACATTTGGCATCTCATCAATAGATACGGACACGATATTATTTACATTAAAATGCTCTATATTAAGCTCTGAATGCTCCTCAACGCCCCCAATTATCCTACAATCAATGTTCACAATATTAATCTCTTCAGTTAAGGACTTTTGTAACTCTCCAGCGTTATCCCTCACCCGGGCTAAGTTACTCTTATGTCAATCATTTTGGTCCAGGAAACTCAATGACTGAAACCTATTCTGAATTGGAACTTGATAAAACATCCCATTAGCGGGTGACATTGAACTATCACTTACTGATGGGAAATTAGATGCATGTGCTAAAAATCTATTCCCGCCATGGGCCAAATTCATCATATGCATTGGCGTAACAAAAGAACTATCCTGATGGGGGAAACAGAGGGTTTGTGGCCCTGGTCTATTTACATTAGTATGGTAATTATTATTATTAGAAGGGCCTTCCCAACTGTTGACTGAGTGTAACCTGTTTAAATGGTTGTAGAAGTATCCCAATGGCCTTGCAACAACATCTGTCTCTGACTGCGTGATTGAGGCCGCTCTAAGGAGGACCGTCGCAACATGTTGCGGATGTTTAAAATTTATAATCACGCAGTCACCCCCACATGTTTTTCTGGAATTACCTATCCAGTTGAGTCTTCTGACAGAAATAATCTGGTCAGAGTAGCCAACTGGATAACCACAGTGTCGACTAAGCCAAGAGATAGCTTTATTTTTAAGTGAATCTGCCGACTCTTGGGTATTAAGGGCCTGTGTAATAGGTGGGACATTCGTCAAAACTACAACAAATGGTACACATTCGGGTGGGAGGTCTACAGGGCGCTTACTTGCTCTAACTGCACCCTTACTTGTTCCCCCTGTGGCGGCTACTGTCGCTGTAATTGCTGACGCGGCTGGTTTATTGCCAGACCGCTCCCCATTTGAAGAAGGTAGTGATCTAACATCCTGAATTTGGATAACCTGTCCTGAGCTTGATTGACTTGAAGACCCGGCTCTCTGCTGCTGAGACGGTCTGCCCTTATCCTGTCCAGCAGAGGTAGTCAAAGCAGGTCGTTCTTTGCGTGGTTGTATCCCAATATTAACTACAGCAGGGGGGCTATTTATATCTCCTGGTGGGGCCCTTTCCTGAGTTGAGACCACAGTTGGCGCAGTTATGTCTTTAGACCTTAATAGAGTTTTATCCAAAGTAGCAGTTTGTTGGTCAACTGCGTCCCTCAATCTTAAAACTTCCCCGCACAGGCCCTCTATTTTAACAAGCAGTGGATCGATAATCATTTTAAGTTTCTTATCAATAGATCCCATCAGCAGGTCTAATTGGTCAGGATCAATAGAGACACAGCTATCTTTAATTAGTGTCCCTATATCTTCTGGGTTATCCTTATGGGTTAAATCCTTTTTGTGTTTTCTACCTGAGTGATAGTTTCCCCTTTTAGGTACTGTTTTCCTACAAGCTCTCATTAATCTTGTGGCCCTCAGTGACTGTTGGGGAGTGCCTTCACAAGTATCGCTCAGATCATTGTCCGCTATGGTCCCATTACTAATAACCTCATTGGTTACTGCAGCTGGACTGTTCGTGTCCACAGTTGATATATCAATTACACTAAGCGTATTGGTATCCATAATGTCTTGTGGCTCAATTAGAGGGGAGACTTCCATATTACTTTTCCCAAGAGATTTCCTCCTGTCCGTATTTATTCTGTGAACTACCTTCAGCAGATAGTTATCAGGTAGGGTTGATTGTATAGACATGATGGCGGTAGATCAGGAGACAGTCAACAGAGAATGATTAAAATAAAAGTCGGTAAAAGTGACACTATATACTGCTTGAAAGTACTCACAAGTAGAAAATTAGGGGGATGGCCCGTCCCGTCCCTCGTCGGACCCTGACGGCCACAGACGGCCCGCCCTCTGCCCGGGCTCCGCCCGGCGTCGCCCGCGCGCGTCCCGCGACGCGGAGGGGAAGGCTCTGCTTTGTAGCGCCTCCGGGCGCGAAGACAGCGGGGCACAGGAAGTCAGCGCAAAGCCCACTGGGAGCTGTAGTCTCCAGCCGCTCCTGGATGTCGATGGCGGCGAGACCTACAGCGTTGGCAACCCAGGGGCAGAAGCTGTGTGCTGGCGTCTGGTCCGGTAGGTGCGTGCACTATGGATTGGCCCCCACTCCACCGAGGGGAAGGCTCTGCTTTGTAGCGCCTCCGGGCGCGAAGACAGCGGGGCACAGGAAGTCAGCGCAAAGCCCACTGGGAGCTGTAGTCTCCAGCCGCTCCTGGATGTCGATGGCGGCGAGACCTACAGCGTTGGCAACCCAGGGGCAGAAGCTGTGTGCTGGCGTCTGGTCCGGTAGGTGCGTGCGCTATGGATTGGCCCCCACTCCACCGAGGGGAAGGCTCTGCTTTGTAGCGCCTCCGGGCGCGAAGACAGCGGGGCACAGGAAGTCAGCGCAAAGCCCACTGGGAGCTGTAGTCTCCAGCCGCTCCTGGATGTCGATGGCGGCGAGACCTACAACGTTGGCAACCCAGGGGCAGAGGCTGTGTGCTGGCGTCTGGTCCGGTAGGTGCGTGCGCTAGGAATTGACCCCCCACACATATCAATAATTGGTAAAGGATTATGTATCTCAGAGAATAAAATGGTACCCTGAATATGTGTTAAGGCAGCACAAAGACATCTGCATGGCTGACTAAGGACAATAAAACATTTGTTAACCAAATATTTGAGTGAAAAATTTTTTTCTACCTTGCATTACTTGTGACTATACTGAGAATTGCATACGCTATGTAATAAAATTCATGTGATTGTGGATTTTCTAAAACAGTTAAAGTTGAAATTATCTTGCTACAAGAGATGTACTATTGAGAGGTAATGTTGGCCCTACTATCAACAGCTGTAAAATTCCCCTAATATGAATTAGGGGAATTTTTTACACTCTGTGGCTTTTAAAATGTCGTTACATTGAGCGATAAAATCTTAACTTCAGAAATTTATAGCATTGCATTTCTTCCTCTTCCTCCTTTTTTCATCTTCACTGTCCCTTGTGGAACTAATATGGCTGAGATACCCGCCACCCCCTCTCAACACAATCCCCAAGGATGGGAAACCGGAAACAGTTCTGAAGTCTTTGGAAGACGGGAGGGAGTAACCCTCCCGGCCGTATTTATTAAAATATGAAACAAAATTAAAACATTAAATAAACAGTTTCATATTATGTACAATTTCATTACCACATTGCGATGTTTGGCTAACCTTAACAGATTCTCTAATACAAAGGTTCTCCTAGCCGAACTAACATCCTACAAAACATTTACTTGAAATTTTGAAATTGTACATCCTAACGTTTAAGGGCCAACGGCAAGGTCGTAACCGGTGTCAAGATCCCTAACCCAGAAATATCGCCCTCACTTGTGAGGGGCGGCCCAGAGGCGTACCTCAAGTGCAATTACCAATTTCCCTTGACTTGACGGGGGCCCCAATAAAACTCGACGCCACTTAGAGGTCGTACGAGGACTCGTGTGAGGTATCTAGAAGGTAGCGTAGACCCCCCCCCAAACCCCACACAACTTACCACATCTGCCGTCGCAGACGTCCTGGCCCCGGGAAATTCCCCAGGAGGGGGCTGTAACCCCTCCTACCCAGGAAGGGGCCTTGACCGCCTTTCCTCTTCTTTCGGCGACCCATCCTTAGAAGGGACCGCCTCCCCGTTGAGGGGCCAATGGCCACCTCCCCCGAGCGCTCCCATCCGTGCTGGGTGACGCCCACTCATAGGGATCTTCCAATTAGTGCTCACCGATCATGACCTTACCGCCCGACCAAAATAAATACGACAATGCTAACTAAATGACTAAACTAAAAAGACAGTAGCAACTACAATTTTATTAAAAGCATGCTTACCAATGAACACTAAAGCAGAATTTCTTTATTTGCTAAACGTAACACAAATCGACCATTCTTTATTACATACTCAAAATCATCACGATAATACCACAACCTGTAAACGAAAATCAGAGTTATCCATCAACTTTATTCAAAAAACCACTTGCTGTCCTCAGGGGCTGGTGGGTGGGTCAAAATTGGCTCTTCGTTCCGTCTCGAGCTCACGTGCAGCGAGGAGGTGCAGCTTCAGAGCACAGGAACAAGAGGATGCCTTCTGGTCTTGCTTCTCCTTTTATCCGTCTTCAGGGCGGGCGTAAACCCGCCCCTGCCTGCCCCAAGGGCATGGCCGGCCGCGTCAGTGTCTAGGCCAACCCACTCTAGGGCGGGAAAAGGCGCGCCCCGGCTACGCCGCTTCGGGCATACCAGCCGAGACTCGCCTCCCGCCCAAGATGGCTTCCCGGGGGGATCGTGGTACTCCGCCATACGTTCGGGGGGACCGAGTGGTCGCCCCTTTCCATATGGCTGAGATACCCGCCACCCCCTCTCAACACAATCCCCAAGGATGGGAAACCGGAAACAGTTCTGAAGTCTTTGGAAGACGGGAGGGAGTAACCCTCCCGGCCGTATTTATTAAAATATGAAACAAAATTAAAACATTAAATAAACAGTTTCATATTATGTACAATTTCATTACCACATTGCGATGTTTGGCTAACCTTAACAGATTCTCTAATACAAAGGTTCTCCTAGCCGAACTAACATCCTACAAAACATTTACTTGAAATTTTGAAATTGTACATCCTAACGTTTAAGGGCCAACGGCAAGGTCGTAACCGGTGTCAAGATCCCTAACCCAGAAATATCGCCCTCACTTGTGAGGGGCGGCCCAGAGGCGTACCTCAAGTGCAATTACCAATTTCCCTTGACTTGACGGGGGCCCCAATAAAACTCGACGCCACTTAGAGGTCGTACGAGGACTCGTGTGAGGTATCTAGAAGGTAGCGTAGACCCCCCCCAAACCCCACACAACTTACCACATCTGCCGTCGCAGACGTCCTGGCCCCGGGAAATTCCCCAGGAGGGGGCTGTAACCCCTCCTACCCAGGAAGGGGCCTTGACCGCCTTTCCTCTTCTTTCGGCGACCCATCCTTAGAAGGGACCGCCTCCCCGTTGAGGGGCCAATGGCCACCTCCCCCGAGCGCTCCCATCCGTGCTGGGTGACGCCCACTCATAGGAACTTCCAATTAGTGCTCACCGATCATGACCTTACCGCCACAGGCCGGATAGTTGACCGGCTATCCGGACCCCCCACAACACTCCTACCTAAAGGTCATGGTGTAACGTTTTTAGCCATGCTAAGAAGTCTCCTATGAGTAACTCATTCCCCACCCGAGACAAATGCACTCCATCCCCCAAATACATACTGTCATCATTAATACACCCATGCGAAATAGAATGCAGTGTCTTGGAACGGAACAACCTACTCACTTTGTTATTAAGCTTTCTAACAGAATGATTTAAAGCAGGAACCGAAATAGCCCCCCGCCACACTTTTCGTGGGATCATATGGGACCACGCAATTGTGCACCCTGGAACTCTCCTCGCTAACCAACTTACAGTGGAAAGCATCGCCTCAAGAAGAAGTCGTCTACCAGTGGTGACCAAATCATTACCCCCAAGATGTACTATGACTACAGACGGCGGTGACCTCGTCCGCCCTAGCAAACCCTCAAAAAATGATTGAAACTGGTCAATACAGAGACCGCCTCTTCCGTAGAAGGACACACTGTACCCGTATTCCCCAGCTACGTGAATCATATCACCTGCCTTGAATACGTCCGCGGCACGTCTCACGTATGAGTGGCCCACGACCCACACCTCCTTTTTCACAGCCGGTGATGTCTGACCGCTGGCCTGGTGTTGGGTCGACTGCAAAGTTCGCCCCGCCTCGTAGGCTTGCGCAACTGAAAACCAAACAAAAACAAGAAGCGTGAGTACATTGTTACAGCTTCACAACATGTGCAACCGCACATACCTTTTATAACAATTGGAGGACCAACGCCCCACCCGTTTAACTTGTTCAACATTCAGACCCCTGGCTGTAGCTTCTGTAGCAGCCCCTATCCGAAAGGAATGGGTCCCAAACTCACCCGGGTTCAAGCCCGCAGCGGCAATCGACATCGCAAGCACCCGCTGAAACTGAAACTTTGTCAGTGGGGTGGCGTCAGCGTGTCTCAACAAGGTCCCCCCCCATGATGCCACCCTTCGTGCTAAATAATCTTCTAGACACCTTACCGGGCACATGGAGGACCCGGGAATCCTGCGTATGATTACGCAGTCACCCATCCCACTTTGATCGGTCTTGGACCTGACAAATGAGACCGTCATTGTCTCCCCTCTGATCTGGACGTGCTCCTGGCACAGTCCTCCTGTCACATCCTGCTTGTTCCTCGCCACTAGTTCGCTTACCCGCATAGCCCCATGGAATGCCAGCGTAAAAGCGGCTCGGAATAACACTGTCTCAAACTGAGATGAACACGTAGCAGGGAGTCTGGATAGTAACTGGGCCAGCCTATCCAAACCTATCGGGCGCCTCTCGTCTACTCTGCGACCCTCAAGGCGTTGCCACCCCCGTAGCGCTTTCTGTACAACGAAAGACACTGTCGGGTCATGGATCCCATGAGCCCTAGCAACAAAGGAAATGGCAGCCCGATGCCTCTGAGCCGTGGCCACCGATTTCCCGACCAGATGTAAGGACATCAGAAAATTTACCACCCACTCCTCCTGGCCCCAAAGCTCCTCTCTATCAGTCCCCAAAAAGGCTAAATAGGACCGGAACGCCCCTTCATATGCCTTCCTCGTCCTGGGTGCTAAACTCTCTCCCACGAGGTGACGAAGTTCGGGGCACCGAGAGACCAGAGAGCTTCAGGAAAGGGTGCCGGCTCCGGGTCCGCTGTGGGAAGAAAACCCCAGAAAGCCTGCATACGAAAACGAGACAGTGCATCAGCCGCCTGGTTCATTACCCCTGGGACATGTCTTGCTCTGAATAGCACATTCAATTGCATACACAGTAAAACAATTTCCTTGAGCAGTCTCAAAATCCATTTGCATCGTGCTGCCTGACTATTGATACACTCGACCACGGTCATATTGTCAGACCAAAATACCACAGAGTGATCTTTGAACCCATCGGGCCAAGTTCTCAGGGCCACTAAAATGGGGAAAAGTTCCAGGAAAGCAATGTTACTGGTCAGTCCACTGTCATGCCACCATGTCGGCCACTTTTGTGCAGACCATCTTGAGCCGAAGATGGCACCGAAACCTATGCTCCCTGCCGAATCTGTCCACAGCCCGAGCTCCTCAGAGGACACGGCCGGTTTGTTCCAGACGACTCGACCATTGAAATCCGCCAGAAATGCCAACCAAATGCGCATGTCCTGGCGGACCTCTGCCGAGATCCTCGTGCGATGATGGCCTTCCTTCAGGCCGACCATGGCTTGAGCAATCGAACGGGAAAAGGGGCGGGCCATTGTTATAACCCTCAGGGCAAAATTCAACTGGCCAACTAACTGCTGTAATTGATGCAGCTTAACCTTAGGTCCACTTATACACATTTGCAGGGATGTCCTGAACTTTGACACTTTGTCAGATGGTAAACGAAAACAACCTTCTCCGGAGTCTAGCTCGATCCCCAGAAACTCGAGGCAAGTGGAAGGCCCCACAGTCTTACCTGGTGCCAATGGCACGCCAAACTGATTCATCAAGACACAAAATTGCGCCAAAGCCTGCCCACATTCCGGATCCCCGGCTGCCCCCAGGAACAAAAAATCATCAAGGTAATGCATCACATTTTGGAAACCCGTCTTCCTTGTGAAGACCCATTGTAGAAAACTACTGAATTTTTCGAAATAGGCACAAGATATAGAGCACCCCATCGGCATACACCTATCCATGTAATAATGACCCTGAAACATGAAACCTAGGAGACGCTGATCGTCTGGATGTACCGGGAGCAACCGGAACGCTGACTCGATATCCGATTTTGCCATCAGCGCCCCGGGCCCCAGGCGACTCAAAATGGCTACGGCCTCATCGAAGGATGCGTACCGCACCGAACACACTTCCGGGTCTATCGCTTCATTTACGGAAAGACCACGTGGGGCTGATAGATTATGTATCAGCCGAAACTCACCCGGGTCCTTCTTTGGGACCACACCTAAAGGGGAACAAACAAAGTTAGGAACCGGTGGTACACTAAACGGACCGGCGACTCGACCTCGAGTAACCTCCTTCCTGATCTTATCCTGTACCACGGTCGTATGCTGGAAGACCGATAGCTGGTTTTTACATTTCGCTGCACCTTGAAAGTCCCCCACTGGGATGCGGAAACCATAAGAAAACCCGTTCCGCAACACCCCAGCAGAAGTACGATCCGGGTATTCACTGAGCCAAGGAATCATTGCCAAGGTATCAATCGGGGTAGGTAAAGGCGCCCCTCGGACTATGTTAGACCTGCTTGGCGCCTCCTCTACCCCCGTTATCACCCGTTTTGGCTCTGCACGTGGACTCAGGATGGGATGATTGCCCACACCCACTACATTCGTGTCTAAATTTGCACGATCCCTGGGGCCTAGTACATTTTCCCCTATTGAAGTTCCAACAAACCCCCCTTTTTCCTGTACTGCCGGCAGGCCTCGAGTAATTGTCGGTACCCGCACCTGACCGAAAGGGCGTCCCTGTATACTGGCGGGAGGATTCGCCAACGATACTCCCTACTAACGGCAATTTTAACATACCAGTCTCCTTCATTTTGGACCATGACACAGAATCATAACAATCCCACGTTAAGTTTTTATCATGTTCTTTAGCCTTTCTAAACAGGTTATCGTAGCAGAACCAATGATTACCCTCGTGTGATACCGAGTACCCCATGATTCGTGACTGATAAATCGGCAATTCGGGTAACAGCTCGGGCCTTCGTTCCCCCAAGATCGATGTAAAAACCCCCCACGCTTGGCCCCAATTGCCAATGTTTTCATTTACCTTAAAGGCGGCCATTTTTGCGCGCCAAACACTCGGATGCATGAGATCCTTCTGGCCCTTAACATGCTCCATCTCATAGTGATCAGTAAGCAACGAGAAGATGTTTACGTACTCCCCTGCCCATATCTTCTCTTTAATAGCCAAAGGAACATGCTGACCCAACTTTTCCCTACGAGAGGGTGCTGACTCATCCCTCGCAATCGGCAATGGCCGCTTACCTGCACCGGACGTTGCCTCTGCTACTGAACCCGTCCCCTGTGGCTTCTCTACAGCGGCAACCGGCGTGGACACCTTCGCTGCCTCCCGTGACTCACGCAGTTGCTTCATCAGCTCCTGTGCGTCGACAGCCGTGGCGCCCTCGCTACCTTTTCCCAACCACGCTGCTAATTGTGCTGCCAGCTCGGGCGGCATATCTTCCCCGGACACGGGGGTGACCACAACGGGAATCGGATTCCCTTCCTCCGGCACGGGAGTTGGTGCCTCGAGCGGGGTACTGGGACCCGGGTTGTCTCCCCCAGCTGCTCCCCTCCTGGGCCTCTTGTTTTTCCCTCCCAGGGCTGTTCCCGCCAAAGGACGTTTCGGCCCTCCTTCCTCGTCTTTATCCATTCGCCTCTTTAGGTCGGTCACCTCCTTCATGAGGACGCGCAGCATCTGGTCAGTAGTCATGCGCTTTCCCGCCTTCTTCGGCATTCTCCAACAGAGTATCTGAAAAACAAACAAGAACGATTACAACGCTCAAAATTGGCTCTTCGTTCCGTCTCGAGCTCACGTGCAGCGAGGAGGTGCAGCTTCAGAGCACAGGAACAAGAGGATGCCTTCTGGTCTTGCTTCTCCTTTTATCCGTCTTCAGGGCGGGCGTAAACCCGCCCCTGCCTGCCCCAAGGGCGTGGCCGGCCGCGTCAGTGTCTAGGCCAACCCACTCTAGGGCGGGAAAAGGCGCGCCCCGGCTACGCCGCTTCGGGCATACCAGCCGAGACTCGCCTCCCGCCCAAGATGGCTTCCCGGGGGATCGTGGTACTCCGCCATACGTTCGGGGGGACCGAGTGGTCGCCCCTTTCCATTCACTTTCTGCATTCTTATACTTCTCCTTTCCCATCATATCTCCTCCCACCCAGGGTTGGACTGGATTATAGGGCAATCGGGCAGTGGTCTATGGGCTGGTATGAGAGATTAGTGTGGGCCCTTTTTTGGCTATTAGCAGGCCTGTTTTATGGTCTTTGGGCCATTCTTTTCTGTTGATTTCTCAGATATTACCACAAACACTGCCTGCAGTAACAATAAATGTATGCAGTCACCCATTTTGTCACAATCCAGCCTTACTCCCCCTAGCACCCCATCCATCCACTAGTCCTGTCCTCCTTTCTCACCTCTTCCATTTGTCTCCACATACCCATCTTTGATCCATTACCCTCTGGGTTGGCTGGACCATGGGCCCAACCGTTAATCTTTTCATCTCCTGGAACACTAAAAATGTGTTCTTCGATAGATGGGCAAGGTAAGACCTCAAATCTTTGTGTTAAATATTTATTTTGTTACTGCATTCCAGTTCTCACCTCCCTAATATAGAAAGTCCCTCCCAATCTAATATTATAGAGTTGAACTATCCCATCCCATATGTAAATTGTTAACTGTATTAGTAAATGATCCATAGCAAGAATGTAGTTGTGGTGTTTGCTAGGCCCTTCGATTTATATGTTGGCAGCGATGGAGTATACACACTGCTAACATAATGGTGCGCCTGTCTGATTTGATTTTGGGAGGATCATAGGTTTGGCTACGGCTGTAACTATTCCGACATAGTGCGGGCCTTTGGAGAATTGGCAACATGTTGGCCCGCCCAATCAGGATGTGGGGACATGTAGCCATTTCTTACTGACAGTCACTGCCAGGCAAACCCTAGTGGTGAGAGACTGTAAAATGTAAATTGTGCTCCTCCTGCCATAGATGATAACGCCTGTGGTGGGGGTAACATTATTTTTTTTATTTTGAAAAAGAACACAAGGTTTTGAGATTTTTGTCCCAAAATAAACAAAAAATAGCTGTTTGGTGGAGAGTTGTGTCATGCTGACGCAACCCTGCACCAAATAGTAATATGCATTGAAAGGAACTGTTGTGATGACAGTTGCTGCCAGTGCTTAATAAATGACTGGCAACTTGGTGGTCATTGATAAATGTGGCAGGTGATCCGTCCACCAGGGGGAAGGACAAGCTTACTCCATCCCCCTGGCAGAACAACATGCAGTCCACCATTATATATATATATATATATATATATATATATATTACCTACTGGCGGTCGCCAGTAGGTATATATAGTTAGGATTTTTTCCCTATGGGATTTCTGAAAATTCTATGCCTAATAACTTTTGCGTTTGTGGACGGAATTGGCTGAAATTTTCAGGAAAATGGCACATTTTGTTTCTGAGCAGCCCTTGAAAATTTGGGGGGGTTTTGTGGAGGGGGGGCCAAGAAAAAAGGGGGGTCCCAAAACGCCTTTTTCCCATGTTAATTTCCATAGGGCGGTGGACTCACTTTTAGCCCGAACGGCTGAATGGATTTTCACGAAACTTGGCAAAATTGTAGGGACTGTTAGCCCGATGTGCCTTTGCTAGGTCTCAATATATGTGCTTCAGTGGATTTTGAGAAATTAACGTTTAAATCAAGATATATATCTGTAACAGCGCTCCGGGCAGCTATCCGGTTAGCGAACCTTTCGCGTAACGGAACTTTGCGATGAGAAGCTGATTGGCCCTCCGGTGTCTGTCAACATTCTAAACAGTCCGGAGCGGCCGCCATCTTGTCTCTCGGTAGGATCGAGAGACAAGAGGAGGCCAAAACAAAGGGGGAAATTACCATAAGGGGGCATAGTAGATCCTCGTTGACCCCCTAGGTTTTATGTGGAGGTTTTAAAAGGGCCTAGGAGGGTTCAAAAAAAAAAAATTTTTTTTTGCGTGGTAAGCGCCAAGTTCGCGAACCGGATAGCTTTCTGGGCAGCGAACTTTATGGATAAAAGAATGAAAGACTTTTCTAATACTGTATGTTAATTGTTTGTTGTTTTTCTTGTTTTTTTTTTGTTTTCTTTTTATTAATGTTTTTTTTTATTTTGATTCTTTTTCATAATTTATTAAACTTTCTAACATTTCAGTGTCTGAAATGTCATTATTTTCTTGAAATATTGTTTGCAATCTGTGAGGTTGCAAAAGGTCCTCATTTGCAAGGAGGAGATCTACTGCTTGGACACATTGCAGCAGTTCATTATCCAAGCTTTCATCCATAAATTCCATGTCAATTGGTTCAATCAATTCCTGGCTGCTCTCTTCCAGGTCCATCTCAAAAGAAACTTGCTGCTCGCCTTCCATTTTGCCTGAAATTTGGATTAAAAAAATATATATTAGTAGAGATAGGGCACTGTTGGGATTAATTTTAGATAGGCAGTTTTTATCAGTGAATTTATCTTTTGGCAGTGTATAGTATGAGAGTGGAAATAGGACTATAAAAAAGTGTATGTGATTTAACCAAGACAAGCCTTACTCCATTGATAACTATAACAGAGAAGTCTATCTAAATACATTACTACTACAGAGGGATAGTGTATATCTAGCAGAAAAAGTCTACTATATTAAGTCATAGTGCACAATATATTAAATTATAACTTACCTTCACAAAGAAGTTGAAGTTTTTTGAAGCTATTGAAATAGGAGGTACAACAAGAAGTAGTAGTCAAAATGGCTGTGTTTCCTTCTCTCCCTTTATATATATACAGGTATATAACCAATTAAATGTCAGGTAATAAAAGTAGAAAATGAAAGTAACATTTTCATTGGTTGTCAATTCCAACACTTCAGATGTGTTTTGTGAAGTAATTTACCTCACGGTACTTGGAGAGGTCTACAGG
Source organism: Lissotriton vulgaris (assembly GCF_964263255.1). Lineage (NCBI taxonomy): Eukaryota > Metazoa > Chordata > Amphibia > Caudata > Salamandridae > Lissotriton > Lissotriton vulgaris. Next base: position 338,241,432 of record NC_141700.1, read on the forward strand.
CTAAATGGCTAAATGGAATTTCAATGAAATTTGTGAGAATGGAAGGGATTGTTATGTAGTATGAGCTAATCTATATTTGGTGAGAGTGTCTCTAGTCGTTTTTCTGTAAATTACTTTCCCGCCTTTTTTTAGGACCGCTTTCCGGGAAGCTGCCCGGTTAGCGAACCTTAAGCGTCACGGGAGTCCACCATTTTGTGTTTCGTTCGCATTAAGATACAAGATGGAGGGCAAATAATGTTTAGAATGGGTAGAAGGGGGCATGGTAGACTTATCTTGACCCCCTAGGTTTTCTGAGCGTGACTGAGGAGGCTTATATGTGCGGAAAAAAAACTTTTTTTTAAAAAATTCCGCGAGGTTAGCTTTCGGTTAGCGAACCGGGTAGCGCTCCGGGGAGCGAATTTTGTGGAAAATTAGTGAAAAAAGTTAGAGAAAAATAATAATTGTGAGTGATCAGATGTAGGGTAGCTCTGAGAAGAGCTTTTGGGTTTATGGTACATTTAGGTACTTATAAGTAGGTACCAATGCACAGTCTTAAATTCAGAATGAAAATTCTGTTGCCCTCATCTGAGAAGTGAACTCCATCTCCTCTGTAGATATCTTGCATGTAGTAACGCAAGTTATTGTTGTACAGAGAGCCCATTCCATGGTCTCTCATGTAAGCTGAAACAGATTTGTTTACATGCTTCCTCGCTTTCTCAATTTGTGGACAAAATTGGTTGGACCACCTCCATTTCTGTCTTTGGCATATATTGGAATATACCAAGGCAGTTTGAGGAAAAAGTGCCATTAATTGCTCCAAGGTGTCCTTTAAAAGCATTTCCAGACCTACCCCTGTCAAAGTGCCCAAATCATTACCTCCACAGTGCACTATTAACAGGTCAGGTTTTGGCAAATGCATAAAGGTTTTCACCAATGGTATCAATTGGTGACATTTTAATCCTCTTTGGCCCAACCACTTAATTTCCACATCTTGTAAATTGAGGTTGTGTAAATTTCTGCTCTCAGCATACCTTTGAGCCCAGTGGATGTAACTATGTCCAACAATCCAGACGTTAAACATGGTGGAAGAAGGTTGTTCTGCAGTCAGATGAAGTGTGGTAATGAAAGGGCAGTTGAAACAGTAGGATTTTCTAAAGAAAAAAAAATGTGGATTTACAATGCTAATGATTCATTAGCAGTGATTGGTGCATTTCCATTTCTGAAAACAGAAAGTTAGGGTGCATGGATGTGTTCTTTGAAAGATGTAATTTGAATGGTCAAGGAAGAAACATTTAATGAAAGATTGCACTGGATACGCAGGTGCACTGAGAGTTCAGAGTTCAATTGAAACATTGTTGTGTGAATTTGCAAACATGAGAGGTCTTCCAGGAGGTGGTTGCTATGGAAACAAGGCAGACAGGGCAGAGGGGGGAAGGGTTTTGATTTGAAAAAAGTGAGGGAAGAGGTATGATTGGCTAATATGAGAGATATGTGAAAAGAATATCTGTATTTCTGTGCTTTCAATAGCTGCAGCCTTTGGAGTGCATCCTTTTTCTTCTGCTGAAGACAATTTGGTGTATTTCTGAGACTGTTTTCAAAACTAAAAAAATATTTGCTAAGGTGAGAAAAGATTTATTTAATTTAGATAGAGAATAGTATGATTTAAGGAGAAAATGATGAAGAAAGCTGTGTTTTTAAAACGTGGTTTTGTCTCTAGTGATATACTAATAGAATTAGTTTCATAGAGAAATTATAATTGCATATTTGGTGTAACATTCTGGCATGCAGTAACACAAGATATTGTAATACATGGAGGCCATTTCATGGTCTGTTATGTAAGCTGAAACAGATATGTTGCTTTTAAAAACGATTTAAGAAATCAATTACATTTCTGGATATGTACTGCTAGAGCTTCATAGGTTGTTTTGGGCCATATTTATAAGGTATTTGAGTGTCTAAGATGTTATGTTCGCCTTTTAAAATGTAAAGTGTTCCTCATGGGGCAAGTGTCTTGTAAATACGCTCCCACTTGTGCTTGGCAAATTTAGATTTTCATTATGGGAATTACCTAGCCATGTTAATAGTGTCCCAAAAATGGTGCTAGGGCATTCCAGAAAACACTTTCATGTGTCTCAAGGACATTTTTAGTCATTTCTTCATGAATGCAGGTATACAATTGATTTATATGCTGTGTTTAAAAACGAATTTTGAAATGAATTAAATTTCAGGATATGTACTGTTAGAGCTTCATAGGTTGTTTGGGTTCATATTTAGAAGGCATTTTAGTGTGTTTGATGTTATTTTTCCCTTTTTAAATGGAAAGCGTTCCTCATGGGGCCCTGAGCAGTTCTTAGCCATGTTATTTAATAGGAAGTGGATAACATGGCTAAGAGCATTTGCTGGAAAATGCATGAATATCGCTGATTTTTCTGCTATATTCATGCATTGTGGCCGTTTTTTTTCACATTGCTTCATAGGTTGTTTGGGTTCATATTTAGAAGGCATTTTAGTGTCTTTGATGTTATTTTTCCCTTTTTAAATGGAAAGCGTTCCTCATGGGGCCCTGAGCAGTTCTTAGCCATGTTATTTAATTGGAAGTGGATAACATGGCTAAGAGCATTTGCTGGAAAATGCATGAATATCGCTGATTTTTCTGCTATATTCATGCATTGCGGCAGTTTTTTCCACATTGCTTCATAGGTTGTTTGGGTTCATATTTAGAAGGCATTTTAGTGTCTTTGATGTTATTTTTCCCTTTTTAAATGGAAAGCGTTCCTCATGGTGCCCTGAGCAGTTCTTAGCCATGTTATTTCATAGGAAGTGGATAACATGGCTAAGAGCATTTGTTGGAAAATGCATGAATATCGCTGATTTTTCTGCGATATTCATGCATTGCAGGCCGTTTTTTATCACATTTGCAAGCACTTCTTAGCCATGTTATCCAATGGGAGGTGGATAACATGGCTAAGAGCATTTGCTTCAAAGGTTGTTTGGGGATATATACCATTTTTGGGAAATTATTAACATGCCTATCTAACTCCCATAATCAAAATCTAAATTTGCCAACCGTAGGTGGGAGCGTATTTACAATAAATTTGCACCATGAAGAATGTAAAATAGCATACTAGATACTCAAATAACTTATAAATATGACCCAAAACATCTTATGAAGCACTAGTAGTGCATATTTCCAGAAATGTATTGGTTTTCATTTAATGATTTACTTCATTGGTAGGCCTTCACATGTTTTTTTACCTTGGTTTTTTTTCAGTGAAAATCTTATCTGCAACCATGTGTTGGCCTCACCTCAAATAAACAAAACAGGTGATGGACTGAATGTGGATCAATGACACACATTCACCCCAGTCCAAAGATCTGGGCCTAAACAAACCTTTAGATAGGCTACATCTTATCGTCATCCTGAATTAATGATTTAAAATATTAGGGAGTGATTTATGAGTGTTGTATGCCTGTTTTGTACCATTGAGTGTCATTTTTGTGATGCAGTGCTGGTGGAAAATATTTGCTATGTTAAATAATTAGTACGGCATTAAGTTTTACGTATCGATGGAGGTTTTCTTTCAGAAAGTGGCGGGCTGAAAATATTTAAAGCACAACAGAGTGGATGCTGTTTATAGGAGATCGTTTGACGTCATTGAAAGTAAGTTAATTTTAAGAAGTTTTGAAATCAGATTTCTTAGGTTGTATGGGTTTTTTAAACACAGTCATTTTGATTGTGTTTTTTTTTCCCCGCTGTTACATGATGAATACCTTCAAGTCACTGATTTAAGTGAAATTTGATACATTCTGAGAACAGCAAAAATAAACCATTTAACATGTATAATTAATGTTATGCTTTTTGTCCTTATGATATACATTTAGAAATGTGTGGTACATATGGGTAAGGTGAGTTCTGTAAATATCAATTTTAATGCTTAGAGTGCTGTACTTCTGGGTAGTGTTTTTTTTTTTAAAAAAAAAAGAGGCCTCACCTCAAAGAAAGCTCTTGAAAGCACACATCTTATTTGCATCCTAAAACAATCATTTACAATGTTAGACACAATTTTATTATGGCTTTACATCTTTTTTGCGCTGCTATTGCATCACTATTGTGAGACATTAGCAGTGCAGGAAAAACATCATGTTCCAAAATAGGCCTCAGTTCAGCAATATCAAGATACAGTTTCTTTCGAATATATATCTTTAGGATTGTGTAGGGGACGTAGAGAAGCAGAGACTTCTGTAAATGTCAAAGTTGTTGAAAAACTGTTTGTTTTTGAACCTTTTCCCTTGTCTTTTCTAATTTTTAAATACATGTTTTAATATTTTTTGAAATGTTTGTTCTTTGTTTTACAGATTGAAAGTATGAAAAAATATTTAAAAAAGGTAACAAGAATTATAAGGTAAATGTTTTCCACTCTTTTTACCCGCAATGCACTGCTGATGATGTCATTGACACTATCTCTCATTTACTCTCTCTAGCTGTCTTTCTTTTTACATTATTCTCTGTTTACTTCCCTTATACTAACTCTTCTTTTTTTTAAAAAAATATTTTTTTAGTTCGCTTAAAGTTCGCGAACCGGTCAGCGAACTTGAAGCGAACCAAAAGAAATAGAGCTTGCCAGAGTGATAAACATTCTAGCAATTTTGTTTGAAAGGGGAGGTAGTTCTGAAAAGAACTGTTTTTTTTTGTTTTTGTTGTTTTATATTTTTTTTTTATTTTTTGAACATTTTTTGATTTTTTTGTATTTTTAGAACTGTTTTATGTTTTTTTTGTTTTTTTTATGGAGGGGAGACAACAAAAAACAGGCTTTCAAAACGGCTCAACTGGAGCAAAAAAAAGAAAATTACTTTTTGGGTGCATTAGGGCATTTATGATTTTCATATGCAATGTTCATGAGGTTGATACTCATGTTGCCATATGACAGCATATCACCACAGTAAACACAAGATAACTTTATGTGCTGGAAGTTAGGTTGGATGTTTGGCACAGTCTCTTGTGCCTCTCTTCCCGTCAAAGACAATGTAGATGTAGATCTTGCCACAGGAGTTGCCGTCGGATTGTCTTCAAGATCCCTTAACTCAGCCCGGCTGTAGTTCAAGGGATGCCACCTGCTCATGTGACGATGCATTGTATAGTTCCCCATACTGTACTTCTTTTCTGTGCCTCTCGACAATCTGTAGTCACAGATGAGGCAGGTGGCATATTTTGCATTCACTTTCTTTGTTCCAGGAGGGATGGTGAAAAACTGCCAGATGAAACTGGATTTTCGTTTAGAAACCCGGGGCAACTCATCAACAAATTGTTGTTCCTCTCTCTCCTCTTCTTCTTCTTCCTCATCTTCCTCCTCTCTGTTAGTCATAATTTGACTAGGTGGTCCTCTCTTCTTATGAGGAGGTGGAGGTGGTGGTGGGGGTGCACCAGCTGCAGCAAGAATGGAAGCCATTGTGGATCTTCAGATAAATGGTCTTTCTCTCACCAAGATGAAAGTCAGAGTGAGGAAATAAGGAGGGGTTTACATGATTTGGGGAAAACAAAAGTTCTGAGCCAATGAAAAGTGTTATTTTTAGGTCACATGACCTAGTCATACATCATTTGGAAACCAAAAGTGAAATGAACCAATGAGAAGTTTGATAAACAAGTCACATGACCTGTTCCGCTTACGTTACGCGGCGCGCGCCGCGTCCCAGATCGCTTCCGGTTCGCGGTCCGGAGCACTTCCGGGAGCGCTAACGCGACGCGTCATTAGACGCATTACGCGATAACGTGATATGTCGCGCTTCCGCGACGCGTCACTGTTCCGCTAACGTAACGTTGACCGGTTCGCGGACTAGATCGCGGCATCAAGATGAGCTAACGGAAAGCTTCCCGGTTCGCGAACTAGAAGCGAAGAAAAAAATATTTAAAAAAAATTATCAATAAATATCTATATATATTTTGGGATTTAAAGAATAATACATTTTACAGCTACAGATGTTAGCTTTTAAAAAACCAATGAAATTCACTGAAAAAACCATAGGTTATAGACCATATATAGTTAGAAATTTGCATTTAAAAAACCATTGAAATTCAATGAAAAAACCATAGGTTATAGACCATATATAGTTAGGAATTCGCATTTACAAAACCTTATTTTACTCGCACAAAACCATTGAAATTCCATATATAGTTAGTTGCACTAACTATATATCGCGCACCCGCAATCCACTGCTGATGATGTCACATATTACATCATTCATGACATGGTCAGTGACGTCACTGATGACATCACTGATGACATCTCAAATGACATCACTGATGACATCACTGATGACAACATCCAGTGACTGTATGTTTCTGTAAAGTTAAAATATGTCTTACATATTGAAGAATGAGTGGATGTATAAGTGTCTGGATGAAGGATTTAGTAGGTGCATGACTGACTGTATGAGTGAGTGATTAAATGTGTCTCACTGAGTGCATGGGTTAGTGACTAAACTGTCTTAATTTGTGCATCATTATGTCTGTTGTTCTGTAAACTGTTGCATGTGTTGATAAGTAGCTATATGAGTAACTATATGGGTTATTGATTGGTTGCCCAAGTATTTGTATGGGAGACTGAGTGTGTGTGTGGGTGGCTGGGAGGTGTATGACTCTGTGCATAGATGTGTGAGCAGTTGATTCACTAGATGTATGGTTTCAAAAGTGCATGTGGAAACAGCTGTATGGGCGGTTGACTGTGTGCATGAGTGTATTAGTGAGTGAATGGATATCTCAGAGCTACATGTCAAAGTAAGTACATATGTAAAACACAGTACATGTGAGAGTTGACATATATAAATAACTGTGCATAAGAGCCAGTGAATGTGTGAGTGGCTGTATGGATCATTGTGAACTTGTATCAGGGATTGTATAAGAGAGTAAATATGTGTTAGTATATGTTTGAATAAGTAAAGTTTGTATAACTGTATAGTTGAGGAAATGGACGTGTGATTGATTCTTTGAATGACTGACTAGGTGTGTGAGTAACTCCATGGATGAGTGACAGTCTGTGAGTGTCTGTTTACACTGATTGTATCTAAGGTTATATTAGAGTCTGAAGAGTTTCATTGTATTATCACATGAATGATATCATCAGTGATGTCATCAGTCATGTCATTTGAGATGTCATCAGTGATGTCATCAGTGATGTCACTGACCATGTCATGAATGATGTAATATGTGACATCATCAGCAGTGGATTGCGGGTGCGCGATATATAGTTAGTGCAACTAACTATATATGGAATTTCAATGGTTTTGTGCGAGTAAAATAAGGTTTTGTAAATGCGAATTCCTAACTATATATGGTCTATAACCTATGGTTTTTTCATTGAATATATATATATATATATATATATATATATATATATATATATATATATATATATATATATATATATATATATATATATATATTACCTACTGGTGGTCGCCAGTAGGTATATATAGTTAGGATTTTTTCTCTATGGGATTTTTGAAAATTCTATGTCTAATAACTTTGGCGTTTGTGGACGGAATTGGCTGAAATTTTCAGGAAAATGGAACATTTTGTTTCTGAGCAGCCCCTGACAATTTGGGGGGGTTTCATCAAGGGGGGGCCGAGAAAAAAGGGGGGTCCCAAAACGCATTTTTCCCATGTTAATTTCCATAGGGCGGTTGGCCTCACTTTTAGCTCGAACGGCTGAATGGATTTGCACGAAACTTGGCAAAATTGTAGGGACTGTTAGCCTGATGTGCCTTTGCTAGGTCTCAGCATATGTGCTCCAGTGGATTTTGAGTAATTTAGGTTCAAAAAAATATATATATCTGGGCGGAGCCTAACCACACATCTGATCTGATTGGCTGTCAGCACTTCATCCAAAAAGTGTTGGCAGCCATCTTGGGACCAATATACATGATAGCACCTCATTAAAAAGCATTGTAGTTAATAGAGGGTTTTAGGATTTTAGTTACATTATAAATCATTTGTTGATGGTACCATACTCGTTTTAGGAATTGTGGTGGGTTCTAAGGTGATTTTACCATGTGAAAAAACCTTCTGCTGTGATATCATGAATATTGTTTGAAAGAAAACTAATATCTCATGATTTTCCCACAGTGGTTTGGAAGGGGATCTATAGGCTAAACTGAAAGCATATTTTCTGTAAATTCACATTATCTTTCTCAGTCATGTGAAAATGAAGTCTGACATTCTCAGTAAAACATGTACATCCAACAAGGACAGAGACTGTCAGTTGATTCCTTTGTGTTCTACTTCAGCCTCCTAGAGTGTTCTAAAGAACAACTAGAGTGCTAACAGTCCTACTTATTACAAAGGTATGGCACACCTGAAGCCATCTTGATTGGAATAAAGTGGTAACTCTTAAAACATTTAATTTAAAAAGAAACAACATGAGGGGGTATATTTTGCCATAGAAAGTATGATTAGTGCTGCAGAATGAAAAATTAGGGCACATTTTGAGTGACTTCTCAAATCCTTTTCTATTTCATTAAAACATTCTGACATGCAGTCTCCCAAAATGGCCACCAGAGACAAAAGAGCCCAAATGTAGCCCAAATATCACCCAGATGTAGCCCAAGTATAGCCCAATTACAGAATGTCCCAGAGTGTTCTAAAGAACAACTAGAGCGCTAACAGTCCTACTTATTACAAAGGTATGGCACACCTGAAGCCATCTTGATTGGAATAAAGTGGTAACTCTTAAAACATTTAATTTAAAAAGAAACAACATGAGGGGGTATATTTTGCCATAGAAAGTATGATTAGTGCTGCAGAATGAAAAATTAGGGCACATTTTGAGTGACTTCTCAAATCCTTTTCTATTTCATTAAAACATTCTGACATGCAGTCTCCCAAAATGGCCACCAGAGACAAAAGAGCTCAAATGTAGCCCAAATATCACCCAGATGTAGCCCAAGTATAGCCCAATGACAGAATGTCCCAGAGTGTTCTAAAGAACAACTAGAGCGCTAACAGTCCTACTTATTACAAAGGTATAGCACACCTGGAGCCATCGTGATGGGAATAAAGTGGTAACTCTTAAGACATTTAATTTAAAAAGGAACAAAATGAGGGGGTATATTATGCAATAAAAGGTATTATTAGTGCTGCAGAAAGAAAAATTAGGGCACATTTTGAGTGACTTTTCAAATCCTCTTCTATTTCATTAAAAAATTCTGACATGCAGTCTCCCAAAATGGCCACCAGAGACAAAAGAGCCCAAATGTAGCCCAAATATCACCCAGATGTAGCCCAAATATAGCCCAATGACAGAATGTCCCAGAGTGTTCTAAAGAACAACTAGAGCGCTAACAGTCCTACTTATTACAAAGGTATGGCACACCTGAAGCCATCTTGATTGGAATAAAGTGGTAACTCTTAAAACATTTAATTTAAAAAGGAACAAAATGAGGGGGTATATTTTGCCATATGAATTATGATTAGTGCTGCAGAAAGAAAAATTAGGGCACATTTTGAGTGACTTCTCAAACCCTCTTCAATTTCATTAAAAAATTCTGACATAGTCTCGCAAGATGGCCACCAGAGACAAAAGAGCCTAAATGTAGCCAAAATATCACCCAGATGTACCCCAAGTATAGCCCAATGACAGAATGTCCCAGAGTGTTCTAAAGAACAACTAGAGCGCTAACAGTGTTACTTATGACAAAAGTATGGCACACCAGAAGCCATCTTGATTGGAATGAAGTGGTAAGTCTGAAAACACTCAATTTAAAAAGGAACAACATGAGGGGGTTAATTTTGCCATAGAAAGTATGATTAGTGCTTCAGAAAGAAAAATTAGGGATCATTTTGAGTGACTTCTCAAATCCTCTTCTATTTCATTAAAAAAATTCTGACATGCAGACTGAAACATGCACTTTGAATACCAGCAGCAGACGTCCCTGGTGAGCAGTAGCTTTACTACAGTGATCTAATGTGCAACTAGAGTGCTAACATTCAGAATTTATGGCAAATGTGTGACACATCTGAATGCCTTCTTGATGGAACCAAAGTAAACAAGCATTGAAAATGCAATAGATCTCGCCCTCGTTTAAGTTAAAGCCATTCTGTTTGTAATGAGGTGGCTTTTTAGCTTTGCTTTTATTAGTGTTTTTTCAACTTTCATGTAAATAACGCACCGTTTTCACCAAATCGACTTTGCCCAAGCACACCCTTCCCTTCGGCCAACAAATCCCAAAAATTCGGCACACCTGCCGATCCACTCTCCCTACAGCTCACCCAAGCCCCGTCCCTCTAGCGCAACTGGAACACCCCAAATTCACCTTCTCCATGCGCACCAAAAACTCCCATTGAATAACATGACAATTCGCTACTCCGCACAAAAATTGCTCTTTAAAGCACTTCCACTGCTCCGATCCGCTTCAAACTTGGCTGGACACTAGATCCAGCGATTCCCTAACATCTCACCAAAAATCAGCCCAATCCATCCACTGGAACGGGGACGAATTTCAACCCGAATACGCGCCCCGCAAACACAAAAAAAGCCATAAAACGGCCAAATCTCGACCAAAAACCGCCAAAATCCCTCAATCCCTCAAAACCTTGCCAACACCAATACGCACGAAACTGAACCGGCCCCTCAGCCCTAGGCTCCGAGAACCCTACTTAATTGACCCAAAAGCCCTAAAAAAGCAACATAATACACACGAAAACGCCCTAACAACCCTAAAATGCATATAAGTATATGTATGCATGCATTTATGTTTGTATTTATATAGATATACAGATGATATATGTTTATATATGTATGTATATATATATATTCACTGAAAAAACCATAGGCTATAGACCATATATAGTTAGGAATTAGCATTTACAAAACCTTGAAAATTCACTGAAAAAACCATAGGTTATAGACCATATATAGTTAGGAATTAGCATTTACAAAACCTTGAAAATTCACTGAAAAAACCATAGGTTATAGACCATATATAGTTAGGAATTCGCATTTACAAAACCTTATTTTACTCACACAAAACCATTGAAATTCCATATATAGTTAGTTGCACTAACTATATATCGCGCACCCGCAATCCACTGCTGATGATGTCACATATTACATCATTCATGACATGGTCAGTGACATCACTGATGACATCACTGATGACATCTCAAATGACATCACTGATGACATCACTGATGACAACATCCAGTGACTGTATGTTTCTGTAAAGTTAAAATATGTCTTACATATTGAAGAATGAGTGGATGTATAAGTGTCTGGATGAAGGATTTAGTAGGTGCATGACTGACTGTATGAGTGAGTGATTAAATGTGTCTCACTGAGTGCATGGGTTAGTGACTAAACTGTCTTAATTTGTGCATCATTATGTCTGTTGTTCTGTAAACTGTTGCATGTGTTGATAAGTAGCTATATGAGTAACTATATGGGTTATTGATTGGTTGCCCAAGTATTTGTATGGGAGACTGAGTGTGTGTGTGGGTGGCTGGGAGGTGTGTGACTCTGTGCATAGATGTGTGAGCAGTTGATTCACTAGATGTATGGTTTCAAAAGTGCATGTGGAAACAGCTGTATGGGCGGTTGACTGTGTGCATGAGTGTATTGGTGAGTGAATGGATATCTCAGTGCTACATGTCAAAGTAAGTACATATGTAAAACACAGTACATGTGAGAGTTGACATATATAAATAACTGTGCATAAGAGCCAGTGAATGTGTGAGTGGCTGTATGGATCATTGTGAACTTGTATCAGGGATTGTATAAGAGAGTTAATATGTGTTAGTATATGTTTGAATAAGTAAAGTTTGTATAACTGTATAGTTGAGGAAATGGAGGTGTGATTGATTCTTTGATTGACTGACTAGGTGTGTGAGTAACTCCATGGATGAGTGACAGTCTTCGAGTGTCTGTTTACACTGATTGTATCTAAGGTTATATTAGAGTCTGAAGAGGTTCATCGTATTATCACATGAATGATATCATCAGTGATGTGATCAGTAATGTCAAATGAGATGTCATCAGTGATGTCATCAGTGATGTCATTTGAGATGTCATCAGTGATGTCATTTGAGATGTCATCAGTGATGTCATCAGTGATGTCACTGACCATGTCATGAATGATGTAATATGTGACATCATCAGCAGTGGATTGCGGGTGCGCGATATATAGTTAGTGCAACTAACTATATATGGAATTTCAATGGTTTTGTGTGAGTAAAATAAGGTTTTGTAAATGCGAATTCCTAACTATATATGGTCTATAACCTATGGTTTTTTCAGTGAATATATATATATATATATATATATATATATATATATATATATATATATATATATATATATATATATATATATATATATATATATATATATATATCCCCCCTATACATTTGCTTCAAAAAAAGTGGTTGTATTTTTAAATACTGCAATTGGCATTGAAGCCACAATATGTTTATTTCAAAATAGATATACATTTTTGCTATCCTTATTCCAATCACTACAGATTCATAGCTAAACAATACATTTCACTACTCAGACATTTCTCTATTCATGAGACTTTGTCCTTTTTGTCTCAAGAATGCTCTTCTCATGTGAATTGACGTTTATATTCTTTTCTCCACTTTAATATATTCCATATCTCTTTCTAATTACTGGTCTAAATCAGCTGAATATCTTGCAGAGAAACCTCTTAGAATACAGCAATATAAAACATTTTTCATTTTTTGAAAAGAATGCAGGCTTTAATTCTGTATCTCTGTGCTCTCTCAGATACAAATCATGTTCCACTTTATGAACAGTGATTCAAGTTTAAAGAGTGCAGACATATTTTTATGTGTTGTGGAAATTCACAAATGTACTATTTATTAAGCAGTATTTATCTGAATTAGAATTACGGGACATACTGTCTGGGATTTGTACTTTACATTTTTTTAAGTGTAGGAAAATAATATTTTACCGGCCTAGTTCGCCTCCTAATGGATTTCATTTTATTTAATTAATTAGAGGATATTTTATTTTGAAACTACTGACCTTTTAGTAATATTAGATTAGGTTAGTTATGGAAGGAACATTTCAATTGCTTGGAGATCAAGCAAGTTCTTCTTTGATAATGGAGGATGTCCATTTCATCCATGAGAACTTTTGTTTATAAAATCAGTTCCCTCACAGAAAGTAAACCAGAACAACAAAAACAGTTGGTGAACTATGTAGAACCTGAAGCTTGACATGGTTTTATTTATACAATATTATTTCAAGAATGTTAACATACAATGGTGTGGTGATGTATAGGAAATTAGGCATTGAACTAAGTTCAACGGTATCAAACACTATCCTAAGAAGAGAAGGAAACTGAAAGGCAGAGTCTATGGAAGTTGCAGTCAAACGTAGTATGTGAGAAGAAAGTTGTTAGAGGAATGGATGTTTACTGATGATCAAGTGGCTAGGTTGAAGTTGGACTTGGCCTTTTTTGCAGGGTCATCTACACACGTTTTGCCTTCACCTTTCTGTATTCTGAATCGGTTTTTAGGACTCTACACACCTTACCATTGACAAGCAGTGCTAACGTGCTTGTACTCTCTACTCTAAACATGGTAGAAAGGGCTTATAAACAATTGGACCATTTAATGTACTTGTAAGTCCCTAGTAAAGTGGTACTACATGTCCATAGGGCCTGTAAATTGAATGCTATCAGTAGACCTGTTGCAGTGACTATGCCACCCACTTAGGTAGCCCTTTCAACCTATCTCAGGCCTTCCATTGCAGCTTGTGTATGCTGTTTCAAACTGATATTTCAAACTGGCAAAATAAACCTTTGGCAGACCCAAACCTTCCCTTTTAATACTGTAATGACCTGATAATTCTGACAATCACCAGGACATACTTACCTTATCCCCTCTCGGGACCCAAAAGGATATAACACGTCACAATACCTACCCAATAAATTTCAACTAACTCAATACGAAGGTGGCGAAAGGATAGGATTAATTCTGGCATACAAGGCCGCTGAGGATAGGGCTCAAATGGCTATTAAGGAAATCAAAGGGGCTAATAACCAAAGATATAAGCATCACAAATCAATTCTGCAACAATTTGATATTTACTATCAGGATCTCTATACTCCTGAAACCGAGGTTGCTGAAGAAGAGATACTAAGATATATTTCTTTAAATAAAGTAAAAAATATGGATATTGAGCAATCTGCTCTACTTCTGAATGACATTACAGCAGTAGAATTTAGAACAGCTATTAAATTCTCTACCATCCGGTAAATCAACAGGGGAAGATGCAATTCCCCTGGAACTATATAAAACATGCACAGAGGAATTGATTTTATTACTGTCTAAGGTCATTCAGGCTATCGGGCCGGGGAAAAAGCTCCTAAGTCTTGGAATTCCACTCAAATTATATTTTTTCAGAAAAAAAATAAAACAGCCAATGAACGGGGGTCTTATAGACCCATTTCACTTATAAATAATGACGCCAAAATATTCAGGAAGATTTTAGCAAATCGGCTTTCACCATTAATGTCACAATTGGTATCACCCCAGCAACATGGGTTCATCCCAAAGAGGGATACCACAGCTCATATTAATATCATATTAATATGGCCATCACCACTCGGTATGATAATATTAGATGCAGAGAAAGCATTTGACCGAGTGGGGTGGGGCTTCCTGTGGGCCACATTGCAGGCTTTTGGTATCAAAGGCCAATTTTTTAATTGGATTCAGTCTCTGTATGACAACCCGACTGGCAATATTAGTTATCTGGGAAAGTGTTCTCCTATCTTTCCAATAAAATGAGGCACGAGACAAGGGTGCCCCCTCTCACCTTTGCTGTTTGCCCTTATAATGGAACCATTTCTACTAGCCTTGCAGAATCAGGTCCAGATTTCTCCTTTTGTATTTGGTTCCAACTCTCTTAAAATAACCGTTTACGCTGACGACATCGCAATATATTCTACAAATGTGTCAGAAGCAATGAAGGGCATCGTAACAGAGGCAAAAAATGTTGGAATGGTTTCAGGATACAGGCTCAACACCAGCAAGACCCAAATTGTTATGAACCATAAATCACCTATTCCTGTATCGGGTGTATGCGAGGGAGCTACCTATTTAGGGGTAAAAATTTCGGCTAACATCACTGCAATATGCGCTTTAAATTACGAGTCACTATTAAAAGAAAGTACTACTTTACTTAAAAAATGGCACAAGTTGCCTTTAAGCATTATTGGCTGAATAAATTTGTTCAAAATGAAGATTCTGCCTAAATACTTATATCTTTTTCGTTCGATCCCTTTACGGGTAGATAATTCTTATTTTAATAGACTAGATGGCATCATTAGCAGCTTTATCTGGGGCTATTAAAAAGCTCGCCGTGCTATCACTTTACTGAAACTCCTATTCAACCAGGGCGGTTTGAATCTCCCAGACACTAGATTTCAGTTTTGGTCTGCTTTTATGACTCGCTTTCTCAGATTGGTGAACCCCAACAATAGTTTTTTTATCACAAGTGTATGCAAGGGGAGGACATAAATATGTTTCTTTACAGATTAACCCCTTGCGCGCTAGCGTTTTTCCCGCCGTGTACTGGGTTTTTCGAAAACCCGAGTTACAAGACGAGCTCAGCTCGTCATCGGCATACGAGCGCCGTAGCTGATGACGAGCTGAGCTCGTCATCAGCATTGAAGGGGTTAAACAACCCTAATTATTTCAAACGGGTGAAATTCAAGACGGCACGGGATACTATTAGTATTTGACGTGCTCTTCTTGTTAAATGTAAAACTTCTTTATTTCATTCCAGAACCCCTTTGTGGGCCAATCCTGGCTTCCCGGAAATTTCCCACAACCGAACTGGTTTACATCTATCAGATCATGGCATAAAAATACTAGGGGATTTGTATTACCATAGGGGCTTTATTACATTTGAAAAGCTAAAGGATTGCCATAACCTTACGGAGGGGACTCGGTTCAAGTATTATCAGATTCGGGACTACTTTGTATGGAAGCTAGGTCTCACTTCTGTTTTAGATTCCGATCTATGGAATTGTATTTATAGGGAAACAGATAAGGCACTAATTAGTATTGGATATAGAATTCTCATAGGATTTAGAACTGACAACTGCCCGAAGCTAGCAGAGAAATGGGGTAGGAAACTTGAAATTGATGTGGCACCAAATATGATATCTGCATCTTTAAATAGCTTAAGCCGCTCTGTCCATTCTTCTAACCTTAAACTGCAACAATTTAAAACCATGTGTCAGCTCTATTACACACCAGATAGAATCTTGAAATGGGCCACTAGTAATAATAGTAGTGATCGCACTAAGGGACCAAAATGCGATCAAAGAGCAGCTGATATTAATCATATGTTTTTTAGGTGTCCACAGCTAACTGAATTTTGGAACGGAGTAACTAAAGTCCTCTCTATGAAGCTTGCATGCCCAAATACACTAACGTTTCTAGATTTGCTTGTTGGTATGTCTGCAGAAAGTGGGCCCCTGGTTGATTTGATTAATATTTTAATAACCTTTGCTAGACTTACAATAGCACGGGTCTGGATCCAACAAAACCCACCTACAGTTATGGAGTGGTGGAGTTTATTAAAGGAAACATATAACATGGAATATGCTCTGGCTTTAACAAGGGGAATCCAAACTAAGCTGAAAGTGGAAAGAATTTGGGGACTAATAATGCAAAAAGACTAATATCTCTTGTATTTAATGTCTCTTGTTGCTTTATGATTTAATCTATCTCCTTGCTTATTTCGTTTTTTGGAATGATTTACTTTTGTATGTACCTATGAGTTCTATCTTTTTACTTTTGCTTATCACTCATGATGCTATTAAAAACATTTTAAAAAAACACAATACCTACCCAAGAAAGAAATAATACTAATGATTATATATATATATATATTTATATATATATATATATATATATATATATATATATATATATATATATATATATATATGTCTATATCTATATATCTATATATATATATATATATAGATATAGATATAGATATATATATAGCTATTGCCGGGGAGCTTGCAAACAGCAACAACAATGCAAGAATCAATAACAGTGATGACAACAACACCAACCCGGGAAAGTAACGCTACTCAGTAAAACAACACAAGAAACCAAGGGCCACAAGGTAACAATGTACCCCAGGGAACCAAAACACAACACAATACCAAGGGCCACAGAGAAAAAAAATGCGAAACAAGGCGAACAAAGCCCACCCTGGTGAAACTAAATAAACACTCCACGCTCCTCCTAACAATGCCTCAGGTGGATTACTTATCAGTAACGGTGGGCGTAGTGGGCGTAGTGGAGCTTCGCGAAGCTACGCGAAGTGGGCGAGACACTACGTCCACCTACACACTTCGCTTAGCCCCACTATGCGCCACCCGCGAGACGAGAGGAAGCCCCGGGGACGCGGCGGACAAGGTAAGTGGTTTTTAATAATTTCTAAAATGTAATTTAAGTATTTAGGGAGGGCGGGAGGGAGGCGGGTGGCAGGCAACTGGCGGGCAACTTCGCTACGCCCGCAGGGTGGGCCTAGTGTTGCCTGCTATGCCTACTTCGCAAATGGCGAAGTAGGCAACACTACGCCCACTCCGTGGGCGTAGCGAAGTGCTACGCCCAGGGTTACTTATCAGTTTTGGCTTCCCTGGATGAGAGCGAGACGTCCCTCTCTCTACAATTACCTGCAGGAAGGGAAACTTACCATCCTTCTGATGCTACAGCATTTGGGTCAGAAGGGGCCTGACCTCCCATCCCAAGGAACACAGACAAATAGTGATATAATCTGGGGTTTCTTTATTGCATAATGATAGAAGGACAAAAGAAAGAAATTATTCCTATGTCTCGATAGGCTTTCCTCACGTCAATCCCTATGCAATTGCTAAATGCAATTAGGATGTGCATATACAGAACTTATATGTAACTCAGTATATAACCTGAAAATAGGAGATGATAGTTAGATAAGAACGGTTAGGAAGTAAGAGTTAGTGGAACACCTCACCAAGTTTCTACACATCCTGCTTACACCTCGCCAGCGGGGAGTCCGTTTCTCCAGCCGAATCAGGATTCTCTGCTCCACTGTCACAGCTGCACGTCTGCACTGTGATGGACTACCAGTGGTCGAGACCCGAACAACCCCTTTAGTACATGTGGAAACATTGGTCGAAGCTTCTAGCAAGCCTCGCCCTCTGTTCCCATCAGATTCCGTACTACTCCGCGCCAAGGCCACAGCATCAGCTGGCTTGGCGTTTGTTATGACTCCAGGGCAAAGCGGGCACATTTATCCAACAAGAACCGGTTCCTACCAGCATACAAAGTGCGGAACACTAGTGAGAAGTAAAACATGACTCCTCACCCAGTCGCTTAAGCATAGGCCGCTATTCCCCCAAAGAGCCCGAATTAGTATGCAAGATGGCATTAGAGTATGCCAAAGCCAATAGGTAAGCCCTGCCTTTGAACAAGATACAGTCAGACACAGAAGGAACATTATTGAGTTTTACTTTACAGCTAGTTCATATTATGCAAGCCTACAGAGCATTATATTAGAGAAAAATATACTGAGATGGTAGTGGGCAACGGTCATAATCGAGTCGTTTCCATACAAAATGGCTCAATCACTACAAATACATATAAATCACTCCTGTCATAAGCCCTGAGCAGTTCAGAGGGCAGGATACTGTATTTAAAAAGTAGGACATGCCTTTTAAGTTTAAGTTTAAGACTTGGTGGTGCGAAAACCCCTAAAGTCATTTTTCATTTTTCACTACTGCAAGGCCTACCTTTCCCATAAGATAAGATTTGAGCAACCTTATTTCATTTAATAGGGTGTAACTTTCAATTAGGAGCAGGTAGATAGGTTGAGTTTTGTGTCCAAAGAATTGTAGTAAAAAGCACTCTTGAGTAGTACAGTAGAGTTTTTAAACACAAATATGAAAATGTAACTTTTAGAAAGCTAGCATTTTCTTCACCTGACCATTGGGTCCTGCAGCCTGATCCTGGGTCACATGGCTAGGCGTAGCTTGTAGTTGGTCCTTGCGCATTGCTTCCAGACAGTGAGGCACCGATAAGATAGGTGTTGCCAGGATGGCTACTTAATGAGGGGGAGAGCTATTACCTAGAACTCTGCCTGAGCACTTTCAAAAAGGGTTTGACAAGGATCTATTGTGACCTCAGACAAGCTGGGGCCAAGATAGGGAGGAAGGGGATGCTTGACACCTCAGGAGGGTAGAGACCTCTAGAAGCTTCCTTGACTTCAAAGTGTTATCCGGGTATAAATGTTGTAACTCAGACACCAAATCTTCAGCACACTTCTGGACCTGTCAACTGTGCCCGAAGGTGTGACTCAGAGACCTTGGTTGTACACTTAGCCATTCTACTTTATGAAAAACTGTGTATGATTCAAAGCAATGTATTCTACAAGTGGTGAAATGCGTGGCAAGTGCAGCAAACCTATAATTATGTGGAAAATACCACCGCCACAGGATCACATAATTACAGTGGATCTAGTAGTAGATTTGAAGATGATTCTAAAAGGGAGAGAAGACAATCCAGGTATTTAATGTATTGAGATTATGCACAACAGTTCTTTTGTTAGTAATTATTCTAGCCACTGTGTCAGAAATGGCTTGGATTGATGTAATTTCACATGGAGATGATGAACGGAGCGCTGAAACTTTTCAGACACTCAACCCCAGTCACAGATTTGGATTGAATCCATCATCGTTCTTTAGCTCACTTCGCCACCCCAGTTCAGATACAGCTATACGCATATCAGTCTTGACCCTGTGCCTCATGGGAACATTCGAGCCTGAACTACCAAGACATGTCTTACTTGGACCGGAAACAAGCATCCTGGGACCGGTTTTAAGCTAACAGCCCTCATCAGCCAGGCTGGCTTGAATCCAGTGGCAAAGTGAGCAAGGGACCCACATCTGGTCATACCCTGCCAACTTAGGACGAACAAAGCAAACACAAGGAGATGATGGATGGAGCGCTGAAACCTTTCAGACACTCATCCCCAGTCACAGATCTGGGTTGAATCCATTATCATTCTTTAGCTCACGTTGCCACCCCAGTTCAGACACAGCTATATGCAAATCAGTCTTGACCCTGTGCCTCAAGGGAAAAGTCCAGCGCAAACTACCAAGCAATGTCTTGCCTGGACTAGAAACAAGCATCCTGGGACCGGTTTTGAGGCTATCCATCCTCATCAGCAAGGCTAGCTTGTATCCAGTGGCAAAGTGGGCAAGGGACCCACGTCGGGCGAACAAACAAACACAAGGAGATGATGGACAGAGCGCTGAACCTTTTCAGACACTCACCCACAGTCACAGATCTGGGTTGAATCCATCATCGTTCTTAGCTCACTTCGCCTCCCCAGTTCAGACACAGCTATATGCAAATCAGTCTTGACCATGTGCCTCATGGGAACGGTCCAGCCCGAACTACCAAGTCATGTCTTCCCCGGACCGGAAACAAGCATTGGACCCTCATTGCTCCCTGTGCATCTTAGACCCCAGACACTAGAACAAAAAAAAAAACTCAACCCCCTTTTCAAGTGCCCATGAATATTATGGGCATATAAATACCATGTACTGAGCTAGCTTAAACTGTGAAGGTATTACAGAGTATTGGACTGGTTTGTCAACATACAGTGAAGTTAATTTCTGCACTAGATCAAGTCAATTGGTTGATGCAAAGAAACAGATGTGTGGCTATGTGCTGAGCCAGTTCATGATATGGTCCCTGTTTTGTTCTTTTAAGGTGCTCAATTTCAGACATATAACCATGAAATTCTCTGAGATAATCCATGTACTTTAGACAACACAAGTTGAAAACCAAAAGAGGCAATCTTGCTCATTGATCCCATCTGGTGCTGACTACGTTTTATGCATTAACAGGCAGAAGTTCTGAGAACTTCCCTAGAGCCATACATATTCCCATATTTTGCACTGTGCTAATGCAGTAGGGGTCTGCACTTTACTTTTTTTCCATGTACAGTGCATGCAATAATTCGCACAATCTCTTAGTACATGTGCAGCTGACAGCAGAGCTTTGAAACACACACAAAAATACTGCCCTATGCTTCTGAGCTCTGTTATTTGCACCCCATGCACTAACTCAGAGATTGTTAGATTTAATGCGTGCTCAAAAGGCATGAAAAAGAAACATGAATACCACTTTCGCTGTGGTGTAGCTCAGAGAAAGGAATCAAAGCACGGCCCATTCAGCTCCAGTGAATACCCATGCTGGAGCAGTGCAATGACGAATGTATCAAACAACTAAGAACAGTGATGAAATATCCAAAAAAGTGCTCAGAAGCCTCAAGAGTTGCCTAGTTTACTGTAAAAACATGACATAGCACAACATAACGTAACATAACATAACTTGACATAAAATAACATGACACATTACTTTAACATAGAAGAGCCAGACATATTCAATTCACCAAATAACTCACCTACCGGAAGACTATATTTGCAGCTTTGTTTTGGAATTCTTGAGCTTCAGCAGAGCTTGTTCAACAAAAAAGGAAATTTTCCAGCTCATTTTAGTTTTTATTAAATTCCCAGCCGCCTACTAGATACCAAATGTGGAACCAATAAACAGCAGCATGGCAAATCTTTCAATGATGAATGCCTTTTGTGTACATCACAACTTTATACATACAGAAAATGTAATACATTATGCCTCTTTTGCACCTGAAGGCAATTATGAACTCTTATATCAAGCAATGCTTTCAGTAAACTCCGCACAAGTCATCTAATCTACATACATTTAAGAGGGAGAGGAAAAATGAGACCCTTTCTGCAAGCGGTTGAGCAGAATCTGGCTCAAGGCTGTTTATTAAATGAATAGCTCAATTTCCAACATTTTGAATGTTTTAAGAAGAAGCTATAATGTAATTAAAAGCATGACTTCGACGGTAAACACTGTACTATTTTTTTATTGGTGGAAATGGATCACCAGAGTGGTTTTGCATACATAGGACATGTAAACAATTATATATTTTATCGTTAGTAGTATTATTATATATAGTTGTTAAAAGGCCATTGTAGGGAAGTAACATTTTTGCATGGCCACCCCCCACCACCTTTTGCTCCAATGCTGATAGTTATGACTCTGAGAGTGCACTGGAGTCTGCTGCCCAGGCCCCATGTTTACGGTCTTGATTTTTCGTAGCCCATAAATTAGGAAAAATGGTGCATGGGCCTTTTTTCCATCTCGAACTACGTTCCTTTATCTACGTGGTTGTTATCTTGTTCCAAGCTTTCAGAGTATCCGTGCACCCTCTTCCTTTCTACTAGGTGTAAAAACAAACAAGTAACAGAAGAAATCAAAAGACAAATGTTTTAGTACATATATGTAATTTAAGTTCAACATTCAAAGATAACTGATCAAGTTTATGATACAGTAGGAGAAGTATTAAAAAGCAGAACAGATATCTGTCTGATAAAATGTTGACAACATGTGTTTTATCTCTCTGGAACTAATTGAAACATATATCATGTACATATAAAAGAGAGTTTTTGGGAATTTGAATATTTAAGAAAAAATAAAAATAAAAAATATATTTTTGATACAAGGTTGTCTTGTTGTGGACATACTAGGAACATATTTAAGTTAATTTGGAGCATTGTGATTTGTACCTATATGATGTTTTAATCTACCTTGGCCAAGTGTTTTTCAAACAATTGTATTTCCCTGTCCTGGCTGTGTAACTAAGATTCATGGGCCCCGTTCTTTAAAGCACTGTTTTGCTGCCCTGAGTGACCCAAGTAAACTTCTGACAGCTGGCCTGCCATTGCAGACTGCAGGAGCAGTGCAACTTGCTTGAACTCAACTCTTCCCAGACCATGAGTGGCAGGGTCAATGCACTGCCTTTAGTATATATCAGTCAGTATATTAGAGGTGTGGGCATATAAGTGCAAGCGTATATGTCCCTATGATGTCCTTTACCATTAAAAGGGACTATAAGTGATCAACAGTCCATAGGATAACATGGGGTGACACCCGAGTTTGGCAGCTTCATTATGGTACTGCCTAAATATGTCATGTAGTATCAAACAATGTGCCTTCTCACCCCTTACATGAACCGTGTGTTGAGGGTGATGTGGCATGCACCCAGGTGGATTCTTTAAAGGTTGACCACCTGGTTGCCACAGTTTCTCTCTGCTCTAGCTGGCAGTTCATGCTTGCTGCCACCAAGACAGTATTCTGACCTCCTGCCAGGCAGTGTGAACACTCCCAGGAGTCAGGAACACAGGCCTGAGCAGGAAGGAGGTCATACCAACCCCCTTTCAGGATGGCTACTGAAGAAGCACAGCATGGTAGGGAGCTTTAAAAGCAGCACCACCTCTGATATACATCAGGGTTGATTCCTAGAAGAGGAAACAACCCTCCTCCTGCCCCAAGCACAGTTGCACTTGGGCAAGTGGGAAATATGTTAGTCAAGGAGATATACATGCTCAGAGGGCTAGCCACATCCCTAGGGTGGACAGACCGGTCTGTACACTGAAAGAAGGCTTCTGCTATTTTTAGATGCGGCAGAATAGAGAATTATGGGTAGAGAAGGGACCTACACGCCAGGTGTAGTCACCTCAGGAGTGGATTAGCTGCTGGGGCAATCAGCCCAATGGCCACTTGCACCCACATCCCTAACACCACTAAATCTAGGATTTAAGGACCACCCCTGACACCAGAAATTCTGTTCTAAACAACCTGCAACAAAGAAGACACAGAATAGACCCATGTCTGCAATGCCAGGACTTGCAAAATGCAAAAGAGGGTTACTCTGCACCTGTGGCAATGCTCCTGGAACTGCCTGGCTGAGTCTAGTCCTAGGCTAACTCTTGGTTCGCCTAGGCAGAGGGACTCCTGTGGAAGCATGAAGCTCCCTCAGACTTCCCTGAGCTAGTGGCACTAGTTCCCTGAAATTGCAGGTAAAACAATGCTCTAGATCAGAGGAATCGCTGGCCATCAAGCCCTCCATGGGATTTCCTAAATCCAGATGGTCCAGTGCATTGCAGGAACTATAGTCCTACCTTCCACGAAGTTACAGGCAGCTACTATGTTCCCCGGGACCACTAGACATCGAAGTACTGTTTCACAAGGATTACTGCTGTGAAGGCTTGTTGGGTGCCTGTGCGACAACCAATCCCTTCACTTGACACTGCACCTAGAGGGAACTTCATCCGATCTTTGACTGATGTCAGCAACCAACCTGCTGTTTTGTTTTTACTTCTTGTTTCCCTGTAGCACTATGTAAGCTGTAAAAGCAGCTCTCCTGCGGCACCCGGTCAGTTAGAGAAATTCTGTACCCGCGCTCAAAAGGCCAGGTAAAATTGAATTGACTGTCATTGCCTGGTCCTGGAACCAGCATCACCTTTTCCCTGAAAGGTACCACACAACTCGACCTGCAAGTGAGCGATGTTTTTTTTTTCCCATTGACTTCAATGTTACATTTTTGGTGCATTATTTTACACTAATTTCATATTGCTTATAAAATCTATAACTCCAGTTATATTTATGCTATTTTGCTCATTTTGGTGTCTAAATTAGGATGAAAATGCACACTATTTTTATAAATTGGTGTTGGATTTCTCGCAAGTCATGTCAATTACTTATTGTACATTTTGGTACTCTGAAATGCTTAACACATTCCTCTAATAAAGCCTGACTGCTCTTTGCTACACTACCAGGACTAACTACGGATTTATTAGTGTGAATCCAAGGACCATCTCTGGGGTGTGTGACATTATTGCATGGTGAAATCTAACCAGCATCACCAGTTAATACTCCACCTTCTTACAGCCATGCATTGTAGTGAAAGATCGTATCACCGAATATTGACTCCACCAACAGAAGTGTCGAGAGGAATTCATATGATAAGTGATAAATATTACATACCTCATTTCTTTGACCACAGAAGGACAGCCTTGTTACACGGGTATGCAGGTGGCATTCAAGCGTATGTGCAGACCCTATTGAGCTATTTACCAGCTAGCTCACCTCATGAAGCTATTATATTGTCTAAACGTAATTGAAAACCTGTCAGTTAAAACTGAAACAATGCCTTAGGATCATACACATATGGATCGACCCCCTGTTGGGCCGTCATTTGTTTCTGGGAATGTGTGTTTTCCCTCTGAGGGAGGGGTGCAGTCATGGCCCTCAGGGAAGACACACATTCCCGAAAACAAAATACAAGAAATGTTGATGGTAATTGGGCCTGAAGATAAGGGGCGACGCCCTTTATGATTTATTTTTTTAATATAAATGTTTTTCCTCTGGTTGGGCAATTGTGCCCTCCTCCGGGAAAATACACATATATAAAAAAAAGTCATACCATCTGTGGTGATATTAGAAAGCCTAAGATGTGCCAACATGTTTGCATGTAGCGGTACACCCTGTAAAAGGTTGACTAGTCATCTTTTAGTTATTTATTTTTGTAATTAGTTGCCATACTGATGATAAAGTAGTGAAACCTTTGCTCAGGCAGTATTATCATATTTTCAGTTAATAAAATAACAATGTAATACTATCAGAAAATGTGCTGCATAGTGCAAAATAATTTCCAATTCCTTTCTAGATAGTTTCAACAACTTGATTGCAGATGATGCTATGGCATGACACAATGGAACAGTGTGCTTTTCCAGCATAATCTATTTACCTCTACGGGACTGTCTAAGTAACCGAGCGGCCAGTTTTGCATTGTCAGCTTTGTCTAGGAATCCTCTTGTATGTGTAAGTGTGACCATTTTCTCCAAACAATGCAAAGGTATACTTCTCCTAAATAATTTGTTTACCCCACCAGAACTGTTCAACTATCTAAGCAACTTAGTATACATTATAGTCTCGTTCTTGAATTATTCTTGCATGTATTGCTCACAAGATACCTTATGGAAGGCTCCAAGATTCCACTGTTTCTAGGTAACTTTAGTCAATACGACTTTTGTTCTGATTAGACCCAAAGACTAACTGCAGGCAGAAATGTCGACATAGCCTCCCTAAGTTGCTCTCAAGACATGCTATGATTCACCAGGAGATACCATATATGAACAAACAACTCTGTTTATGTATGGTGTAAAATCCTATGCAATTTGGGATTTGTTTGGTGTTTTGTTCTATGTTGTATATATAGTTGTTCACTGTCTGAACACTCTGTAGTCTTCGCTAATTTGGATGCATTCTGAAATGTAAATTGTTCTTATTCTAAAGATGTGAAAACAATCATCATACAAGATAATGTGTCTTGTACCCTTTTTCAATGACATTTGTTACTAATTGAGTTTTCACACTTTCAAGGCAAATGTAGTGTTGGTAAATGAGTCAGACAGGACATTTGTTTGGCTGTATTCCCCAGCATGTTTGACTTAGTTTCAAATATAGATATGCTCACTGACTTTGAGGAATGTAGGCCATAGAGGCATTCTTAAACACACCCAACGTGCATCCACAAACTGGAAGGAGTTGGATTTTGTATAGTCAGTGTGATGAAGGTGCATGAAAGAAACGTTTTCTTGAACTTCAAGTAGCTAGGGATGGAAAGCATTAGTATAAATTCACTTGACAAGTATTTAAAATGAATAAAGCCTTGAACGAGGACAGAGACATGAACAGGTAGGAAACACTCAGGCTAGGTGTGATATCACAGGGATAATGCATGGCTAGAAAGCAGATAGTCAAGGTAAAACAGATACAAATACCATCACTTCATTTTCACATATGGATTGAAATCTATTGGCACATCACTCACCGGATACTGAATTACTCGCTGACTCAACTAAGCAGACAACTCCAAACCATGCTGAATGCAACAGGCACCCTCCTCCCTCAACTTCACAACAGGCACACACCCTGCTCCTCAAACAGATTTACTGACTACACATCCACAGCTCTTTTCAAACTCCTGAAACACACATTTAAACCCCTACAGAGCACCGGTCCAGCATTCTTCAGTACTGCTTCAGATTTCAGAAACCTGCAAGATACCTTTGCTCAGCAAAGGCAGCACCAGAACAAAGAGAATATACTAATTAGCTCCAGAAAGGCCAGATTGACCTGACTCTAATGTTATTCTTGACCTGCTAATGAAATCTTGGTGTAATGACATAACATGGAATGTTGGGAGTTAAATAGACACAGTTGGCTGGGCTCAGCAGCATGCTGGTTGCTCCTGGTGGGGTCTTGATATGGACTATCCTGAATATATCTCTCTAAACCACTTCTATCTGCCTGGATTTGATCTCTATAGCTTTTTGCGACAATCCTGAAACAAACCTGCGTCTTTCACCTCATCAAACTTCAAGCCAACTCAAGTTGAGCTAAAGCAACTGGCATCTCTGACCCCACCACTGACCTCCACATCGGTCACTCACAAATGTCTCCAAGTGAGTTTCTGTGTGTCTGGGGAAGTGCTACTTCACTAGCTGCCCTTTCAGTTGTGGGCACCTGCTTCCCATCTTCTCTACATGTTTCTGCTTTGGCCTTCTGTTAGGGCAAGCCTGCCATTCAACTACATCTGCATTCTGTGCTGTGCCTTCAGTGAGGGTAAGCCTGTATTAATGTCTTCAGTGCCACAAATTGTAGTCTACACTGTCTGGTGAGGAAATGTGCTGTTTCATGTGTACGCTACTCAATAGCAAGGGGAGCTTAGAGGGGAGTTATGGGTACTGATAGGGAAAAGCCCTCCACTCAGTGAAATCAGTGAAATCAATCCAAAAGAAATCCCTGTACCCAGGACACTAGGTATTAATTATCTAACGGGGTTCCTGGGACGATACAACGTTCCTGAATCAAGTTGGTACGGTTGAAATTACAACCGACAACCAGGCGGAGAACTGCCTTTTCAGCTGGTACGAAGGAGCATAGCTGAATTAGGCTTCCTGTTTTAAAGATGTCGGAAGTGGGTGCAGCAACAGAGTACTAACCCTGATGAATCTGCCATAAAGTTTATTGGGCAGTGAAACATGTCGGTTGCAGATAGTGGTATGCGACATTAAGCTACCAGCCTTTTTACTTCAACTGTGCATACCTCAGTCAGTAATAAAGTAGTTTTAGAGGTTTGACTGTTGATTTTATACTCACTCTGTTTTGTTTGTTTAAGGAGTCACGCTCTAAGCTCCTTGCTTTGCACCGTCTCTTCACTCTTATCTTTTTTCACTTGTTCACTAAACTCTGGAATAGGAATGGTCAACCATGATGAGAAAGGGGCCAAGTCTCTGGTAAACATCTGACCAGATCGCCCCGAGGGTGTTCGCCCGTGAGGTGCCTTCCTCTCCGCCACACATTTTTTCTGGATTAATGGGTGTTTGTGTGGATATATGTATGGTCCTATGTAGGGCTGACATTTTTTAGGTCGCGCCGAGTTGAAAACATATTGAACCCCCAATAATTAGTAGTATTTACAAACCATTTTGTTTGTTTGGGACAGTAGGGCATTATAGACAATGAACACCTTAACATATAAATAAGAATAGGTGTTGTCCGGAATTTTACGATTGAGAATTCAGGCGGACAATGGTCTCATGCCCGTTAGATAATTAATAACTAGTGTCCTGGGTACAGGGATTTCTTTTGGATTGATTTCATGTGTACGCTAGGCGCTAGCCAAGCTTTGAAGGAGACGATTTCTATTCCAGTCCCACTTGAAGTGTCCTGCACTATTTTACAAGTCGGCGCTTTCTATTGTTGCTGTGCCTTCAAGTTGGGACTGCGTCTCCCTTAAGTGGAATTTACTTGCGTATCCCTGGACATATTGTACAGCCTGTCATGTTCAAGTGTGTTGGAAAGGAACCAAGAGTGTTGGAGAGGCAGTGACTGCCAGAGTTGTCTTTTAACGGAGCCCTGGACTTTATTACATTCTAGATGTAAAAAAATATTTTGCTTTCCTTCCCTTTACGTACTCTTGAATATGTTAATTAGGTATTTTTTTGAACGTCAGTTGTTGCTTTTGGCTCCGCTCCCCGTACGAGAGATCCATTTGTAGAAATTTAGAGATGCTGTGCGCTCTAATCATTCTTAGGCAGGTGACACACTTTCCCTTCCTGTGGAGGGTTCTATTTTCAATACATTTGGTAATGTTCGGAATGGAGACCGTTACTTGAGAGGTGGTAAAAATGTGGTCAAACTTTTCTTGCATTTGTGAAGGTTGTGGATGTATCAACTGTCAACATGTCTCGGCACATGTGTTTACCGAGGTTTTTTGTGGTGTGGTTGTGTGAAATTTGGTTGATGACTGGTTGAGAGTATGTTTTGAATGGGGATTCTGTCCTGTGGCACATGAATGAGATAGGCCCTTACATGGCTGTGATATGTTGTTTTGAGTGCACTGATCTGTTTGATTGGGCCCATGGCCGGCGTAGGAATGTCTTTTGTTTAGTGCGTTAATGGTAGTATTGGTTTTCAGTATTCAGATACTTTGATGAGTATTTGTGCTTTGAAGCTAGCTTTTCTGCAGGAGCTAAAAAAAACTACCAGTGAACGTGGTGGATTAACTTAAAAAAATTTGCACCAGATTTATATGTGTGGTGGTAAGGATACTCCATCACAATGGCAACAGAGTATCTTTACTGTGAAAATAATGGCCTGACCGATCAATATATATGCTAATGGACCATTGGTGTAACCATGGGGAAGACTACTCCATCTATGGCACAGTTGCACTCCTATAAACAAACAACAGAAGAGTGATTCCAGAAGTGGGCTTACATGAGGAGTCACACCTGTTTTTTTTAAAAGAACCCTCACTCACCAACCTAGTTAATCATTGGATTCCCACGCAAAGGGCCGAATGCCTCTCAGTATGCTTCAACGCCTAATTACAGCGGAGCAGGTTTTTTGGAACAGTGCAGACCGTGAAAGTGACTTATCCCAAATTGATTTTATTGGTGGAGAGGTAAAGCAAGATTTAAAAAATTGTGATAGTAAATGTAAAAACCAGTTAGACTGACCAGGCACATCCTGATCTGAAAGTGTAATAGCCTCCGTTTGCAAGTAGCAAGGCTTTCTTCAGGACCAGGATTGTCACAGGGTATGCACACGCTAAGTCGCACCCCCACCTGTGACAAATGAGTACTGTGAAACGTACAGCTTTGGTGGGCCTTCAGCAAGGTATGAAAGCAAGAATTTTATAGATCGTAGATAATTCCTACACCATAGATCCTAGCAGGGGCGGTGGTCTATAGTCACACGTACGCCAAGACCAGTCGTCCGCTTGGCAGCTGGTAGTTCCACAATCCCAGGACCCTGGGGTCTTGGCGTACATGTAACTAGAGACCACAATATTCTTGCTTTTAGACCTTGCTGTGCATACCCAAGAGGTATTCAGCCCCTCTGGTGGGAACCCAATGATGAAGCATGTCACCAACTAGGATGGTGAGTGAGGGTTCTTTTAAAAAACAGATGTGACTCCGCATGTAAGCCCACTTCTGGATTCACTCTTCTGTTGTTTGTTTATACTTTATAAGGGGACTAAGAGTGCCTCCACTATCATTCCCTTTCTCTATTTTTGTTCTATATAAGGTTACAATCCTCCCATGTGCCGACTGAGAAAGGGCCATCTGCGGCAGTCCTCTTTGTGCCCCTCACCTAATTTTGATTTGCTGGCAAACAGACCAGTTTTCACTGTCCGTCGCTACCTGGAAAACCATGGTGGTAAGGGGCAGTGATAACAGTCTTTTACCCCCCTTGCCACGGCAGATAACTCCCTTGCTGAGAGGGTCATTTTTTGTTTTTACAAAAAGATAATCTGCTTCTGGATATTGTTTTTGAAAATTAAAAAGAAACATTAACGGACAGCTCCATCATGTTGATAGAGTATTGCATCAAACATAAAAAGGCATTGACAGTCATCCCTCAGCCCAACGCTGTTCAACATCTACATGGCACCGCTCACCCACGTCGCCCGACTACATGACCTCAATGTCATCTCCTATGCCGATGACACCCAGCTGATCCTCTCCCTCACCAAAGACCGCACACCACCAAAATCAACCTCCATGAGGGAATGAAAGCTGTCGCCTACTGGATGAGAAACAGCCGACTGAAGCTGAACTCGGACAAGACAGAGGTACTTATCCTCTGATCTACCCCCTCTGCCTGGGATAACTCCTGGTGGCCGACCGCACTAGAAACTGCTCCAACGCCCACCGACCACGTACGCAACCTAGGGGTCATCCTCAACTCCACCCTCTCCATGACAAAACAGGTCAACGCCGTCTCTTCCACCTGCTTCAACACCCTCCGCATACTCCACAGGATCTACAAGTGGATCCCCACTGAAACAAGAAGGACGGTCACCCAGGCCCTCGTCAGCAGCAGACTGGACTACGGAAACACCCTCTACGCGGGAGCCTCGGCCAAACTCCTGAAACTGCTCTAACGCATCCAGATGCCTCCGCACACCTGATCCTCAACATCCCTTGCCGCAGCCACATCACACCCCATGTGAGAGACCTGCACTGGCTCCCCGTCAACATGAGGATAACCTTCAAGCTCCTCACCCACGCACACAAGGCACTCCACAACACTGGACCAGCATACCTCAACAGCTGACTCAGCTTGTACACCCCAGCCTGCCAACTCTGCTCCACCGACCGCTCCCTCGCCACTGCCACCCGCATCTGAAGATTGACTGCCGGCGGCAGATCATTCTCCCACCTCGCCGCCAAGACATGGAACACCCTTCCCAACCTACTCACCTTCAGATGACTCCTCAAGACCTGGCTCTTCAAACAGTAGCAGAATTCCACCACTTCTTAGCGCCTGAAACCCGCACGGGTAGTAGTGCACTTTACAAATGCTCTGATTCATTGATTGATTTGACAGTAACTGCTCCTTTTTTTTTTAAATGAGCGCCAGCTTGGCTGTCATTTCTAAATTTGGCGAGTGGAGTAGTCTCAGCATGGCAGGCATTAAGTCAACAACAACAACACTTTATTTAGCTTTTTTTTAAAAACATAAAAGTCAAGTTTACAATTATCCAAGAAACACCATAACTGTGGAATCTCTGTTGTAAGATATACTGCTTCAATAAAATACACAAAGTTAAAAATGCGAGTAAATACAGAATAAAAAAGGCAAACCAGAATAATCTCACATCCTTATACCTAATACGCCCTCAATAAATAATCGCCGCTAGATCTAAATGCGGAATTTAAAAAACCTAAGAACATGCAATACCATACTCCCTGATAGCATTGATAACAAATAAAAGCAGGGTGCACTTGTCTAAAATGTACCTTTTTTAGAAGAGCTATTACATAGGTCTTCCTTGGCACCTCATAATAAGAACATAGACTTACAGTAGCAGCCACAGGACAACAAAATCTCACCTTTGTTTCATCCATTTGGGTGGGCGAGAACAACATGGAATAAATCAAAGCGATCCAGGTCAGTAAAAAATGGTTGTGAGCTGGGGAGTCCTAATTGATAATTGATTAAGAACGGTGATGGATTAAACCCAGATACGTTGACTGGGGTTGAGTGTTTGTATTGTCAACGCTCCGTCCATCACCACCTTTGGTTTTTCTTTGTTCGCCCTAAGTTGGCAGGGTATGCTCAGATGTGAGTGCCTTGCTCACTTTGCCACTGGAGTCAAGCAAGCCCGGCTGAAGACGGCTGTAATGCCAGAAACTGGTCCTGGGAAGCTTGATTCCGGTCCAGGGAAGACATGGCTTGGCAGTTCGGGCGGGACTGTTCCCATGAGGTACAGGGTCAGACTGATTTGCATATGGCCATGTCTAAACTGGGGTGGCGGAGTGAGCGAAAGAACGGTGATGGATTAAACCCAGATCAGTTGACTGGGGGTGAGTGTTTGTATTGTCAATTCTCCGTCCATCACCACCTTTGGTTTTTCTTTGTTCGCCCTAAGTTGGCAGGGTATGCTCAGACGTGAGTCCCTTGCTCACTTTGCCTCTGGAGTCAAGCAAGCTCAGCTGAAGACGGCTGTAATGCCAGAAACCGGTCCTGGGAAGCTTGATTCCGGTCCAGGGAAGACATGGCTTGGCAGTTCGGGCTGGACTGTTCCCATGAGGCAGAGGGTCAGACTGATTTGCATATGGCCATATCTGAAGTGGGGTGGCGGAGTGAGCTAAAGAACGGTGATGGATTAAACCCAGATCAGTTGACTGGGCGTGAGTGTTTGTATTGCCAACGCTCCATCCATCACCACCTTTGGTTTTTCTTTGTTCGCCCTAAGTTGGCAGGGTATGCTCAGACGTGAGTCCCTTGCTCACTTTGCCACTGGAGTCAAGCAAGCCCGGCTGAAGGCGGCTGTAATGCCTGAAACCGGTCCTGGGAAGCTTGATTCCGGTCCAGGGAAGACATGGCTTGGCAGTTCGGGCTGGACTGTTCCCATGAGGCACAGGGTCAGACTGATTTGCGTATGGCCATGTCTAAATTGGGGTGGCGGAGTGAGCTAAAGAACGGTGATGGATTAAGCCCAGATCAGTTGAGTAGGGTTGAGTGTTTGTATTGTCAACGCTCCGTCCATCACCACCTTTGGTTTTTCCTAATTGATATGGTTCCATAGATTTAACAGGTTTCAATATGATAGATCTACATGCGCGGGGCTTCCTTAGCTCACACTCGTCCCTATCTGCCACCGCTGTCTAACAAATGCCTCCTTGACCCAGACCAGGTCCTTCCTGATGATTGATTCCGGACTGCTAAAGAGGTCATCTCTTCCCAGATTCCTCAAGCCCTCCCATGTATCTTTCATCCAAGGTATACATTTAACATGGTCAAAGGTTTACAGTCCATTAGGCTCTCTTTGTTTAAAACAGTCCTGTTACCTAACCAAATTTTGATCCAGAGGACAGGAGGTGAAATGGCAACAGGTCAGAAAGTTAGTCCATGCCCAGCTCTTAATGAACTATGAAAGCTGAGGTGCCCTAGGGTATGCTTAAGAGCAGTCTCAAGAAGTAATTTTCTACAATTTGAAGCTCTTTGTGAGTATTATAACCATAGATTTCGCTACTGTGTGCCACCAGTGCAATACACTTGGCACTGTAGATCTACAGGAGTGTTCCTATCTGTTTTCTACCCAAATAGGAGGAAAAGTTGGAAATAGCAGCGTTAGCCAATAAAAGTTCCCCTTTGCTTTCTGCTTTTTAACAGTCCCCATTTAACTTTGTATCCAGTGTGACCCCCAATTAAGACAAATCACTGGTCTTTGGAACTAAAGTTGATCCAACCTTAAAATTAAAAAACTTTTTTTCACTATGTCCCACCTGCATCACATATGACTTACTTATTAACCAACAGGTCCTGATATTCCATAAATATCGCGAAGGAGATAAACAGAGTTTGCAGCCCCCTTGCGGTCCGGGCCATAAGGACGGTGTTGTCAGCATAAACAGTTGAATATGAGGAAATTAGCTGTATTTAAAATGGTGCAGAGAAAAGCAATGTGCGGTTTGAGGAGAAAGTAAGAATCATCCGCTTCAATATTTCAGTCTAAATTAACTTGACCATCAGGTGTTTTTGTCGAGATTCCTAAAGAGTGCTTCCCATTGCAATGCACAGGCAGTGAAATGAAGTGCCCAATGAAGGTGCAAAAAGGGTTTCATGTCACATCAGATTCAACTATGTATGTGGCAACATCTCAGAGTTCCTATTTATCACATACTTAACCAAAACTATCCTCACATCTCAGTAAGGACATATCCAAATTGACTATTACATACAGTTTCTTCTTAGTCTCACATAACACAAATATTTCTTATTTGATAAATGTTTGCCTGCCTAGGGACTACCGCTGGGGAGAGGACTTCAGCTTTCATCTCCCCTTGCCACCACTTCCTGCTTTCTGGTTGACGCACTTAAAGCACGCGGGGACCAGCACTCCTTGTAACGGTTTGCCTGGCTAAGGGGGGGGGGGGAGCCATGCACTGCCATTGAGCACCTGCTGGGGAGAGTACTTCAACTCCCATCTCCCCCTGCACCATTTCCTGCTTCCTGCCTGACGCACTTATATGTGCGCAGCGGACCCACACTCTTGTAAAGGTTTGCCTGCCTAAGGAGGGGAGAGCCGTGCACTGCCATCGAGCACTGCTGGGGAGAGGAATTCAACTCCCACCCCCCGCCACCATTTCCTGCTTCCTGGTTGTCGTGCTTAAAAGCAAGTGGCGGACCCGCAGCGCCTTGCCCGTCGAAGCCCGGGCCGCCCATTGCCTGGGCGTGGCCCGTCCCAGCCTGGAGGATGCTGGGCTGGCCAACCCCACAATTTTCATTTTGATATCTGGCCTGCCCTGTGCCGTCTGAAACCTGGTCACCGATGGGTAAGAAGAAGTCTTCTATTGCATCTTCCTCAGGGCTGTCTACATGAAAACATGCACCCGGGACCCAATAGATATATGATGGTAGACCATAGAAAAGTTGCCATTCATCATTTTTATCATGATGCACAGGGAAACATTTTAAACAGCATGTTAACGAAGTGGCAACTCAACTTACAAAACAAAGCATTTCCACAAACGTGGCAATTTTTCCCTACTTTTCAAAATGCCAAATATTCATCCATGTTAGATTATATTATTCCCTTTGATTTTCTTAGTTCAAGTCTAAAATCACAGACACATTTTACTGAATTTAGTGACCACGCCATGCTTCCCTGCGCTATAACATGGCTGGATTCTAAAATGTGTAACATAACCAGAGTCCCTAAACCGATTTTAGCTAGAAATAATGGTTTTATATTAAAATGGGACAAGGCTGATGCAGCCACTCTCTTCACAAGTTTTATTGTGTCTAACCGGGAGGATTTTAATCCTTGCTTTGATCCTATTACAAATCAAGTGCTGGTAGTCGAAGCGTTTTGTAAACTACTGTATTACTTCAAATCATAGTTGTTTCATCAGATACCTTCTAGAGATAGCGTGACGTATAGGTGCTTTGATAAGAGTTGTTCCCTGGTCTCTGCAAACCTACGTAAGACCCTCCAAACTTCTCCCAGAAACAAAGAGGAGTTATGCATGCTAAGGAAAATTTACAAATTAAAAAGGGAAAGTAGGTTGAGGCATCTTAAATCGGAGGCCTGGGGCAGCTTAAAAAAAAATTTGCAGCCTTCCGCGATAGCACCGCTTTCTGGAAGATAATTAAAGCACCTTTTTGAAAGGCAATGGTGGACCTTCTCTAGAGGTACATATTGACAAAGATTCCTGGATTCGATATTTCAAGAAATCGCCAAGAAAACATGGGACACTCCAAGTGCTGATGCCCCTGCACAGAGGCTCCTAACTGTCTCTCTTTTGGTTTGAGGAAATCAAATTGGCTCTTTTACCATCCCCAACAAGGAAAGCTCTGGGGCCGGACGGGCTCCCTATGGATATCTTTCTGGCTGATATTCCTTTTTGGTCACCTATTTTAACAATGGTGTTTAAGGCGATAGCTAAGACTGGTCCTCCTCCAACATGGAAATACTCTGTCATAATCCCAATCTATAAAAAAGGGGACGCCTCTATGCTAGCAAATTACCATCCCAATTCCTTGCTCGATAGTACTGCCAAACTTATGGGCAGGCTTCTGTTAAACAAACTGGAAGCATGGGCAAAAGAAGAGAGAATCTTTACGGAAGTGCATACAGGTTTAGGCAGGGTAGGAGCACCGTTGATCAGTGTCTTCATTTGTCACTCGTCGTAGGTAAATATGCTACAGTAAAAAATGCCAGCTTATATATGGCTGTCATGGACCTGTCAAATGCCTTCGACTGCATGGTGGACAATAAACTCTGGCCCATTGTGAAGGATATGGGAGTAGATAACACCATTATTAACTTTATTAGAGAGCTCTATAAGGATGACACCACTTTGGTGCGCTTTGGAGTGCATGGCGAATGCACTAAACCTTTTAACATTGAAAGGGGCGTTAGAGAAGGATGTGTTTTGGCCCCCTTTCTGTTTGCTTTTTATACTAACAATCTAAATGATGCTTTGATTGATAACTGGAAAGACACTCCCCTCCCCATTCTCCTCCACGCAGATGATGCTGTCTTACTGGCATGGACTTTCATGGCCCTTAAAAACCTGATTGGACAATATACAGTCTTTATGCGCGACTTGGACTTAAATGTAAAGAAAGTAACAACTTTCATCATGGCAATGGGAGGGGATAAAAAGAAGACAATGAGGTATCACTCAGAGAGAGATAAGATTGAGCGGGTAGAATATTTTAATTATTTAGGGATAGTCTTTG
This sequence comes from Lissotriton vulgaris, assembly GCF_964263255.1. Classification (NCBI taxonomy): domain Eukaryota; kingdom Metazoa; phylum Chordata; class Amphibia; order Caudata; family Salamandridae; genus Lissotriton; species Lissotriton vulgaris. The sequence goes on from NC_141700.1 coordinate 338,278,645, forward strand.
ATGTCAAACAAAATTGGAAGTCGAGCAAACCTAATGGCCCAATGTATTGCCTATGTTTTTAGATTTTCCAAAAAACTGGGTTGTAAGCCAATAGTAGAAATGTTAAGAATGCATTGGGTCAAAACTTTACCAATTGCCACATACGGGGCAGCAATTTGGGGGATAACTGACATGACATCACTTCAAGTCCTAGAGGACAAATTTATTAAAAGGTTGCTGTCAACTCACTTACTTGTAACAATTTTGTTGCACATGAGGAAGCCAATATGCCATTAAATTTGCGCCACTTTCTCGTTGGCTATCAGTTTGATAAAGGGGCACAGTGGGTCTAAACCAGACAATCCTGAATGATAGCCTGGATCTGGACCATTTCAATAAAATACTTTGGCTAGCTTATGTCATGAAACATTTTACTATTTCAGGACTTGCCTTTTTATATGATACACCAACCCTCTGTGAACATTTTCCTAAATCCAGATTAAAGGATATTTATCTACAGAAAGTGACTCATGGTAGGTGGAAATGTCATAGAGAGAAACATTCCGTAAAATTGTATGACAACATACCGCAGATATTCAACCACTCTCTCTCTTATCTAGGGTTTGTTGAGAATAAGTAGCATCGTTTTATCTTGATGAGATTTCAACTGAATTTTATCCCATTAATGCTGGGTCACCCTAAAAATACATTCTCTGTAAGCAATCTGCCGTCTTGCCAGTGTAACAACAAGGCGCCCCAATTAACCTTCCACATTCAAGTCAAGTCAAGAGCACTTTATTTCGATTAATAAAAATCATAAAAGCGGTCACATAGTTATATTACACACAAAAGTATTAAAAGCATTAAAATATTGTCATGATTGACACACAGTATTATACATATAACATATATAAAATACATAAAATCCAATCTTGTTAATGAGCATATCCAAAGGTTAAAATTATCAACATTCTATTCTTCTACCCCCTGTACATGATAGAGAGAGGGAGATTTGTATTATTCCACTTTTAAAGAAATTCTCCCTGGGTTCATCAGGCTTAGCACTGCCTATATTTTATCAATTAGAAAAGCCATTAATTTGTTATGTACTTGCATCCTTTTTATTTGCTGCAATTATAACCCGTAAGGCTCACAGTACAACATCCATCACATCTTAAGACTACCGTTTTATTCAATGTAACTGTTTTAATACTCACGATTATTGTTAATGTTCTCATTTTAATTTGATGTTTTAAACCGACTGTCTCCTGTACTGTAGTCATCATTTTACTGGCTTTTTAAATGTAATGAAATGTTCTCTTGCTATCTATTGTATACTTTCTATGCATTTTTAAATGCAAAATAAAGTCGATTGATTGATTGATTGATTGATAAAAACATACTAACTAAGGTTGCCATCCCCAGAACTGTGGACTACACACCATTTTGGGGTCACATTGCAATTGTGGTGTCGGGACCACCGACCAGAGGTGGGTCGGTACGAGACCACAGCGGTTTTGGCGGGAGACAACTCCGACCAACATCGTACTCGAGCCCATAGTTGTGTTATCAAAATGGAACTACAGCATAGTCACTTGTTCAACGTGGTCACCTGGGTATTCACCTTTTTCTGATCCCAACGACTCTAGACACCATGAAATTTCTATTCACTACCACAGTGTTTGTACTCTTGTACTGTTAATTTGTTTACTTCCATTTGGTCTGCTTAATTTTCCTGTAATGCCATGGAATATGATGTAGAACATGCAGCAATAGCATGAGACATAAAATCACAAGTAGGCTGCAGTTTGTCTGTAAACCACAATTTTATATGGCAAAAATATATGGTTATAGGAACAGCACTGTGCCTTTTCCCGGCTGCAATTTATAACTACAGTAATATATGGAAAAAAAATGTGTCTTTCTCCTGTAGGAAAACTTATAGCTATATATTAATGTAATAACTCCTTTTTACCTTGTTTCCCGAATAGCTTTATGATTTACTAGCAGCCCGTCCCGACGTTGTCCGGGTATGAATTGCTGCCAGCCAGTAGTATATTGTTTTGTAGGATTTTGTTTTGATAGCATTTCTTATCTGTGACAGGCCTGTGAAACGCTCCGATTCACAGTGCACTGCTGATGCACTTAAGAGTTCGCGTTCAGTAGAGTGTGAACTCGAGTTTCCTTACTTTATTTTTCCTTGCAATACTATATAGCGTAAAACTCGACATGTCATGAGCACAATTTACATTACAGAAGAACACATTCATGTATGGTAGGCACAGGGAGACAAAGCGATTTGCCTGGAATCACAGGATGTTGAGCTGATGCCGAGATTCGAACGTAGCTCCCCAGCTCTAAAGTTCGCAATTCTAGAACTTGTGGCGGGAGGTGTGTCTAAAAGTGTATGTCGGTGCTGGCCATCAATGAGAGAAACCTGTGCATTTTTCGAATCGGTGGTGAAAAAATATGAGTATGTTGCTGGAGATGTGGGCCGCCGTGCCACCAATGTACTTACAGGGGGAGGGTAAACACCCAATATTACGCAACTTTCTTTCCGCATACCATCACTCCACATACTTTCATTACGAAAGTACCATGACTCCGCAATGCCATTATAACGCATGGCATTACATTTTATATGCTTTTACCGCGCATACACTTACAACGAAATTCGTTGTAAATGCATGAATGGTAAAAGCATGTTTTTTTTTAATGTTTGGATAAGGTAAGTATGGGTATAGGAGTATATGTTTTGGGGTACTGAGGTATATGTTTTGGGGTGTTTGGGTATTTTAAGGGTTCAGCTATAGTTTTGGGTTATGGGGTACAGGGGTAGTTTTAGGGTTTAGGATAGGTATGGGTTTTGGGGTACAGGGGTATTTTTAGTGTCAGGGCTAGGTTTGGGTTTTGGGGTATAGGGGTATTTTTAGGCTTCAGGGGTAGGTTTGGGTTTTGAGGTACAGGGGTATTTTAATGGTTCAGGGCTAGGTTTGGGTTTTGGGGTACAGGGGTATTTTTACGGTTCAGGACTAGGTTTGAGTTTTGGGGTACATGGGTATTTTAGGGTTCAGGGCTAGGTTTGGGTTTCGCGGTACTGGGTTATTTTTATGGTTCAGGGCTAGGTTTGGGATTTGGGGTACAGGGGTATTTTTAGGGTTCAGGTGTAGGTTTGGGTTTGGGGGTACAGGGGTATTTTAAGGGTTCAGGGCTAGGTTTGGGTTTTGGGGTACAGGGGTATTTTTAGGGTTATGGGGTAGGTTTGGGTTTTTGGGGTACAGGGGTATTTTTAGGGTTCAGGGGTAGGCTTGGGTTTTGAAGTACAGGGGTATTTATAGGGTTCAGGGCTAGGTTTGGGTTTTGGGGTACAGGGGTATTTTAGGGTTCAGGGGTAGGTTTGGGTTTTGGGGTACAGGGTTATTTTAGGGTTCAGGGCTAAGTTTGGGTTTTTGGGGTACAGGGGTATTTTTAGGGTACCGGGCTAGGTTTGGGTTTTGGGGTACAGGGGTATTTTTAGGGTTATGGGGTAGGTTTGGGGTTTGAGGTACATGGGTATTTATAGGGTTCAGGGCTAGGTTTGGGTTTTGGGGTACAGGGGTATTTTTAGGGTTTAGGGATAGGTTTGGGTTTTGGGGTACAGGGTATATTTATAGGGTTAAGATGGGTTAGTGTTTAAGGGTGTTGGGGTATTTTAAGGAGTAAGGGTGGGTTATGATTATGGGGTGCAGGGGTATTTAAAGGGAGCAGGGTGGACACCCGGAGCTGGAATGTACAGAACCTGGGAAGAAAAAACAATGAAATATTGGGCACAACGCTCGCTTTCTTTTCAGTAATCCCGCACCCCGCACATGCCCACAGCACACGATATGAGACATGACATGAAGGGCGGAACGTACCACACGCCCCTAGCATTTGTCACGCCCGCCAGCACATGCCCACAGCACAATGCAGACACGCCCACAAGGGACTACTTTGCTGGCACAGTTCTTTTACCTTTTAAATGTATATGGTGGGCGTCTGCATAGCCTATGTCCTTCTGCTGCAACTGCCCTTTCCAACGCTGTTTTGATTGGTGCTGTGGTTCCTGAGATCACCCGCCTCAAAGGTTTGGGCTCTCTCTTTATTATATTAGTATAGATATAGGAAGTGGGCACACCACATGTTTGGAATAGCATTCAAAAGTTAAACGTCCAAAAGCTGAATGCACTTTTGAGGTTAGATGGATTCTTCATGAACAGGCATAATTTTTTCAAAAGTAGTCAACATTATTTTCCACTTAGTTTTAAAAGTCAAATATAATGGTAAAATCAGCCTTTTGATACATTTATCAGAAAATTAACTTTATAAAGCTGTACTTTTTGCTGCCTCGGCCAAAATTGGTCTAGAACCAGTTTTGCCACTCACCCTCCCATCAAAGCTCGCTGGAATTAACAACCCTGATCATCCAAAGAGAACCGCTTGAGCTCTGGGCCCAGGAAGGCAGGGATGTTGTCAACAATTGTCCGCTTTCAGGGATTAATCATTTAAGAGGGGTACAGAAACAGCTATAGAACAAAGACCAGCCATCAATTTATATCATTTGCGTGGAGGACCTAAAGGTGGCTCAGACAGTATTCTGCCATTAATTCCCAGGCCCCTCTTAGACACTGTGGCTTCTGTCCCAAGAGGGGGAAAACAGTTCCTAGCATAGTGATGAAACATCATCTAAACATGGGAGTAGCTCAGGGGTATTCCACCAAAATATCAACTAATATATATAATGATACCCATATACATATTGTCAAAAATATCAATAACTCAAAAATATCATGGGGCAGAATGTAAAAGGTAAGAATATCCTCTTCCTGTGATATAACATTTTTAAATAGAGTAGTATATATTATTGCTCCCTTAAAATAGTTGCATTAAATATACTTTTTTTTTTAAATAATTGAACACATATGAGATATATCAATATCAGATATTAGTACTTTGGTATTAAATGTTTTAAAAGGAAGATATGCACTTTGCAATTTGATTTGTTTTTAATGTAAGTAGTATTGTTTAATTTAGGTTTTTAGGTTGGTACGTGGTTACAGTAGAAATTTGTTAAAAAATATAAATGATTGTTCTTATATTCTATTTAATTTTCTGTTAATTAAATAATAAATTGGTAATTATGTAATTTATTTATTTAAATATTTGTTCTTTTAAGTAATTAAGTTATGTTTATTTAATGTGTAATTTATAATGTTTTTAATTTAATGAATATTTTTTTATTAAATAGCTGGTTTTTGTGTTTGTACAGGTTAAGGGAAGGTAATATTTGTAAAAATAAATGATTGATTTTCTTTATTTTAAATGATTGTTTATTTTATTTATATATTAATTGATACTTAATTCTGTAATTGTTTCTAACTGTTAATTTAATGATCAGCACATTTAATAATAACATTTTACAAAATAGTTGTATATTTATTATTTATATTAATTTTAATTGTTGCATTTATTATTAAATGTATGTCAGGATTATTAGGGCGGCTTGCGGTCTAGGGCCCGCCCCACGCCACGTGCCATGTCCGCGGCACTTGTGTGGTAAGGCACATGGCTTTCCCTCAAAGAGATGGTGGTTTAATTGTGCTTGGTGATGTAATGTACTCCTTATGTTCCCTATAAGTCCCCCTTGTCCGCCTAATGAGTGAGATTTGGCATTCTACACATGTCCGCGAGATGCGTGAGGTTTGGCAACCTCAACGCGTCCGCGAGATGCGTGAGAAATGGCAAGCGGCCTTAACGCGTCCGCGAGATGCGTGGTATTTGGCAAGCGGTCGCGTCCGCGAGATGCGTAGGCATTTCCAATGGACGCGTGTAAGGCAAAATCACCGGGCGTGATCACGTCAATGTACGCGACCACGCCCAGACCCCTTTGCTCACTATTCTGGGGATTTCTATGGTGCAGCAGCTTCCTCCTGATGCTCTTACCTGGAAAAAGAGCTTTGGAAGGTTTTTTGGATCTTTTGCAGAGTTCGAGTAGGCGCCAGCAAAAGGATCGTTCTGGATTGGCGTCAACAGTTGAAGGTTGCTGAAAAGAAGCTTGGAGTAGCAGTTCTTTGTGGAATTTGGAGTTCAAGCAACCACGCACTTTTTTTCCAATGTATAAAGTAGGTCGTACTCTATAGGTAGGATCAGCCTAATTATTTGAAGTACCAATTTGGCGCTATTTATGTAAAAGGTTGGCACTATTTATGTAAAAGGTTGGTGCTATTTATGTAAAAGGTTGGCGCAATTTATGAAAAAGGAATAGAATGTTAAACCTTTGCTTTTAAGGAGTAATGTGTTCTTTGGAATGTTTTAGAACAACTTATTTTGCAGTGATTTCAATGTGAAAAGGCAAAAGAACTTATTTTGCTGTAGTTATTTGAAACGCCAAAAGGATATGTACAAGGTGCAAAGAATTAATACTGATGAAAAGAGAATATTTACAATGTGCAAAGAATTAGTACTGGTGTAAAGAGAATATTTACAAATTTCGCAAAGAGTTAATACTGATGTAAGAGGGTACTTACAACGCACAAAGTGCCATAGAGTTTTCTTATTGTTTAAAGGCTATTGAGTCTGAGAATACCAATTCACGGTAAAACTTGCTTTTGAAGACTTTTGAATATTTGTCTAAATAGTCTTTAGTTTTGAGAGTTATCATTGTTTATTATTTGCTGTAGAGTTTTCAGGAAGCAATAGGAAAAAACTTGCAGCACTAACTTTTCCTTTTCAGATCTCCCTCCCTGCAGTTCCTTTCCCAACACCCTTTTCCCCCCGCTTGATCACTTCAATATTCTGTGTATTTAATACAATCAGAATTGGAGGTATCGAGAGGTGGGCCCTTATATCAACTCGACAGATCCTGAGGAAGACTTTGTCTGACAGAATAGTGAGCCCACAAATTATTTTCCTCCCGATCTGTCTGAGTTGCTATAATGGCCACCTTAGATGATTTGATGGCGGTAATTGTAAAAATGCAAGCTGATTTAAATGAATCCATGAATGCAACTGCGTTATTGGCCGAAAAGGTGGAAAATATTCAACTTCAGAGTACACCACTTCCTGATGAGGTTCAGGATACCGGTACTAGGGCGTCCACTAATATTTCAGTCACTGTACCACCGCAAATTCCCTTAGCTTCTCCAGAACGTTTTTCTGGAGATCCTTCTAAAGTGCAAACCTTTTTAACCCAAATTGAGTTACATTATTCCTGCAGACCAACAGCTTTTCCTACTCCTCAATCCAGAATTGCGTTCCTTATATCCTATTTGTCTGGAGATGCCGCTAACTGGGCGGTCCCATTAGTCAGACAAGATAGTGCTTTATTATATAATTGGAGACGCTTTGTAGAGGAATTTGAAAAGGTGTTTGATAGACGAACTGTGACTTTATCTGCAGACAGGGAATTATTGCAGTTAAGACAAGGGAACAGAGATCTTATTTCTTATCTGTCTCATTTTAATAGACTGGTGGCCGAAACCTCTTGGCCCGAAGAAAAGAGAGCTGCTCTTTTTTATCAGGGTTTTAGAGATGAACTAAAGGATGTTCTTGCCCAAATTGATCCTCAACCAACAGCATGTTCGGATTTGATTAATTTGACCTTACGTCTTGATCATCGGCTCTCAGAAAGAAGGTCAGATAAAAGAAAGAGTGAGAAACCAAATTGGAAAAATGAACCTAGATCTCGAACTCAACTGACACACTCTGAATCCAGTTCTGAACCAATGGAGATCGGAACCCTTAGACAACCATTATCTAAGGAAGAAAAAGATAACAGACGTAAAAATGGACAATGTCTTTACTGTGGTCGCAAAGGACATTTTGTAAAAGATTGCATGATGAAACCAGAAACTAAATCTTCGAGTACAAACAAGGCGGCAATCCTTGAAAAAACAGATCAAGCGTCGGAAAACTAGTTTGCCCAAGATGTTTAGAAGGGGATCTCTTGGGTACCATCGCTTACCCTTCCATAAACTCTTGTGTGTCCAACTACAAAGCTCATTTCCGGTTGGCAGTGCAAATTCAAATAACTCTTAAAATTTGGCAAATGGAAGTTTTAATCGATTCTGGAGCTACAGGAAATTTTGTTGATCTAGAAACTGTACAGAGACTAAGTATCATTTGTGAGAAAAAAGAGACTCCAGAAATAGTTCAAGCAGTTGATGGGAAGGTTTTGTCCGGACGGCCAGTAACAATGCAAACTTCAAAGGTGGTTATGGTTTGTGAGGACTCAAGGAAACAAAGACATTTGGAAGAAGTGTAATTTGATGTGATTCAAGCTCCTCAATATGGGTTTATTCTTGGAATGCCTTGGCTCCGTTTGCATAACCCTCTAATCGACTGGCAAAAAAGAGAACTTGTATTTCTCTCAGATTTTTGTCAGTCATCTTGCTTAAAAACCTTGGAACCAATTGTGAGTAAAATAGCAACTGCGGAAGAAAAAGAGACAATTTTACCCAAATTTTACAGAGAATATCAAAAGGTGTTCAGTGAAGAGAAAGCAGCAAAACTTCCACCTCATCGAAGCTATGATTGTCAGATTGATCTCATGCCAGGATCTTGTGTACCAAATTGTAGAATTTACGCTTTATCGGAAAAGGAAAATCAACATTTGAGAGACTAACTAGATCAATATTTAGAAAATGGTTTTATCCGTCCTTCTAAGTCTCCAGCCGCCTCCCCTTTGTTTTTTATCCCAAAAGCGAATGGGGAATTAAGAACTTGCATCGACTATAGGGCGCTGAATAAAATAACTATCAAGAATAAATACCCGTTGCCGTTAATCCCTGTCCTTTTGGATCAAGTCAAAACAGCAGTGATTTATACCAAACTTGATCTTAGAGGAGCTTATCACTTGGTACGAATCAGGCAGGGAGACGAGTGGAAGACTGCATTTAAAACCCGATATGGTCTGTTTGAATACTTGGTAATGCCATTTGGCATTTGTAAAATTCTCATAGAACATCACTGAGAAAGAATTGGAAGGCTGCTGGGAGCCTTCCAATTCTTTCTCAGTGATGTTCTATGAGAATTTTTAGATCTGTTTGTTATCGTCTATATAGATGATATTTTAATCTACTCAAACTCTGTGGAAGAACATGAAGGTCATGTAAAACAAGTTCTAAAGACTCTACAAACACATAATTTGTATTGTAAACTAACGAAATGTGACTTTCATGTGTTTGAAGTAGAATTTTTAGGAGTGTTACTCACACCAACGGGTATGAAAATGACTGATCGAAAAATTCAAGCAGTAGCTGAATGGCCTATCCCAAATTCAGTTCGTGATGTACAATGTTTTTTGGGTTTTGCAAACTTTTATCGTCGATTTATTGATCACTTTTCTGCAGTGGAAGCTCCTATCACTAGATTGCTGAGAAAGAAGGTAAAGTTTGAATGGTCTTCCGAGGCTAATGATGCATTTCAGAAACTAAAGAAAGCTTTTACAGCAGCCCCAATTGTAATGCATCCAGATGTTAATGAACCTTTCATAATTGAAGCAGATGCTTCAGATGTGGCAATTGCAGCTATTCTTTCTCAAAGACATCCTAAAACTGGCCAAATGCACCCAGTGGCATACATGTCTCGGAAATTGAACTCAGCCGAACAGAACTATATTATCGCAGAAAAAGAACTACTTGCTATTCTAGAAGCATTCAAAGAATGGAGACACTATATAATGGGAGCAAAATTCACAGTAACTGTATGTACGGATCATAGAAATTTGCAATTCATGAGTTCTGCCAGAATGTTGACACCAAGGCAGCTAAGGTGGATGATGTTCTTTGCAGAATACGACTTCGTAGTAACTTATCGTCCAGGGCAAGACAATAAAAAAGCAGATGCTCTTTCTAGAAAAGACTCTTCTTTGCACAGGTTTGAAGGAGCTCCACAAGCAATCATAGACCCAGATAAAGTACTTTGTTTGTTATCAGCTGATCAATTCTTAGAAAAAAATCATGAAAACTTCTCTCCTTCTCAATGGAAAAAATGGGAGAATAAAGAGGAGAATCAAACTATCAAAGAGGGAATACCATTTCATGGAAGACAAATTTACCTCCCAACCGAGGAATTACAAAGAACTGTTTTCAGTTGGTTACACTCCCATCCAATGGCAGGACTTCCTGGTCCAAAAAAGACTGTAGAAAAAATACAAAGAATATTCTGGTGGCCAACTCTACAGAAAGATGTAACTCAAATGGCTCAAAATTGTGAAACTTGTGCAAGATTTAAAACGGATCATAGTAAACCAAAAGGTTTGTTACAAGTGCTACCCACACCAACCAGACCTTGGGAACATATCTCCTTAGACTTCATTACAAATCTCCCGCAAAACAACGAACATTCAGTTATCTTAGTAGTTGTAGACAGTTTGACGAAATATGCACATTTCATAGCTTGTAAACGATTGCCTACAGCAGGACAATTGGCACAAATCTTTCTAAAGAATATCGTGCGACTGCATGGTCTGCCTTCAGTACTGATATCGGACCGAGGTTCTCAGTTTTCATCCAAGTTCTGGCAACAATGGTGTCAGTGTCTACAGATTACGTCAAATATGTCAACCAGTCATCATCCACAAACGGATGGTCAAACCGAGCGATTAAATCAAACCTTGAAACAATATTTGAGATGTTATGTAACAGATTCCAAAGAGTCTTGGTTAGAATTAATGTGGTTTGCTGAAATAGCGTATAACTCCTCACCTCATTCATCCACAGGATCTTCTCCTTTTGAAGCTCTTTATGGATATCTACCAAAGACAATTCCTTTAAATTTTCCCAAAGAAGAGAGTAGTGCACCTGCAGTTCAAGAAACAGTACAACTCATGCAGACCATCCATCAGAAAATTCACAAACGATTGCTACAAAGTAAAGAGAAATACAAACAGCAGTATGATAAACATCATCGAGCAGGACCAGTGTATGTTTCTGGAGATAAGGTGTGGTTATCCACAAAGAACTTACAGTTTAAACACAAGAACATGTTTCGCCCCAAATTCATCGGTCCATATTCAATAATTCGTCAAATGAATCCAGTGACATATAAACTACAACTTCCCAGGAACTTGCAGATCCATCCTGTATTTCATACGTCTTTGTTAAAACCAGCTAGACAAGATGTAATTCCCAGACCAGCACCGATCCTGATTCAAGGCAATTGGGAATATGAGGTGCGGAAAATATTGGATTCTAATTGTAGGGGTACAAAACTATGGTATCTGGTTTCTTAGAAGGGTTACGGTTCCGAGAACGATTCTTGGGAACCGGCTGAACATATTCATGCCCCTCAATTATTACGCAGATTCCACCTCCTCCATCCTTTAAAGCCGGGCCCTAGACCGCTCTTGGGAGGGGGAGGTACTGTCAGGATCATTAGGGCGGCTTGCGGTCTAGGGCCCGCCCCACGCCACGTGCCATTTCCGCTGCACTTGTGTGGTAAGGTACATGGCTTTCCCTCAAAGAGATGGTGGTTTAATTGTGCTTGGTGATGTAATGCACTCCTTATGTTCCCTATAAGTCCCCCTTGTCCGCCTAATGAGTGAGATTTGGTATTCTACACATGTCCGCGAGATGCGTGAGGTTTGGCAACCTCAACGCGTCCGCGAGATGCGTGAGAAACGGCAAGCGGCCTTAACGCATCCGCGAGATGCGTGGTATTTGGCAAGCGGTCGCGTCCGCGAGATGCGTAGGCATTTCCAATGGACGCGTGTAAGGCAAAATCACCGGGCGTGATCACGTCAATGTACGCGACCACGCCCAGACCCCTTTGCTCACTATTCTGGGGATTTCTATGGTGCAGCAGCTTCCTCCTGATGCTCTTACCTGGAAAAAAAGCTTTGGAAGGTTTTTTGGATCTTTTGCAGAGTTCGAGTAGGCGCCAGCAAAAGGATCGTTCTGGATTGGCGTCAACAGTTGAAGGTTGCTGAAAAGAAGCTTGGAGTAGCAGTTCTTTGTGGATTTTGGAGTTCCAGCAACCACGCCCTTTTTTCCCAATGTATAGAGTAGGTCGTACTCTATAGGTAGGATCAGCCTAATTATTTGAAGTACCAATTTGGCGCTATTTATGTAAAAGGTTGGCGCTATTTATGTAAAAGGTTAGCGCAATTTATGAAAAAGGAATAGAAAGTTAAACCTTTGCTTTTAAGGAGTAATGTGTTCTTTGGAATGTTATAGAGCAACTTATTTTGCAGTGATTTCAATGTGAAAAGGCAAAAGAACTTATTTTGCTGTAGTTATTTGAAACGCCAAAAGGATATGTACAAGGTGCAAAGAATTAATACTGATGAAAAGGGAATATTTACAATGTGCAAAGAATTAGTACTGGTGTAAAGAGAATATTTACAAATTGCGCAAAGAGTTAATACTGATGTAAGAGGGTACTTACAACGCACAAAGTGCCATAGAGTTTTCTTATTGTTTAAAGGCTATTGAGTCTGAGAATACCAATTCACGGTAAAACTTGCTTTTGAAGACTTTTGAATAATTGTCTAAATAGTCTTTAGTTTTGAGAGTTATCATTGTTTATTATTTGCTGTAGAGTTTTCAGGAAGCAATAGGAAAAAACTTGCAGCACTAACTTTTCCTTTTCAGATCTCCCTCCCTGCAGTTCCTTTCCCAACACCCTTTTCCCCCCGCTTGATCACTTCAATATTCTGTGTATTTAATACAATCAGAATTGGAGGTATCGAGAGGTGGGCCCTTATATCGACTCGACAGATCCTGAGGAAGACTTCATCTGACAATGTAATACTAATATTGCTTTATGTATAACCTTTTTATAATTATGTATGTCTTTGCTGGTGTTTTTGGTAGTGTAGTAGCATGGAAAGTAAATTTGTTTGAAATATGATTATTTGTTTTATATTTTTAAAAATTATTTTGTAAGTTAAAGTCTGTCTTTTTTTGCATTACTTTTTATTTTCTCAATGTATAATACGTATATTTTCTTTATCTCAAATTTCTTTGCATCTTTTTATTTTGACATGTACTTAAATGTTTGTTTAAATGTTTGGAAATTGGAATGGAATATCTAACTCCTCCAATGTACAGCATTTTTCCTACTATTGCAAAGATGGGAATCTAACACCTCCAAAGTCCAATACTTTCCCTGGTTTTGTTTATGTTAGAGTGAGAATCGTTACTTGGACCCTTTAAAGTCCAATACTTTTCTACAATTTCTTATATTGGAGTAGGAATAATAAATGTATCCCTCTCAAGTCCAACACTTTACAATATTTTGCTATGTTAGAGAAGGAACATTAAATGGCAATAGTCCAACACAATGTTGCTTAGACTAGATTGGGAATAGTAATTCTAACTTGCCTTTCAAACATTTTCCCTGTTTTTGATTAAATTTGGGAGGGAATAGTTAAGTCTAAACACTTTGAAGTCCAAATCTTTCCCTGTTTTTGTTTAGATTGGAGTGTGAATAGTAAAACTAACCCCAACAAAGTCCAATCATTTCCCTGCTATAGCTTACATTGGAATTGGAACTGTAAAAGTGAATTCTTGAAAGTCCAATAGTTTCTATAGTGTTTTTTCATGTTGGAATGTTGTTCTTTCTTATTTTATTCATACAATGCTTAAAATATTTAAAGAAATGTCATTATTGTAACTTTTTATTTAAATTTGTTCTTGTTGATTTTGAATTTCTTTTTTTTCTAATTTAGTTTGATTAATTCTTTGTTTCATATGTCTGTTAATTTTCATATTTAATTATCAATATTGTAATGTAATTTCTTAAATGGTTCAAATATTGTTTATATATTCTGTAACATATGTGTGTGTGTATATGTGTATATTCTGCTGGAAAAACAGACATTTGAGGTTAGCAGATTCAGAGTGTCGATGGTGTTGTAGGGAGCATTATAAAAATCAACTTATCTACCTTTTTGGACGATTTTCTGTTCCACAGTAGTTGTATTTTCCTTCAATATGTTGTTATTTTGCATGAATGGTATGAAAATGCAATATTTTTGTTGACAATATTTTTGCATGATATTTTTGTGTCACAATATTTTTGTAGATTATATTTTGACACACCACTGTATAGGGAGAGACAGAGACCCATTTAATGGAAGAAAGGGTTAACCATTTGATTTAGGACTTCTGGGAATTTTTACAGAAAGTGAAGAGAAAGAACTGCAAAAGGAGATGTGCAAAGGGTGAGAAAGTGGACAGGATTAGATGGGAAGCATTTTCAAATCCCTAGTACACATTATTCCAGTGTTGCCATCCCTACTCCACAGAACATCTCTGGTTCTGGGAATAGTATACCATAAGAAGAAGAAGGGCTTGCTGGCAGAGAAAAAACTGACGGACTCCTGACTTGCTGTCACCCAGATACTAGAGCTACTCTCCAAGGGTCAGTGGACTGACCTCCTTTTTGCCATCTTTAGGGGCACAAAAAGCAGAAGCACCCCAGCTCTAAGATGACCCTTCTGGCCATAGAGGACTGGACCCTACAGAGGCCCTGGCTGGAGAGACAGCAACATTGAAGCCTACCTTGAGGACATGAGGGCTATAGGAGTGACCATGGACTGGGTCTAGGCAGCAAATCTATCCAATCAGTGTAGAATCCTAGGCAGCTATCAAATACAGCGTTGTTACTCACAGACGTGTTTGTGCCTAATCCAATGGCTTTAGCTGGAGCTCAATAATGGATTATCTGACTTGATGGGGCATTTGCTGGTTTGAGCCTTCAATCTTGTCCTTGTAGGAGACATTGACTTCCATTAAAGACACTTTGGACCGTTTCTGATCTGGGTCGGAAAGCACTCCGCCCGAGCCTGAGTCCAAATCCGACTGATCCGGACTCCTGTAGTCCGACTGAGTGAGCACGATGCCGGAGTATGCTATCGGACTCAGTTCGGTCGGACTCCCATAGAAGTCAATGGGAGCCAGTCGTACGACGCGTACATGGGCTCCCATTGACTGAATGGGTATGTCGTGGACAAGTGCGCCCCTTACAGTGGGTATGTGTCTGTGACATCCACACAGTACATGCCTGTGTTGGGGAGACCCATGGGTCTCCCCCTGTGCCCGAGTCGTACGGCTGCGGGTAACAGGGGGTACGACTTGGACCCCCGAAGTCCAACTCCGGGAGCTATTGCGAGCCGAGCGCTCCAACTCGATCCGGCTGTCCGAATCGAGCATCCTATTAGCTCGGTCATGAAACATCTCCATTGCGTGCCACGGTTTGCTTGTGACCAAGTCATAATGAGCGGTTCGGACCCAGAAACGATTCGGAAGGAGATTTCACATTTATTTGCATCGTACTTCGACGTCCGGACCCGTGTACGACTCAGACGGAAATTCAGCCTCCGAATCGGATCCGCTAATGCCAAACCCAATTCGGTCCCCATCCGACCGAGATCAGAATCCACCCCTAAGTGAGATGGTAAAAACCTTGATAGGACAGACCTGCCCTGTATATCCCACCTCTGCTCCATCATGATCAGTCTGGAATTGTGCCTATGTCCCAGACAACGACAGTTACATTTTAGTTTTGCAGGCACTTTCTTCCCTAAAATTCATATCTCTGGCTCCCCTTTTGCTATTTTAATTATTTTTCTGCCTTTTTTACTTGAATATACAGGTATTGAAGTAAGGGGTGAAGAGCAAAATGAGGAAGTTGGAGAAGAAGGGGGAAGGAAGAAAAAGAAAGTGATGAAAGTGTTTAATTTCAAGGAAAAGAGAAATGGGATAAAAAGAGGGGTAGTAGGGTTGAAATATACATTATTCATGCCTTCTAATATCTGATGACACCATCACATATGTTATCAATGATATCATATGTGATGACAACTGTAAATCCAAAACACATGAGCTTAAATTGTAGGGCTCAGGTGTCAAGTTATTGCTACCTAGGCATTTCATTTTACCCAAAAGGCTCATGGGCCCACCTCTTAGAGGTCAGGAAGAGGAGTTTTGACAGAACCTTCAAGGCCCTCTTCAGGTTTTCTAGAAAACTCAGCAGTAGACCATCTGAATATCTTAGTAATATCTATACCCCCTGATGCTCTTCTGTGATTCTGTATGGAGTGTGGGGTTTCTGCAAATCGTCTACCCTACATAGAAAGATCAGTGTAATTCTTAGGAGATAGTTGGCAGCCCCCCAATCTGCCTTCTATTATCTGCCACCGGGAACTAAGGTTAACTCCCCCGACAGACTGCATACAAAGTGCCCCTATAATGTTATGGCATTCGATCTGGTTTAACGAAGACCGTCCCTTAATCTGGAAATAATCCAAGACTGTCTAAACTGCGACCGTGCTTATAAAATACCATGGCTCAGCTATGTGACGACCCAGCTGGCTCGCATGGGAAAGCAGGATTTCTTTGCAGAACCTCAACTTATAACCTCTGTTACAAAATCCCTATTAAAATGAGACCTACTAAATACTTTAAGAGATCATTGAGAATATAAGGAGCGCAGCAAAAAGCAGGTAGCTGAATACCTTCCCTTGATTACTACTGAACAAATTGAGCCATATCTTTTGTACCCCTTTAATCATTTTACATTTTTTCATCTTACTAGATTATGATTCGGCTTGGCCCACCTACTGGTCTCGTACCTGAGCCGCAGGTATTCGGAAGCTCTTTTGGATATATGTCTCTGTGATTGTACTTCAAACCAGAACATGTGGTACTTTCTTTTCTTCTGCAAGCTATACAATAATCCATGCAGGGAATACATTTTACAACTCTTGAGGGGTTCTGAATATCAAAAACTGTAGGCCAGTGCTAATTTATTTCCGACTACTACAATCAGAATACATCTGCCAAATGATATATAGATTTATCTCTCCTACAATTTTCTTAAGGAGGTTAGTTGGTAAATAGCAGGTCCCTCTCATCTGAGATTCAGTTTTATTTGTCACCCCTCTAGATTGTTATGTAAAATGATCTACTATAACTTGTAGAGGTTTTTATTTTGCATATATTAATTTTTCTGTCATTGTCAAAAAAAGAAAGCACTACTGCACTTTAAGAATGACTGACATTAAGGCAGCATTTACTCACTTATTCATGTGATGATTCTCAAATGACACCTAGAAAGTGAATGATAACAAGAAATAGAATCATTTTGATTGAAACATGTTCGTCCCAGCAAATAAGCTATCATGCACTTCATCAAATGTTTACATGCCCTGTTTACATACTGTTGTCTAGCTAAGAAAGTTCACAGTAACAAATGGCACTAAGCACTTTGAAAAGCGATTGCTATTACAGCTTTATTGTTTAGGTGTGGTGATGCAATCTAAAGCAAAAACAACAAAAAAGGGGAAAATTGTTCTGATGCAGCAGAAAATGGATACATTTTACTCATGATTTGCACTTGGTTCAGCGGCCCATGGTTGGTTTTATGTTTCTCGTGCATTCATGCATTTCAAATGTCTTGTATTTTTGTGTGTATCTGTGACTTTTATGGTTAATCAAAAAATTATATACGTTTATGACCTTAGCTTCTTTATTTTTGTTAAATATGCATATACAATACCTTGTGATACATTCTTGTATTTGTATGTATGAGGATTATTACAAACTTGCATTTTAGCAGGGATTGTGCAAAACACAGAAGGGCATATTTATCATAGAGTTGCATCTCCCCTTGCTCCACGCTGTGGGGTGCAAGGGCGACACAACTACTAAGTTAGATTTCTCAAGCCACGCAAGGCCACCATGTGTACCCGTGCATGGCTTAATAAACCAGAGCACAAATTGCTGCATTGCATAACTCAGACTCAGGGAGGCATCCCACCGGCAGGCATCAAAATGCTATACCTCCACAGTGAGGCATAATGAGGAGAAAAACGTTATTTCCCCTTGTTTTTTCATCTTTCTATGTGTGCTGCATTCTGCAGCACACACAGAATGAGGAAAATGCCTCAGGGGATTCTTTTTGGGTAGGAATGTGCTCTTTTTTGCACAAAACAATCCTGCTTACAACACAGACACCCTTGTGGCATAGTGCAAGGGCGCTTGCATTGGCCCAAAGCAGCACATTGTGCGACAGAGCAAGGAAAGTACAGGAATTTGCTGTATCATGCTAAATATGGTGCATTTCTGCCCTTTCCCTGTTACACAGTGCAGCGCAGTGAGGTGGCTTGCTGTGCTGTGTGATTTCTTGATTAATGTCCCCCGGAGTGTGTCAAAGACAGAAAATAACATTTAAAACCACCTCATAAGTTTCCACTATGTTGTAATGAGCAGGTGTTGGTAGCCCTTCATAAAGACAGCTGTTCTCATTTACTAATAACTTTTGAACCACTGCTGTGAAGATGAATTATCTATTATCCACACACATATGGGAAAGACAAAAACTATCAGAGAAATCCACAGGACCTCGACTTATTAGCATTGCATGTTCATATATAAAGTACAGATACACACAGCTGCAGTACTGGGCTATCATTCACCTGACAGAGATGAGATGATGAGATGCAAAAGATCATTTATTTATCCACATGTACTGCTTGTTTAACATACATAATTTGGATCCATGCTCTAATGATCATGCATGAGTCGTCAAGAGGGTCCCAAAAACTCTGCTTTAGTTTGCATACAAGCCTGCTATTAGAAGACCTTTGACCCAGTATTTAGTTTTTCTAATTTTCTAATAAACATTTACTTCCGCCCTCTTTCACAACAAGGTTATTAAAATGTTCATGCTCATTGTAAGTAATGCTCAAAGGTTGTACCCGGGAGCTAATCCCTGTTTCCTGTGCTAAACTGTCCCTAGTTTCCAAATTATTTTGTATGAGCGGTTGATTCTTAGAATCCATTATACAGGGAACATCAATCACTCACTCTCACACTTGCTTGATCACTGTCTCTTAGTTTGCTCCTCAGTAGGCCACCATCCATTATCTGTGCCTCTTTTCACAATACTCATGCCCGCTTCTTCAAATGTCTTCAAATGCAGGTACAGTCAGTTTTCAGTGAGAGGAAAGCTTTCATATGTCAAACCCAGGTCGCAACGCCCCATCACAGTCAAAAGATTCCCAGACCAAGCTCCTGCCAACACCAACACTATACTACCAAGCACTTCTACAGCTGACATGGGAGACTGTTGAAGCATTGATCTCTGCTTTATATACCAACTTCTCATCTCATGTATGGAAGTACTTTCACGTAAGCAAGCCAAAGGGGCTCTGGTCCACAAGACGGAAGCAAATTGTACTATAAAGAAGAGGGATCAGAGCTATGTAAACTTCTCTACTTTGGAGACTTCAAACTGATCTGCCTCAGACACTGGTCACTACACCAGATAAATGCACACAAACAATGAGTTCACTCAGAAGATAGATGCCTATGTGTTGAACTTATTGCCCCTGCAATACTTAATGTTTCTTTGCCGTGACGGATACCACACTGCTTTTGCAGCATGAATTTGAACTTCATACACCTCAACCAACATTTCTTGAATTCAACATCAAAAACCCCTCTGATCAAATACTTCTAAAAGGGACCCCGAGAAACTGATCTCCTTTCAGGCTTCATCAAGGCTATGAAGCACTGTACAAATGCTGAAGCACAATACCATACAGTGGGGTCCTTTGATGATATACTCTAGGAGGTACATATCAATGTGTAATGAGTTATAGGTGGGTAAGAGCTGATGTCACAAGGGTTCAAAGTAATCCTATGTCAGGCTTGAGCAGCTCATCCCAACCCCTTTTTCTTTTTCAGTGCTGTCACTTTTAATATTTTTGGGATTTTAAATTCAGTTGTAGAACCATAGCACAGCATATAAAAATATTAGGAACAGATAAGTTGTGACATATTTAACATTTTGGAAGAAAAGAATGGGCATCGTCCTTTCTTTCCAGTTTGACATGTATTTTACAGGGCATGGAAGCAATTTGTGACTAAGTAACATAAGTAAAGAATTGTGTGTTTTGCACACTCACCCTAATGCCATAACTTATGATTCTACTCCATTTTGAGAAGACTCAGACTATATTTGCATGTACTGTAAGTTGCCATCTTTCCCAGTTTATGCAGAATCATTGTCATGTCTGCCTTTGATCCTATTTCACCTTATCTTTCTAAGAACAGTGTCAAGTCATTAGCCCAATAACATGGATATAACACCTGATGTGACATAAGTCTGGGACAGGTGTCTTCTTATCATGTCGAGGTCCAATAAGAACTAATACTGACATTTAGCCAAAATAGTGTAGTCTGAATTGACACCCTTTCACCTTATGTGTACTTAAGAAAACGACTGAGATGAACACCATCATGTAATTGACCTATGTCAGACAACCCTAAACTTTTGCCAGATATCCCAATCTATGATAAGATTTAGTATATAAGGACTGCTACTTGACCATTTGTCAGGAGAGGTCAGCTGTCCAGATTATCGCACAAGATTCTGTAAGAGATGTTCTCACCTACAGTCAGTGCACCTCGAAGATGCTACAACACGAAGCTGATAAAGTTGGTTCTGGAGGCAGGCAGCTTCCACAGCACATGTTTGTCCTTCATAGGGACCACTGCCTTCATGCCTCTGCTGATAATGACAGCTCAAACTGTCAACAAGGTATACAGGGGCTTATTTACAAGCCCATATCACCACCACAACATCACTTTCCACAATGTTGGGGTGGTGTTAGGGGCTTCACCATATTTACAAGGCAGTGTTAAGCCACTTAATGTGGCTTTACGTTGCTGTTTAAATAAGGCACCCTTTCACTCTATACTTAGCATGAAAGGGGAGGGCAATGGGTGTTGCTGTGGGCGTTCCTGCACAACACACATTGATGTGAGCCTGCCCCATATTTGCAAGGGTGGCATAAATATGTGACAGCGTCAAAATTAAGCCCAGGGAAATCCTGTTCTTGCCCTGACGCCTTGCTTTTGCTGTTTCCATCTGTGCTGCATGGTGCAGCACACATGGAAACAGCGAAACGCCAATGATTGTTTATGTGCAGGAAGGTGTCCCTCGCTCCTCATAAACAATCTTTAAAAAAAAAAAGTATATTTGCAACTTCTATGTGTCCTGCATTAAGCAATACACAAAGAAGTAACAAAACACCATTTAAAGATTGCTTATATGCAGGAAGGGAGATCTTTATTCACATAAACAATCCTCCCCTCAACGCAGGCAATTTGCACTATGGTACAAGTATGCCTGCATTGGCACTAGTCAGCTAAATTTAGAGCCAGAGCAGGGGGGAAATGCAGGGCTGCTCCATATTCTCGTAAATTTGATTCAGCCCTGCACTTGTATAGTGATGGAGCGTGTTCTTAGCCTTCTAGTCTTAACAACACGCTTCGCCAATTTCCCTGTAAATATGCCCCTCAATGATTTATTTCTCTCTAAGAAACTCTACAATGTAAGTGGGTTTACTTTCCATGCTCTCTTAGTGTACCGCATAGAAGTAGGTTTTATGGTGTAAGATTTTAGATGGCATTTTAACCATGTTAGAAATGTTCATTTTATTCACATTGTTCACAATGTGCTTTCTTGCTGTTTTATTATATCCGGAGTAATTATTTTAGATGTACTGAGAAACAAATACATTCTGTTATAATTAATGTTCTTCTTCGTACAGTGTATGTGTGTGATATTGTGCATAACAAATTAGGTTTGTTTCTGTTACCACAATGCCCCTGATCCAGTCACAGGGATTGTTATTAACCCAATAGCAGTAACTCTGCTTAAACAATGTATTGGATGAGGTTCTGCAAGGCTACAATAACCTGTTTTTCACATTCAACGCTGGTGCATTCAACTGAGTTCACTCGTGTCACCTGTGGGCGAGAAAGCAAGCCTTGCTGAACTACGTGAAAGTTGTAGTTTACATAACAACCCGTGTACAAACTTAAACTAACATAAATACAAAAACACACAGGCCCCTAGCAGGCACATAAGTGCATTTACATACATCCTACAGGTCCAATCTCATATGTGATCCCATTATCAGGACTTGGGTTTTGGCCAGCAAAACTTCACATACATGTTATCACTTGTAAAAATATAACTAGGCGTTCCAGAATTCATTGTTCTATATGTCTAAAGTCCAGACCTGTCTGAGGTGACTTGAGCCTCTTTGCTGCTAGTCACATAAATGAAAAATAAAGAAAACAGCATTTACTATTTGATTTGTGCAAATTTAAAGTGATCTCTTGTATCATTTCATGAAATGCATATGTTTGGGTGTGCCTCTTCGATTAATATTTTTCTCGGATGGTTCATTTTAGGGTGTGTGCAAAAAGACATCTATGTGCAAGGGGCAACAAAATAAAGAATGACACTCGAGCCACTGGATTTGAAGTCAAAACTGACCAGCTTCCAGCAAAACGTGGGTATACTCCTTCTGATGAGAATATATAGATTGTATTTTGCCTGCTAGAAAGATGAAGTACATTTGGGTTCAATAGATGGAATGAACCAGGAAATAGTTTACAAAACAGTCTTTAAGAAAACATACTCTCCACCATTGGAAAGATGTGTTGTGCATAGAAACATTTAAGGAAAGTTTGAATAGCAATACTCTAGAATATGTAGAACATCCAGGACAAATTGTTGAAGTATTTGTAAACTTGACTGAAAACAATTATTAAGAAACATTGGCCACTAATGCAACAAAAATAGATTACTTTTTGTGAGATGCAAAATTTAGTATTTTGTTTTCGCTCATTTAATTATGTCACCTGAGACTATGAATGCTATGTTGGCTTGTTAAACTTTTTAAAGTCTGTGGTGCAGATGGGTAACCCTATGAAGTTCATAACTAATAAATTGGGGGCTATTTATGAGAAACTAACGCAGCGTTGTGCCGCAAGTCATTTGCTGCACTGCGCTGCGTTATTTTGGAAGCACAGGGATGCAACATATTTACACCAATATGTTGCATCTCTGTGTATTTCACTGAGCTGGTACACAAACTGCTGCCATCTGCCATCACAGGAACGCTTGTACCATGGTGCAAGAATGACTGCATCATGGGAAGATTGTTTTTGTGCAGGAAGGGGCACCTTCCAGCACAACAACAATCAATTGAGGTGGTTTCCTCTTCCAATGCATGCCGTAGAATGCAGCACACATTGAAAGAGGAATAGAACTAGGAGAAATGTTTTCATTTCTCCTAGTTGCACCTTGCTACACCACCCCTGGGGTGGCGTAGCATTCTGACGAATTTCCAGGTTTATGATTGCTCGTAAATCTGGAAATGCATCAGTGGCCATGGGTGTTGTGTAGGAACACCCATGTCATGCCCCTAACACGCAAAAAGTCACGTGGCAAGGGGCAATATTTACAAGCACACGGTGGCCTTACGTGTGCTTGTAAATATCACGCAGCAGGCTGAGCCGCTGGCGCTTCATGCCATGTGATGCACCGGCGGCGCAAGGGACTTGTAAATAAGCCCTCGGTTATTAGCTGAGAGGCATGGAAGCCTAACTCAAATTATAAAACTACTCCTTGTCAGGGAGAACCACAAAATTCACTAAGAAAATGGTGCCTAGCCCTTTGGTGGCATAGCACGAAATCTGTCAGGCTAGAGTCAATGTGTGAACAATTTATGCATCTCTCAAACAGTAATAAAGTAAAAACACAATACAGGACATTTCCAAACAAATAAAAAAATGTAGTGAAGTTTACTAAATAAAATGACACCAACATGTCAAAAATCCACTCAGTAGAACTGGAGTTCAGAATCTTTTAATTTCAAGGTGAAATTAACATCAATGCGCCACTCATCAAGCTGGACCGGGTAAAGTCACAAATTCAGGCCTACCACGATGGAGCTTGGGTCTGGTACAGGGCCCAGGTGTGTCCCACTGAAAACTTCCCAAGTCCAAGTCAGTTCCAGGAGCTGCAGGTGGAGGCTTGAGTTTATGGAGCTGCAAGGAGGTTGTTTTCCATATGAGGAGTAGGATGGGCATCCCAGAAAGTCACTGTTGTAATGCCAAAAGCCAGTCATTGCTGGAGGTGCTCATTGGGAGACGAACTGTCATGTCAGAGGCAAAGGGCAGCTTGGCTCGAAGAGTCTGCTGCGTGGACACCAGTAGCCCAAAACCTTTGGATTTTCATCTTTTTTTAAGGAGTTGTGCCTTCTGATGCCAGCTAAGAGTTCAGGATTGAGATCACCCCCTGGGGATCAGGAATCACTGCAGAAGCCAGGAGCAAGGCTCGAGATGGTGCAGGCAGGTCTAGTTGGTGCTGGTCAGTTGAGCAATTGCAGGGAGGCCTCTGGGAGCTTGTTGTGTTCCTGTAGCTCAAACAGGGGGTCAACCATGACCCTTCCAGTCACTTCTGGGGATCCTGGGTTCAAGGCAAGCAGGTCCAGTCTTTTTTCATTTGAATCTACGATAGGTCCAGGAGTGTTCTGATGGGAGAGTCTGAAGGTGTCGCTTTTGTCTACAATGCTTTGGGTGGGGATGCCACCTTGATCTAATCTTCCTGCTTTACTGAGCTTGGCTCCAAACTGTCTAGAGTAATAAAGAGCAGGGAGGCCTAATTGTGAGCTGCATTTATCAGCAGCAGGCCAGGAAGCCTTTAGAAGTCTTCAAGGGGGTGGACATAGTCTTGATGCTGCCCTTTGAAGGTCAACAATGTCTGAGTACAACCCCCAATGTCATTGTGCTCAAGAGAGGAACACCCTGCCCCACATATCTTTGTGTCCATTGATGTAAGAAATACACAAACCAACACAGGAGAGCCATTCACAATCAAGTGACACTGGAAGAAAGGACCATTTGGTTTAGGCAGAGCAATGTAAATTTTCTAAAATAAGCATTTTCCAAACATGGATTAAAAATCCAAATTTACCATTTAATTGATTTGAAATTGCAATTCAAGTGAGTGAGAGAAGCATTTCTCTATCTGCTCCCAAACTGAAGTTATTACTTTATAACTGAAGGATTGGCAGCTGCACATGAATATTAATGGGATCAACGTAAGTGATAGCAATGGTATGGTTCTAGAATACAAGTTAAAGAAGATGATATTTCTGGCTTCCTAGAAATTAAGGATGGCAAATGAGTAGAGATTCTCAAGAATTTCTGGTTATGAGGCAAAGACCCATGTGATTGTTTTGTAATACCTAGGAATATTAATTAATAATTATGCAAAGAGTATGGATTTGAACCATACTGTAGATATTTCTGCCACATTGACCTCCATATCTATCTGCTGTTTTCCTTCCAGCAACAACCACAATTTGAAGCGGAAGTGCCTCTCAGTGAAGACGCCTTTTCTTCCATAGAGTTAGTGGCCTGTTTGTTGTAATCACTATTGATGTGAATTGTGCTGTTTCATTTATATTTTTCTCCCGCTTCCTTTTGTTTATTTTTACTGTCAATGATTTTTTCTTCTTTCATTGTCTAGTACAGTGGCTCTTAACCTTTTGACTTCTGTGAAGCCCTACTTTAATCATTACTGGAACCTGGGGACCCCCACTCAGTCATTATTGGGAGCTGCGGACCCCAACCTAGGCATTTTTGATTATTATTAAGCACAAAACAGTACACAAAAAATACAGAAACCAACATACATCAAACAAATGCACAAATGATGAGACATTTTACTTAATTCACAAACAAACATAAAAAAAGAAAACTCGATTTTAATGGGGTGGTTGGAGCTTTTCTAAAGTAAATTGAGGCCACTCATTGTTCATACTATAGTCTGTTTGATGCACGTATACTGGTCCCACAATTCAATCTGAGAATACTAATTTAATGTTTAGCCTCCAATTTTAAATTACGTCACATTCACAGAATGTTTTAAAAATGTTAGGTTGTACATTTTGCTTCTTTATTTATATACATTTTGTTAATCTGCTAATATTAGTTAATTTTCTAAGCAGTTGTGGACACGCTGAGTAAATTTTGCTGTCCTCCAGGAGTCCCTGGACCATGAGTTAAAAACCACTGGTCTAATATAGTATTAGTCTCAAGTAAATGTGTGTATACTTGTAAAGAGCACTATCACCTGACTAGCATCCTGGCGCTGTATACCGCTGTGGAACCCTTCCTGGCTTTCCCTGTGAGATGCCCCCTACTGGGCACCCCCAAGGTGAAGCCAGGCATCCCAGCGCTTTCGGGCCATTGTGGAGATTAAGCAAACTATTGCCCAGAGTTGCAGAGTGGGACCCATGATTAGAGTAGGCACCGAGGCGAGAATTATCGAGTCCGTGGACATTGAGCCTAAGACCCAGCCGCGTCGGGAATGGAACCCTGGTCCAGGATCAGACCTCTGCATCAGGGTCTGCCGCTTCTAACCAGTGAGCCAAACTTCTGCATAGAGGTTAGGGGTGTTTTCAGTTTTCCTATTACTTCGTTGGGTCTCATAATTTGTACAATGAGTGTTTAGGCATTGCAATGCCTTTGGGGCGGAAGCCTGGTATTTACCTTTAAATCTTGATCTCATTTGAATTTCATGAGATACTATTTGCACAATGTTAAAGTTTTGTGCTTCACACTTTCCCCTGAGGCTTCTGGCCATTCTTTTGAAAGGTGCAAAAAAGAATTTTCAGGTGCTATATAAATAGAAGCCCTGTGGTCAATGCAATCTTATCTTCGCTTTTTAATAAGTGTGAAGATTTAAAGCTGAGGGCTAAATGCCGTTCCAGCTATTAACTTCTAGTTATTTTTAACCAATGCTATGATAATGCAATGATAGTTCCACCTGTTAGTTACAAAAATTCTGGAACAAGCTACTGATAAATGAATCCCCTTTTGGCTGCGTGAACTGAACAATTCGGGCCTGACTCAGTGTTGGATTGGAGAAGGAAATTATCTAATTTATGGAGGAAGTGGTACATTTCTTGCTGTAGGAGTCCCATTTGGTTGAGATCCCTTCAGTGAATTAACTCTGCCATTGTAAACCTGTGTGCAAAGGTTTCTTCACTGGCAGAGAAAGAGTTGTAGAAGGATTTACCACTTCTTCCACTGATGAGCAGATTTTCTGTTACTACCCAAGTTTATTTCAGTCTCTGTGTGTTCTTTGACTATGTTTTTTACAAGCTTGAATAAACTGCTGTTTCTGGTTAGTTGGAAAATAACTATTTTAGGTCTCCTCAATGCAACAAGTTTGAATCCTGGCAGTAACTTTGTAAGTATCATTTTGCACTCTGAATTAATAATCTATTCACTCCTCATCACGCCCACCAGAGTGCTTAAAAGCATGCATTTTAATCTTTTCAAGTTGCAGAATTACTCAGGGGGGGCTTGCGTTAGCACCTACGCATGACCGAATTTTTAGGGTTTGGAGTATCGTATCGATTCTCGAGGACATTGAAGGGGTAATAATGCAAAAACTCTGTGAATTGTATGTATTTACTTGGACGGATAGCAGGGGGAACGAGTGAGTGATGAACGGTTGAAAGCAGCATGGTTAGTGTATGTGGGTAAAGATAGGGTGTGAGGCTGGGACATTGAGTGGGATTGTGAGGGAAAGGGCAGCTAATGCAGGATGGGCTGGGATTGGTTGAGGGACGCAGTTCATGAATGCAACGATAGCCCGTGGATGGATGGATGGTTAGATTAAAGGAGGAATGACTAAATACTTGTATGAAGGGGTACAAGCTGATTTGGTGTTTTTACAGACACCCAACAGCGCCCTGCCCCCCCCCCCCCCCCCCCCCTCGTCCAGCATCCTGCCTGGCAGTATTGGTGTACTAAGAGGTGAGATCCTGCCTTTGGTATCAGCATCAAAGACAATCCCCGATCAGCTGATGCATTTTGGGGCGGGGAGGGCTCATGGCAGGGTTGTAATGTTGATACAAGGTAGTTTGTGAGCTGCTTTGGCGACGCAGGTGTAACTTTGCACTGAGGCCACTGGGCCCTTTGGTTGAAAATGGCCACAGACTACCACCGGTGACAGCCACAGGTGGGGCGGTGAAAAACGTCTGTATCCAGTTGGAACCAGAGAGGTCCGGACAGGCTCCGGTGTCAGCCACAAACC
Organism: Lissotriton vulgaris; assembly: GCF_964263255.1. Classification (NCBI taxonomy): domain Eukaryota; kingdom Metazoa; phylum Chordata; class Amphibia; order Caudata; family Salamandridae; genus Lissotriton; species Lissotriton vulgaris. The sequence goes on from NC_141700.1 coordinate 338,306,569, forward strand.
TGAAACAGTGTCCACCACAATCACGAAAAGCTAGAGGCCGCAAAATATAAATGGTGGACAATGATCACTGCTACACCTGCAAGCAGAGCTCCATCAAAACAGGCACTGAGAGCCTCACTGAAGCTAGGACAAACCATAGCAGCCATAAATGACCAAGAGAATATAATCTGCAAAGCCGTGTCAGCAGGGTGCAGATCATTGGAACTACTCTTACAATAACACTGCGACTTCAGTATGTTGGCGGTGACGGCAGCCGCATTCAGAGCAACATGCATTCAAAACATTGCTGCTACACCTGTATCAATGTGGTGTAGAGCAAAGCAATCGCTCTCACAATAGTTCAGTTTAAGTAATTTCAGTTAAAGTTTTGGAGCATTTTACTGTGTCAGTGCGAGACAGCAGGGCAATGCCATCTCTCTCAACCTTGTGCAACACACTGTGAGTTAGACCTGGTGTGGTTTTCCTACCTTTTTGTCTTCAGATCTTCTGCTTTTGCTAACTTTTTTTTTATTGGTGTTAGGTCTCTGCATACTTTACCACTGCTAACAAATGCGAAAGTGCTTGTACTCTTTCTTTAAAACAGTGTAGATTGACTTATACCTAACTGGAACATTTAATTTACTTCAATGTCCCTAGTATAGTGGTAATACCTGAGCCCAGGGCCTGTATATTAAATGCTACTTGTGATTTTTGTCGTTTTGGTCTTGTTTTATTTATTAAAGAAAGTTCTGTTTTTCTAACCTGGTGTGGGATCCTTTATTGAGGAGTTACTTTATTACTGTTTGAAGCGTTGCACAAATACTTTACACATTGCTTCTGATTTAAGCCTGACTATTAGGTACCAAGCTACCGGAAGGTTGAGAACAAGTTAATTTAGGGTTGGCTGATGAACACATGAATCGGCTAAGAGCTGCCAAGTTCCTCTGCACATTTGACTTAATGTCTGGGTACTGGTAAATTATGTTGACCGAGGGGACAAAAGTGAGGTCTGTGTTCTCAGTAATCTTTCTGGGATGAAGAACGCCATTGCTACCTTCTAGTTGATCAAGCCGGTCAGAAGGCTTTTGATACCCTGAAGGAGACCATGTGTACAGCACCCTGCTCAAGGCCCTGAATGCATTGTCCAGAAGGACACCTCAGAGCATGGCATAGGGGCTGTCCTAAATGAAGAGGGCCTGGATGAACCTGTAGCCTTCATTAGTCTAAGGTACTTTCCGGGGAACAGAGGTGAAGTGAAATAGAGAGGGAAGTTGTTGCAATGGTCTGGGCACTGAGGAAGCTGAGACCATACCTGTTTTTTGCTCACTCCGGGTTCAGTTAGACCACATACGGCTCCGATGGCTAATGGAGATGAGTGATGAGAACCCCAAACTTTTGTGTTGTTTCATCTCCATACAAGGAATGGTCTTTATGGTGGGACATTGTCGTGGTATAGACAACACCGATGCTGAAGCGCTCTCCAGGGTTTTCCACCTTAGTGAAGAGAACTGCAAGGGAGTTGAGCAGATCACTCCAACTTGCAGCTTGGGTGACAAGTGTTAGACCTTGCATCTTTGGTGTGGTTTCCCTCTAACTTATTTTTACTTAAGACCATCTTTTTCTGCTGGCATCGTTTTTGCTGGCCCTTCTGGACTCTGCACACTTTACCACTGCTAACCAGTGCTAAAGTGCTAATGCTCTCTTCTTAAAACATGTTCGATTGGCTTATAGTCAATTGGCATATTTAGCTTACTTGTACGTCTTTAATAAAGAGGCAGTTCCTGTGCTCAGGGTCTGTAAACTAAATGTGACTGGTGGGCCTGCAGCACTGATTGTGTCACCCACTTAAGTAGCTCTTTAAACATGTCTCAGGCCTGCCATTGCAGCCTGTGTGTGTGCAGTTTAAACTGCCATTTCGGCCTGGGAAAGTAAACCTTTTGCCAGGCCCAAAATACATATGTTACAACTTGGGTAGGGCCTGGCCATCCCAAATTTAGGGTGCAATGTATTAAAAAAATAGGACATGTACTTTAAGTTTTACATGTCCTGGTAGCAATAACATGTTAAATTTGTTTTTCACTACTGCAAGGCATACCTCTCCCAAAGGGTAGCCTTGGAGCTACTTTATTACATTTTATAACGGTCATTTCTAAGTGGGAACAGGTAACTAGTTCATCTTTGGGGTCTTTGGGATAGTAATGAAAAATCCTACCTTATGATGCGGTTAGATTTTAAATGATTAGTATTTTGAAAATTCAGCGGTTTGATAGTTGGCAGTTCCTGCCTTAACCGTTTAGTGCCTGCAGCCTGGCTCTGGGTCACATACCTGGGTGTAGTTGACAGTTGGGCTTTGTGTATTCCTCCTAGATAGACACTCATAATGGGGAGCTTAAGTGTGACTTAATCAGCCAAATGGCAGGATGGGAGGGAGCAGCTGGGTCCACTTGAACAGGCTGTGCCCTGTCTCACCACAAAGGGCTACATTTCCCTTGTAATTAGTCTGAATCCAGGTCCAGGAAGGCATGGTACCTGGTTACTTCAAAGACATGCCGCTAGAAGTTTCTCCCTACTCCAAAGGCCCAACTGGGTATAACTACTGGTCCTGCGACACTAACTCTTCAATACACTTCTGGAACTGTGGATGCTGGCAAGAAGTACTGCTTTGCTGTAAAAATGGCTGTCACTCTGCTGGACTGCTGCTCTGGAGGACTGCTGAACTGCTTTGCTGACCTGCTGTCTTCTAACTGCGTGAGGAGGACTGGCCCTACATCTCTTGAAGCCAGAACTCATAGTGTCTCCCAGGGCTAGTTGGCTGGCCTCCTGATCTGAAGTATCAGGGACACAACAGGATTGAACATGCACCTGGACTTGCCATCAGTGAGTTTACCCTTCCAAGTAGTGCCACCCAAGTCCTGGACCCTTGAAAGTGGGTTTATGGTGCTTTGCCAGCCTCTCTGGATCCAACATAACCAACACATCTCTTTTGCTGCGCTGTACAAACCGAGCAGAAACAATGCATCGCTGCTGCTGTTTGGATTGGACCCATTTCAAAGACCTGCATATCCATTGCAACCCCATTGGAACCGTAGTAATAGAAACACAATACCGGTTAACTCCATCTTTCTGTCAGGTTTACCAATGCACTCTTTACCTGAATAGCGGAGACCTTACCTGTAAGGTGCTTTGTGGTGTTTTGCAGAGACGCTATGGGCTAAACTCCCAGGAACCCTATCCTACAACCAGTGCTTTTGTATTACTACACTAAAGTTGGTGATAGTAATCAGGGAGGAGGACCGGATTCAGATGCTAACGAAGTTCCTGTCGTCGACCTGCGAGGCAACAAGAAGCTCCCTTACAAAACTGTTCTGTGACTTGTCTTAACTTTTTATGTTATCCTAAAAAGTACAATTTTAATTATTAATGCTATAAATTTCCTAGAGAATTAGATTGTTGTTTCTCGTGGGCGTGTTCTATGAAGTCAAGTAATAAACAGAATCTTTTCTATGTAGTCTTTTTTTCTGAGAAGGAACCATACAAGTTTGGAGTAGTGTTTACATTCTCTTAGTTTAAAGACGTGGCATTTTCTACTCATGCCACACCCAGGGATGTCCGTTGAAACAAGCGCGTCTCCTCCTTCTCACGCAGCGCTTCCAGGAATCACACCGCATGTGAGAGCGAGCGAATGCGAGCGTTTTGTCTGTTTAAAAGACGCTCTTTCTTTTAATTCCTATTTTCAAGATTTCAGGAGATCACATGCCAAAAGGGGAACTCCAACCACTATTTGTAATCTTACTCAGAGCGTGTCAACAAACATTGGAGATCGCAGTTATACAGGCACTAAACATTGGTAATTGTAACAGCCACACAACTGCAATAATTATTCAAGTGAAAGTTAGCATAATCACATCCCAACACATATTGTCATGTCAATACTTATAAAACATACTTGGAGTGCTGAATGCACGGGACAGGGGTGGGTTTTAATTTGGGCAAACTATGACTTATGAGGAAAAATGAACTCATGAGGATTAACCCCTTTGCCGCGGCCGCGAGTTCACGGTAGTGCGGCACTTCCGCAAAACGGGCGGTGCCGCGTCGGCCGTTGGACGTGCGCAGCACTATGAAGGTAGTGCTTGCAACGTCTAACGGCCAACGGCAGCATTTAACGGGTTTGTTCTATGTTTGTGTTGTTTTGAAATAGGTAGGATTATGACACTTGCGCACCACACGCTGCCACCCAAAAATCACAATTGACAACATGCCAAAAGGAGAACATCAAAGAACCATAAGAAACTGTAGCGAGGATAATGTCTACTGACAAAAGCATCTGAACTCACAAGTCGCCTGAAAGAACGAGGATATATTAAGAAATACCTGAATGATACTGGGTGCAAAATCAGCCTACGTCACAGAAACTGCCTCTTACAAGATTCAATCAGGACAGTAGCACAAACAATATGCATCTTCACAGATTATAATAATGGTCATCACTACGTAAGGAAAACTATGAGAAAAAACTGGTCGCCTCTAACACACCACACATAATTACAAGAGGAGATCAATCCCTTGTCTCAAATTAGTTTCAAAGGAGAATCAAACTTGAAACAAAAATCTAATCACCCATTTTACAAAAAAATAAAATATTTGGTACCATTCTGCAAAAATCTGTGGGGTTCTATACTTGCAGGAACTGCTCTAACAGCAATCTAGGGTCAAATAAAACTACCAAAGGGGCCATCAACAACTGCAAATTCCAAATACGGGATTGGATGAATTGTGAGAGCACATATGCTGTTTATAATATATTCTGCCCTTGTAGGAGTAAAATAAGACCCATCAAATACCGAATACAGGCACACTACCATAACTTCCAAAAATCGGATCACAAACTACCATTTGTTAAACACTTCGATAAGTGTCACCAAAGAACCTTCAACTTCTATAGAGATGGAAAATTGACCAGAAACCCAAGAACTGGAAGCATGGAATTCTCACAACGCAAACGGGAAAGCAAGTTAATCCTGGAATGTGACGCTATGAAAAAAGGGCTCAACAAAGATGTCAAGCTACACAATTGGCTGAAAGAAAGAGGAGAACACCCTGACAGAGTCAAAACCATGTTTAACCTCTGGAGCTCACATAAGACAGCCCAATGAGAAAAGGAGACAAATAGAATATTACTCACTCCTCTCAATTTGTATCAAATTTTGAAGAACCTCTATATAATGTACTCTTACTCCCGAAACCCAAACTACCAACACCACAATTATTTCAAAGAATCATCAACGGAACCTAATCAGTCATGTTAGGTGCACCAATGCTTCACCATGGGGAATTAACTCCTGTCAGCATTATAATATAATACTGTGAGTTTAAATGGTCACAACGAATTAGTGTGGCAAGAAACCAATTGGTGTATGTGCACGGTACCAAATACCTTTAACATAACATAACATAACATAACATAACATAACATAACATAACATAACATAACATAACATAACAGTGTTAGAAAACAATCTAAAATGAGTAACTAGGAAACCTCTAATAACTTTGATGTATTTTACAATAACTCCATTTAACCAATGGGACGCCTTTTGGCATAAAACATGTAAATTGGCTGTTTTCCAAGATGGCGTGTCTTTTTCACACAAAGCAAGCCCAAACTATGCAGGTGACATGGATATTAAAGCAGGACTGCTTCCCCCTAATGGTGAGATTAAACGGTTACTAGAATTAGTGCCAGAATACAATCCAAAAGAAATTATTACACACCCTTTATTTCAACAACCATGTTTTACCTCTCCTCAACTCTATTGAACCAGCATGACCCAGTCTGTACAAAACCCACAAACCGTTTCTTTTCCAAGACGGAAAGATTTTCCACACACAGGAAACTAGGATGATACGGGTGGCATAGATATCAAAGTAGGATTATGACCTTCTTAATATATAAAATGGCACAAACCATGAACACCAAATATGAATGTGACAGGCAAAACTGCAATATCGACCACACTATGGGGCATATTTACGAGATAAGTGACAGAGTGTTGCGTTAGCCTCCTTGGCTTAACGCCATGCTCTGCCACTTCTTAAATGTAGGGCTACACTGTATTCACAAGAAAACGGTTAAGCCTTTAGTTTCCCGATGTGCTGGTGCTAATTTCTTGCCTAGCGCCAATGCAGGCACCCTTGTACCGTAGTGCAAGGTTGTCTGCATTACAGGGGAATGATTGTTTAAGTGCAGGAAGGTGACCATTCCTGCACCTAAACAATCATTAATGGTGCTTTGTAACGTCTGTGTGTGCAAGTTAATACAGGAAACATAGAAGCTGCAAAACATAACTTGTCTTCAATGACTGTTTATGTGCAGAAGGGACACCTTCCTGCACATAAACAATCAATGGCATTTTGCTTTTTCTATGTGTGCTTCACAATGCAGCACACAATGGAAACCGCAAAAAAGAGGAGAAATAATGCATTTTTCCTTGTTTCGCCTCTTTAATGGCCAGGTTTTCCCTGGTCTTGATTTTGGCTCTGCCTCCTATTTATACCACCCTTCTAAATAAGGTTCAGCATCAGAATCAATGGGTGTTGAGGTGGAACGCCCACCTTAACACCCGTTGCCCTCCCCTTTCACGCTAAGTGGTTTAACAGTGCCTTGTAAATAAGGCAAAGCCCCTTTCGCAACCACAATGTCTGAAAAAGTGACGTTGAGGTGGCAATAGAGGCTTGTAAATATGCCCCATGAACGCAGAGACAACGGGTACTATCTTAAGAAACCTCCGGTACACCCCCCCTTCATTTATCACTGTAAAGCTTTTTTAAACTAGGAATTGCACATAAGCCTGTGCCAAAAAGAGCTCTCTCTATACCCTACCACACTTGCATTGACCAAGCCCTTTTAAGCCAACTTGTAAAAAATTATGAATAGTCACTTTGTGAGCCCGTTAGGTTTATAGCTCCCTATTTTTTATGGTTACAGCTTTGACGGCAAGGGCGCATGCCTCATTTTAGTGGCACTTGCACCGAATCATTGCCATGCTGGCATAACTATTTTGACAATGCGCCACATTGTTTTTCAAATACTAAGAATGGCTAAGCTTCTCTTACTTACAATATACTGTGGGACTGCTTCTTAGGCTTATATGGAGCTCAGGCCGTACAAAATAAGTGACTCTACCATGATCCCAGCAGACACATAAGTACTAAGTACTGTATATTCAGGGCTCTCTATCTACCTCATCACATTCTTTCCACAGATTGTGAATACGAGAAAACTCGATATTTAACAAACAACCGTATGAGAAGGTATAAACAAAATCATTTGGTCATTTATCCTTTTGTGTCAGTGCATTTAAATGTTGTTGTAAGCCAGAGTTCTTCAATCAGTGCCCCCCCCCCCCCCAGGGGGGTGCAACACCATCTCAGGGGTGGCGCACACTCCACACGGAGATCTTCCCTTTCAGTCTCATATTGTCCTGAGGCGTGTAGGTCTTCACCCCATTCAAATGGGAATCTGTTCATTGAGCTCCGGTAACTGAGGGCTGGAGGAGGGTGGGGGCGGGGAGGGGGGAATAGATAAGGCACCACTTGCGCTTTTGTCTTGCAAAGAGCTAAGTGTTAACCTTCCCAGGAGGGGGTTTATTGGTAGAGCTGAAGCTTCATCTGCAGTGGGAGGCAGGGTCTCCTCTGCTAAAAAAACGAAAGCAAATGACAGTCCTGTTCCTTTGTGTTCGATTTCATAGCAGAGGAGTTTCCTTGCCATGAAATGATGGTCTGCTCCTTGCTTTCAGTTTTAGCAAACTAGACATCCTGCCTCCTAAAGTAGCTGAAGCATTTCAGCTCTACCAGTTTCACCCCGTCCTGGGAGGAAGCTTTTAGAAAGGAGACAACGTTTCTGTTACATTTACACAGGCAGGCGCCACAACACTTTGAGTTACCAAAAGAAAAATGCTAGACAGCCATGTGTTTTTTTAAACAGCCTGCAAATTGCTTGTCTTGACACCAAATATGCTTATAAATAAATATAAATACATTTGTAATGTGACTTTTCTGTCTTTGTTCCATTTTATATTTTATTATCAGTCATGGACTATTCAGGCAGAACTAGAACACAATTAAAAGTGCTACTATTTATATTTGCTGTTCAAAGTATGTGTGGACAAGGGCTGACAATACAGCTTTAGGTGACTGTTTATGTTTGTAATAACTGGGTCATCAAAATAATGAGCTGACAACCCTAACCATAAAACTGGAAGTGTGTTGCAAGATCAGCACATTTATTTCCTCCACCTTGATCTCTCGTTAATGCCAAAACAGCAATAGTTTAACATATCTGAAACCCTACGCTGCCGTCAATAACTTGCTGAGTTAGTTCAAGTGTCTGGGAATGCACCATGCATTCATACAACTAACTCCTCATTCTCGCCCTTCACTTTCACGCTCACCCTGCACTCACACTGATCACCCTGCACTCACACTGATCACCATGCACTCATACTGATCACCATGCACTCACACTGATCACCATGCACTCACACCTATCACCCTCTCACCCTGCACTCAAAGCGATCACAATACACTCATACTGATCACATGCACTCTCACCATTCACCCGCTCACCCTGCACTCACAGTGATCACCATGCACTCACACTGATCACCCTCTCACCCTGCACTCAAAGCGATAACAATACACTCACAGTGATCACCATGCACACTCTCACCATTCACCCGCTCACCCTGCACTCACACTGATCACCATGCACTGACTCTGATCACCATGCCCTGACTCTGATCACCATGCATTGACTCTGATCACCATGCACTAACTCTGATCACCATGCACTGACTCTGATCACCATGCACTGACTCTGATCACTAACTCTGATCACTGACTCTGATCACCATGCACTGACTCTGATCACCATGGACTGACTCTGATCATCATGCACTGACTCTGATCACCATGCACTGACCCTGATCACCAGGCACTGACTCTGATCACTGACTCTGATCACTGACTCTGATCCCCATGCACTGACTCTGATCACCATGCACTGACTCTGATCACCATGCACTAACTCTGATCACTGACTCTGATCACCATGCACCTACTCTGATCACCATGCACTGACTCTGATTACCATGCACTGACTCTGATCACCATGCACTCATTCCGATCACCCGCTCACCCTGCACTCACAGTAATCACTTTGCACTCACAATGCACTTGTCCTGTTAACCCTGTACCTCACCCTGCAGTCAAGCAAGCACAACACTCACCCTGCACTCATGAAACATGTCACTCACATGTCCCCCTTACTGCTCAATGTGCATACTCACTCAAATCCCAACATCGAAAAAAATTCAGCTGTGGGGGCTCAACCTACAAAAGTTTGAAGACCTCTGTTGAAAGCAAATCATTGTACTTTTAATTTGCTTTCGAACCATTACAAATTGCACTGTAAAGCGGAAACATTGGCCCTTCCTAATTTTACCATATCTGGGTTTTGAGCGCATGGGAAAAATGAATACAATTTATTTCTGAAGGATTAGGGTCTATCCAAACCACAATGAATGTCTCTATGTTTCTCGACTATCCTTTCCTGTCATTTTTAGCATGGCCTTTCAAAGATAGCAATGAACACTCTATTTATTCATCTTTTTTCTTTAAAGCACTGATTATCCTGTTTGTTTTTCACAAAGGTGAGAATTTCAGCTCCTAAAAATTAGGCCTGGGTGAAGTACATGGAGTTCTGCAGAATTACGCAAGCTGTGGAATGATGTAAGTCACTATGTTTGCACAGATTTTTAGTCCCGAGTATTTGTCCCACACTGTAAAATCAGCGCAAACCACACCACTTGCAGCGCAAGAGGTTTCTGCTTCTTTCTGTCACTTGAGTAGATGTTGTATTGTAGCAGTACAATTTTCCTCGCTCACACTCACCAACTTAATGTTGGCGAGCCGTGCAAGAGGGAAAACGCTGCGACGCTTTGTGGAGTTTTTTGGAACCCCCACTATATGCAGAGCGCAGAATGGGCAAAACCTCACAAGCGGAGTGGAGTTTTATGCCCAGGCCCACTAAATATGTATAGTTATAATCCAGTATATGCTGATCGATTCTTTTAGCTTTGAAAAAGAGGTGCCGTTACTGCCACCCTTGCTTCCCATAAGCAATGACTATACATACAAAGTGCGTGTTTACATAAGTAAAAGACATTGTCATTTACAATGCCAATAACTCAAACTCTTGCCAATGCAAGACCTATTGCATTGCAAATGCTTGTTGATCTCTGAGACAAACACTGCAGCAGCCATAGGAAGCCAGGGACCATGACGCCAAACCTTGTGTTTCAAAAGCAGGAGGGAGGGGGAGGCAACTGCAGCCAAAACTAGACATCTTTTTTTAAATGCACAGCAAATGTGGCAAGATGAGAGCAAATTTACAGCCCTGTTTACAACAGAGCTAGGGCATTTATGTGTGGGATGTGGAGATGGTCAGGCCTGCAAAACTTTGCTTCTTAACCATTGGAACTGATACAGTGTGACAGATCCTCTGTGCAGGCCCTCACATCTCTCATTGACGGCATCCTTAACAATGACAATGGACTCCGCATCCCAGCCTTGCAGCTCCTTGGGCCGATGCATCACCCCAATTGTGTGCCATATCTTTGCTGCTGGACTTCACATCACAAGCCCTGTTGAAGGGACCCTCAGTGATGACTCAGGCCCTCGGATCACATCCTTGTCACATCTTGAACCAGCGCATAGCTCAGGCTGAACGATGCATCTTTGCCATGGATCCTCGCAACACTCCACACTCCAGGATTTAAGGTAACTTTTTAATTAGCCTAGCTAAGTCCTGTAGCCGGTCTGCACATTGTCCCAGTCTGATGTGACCAGATAACCACAGTTAGCAACCAGATATCCACAGTTAGCACTTTTTACTTCATGGTGCTATGTTCACTAAGTTCATTAAAATTTAACATCTCATGTTCTACTGATTGGATGTTTGTCATTTTGGTCTTGTTTTATTTATTAAAGAACATTCTATATTTCAAACTTGGTCTGAAATCCTTTTTATGTTGTGTTTTCACTTCATTACTGTTTGAAGTGTTGCACAAATACTATACACATTGCCTCTGAGTTAAGCCTGACTGCTCTGGCAAAGCTACCAGAAGGTTGAGCACATAATAATTTAGGGTTGGCTTCTGCATCAACCTGACATGGATTTAAGTTGCTGCTTGACCCGTGCTCACACCCCAGTCACACAACAACCCAGTTTCTTGCACACTGTAATTTCTATGTGTCAACTGCAGACCGAGCACATTCAGGGTGTTTTAGATATTAGGTAGTCAGTTGATTGGGATGTGAACCTTAGTCAAACAACAACCACAATCCTAGGCAAGGTAAGTGTCAGGCAAACGCTAAATAAACCTTTGCTCATCCTCTGGTAGCTTGGCTTAACTTAGAGTCAATATGTAAAGTATTTGTGCAACACTTTAAAAAGCAAAACAGTGAAAAGACCATACCAGACTGGAAATATAGAACTTAATGTAATGAATAAAACAAGACCAGAACGACAATAATTCAATAAGTAGAACCTGAGTTATGAATTTTTAAATAATAAACTGTTTAATAGTGCTTAGAAGTAAGAAGAGCCAACTGGGGACACCTGGTAATGCTGGACTGGGGCAAAGTCAAAAGTACAGGTCAACCACGATTGAGTGTGGGCAGGATACAGGGACCAAGGTAGGCCCGCTGAACAATAGGACCTCAATTCGAGGTTTTGCAGCATAGCAGGGATTCTGGGCAAAGAGGCATGACGTAGTGGTGGTTCCATAGGTGATGTGTTGGGTCTGATCCACGCAGAAGCAGAGATGCATCGGTTTCAGGTGTAGAAACAGAATAGCTGGAAATCTTTTATGTCCCTGAGACTTCAGAACAGGAAGCCTGTTAGCCCTTGGGGTCACTCTGGTTTCAAATGATGCAGGTCCAGTACTCCTCACCCAGGCAGGGGAACAGCAGGTATCAGAGCAGCACAGCAGGGCATGAGTCCAGCAAAGCAGCAGTACAGTAGAGTGGCAGTCCTTCAGCACCACAGCAGTCATTCTCCCTGCAGAGTAGTCCCAGGTCCAGAAGTGTACTGAGGTGTGGTGTCAGAGGACCAGTACTATACCAAGTTGGGCCTTTTTTATAGTGAAGAGGACATCAAAGCAAGGCCTTTGAAGTGCACAGAGGTCCTGCCCTTCTTGTCCTGGCTCCTGGCTAATTAAAAGGGATTATGCAGCTCTTTGTGTGGGGACAGGACACTGCCTATTAGTATGTAGGTGAGGCTGTGCCCTGCCTCTCTCTCCCATCCTCTCAGGATGCCCCCATCAAGTTAAACATAAGTTCCCATTGTGTGTGGCTATATAGAGGGAATGTACAAATCCTAGCTGTCACCCACCCAGACAAGTGATCAGAGACAGCCAGTAGGCACCAAATGACTAAACTCAGAAAAAGCCAACTTTCTGGTGAGCAGGTTTACTTTGTTTGATGTTTTGGCTAAGGCTAGCTTGTCTTTTGATCCCAGTTGTGGCTGGTTGTATTCAGTCGCGGCATTGTTATATGTTTTTTTTTTTTAATTCAGGTCACGTGGACCTGCTCACTTCCCCAACAACCTGCTTTAACCACTTTGTAGATATTCATTCTGGTGGTTTTTTTGTGGTGAGTTGCTTTACGTTTTCAGTGCACCCACACGTTTTTCACGTTTTTCACGGCATGTTACATAACTGACTCCATGTTTTTTTTTCCTTTTTTCCTTTCTCAGTGCGACAGGAATAAGTTTGGCATTGCCATCTCGACAGTGCAGTTACCTCATTTCCAGGTACTCATGAGTCGTGTTAATTATATATTGCATGTCTACTTAACCATAGGCTCACGTGGAGAGACACATGGGACTTTTTAGCACTTTTAATTTCTTTCTTTTCCAATCAGTTATGTTTTTATTGGCACAGATAATCTCTCAAGTGTAACTAAAGACCATGTTGCGTAGTTCACATGGTGGTCTACTCGTTTAATAATCTCAAGCTTGGCACCCATTTTTCATTTTCATGCACATGACTACCAGACCTTGGTATTCTCTCTTTTTTGGTTACAATTGGCAACATCTATTGTTCCCACATATGTGCTCTCACTATGCTTGTACTGCCTTTGATGTTTTTGACATATAGTTGTTATGCTTATTCATTCATGCATGTCCCTGAAGAAGGGCAGCTGTTTATGCCCGAAATACATTGGGACTTACTTACAATCTGTGAGATACTGTCAACTATCACTCTACACAACTGATTGAAATTCCCCTCGTGAGACTGATGAAGTTTGATCAATACAAGTAGACAATTTTTTGGAGCCATCAATCACTATTTTTTCATTACTTTGTTGTTCACTTTTACAATTTTGGTTTCCTATTTGGGTTATTAAATCTGTATTTACTAGTGATATATGATTACTTTCAGAAGCAGCATGTGATATACTCCATTGGAGTGCTTCAGAGTAGTGCACTTGAAGGCTATGACAACAGTCTTAGCTTCTCAACTTTCTAAAAGTGGCATTTTCAGAATTGCTTTTTAAAATCCAACTTCATCATTAGTTGTGATTTTAAATTGTGACTCCAGAGACACTAAATTTAAAAAGTTGTCCTCTTACAGATTGTGAGTTACACTTATAAGATATAATAAAGTAATCTCAATGTTATTCTATGGGAGAGATAGGCTGTGCTGTAGTGAAAAACGACTTTGGGAGTTTTTCAAAACTACAACATGTAAAACCTAGAAGTATGTGTCTTGCCTTTTAAATACATTGCACCCTGCCCTCTGAGTTGCCCAGGGTTTTACGGGTGGCTGTGATGTATAAAAAGGGAAGGTCTGGGCCTGACAAAAGTGTTACTTTGCCAGGTCGATATGTCAGGATAAAACTGCACACACAGGCTCTGCAACGGCAGTCCTGAGACATAGTTAAAGTGCTACTTAAGTGGGTGGCAAAATCAGTGCAGCAGGCCCACAAATAGCATTTAATTTACAGGTCCTGGGCATATGTAGTGCACTTTACAAGGGATTTATAAGTAGTTTAAATATGCCAATTGGGGATAAGTCAATTTTGCCATGTTTAGGGGGAGAACACAAGCACTTTAGCACTGGTTAGCAGTGGAAAAGTGCACAGAATCCGAATACCAGCAAAAATGAGATCATAAAAAATAGAGGAGTTAGGGAAAAAGTTGGGGGGAAAACCACCCAAAGGCTGTCAGGTCTAACAGGGTGAGACTGGTGTGAGCAGTTTCAGTGTGTCATGGGTAGTGATGGTGATTGGTGTAGCCATAGTGAGAGAGAAAGGTGATCTGCAAATAACATTTGCATCTAAATTAGATTTCCAGGATTGGATAGGGTTCAAGAGTGATTTTAAGATAATTTGTTGCAAGGAGATTTGGAGTAAAAATAATTTTCATCTGAATAGTTATCATAGTATTTCCAGTTATGTTATCCACTTCAGTTGACTGGCCTAACCATATTTTAAGAATGCTAACTAGTTCTCCTTTCTATAAAATTCTGCTCTCAACAATTGAAGGATATAAAAAATAATGCTGATCAACTTTTATTATAATGGTTGCCCCCAAATGTACTACTGTTGTGGAAGAATTAGAGCGCCAACATGAAAGACATCTGAGTACATTTCAAACCCTGTTGCCAATGCTCTGGGATGGAGATTTTAGTTTAAAACCCTATGAGTTCCCCAGCAATAGGGTTTGTGGTTTCATGATTTTGGCTGGGACAGAAATGCCACACTTTGTTCATGTACCATAAGGGGAATCTCTAAAAAAAACTAGTGATGAAGTATAATTTAAGCTCTGTTGCACAAGAAGAGACAGCATCTGCCAATAAAGAAATTGGATCTCTAGTTGGCAGAGGTATGCATCCTGTTCAGGTAGGGACCACAATCTTAGTCAGGGTAAGCAAGATACATACTAAAAGAGAATCTGTGCTCACCCTCTGGTGCTTGGCACAGAGCAGTTAGCCTAGAGAAAAAGTGTAAAGTATTAGTGCAACAAACACCCACATTAACACAATTAAAACAAACATATTCAACAGAGAAAGACGGAGAATAATTGTATGAATAAAACATGACCAGAACAACAAACATCCAAGCACTAGAACAAAAGTTATAAATTTTTAAAGAATAAACCAAAAATAGTGATTAGAAGTAAATAGAGCTATGGGGTCAAGCCAAGCCAGGGTAAATCCAAAGTTCAGGCCAACTGCGATTAAGGGAGGGGCAACTACAGGACCCAGACTTACAAAGTACCTTGGATGGAAGATGTGTTAATGTCGGAGACTCAATGTGAGGCGTGGTGAAGACACTGCATTGTCTTCGAGCCCATGGATGGAGGTGAAGGGTTGGCACCAATTCACATAGTCAATGAAGGCTTTGACATTGAACCCTTCACAATGCAGGCGCTGCATTGATGTTGAGCTGCACAGTCTTTCAATCAAGCTATGTAGTCTGTCAAGATGATGTTATTGATTGGCTGCTGAGTTGGCGTCAAAGGGTAAAATGTTGGTTCAGATTGGCACATGTCATCACGGTGTCGATTTTTGAAACAGAAACGGCTGCAGATACCACTTCTGAGCCTAATACTGGATTGAGGCTTCAGGCGAAGGAGGACTAATAGATGACAGAGACCAGAAACAGGGTTGTAACAAGTCTTTGATGTCATTGAGGCATTAGAGGGAGCAAGCCAGCAAGCCCTTGGAGTCACTCTGGGTTCAATTAAGATGGGTTGAGTCCTTGTACTCAGCTGGACAGAGATCAGCAAGCAGCAGGACAGCTCAGCCAAGCAGAGAAGCAGATTGTTTAGAACAGTCAAGCAGAGTGGCAATCCTTGTAACACAGCAGTCCTTACTCCTGGCAGAGTTCCCCACAGGTCCAGTAGTGTACACTCTTAATCAGAGCCCTAGTACTTATTCCCCAATGTACCTTTAAAGTGGGGGTGATTTCAAGGCAAGCCCTTGAAGTGCACAGGTCCCTTTTGATCCTAGTCCTGTCTGCTAGGCTATCTGTGGGGGGTAATCAGACACAGGACACTACCTATTCAAATGTACGTATCAGCTCCCGCTTCCTCTGTAACCCCTTCTTCCTGCCTAGGAAGCTTTCAGAATGTACATGAATGAAGATGAGTTCTCTGTCACACCCACCCTTCCAGTGTTTGTAGCTGTCTAGAGTGAATGAACAAAGTGTAGCTTTTCACCCACCCCAGACGTGTATTGGAGCAGGTTCAGGCACACAGAGCTCAGTTAAGATCAGATAAATGTTGACTTTTTAAAAGTGCCATTTCCAAAACAGTAATGGTAAATACAACTTTACCACTAAGGATGATTTAACACTACTATTCAAAAAGATATGAAATATTCTGTAGCTACTCCTTTCTAATCAGGAATTCCCAATTCTAGCCTATGAAAGGATTAACCTCACAATAGTGAAATATGAATGTAGCTTTTTGTTCACAACCATGACATGTAAAACTTAAATGTACATGTATTACCATTTAGTTACATAGCACTCTGCCTTTAGGGCTACATAGGACGTACCTTAGGGTTGACTTATTAGTAATAAACAGGGAGTTTAAGACTTGGCAAGTGGTTTTAATTGCTAAGTTGAAGTAAACTGCACACACAGGCCTTGCATTTGCACGCCTGTGACAGGTTTGAAAGGCTACTTGTGTGGGTGGCACAACCACTGCTGCAGGCCCACTAGTAGCATTTATATTACAGAGCCCTGATTATATGGTATACCCCTTTACAAGGGAGTAATAAGTAAAGCAAATATGCCAATCAAGGTACACACCAATGTCACCATATTTAAGGGGAGAAGTACAATAACTTTAGCACTGCTCAGCAGTGGTAAATTGCTCACAACCTTAAGGCTAAAAAAAGGCGCAGCAAAAAGTGGAGGTAAGCAAGCAAAAAGGTGGGGAGAGACCACACTGCAGATGACAGGTCTATCACATGTCCCCACCAGCACAGCTGAAAATGGGTAGATCTACTCAACCTCTAGGGATTTCTCATCACTAAGGCAGAATAACCTGGATAGACTATCAGCATTGCCGTGGTCTACCCCTAGTTTGTGTTCCACCCTGAGGTCAATAAACTGTAGGAAAATAGACAAACACAACCGTTTTAGAGTTTCACCCCTTATTTGCAGGAGCCCCTTGAGGGGCCTGTGGCCAAACTGAATCGGGAAGTGATTGCCAAAACAGGTATGACCTCACCTTCTTCAGGGCACAGACCCCAGCAGAAGCTTCTCTTTCTATAGCACTCCACCTCTGTTCCCTAGGGAGTAACATCCTGGAGATTAAGGTTACAGGCTGACACAGTTCCTCCTTATTGAGCTGTGATAAAACTAGCCGTATACCATGCTCTGTGATATCTGTTTGAACTACAAAGTCCTTGGAGAAGTCTTGAGCCCTGAGCACAGGGGATGTACGTATGGCCTGCTTCGAGGAGTTAAAAGCAGTTTGGCATACCTCTGCCCAAATTACATTTCTGGGCTGCTTCTTAGAATTCAGCTCTGCCAAGAGGGCAACAATAGTGCCCTATCCCTTAACAAACCTCCTGTGGCACCTAGTGAGGCCCAAGAATGCTCTGATCTCAGTCTGGTATTTGGGGAGCTCCAGGTCCATGATTGTATCTATCCTGGTCTGCAGGGGGTATATCTTACCCTTGCCCACTAGGTGTCCCTGGTACACCACTAACCCTACCCTATCTGGCTCTTACTGGCCTTGATAGTCAGGCCTGCCTGTTGCAGGGCATGAATCATTTTCCTGAAGGTGAAAAAGGTGGCACTTCCAACAGCTACTGGAGAGAAACAGCTTTGTCATCCAGATAGGTAGCTGAAAAAGCCCACTTACCAGCAAGTATTGGGTTCACCAACCTCTGGAAGGTGGCAGGGGTATTTTTGGGTCCAAACGACATCACACAAAATTGTTAGTGGCTCTCTGAAGTGGAGAAGGCGGACCTCTCAGTGGCACCATTTGTTAGGGTGATGTCCAGTGGCCTGATGGAAGATCAAAGGTACTTAAATAGTGGGCAGCCCCTAACCGGTCAATAAGCTCGTAAACCGGGTAGATGGGATGAGCATCAGTCTTTGTCACAGAATGTAGCCCTCTATAATCCACATAGAACCTCAGTTCAGGTTTGGTACCTAGTGGGGAAGCTTTTGGTACCAGAACCTCAGGACTAGACCAGGGCTACTGGAGGGTTTTATTACCCCAACACTGGCATTTTAGAGACTTCACTCTTATTGGCGGCCCTCAAATTATCTGACAAACTCTAGTGTGGTGGGTAGTCCCAGGAAGAAGGGAGAACAGAACAACACTTGGTGACAGTCCCTCTGCTGCTCTGGTGTTAGAGTGGGGAAAAGGATTACTCCCTCCACAGCCCCATCTTTATCAGTGGAGTCCATGAGATCAGGGAGAGACTCATTCTCTTCTTCCTCTTCCCCTTCATCATCAGTCACCAATAGTGTGGTGATCTCACATCTCTTAAAGTGTGGTTTGAGGCTATTGATGTGATGCACTCTGTGAGACTGCCTGGGGATTTTAAGGTCCACCAGGTAGGTAGCTTTACCCTTCTTCTCAGTCACTTCATAGGGCCCAGTCCAAAGGCCCTGGAGATCCTTGAGCTCCAAAGTTTACATTACCCGCATTTCTGTCCAGGGTGCAATTCCACAGTGGTGGAATGTTTTCCATACCACGCTTTTATCACAGTCTGACTACCTTCTAGGATGTCTGAAGCTTACTTCCACAACTTAGCTATTTAGCTCCTAAAGTCCAGCATGTAGCTCACTACTTCTGGGGAATATTCCTAAGAGCTTGCGCCTACCCTTCCTTGACCAAGCTCAGGGATCCTCTAACAGGGTGCCCATACAGAAGCTCAAAGGGACTGAAGCCCAAACGTATTGCCTTGGCCTAAGTGCCCTGCCACGGTAATCTCATGAGCCTTTTCCAGTAGGAAGATCATGTAGAATTGGGGACCACCAGGGCTCTTGATATCCCATGCCCAAGAACCTTAGTCTTACTGATAGGAGCATATCCTCCCAGTAAATGTGATAACTACATGAGACATCACTTGCTGATTGGGCTTCAGCCTGTTTCCTCATCAATTTTCCTACAGGGTATTGAATTCAGGGTTGGATACTCCATCTGCGGCCACCAGAAGTACTCCTTGATGGGTCCTCTGTCCAGATAGTGTGCTCAAGGTCAATAAGTCCAGAGGCATTGCAGGGCTCACAGTAACTTTCAGAAGACCTGTACACCCCCCAGCCCAGGAAAGAAGGGTCACTGGGTAGTGACACTCTCTGCTGTCAGCGAACTGCGGATACATCCCCTGAATAGGCACTCCGTTGATGATCAATAAATGTGATTCAACACATGTATCGAAGTTGGATATTTTTTAATCCTCGTAGGGTTCAAAGAATTTCAAAATGTTTCATTTGAGATATTCAAAGCATATCGTCAAACAGCGTACATCCAAAGGTACAACTTGATGAACATGATCCCCAATGCATTTCGGGCGGGGGTGCCCTTGGTCACGAGGTGCTGTGAAGGAGACAGAAAGGGACGGTGAGCGCTGGTGTGTGGGTCTGCGGGAAAAATTAGGGCTTACCAGTGCTATAGGTGTGGGAATGAAGGTTAAAAAATCGGTGCGTGCACGGTTTTAAAAACGTGAAGGTAGGGGAAGTGCAGGATGGATTACCGCGTGTGAGTTGCCGACTTCTAAGCTATGTGTCGCTCCTTATGGTGGTAAGAGACTTACTTCAAAGTAACGGGTGGCGGGAACCGCCGTCCATGCTCGGGTGTAGAAACGCTGTCAAGCTGGTGAGGGTTGGAGCAATAATAAAGCGCGGTGTCAACAGGGAAAAAGGACTAAGAATGCTAGTGTAACTGGTGCGGCCATCTTAAAAGGGAGGGTGAGTGCGCGCTGGTGGGTTAAATGTGAATGGTGTGGAGCATATAGAATAAACAGTTGCAAAGTAGTCAACAATAACAGTTAGCACATAATCATGGTATTATAAGTAACAACTGTATTCAAGGCGATCATTAAGCCCGTGGGGCTTAAGAGTCTGTAATCTGTAAATCCACACAAGTTCTCTTTTGAGTAAAAGTTTATGATTATCAATGCCTTCACGTTTAGTTATCATTTCTAGAACAATGTACTTCAATTGGGCAATTGAGTGGCGTGCTTCAGCAAAATGTGTCGCAACATTAGATTTTTCCACTTTTAATCTAATGTTAGATTTGTGTTCATTGAGACGGGTTTTAATCTTTCGTTCTGTTTTCCCAACGTATAGTTTCCCGCAAGGGCATTTCAATGCATAAATCAAATTCATAGAATCGCAGGTTGCGTTCACTTGCAATTGAATATTGTGGCCTTTCATGGGATGTTGGATTTGATTTCCTTTGATGATCGAATTACAATGGTTGCAGTTATGACAAGGTTGTGTGCCACGATGTTTGGAACTGGTTTCGGTTGGTCTGGATAGAATCTCTGCAATGTTCTTGCTTCTTGTATGTGCAAATAGGGGGGGTTTTTCAAAAATGCCCTGGAAATCGGGTTCGATTTGTAAAATGGGCCAGTGTTTGCATATGATTTTCTTGTATGCTGAACTAGCAGTTGAAAATTTGGAGACTAAAACTATGCGTTGTTCTGTGTCTTTCGTGGATTGTTGAAGACTGTGCATTCTTGAAATAGTGTTGACTTGAGTTTCTGCTGCTAAGAGGGTTGATTCTGGATATCCTCTTTTACGGAACCGTTCATGCATTTCTTTAATGCGTAAGGCATATGTCTGTTCATCGGAAACTATGCGTTTCACGCGCAACATTTGTGAGAAAGGCAGATGTTTTTTTAGGGAGCCTTGGTGAAAACTCAGAAAGTGGAGAGTGTTGTTGCGATCTGTGTTTTTTCGATAAAGATCGGTGGTCACTCCTTCAGGGGTATTTTTGATGAGTACATCCAGGAAGGATATCTCCATGTCTCCATGTCGCCGATGAACAGACATATGCCTTACGCATTAAAGAAATGCATGAACGGTTCCGTAAAAGAGGATATCCAGAATCAACCCTCTTAGCAGCAGAAACTCAAGTCAACACTATTTCAAGAATGCACAGTCTTCAACAATCCACGAAAGACACAGAACAACGCATAGTTTTAGTCTCCAAATTTTCAACTGCTAGTTCAGCATACAAGAAAATCATATGCAAACACTGGCCCATTTTACAAATCGAACCCGATTTCCAGGGCATTTTTGAAACCCCCCCCCTATTTGCACATACAAGAAGCAAGAACATTGCAGAGATTCTATCCAGACCAACCGAAACCAGTTCCAAACATCGTGGCACACAACCTTGTCATAACTGCAACCATTGTAATTCGATCATCAAAGGAAATCAAATCCAACATCCCATGAAAGGCCACAATATTCAATTGCAAGTGAACGCAACCTGCGATTCTATGAATTTGATTTATGCATTGAAATGCCCTTGCGGGAAACTATACGTTGGGAAAACGGAACGAAAGATTAAAACCCGTCTCAATGAACACAAATCTAACATTAGATTAAAAGTGGAAAAATCTAATGTTGCGACACATTTTGCTGAAGCACGCCACTCAATTGCCCAATTGAAGTACATTGTTCTAGAAATGATAACTAAACGTGAAGGCATTGATAATCATAAACTTTTACTCAAAAGAGAACTTGAGTGGATTTACAGATTACAGACTCTTAAGCCCCACGGGCTTAATGATCGCCTTGAATACAGTTGTTACTTATAATACCATGATTATGTGCTAACTGTTATTGTTGACTACTTTGCAACTGTTTATTCTATATGCTCCACACTATCCACATTTAACCCACCACCGCGCACTCACCCTCCCTTTTAAGATGGCCGCACCAGTTACACTAGCATTCTTAGTCCTTTTTCCCTGTTGACACCGCGCTTTATTATTGCTCCAACCCTCACCAGCTTGACAGCGTTTCTACACCCGAGCATGGACGGCGGTTCCCGCCACCCGTTACTTTGAAGTAAGTCTCTTACCACCATAAGGAGCGACACATAGCTTAGAAGTCGGCAACTCACACGCGGTAATCCATCCTGCACTTCCCCTACCTTCACGTTTTTAAAACCGTGCACGCACCGATTTTTTAACCTTCATTCCCACACCTATAGCACTGGTAAGCCCTAATTTTTCCCGCAGACCCACACACCAGCGCTCACCGTCCCTTTCTGTCTCCTTCACAGCGCCTCGTGACCAAGGGCACCCCCGCCCGAAATGCATTGGGGATCATGTTCATCAAGTTGTACCTTTGGGTGTACGCTGTTTGACGATATGCTTTGAATATCTCAAATGAAACATTTTGAAATTCTTTGAACCCTACGAGGATTAAAAAATATCCAACTTCGATACATGTGTTGAATCACATTTATTGATCATCAACGGAGTGCCTATTCAGGGGATGTATCCGCAGTTCGCTGCATACACTTCTCATTCATATTCTTCTGGTGCTTTGACGGATAGCACCACCCTGCAGTGCACCCAAAACTTTGTTCTAGTTATTGCAACTCTATAGTTCAACTACAGTTGTGCACCACCTACCACTATTCGTATTACTCTCTGCTGTTAATCACCACATGTGAAGTAATGGTCTGATAGGACTGAGCTCCTGGGGATCGATGCGATGCTCAGATATGGTCCAACCCTCAGTATCACCACTTCTGATTACTGTGAGGGCACAGAAATGTGGAGCAATTGAGTGGGGGAAGGAAATAGGAAAGGAACAGAAGGGAAGGAGATCTGTAAGAAAAAACATAAAAAGTGTCTTCTCAGTAATGTTGATGACTGCAAAGTAGTATCGGATAACTCTACAAACTCTCAGAAAATTGTTAACAGGAAAGACGACGTGCAGAAAATATACTCTTTCCACCGCAACAAAAAAAATTGCGCTTTTCCCCCAGAATGGAATGCACTGAATTAGGAAGATACATACTATCCGGTAAGGTCACATGAAACAGAATGAATCCTCAGAATCCTAAAATACAAGTTTGGCAAGGGAAATGCTGATAGTGATGCTTCTTCTGAATTGCAGGCCCAGACAAAGTAGATCTCGCCACCTATAGAGAGTCAAAAGGGCATCTTATTGGAAAACAAAGAATGGTTCGATAGTTACGCATGGCAAGCGCAGTGCACAGTCCTCTTAAATAGCTCTCCTACCTGAAGTCTTTTGGGCTAATTTACCCTCTGATGAAGCATGCCACCTTCAGGTGGGTGAGGGAAACCATCCTTTCAAGGGGATGCCCCATTAGAAATAATACTTCCAATTTCTAGAACCAGGGTTTTTTTTGTGAATTGGCTAATTTGCACAGCATCTTGGGAATCGTAGTTTTTTCGTAAAATAAATATCCCATGCATTCTTAAGAGGTCTGTTTTTACTTGTTATGTTGTACAAATATATTTTGACCTTGAAGTAACCTAGATCTGTCTTTCCCTGACACCACAACTTGGTGAATTGTATTAAGAATTACTGGTCTGGGAACACCAGCTGACTCCTTATCATAGTCATGCTGGCATCTGTGTCCCTCGGAGCCCCAACATCTTGCTCATTGACGATGACTAATTGCCAATACTTAGTAGTATTTGAGGGCGCATGGATCTTAAAAAACTTCTCATGGTCACCCAGGGACACTAAGGTAAGTCCTCTGAACTCTCCCACATTAACTGGGTAAACCACTTCCCCTAGACCTCCACTAGCCACCCCTGGACTATTTCCTTTAGTGGGAGTTGATGCTCTTTTTGGAAACATAATATCCCCTTTGTAGTGTCCATACTCCTAACACTTGATGGGCTTGATCTGCTGACCTTTGTCAGAGTAATTTTTCTTCGGGTAGCCAGATTGTGAATGGGAACCAGACCCTTTCCCCTGCCAGTTGTTTTGGGGACCTTTAGAAAACTGTATCTTTATATCCCCCTTCCTTCTTCTGATGGGAACACTGACCACCCTTTTGTAAGTTCCCCCCAAAGGCCTTCTTGGACACTCTGGTGCTGACCCAGATGTCCACCTCCTCAGCATGTTTCCTAGGGTCAGTTAACTTGCTATAAACTAGGTGTTGGTGCAGCTCTGGAAAACAAATATCAAGCATATGCTCCTTTAAAATCAAGTTGTAATACATGTTTGATATTTGTTTTCCAGACCTGCGCCAACACAGAGTTTATAGCAAGTTAACTGACCCTTGGAAACATACTGAGGAGGCGTACATCTGGGTCAGCACCATTGATGTTGTTGGAACCCTCTCTTAGGGCTCTGATGTCCAGCTCTCTCATGCTGAGCTCATGGGCCATTTTTCTTTCTTCCTTGGCCAGCCTTTTCTCTTTAAGAGCCTGCTCCTTCTACAATTCAGCAAGGGCCTGCCACCCACTTCTCCTTCTGAGTAGGCTGCTGCCCATGCTCTCACGGCTCTCTGAAGTTCTGCCTTCATGGCACTTCCCTTTTGGAACTCCCTTCTCTCCTGGCAGAACTGCTTGAGCTGGGCTACTGTTTATGCCTTCCGGTTGGCCAGCTCGAATTTCATATTGCCAGCTAGGTCCACAGATATTGTAAAGAAAGTTAGTATGGGGCAAATAGACTTTTGAAAAAATCAAAGATCTCAATCAGCGAGAATTAAAAAAGATTTCAATTGCTTTTAAGTATTCAATTCAATTCAATTCATTCGGTTAAAATAACCATAAAAGTACATACAAATTCATGATTCAAATACATAGAAAATAAATTACAGATAAAACATCAAGACGACTAAAATTTATTTTTATACGGTGTAGTTAAATTCGAATTGATTTCCGTAATCTGAAAGCAATATTAAGAAATTCGGTAATAGAAGCCACAATTAAAATTACATCTAGTTTCTGCAGTGCTAAAAAAGCAGGGCGACATCGATTAATTCCCATTTCCTTTAAAATAGGTACAATCAATCTGTTATGTGCTGCTTTGTAAAACTTACAGAAAAATAGGATATGGATGTCGGATTGAGCAGATAGATCATCGCAGGGACATTTAATTAAGTCATGTGACCAGGAGTTCATAACGAGGAAAGTTAAAACTCTAAAAAAGATATTCAACCTAAAACGAGTTAAAATGAACCGCTCTTGTTCTTTCATCGTTAGGGTTAGGTATGGTTGGATTTTCCCCTGTAACAGTACTTGTTGGTGAGCAACAACAGATTTTTTCTTTACTTCCTCACTAGCTCTAGTAGTTTCCAAAAATTTCATACATTGCACTTTCAATGTTTTCCTAGAAATATTACACATTGAGGAAGGATCATCATAGTAATTCTGGCAGCCCAGTTTGGAAAGAAAATCTTTTACACACATGAGCCACCTGATCCTACATACATGATCTAGGCTCAATACGTTTTTTATAATGGCGTGGTTCAATACACATTTATTATTGGTCCAGACCCTGTGCCATAATAAAATTGGCTGGACCCTAATTGTGTCTTCGATGTAAGGTTGACCAAGTTCCATGTGACAGATATAACTTGAGGCACTCGCAGGTACAGCTAGGATGTACCTCAATAACATATTTTCTGCGACCTGGATTATTTTCACATTTTCATATCCCAATAACCCAGCACCGTAGACAGCAATTGAAATACATGTTGCATGAATTTTTTTTTAAAGTTCAACAGTTGTTTTTTTCCCCATTTTTTTGCCAAGTTTTTTAGGGCCATAATTGATTTACAAAAAAGCCATTTCCTAGCTTTTATTGCACTTGCCCATGTGCCTGCTTCATGAAATAAAATCCCTAGATACGGAAAAGTTAGGGTCAAATCTAAGGGACTAGCATCAATACAAATAGCCTTTTTCTTCTTCTTAGTGCCAGGACCGCAATTCATAGAGAATGTCTTTGTACAATTAATGTGCAAGTCTAAATTTGACATAAAAGTGTTGAAAGATGTTATAAGACCTTGTAGTGCTATAGGGGTCCGGGTCATGATAACCGGATCATCTGCGTAAAGAAACGTGGGGATCGATCATCTAGCTACCATAGGCATATCCTTTGAAGATTTTAACATGGCTTCTTCCAGGCCGTTAATGTACACTAAGAATAAAAAGGGTGCAAAGACGCACCCCTGGCGAACCCCGCGCCCTATGCCAAATGGTTTGGTACATTCCCCATTTTTCCCATAACGCACTGTTGCAGTTGCACCTGAATATAATTCCATAAGAAAGTGAATTATGTTTTCTTCAACACCCAGATTTCCCCAAATGGCCCATAGCTGGCTACGGAAACACCGTCGAACGTTGACGTCAAGTCAACAAAGGCAAAGTAAATACGTTCCCGTCTTGCCCGGATGTATTTTTGCTGTAGGATAAATAGATTTAACCCTTGCTCAATCGTTCCTACGCCTTTTGAAACCCAAACTGGAGATCGCTAATAATACAGTTATCTTCAGCCCAAGTTTGTAATCTGCTTAAGATAACTCTCCCTAAAATTTTCACAGAGCAATCCAAGAAGGAGATTGGTCGGTAGCACATGAGGTGTTGTCTCTCTCCTTTTTTAAATATGGGCACAATGGCAGATGTAAACCAAGATCGTGGAAAGCCATTCTCCGCTGTCACATTAAATAGTTGCACTAAGAGAGGCCCCCAAAGGTCAGTATTGTTTTTAAACAGGTCTGATGGAATTCCATCTGGTCCCGGGGCTTTCCCTCCCCGGGTTGCCTTTAGGCTCACAATCACTTCTTCTAGTGTAACATCCAATTTTAGAATCTTTGCACCTCCCTCCCTCAAAGAATGGTTTGGGGGTTGTTGACCACCTTCAAGTGTACTATAAAGTTTGGAGTAGTGATTTACCCACACATCTTCGGAGATGGCAGTTTCAATGCGTGCTTTAGTATTATTACCAAAGAAAGGAACGTTCACGGCTTTCCAGAACGCAGTGACGTCCTTTCTCTGAGAAGCCTCACACAGCGCCTCCCAGGCCTGCCTTTTAATTGTTGTTTTCCTGTTGTTCAGTGCCTGATTATACCTTCTTTGAAGGTCCCTAACCAATAGGGGGCCACGGGGAATGGCATGTAGCGCATGTTTAAGATTAGTGTGGGCCTTAGTGCATGCAGAATCAAACCAGCTGCTACTCTTTACTTTGCGTTTTTTTCAGTCCACCCATAAGTTCTCCTTAATTTGACGAGCAATATTATTAAATTGATCTATAATATCCTGGCTATTAGAATTCTCGTCAAGTATAGCCAGGAAGCTAGGTAGGCACTTAGATATTACCTTAGCCAGGAAATCACCAGGGACCACCTGGTTCCACTTGAGAGAATAACCATTTTGTCTTGTCAGGGTTACATCAGAGACGTTCTGCCTGGGTGGTTGTCCAGAACTCAACTGCCGAAGAGGGATTAAAATCTCCAGGACTAAGGAATAATGGTCACTTAATGCACTGCCCAGGGTATGACAGGTTTTGATTAAGTGTCGAAGGCTGGTATAAACTAGGATGAAATCTATCGTGGTGCATGCGCCCCTGCCTATGAATGGTGGCTCAAAGGGAAACTCAGTATGGCCAACTTCATTTGCATACTCCAAGTCCCCTGAGAACATGATATCATTTAGCAAATCTCCGCATAAAGGGTGCTCAAAATGTGTCAAGTTGCTATCATGATCAAGCATAATACCGCAAACTCCATGTCTACCCTTTTTGCAGATAGTACAAATAAAAACACCTCCCCATATTACTGACAAGTCCATACGGTTATTATCTATTTCTTTATTTAACTTATTGCCCAATTTTTTTAATGTGACTTCCATGTCCATAGAAAAAATAATATTATAAAAATTAATAATTAAGATACAGGCCTGTTTAGTTATGTATATCTTCACCAGCTGATAATAAGGACTGCCAGAAAGTAATTGTACTTTCTGGTATTGGAGCTGGTTTGATAAAAATATGCACAGGCCACCTTTTGCCCTGCCATGTGCAACCTCCACTGCTGGTGTAAAGATGGTTTTATAACCATGAAGATAGAGTGGAGCTTTTAACCATGTCTCCTGAATACACAGGATATCAAACTCATTTATAGTGTCTAGCCAGATTGGGTTTGTTATTTTAGCTCTGAGTCCTGCGACATTCCAAATTATGCGGCTCAAATCCCCATTATCTTCAAGGGTAGGGGTACCACCCAGTTCATTAATTACCCGGGTATCCCTCAGTTGTTCTGTCATGGTGTGCAAATTCCCAGAAATGCTACTTGTGCTAGTTGCCGCCGTTACGGCATGTTGGATAAGGGGGTTATTTACGAAAGAGTTGGCACTACACCCAAAACTGGATGTTGCACCTTTCTCAGATAGTGGTTTCTGGGCCTACCCGGTTCCCCCCGTCCCCTCCTTAAGAACACTAGTTCCCGTCAGGACACTAATAGGTAAAGTGTCCAGTGTCTTTTGCCTTATGGGAATTCTTAGTGATTTTTTAGAGAGTCAGTCAACAGATTCTAGACCGGATAGCAGTGAAAATTGGTTTGATTTCATAATGTTGAAATCGTTCTAAAAAGAGTCTACTGGATAGTCATCTTGATGGAAAACATTCGGAGGTCTTGCTATCTAAGTGTCTCCTGGGTGGCATTTTGTCCAAGGGATAGCTTGCAGTCTTGGGTAAAAATACGACAAGTCCCTCAAGGTTATGCCACTATCCCTTGCCTGGCCAGGCCAGGTTTGAAGGAAAGAAGTTACATGCCTGTCCCTAAAGTTCACAATGATCAGGTCCCCTGCAACACTTTTGACCCAGCCAGCCCACTCTCCTTACATGGAGAATTTCCCTGTTTATATTTGTTGGCAGTGGTCTATTATTGTTTAAGCAATGTATTACTTTATTTTTCAACTCGTAATATCCATCTTTTTTCCCTGTAGGTAGGTCAGGGACCCCTAGTAGTACAGCTACATATGGAGCCGCCTCCGGTGGCAAATCTATACGCGGTACCCGTATATTCATTCCATCATTTTTGGTTCCCCTGTTGTGATTAGGAGATGTATTTACCCACGTTAGCCTGATTTGCTCAGTCTGCTTAGGGGGTTGAGTAGCGTTGTTCTGCAATTGGGTAGTATTTGGAGGAAAAGGCACTAATTTCTGAACGACCTCATTCTCAGGGTTTATATTAGCAAGACTAGGTGTAGTTGTTTGGTTACCTTGATTTAGGGCCATAGTTAGAGTCTGATTTTGAGGGATAGGAGCCAGGTTATTAATGAGTGTAGTGTTCGATCTTATCACTTCCTCCAGTATCTCCAGCTTCTCCCCTACTCTTTTAATCCTTTCAACTAATGAAATGATTAGTGATTTAAGCATTTGCTCGGTTTTATCCAGTATAATTTGTGACTGGGGGACAATGAAGATAAGGGGGTTACAACTGGATTTCTGGATGGACATGTCTTTTTCTTAGGTGGTGAAACATATAATTTTGGGTTTTTTGACAGTCTTCCCCTATGGTTTATTCCTCCACGGTTTCTTTTAGTGGGCGGGCCATGAGCATTAGGAGTCACTTGGGGAATATTAATGGTAGGTGATTTTGGGCAAGAGGAGGAATCACTCTCCTCTGATATAATTTACAAAATGGGATCTGCGCTCAAATTCTCTTCAGTGTAATCCCTATTTGAGACTCTAGAGTCATCTAGTGAACAAATGTTAGGAGAAGTATTGCCCATAGTAGGTTGTATCTTATCATTACCAGATGTTATTAGTAATCTTGGGGGGGTAATTGCATACTTGATAGCCCCCAAGGAGGACCGCTTATTATATACAGGTTCCAGGGATAGACGACGCTCCGTAATTGCGATCTCTTTCTCTAATACAGATGTCGCTCTTTTAATAAATTGATCTAAGGTACCTGTGATAGACCCACCCACCGTGGACTTTCTAGGCTTACTAATCTGTGTTGTCATGGCTAATATCGAGCACACACCATATGTAACAAAAATTAGGCACACACAATATTTCTCTAGACGAAAAATAAATATAGAATACAAAGCCCGTGAAGATAGTACTGATATTGTCCAAAGTCTTACTTCATGAGTTTTTAGGTTGAAGATAAGAGGGGTGGCCCAGCCCAGCCTTGGCCAGCCCTGGACGTCCACAGATGGCCCACCCCTTTCCCGGGCTAAGCCCGGCGACGCCCACGCGCGTCCTGCAACGCGGGATGAGCGCCAATGTTTTAAGCACCTTCCGGGCGTGGAGATGGACGGAAGTGGGCGGGGTAATGGTGCAAGGTTGCCTGGGGGCTGTAGTCTGTAGTCCCCCCGCTCGGCGGCCATGAGATCTTCCTGGGCGGTAGCGGGGGGACCAGTGAGCACCAACGTGCACAAAGGACTCTGGCGCTAAACAGCGCGAAATGCGGCAAGTTCTAATCCCCAGCGCAAGTAGGGATAATGTCTGCTTGAGGCTCTAAGTATAGAGTTGCATTGAACACCAAATTACTTTATGGTATTGCATAAACACAAGTCCTATCCTCAACGCTGATCACCTATGTAATAAATTGGTTCTCTAGTTTGCAGAGGTTTGCACTCTACCCAAGTATTGGCCACAATCTTAGTAAGGTAAGCTATATACACACTTTAAATTAATATGTGCTCACCCTCTTGTAGATTAGCACACGGCAGGCAGGCTTAACTTAAGAGGAAATGTGTAAAGCATTTGTGCAGCAGACATACACAGACACACACACACACAAACACAGTAACCTATGTGTAATAAAACAGGAGTTTCAGGCTTGGATAGTGGTTTTAAATGCATAGTCTAAGTGGCAGTAAACTACACACTCAGGCCTGCAATGGCAGGCCTAAGACAGGTTCAAAAGGCTACCAGTGTGGGTGCCACAACCAGTGATGCAGGCCCACTAGTAGCATTTATATTAAAGGCCCTGGGTATATAGTATACTAATTTACAAGAGATTACTGGAACCCTAAATATGCCAATCAGGTACACACCAATGTCACCATGTTTCAGAGGAGAGGCACATGCACTTTAGCACTGTTTAGCAGTGGTAAAGTGCTCAGAGTCCTAAGGCCAACAAAAAGATACATCAAAAAGTAGAGATAAGCAAGCAAAAAGCTAGGGGAACACAAGTGGTGACTGTAGGTATGTCGCCACATTAATGTTGCTGGACCCCACCTGTGGGGCTCTTATGTCCAGCTCATTAAGGATGAGCTCATGGGTAAACCAACTCTCTTCCATGGCCAGCCTCCCATCTTCACAAACCTGCTCCAACTTGGCAAGCTTTAGCTTTAATTCCTCCCCCACGTCTGTCATCTCCTCAGAGGACAGGCTCCTGGAGGAGACACTGCTCCATGGTCCGGGAACCACTACTACTCCAGGCAAGTTGTTGGGCCCTTCCACAGCCAGTTCCAGAGACATCTCTGACTCCAAATGCAGGTCACCCTCCTCCTCAGGAATCTCCTGCTGCTCCTCTGGGATGTCATACTCTGCAACTTGGGTCTCCACGCAGGCTCTCTAAGCATTTTGTAGCTCCACCTTACTCATAAAACTCCTTGTAGACCCTTGAAAGTCCTTACAGAAACCCTTCAGCTGGAGCACAGTGTAAAACTCTAATCTAGCCAGTTCATAATCAATTACTGCAGCTGTAAGTGTTGCTTCTCCAGAGTGAGCCAATTAGGGAAAATTGAAATAGATATAATTAATCTTAGTATAGAGTTGTAGTAAACAATGAGTTACTATATGTTAATGTACACACATAAGTCATATCCCACCACTGCCACAAATGTAAGAAATTGGGTTCCTAGTTGGCAGAGGCATGCACCCTGTCCAACTCAGGACCACAATCCTTGTCAGGGTAAGCTAGGTGCACAATAAAAGATAACCTGTGCTCACCCTCTGGTAGGTTGGCACAGAGCAGTCAGGCTTATCTAAAGAGGCAAAGTGTAAAGTATTTGTGCAACATACACCCAGAGTAATAAAAACATCACAAAAATACTATACACAGGTTTAGAAAAAATTAGAATTATTTTATAAATAAACAAAGACCAACACTACAAAAGTCCAATAAGTAGAACCGGAGTTATTCATTTTTGAAGAATAGACCAAAACTAGTGCTTATAAGTCAATAGCACTAAGGAGTTACATGAGATCACGCTTGACCTGGGTAAATCCAAAGTTGAGGCTGACCGCGATGGAGGGCAGGCCATCTACAGGTCTCAGACAGGTTCCGCTGACAATGTCACTTGGATGGAGCAACCGTCAATATCAGAGAATCAATGTGAGAAGACGAGGAGGCGTTGATCGAACCTGTGGATGCAGGTGAACTGTTGGCTCGAATCTGCGCAGTTCATGAAGGCTTTGGTGTTGAATCTCTTCCTTCATGGTGCAGGTGCTGCATCCATGTAGAGCCACACTGTCTATCGGTGTCAAGACATGCAGTCCATTGAGGTGATTTAATCGATCAGCTCCTGTGTCTGCATCAAAAGGCAATGCATCGGTTCCGATCAGCGCAATGAAGTCACTACATCAGTTTTTTAAACAAAAACAGCTGCAGAACATACTTCTGCACCCCAGAAATGGATTGGCACATGACGGAAAGAGGTGACTCACAGAGACCAGCAGCAAGGTTGTAAAAGTCTTTGATGGTTCTGAGACTTCAGAAGAGAGGGCAAGCCACCAAGCCCTTTGAGTCATTCTGGATTCAAGTGAGATGGGTCCAGTCATTGTCCTCACCTGGGCAGAGATCAGCTGGCAGCAGGGCAGCTCAGCAAAGCAGAGATGCAATTCCTTCAAAACAGTCAGTTGAGCAGAGTGGCAATCCTTGTAGCACAGCAGATTTTACTCCAGGCAGAGTTTTCACAGGTCCAGTAGTGTACTCTCTCGGTAGGGTCAGAGCCACAGCACTTATACCCAAATGTGTCCTTGTAGAGAGGGTCACTTCAAAACATGCCTTGAAGTGCACAGGTCCCCTTTTATCCCAGCCCTGTCAGCCAGGCTATCTGTGGGGGAAGTCAGCCTTTTGTGTTGGGACACATGACACTGCCTAGTTAGAGGTAAGTATCAGCTCTCACTTCTTCTTACTTCACAAGAAGAGCTTTCAAAATGTAGATGAATGCAGATGAATTCTGTGTCACACTCACCCATCCTGTGTTTGTGGCTGTTTGAAGGGAATGCAGAGAGATAGGATGCAGGCACATAGAGCAAGGTTAAGAAATGTTCACTTTCTAAAAGATGCATTTCTTAAACAGTAATGTTAAATCCAACGTTGCCATTAAATACAATTTATCATTACCTTTTAGTTACATAATACCCAGCCCTTAGGGCTAACTTTGGCCTAGCTTAGGGGTGATTTATGTGTAATAAAAGGGGAGAGTAAGGCTTGGTATGTGGTTCTAATTGCCAAGTTTAAGTGGCAATAAACTGCACACACAGGCCTTGCAATCGCAGGCCTGAGACAGGTTTGAAAGGCTACTTCTGTCGATGGTACAATCAGTGCTGCAGGCCCACTAGTCCATTATTATCAATGGGGTATCCCAGTATCTCATAGAACCTGCGGAAATATGACAGTATATAATACAGATAGGTTCTGTTGAGAAAAGTGCAATTGCTTTGAGAATGACAATAAAGTTGAGACTGCTGCTGTGAGCTCAAATTATGAACGATATATTAAAAATCATATATTGTGTAAAACAATAAATATATCAATATTTAAGGACACAAGATTGTTCCACAACATACAGGATTACATACATAAGTGCCATATAAAATACATTTCATAGAACACGATCCAAAATATAAGACAATTGACAATATCAACACACATAGAAAATAAATTGATTGGGCATCCGTATATCCTTATTTTACATATTCAAACATATGGCCTTATTCTTTGGCATGGATATGTCAGAAATTAGTATGGAATGCCTATTCTTTATGTCAACGTTTCGACCCACAATGAGTGTTTTTATAGAACATCACCCAGGGTCTCGTTCAGGACTATAAGTTTATTTCTGAACAGCCTGTTACAAAGGCTTCTTAAATGGTATAGGAAAGTAGGGATCACACAATCTCGCCACTTCTCAATAAATGCCTTTAAATTCAATAGTCCATATCATGGAGTCAGACCCAAGGTTAGAACCTTTCCGTGTGTTTGGGACTGTCAAAAAGAACCAGTTGGTGCTTCCTGAATAGTAAAGGCAAATAGATTCTTAGTTGTCTTAGTAGCTCATATCAATTAGGAAGGACACCACACAACTTGTTTCTTCATCTGTGCTGGCGTTTAAATACAGGAGCTGATAGTGCTTCCTCTATAGCAGGAACCAATAATGCTTCCTACGTCTCAATGTTCAAATTATTTCTTCACAGCAGTACTGAAACATCAGTCTGTTTCAGCGGCCTGTCCCGGGTCTAATGTCTAAGGCTCACTAGTAGCTTTTAGATTACAGGCCCTGGTTGAATGGTATACCACTTTACAAGGAACTAATAAGTAAGCTAAATATAAGAATCGGGTATATTCCAATGTCACCGTGTTTAGGGGAGAAGCGTATGCACTTTAGCAATAGCCTGCAGTGGTAAAGTGCTCAGAGTCCTAAGGTCAACAAAATGGTACAGCAAAAAGTGGAGGTAAGCAGGCAAAAGGTTGGGGAAAGCCACCCTAAGGATGACAGGTCTAACACCCTAACATTTTGGGGTAAATGCCCACGAAATACAATTGATTTCCTTTTATTCTAATACAATTTAAGTTCTTTAAAGTCTAATGTTAATGTGATCCCCAGATGTTTTAGTCATCACAACACACTTTCAATTGATCTCCCCCTTACTCTGAACAATAGGTTCTTTAAAGGTCCGGTAATTGCATTTTCAAAAAAATATATGTCTCAGGATGAAGTGGGATGAAAGTGACCCCTCTAATTTCGTGCCCATTTTATTAGATGCTAAATTTAGTGCAGTGGAAACAAGTCTGGACAGCGGTGGTGTTCCTTAATATATTACAAGCACCTTCTCATTGATGTGTGAAACTATTGGTTTTATGCTGATGGCTAGGAATTCTCATTCAGACATCACAGGAGGGGTAGGGTCAATCATCATGCTCAAGTGCTCATAAAAAACTGAACTGGCTCTTAAAAAAGTGCCTCACTCTAGGGAAGAATTTAGACTTTACAGGCACCATTACCAAGAAACAATTAAAGAAAAGAAAGAGAGAAATTAGGGTAAAGATTTGTGAAGAACTGGTATATGCAGTGGATTCTTGGATGGTCGTGAATGCCTCCTATTGCAATTAAACCATATCAAGTGGTAAAGATACAGTAATGGTGACTCCGGCTGAAAAGTCGGTGACTAGTTTTTTAAAGGTTTTTAACAATGACATGTCACAGATTATTATAGAGTTTCAGCATTCCGCATATGATAAGGAAGGGCAGTACCAGTTTGCCCAATCAATTCAGGTGCAAGAAATAGTTTATGCGTTATCGACAAATTGACTTGGCAAAGCTCTGGGACTAAACAGCATCCTGGTCGACATCTTTAAGATTTTACTAAATCTTTTAGGGCCCCTTTGCTGATAGACATGTGTTGTACTGCAATTATAGATGTTATATAGGGGTGGGTGGTTAACTATGCTCTTCTGGTGGAGTTTACTGAGTTTTTGGCACTCCGCTTAGAGCGCAGAGTTCTTCAAAAAACTGTGCTGACCACTTGCAGAAATCATCAGTGCCTGGCAGCAAGCATATTTTTGGCTCTGGCTGTCAACCTCGTTTGTAGGCACAGCTTGTTTCGGGCCTCTTTCTCATCAGTCCCTGCAAGAATCTGTCCAGAGCATACCAGAAGTTGGTGGAACAAACCCTTGCTATGCACCCTGAGGCCAGGGGAGACACCAATGAGCTCACAGAGGGGGAATTGGATGCAGTGCCAAGAGAGTCAGGTGTCCTGAAGTAGGCCAAGTGATGCAGATGTGAGTAGTACGACTAATTGAGCCATTGCGCAGTCCAGGGATCTGGTGGAAACCTGGCCCTGCATTCCTTGCAGGCTGCAGCCCATGAAATCGCATTAGGCCCCTTACTAGAAAAGTGGAATGAGGCAGCAACAGATGGATCCATTCCTCATCCCAGACTCAGTGGTGAGTAAGGGCCTATCTGATGTCCCAAGATATATAGTGCAGTGCAACTGCCACATCCTCATGTGCAGAAGCATCTTCTCCAAACGCTGCACCGACTAGGTTCCTGGACCGGCTGGTAATGGCAAGTTGCTCTGCCCCTGAAAATAATTGCTTTCCTGACTGCCTTGATGCTGGACAAACAAGCAGGCACAGATAATGGTAGTTGACTGAGCCAACTCCAAGCATGGTAAATGTTGCACAGAGGAAATATCCATCACGGCTTAAGTTGATGGGTGATGAAGGAGTGTGTGTGATGGTGATTGCTGACCACCATGTTGAGTTTTAAATGTTGTCTCTACTCTCTCCTAAATGCAGGTATGCCTTGTTGTGGTATTTTCCAGCTACCTAGTGTCTAATATTGTTATTACAACTGAGGAAGAAAATTATTTTGTATGTCTCTGCAATGCGGAACTCACTCTGAAGAATTCTGCGGATTGTTTTGGGTAACTCAGTGGAATTCCGCGGAGTAACACTTTGCAAGCTTCGCCCACCCCTAATGTTATTCCACAGTCTTGGGATGAGGCCCTGTCTTTAAAATGGATTATAGGTCCCAGATATTATCAACCCATTGTTCTACTAGATGCAAAGGTAAAATTACTGGGCAAAGTTTTGCCAATTAAGTTCGAGACGTGGGCAGAGGAAAATGGCATTTTTTCTGAGTCCCATATAGATTCAGACTTGTCTGGGTATGGTCGAACAATGCCTCAACCACAAACTGATACTAGGGGAATGCACTAAGACAAAAATAGATTTCATGAGTCTCATGTATCTTTCATGTGCCTTTGATTCTGTGAATTATTCTAAACTATGGGAATTAATGGAAACCATGGGGGATGAGTCTTCATTGATTATCCTCCTAAAATGATTATACCAGGACATGTCCACAAGGGTCCAATATGGCACTAATGGGGAGTGCACAGGTAAAATAGTTTTGTGCAAAGGGGTAAGATAGGGGTGAGTTAGAGCTTCTTTTAAATTCTCCTTATATATATAATGTACTATATAGAGCATCACCATTGTTAATGCTC
This sequence comes from Lissotriton vulgaris, assembly GCF_964263255.1. Lineage (NCBI taxonomy): Eukaryota > Metazoa > Chordata > Amphibia > Caudata > Salamandridae > Lissotriton > Lissotriton vulgaris. The sequence goes on from NC_141700.1 coordinate 338,343,802, forward strand.
AGTTCTGTGAATGTGCCTTACCTTGTTGGGACTGTATATACATTTTCACAAGTACCATGAGGAGGTATAGTTTTAGTCAGCATAGTGTGAAATTTAAAGTAAGGCAAAATAACTACTTGGTTTTATGGCAAACAGCAGAATGGAATCAAAGTGTTCAGATGTCACATCAGATACCTGTCAATTGGTCTGAAGATTTTGAGTAGTATGATGAATATTGTTCTTTATCAGATTTTTGTTGATATAAAAACACAAAATATAAAAATATCTAAATTTTTCTTAGTCATTCAATTTGGACCCACAAGATACGGTCAAAACAAAAAAAATTGTATACTCATTATGCTCATCAATGTGGTTCTAAGGTGCAGAAAATAAAGCATCATTGTAGATGTCCTGACTCAGGCCTGCGCACAGGTGATGTGTGGGCATTTTCTATTACCAACAGAAGAGTCTTGTGGGCTGAATGAATATGAAATCTGTGAAAACAAATTAGGATGCAAGTGTTGTGTAGTATGTATATTGATTTAAGAAAATGAGTGATCTAATGTACGTTAGTGGTGTAAACAGAAGAACAATTTAGGCATCTGGCCCTGCTGCATTAAAAAGATAACAAAATAAGAGGAAAACTCTGGTTAAAGGATGGATCCCCATTAAGAACGGTAATATTTACCAAGAAGAAAGGAGATCTCATAAAGGCTTATTTTAGTGAAATAAGCAAGAAGGGAATAATAATGTGCAAATAGCAAATGATAAAAATGCAGAATAACAAAGTAAATAGAGAAAAGTATGCTACCTTGTTATAGATGCATTGAGATATAACTTTGGAAAAACAAAAAAAATTGACCAGCCCTGCAATTTATGTGTAATGTGTCATGCAAAAAAGAACATTTTGCAGTACGTTGTAGAAGTAGGAGACAAGGGAAGAGAATGTAAATGATAAGTGCAATGAGATCGTACTTCAGATTGTAACACATGCAGTAATCATCATATGCACAAGGTAAAGGTAGAAGGGAAAGAAATGTAAATGCAGTTTCATTCTTGTTCTAGACATGATTATTTTATGAACCACTTTCAAAGGAGTTTCAGGATTAGAGAGAAATTGAAGTTGGTGGGTATAAATCGGGGTAGTTACAGAGGAGAACCTATTTGAATGAAAAGTAATTTTACTGAATGTATTGAGTACAAAAGTAGATGCCGTGCCGTGCGAAGGTAATCTGATAAGGACACTCCTGCATTCTAAGAGCGCTTGGGAAAAGGCTCTGCCACGTTTTTAAAAAATATTGTATTTCTAGTGTCTGCTTTATTTTTAAATCGCCGCACTCACCCTTATGTAATTACTGCACTGTGTTCTAGTCCCCTGTCCACCACCAAAAGTTTGGTTTGTGTGGAGGGACGGTGAACCTAGCCCAGGGAGGAAGTGACTACGACTTCCTGCCTTGCAGCCAATCAGCGCCCAGCAGCTGAATTCTTTCACCTTAAAAAGCCTGCCTTACAGTCGCGCTGCTGACACGCCGTGCGAAGGTAATCTGATAAGGACACTCCTGCATTCTAAGAGTGCTTGGGAAAAGGCTCTGCCCAACCAAGTCATTAGTGCTAATGGCGTTCAGTTCACGTCCAAATTAACTAAATCCTACTTTGAGCGTGTTGGTATTGTCCATAAGACTACCTCTCTTTACAACCCTAGCGGTAATGGACTTTGCGAGAGGTTCAACAGGGTCCTAAAGAATGCAATACAAATAGCTGTGCAAAATGGTGAGGATTGGGAAACCTCAGCTTTCAAAGCTGTCTGGTCCTATAGAACCAATGTTCATGATGCGTTAAAAATGTCTCCCTTCGAGATCATGAGAGGTCGTGTTGCCAGAACTAAATGTAATCCCAAATGGTTACACCAAAAATCCTGTTTAGACATATGTATGAATAAAGTCAGATCTGATGTTATTGATAAGCACCTAGAGTATAAAATAAATTTTGATAAGAAATGTTTCTCTAGCACTGCAGATGTTAATGTTGGTATGTGGGTTAAGGTGAAAAAACCCTGGAAAGTCCGTAAGGGAGATTCCCAATTTTCTGAACCTCTTAAGGTCAAGAAGATACTTCGCAATGCTGTCCTTCTTAGCGATGGTAAAGTGTGGAATCTTAAAAGAATTGCCATCTACAGAGGAAAAAATTGCCTAACAAATGACTCTGTTATTTCTCCTGATTTGTCATGTACTATGTTGTACAGTGCTTGGCTTCTTCCTTGGGCTAGCACTCTAGATCTGTGCCCTCACTGGTGATAAAGGCAGTTAAGTGCTTTGAGCTCTCGTCCAGACAAATTTGATGGTAGGCGTGTTTAAGGTCCAACTTACTGAAGAACCTTGCTCCTTTAAGGGTTGATACCAATTCGCCAATGTTTGGTAGGGGAAAAACGTCGGCTACAACACACTTATTTAGGGAACAAAGATCCACACAGAACCTGATCTTGTTATCCGGTTTCTGTGAGATCACAACGGGCGAAACCCAAGGAGATGCCTCGATGGGTTCAATGATACCCCCTTGGAGCATTTCTTCAAGAGTAGCCTTAACTTCGTCTCGCAGAGCAAAGGGAACTCTCCTTACTTTGTGCTGTACAGGTGAACTACCCTCCTTAAGAATTATGCGATGTGAGTAGCCAATAAGCTCACCCAACTGGTCCCTGAAAACATTTTTATATGTGGCTAGTATGTCATCCATAGAAGAGGTCTCAACAATAGAAATAGGATTAACAGATCTAGGATCAACCACTATGTGTAGGTCATACTGATGGTGACGACCTAAAATTGCAGAACCATCTGCTGATATGTAAATTTTACCATAAGCTGATCTTCCTTTGAAAATAATTTCAGCTTCGAAGAAACCCAGTATATCAATCTTCTCCCCCTGGTAACCAGACGGGAAAATGTTGCACGTCTTCAAAACTCTTTCGCCCCAAACATTCTTCATCAATGAATTGGGGATTATGGTCCACTTGGAACCTGTGTCAACCATGAGCGTAATGACTTTCCCATCAACAACAAAATCATCCTTAAAAGGATTACCTCTCTGGTTATCACACGCGCACACAGAGTCAGACAGCACTAAAATTTTGTTGACATCACGTCTCAATTGATCACAATCATTAACAACTGTAACTCTCGAATTGTTCTTATTCCTACACATTTTAGCGAAGTGTCCAGTCTTACCACACCGTAGACACTCTTTGTTGTTTGCAAAACAAAATTTCCCATCGGAAGAATGAGAAAAACTGCCACACCTAGAACACATCTTAGGGTTATTCTTGCTAAAAGATGTTTGTTGTACGTTCTTTTTCTGAAGAACGTAACCCTTCTTTCTTACAATTGCAACAGTAGAAGTTTCATCCTCACTATTATCGCTAAAAGTACCCTTATGGGAGATTTCTGCCACTTTATTCTCCAAACTGCTTTTCTGCAGTTCCCTCATACACTTTTCGCTTTCTTCCACAACTTTGGCAAGTTCTATAGCATCTTTCAAGGTTGGGTTCTTCGCCGCCCACAAACGTTCTTGTACTTTTCTATTGTTGGCTTGAACAACTAGCTCGTCTCTAATTAATTCGTCTGCCATCTGGCCAAAGTTACATTTGATTGACAACTCGCGCAGTCTCGCCACAAACTCATCAATGCTTTCTTCAGCCAATTGTTTATTTTGATAAAATTTATATCTTTGAAGAATAAGATTTTCTTCTTTTCCAAAACGGGTTTCCAATCTTGTTATAGCCTCTTTAAACTCATCCAAGTCAGCTTGAGACCCTGCAGGTAATACTTGTGGTAAATATCTGAACAAGCGCTGTCCTTCTTTACCCAAAGTGGTCATTAGCAATGCTTTTTTACGCTTAGGTGAATAGTCCTCACCGTCCAGAGCTTCAATATAATTATAAAACATGACTATCCAGTCTTCCCACGCTATTGGAGGATTGCCTGGTTCAGACAAGAACTGAGGAGGAAGAGCGACATTGATCGCTTGAGCCATGTTCAAGAATTGAGAAAAAGTAAAAACAAGTACACCAAACAGTAAAGTTAAAAGAGTTTTAAATAAATGCTTATTCTTACTAAAAACGATCTGTGGCGAAGAAACGATGCTTAGCGCTCAATCACGAGTGTTTCCACTCTATTACGAGCGTTTCCATGGAGATTTGTATTAACACAGGTAAATGCCTACAAAATGGCCGAAAACGTCGTGTGTATGACGTTAAACGTTATGACATAGCGAGGGTCCAAGCGCAAACATAATCCGCTTCAAAACGTTGTTTAAATGACACTGCAAGTACTTCAGTGACGCGACCAGTGTCTGATTGGATACGCTGCAGTGTGGATATGCGTCTCAGTGACGCTGCCGCTTGCGTTCCAATGACGCTGCTACCGCTTGAATTTCAACGATGCTGATCGCCGCTTGCGTTTCAATGACGCTGCTGCTACTAGGGCTTGCGTTTCAATGACGCTGTCTCTGCCGCCGCCTGTTATCTTGCGCTTATTACAATGACGCTGCTGCTACAGCTTGCGTTTCAATGACGTTGTCTCTGCCGCCGCTTGTCAGCTTGCGCTTATGGACGTTAGCGCGCAGGGTTGCTAAGCAATGCAATGACGTTGTCTCTGCCGCCGCTAGTCAGCTTGTGCTTATGGACGTTAGCGCGCAGGGTTGCTAAGCAACTCACCATGGTTCTTGCTCGACGGGGATGACGTCAATGGCTGTTTCCGAAATTTTAAGACGATGTTACCATCAGGAAAGTCTGATTTTGACAAGCGATCTTCACGAACTGGAAACGATGTCGGCGTCCTCGCTGTCCACACGGGGTTCTTAAGGGGCTCTTGAGCTCTACCGCACTGTAGTGGTTTCTTTGGCTGCAGCGACACACGGAGAGGAAATGGTTGGACACTCCACAAGTCCTCTTGCCGCAGTTTGGGGAACGAGTTACTTTCGAAATTATCTGTGGGGTTACAAGTTTGTTTTACGTACAGACCACAAACCCCTCCTAAACGTTTTGGCTCCCGGTGGGGCTGGTAAAGGTTCCCCAAGGTTGGCGAGACTGGCTTCTCGCTTGCAAGATTATCAGTGTGAGATTGAATTTGTTCATGGGTGGAGGAATGTCCAAGCGGATTGTCTGTCTAGGCTCCCTATTCCTTCCGGTCCTGAGATCACGTCAGATGATCTTGCTGTTGCTGTGATGGAGGATGTTTTGTTGGTGGGCGGTGGGTCATTCTCCCGGGATGAGTGGTCCAAGGGTATGGAGGAAGATCTGACCTTGAAGGCTGTTATCAGTCTTGTCTCTAAAGGTGCTAGGAGAGAGAGCACGGTTAGTCCTTCGGTCAGACCCTTCCTGAAAATTTTAGATGAACTTTCTGTAGAAGGTAAAAATGTTTTGATGCGAGGTGATCGTTTTGTCCCTCCCGGTCCCTTAAGAGGAAGGATTCTAGACTTGGCCCATGAGGGACACTTGGGTCAAAGTCTCACTCAACGCCGTGTCAAACAGGACTTTTGGTGGCCCTCTATCGATAATGATGCTGTTGAGTGTGTGCTTAAGTGCCGTTTCTGTAGAGAAGGTGAGAAGCGTCTCAAAGTCCTGGGCTCTCAGTCCTCTCATAAAATTCTTTTTGAGAATTCTCCCTGGCATAGTGTCTGTATAGACTTCATAGGTCCCATGAGTGAACTACCTACTGACCACCGTTTTGCAATTGTTTTAATCGATTGTTTTTCGAAATGGCTGTGTGTTCAATTTGTAAAGGAAATTACCACTGATGTCACCATTAAGCTCTTGAAGGGTGTATTTATCAATGAGTGGTATCCTTCTGAACTCATTTCAGACAATGGGACTCAACTCACATCCTTGAAGATGACCAATTTTGTTAATGAGTGTGGCATCAGGCATCAGAAGACTAGTCTTTACAATCCACAGGGTAATGGCCTTTGTGAGAGGGTGAATCGCCTTGTTAAAGGCGTGATTCAGATGTTCGTTGAGTCTGGCTGTTTTTCAGATGAGCGTGTCCAAGAACTGGTCTGGGCTTACCGCTCTACACCTCATCTGAGTGGTGACAAGTCTCCTTTTGAACTTATGCGTGGTCGCACACCTGTAAGTAAATTGACCCCTGCTTGGCTGAAGGGTTCTCCTGGCGATGTCCCTTTAATTCATGATAATACCCCCTTGCCCATCTCTGTGGGTGACCTGGTTAAGGTTAAGCCTGGAAGACTTGCGAAGGGTCTCAGCAAGTTTAGGGGTCCCTACAAAGTCAAGAAGGTTTTTCCTCACTTCATTGTCTTGTCCAATGGTGAAAGTTGGAATTACCGGAGGGTTGCACTCTATCAGAAATGTAAAGATTCTTCTTCTGATGACCTGTTTCCTGCTCAGAGTGAATGTTGTAATGGTTATTTACTGTCCTCTGGTGCTCCTTCTGTATCTATCCCCTTACCTTCTGGACGGGGGGAGGTGGGTGGTGGCGATGCCTCCACTTCTTTATGTTCATATCATAATGGTTCTGTGGTTAATTCCGCCCCTAATGGTTCTGGGGTTAATTCCGCTCCTGTATCTCTTGTTCCTGCTTCTGTATCTCGTGCTCCTGTCTCTTCCTCTTCTTCCTTGGTTGATGTTGGTTTGAGGAGCTCTCACTCCCGTCATCCACCCATGTACTTGAATGACTATGTGCATTAGTGTTTTTTGCCTTTTCATGTGTTTTATCTTCTTGTAAAGGGGGAAGATATGTTGTACAGTGCTTGGCTTCTTCCTTGGGCTAGCACTCTAGATCTCTCCCTAGGTTCTTGGTTCTGGAGTTCTCCTTTGCCTGTTTGGCAGTTGGAGCTGTGGTTGGACCTGGGGCTGGTCTACCTATACCTGTGCTGCAATAAAGCTTCTCCTTCACCTACCAGCTTGTGGAGTCAACCTCTTCTTTACAACATACTACCTCTCCTAATTCTATTCCTTGTGAGGATCATGGTGGTTTTAGTGTTTCTGAAAATCTTTCCTCCAATTCAAACCCTTTCCCTTCTAATGTAATTAATGTCCCTCCCATTGCAGTTCCGTCCTCTAGTGTTCCTGCTACCTTTGATTCTATTCCACCGAATCATGATTTCAATTCAACATCCGTTAATGAACTTCCATGTAGCAGTGATGTTTTTGTAAACCGGAAACGCATTTGCTCTAAACCCAAGTGGCTAGAAGACTTTGTTTACTGATTGTTTTATTTGTTTTCCTTTTTCTTTTCCCTATTTATAAAAGGGGAAGATGTGTTATTTTGCCCCTTTAATTCCCTCAGAATGTTTCTGTATTCTGTTTCTGTATTCTACTGTATCCTAGTTTCCCCTCCCGAGCAACTATGGTAGTTGCTAATGAAGAAGTCCTGTGTAGGTTGTTCCCTACCTTGCTCCTGTGTTCCTTTAATAAACTACACTTATCAACCTATTTGTGTAGTGATCAACTTTACAGTCTGCTTTATTTTTAAATCGCCGCACTCACCCTTATGTAATTACTGCACTGTGTTTGAGTCCCCAGTCCACCACCAAAAGTTTGGCTTGCGTGGAGGGACGGTGAACCTAGCCCCGGGAGGAAGTGACTACGACTTCCTGCCTTGCAGCCACTCAGCGCCCAGCAGCTGAATTCTTTCACCTTAAAAAGCCTGCGTTACAGTCGCGCTGCTGACGCGCCGTGCAAAGGTAATCTGATAAGGACACTCCTGCATTCTAAGAGCGCTTGGGAAAAGGCTCTGCCACGTTTTTAAAAAATATCATTTTTCTTTTGTCTGCTTCATTTTTAAATCGCGGCACTCACCCTTATGTAATTACTGCACTCTGTTCGAGGCCCGGTCCACCACCAAAAGTTTGGCTTGTGTGGAGGGACGGTGAACCTAGCCCAGGGAGGAAGTGACTACGACTTCCTGCCTTGCAGCCAATCAGCGCCCAGCAGCTGAATTCTTTCACCTTAAAAAGCCTGCCTTACAGTCACGCTGCTGACGCGCCGTGCGAAGGTAATCTGATAAGGATACTCCTGCATTCTAAGAGCGATTGGGAAAAGGCTCTGCCATATTTTTAAAAAATATTGTTTTTCTTGTGTCTGCTTTATTTTTAAATCGCCGCACTCACCCTTATGTAATTACTGCACTGTGTTCGAGTCCCCGGTCCACCACCAAAAGTTTGGCTTGTGTGGAGGGACGGTGAACCTAGCCCAGAGAGGAAGTGACTACGACTTCCTGCCTTGCAGCCAATCAGCGGCCAGCAGCTAACTTCCCTCTCACCTATTTCAATCAGATGCTTCTACGTTAGCGCAGCAGACGCGCACAGCGGGCGCGCCGTTGTCGCTCCGAAGTCAAGCCTAAGTCCTGCCCGTCTGCGCTTGTCCGCGACCGGTCGGGGCTAGGGGCCACTCCCACCGCCGGAATGTCTACTTCGTTCCGTAAGTTTTCTAAGGACGCTCTTCTTAACCTGAACTCAGTTCAGTGTCCACAGATCCTGCCCCTTAGCTGTCACTCACGCCTCCGAACCTGTCCAGACTGTGATTTTACCCTTCTATCCTTGCCATCCACAATAAACTTGAATAATTCTGATTTTCCGACTTCGTCGTCGATGCGCATATGCACTGCCTGCAACCAGGTTCCCACTTTCATTAGTCTAATTTGCAGATCTCTGTCCAAACACAAACAAGACATATTTGATCTTCTCACTACCGCCCAACCGGCTGCCTTATTTCTCACTGAAACTTGGATGAACGACAGTTCCGGCCCAGACATTGCGACAGCCCTCCCTGATAACTACACTTACCTGTGCTGAAACAGGGTGGGTAAAGATGGTGGTGGGATAGCAATCATTAAAAAAAAAAACTACAAATGCAAATGGGGTGATTTGGACATACCGAACTATGAATCTAGTTTGTTCAAGCTTCTGCTGTCCCCTAATTTCACCCTTTCAGGAATTTTGATCTACCGTGCCCCTGGACCGGCCAGCGTATGGGCAGCTTCCCTACCTGAGCTCATCGCATCCTATTTGTTAGAGGCCACCAACTTTTTGATTGTGGGAGATCAGAACATTCATCTGAATGATACTTCCTGCCCTATTAGCGTTAATTTCATCTCCGATTTAGCTGCGATGAATGTCATACTCCATAACTCCGGCCCTACACACAAAGCAGGAAATTTACTTGGCCCCATCTTTTCTAATCTTGACACTATCACATGTAAACCTCACGTTCCTATCCCCTGGTCTGACCATTACTTGGTGGAATTCTCTATTACCATACAACATTTCCGCATTTCTCAAGCACTTCCCACCGGCTACAAAATGGCCAGAAATTGGAAAAATTTGTACTTGTGTCATTTTTGTCAGTATCTTGACAACACCAAGCTTCTCACCACTACACCTAACATTGAGGAGGAAGCGGCCATCAATAGCTGGCTCGACTCCGCCGTTAATGCATGTCTGCCCCTGAATAAAAAGAAGTTTAATCAGCATCACCCTCCCGCCCCCTGGTTCTCTGATTTGCTAAAAAGGGAAAAAAACAAATTTAAAAACATAGAGCGATGGTGGTGCACCCAGTATGAACCCTGCATTAAGCGCTTGTACAAATTAGGCCTCACGAAATACCATGCGCTTTGTAATTCGGCTAGGGCCGACTATGTCAACTCTACCATTTTAAATGCTCAAAATCGCCCTAAAGCACTTTTTAAAACAGTGCAAGAACTTTCTGGAACTACATGCCAGCCAAAAGCCCCTTGTCTGAATTCTACACAATGTAATACTCTAGCGCAATTTTTCATCAATAAGATTGATAATATTTATGCTGACTTTGATGATATGACTTCTACTCTTGCTCCTCCTGCATATTCCAAACCTGTCATCACCCACCCTGACCATGGTTCATCAGAGCTCATTTCCAGCAATACTAATAGGCATCTAGCAATCTGGAACCCTCTAGATATAACCTCTTTACGCAACATTATCAGGACTATCAAATCTGGGTCTCCTTTGGATCCCATCCCCCCGAAAATCCTACGTGCTCTGGACACCACAAGCCTCAATCTCATTGTAGAATTGCTCAATTTGTCCCTTAGGGAAGCCGAGGTACCTAAGTCATGGAAACATGCTATGATAGTTCCTTTATTAGAAAAGGTAAATGCTGACCCGGAAAATCTCTCCAATTTCCGGCCCATTTCCCTTCTCCCGTTTTTTTCTATAATCTTAGAAAAACATATTAACACGCAACTTACTAGCTACACTGAGTCAAGAACCCTCCTACATCCTTCCCAATCTGAATTTAGGGCAGGATTCTCTACAGAATCTACACTCTTAGGTGTTTCTGAGATCATTCGTCAACAGGTTGACAAAGGGGATACCGTGGAACTTATTTTGTTAGACTTAAGTGCCGCATTGGATACGGTTTCCCACTCCATCCTTCTCAATACTCTCCACTCCTACGGCATTACTGGTCTAGCCCTTAAATGGCTCTCGAGCTTCCTCTCGAACAGAACTTTTCAAGTTTTCTCTCCTATATCCACTTCTGAAATTCACAAATTGCAATATGGTGTCCCCCAAGGCTCGATCCTGAGTCCCTTACTCTTTAATCTGTACATCAGCCCGTTAGCTACCGTTGCGGAACAAGCTGGGCTTACAATTTACTCCTACGCAGATGATACCCAGCTTATCTACTCTCTCTCCGCAAATTCACACTCCATTTCATCCGCATTACGTTCTGATCGCAATGACATTGCCAAATGGATGCACGACAACAAATTCAAGCTCAACGGGGGAAAGACTTAGGGGCATATTAGCAACAACTAGCGATACTTATCGCTATGTTGGCTTAGCGGCAATATTTTTATCGCCGAGCTGCGGCGATTTTTATCGCTTAGGAACCTTGCTATTATGAAGCTTTATCTCCTAAGTGATAAAAATCGGCCGAAATGCATGAATATCGCTGAAAAGTCAGAGATATTCATGCATTACCGAGCTAATGCTCTTAGCCATGTTATCCACCTACCATTGGATAACATGGCTAAGAACTGCTCAGGGGCAGGTGTTAGCTTTTGGAGATATTCGCGCTTAGCGCGAATATCTCCAAAAGTTGGTAATAGGAGATAGCGATGTTAGCGACTGTTTCCAGTCGCTAACATCTTGGCACGCCCACTTTGCATGTCATTAGTTATAAATATCACTGACATGCAAAACGGGGCCCGAGATGGTCGCTATATCCTACTAGCTGTTGCTAAGTGGATCCAAACCTGTTGTCAGTAAGGTGAGAAATTTTCCTTTTAGCATGAGAGATACATTTGAGTAAGTAATAGGGAAATTAAAGTTGTTTAAGTGGTTGAAGTCACTAAATGGGTGTCTCTAGTGTGTTTGTAGAAATTAACAAAAGGGGACAATATAAGACGGGCATGTGGATTTGAGGAATTAAATAATTGCATGTTTGTAGATCATTTTCCTCTATCCAACAATCTGAACATGATGTCTTTGTTTCATTGAGCAAAAATCTTGGTGGACATAACATCAATTTATCATCAGGTGCCACTGTGCAAGAGCTCATTTAATCTCAGTGCATTTATAGTGCATACTAGGGGGGTTAGTTTAAGGATGCCATTTTGGTTAGTGTAAGCTGCTTAACTGTTCCCAACAGCTATGGCCAGTATCTTAGGAAAATCACCAGGTTACACTATTTTCAAGAAGATATTGTAATAGGAAGGTTAGAAGTGCTTGAGCGAATCACCAAAGTATGGCATTCCTTTAAAGAGAGACATATTTACATTTGGTAGAGGAAAAAGATTATCCTAGATATGTAATTATGAGTAATATAAAAACTTGAATTGATTAACATTATGTTACCAGAAGCACAGAAAAACAGGGAAAATGTACGGCCTTTTTTAAGGACAATTGAATTCTATTCCAAAATCATAGTGCATTTTTCAAACAAAATGGTAAAGGTTAGGATTCCTGCCACAGCTCACCTCTCTTGACTATCACAATATGCCAGCATGACTCATATCATTCCTCCCGACACTTATAAATGAACAAATGTCTTGTATCATTAATTTTTATATTATTACATGCTGTTGGTGATAGCTAGCTGCAGCTGGTGTTTCCCGCTTTGCTTCATAAGGCTTAATAGTTTTTACAAATGTTTTACCATGCATATGCAAGGTAAGGTTTCAGTCTCCCCTGAAACATCCGGAAAATCCACCAGAATAAGCATCATGCAACTGGCATAGATGACCTCAAAGTGAACCTTCCGAAAGACAGCCCTTGTTAATTAATACCCTGCACCTGTACCTTGCTATAATAAATTAGAATGCTACCTTTGTGAACATTCTATAACACTGTGTAGAAGAAAGCTTCATCAAATTAATCATCTGCACCTGTTCCTTGCTATAAGCAATTAGAACGCAACCTTTGTGAACAATCTAAAGCATCTTTTAAAAGGCAGCCTCATCAAGTTAATTATCTGCACCTGTTCCTTGTTACAAACAATTAGAATTTAACCTTTATGAACGTTCTAACGCAGTCCTATTTAAGGACAGTCCACCCTCCTCCTCTTCGCTTAGCCTCTTCGCCTGCCACATACCTGTTTCCCAGTTTCCAGGACTCTGTCTTGCCAGCTCCCTTGATCCTCCCACTTTGTCCTCCCCACAAAGAGCGTCCTGCATTAGTCTCAAACTGGCATGGAAAAAAGAACAAGACGAAACAAGATGAAAAGCAGAGACGCATTCGCAGACTTGATTTCAAAATGTGCTGCGTTCAGTCTCAACTTAGTATAGCTAGCTTTCTTACCGCAGCAGTTAGATTGAGGAGGAAAATCAAGAAAAAGGCAACTGATTCTCATGATTTAGTTTGAATTAATTAAATGTAATTATGTCTTTAATTGGACCAGTCATTTTTAAGAAAACATCCAAAAAAGAATTAATTATCTGTTTGATATGCATCCAATGTCTGAAACCTTTTATTTTTTTATTTTAAGTTTTTATTGCAAGAAAGTCACATTTTTAATGTGATTCATGGTTTTCCAACTTAATTTGTGGTATTGTATAGTATGCTTTTATGGTTTTAAATTAACCAAATAAAGTAGTTTTGACTTTTGACTGACAGACAGTCTCAACTTCTTGCTGCAAACAAACATTCCTTGTGTTTTTGTTCAACTTGTACATACTATTGGGAGGATTTGGGAACTAGCATAACCGGAATCGTCTGGGATCCAGGTAGGTGGCTTATGACAGTAAATATGAGGGATTTTACAAAAATTTTAAGTAAAGTTTGATGGAGTTGTAAATGAAGTGTCGGGCTGGGACCCTCAACACTGGAGGGGCGTCCTGGGGAACTGGGGCCAAATCCAGCGGGGGTCAAAAAGATAATTGAAAAACTTTTTTAATTTTCTTGCCCATGCTCTCCTCCATGTTTTCTTCTTTCTTCTTGGATGCCGTCAGAGTCAGATGTCATGAGAGCAGAGGTAAGATTGGCTGAAGTGGGCTGCCTCAATGCTCTAGCAGGCACAGGCATGTGCCTGCTCTCCACCCAACTGTCTGAGACAGCTAGGTGGAGAGGTTTACACTGCACATGTCAGGCTGGCCGTCGCAAGACAGCTGGCCCAAGTGACATGCGAAGTGTAAATCGGAGTTAGAACTGCTTCCCTGCTGCCCCCAGCTGCCAGTCAGCAGAAATTTTTTACTTTTGCTGCACTGGCAGCATGGGGGAGGCGACACTCCTACATCCTAATGGGAGGGTAGCTGTTGTATAAAGGTGAGAGAGAATTTGAAAGATTGAAAAAAGCATGGATTTGGCACCATGTTTGCAAACATATCATTTAAGATATGCAAGCATCAGAGTGACTGACACCAGTGTAAAAGGAATGGGGACAGTCTTGAAGAAAGATGTAATGAGGGCTGAGAAAATGCTGGTTTTCTCTTAAAGGTTGCTAAAAGGCTCCCGGAAACAAGACTCAGATATAGAAAGTAAAGCCCTGACTGTAATGTTGGCCATTAATAAGTTTAAAAATTGTTTATGGAATATCAACCTCTCCAATGTCATGTATCATAAACCACTTGGGCAAGTGTTCATAAAGAATGGCATATATCCTATATCATCTTTCACATGAAATTGGATGATAAAGTTGCAATAGTATGCAACTGATGTAGAATACATTTTATATCTGGAGAACTAAGCTTTGGAAATTCTGTTTAGGTTGGTGAAGGAAGGTGAGAATTTGCTTGCAGAAGAAGCAGTAACAGATGATATGTGGGAAAAAAGTGAAATCTTGTGAGAATGCAGATGAGGTAGCATATGAAGAAGAATGGTGGGATGAAACTGAAAGGCATGAGGTTTTACATCAGTTTGAGAGAACAACTGATGGGTGATGTAAGAACTAGGATTAAATTAGTACAACTGAGAAGCAGTATTGATTGACTAAGGATGAATTGTTATGTGGAGGAAGTTTATTTTCAAAGGATAGATTATTGCATCCAGATTGCCTTAGAAACATTTTTTAGATTTTGAACTCAATACTCATTTGGATGGAGTTAAGACTAAAGATAATTTACAATTTGATTTCTGGTGGCCTGTTCTTGATGAATAAATTAGAAGGGAAGTGAATGAATAATTGGAGTGACAAGATTAACCAGACAACATCAGCTACTATCCTTTGCAGAAGATTAACAGTCTGGGGTTGGGCTGATATAGCACTTGGTATTGTGGAACAGAAATCCAGTGTGTTTTTCTAGCATCATTAAAATGGCCATGAAATGTATAGACATGATGTTTGACAGGGAACAACATCCTCAATCAATACTTACTTACACAGCTCATTTTATACAGGGATCCTGCTTTACAGTATTAGTTCAGCTGCCATTTGGAAGCATCACACTCCCACCTGGTAAGGAGTTTATCCATCAAAAAAACATTTATGATCTTGTTCACAGAAATGAGTGCAAATACTAATTCTGGGCTCACTCTCTATAAAGTGATGCCCTGCACTGCCCTCTAATGATCAAGAGAGAACCAGGTAAGCCCAAACCCCATTGTTAACCCTTGCCATACTATCCAATGATCAGTTTATATTTGCTGATAGTGCTGTTCATATTTCCTGTTTGGTTTTTCAGAGACCCACTGCGAGTCTCTAACGTCACAGGGATCTCATTTTGTCTTGTCGTATAATGTGCCTTTTGAATTAGGGAGCAATGTGCCTTATGCGATTTGATTAAGTATTGAACACTGCACCCAATTATTTTGTTTACACTACTTCAGGTTAGTAGATGCTTCATGCGCCGGAGAGTGAGTTTTGATTTAAAGACTGTTTTGTTTTCCCTGATGAAGACCAGCATGCTAAGTTTTAAAATCAATCATATTCAGCAGCCGGGCTGAAATGTCAACATTGCATTGAATATCTAGATTCTTTTGGATGGAGAGCTTGGATTCCTTAACCACCTGTCTGGAGTTAATGACTCAAATTTAATATAAAAAGCTGTTTTCAAGCTGGCTTATTTACATTGGATATTTTGAACTTGAGCCATTGTTCCTTTTTGAAAAAGTATAGTTTTTTTTCTTGACAATCCTCTTTTCTTTCTATTTCACTGTGCGCAATAGCACTTCTATGAATACTTCTCTATGCACCTGTCTGGAGCAACCACAATACGTTTCTCAAACTATATGTTTAGTGTTGAATTTTTTTTAAATATAAATTGAATTTATTTTTGTACCAAAATCCAAAGGTGTTCTTTTCTTCTCTCTCGCGCGCGCAAGGATCAAGTTGGCTGATCATTAATACGTGAATCAATATCGTATGTTTGTTCGTTAGGACCACATTGTTGTATGGATCGTACTATACCCAGGTACTGTGGCTAACTCTGGGTTAAACCATTAGTTTGTAATTGTTTAGGAGAGAGAGGCATCAAGCACAAAATATGAGCATTGTATCATCTACAAATAAATGGTATAGTGAAGAGGTCTAATAAAATCCTAAACTAAAGTATTTAACTTTATAGAGCTAAAGAAACTGAATGGGTGCTGTGGTTGACACAAAGGAAAGAAGGGAAATACAGATGGGAATCCAGACTGGATGACCTGAAGAAAATGTAGAGTGAATATAATTACAAATGACGAGTGAAAGAATGTAGAGTTATCGCAACAGATTTAAGGGAAAATATTATTGCCAAAGAAAGAGATCAACTACTGCTATACATGTATATGTTAAAGATGAGGTTATAGTGAAGATATGAGAGGGATTGGAGCAATGCTCAACAATTACAAGTTCAGGTACAGGTCAGCAGACATTTTTAGAATCCTGTGAAGACCAAAATTAGATCCACCTAGAATCTGAACATTATGTCACTATTTTAAAGAGGTGTTCGAGGAACAATACAAACATCAGTCATAGGAACAATGACAGTGTCTGTAAGGATACTGCTGTGACGCAGGGTCATAGGGAGTCAAGAAATAAAGGATTTAAAAAGACATGGAAAATGGGTAGTAAAGAGCCCAGGATATCTGAATACTTGTTACCTTACATGAGACAGGTAGATATTTTAACTACATTGTAGGTGTAATTTGAATGATATAATCTTCTTTTTTTTTATTATTATTTTTATTTATTTTTGCATCATGGGGAACATCAAACAAATTATACAACAAGACATAAACAGAAAATACTAGAATTAATCTTCATCAACATGATGAAACAAAAGAGTAAGAGTTAAAGAAGCAATTTTATGACTTAATTAATCCCCACATTCTGTCCACTTTCCGTTTAGTCTGTAGACCCCTTGTATTTGCAAGAGAGTGTTCCATATTATGTATCTCTTTAACAAGACTCCACCACTCCATGACCTTTGGTGAATTTTGTTGAACTCAGACTCTAGCAATAGTCAGTCTAGCACAAGTGATTAAGATATTCAGTAAATCACATAACACATTATTTTCCCCTTACACTCCTATAAATACATCTTTTAATGAGAGTATAATAGGAGTACCGAGTTTAGTAGATATAACTTTAGTTACTCCATTCCAGAATTCAACAATATTTGGACAAGAAAAAAACATATGAATAATATCAGCCCCCCTCAAATCACATTTTGGGCATGTTGTACAATCACTGAGGTTATTATTCACTGCCCATTTAAGAATCCGATCCGGTGTATAGTATAAGTGACATATAGTTTTAAATAACTGTAGCTTAAGATTTGAGGATTGAACAGTAAGATTGAGGCTATTTAAAGAGGAGATAATAAAATCTGATGTAATTTCTATTGTCAGCTTGTTAGTCAATTTTTCAGCCAATTTATGTATATCATTAGTGTTATATCCAGAAAATATTTGATACCCTATACTAATCAGTGCTTTATCTTCTTCTCTGTAAAAAAAAATCCAGACTTCAGATTCTGTCAAAGAAGTAAGTTCTATCTTCCTCAGGAAATAATCCCTAATTTGATAGTATTTAAATCTTGCCCCTTCTTGCAGTTTATAGCAAGCTTTCAATCTTTCAAATGAAAAAAATCCCCTATGATCACATAAATCTCCGAGCAGATTAATGCCGCATTTTGAAAATACACCCCCTACTGTATATTCTTCTTGTGTACAAATTGTGTAAGTTTGCTATGTTCTCTAAAAGGAACTATGGACCTAATTCTGATGGTGGTCGATCAGACCGCCAACTGCCATCGTATCATGCAGGAGACCATCCAACATTAAGTCGAAGGTCCCACCTGCCCTATAATGAAATAAACGCAAGCACAGTGGTTGAAAGTGCTTTTTTATAATGTGGATTGTTCTGTGGTCCAGGAAAGGGCTGCAGCACAAGCTGCAGTAGAAAAATGCACTTTTTACACATCCATGCACCGAGTGCAGGCACCATGTAGTGCCTATCATACTGTGCATGGATATGTGGGGGGTCACTACATGTAGCCCCAGAGAACAGGGGGCCTGTGTGGGGCCCCCAAAGTCCATTTCTGTCTGCGTTTTCAAGGCTGTTGGAATGCCACGAAAAGGCAGTTGGAAAGGGACATCCTAATCCCTACAATGGAGCTTGCGCAGGCACAGCCTCCATTGTAGCGATAAGAATCCAACTGGATTCTGTTGGGGTTGGCGGTCTATCCCCCAACCTCTGTACTCCGACTGAATGCATTAAAATGTGGCTGTTACACTGATGGCTTTGATGTTGGTGGGACTGCCACCCGCGGCCTGCTGGTGGTTGTCCCATCAATATTGTAATGAGGCCATTACTTTCTTAGTATCTTTCTTTTGGTGTTTTTGAAGAAAGGGAGATGTTTGAGATACTAGTTGAGACAAAGAGCGCAATTAAGTCATGACATGAGACAGAAAAAAATGATATGTTATGCAGCTGAATGATGCAAAAGAATTCTAGGTGAGAGCGGCTGAAATACTGCAGTAATGGCAGAATCATTTCAAGAAATAAATCGTAGTTCACAACTGTACAACTGCATGTAAGTATCAAACTCAGCAATCATAGCAAGACTATGGTACAGAAGTGTTTAAGAGTAAGACGGCTGAAAAAAGTACAATAATTCCCTGGAGCAGGGCTAAAAGAAAGTACAACAGAAAAACAACAAGGAAGATGGAAGGCAGTGATGAGATGTAAGGTTATACGGGTGGCAAAGTTCAATGGTAAGCAAAGATTTTACACATGTATCACATATGTCAAGACATAACCGTCAATTGCCAACCAATATCTGCAGTGAGATCACAGCAGTAAACAGCTGCTAAGAAATCCTTCGAGTTCAAGTGTTTACATTTTTGCAAATCTTTCCATTTTATTTCTCCATATTACATCCCTTGAAGGCATGCCACGAGACAGAACAACAACCCATATATTTACGAAATCTGTTTTGAGCAGATAACACCATATAGTGTTTGGTTTTATGTGGCCTTCCCCTCTCTTTGCTGTAGAAACACCACACACATCCACAGAGAATTTAGTGGAAATGTATGTCATCCCATGCGCTTGTTGCAGGTCGTCTCTGTCAGTTCATTGATAGCACAAGCTGTCAGCAGCAGAATGGAAACTTCTTCGATACGAGAGCCTGGAGAATTCTAGATGCGACTGAGGTAGGCAAAGTGTGCTCAAAGATTTAAGACAGAAAAACAGGGTCCTCTAAGTACAAGAAAATAAATAACACTTGCCATGAAGTTCAAACTGTAGTATAACCTGCCTCAGATTTTTTTATTGTAACATTGTATGGATTAAATATACATGGATACATTTTGTAAACCTATGTGAATGTGGTGCTCCGCAATATTTTCTTGATCATAATTCAACTAGACTGTTTTTTTGTGGTTTTGTTTGATGCTTCCTTTTGCTTTATAATATTACATTTGCTTCACTACAAACTTTGCGTTGCCAACAGGTATTTATAGTATTTCAACCCCCGGGCTTTCTAAACAAAATACAAGCGATCCAGCGGTGGCTGCTCCCCAATGGCGGTGGAGCCTTGCCCCACTGCCTGGCTCAGAGCCAGCAAATGTAAAGCAAAACAATACTCTTGCATCATTTTATTTTCCCTTTGTCGGCTCTTCGTCAGCACTGTTGGGAGGGGCGGACCGAGGCATGGAATGGAGGAAGAAAAGTGCTACATGGCATGTACTCCACTCCCTCCGTGCTCATGTGTGTTTGGCCAGCGAACTCAGGCCAACCAAAACACACTTAGGTACTTGGGTTTCTCCAGCCCAGCTGCATTGAGCAGCTGGGATGGAGAAAACCCCACAGACTCCCTGGCCTGAGTAGGGTGTCTTTCTAGCCCGCTCAGGCCAATCCCCATGCAGCTCTGCAGCACAGGTATTGGATGGGAGTCTGTCCAAGGGGATGCTGGGACACAGGAAGAGGAGAGGTGGCGTGATGCTGGAGATGGCCAGAGGTGCCCAGAGATAGCTGAAGATAAGTGTTTGTACTGTATTATTTCTAACAACCACTCCCATACATCCAGACACTCCCTCACCCCTTCTTTATTTGTGGCAGCTACAACTGAATCAACTATGTTTTTTGTGCTGAAGCTTAATAGTTTAGATAGTGTTTACTTCAGAGAACGTAAATGGTTAAGCCCCATCATTTTATATAACATTCAAAATGAAAGGACAGTCAAACGAGAGGTGATAACTGTGTATTTGTAAGTCTTCATGTCAAGCTTCAGTGTGACTTGGCTATTGAGGGTGGAATTGCCTAAAAGTAGAACTAAATACACCATCACTCTAACAACCTCTGCCATACTCACAGCAGAATTAGCCCATGATTCAATGGCAGCTGCCTCATGGCAGAAGGATGGTGTTCTGGTGGCGGACATTAGCATAGCAGTGTAGGCACTAATGTGCCAGAGTAATTTTTTCCACTCAGCCCCCACAGAATTACCTCCTGGGAACTGAGCATGGCTGAAACCTCAGGCCCTATTAAACCCCAAGTAAATACCCTGTTGACAAATAAATCTCTATTACTTCCCCAGGTACCCAAGGGTCTGAATGTATTGCCTTCCGTTTGGTTCCAGTACACCATGTGACTAAAGCAGAATGCCAGGGATTACCTTATAGACAGAAACAAACTCAAGTATTACATTCCTTCTGGAAATCCACCTTAGCAACCTGTTAAGTTAAGGGAAATCCTTATTTGTGAAAAACAGTTTTCAGATTACAATAACCCTCATCCATCTAGGTGCCATTTTTCATCACTGGGTCCGGCTCCTCTTTAGATGGGGATTTCATCGCACAGAAGAAACCCTGCCGAGCGCTTCAGGGAGATTTTTTATCCTGTGTTCCCCAGTTACAAGGATATACCAAACTTCCGCTCAAAGAATTAATTTTCATGGGTACTGAAAAGGAAGTGGAGATTAGATATCCTAAACTGGAGATCTATTATAAATTATTGTTTGAATCCATGAGAAGGTTAAAAAAAAGCTAAGGACGTTTGGGACATAATTATGCAAGGAGTCATTAACAAGTCATCTACATAATTTTCAGCTATTCTGGCCTTGTAGGGTCTTTGGCATATGTTGGACCCGGCCCTTTTCGCAGGTTCACCCTGAAACTTTTTGCTTTTGCCTAGCCTGTTTCTGTAACCCGGTGTTGGTGATTTTAGGTCTCTGCGCACTTTTTCACTATGGTCCAGTGTAAAGTGTGTGCGCTCCCTGTGTGTGTGGTGAGAGTTACCTGCCCTCCCATAGCAATGCATGGGGAATATGTGTGACCATGGTAGTTCCTGATGTGTGGGGAGTGCAGGGTCGAGTTTGGTATGTGCAAACTCGTGAGATTGAATGCTGTGCAATGATGTATGCGGCATGATTGTGTCTAGTGTGGAAGTGCCACTTCTAGAAGTTGGCATGTTAGTGTAATTTGTGTCTGGCGTGTGATTGGCTGGAGCTGGCTGGTTTGCCTGGCTCCAGGAGTCAGGATGGGTCTGCCCCAGTGTTGAGTGGAGAGATTAGCATGCTGATGTGAGGGAGGGGTACACCTGGGACCTGAATAGGGCTGGTCCTTCCCTCCACAATGCTGTCCCTAGTCTGGCCAGTGAAAGGGAGTTCCCCATAACCAGTTGTAGCTGGTTCTCACATTGCCTGCACCTTGTAGACAAAGGACGTTGCTGTATAAAAAGGGTGCTGTGACACCCTGAAGATGTTCTAGTTTTTCCTAACTTGAAACAACCAGGGGCGTGCTGCTGCTGGGACCCAGGGGAAGGCTTGCCTCCCTGGGCCCTGCCCAGCCCCTGGATGAAAGGAGGATTTTCCTTGCTGGGAGCTGTGTTGCTCCATCCTATGATCTACAGGATTTTTGGGACCTTACTGGCTGCTTTTGCCCTTGCCAGGACCTTCAGCAGCCTTCCTGTACCTTATTTTTGGACTGGGCGCGCTTTGGATGTACTTTCCCTAGAGAAGGGAGAGCCTGGGGGCTAAACAGAGCGGCACTGCAGCCCATATTGAGGGAATCGCCCCTCGTAGGGATTCCCCCTTTGGCCCCTTCATCACAGGAGCCCACCCTACATTATGCCAGATTTGTGTTAATGTTGAATTAACTGCATGCGCGCTAGCGGGTTTTCCCGCTGCGCGCTGAAATTTGAAAATCGCGGGTTATGTGACAAAGCCAGCTCGTCATGCGCGCAGCGCAGGCAACGCCCATGACGAGCTGGCTTTGTCATCCGCATCGAAGGGGTTAAGGGCTCCACCCCTTTTTATAGGCGCCTTAACGGGTGCTCACCCCGTTTTTATGGTACTTCGAGGGTGCCCGCCCCTTGTTATGGCTCCCGAGTATCACCGCCGTAGTCCTCGCGCCGCAAAAAGGAAGTCAGGCACCGGGGTGCCTGATGATGGGCGGGACTTCCTGTTTGCGAAGGAAGTCCCTCCCGGCTGCCGTGCTGTAATTGGTTGCCCGGCCGGGAGAAGAGACATGCTGCTGAGGAGCCACGAAGGCTCCACATGAAGTCCTGGTCCCGAGATTGGGGACCGGGTAAAGAGCAGGGCCAAGCGGGTGCACTTTGAAGGCGGGGCTCCCATGAGGAGAGAGAGCCCTGCCGAACGCTACCGCCGCACCGGAGAGAGGAGTCCCCCGTGAGTAGCCCGGTGAGTACAAAAGGGCTGGAGGGCTCCGTGAGGACTATTGGTGCTGCCAGATCCAGGCAAAGCACCATGGGAGGCACTATTCGAGCGGCCCCTATTGGCAGCGGGCCGCTCCTGCATTTTGCTGATTGTTCAGCCTAGAGCCACGAAGGCTCCAACAACGGCCCGTATTTGTTATAAAAGTCCCTGTGAGGGCCTTGGGGGGCCATGTTTGTTTGAAAGGCCCCTAGCCTGTGCTGAGCCCCGTGGCTCCTGCCTTTTCATGTTTGGAGAGCCAGATGCCTCTCTGGGGAAAATCAGTTCTTTCAGAGCCAGAGGGCTCCCATGTTTTTCGCAACATGTATTCCTAGAGCATAGAAGGCTCCCGTGTTTGGTGCAGTTCTGTTCTGGAGGGCTAGCGAGACCCCCTGTCGCAGTTTTGTCCTACAGCTGCCCAGCAAGTAGTGGGCAGCTGCACCGTTTAGGCTTTTATTTCTGTTAGGGGGACCTGTTCTTTGTGAATCCAGGAGTGAGTTGCACTCCCATTGCCCCTACCTTGGCCTTTCACAACTGTGCAGCACTTAGTGCCAGCTGCAGCATTTAGGCTCTTCTGATTGTCATCAGCTGCCCAGCAAGTAGTGGGCAGCTGCAATGTTTAGGTTTTCACCGGTGGAGCACCCCTGACTGGCGCTGCGTTGGCAGCGCGCCCTGACATTCTGGACACAGGGCATTTGAGCCCCTTCTTGGATGGCTAGTAGGCCAGGGGGGCTGGTATGTGGATAGGGCGCAAGACCCTAATGTGATTTTTGCGCAATGTGATTTTCCACTATGTTTGTGATGATAATTGCCTAATGTGCGCAATGTGATTACTATGTTTGTGATGATAATTGCCTATTGTGATTTATGTGCTAAAGGTGATATGTGCTTTAAATGTGGTGCTAGGAAATGTAATGCATCCAGTATTTTTTACGCACCCTGTGTTGATACCTCTAGAGATGGTTTTACCTATGGAGGTTGGGGTTAGTGAGATTTTACTTCACTGTGAGTTACGCCCCTAAATGTGATTATGCTTAGGGGGTAGGGTCTAATGTGTTTAGACTAGGGAGGAGATTGCCTACTGTATTGTTACTGGTTAGGCCTGAAAGTGATTTAGGCGTAACGTGCAATGCCATTATGCCTGTGATACCTCTGAGGTAATAGAAATTTTCAGGTAGCTAATGTGTCCCCCACTCGCACCCTATCCATGCACCCATGTTCCTTGTATGTCGTGTAACTTCTGTTCTGTACATGCTAGAAAGACGCAAATACATTTGCGTCCATCCTTAACATGTTAGATATCCAGTCATGCAAAGAAATCCCGTTAATTAGACTTCTAGGCATACGGTGCCAACGTCTTTACATGGTGCACTCCTGAATTTCGCACACGTTTTCTCCATGTTTCCTGGCCCAGTCGAGCTAGGCCCTTAAACGAGGCCTCTCTGCCTCATCTCTCCTGTCTCCGAAAGCTGTACACATCCCTGACCCCTGCCTTACTTCCTGCCAGCGAAGCGGTGCCCGGCTCGGCCTGGACTGCCTGCCAAATTCATGTTTTGCCTACAGCTATCTGCTCAGCCTCCTCGAAAACACATTCCAGTCTAGTGCAATAGGTAAACATATTCCCGGCTGCAGAGCAAAGGGCCCGGCCTTCCTGTCCTCCTTGCAAGTGATTTACTGAATCCGTTACCATGGTAGGTCCATGGCTCCGCACGTTGCACCAAGACACGTATGCACGCACTAGCATTCAGTATTGAACAGCCTCTGCTCGAGAGACCTTTTACTTCAGACACTACATCCTCCAAACATGAGATACCAGATATGCCATAGGTACAGGTTGCCCTGACACTCCAGACACCAGTCTCCTCCACTAGTGCTAAAGTCAAAGCCCCCAGTTACACGTCATGCTAGTTGCGCGCGCATACAGGTCAAGGGTTTCTGCTGATCCTGCAACTTTCTCTATGCATCCACCCACATGTGACGTTTCTTATGACGTTTCTCTGACATGTACAGTGCACGCCCATGTGTACGCCCTTTTACACGCCTCCTGTTACGCACATGTGTTCTTATCTCTCTCTTTTCACCTGTTACGCCTACTGTATTGGATTTTATTGTAACGTTTTACTATATATAATGTGTAATGCTAATAAAACGTTGAATGTCCCTTCCTGAACCTTAGAGGTGATGGAACATGATATCCCATCCTCGAGGATCATTGTCCATTAAAGCCCGTATGACTCAGATACCACGGACTCTGCCTCTCATTTGAATGAGCTGTCTTGTATTGATAATTATATGGAAAAATCTACGGTAAAAATAATTTACCACATAATTTGGCGCCCGATAGGGACCCCCCCCTTCCCCACTTGCCGGTGAAGTCACACGGCCTTTGACCCCTTCTACAGCCCCGACGGAAACTGTGCACGTTTGCGGGTTTTCCTGCTATCTTCCCTCGGGCCCACGAGGGAGACGGAGACTGCGGTCCGGCGTCCAGACGAGGCGGTGAGGAATGCGGAGGATCCCGACCAGAGCCCTAGTCGAGAGAGCAAGGTCCGAGGTGTCCGGAGGCCCACCTGTTCCGAAGCGCATGCGTGGTAGCGTGATGCGTGCCAGTCAGATGTCGTAGCAGTCCAGTCCAGTCCAGTCCAGTTTCCGAGGCCTTCAGTTTCTTGCTTCCCGGTGAGTACCGTTGTTGGGAACGCATCTAGACGGGTTCATTAATTTGTCCCCGGTAAAGACAGGTTTGGGTACACAGACCTGGTCCTGACGTGTTCACTTAGGTGAATACGGTCCGACGTGTCTCTTTATGGGACCGGTATTGTCTGTACTGTTTTAGCAGTGCATCTAGTTATTCAGTATTATCTCGAGATTTTCCGAATATGTGTTTTTTGTGTACTAGGTAATTCAGTCTGAAATGTTTTAATGTGTTTTAATGTCGTGGGGTGAATGATTGTTTACTGTTTATTACTGTGTTTATGGTGTTCACGTCCGAATCACTCCAATCATGCCGCTGTTCTCAAAATTACGTCAGATAGGTACTAGGAAAGGGATACTCGAAGAAGCAGTTCCTGTCCCGCCTAGGGACACTCCAGGATATTTTATGTACCACAAGCATGGCTTAGATGCCGTGCTGTATTTAGACTTATGGGTGGATTACACC
Organism: Lissotriton vulgaris; assembly: GCF_964263255.1. Taxonomy (NCBI): domain Eukaryota; kingdom Metazoa; phylum Chordata; class Amphibia; order Caudata; family Salamandridae; genus Lissotriton; species Lissotriton vulgaris. The sequence goes on from NC_141700.1 coordinate 338,369,503, forward strand.
AAAGATCTGGAAGAGAAGTTTAGATGGCCTGTCTCAGGGACATGGGATGCTGAATGCATCATGAGAGTAGAAGAAGCATTGTGGAAAAAGAAAGCCAGACAATCTCAGAAAGATGCCATAGAATTGTGGCGTAAAGAATCGCATAGAAGAACAGAAAAAGCAATCAGAAAAACAGAGAAAAGTAGAGAAGAATCCGAAAAAGCTAGAGAAAAAGAGTTACTAGAGGAAGGAGAACAGGTCAGATTAGAACAATTAGACCGCCAAAGAAATGCACTCATTACAGGCATGTATCCAGTTCTTGCCGAGGGCCTGCCCAAGGCGACCCCAGAAGTACCCCGTAACTTGCCACCACCATTGGTTCCAACTAAACTCCGTCACAAACAGACCGCAGCAGACATTTTCCTTTCTTCCTATTTAGATGACGTGGCTCCAGCATATACCAATGTACCCGTACCACCCGCTAATAATGTACAGCAGCCTGTTCCGGCTGTTCAAGTCACGACCCCTCCACGTCTCCAAGACTCGCTTCCCGCACCTGTTGTCACTTCCCCTACTGCTATTGCTACTGGTCCCCCTACTATTGGTCCTCTCAATCCTTTTGCGACAGATGTAACCCAGAGTCCATCCCCGTTACATGTACCTCTTCTACCCGCCATGACGTCAGGTCATGCCCTCACTTCTGCCTCAGGAGGTGCCGTATGAGGCCACCTTCGCACCCCGCCACAAGTACACCGAATGACAATCAGAGAATTAGCAACGCAGCGTACTCCGAAAGCGATGACATATGAAAAGCTTAGACAGTATATTACGGATTGTAGATATGATCCAGTACCTGGCAAGAAAGGAGACATGATGTTAGCCTCTTTACGTCTACGACGTGTTACAGATTATTTGATGTTATTACCAGAAATGCCAGACCATCTAGACAAAATATATCATTTCATTAGAACTGGGGAGAGACCAGAATGTATTCGTGAGGCCATGGCATATCAGAAAGCTGAGACACAAGGGTTAATATTACGATTCTTGATTAATTGTTTGATAAGGGAACAAGATCGGCCAGGTGTTGTTCAAGAAGAGATGGATGTACTGACAAAATGGAGTCAGAATATTGCAGATTGTAAACATGATAAACAGAATTGTATAGATGCCATGTCCAGAAAGATCCGTAAAGAAATAGTAGCCATACATAACAGACAGAAGGCTGAAAAGGAAGCCGAGTCAGACAAGAATGAATCCTCGGAGGAGGAGGAAGAAATAGAGACTCCAGTAGAGAGTGAGGATAAAATAGCGTACGTAGGTAGAGTGAAACTCCCTAAACAGTATTCTTTTGGTAGACCTTTCGACAGACCCATTCGTCTAGAAAACAAGAAACGTTTCCTTTCCCCCATACCAGAGCAATGTTCTCTTGAACATGTATTTCAAGATACTGATAAAATACTGAAAGAAAGAATAGGTTATCATGAACTTAATACCTTACGTGATCAGGAACTAGCCCAGTCAGCAGTCCAATGGGCCGGAAATTACAGTATATATAAAGATGATTCAGTAGCACAAACGTTTTTGAGCCTTACTCCAGAAGAACAGCGACTAGCTGGTATATACATGATTCAACATCTCATTACATTATATGAAAACCAGCAATCCGATCCAGGTCCATTGTATAATATGTTGCAAGACTTACTCCTGAGAAGATGGAGAGGCCTAGGTACCGATTTAATTAATACCATTCTAGAACAACGTCACAAATACAGAACTTTCCTGACTCCACATTTTGTTTCTGTTCCACCCCCAGTAAGACAGCCATATCACCTAGACAGACAGAATCCCTTACGAGAAGTTCATCCCGTCCTGAATACAGGAGGTACGCTTGAACGCGTATTCGTATACACTCCTTTGACTAAAATGGAATTATTGGAAATGAAGAAAATAGTACCTTGTCACGATAAAGATCCTGCAGGGATCCACCGTGAATTAAAAGACATGTTACTTATGGGAGATTACACGTAAGACGACATTCTTAAAATGCTAAAAGTATTGTTGCCAGCAGGGATTTACGAAAAACTGAAAGAGAAAGAATGGGAGGTGGGAGATAAAAAGATTATTTGGACTGAATTAGAAGACGAGGAAAATAGACGTAGCCCAGGTTTAGGTCTTGGGGACAAAACTAAAGCATTACCAGGATTATTAGTACAAGTTTTGCCTAGATTATTGACAGTTAAAAAGGAAGACTGGGATGCAATCTCAGCCTGCAAACAGAAACAAGACGAAGACACTAGTGATTTTTATTCCAGATTCGAGAAATGTTTCATTATTAATAGTGGCCTGAAAACAAGTAGCGAATCATATCCACATCTTTTTGTGACCAAATTAGTCGAGAATTCCTTACCCCAGGTTAAGAACAGAGTATTGAAAGTCGAAAGTACATGGCAAGCTAATACGCCTTCCCAAATGTTACAGATGTTACAGTACCACCAGAACAGAATTAGAGAGGAACACGATCATGAACAGAGACGTATGAAAGACACGAAAATGAAAGTACTAGTTGCCCAGTCTGTTCCAGCAGATGGTCAGAAGAGGGGTAACACGCAGAACACACAGACTAGTCATTCTGCAGCTCCTGTTAAAGGGAATTGCAATTACTGCAAACAGCCAGGTCACTTCATAAATGAATGTGCCGTTCTCAGACACAATATTGCTACAGGCAAAACGAAAGAAAGACCACGTCCGCCTAGACCAGAACACGTTCCACAGAATATTCCACAGAATCCGCAACCTCCACAGAATACACAGCAACAGACAGTAGCTGTACCCCAACCCCAACCCATTGCCGCAACACAACATGTCACACAGCAAATGTACCAGTATGCACAGTCAGATTACCCCGATTATCAGCAGTACACATGAAACAGCCTAGAGAGGGAGGTTGGCTTGCCCCTTATCGAGGTTCCTGTAGATCAAGATGGTCCCTATGTACATAGTCAGGTATTAGGGAAAGACAGAACATTTTTGATTGACACAGGGGCGAGCAGAACTACCATTAGTCATGACGAAGTTCCTGGGGCACCCCTCTCAGGCTCACAGAATGTTTCCCTTGGATTTTCAGGAAAGCCTATTGTTAACGAAGTATCAAAACCAGTTCCCCTTGCAGTTGGTCCATTGTCCCGTACTACAGATTTATTGCTTACAAAATCATGTCCTGAAAACTTGCTTGGTATTAAAACACTGAAAGCTCTAGGAGCTGTTATATGTTGTTCTCCGGAAGGAGTGAGATTATTCCTTCGTGATTTTAAAGGTCATTATGTGTTAAGAGATTTTGATGCAAGATTGAAAAATGTTCCACAGCATTTATGGGCGCAAGGTCCAACTGATGTAGGTTGTATGCACATTACTCCTTATCGTGTCACACTCAAGCAAGGTGTTGTACTGCCCCGAATCCGACAATACAAATTGCCCCCGAGGCTGTTGCAGCCTTACTGAAAATTATTGACGAACTCATTGCCCAAGGAGTAGTTGTAGAAACTGACTCCAATGTATGTAATTCTCCTATCATTCCGATTCTTAAACGAACTGACCCAAATGCACCTCCTGTTTATCGACTGGTGATCGATCTTCGAGAACTGAATAAATGCATAGTACCACAGTACCCAGTGGTTCCAGATATTTCGTCACTATTGACAGCCATTGATTCCGAAGCTGCGTTCTTTACTGTAATTGATCTTAAGAACGCCTTCTTTAGCGTCCCCATTCATCCCGATAGCCAATACCTTTTCGGTTTCTGTTTAAATGGCCGAAGCTTTAAATTTGCACGTGCACCTCAAGGGTTCACGGAAAGTCCTAGTATTTACAGCCAAGCATTGAAGAGACAACTAGACAGTATTCACATGCCTACTGACACTGCCCTGCTCCAGTATGTTGATTATCTCTTGATCACAGCACGGACTGAACGTGACTGCGAGCGCGCGTCACTGACAATCTTGTATTTTCTAGCCGAAAAGGGGCACAAAGTGTCCCCTTCGAAGCTCCAATTCTGTGCCCAGCAAGTGGTATACCTTGGACACTTGCTGTCCAAGAGGGGTAGACAGTTGACACCAGATCGTATCCAGTTAATTGCACATCTGCCACAACCCAAGACACAAAAGGAAGTACGGGCCTTTATTGGCCTCACTTCGTACTGCAGACAATGGATTCCCCAGTATGCTTTTCTAGCCAAGCCACTCATACAGTTGACAACACAGGAGGCAGCGACTTCGACTGTCCTCCCTTGGACTCAGGAACATACACAAGCTTTTAATGACTTGAAGAAAGCTTTATGTCAAGCACCAGTTTTAGCGACACCATGTTACAGCAAACCTTTTACACTTTTTGTCACAGAACGCGATGGCACAGCATTATCTGCTCTCACACAAGATCAAGCAGGACACCATAAGCCTTGTGCTTATTTTTCTAGTATATTGGATCCAGTAGCCCAGGCTCTGCCTGCGTGCTTGAAATCAGTTGCAGCAACAGCACTAGCTATCAGACAAAGCGATTCAATAGTGTTAGGACATCCCTTGACAGTACAGGTTCCACACTCCGTGGAAGTTCTTCTGAACCGTACCCAGACTCAGCACTTGACCATCGCACGACTGACAGGTTATGAATTGACACTATTCCAGCCACACATAGAAATCAGACGCTGCAACATACTCAACCCTGCCACATTGTTACCCTCGAGTACGACAGATCCAGCACCACATGACTGTGTAGAAGTCATTAATACAGTGACAAAGCCCCGACAAGACTTGACAGATATTGCATTGACCGACCCAGACCTGACACTTTATGTGGATGGTTCATGTATGAGAACAAGCACAGGAGAGTTAGTGGCCGCATATGCAGTGACCACTGAAACTGAAGTCATAAAAACACACCGTATTGACACACTATCTGCTCAAGCTGCAGAGCTTATTGCTCTGACCCAAGCCTGTATACTAGCCAAAAACAAGAAAGTTAACATATACACAGATTCACAGTATGCATTCGGAGTCGTTCATGACTTCGGAGTCCTTTGGGAAGAGAGAGGTTTTTTAACTTCTCACGGTACCAAGATCCAGCATGGTCCCCTCATTCAAGCCCTGTTAGAAGCAATACACTTGCCTACAGCCATAGCCATCATGAAGTGCAAAGCACATACTAAAGTCACCGACACTATTTCCCAGGGTAACGACCTGGCAGATCGTACAGCCAAACTCACAGCTCAGACAGACATTCCGACTGACATGACAAAGACTGACGTAACTACACTGACACATTGCCTGACAGTTAAGGATCCCACTCTAGATGTACTCGACATACAGGCACATGCAACCCCAGACGAAATCAAGAAATGGACTGAACAAGGAGGGATCCAAACAGATCAGGGATGGATGTCGAAGGGAAGGGCCACATGGTTCCTCCCCGACTCTATGGTTCAAATCATCATTAACACAGCACATAGTCCAGCACACTTAGGAGAGAAAGCCATGTTAGACAGTTTACAGAATCTCTGGTACAACAAACATTTACGAGCAGCAGCGAAACAGAAGGATTATATCCAGATGGACAGATGCCGAGGTTTCAAGTATGTCCTCGTAGTCGTATGTGCTCTTTCCCGATGGACAGAAGCATATCCAGTCCCCGATTACACTGCTGTAACCACTGCCAAACAGCTGGTACGTGAGTTCTTCCCACGGTACGGTTTGCCCCGTGCCGTGTACTCTGATAATGGACAGCCATTCTCGTCCGAGCTCATGAAACAAGTATCACTCCTGTTAGGTTACCAGTGGAAGTTCCACTGTGTCCGACATCCTGAAGCCGCAGGTCTCGTAGAGAGACATAATCAGACCCTGAAAACACGCCTAGCCAAAATATGTGCCGAGAAAGGTGTAGATTGGATAGTTGCCTTGCCAGTTGCACTCTTTTACATGCGAATGGTAGCCCATTCTAGGACAGGATTGTCTCCTTATGAAGTTACTTTTGGTCGTCCCCCGAACATGTGGGGTACGCCTATGCCGAGACGCATAACCGATATTGAAAGTACTATGCTGACAGATTACTTGGCTTCCTTGATGTTTGCACTACAATCTTGTCGTTCACAGGTCGCGGCTGCCTTTCCGGACAACACCCAAGTAAAACCGCATGAAGTCCGCCCTGGTGATCTCGTCCTTGTGAGGAATTTCGATAGGAAGAGTCCGCTGGAACCCAGATGGAAACAGCCTAAATTGGTGTTGATGTCCACAAGAACTGCAGTCAAGCTAGAAGGAAGAAAAGGATGGCTGAATTCGAGCCATGTGAAAAAAGTTCACGGACTGTGTCCAGAAATCCCGTTTAAGGACTGCCCACTTTCTGACTCTAAACTCCCCCTGCTAGAGAAAACTCCCCAAGAGGAGTACCGTTCCAAGCTAAGGTCTAGTAAGTCAGACAGCGTTTAATTGTTTAAGTCCCCCCTGGGTGAAGCGGTTAGACAGGTTTCTGACATGAATAAGATAGACCCAAGTAGTCAGAGAGATAGGCGTGACGAGAAAAGAAAAAAGTACTGTAAAGTTTTGCACAGCAGATGCATAATTGCCTTGATCTCGATGTTTCTTCTGAGTCTTACGATTATATGCATTAGTCTAATGTTACACGTTTTCTTCCCTCTTGATTCACATGTACATGTTTCCTCTAATGACACTGTTGTCGAATTCAGTGATAAAGGAAAGTCTACTTTCAAAGCTTCCCGCCATTCTTATTTCATATGTGGTCAGACAGCCTATGTACGTCTGCCATTGGATTGGGATGGGACGTGCTATATTGCGTTCCTATTGCCACCTGTTTTCCTAGCCCCGCCTGATTATCACAGAAATCCAAATCTTGTACACGTGAGACATAAGAGAGACCTTCCTCCCGTTATCGATTATTCTGAACCATCATGGGATCAGTACAAAGATTACATTAAAGGATATTTTTGGTTTGTAGGTCCTGTCCAAAATAGTAAGATAATTCGAAGATTGACCAGAACTTTGGAAGCAGTAGTGAACGAGACTACTTTTGCTTTAGGTAACCTGACAGAGGAACAGTCTGCTATGAGACTTGTTGTTCTTTAAAATCGCCTTGTCCTTGACGTCATCCTGGCAGATAGGGGCGGGGCTTGTAGAGTCATCGGATCCAGTTGTTGCGTGTTTATTCCTAATAACGCGCCATCCGTGTATAAGGCCATAACTCAGCTTCATGAAATAGCTCACCTGATACACCAGAATCCAGGCTCCTGGACTTGGTCCGGTTGATTCTGGAGTATAATATCCGCCTGGGGATGGAAATTGTTGTCATTCCTAGGAATAATATTAGTCATAGTATTCAGTTGTTGTCTCTATCTGCAATGTGGGCCAGCGATTTGCGGCTTGTGCGCCACAGCTTGTATTCCCCGTCCAAGTACACGTTCCCGTTCCCGAATAAAGAAAGAAGAACAAATGATGCTTTACGAACAGATAGATGGTCTCATGAATATAGATATATCCTAAAGGGTGTAGTTGGGTCCAAGGAGGGAATGAGGTAATAGAAATTTTCAGGTAGCTAATGTGTCCCCCACTCGCACCCTATCCATGCACCCATGTTCCTTGTATGTCGTGTAACTTCTGTTCTGTACATGCTAGAAAGACGCAAATACATTTGCGTCCATCCTTATCATGTTAGCTATCCAGTCATGCAAAGAAATCCCGTTAATTAGACTTCTAGGCATACGGTGCCAACGTCTTTACATGGTGCACTCCTGAATTTCGCACACGTTTTCTCCATGTTTCCTGGCCCAGTCGAGCTAGGCCCTTAAACGAGGCCTCTCTGCCTCATCTCTTCTGTCTCCGAAAGCTGTACGCATCCCTGACCCCTGCCTTACTTCCTGCCAGCGAAGCGGTGCCCGGCTCGGCCTGGACTGCCTGCCAAATTCATGTTTTGCCTACAGCTATCTGCTCAGCCTCCTCGAAAACACATTCCAGTCTAGTGCAATAGGTAAACATATTCCCGGCTGCAGAGCAAAGGGCCCGGCCTTCCTGTCCTCCTTGCAAGTGATTTACTGAATCCGTTACCATGGTAGGTCCATGGCTCCGCACGTTGCACCAAGACACGTATGCACGCACTAGCATTCAGTATTGAACGGCCTCTGCTCGAGAGACCTTTTACTTTAGACACTACATCCTCCAAACATGAGATACCAGATATGCCATAGGTACAGGTTGCCCTGACACTCCAGACACCAGTCTCCTCCACTAGTGCTAAAGTCAAAGCCCCCAGTTACACGTCATGCTAGTTGCGCGCGCATACAGGTCAAGGGTTTCTGCTGATCCTGCAACTTTCTTTATGCATCCACCCACATGTGACGTTTCTTATGACGTTTCTCTGACATGTACAGTGCACGCCCATGTGTACGCCCTTTTACACGCCTCCTGTTACGCACATGTGTTCTTATCTCTCTCTTTTCACCTGTTACGCCTACTGTATTGGATTCTATTGTAACGTTTTACTATATATAATGTGTAATGCTAATAAAATGTTGAATGTCCCTTCCTGAACCTTAGAGGTGATGGAACATGATATCCCATCCTCGAGGATCATTGTCCATTAAAGCCCGTATGACTCAGATACCACGGACTCTGCCTCTCATTTGAATGAGCTGTCTTGTATTGATAATTATATGGAAAAATGCTACGGTAAAAATAATTTACCACACCTCTAGATGTGCTTTCATGCTTAGGAGGTTGTTTTGCCTAGTATAGTTTATATTAGAGAGGTTATGTGTCCATGCGTGATCTAAGCCTATGGTTATTAGTATTGCGTAGTGTGTACCTACCTTCTATCAGTGGTTACTGGTTGTGGTCTATAATTGTTATTTTGTACTACACTTATTCTATGTTCTAGAAGTACTATTTCTGCTAAGTGTTGATCCTGACAGGGGCCCATGTGGCCCTGTCCTGGTGTAAATATTCCCTTGTGAATATTGCCCGTGCCAGTTGGCACAATGTATATTGTGTGATTACTATTTGATGTGTTTTGACAATACAAAAGTTATTTTTATATAACCTTGTGTGGAGTTCCTTTTGTGGTGTGCCTAGAATGTTGTTGCTGTTGTGTGCATACGCAAATGCTTTACACATTGCCTCCGGGATAAGCCTGTCTGCTCGTGCCAAGCTACCAAGGGGTGAGCATGGGTTATCTTGGCGTGTGACTTCCTTGCCCTGACTAGAATGGTGGTTTCTGCCTGGCTTTGGCGTAAGCCTTAGCCAACCAGAACATCCTAGTTCTAACATTGGTGAGCAGCGGTAAGGATTAGGACTTGTGTTTGCGCAGTACCGCAGCGACAACTGGCTACATTACAAAACTCTGCAGTTCTGGGGATTATTGTTTTTGATTTTGTTTTTCCTCAAGAGAGTCATTTTCAAATGGTGTTTCCTGCGCTTTTATGTTTAGTGGCAGAAGTGAGAAAATGACAGGGCAGGACGCTAGTAGAGGGGGAGGTTCCCATAGATAAGGAATCCCTTGCTGGGTCCAGTGCCCAATCCCTGTTCCTGTCCCCAGAGGTGTGGGTAGATGGAAGAGAGGCAGTGTGGAGGAGAAATGGCTAGCTCAGGAGGGTTGTTATCCCCTGAGTGTAGTGTGTGTGTCTGGATTCCCCAGTATGGTAGGATCCAGTGGTGGCAGATAAAATGTGTTGAGTGGGTGAGGTCACATTCCCAGGTCCCAGAGTATGGTGCCTGGTGCTCAGTAAGAGGGGTACAGGTTGAGAGACAGGGGCAGTGAGGAACTGTCTCACCAGTCTGGAGGGGGAGTGTGTGGATGAGTGGTGTGTTGAACTGGAGGATTTGGTGTGATTTTTTTTGTGACAAAAGGAGCTTTCACTGGAGGTGTACCTCTGGTACGGTGTGCAGGATGTCCTGCAGAGGCACTGGACGAGAAGGTGGACATCTGGCGGTTAGCTAGATGTCTTGCAGAGGCATTGGGGAGTGATTCCAAAAGGAGTGGTTTGTGTATCTGATGATCCTGTGTAGGGGAAGAGGTTCATGTGTAGCCCAGCTAGGTCCCAGTAGAATGAGGAGGGTGTAGGGCCTCACGTCCTGTCTCAATGGAGACAGAGTGAGTGTGGGACGGTGTGTCCCACGGTGGCCCAAAACCCTGTCCCAGGGCCTGGAGGGTTCCCTAAGGGAGCCCCAGGTCGGGGGCCCAGGCTGTACTTACAGGTCATTTGAGGAGGATCTTCCTGTGTCTAGAGGACGGGGAGTGTATCTAACCAGAACTCTGGAGGTCCTGGTGTTGGGCAGTAATGCTCCTAAGTGGAGGGTGCAGAAGTCCTGGTTGAGGAGTGAGAGGGGGAAAGAGTCCCCAGTGGAAGAACCCGTGGGTCAGGGGCCAGCCAGGAGGGCTGGGCCACCAGTGAGTGACCATGGTGATGCCACTTCTGTCCTGGGGGATCTCTGCACCCTGTCAGGTGGACAGGAGGTCCCGAGGTTAGAGCCAGACAGACTGTCACATGACACAGTAGTTATGTGTCACCCTCAGGGGGGCATGCGTGCTCCCTGTGAAGTCCTGGTTCGCAGGGCATTTGACCGTCTAGAGTGCTTGACCATTTGTGGGGCCTCTAGAGGTCGTTCCCCGAGGAGGCGGGAGGCCAGGTTCAGTTTCAACCTGATCTGGAGGGAAGGGCATCTGTAATCAGTGTCTTGACCAGTTTGGCTTCCAGGGGTACCGCTCCAAGGTGGGAGGGTGCAGAACTCTGGAAGGGGGTGCAGAGGAAGGGTGTCCTTACCTCTGACCCCGGTGCGACCTGAGGATTTAGACCCTAGGTTTGGAGATTAGGAAACTTCCAGGTCAAGAAGGAATCTCTACCAAAGTAGATCAGCTGAAGAGAATGAGGGGGCTGCTTGCTGTTTGTTCTGGGGCTCACCTGCAGTTTGTTGTTTCCACTAAGGTAGAGGAAAGGGGACTTTGCTGTGTGCTGTGTCCCCCCACCTGCTTGAAGAGGGACTGTGCTGTGTGCTTTGTACCTCCGAAGTGAAATAGTTTCCAGGTTCCAGGTTGTAGACCAGTGGTGGAGAGAGGTCCTGATCTGGTGGGAGAGATGTGTTCTGGTGGGTGCTTCCCATGGAGGGTACGGAACCCCAGAAGTAGAGGTAGGGTGGGGCATTCTTGCCCTTGACCTCTGGTCAGCCTGAGGGTGTGGACCCTAGGTTGAAGGATCAGTGGTAGTTTGGAGCTACAGTGAGAGGGAGAGTTGAGAATGGCTATTGTGTGCCAAGGGTTACAAAGGCTCCACATGAAGTCCCAGTCCCGAGATGGGGGACCGGGTGAAGAGCAGGGCGAAGTGGGCGCACTTTGAAGGCGGGGCTCCCATGCGGAGAGAGAGCCCCGCCGAGCGCTTCCGCCGCACCGGAGAGAGGAGTCCCCTGCGAGTAGCCCGGTGAGTACAAAAGGGTTGGGGGGCTCCGTGGGGACTATCGGTGCTGCCAGATCCAGGCACAGCACCATGGGAGGCAGTATTCGAGTGGCCCCGATTGGCAGCGGGCCGCTCCTCCATTTTGCTGATTGTTTAGCCTAGAGCCATGAAGGCTCCAACGACGGCCCATATTTGTTTTAAAAGCCCCCGTGAGGGGCTTGGGGGGCCATGTTTGTTTGAAAGGCCCCCAGAGGGGGCTGTGTTGAGCTCCGTGTCTCCTACCTTTTCATGTTTGGAGAGCCAGATGGCTCTCTGGGGCAATCAGTTCTTTCAGAGAGAGAGGGCTCCCACGTTTTTGCGCAACATGTATTCCTAGAGCCTGGAAGGCTCCAGTTTCTGGCGCAGTTCTGTTCTGGAGGGCTAGCAAGAGCCCCAGTCGCAGTTTTGTCCTACAGCTGCCCAGCAAGTAGTGGGCAGCTGCACCATTTAGGCTTTTATTTCTTTTAGCTGGACCTGTTCTTTGTGAATCCAGGAGTGAGTCGCAATCCCATCTCCCCTACCTTGGCCTTTCACAGCTGCGCAGCACTTAGTGCCAGCTGCAGCGTTTAGGCCCTTTGTGATTGTCATCAGCTGCCCTGCAAGTAGTGGGCAGCTGCAACGTTTGGGTTTGCGCCGGTGGCGCACCCCTGACTGGCGCTGCATTGGCAGCGCGCCCTGACATTCTGGACACAGGGCATTTGAGCCCCTTCTTGGATGGCCAGTAGGCCAGGGGGGCTGGTATGTGGATAGGGTACAAAGCCCTAATGTGATTTTTGCGCAATGTGATTTTCCACTATGTTTGTGATGATAATTGCCTAAATGTGATTTTTGCGCAATGTGATTACTATGTTTGTGATGACAATTGCCTAATGTGATTTATATGCTAAAGGTGATATGTGCTTTAAATGTGATGTCATGCTTAGGAGGTTGTTTTGCCTAGTATAGTTTATACTAGAGAGGTTGTGTGTCCATGCGTGATCTAGGCCTATGGTTATTAGTATTGCGTAGTGTATACCTACCTTATACCAGTGGTTACTGGTTGTGGTCTATAATTGTTATTTTGTACTACACTTATTCTATGTTCTAGAAGTACTATTTCTGATAAGTGTTGATCCTGACAGTGGCCCATGTGGCCCTGTCCCGGTGTAAATAATCCCACCAGGAATATTGCCCATGTGTAACGATCGGATTCTCAGGACAGGCAGCTCACCAACCGTGGCTAACCCAGTCGTCACGTAACGACACTCTTCTCAGGCCACTATTTACAAGACATCTAGAATACTCACCTGAGAAAGTGAAAAGAAGCTATTTACAAGCCTGTATAATCAAAGATACCACTAACACCTAATGGATTTCATATCTTATCCTATAATTACCTCATCTTATATTCTTTAACGTCTCCCGATGATATCTTTAACGCTATGTTTATAGTCCCGTAAGACTCTTATCTTTAACGTCACCCGACGATGTCTTTAACATCACCCGATGATATCTTTAACGTCACCCGACGATATCTTGAACGTTTCCCGACGATGTCTTTAACGTCACCCGACGATATCTTTAACATCACCCGACGATATCTTTAACGTCACCCGACGATGTCTTTAACGTCACCCGACGATATCTTTAACCTCACCCGATGATGTCTTTAACCTCACCCGACGATGTCTTTAACGTCACCCGACGATATCTTTAACATCACCCGACGATATACACTAATGGGGATACTAATGGGGATTCATCTTTAAGAGTTATTTCGCAAATGAAGTTCACACTCTCCCCTCATCATCAGTTACCTTCGCAGAAGGGCATATCCCATCCTTCTGTATGTCAGCACCTGGTTAAAAGGAAAGGTTAATCTCATTCATAAAAACAACATTCAAAGATATTTATTATTAAATCTGTATTCTACAATCAAGCTTGACAGAATGAGCAAAAGACACATGAATTAAGTTAGTCGCTACCTATAACCTAAAGGGGGATACAAATTATTAGTTAGATGTATTCTACACTAAGCTCAGAACTCCTCACCTTAGACGTGTGTCTTTCCATTTCAGCAGCGGAGCTGATCCCTCTCTCTCTCTCGCTTTGTCTTCAATGTGCTCAGGACTCTGCTCTCCCTCTATGGCTCACGAATACACGTCTGCACCTCTACGCCTCATCTACGCTGCCATGGTTCCAGGATACTCGAACCCTCTTCTGGACTTAGTCTCTGCCACTTCCGTATGATGTCACTACAGGATTCTCAATCTCTCTCTCTCTTCGTTTCAGGATTTCGATTAGCTGATGGTATCAATCTCTATGCACCAGCCTTTGGACCAACTTCTTCTGTCTACTCCACACGCTGCTCTCTCTCTCCTCTCTACTTGCTCCTTGATAATGTAGAGCTCACTTTCTCTATGGAAAATTCTGGTATTAGGCCGGCTCCCACCGAATTCCTGTACCAGTCCCCGGCTCCCTTCGCCTTCCACAGTGGCCACCTGCGTATTGCGTCTAGAGCAGGGGAGACAAACACATTCCTTCGATAAGGGCCAGTCTTGACTGGTTCCTCTCTAGCGAACAAAAGGATGAATTCTAAACACTACCTTTACCCTGCAAGCGCCTCGGACAGTCGAGGCAGAAATACAAAATGGCTTCTCTCTAGCTTTTGGGCCTGTAGGCCCAAGAAAACGGAAAAAGGCACTAAACCCTGTCAAAGCGCATAGTTAAACCCTACAAATAAACGCAAATGCAACTAGGACTAAAATGGTAGTGGAGTATAGTCAGCACCAGTCTGAAAATAGACTAAAATTACCCTGTCGCTACACCGTGTCAGTTGGCACAATGTATATTGTGTGATTACTATCTGATGTGTTTTGACAATACAAAAGTTATTTTTATATAACCTTGTGTGGAGTTCCTGTTGTGGTGTGCCTAGGATGTTGTTGCTGTTGTGTGCGTGCGCAAATGCTTTACACATTGCCTCCGGGAAAAGCCTGACTGCTCGTGCCAAGCTACCAAGGGGGTGAGCAGGAGTTATCTTGGCGTGTGACTCCCTTGCCCTGACTAGAATGGTGGTTTCTGCCTGGCTTTGGCATAAGCCTTAGCCAACCAGAAAATCCCAGTTCTAACAGCATACTTCAGCACACCATACTTGAATTTGTTGTCATTCACAGTGAGAGGATGAAAGACAGATCAGCGAACTTCTCTTTCGCCTCATTTGTGTAGTGATCTCCTTGTAGACAACATGCATATTTAAAATACAAGTGATGCGCCCTTTTATGCTGTCCATGCACGCATTTTCAGTAAGAAGATACCCTAGTATTCCTCTTTTGTATGGGGCAGCCGGAGCACCCAAGAGACACTGAACAGGTGCATTTCCAAGATGATCGGAGTTGCAGGGAAAATGGGAGCCATCTCCTCTTTCTCAGGGCACAGGGAGCCCAAGGGATTTTCTCTTATCAACAGAGCATATGCTTGACCTGGGGAAGTGAGGGTGGCTACCAGAGATTGCTTGAGTTCCAGGGAGGGAAAAGTACAGGATAGAACCACCTATGTGTAGGTAGGTAACTTATATATCGACCACCGGTACACAGACAAAATATCGATTTTTAAATATCAATATACAAAAATATCGAAGTTTAAATATCGATGGGACAAAATATCGAAGGTAAGTAATATCGACAGTCTTAATATCGATATTAGTATGATATCAGTAATATCGAAGTTTTAAATATCGATGTCAATAATATCGAAATAAATAACTTCGATGTTACTAATATCAATTTTTAAATAAATTTAGTGTATATTATATTGTATTTATTATGTTTTATTATTTATTTTTAATGTAATTTAATTAAATATTGTCTTTTACTACTGTAGCGGGTTGTGGGTTTATAGGGGAATAGGGTGGGAAGTAATTTAATTATGTTAAATTAATTATTAATTAGTAGGAATTATTAAATAATTAATTGAGAAATAATTTTTAATTAATTTTAATTAATTGATTAATTGATAAATATGTTCTGTAGCGGGTTATGAGTTTATAGGGGAATAGGGTGGGAAGTAATTTAATAATAATTAATTAATTGACATATGTTTGTACATATGTTAATTAATAATTAATTGGTAATTAATTTATAATAATTAGTTAATTAATTAATATAATTTTGTACATATTTATAATTATTAATTAGTTGGTAAATAATTAATATTAATTATTTAATTACATTAATTATAGTAATTTTTTTTATATATAATTTTTTGTTATTCCTAATTAATTAATTTGGAAAAATAATATTAATTATTAAATTAAATTAATTACAGCTAATGTGCTAATATATTTACTTTATTGTTATTGTTAATTAATAATTAATTGGTAATTAAATAATATTAATTAATTTTGGGTAAAGGAGTATTTTTAGGGTTCAGGGTCAGTTTTCAGTTTTTGGGTAAAGGGGTATTTTTAGGGTTCTGGGTCAGTTTTCAGTTTTTGGGTAAAGGGGTATTTTTAGGGTTCAGGGTCAGTTTTCAGTTCATGGGTAAAGGGGTATTTTTAGGGTTCAGGGTCAGTTTTCAGTTTTTGGGTAAAGGGGTATTTTTAGGGTTCAGGGTCAGTTTTCAGTTTTTGGGTAAAGGGGTATTTTTAGGGTTCAGGGTCAGTTTTCAGTTTTTGGGTAAAGGGGTATTTTTAGGGATAAGGGTCAGTTTTCAGTTTTTGGGTAAAGGGGTATTTTTAGGGTTCAGGGTCAGTTTTGGGTTTTTGGGGTACAGGGATATTTTTAGGGTTCAGGGTCAGTTTGGGGTTTTTGGGGTACAGGCGTACAGAGTAAAAACAAAAAAATATTACATTAAATCAAATAAATAACATTAAAAAAAATTACATTAAATTATTAAGTGTTTTATTTATTTTAAATGTATATGTATTAGTTTTAATTTTGTTTTAATATTTTTATTTAATATTTGTAAAATTATATGTATTTTAAAATTATTTTTACATTATTATTAATACATTTAAAAAAACAATATTTTTGATTCCGATATTTTTGTACTACGATATTATTTTTTCGATATTTTTGTACTTACCTTTATGAAGATAGGATTCCGATATTTTTGATGTCGATATTTTTGCTCCGATATTTTTGCATTTCGATATTCTGTCTGTCGATATTATGTCAGACATTCCCGACCACCACAATCCTACCACCGCAGCAGGTCATGAGAAAATTGAACAGCCAACATAGTGACCCATTTCTGGCATTGTGGGGTTTAGTGGACAATTGGCTGTAGCAGAGGTGGGGACAAGGCAAATTGATTTGTGCTATGCCCTCCACACTTGCTTGAAATTGACAGTAGGGCAACAGGTGATGTTAGCATGGTAGAGGGAGACAAGTGGCTACTTCTGCTAGGGTTGAAAACAAATTGCAAGTGAGCAAACATTCCGAGCCAATAAAAAAGCGTATTTCACTTGTTTATGTTCTACATGATATTTGAAATCCAATGGAAGACCATGATCAATATCTACCCCTGTAACAAAAGTCGACTTTTTTTATTGATTACATTTTTGTCAGAGTGTCTTACAATTTTAACCATGCTTTAAGAATTTAGGGTTGGTGGGCAAAATGCTACTGATTCCATCCATACTGTGGCTAAAATGTTTTTATTACTTTAGCACAAAAAGGTAATCAATTAAATGCAGGTGCTAATATTTTATGGATAGCCTGATTGCCCACCTGTCACATTCACTGCCATACTTAGAGGTCAGTAGATTGTTTTGTGCCAATAGCAAGGCCACCCCTAGCTCGGACTTCATGCAAACCCTCTCAGGATAGCTTGTAAAGCTAGAAAGGGCCAAAGGAGACACTCAATTTGGATGGAAACTTACTTGATGCATAAGTTTTGCACAAAGATATATCATACTTAACACCCCCCTGGACTTTAGAATTCTGAAAGTGCACATATGGGAATAGTCAGCTTTTAGCACAACAGTTTATATGTTCGATTTCTCACAAAAAGCTGTATCAAATCTATATTTAGTACAGAAACTAATGTTCTGGCTCTAAAAATGGCAATGTTCCAAAAGACTAAGGGCCTATATTTTTGAAGCTTCTGTTTTGTCCTTGCATCATGCAAGGACAACGCAAACGCATCAGTAATATTTACAGAGACTGATTTTTGCGGCCCTAAATGGCTTTGTAAAGAAATGAAACCTAGGGGTTCTGCTTGCATTGTGTTACATTACATTTAATCTTGGGGGGCATTCAGTGGGTGGAGTTTGGCCATTCCCTTGCATCCACCCATGGATTTTAGTGCATTGCCAGATTTACTAAGAATTCTAAACCCCAAAATGCATCAAAATGCTACACCTTCTCAAGTGAGGACTGACGTGGAGAAATATCTTTATTTGTCCATGTTATTTCCTCTTTCAATGTGTGCTGCCTTCAGCAGCACACATAGAAAGAGGAACATGCATCTTTTTTTTGTTTAAATCTTTTTATTTACAGTTTTTACATAATAAATGCATTCCCACCCACCCCTCCCCCCATCTCCCCGACCAAGATCATGTCAAAAAGAAACGACTTATTACATTCATAAATCCGAAATTAATCCAATATAATTCGCATTTCCTGAAAACAAAAAAAGAAATAAACAGACAAAATACGTTCATGTATGTCTCTGAATCCGCAGTAAGAGCGGTGCCCAGATCCACATGCCCCTCAATCTTTTTTTAGCTCCTTTGTTTCTATAGATTGCCACTTCCAGACTACAGGTCGCTAATAGCCTAGCCCTCCATTGTTGGAATACAGGTGGGTTAGGATCTAGCCAGGCTGAGGCAATACTAAGTCGAAGTATTGCCATGGCCACAAATATCAATCCCTGTGTGTTTGTCTGCTGTTAACCGTTCGCTACCCCCAGCATGATTTCCTCTGTTGAAATTTCTACTCTTATTTGGCACACTTCTGATAGAAATTCCGAAATATCTTTGATCAGGCTGGTAAGCGTGTTACATGTAGCAAGCATATGTATAATATCAGCCCCATAGAGTGCACAAAGAGGACATGTGGTTCCCTTCCCTGTTCCCCATTTGGAGATTTTCTTAGGTGTGTAATACAGGGAGAAAAATGTTTTTTAAAATTGTGCTTGGAACTTTACCGACATTAGTGAATTTATGGCTAAATCATAGGCCAGGCGGGGGATTGTAGTATGAACTCTCAGCTGGACCTGCCAAACAGCGCATTGTTTATCCATATCATCTGGGGAGGCTAGATTCAGTATTTCCCAAATTTCCCCAATCCTGGGAGTCATTTTTTTTCACAGATTATCAATCAATTGGTTATTCTGGAAATTCTCCCGCCCGCCAGTTTTCTTTGTTAAGAAATCTCCGACCTGCAAAAACTTAAAGAAGTCCCTATGGCTAATGTTATATTCCTCAAGTAGATCTTCAAACATCTTAAGGCAGCCTTGTTTATAAAAGCAGCCCAGCTGCACCACCCCTACCGAGACCCATCTGTTTATACAGCTATCATGAAATATTGGTGGTAGATCATTATTACTGCTCACTGGCGTATAAAATGAAAATCGCCCAAACCCCAAAATCTTACGAACACTACTCCACACTTTATAAACCCCTACAATAGTTTTAAACTTGACTTTCTTAAAGTAGCTATCGTTGGCATGTCGCCAAAAACAACCAGCACAATCTACTCCTAGTATAAGTTCTTGGGGGGATGGGATCTCTTGGTTAATACCATCATGCGAAATCAGTTTGGCGCAATATTTCAGGATGGTGGCCCAATAATACAATTTGAAGTTAGGTAGAGATAAACCTCCCTTTTCCTTTGGTAGTACCAACCGTTTAAGGGCCCGTTGGGGATTCTTATATCCCTAAATAAAGCTTGAGAGCATATAGTCAATAATCCTAGAGATTTTGGGGGAGAACTCAAGGCAAATGGTCCTAAAGAAATATAAAAATTGGAGCAAAAAAAGCATCTTAATCAGATTACACTGGCCCCCTATAGTCAGATGTAAATTATCCAGTTGGGCCAACTCCTTCTTAGTTCGAGAAATTAATGGGTTTAGGTTGATATCAACAATATTTTGTATTTTTGCACTTATTGTAACGCCTAGGTATACGGCCTCCTCCGTCACTCTTGAGTCTCCCATCACAATCTTATTGTTTAGCACAATCTGGGTTTTTTTGGAATTCAATTTATATCCAGATACTAATCCAAATAGGTGTGCCTCTTCTTCTATCACCGGCATGGCTACATTGGGGTCTCTAGTGACAAGCGCGATATCATCGGCGTATGCCAACATTTTGGTGTTATAACTACGTATTTGAATCGGTGGTATAGATACACACTTGTCCAACCATCGAATAAATGGATCGATATATATATTGCAAACAAAAGAGGTGAGTAGGGACATCCCTGCCTGGTTCCTCTCGTGATCGCAAATTTCTCTGACAGGAGCCCATTAACCAATACTCTAGCGCTCAGCTTATTATATAGCCCTTGAGTAGCCATGATGAATCTGTTATTAATTCCACAATGAGACAGTGCCGTCCATAAAAATCTCCAGGAGACCCTATCAAACGCTTTCTCCGCGTCAAGGAGGATAAGCGCCATAGGGTCTCCTGTTGACTCCGTATAATCGAATAGCGAGATCACCTGTTGAACATGGTCAGTTGTTGACCGTCCTGGTATAAACCCATGTTGATATTTTGATACTATTTTATTTATTGTTGGTGCCAGTCTAGCTGCTAGAAGTTTTGAGTAAATTTTTGAGTCCCCATTGATCAGGGTAATTGGGCGATATGAACCTAAATCAAGAGGATTTTTTTTTTTTTCAGGAAGACCACAATCTTAGCTTCTGACCATGAGGTGGGGGGGGTCCCTCCCTGAAATATATGAGCAAATAAAACCATCATTATTGTTTTTAATTGATCAGCAAATTTCAGATAGAACTCTGATGGAATCCCGTCCAGTCCTGCCGCTTTCCCACTATTTAGCGCATTTAAAGAGAGTAGGATCTCATCCCAGTTAGGTAACTCCTCCAGCATTTCCTTATCTTTCTTCTCGAATCTAGGCCCTGGATTTACATCCAAGTATAAATCTGGGTCCCCCAGCCCCACTATGGGTTCTGTATAGAGGTCTTTATAGAATCTCTGAAACAAGGCCCTTACTTCGGCTGGTTCAGATTTTAAGCCTAGTCTGGGGTTCTGAATTTCTTTAATAGTGCTTGCTGATGCCTCTTCTCTAGTACGCACTACCAGCTGGTGCCCAACCAGTTCGCTCAGCTCATACACTTTCTCCTTATTAACTGATGCTTTAATGATGGCTTTTTCCACTATTATTTCTGTGATAAGATTTTTTGCGACGGCTACCTGAGCCAATGCATTATCCAGCACCTGGGCCTGTTGAGCTGCAGCGATCAGATCCTCCTCATCTTTACCCAAGTTATGATGTAGTACATCTAGGTGGCGTTTCCCTTCCTTATTAGACGTAAGCGAGAATTGTAGTGTCTCGCCTCTTATGCCCACTTTAAGAGCATCCCACACTATTGCTACGGGTGCACTTCCAAGGTTATCTGCTATAAAACCCGGGATCCACCCCCTCATGTGTTGACAGTAGTTTTCATTCTTCAACAGAGCCCTTTCAAACGTCCAAGTCATGATTGGATGATTATTCCATAGGTTCAAAATTAAAGGATTATGGTCCGACAATAAACGCGGTAATTTATCATGAATATTGTCGCCTATATATTGTTTAAAAAAGTATCATCCTACGAGATGTATATTTTATATTTTTAACTCCACTGGTGCTACTTTTTCACCACAATGTTTGGATGCATGTTAAGCACACATACAGGGAACCAGATGCACACACTCACTACTCTGAAATATAAAAATAAGCACCTGAGGAAACGTACCGCAGGTTGGCAGGCAACACATGTACAGCATGGGCAGATGCAGACAGCAGTGAATGTTGGTTAGATGGTTGGACAAATATATTGATGCCTTAGTTATATACTAGGATGAATAGTCGATTGGATGTATAAGGGTGAGTAGAGTACTGTTTGGGTAATTTTATAGGTTTGGTTGCAAAGTAACTGAATGGATAAATAGGTGGTTGTGGTTCATTTTGTGACTGTTTGTGGGTTTATACGTATTTATTTATAGATTGAAGAAAACAATTGGGAAATACATCATTGGGTGCTTCAGTGTGTGTAGCTGTGTGGGCAGGTGTGGACATGTGTGTGAATGGAAAGAAAAAGTAGATAAGTGCATGGGTGCAAAAATTAAATTGCATAGGTGAATGAACATATAACGGTAGGTGCATATATGGGTGCACGGATGAGAGTAAAATAATACATTCATGTTGCTCCATTTATAATATATCTTCTTACAATGACCTACTATTAAATTATGAGCAAAAAATCTAAATGTGCTCTTGGTTTGATAAACACGGGCTTTCCAAGTAAACCCTACCTAGATAACCTTTAAACCATAATGGCTATTGACAGACAGTTCAGATTTTCAGTGTTGCCCTATGCTGCTCTGCCACTTCCACATCCTGCTGAACGTCATAAGATTTGGGAAAGAGTTTGAAATAACAATGTGAGCTTACAAGACTCCAAGGTAGAAGTTGAAAATGATAATTATTATGGATTCTTTTTCTTTGGATATCTAGTGGTCATTTGTAAAATAGAATGCATCTGCATACGGCTTCATTGGGCAAATAGGGCCAATCATCTCCAGAATGTTTGGCCTCTCGGTACAATCTAGGTTCAATAGGTCTAGCAAATCCATTTCAGTCAATATAGGAAGGTGTCATATAAACCAGGAAGGAAGGCCAATAAAAACTAATAATGATCACCTATGGATGAGATAAAAAAGGCCCTCAAAATGTAAAAACACAACACAGATTTGAGTCTTTCCAGGCTTCCACAAGTAAAGCTGATGGCAGATCATGCACGTTCTATCCACAAAGGAGTAGGCTAGCAAGTATAGTTCAGATAAAAAGGACCAAATCCTCATACCCTAGCACTGTAGCACTACATATTGTTTCAGATGAGGACATCCTGAGTTATAATCCAGGACCATGTCAACAATTCAATATGTGTAGAGCAGCATAAGTGAATGTGGAAATTTACAACATGCCTACTTGTTGGAATTTCAGGGATAGTTACAAAATATTCCTCTTCAAGAAATTCTTAAAACTAGACCAAGTTTCTTCTCTAAAAAAAGAACCAAAAACACCCACTCAAGAGCCTGGCTCTTCTTTTGTCACATGCAAGTCTGTCTACAGACTCATTCAACTAAGTACAAAATGAAAGATAGGGCGGGCCTCTGTGGGGTTGAAAATTAACTAACCTTTTCATTCTTCAGAAGAGGTGTATGAGAAGAATATAGTTTCAAAAATATAAAGTTAAATGAATATTCTGTCAAATGTGTCGACTGTACACAAATATTGAGGAATAGAAGAGAGAAGGTTAGAATATAATTTCAATATGTACCTAATATTGTTTTTCAAAAATATAATACTGTTTATTTTAATAACGTTGTATTTAAATATTGTTTTTAATTATTTAATGTATATTGATTGATATATAACACATGGGAATCTGCAATCCCTCCATAAAAAACAATCTTTAATTTCTAAAGCCACCAATTTTAAAGAAAATACAACAGAATTGAACTGTAATAACTTATTACAGTTGATTTTTGACATCACAATTTCCCAACCAAGGAAAAGGCAGGGCAAATCATGGAGTGAAGCAGCAGTTTAAAGGACAAAAATTATCTTTTCTCTCTACTGCTGTTTTTCTAGTTGTATGATGAAAGGAGATATTTATAGCAACATTGTTATTTGTTGCACATCTTAGGTAACAATAAAAAAGTTAGAATCATTCTGCATGTTTCTGCACATTCTGAGATACTGTGCTTTTTTTCTTAATCTAACTTGCATTAAACTAATATCTTTCAGAAAAAAATATCTAACAGTTTTTTGATGTTTTTAATTGTGCACTGGAAATTTTATTTGTATTCTTCCTGTTTTATAAGAAAGAGCTTCACATCTAAGATGTAAATGGTTTGAGGGAAAGGTGATGGCATGACTATGTATTTTAAGACATAAAATACCCTCTGCTCCACACGATAAGGATATTGTATGTCGCCTCAGAGTTCCATAATATTATAAAGGAACCTGGCCTTCAGTGATGGCACTCCATGGCGATCTGCAGTATCCTTAAATGTACAGCAGGGGGTACTTCATCCCATATATTACTTTTTGGTGATAGTGTTATTGTAATTTTTAATCTGTAACTATTTGTGTACATTTTATTGGAAAGGTTTAATTTAGTAGCAGGTGATTAGCTTTGCAGGATACAAGGGTAGAAAGTAATTTAAATGAGAAAATATTGCTTTTATTTTAAATTTGATTTTAGATTAATACACTTGTAATCGGTGATTAATTATATAAATTTCATCTTTAAGTGCTTTATTTTATTTTTAATGAATAGGTTATTTTTTTAAAGTTGAATTACTAATTTAGAATTTAGGAGATGGTGGTTGGGTTTGTAGGGAAATATCTTTTTGAAGTTCTATACATTTTACATGCCTATTCTTTTTTTTTTTTACAAATAAACATTTATGATTTGACATTTTTAATTGGTAATTTATATGCAAATAATTTAACTGATATTGATTTACATTTTTTTCTTGTATTTTATTTAATTATTAAATAATTGATAAGTATATTCATTATAAACTTTGTGAAATATATTTTGTATACATTTTATATACATTTTCTGTTTTATGCATATTTGTTTTATGTAATTATTTTATATTTACCTTATTTAATTTTATTCTATTTTATGGGGTTAGTGTGTTTGGGGTAGTAGGGAGAGAAGTGTATTTATGCATTAAATGCATTTATTTTGGTTTTATTTGTTAAATTATTTTTTTATTATTATTCTTTTCAATTACATGTAATATTATTGATTTTAAAGCATATTATATTATGAATATGTTTTAAAAATCTCATGTTGTTAGGTATTTAAATGTTTTAAAAAAATTATGAGTAGTTGGAATAGTGTATTTAAGTCTCCCTAAATGTAATCTTTTTACTATTTTTGCTCATTTTGGTGTGGGAATAGTAAATCTAACTCCAACAAATTCCAAAACTTTCCCTAGTGAGTGTTGTTTAGATTAGAGTGACAATAGAAAATCTAAGTTCTCCAAACTCTAATAATTTCTGTGATTTTGTTTATGTTAGAGTAGGAATAGTACATCTAACGCCTCCAATGTCCAACATTGTCCCTACAGTTTTTTAGATATGAGTGGGCATAGTAAATCTAATGGCTGCAAAGTCCAGCATTGTCCCTACTGTTGCTTGGATTGGAGTGTGAATAGTAAATCTAACCTTTACATAGTTGAATACTTTCAATACCTTTGGTAAAATTGGAGTAGAATTAGTACATCTCTTTCCTCCAAAGCCCAACACTTTCCCTGTTTCTTACCTGTGAGTAGGGATAGTAAATCTAACACCTTCAAAGTCCAACACTTTTCTACTTTTGCCTAAATTGGAGAATAGTCAACCTCTTTGCTATTGTTTTTATTTGTAATTGCTTTTATTTTTTTATTGTTTGTTTACATTGTTGATAAAAAGGAATATTTTCTTTATTTTTTAATAATTTATATATTTTGTAATTATGTGTGATATGTGTTTTTGTTAATATATGTTTCTTAATTTTATTTGCTACATTATTGTAAATATTATTACTGTATTTAGTTTATTAAATACTTCTCAGCCTAAGGTGTTGTCAACTTATGCTTCTATAAATCAATTCTTCCTCAACTAAGGTAATATGTTTTTATGACTATCTCCAGATAACCAGTATGAAGGTCAAAGTCTACAATTGCAAACATACACATCTCCTTTAGCCCAATAAGTGTCGCCAGTTCTACAATGTCAAGGGTGAGTGGGCTTCTCTTTAACTTGACAAAGTCTTTGCTGAAATATCCTTTTAATATACTAACCTTTTTATTGACAACATTAAGGGCCCGATGTAGGTCGGTCGGTAACGGCCAAAAATCGGTATTTTCGGCCGTTACCGACCGGTATACCTGAAATGGTATGTAGGGGCACACTTTTACAGAATCTGTAAATTTACCGATTCGGTAAATTTACCGAATCTGTAAAATACCGAATCGGTATTTTTACCGATTCGGTAATTCTCCGATGTAGGTGGGACTCTTCAGAGTCCCAGGAGCCTTAACGAATCGGTATTTTACCATCAAATCCAATTTGATGGTAAAATACCGATTCAGGTGTGCATGCACATATGTGCATGCACACCTATGCCATGTGACAGGCAGACCTGCCCTTAGGGCAGGTATGCCTGCCACATGGCACCCGTGCCTGTTTTGGGGGTGCAAGAGGGTGTCAAAGTGACACCCCCTGCACCCTTGTGTGAATCGGTATTTACCGGTTCGGTAAATACCGAATCGGTAATGCCCATTCATTCCTATGGGCTTTGAAGCCCATAGGAATGAATGGGCATTATCGATTCTGTATTTACAGAATCGGTAAATACCGATTGTTAAAGATTCGGTATTTCAACATCTGGATATAGCTACATATCCACACTTTAGATTTACCGATTTTTAATTACCGAATCGGTAAAATTCGGTAATTAAAAATCGGTAAATCTAATTTACCTACATCTGGCCCTAAGTTCCATTCTATTTGTAACATACTATTTTGATAGTATACATACAAAGTAGGTAAACACTAAATTTTTGCAGATTATATATTTGACACAATATTCCGTTTTATTGATATATTTTTGTTCTGGATATTCTGTTATACAAGCACGTAAGGGTGCATTCCTGAACCAGGAGAGTGTAAAGGGGAAAGTGTGACAAAATCATTCATCACAATAAAATGTGATGCTTTGGCACATAAAGAAAAACAATCCCTGCATACAAGCATACAGTGTAGAATAGTAAACTACACACCTGCACAATGACTCTCCGAAGAGAAGTCTCTATACAAAGACAGGACTGTAGGAAGCTGGCTCTGTATATACTATACCAAAGTAAGGTACAGTGTGCACGGAGTCCAATGGTTCCATTAAGGTAGGCAGGGGCTAAAGTAGATAATACTTTATTCTCTATTTGTGGGAGTGTGGGTGAGCAGTAAGGCGTTCTTTACCAGAAGGCAGTGTTAAGCATGTATTGTAAACACCCAGGCAAGAATAATGTCACACACTCAAAGACTGAACTCAGACCAATTTGTTTGTATACAAATATTATTTAGTTGTATTTTATTTCTAGAACCAAGCTAGATCTAGTGCAGGTAAGTGAAATAATACTTTCAAGAATAATGCAGTTGAAAACAGTTGAAAGGCAGTAGAATGCAATTGGTTTAATAACAGGTAAGTCAACAGTACAAATTACTCTTCAGTTACTATTGAAATTGCTATACAGTTACAATTGGTATTACTGTTTTAGTTACTTTTAAGATTACTTTTCTTACTCAGTGTGGTACACCTAGATACCACCCTGTGACATTTCCTGAATAAAGGTAAGTAATATAATTTGTTAACACACTTGTATGCTTTTTCATGGAACTTCTAACTCCACACATAACTTTTTACAGAAAAGCAGTCACTGCAGTCCTTTGGTAAGAAAATAAGTTATCTGTTTCAAGGTAAGTACTTTGTTCGGGGAGTTGGGTTTTTGGGGGTAGACCAAGGGTTCACCCAGAGTCAGGGATGCACTCTCAAAGCACCCTCAGTGGCATTAGGGCGGGCGGGTGCAGAGTACTGAGGTCCAATGTTATCCAAGGGGGGGGGTAGGGGGCCTCCAGTTGGTGAGTGCTCATGAGCAGGGCCCAAGGTTGTGGGAGCAAAGCTCCTGGAATTAAGCTCAGGGTAGAGTGGGATCCAATTTAGCGCCCAAGGTGCATCCACAGCGGCACAGAGGCGGCCGGGCGCAGTGTGCTGTTTTGGCATTGGGTGTTTAGTTGTTTTCAATGGGGATTCTCCGGTTGTAACAAACACTCCAGTCTTGGGGAGAAAGTTCTTCTGGAGGTGACCACCAGTTGGAGAGGTAAGTTGGGATGTTGTGGGATGCTGGGACACTGTCGTTTGGGCAACCCAAGGTCGTGGGGTGTTGGGTGTAAGGGTGTTGTTTGGCACCGGGATCTTTTTACTGGCTCCGGTCGCTGTAGGAGGGATCCACGAGAAAGGGGCTACAGGCATGAGTTGGAGACTTTAAGTAGGTCAAAAATCACCAGATCTCAGGTCAGAATCGCTGGGGAGACCTCCTCGTGGTGTCGGGCCACTTGATCTTGGGCTGTGGGCTTCAGGTGCAGAGTGGTGCCGGCTCATGGATTTGGAAGGAGCCAGAGTCTGTTGGTGAGCAAATCCAGTGCTCACAGGAAACAAAGTCTGGTTTGGGAAGGCAGGGCAGGTCCTCTGGGTTCTGGGGGGTGGTGGTAGCTGGCTACAGGACACACCGGGATTTCACTGGAGCAGGTCAAGGTCGGGACAGGAGCAAGTCAGTTGGTGTCCTCCTCTTCTTCTTTCAGCACAGCTTCTTCGGTCCTTCTTCTTCTATCTTTTTGTCTGAGGAGGCAAGGTTCAGGGTTGCCCCTAAATACTAAATTTAAGAGTGTTACAGGCAGGTACAAGTCAGGACCAATGGGTCCCTTCCTTGGGATGGGAACACCCCCTATTATGCCACCCTCCAGTGGGGTGGGAGCATAAGCCTCTCTCTGGTTGGCTGGGTCCTCCCTTCTTCAAGATAGCAGGGACTGAGAGTTGTGCTTCACCTCACCTCCCCCACCTGAGGGGTGGGGTTAGCAAAGATGGGCACACCTCTCCTCCTAACTTGTTTTTTCCACTGATTCTCCCACCCACAGTGGGAGTCAATTGCTGGGAGCAGCACGTGGCTGTGGTAGCTCACAAAGGCAGCAAGCCTTAAAAGCTTCTCCTTCGTGGACCATGCCCATCCTGGGGGAGGACGTTTGGCACATCAATCCAGGATGCACTTTATTTCAGGACCCCGAGAGAGGCAGGCTCTCGACCCAGGGGTCCAGACACATGTTTGTTGGTGGCAGCTGGCAAGCAGCTACTCAGCCAGGACACTAGTGTTAGGTCACTTTTATGGGGAAATATCTAAGATGCCCTCTGAGTATATTTTTCATTAAATCCACCACTGGCATCAGAGTGGGTTTAATGTGATGAGAAGTTAGATATCAAACTTCCCAGTTTTTAGTGAAGCCATTATAGTGCTGTGAAGTTTCCAATTACAGACTTCCAGACCATACACTCTTTATGGCTTTACTGCATATATAATGTCTAAGAGTGGACTTTAGACACTGTAGGGTTACAGGGCTGCTCATGTACATGTACCCTCACCACTGGTATAGTTCACCCAGCTAAAGGGGTGGCATACCTATGCCAGGGCAGTGGTTTGTAGGCATGGCACACAGGGATGTGTGCCATGTCGACTCTTCACTTTGCTCTGCACCAAAACATGCAGACTGCAATGGCAGTGTGTGTAAAGGTACAGGGCCTCTAAGGGTGGCACAAAAAGTGATGCAGCCCTTAGAGGCCTTCCCAGGTCACAGTGGCCTTTGTACCTGTAGTACCTATTACAAGGGACTTACATGTGGCCAGAGAGTTGCCAGGGTTTTGCAACAGTACAGGTTAGAGAAAGAACATAGGCCCTGGATGCCTGGTTGGCAGGAACCCAGGGAATGTGCATCAACGTTAAGCACAAATTGGGGGCAACCATGCAAAAAGGAGCACTTTCCTACAGTTTATAGCAGAAGGTTTTGCATAGCTTTCCATGATTTCCTCAGGCACTAGAAGAGAGAATTATTTAAGTGTTACTTGGGGTCGAGGGTGCGTACCCCGAAGAAAGTTTGATAGAAAATCATCTGGAGCTCAGATATTTTAATAGGCTTTTGATAAAAGTGATCAGAAAAATACTTTCGTTGTGTGGTATAATATATTCCTCTCTATCCTGTATTTGTACTTTAGATATTATGTCATGGGCATGTCCATCCAGGGTTGCTATCTGATAACGTTCCTTAGTCGGTGGTGTAACCAGAATCTCCAGGAAAGTCTGGCAAACTGTTTCTATTTCTGCTGCATTGTCTAGAAGCACATTGCTCAATTCCCATTCCTGGAGATGTACTTTCATTTTCTCAGTCTGATGTTTTTTAGTGTTCAAACCTGCCACCTATTCATTTTGAAATGAATTTTTGAGTTCAAATGTTTCTCTTCCATCTTTACGCTATGTTCTGTGACTCCTTGATGACACTGTCTCTTTTCATTTTCTTACAGGAGTACTTGACAATTCAGCATTAATCAATGCAGCTACTAATTTATTCCTAAGGATTCTTCTTTGAGCATCTCCTATCTTGAGAATCCACTGAATAACATGGAGAATGGGCATCATATTCCAATACAGATATGCTTTTTTAATGTTTTTTGTTGCCTCCTCTGGTGATAGACACATGCCTCCTGCGGTTGAGGCAATACATTTTGTGTTTGTGTTTATCTTTTTACTTCTTTATCTTGTTGGAGGCTGTTTCACTCTGTTTGTCCTCAATCTCAGCTTTGGACTCAACTTGAAGTTTAGGTCCTAAAGTAACTAAGATATCTTAACATAAAATGTGTACATTTCTGAAACAATTTAGGGCAGCATGTGCTCCCTCCACTTGGGAAAACACAAAAGTGATGGGTATACGCTTGAATTAACCTCAACCGCTGAAAAGCTGCATGCCACTCCATATTTTTTTGCCAAACATACCACCTCAAACAACAGGAATCAGCCACATGCAATTTATCCTTTGTCCTGTTCCAATGAGAAGGGTCCAGTCCAAACTGCCAGGCTAGGTCTCCACTGAAAAAGAGCACAAGCAAGGCTAGCACCCATTTCACCCTTATTAGAGCTTGTCAATAAGGTATAGCAGACTCCTGTGGCACATTTTGCATTACGCTGATAAATTCAAAAAGTAATTAGTTGAATGTTTGAATCCATGTCAGCCACTGAAAATGACTAGAGGCCGCGTTTAAGAACGTTATTCTTTTGCTCACCATGACACGACAGAGAGGAACTACCAGTATACAAATCATCCATGTTCCTGCTCCAAAAGAACAGTCCAGCTGATTCTACCAGGTCCCCTGTGAATAAGAATAGAAGCAACCTCAGGCTGGTTTTGGAAATATAATACTGATATTGATATTGAAAAGTTTTATATAGCACACAAATGCCCAAAGGCATCTTGGTTCTGATGTCTGCTAGTGAAATATAAAAATTGGGGAAGGAACATGTATAAAAGCATATCACCAGGGTCCAGAAAACAGCCAAACCTTAAGATGTTCCTGGAGCTAAGCAGGTTACATTGACCACTTAGATGAGTCAGAAGATTGTTCCAAAGATGGCACATGATGTGAACAAAGCTTCTGCCACCCAATGTCATTTTGTTCATTTAGGACCATTGACTTTTCTGGGGGTGGCTAACCACAGGGTTCTCCTGGTAATATACCAGAAGAACTTCATCTTTAGGTGATTAGGTCCTCTGCCTTGTGCCAAACAGGGTGCCTTAATAGTGATCCTCTTCTTAACAGGGAGGCAATGAAGCTCCACCAGAAACTTTGAAACTGACTCAAACTTGGTGACCCTCCTAAGTAGTCAGGCTGCCACATCCTGCAGAAATTAAAGTTTCTTTACTGCTCATTGATGAAAACCTAAATTTAAGGCATTAAAATAGTCTTGCCTGGACAAGACCAGTGCTGTAAATAATAAGGTAAATAGTGGAGAACCTTTCTTAAGGTGCGTGGCAAGAAAAAATAAGATGAGGTGAGCTTGTTAATTTGGGCATTAAATGGGAGGCTGGAATCAAAAATCACTCCCTGATTCCTCACTGAGGATATCAGAGTAGAAGGGAGGCCCAGAGTCGGAGGCTACCACGGTTGGCCCTAGAATGTGGTGCCCCTGTCAAAAAAGACCTTGGTTTTATCCAAATTAAGCTTAAGACTGTTCTTGCTCATCCACTCAACCACTGCACCCATACAACTGTTAAAAAGGTGCACAGTTTCAGTTACATTACTAGAGATTGCCACCATGATTTGAGTGCGTATACAGCTGCGTATACAGCTGATGAGAAGCCAAAAGTATGGATTCATCTAGTCAGGGGGACCACATAAACATTAAAGAGCGTAGGGCTCAGCGACAAACCCTGAGGGACAACACAGACCAGTGTGAAAGGCTTGGACACACAATTCCCCAGGGCAGATGATTATGTCCTGTCAGAGAGAAAGAAGCATAAGGAAAGTTATAGTTGGGCCTCCGATTCCAATCTCAGCAAGGTGATCAAGTAAGACAATATGGCTCACAATATCAAAGGGTGTCAATAGATGCAGCTGGATCATCACAGCCTTTCCTCCGTTATCCAAAATGCTCCTACGCTTCTTTGGTTGCTGCTACCAGAGCTGGCTTAGTGCTATGGTATGGCCAAAAGCCAAATTGTGCAGAATCCAAGATCTCATTTGCCACCAAGAACTCCGAAAGTGCGCTATTCATGTTCATTAGCATCCACTGCAGGCCTCTAGATCACTAAGAGGATAGAGGCTTTTTTCCATTCAGGAGGGCAATGGCCTGATCGAATAATGTTATTCAGTACTCAGTAAGGTTAACAGCGAAGCAGGGATTGGACCGGGCTCCAGCTTTGCTTTGTTTAATGAGGTCTGCAACTCCTTCCACGATGAGGGAGGGAAATTGACGAAGATGATTCTATTGGGAACTGTCCCATTAGTTTCCAGGCCTGGCTTGTGGCCACATGACTAGAGTGCAATTCTCTATGCATTTCCGCCACTTTGTTATTTAAACATTATGCTAATTTATCACAGCGTGATTGACTGGAGGACAATGTACAGCTGGTAATTGGATTGGAGAGGACCTGAACAGTTTTAAACAGTTCTCTCGCGAGTTTCTAGCTGAGTAGATTTTCTCTGAAAATATCTTAATTATTTTCATTATTAATCAGCTGCTTGTATTCCTGTATATATTTATTATATCTAATCTTTTCTTGTATAATTTAAGTTATTGTCTGTTACATATAGATTGAGTAATGGTGCACAGTTAGAACAGGATACGTGTCTGGGCATACCTGTCACACCATGGGCATCAAACCGAGAAAAACAAAACGTGGTGAGTGGAATGCTTGAGTTTATCAAAGCCACTAGTAATTACTCATTGCACCACTGTAGGTACTGGTGTATGACCACTAGTGAGACTTAAATCTAAATAGTACCGTAGGAAATTTGTTTTTTGGTTCACTGGGGTGTGAGTCCTGTTCAAGCATCAGCCACAATACTTTTCAGGGTAAGGCACAATTGAACCTTAAATTAACCTGTGCTCAACCCACTGGTAGGTTGGCACAGAGCAGTTAGGATTAACTTAGAGACTTTAAAGTAGTTGTGCAACACTTCAGACAGAGAAAGCCACACAAAGAGATCCCACACCAAGTAAAAAAAATAGAGCATGATTTAATAAATGAAATAAAAACAAAACAACAAAACTCCAATCATTAGAAATTATGAGTTTTTAAAGATTGTAGTGAAAAAGGGCCAAGAAGTGCAAGGAACCAGTTTAGAATATTTGGTCACGCTGGACCAGGACAAACTCACACTTTCAGGCTGACCACGATGGAATGCAGGTTGTATACAGTCACCAGGTTAGGCCCACAGAGGTTTACCTACAACAAAACCTACCTACCCCAATAGATGAAACAAGGCCCCAGAGGAAGGGTCCTTAAATAAACCAACTGTCACCAGAGCAATGTAAGTGCAGAGAAGATCAGTCACACTGAATAGTACAAAAATATAAAGTTTATTCGGTTTTTAACAAATATTTCAAAATGATATCTTGTTCCAACATAATACATATAAAAACATCAAAATATGTCATCCCAGACTCCTCTTTCATACTGCAGATTAATTCCTTCATAATTACCACCACTAAGCACACAACTCAGTATCTCAACACACGTTTCGGTGTGAGGCCCCAGCCGGGGCTACACCTTCTTCAAGATGGGAAACGAAACAATGAATAAAGAGAGAGTGGGAAAACAGGAATCCTGTAAATGTGGATGAAACAGAATATGAGAACACACTTTCAAAATAGTGACTGATCTTTCTTTTCAAAAAAGTCTTAAATAACTTCATAATAATAGTGCATACTTAATATGCTCAGGGTCAGCCATAATATAATACATCGCATAAAAGATCAAAAACTAAGAAAACTGGAATAGTACAGACAACAAAGTTCACAGACAATCAGATAATGTGAGATCATCTCACAATCACACAGTCTTTTATGCGATGTATTGTATTATGGCTCTCTCTCAGCATATTAAGTATGCATTGTTATTATGAAGTTATTTAAGATTTTTTCAAAAAGAAAGATCAGTCACTATTTCGAAAATGTGTTCTCATATTCTGTTTCATCCACATTTACAGGATTCCTGTTTTCCCACTCTCTCTTTATTCATTGTTTCATTTCCCACCCTGAAGAAGGTGTAGCCCCGGCTGGGGCCTCACACCGAAACGCGCGTTGGCGTTGTCTGTGAAGGAGCAGCTGGATGATATCTACCACTATCCCCTTTGCCATGATGAAACATATCTATTCGGTCTCAGGACCACCTTGTGGCATTGATGCATCTTTTGTGTTTGTGTGAATGTGATTAATTGCGTGATTGAGATACTGAGCTGTGTGTTTAGTGGTGGTAATTATGAAGGAATGAATGTGCAGTATGAAAGATGACATATTTTGATATTCTCTGTCCATGATGTTTTTATATGTATTATGTAAAACAAGATATCCCTTAGAAATATTTGTTAAAAAACAAATAAACTGTCGGAGTTAAAGCGCAGGATCTTAGCTGGGATCATTCATCAGCCACCCCACTAGTTGGGAGCCCGCATGAAGAGGCTGCACAGATGTCCCTCCTCGAGGTGATACATAAGGAGATCCTAGCACATAGGGAAGAAACTCGACAGGACAGCCGTAAGGCACAGGCTGCTGTCAGAAAGATGCAAGGAGCTATGAGGAAACTGTCCAAAGTCTGCGCTAACTTGGGTGATCGAGTTTCTAATCTAGAGGAGAGGGTAGTCTCAACTGAGGCGGAGTCAGCAGCAGCTTCAAATAAAGTGGATGCCCAGAGTGCCCAAATAACAGATATCCAGTGGAAGCTGGAGGACCTGGAGAACTGTCAGAGACGGAATATTCTTCGTATTTTGGGGGTACAGGAGGGGGTCGAAGGGACTGATATGAGGGCATTTGTTATCAAGCTTTTTAAGCAAGCATTTGTAGATTTGCCAGGCTGGAACTGGGCAGATGAAATTCAGCGGGCCCACCGCACTCCGTTTAAGCTTGGCCGGAATTCAAAGGAAGGAGATAAACCGAGAGCTATTCTGATATTCTTAGGTAATTTTGTGCTAAGGCAAGCAATAGCGGAAAGAGCAAGACCTGACTCAAGGAAGACCATGGAAGGGATTTCGTTTTTCGTCAGACCTGACTTCTGTCATATAACAGTAGAGAGACGATGAAGGTTGATAAAACCCTTCCAAGATAAAAAGATGCAGGCCTATCCGATCAATACGGCACAACTCAAAATAATCAACGATGGTAGAACCCTATATTTCACCTCTGAAATCAATATTGACTAGCTTAATAAGCTTACTAGTTGGTCAAATGAAATTCACTTTAAACTATCATTCACGGATGCAGGCGGGTGGTGTGATGTGTGTTGCGGTATTTAGGGATTTCAATTTTTGGTTCATTTATATTCAGGGGTTGGATTCTATGTATGGTTTTGTTTAATCTCATCTCCACTGCTTCAGATGCTTTTTCCATTATGTGCACAGACCAGATCTGAGCGCCTCACATGAGTGGGTGTGTGGGTGGGGAGGGAGAGGGAGGGTAAGGAAGGGAGGAGCTGATGGGAGGGGGATGGGAAGGAATGGGGAGCGGTGGGAAGGGGAAATAAATAATAAACGAGATGTTTTGGAATAAAGAGGTTTCTGGTAGCAATCAGAGGATAATATGGATAACAATGGCCAAGTCATGGGTATTGGATATCTCCCTACAGGAACGATTATCTCAAGAGTATGTTGCACATTAAAATCTGCTCCATTAACGTTGGAGGGTTAAATGACTTGAGAAAGCGTCAAAGATTATGTCATTTTGCCAAATTTAATAATCTGGATGTTCTGTTTGTGCAGGAGAACCACCTTCCATGGGCTAGGAGAAACTTAATAAATATAAGGGGTTATGAGCTATTGGCCTGCTCTACGCAAACTTCGATGATTAGGGGGGTGTCTATCCTTGCCAAACAAATTCTAGGTGGGGTTAATAGTGGAACTGACTCTTGGATATACGATATGCACAGTGTACGGGTCAAATCATGATGATCCGGAAGTGTTTGATATATTAGAGGGGGAGCTCGCAGATTGGCCAACTTTCATTATAATTTGTGGAGACCTCAATATTTCGATCGACTGGAATAGACCAAGTAGCTACTGAGGGCGTAAACCAAAAGTGCTTCGGGCCCTGACCTCTTTAATGAGATCGCACGGTCTGAAGGATGTCTGGGGTGCAAAAGAACCTATCGATCCAGGTTTCACATATTACTCTTTTCCACATCAGAAAAACTCTAAGTTGGATTATTTTCTGCTATCCTCAGAGAAGCTCGGTAAAGTTAAGATTAAAAAGTTACCCAAATCTCTATCTGACCATATCCCTTTGATTCTATTAAGTGAGGTAGATAATATCGAAAGGCGTCATACTAACTGGTCATTTGAGAGAAAGCTCCTTGCAGATGACCGGTTTGTGAGACATATGAGAAAATGGGCCAGGGAATTTTACGAGATTAATAGGTATAGCGCCTCCCTCAATGTGGTATGGGAAACTTTTAAGGCTTCTCTGAGGGTGGAGACAATAAGCTGCTCAGCCAGATTGAGGAAGGAGGATAGGATGAAGGTCAAGACTTTGATTGGGGAGCTAGGAATAGCAGAAACACAACATATTAAAGAGATAGGGCAGGGGGCTGATGGTCAGACAAGCTTAAACAGAAGGGCCACCATCAAAGCAGATCTCCAGGGGGTAGTGATGCAGAAGGGAGTATCAGTCCTCTAGGGCAAAGCGATACGAGACGGGGGAACCGGCAGGAAGAGCATTAGCACTCCGGATCAGGCAGGAAAGATTTAAAAACTTGATTTCCAGTATACAGGAAAATGGGACTGAACATACTGAGCCTAAAGAAATACTAAGAGTCTTCCAGACCTTCTACCAGAAACTATATGATGAAGAGCGTGGGGGGACTGTACAAAGTCCAGTCCTCAAAGATGATAGCCCAGAACTAGATGAGATAAGTAGGGAAATGTTGGAATGCGACATGACTCTGACTAAGATAAAGATGGCGCTTCAGGAACTGGCAGCTGGTAAAGCGGCGGGACCTGAAGGGATCCCCCTCGAAGTATACAAATGCTTAAAGGAGAAATTTGCCCCAATACTTCTGGATCTATTCACCGTTATAGTGTGTTCGGGTTTGATCCCTGATTCATGGAAGGAGACAAATATTGTCATATTCCATAAAAAAAGCAAACCTAAGAACAATCCAGGATCATACCGTCCGATTTCCCTTATAAATGCAGACACAAAATTATATTCCAAAGTCTGGGCGAAAAGATTGGGGGGGATCATTGGTCGATTGGTCTCTCCGTGGCAGCATGGGTTCGTACCAGGTTGAGGTACCACGGATCACATAAGGCGTGCTATAACATTATTCGATGCCCATGCTGCCGCGGGTGAGGATATGGCCGTGATCCTCCTCGATGCGGAAAAAGCATTTGACCGTGTGACCTGGGAGTGTCTGTGGGGGATCTTGGCCGGAAGAGGTTTTGGGAATAAGAGCATGAGGGCAATCAAGGCGATGTATAGTGATCCGGTTGCCAGGATTAAGGTTATGGGTCAAAGTTCGGATGAAATAATAATCAGAAGGGGGATGGGGCAAGGGTGTCCTTGCTCCCCGATTTTATTTTCGTTGTATATTGATCCTCTTATTCAAAAAATTCTGGCGTCTGAACAGATCATCCCAGTGATACTCAATGGCCATACTACCAAACTTTTAGCATATGCTGATGATTTGGCAATCATAACAACAGCCCCCCAACAAGCCTTGGTCGAGATATGTCAGCTGGCTAAAGACTTCATGTGCGGTCAGGGTATCGTCTGAATGAGGAAAAGAGACAGATCATAAGCACGAGTAACATCACCAAGCTGGATCAAAGAAATGTGGAATCAGCTGTGTATCTGGGTGTAAGGGTGAATGCCAATTTAAATAAGATTATTGCAGATAATTATTCACCACTGATAGGTTCTATTGAAAAGGAGTTCAAGAGGATTGATGTATTACATTTATCATTGATTGGTAGGGTAAATGTACTGAAAATGACTATGTTTCCCAAGCTACTCTATCTGTTCCGTGCCATTCCATTGCTATTGGAAGAGGGGATGATTAGGAAAATCGAGGCAATGTTTATCCGCTTCATCTTGCAGGATGGGAAAGTTAGAAGGTTGATTGTCTACATGTCTTTACCAGTTGAGAGAGGTGGCTTGGCGATGCCTAATATCAGGCTGTATCATTCGACATGTCTTCTGGTTCAAATGAATGTATTGTTTCAATGTGATCTGGAAACACTAGAATCCCAGCCTGGCAGTCAAGTACTCCCCTCTATCTTTGAGCTCTTAGTGGGAAGGAAGGCAGTAGGGCTACTGATGTGCGAAGTTGACCGAAGGTACTATAAGAGAGCCAGATATAAGATTCTGATGGGGGCATGGGGAACCTGGAAGTCAGTAATGGAATTTTTGAACATCCCAAAAATCCATGTCAACATCGATCTCTGGAAATCTAATTTCTTTGCCCATTTAGGTCAAAACAGAAATAGTTGTCTTTGGAGGGAGCTGGGAGTTAGGTGTCTAGGTGATGTTACACTAGGCAATGAGATCCTTGGTTTCAACATACTGCAGCAAAAATTTGGGCTCCCAGCCAGCCAGTGGCTTCTATATGGGCAAATTGCTCAAATATTCCGCTCACTCAGGCCTAGGTCAACTCTTTTGTCGAGTAATTCAATTGTAGATTATTTGAAAAAGGGAGGCAATAAAATCAGAATAGGGTATAATAACCTTCTACAAGAACTTGAGGATAATATGGAAAAGACAGAAACTACCCTAGCTCATAAAATTGGCGACCCAGATGTGGATTTAGATTTAGCCCTAGTACTGAATAAGAAGATCTTTCGGTCCTCAAATTTGAGGGCTCAGCACTATAAGATCCTATTTAACCTGCATTTTACTCCAGCAAAATTGTTCGACTGGGGCGTAAGAGATAATGACAGGTGCCCTAGGTGTAATACGGGTCCAGCAGACTTACTCCATATGTTTTATAACTGTCCGCATCTAACGCCGACTATTATGGAGATACAGTTATTCTTAGAGGGGCTGCTAGAACAAAACATCGTTCTATCCCCTACGGTGGTTTTAGTAGGCACGGACGGCAAACTGAAGGCAGAAGGCGAAGCCGAAGCCCTGGTTTTTATATGTGTGGCTATATTGCGTTTGTTAATCTCCGCTGGATGGAAAGATACCATAGCACCCACATTTCAACAGTGGTTAACAAGACTTTTAGAAATGCATAATATTGAGGAGGGTATACAATGTTTAGCACGCATTTTTTACCACGCACTACCATTACAACGCAGGCATTACCACGCATACCATTACAACGCATTATGATGGGGGGCGCTCTAGGATAGGGAATAAGTTTAATTTTATATCCAACACCTTCCCTAGTGTCCACGGGGACTGGAGTTGGAATATAAAATTATACTTACCACTATCCAGCACCTCAAAGCGCTATGCGTTGTAACGGTATTCGTTGTAAATACCGCGTTGTAAAGGTATGCGTGGTAATAGTATGCGTGCTAACGTCATACATCCATTGAGGAGTGCCTGTATGATTTTAAGGGAAAGAAAACACGTGAATTGGGTAGAAACATATGGGCTCCTGTCAGAAAATGGAGGGAAACTAGGTATTGAAAAAACAAGCGGAATTGTATATAAGATTGGATGGATTTTATGTCTACCCATGCCTATCCCAGTGTTTTTTAATCCTGCTCATTTACTTCTTGTATTTTCTATTTATTGTGGCCAATGTAATATTTATTCTGATTGTGTAATGAATTGTGTAATGAATTGACATTTGTAATGAATTTTTACCTCAATATACCGAAACATCTTAATAAAAATATTTAAAAAAAAACAAACTTTATATTTTTGTACTATTCTGAGTGACTGATCTTCTCTGCACTTACATTGCTCTGGTGACAGTGGATTTATTTAAGGACCCCCCTCTGGGGCCTTGTTGCATCTATTGGGGCAGGTAGTTTTTGTTGTAAGCATTCCTGTTGTTACCCTGTCTACCTGCCCTCATCCTTTCAGGAGTCCCTCTTCTTAATACCTACAGAGGTTTACCTTCACAAGTCCATTCTAAGAGTCCTGTGTATGTTGATTAAGGCCATTGGTGGTCCCTATGAGTGGTTGATGCTTCGTGCTAGATCGTGGTGCGAGCAGTGATGTTGCTATGTGAACAGGCCAGGTTGTGGTGGCTAGGAGCCCAAAAGTTTGATTTCAGCTCACTGAGCCACACCAAGGGTCCAGGACCTGAGGGGCACCACATGGGTGCCAATAATTTACTTCAACTTGGTGCTGATGCAGGATGTTGGTGAGCTTTGTTATGTCTCTGAGGCTCAAATCAGGACACCAGCAGATTAGCCCTAGGAGTCACTCTAGTAGCTCTGCGTTCAAGATGAAATTGCAGGTCCACTTCTTCCCCCGAGGCAAGAGGGCAGCTGACAGCAGGTCAGCACAGCAGGGCAGTATTTCTTTCAGAGAAGCAGTCCAGCAGAGTGTCAGTCCTTTCAGCAGCACAGAAGTTCTTCTTCCTGGCAGCGTATCCACAGGCCCAGAAGTGTACGAAAGAGTATCTGCATTCCTACATTTATACCCTGGTGCCCTCGTTTTGGAAGGTTGGAGAACTTTCTAGACAGTAACTTTAAAGTGCATGGTATTTTCAGCCTTCCATGCCCTGGCTCCAAGCTGGCTGAAGTGACAATGCAGGGTTGTTAGGCCTATTGTGTGAAGGCCGAAAACAGGCTATTCAGTTGTAAGTGGGGCAGAGCTCAGCTCATTCCTCTCCATCACATTCAGGCACACTTAATCTCTCTATTGTATGACTGCCTGGGAGGAATTCACAAAGTCTGACTATCAGTTGTACCCAGTCATGTCACCCAGGTCAGGATAGATGTACAAAAGGGCTAAGGGCAGAAAAATTCCAACTTTCTAAAAGTACCATTTTTAAAATTGTGATAAAAAACTGACTTTACCATTGAATAGGGCTCCTCACCACAATTCCAAAGACACCACACATAACATAGCTACCAGCTCCCAATTGGAAATTAAAGCCTTTTAAAATTAATGAGGAGTCTCCAATTTTATCCTATGGGAGAGGTTGGTCTCACAGTAGCAAAAAACGAATGTAGGAGAGTTTCACTCCCAGGACAGAAAAACTTAAAAGTGCATGTCTAACCTTTTAGTTACACAGCACCCTGCCCCATGGGCTACTTAGGGACTGCCTTAGGTGTGACTAATATGTAATAAATGGGGGTGTTTAAGGCTTAGCAAAGGGGGTTTTAATGCCAAGTAGACTTTGCATTTTAAAACTGCTTTCATGTTGCAATGACAGGCTTGGTCTTATTTTAAAGTGCTACTTAAGTGGGTGGCCCAAGAAGTGCTGCTGGCCCATTGATAGGATTTAAATTATAGTCCCTGGGTATATATACCTCTTTACAAGTGACTTATGAGTAAATTAAATATCTCAGTCAGGTGTAAGCCAATTAAACAATGTTTAAAGTAGGGATGTCTCAGCTGGTGGTATTTGATTGCACCGAAATACAGAAAAATTCCTAAATATTCTGTAGAATTCTGCGACAGGGGCGAGTGATCATCTGGTGCTATGCTTTAGCACAAAATGCACCCTTGTGCCCAAAAATGGATGCGAGGATGCATTTTGCTCTAAGAAATAACACTACCAAATACCAAATGCACTGCAGTGCATACCCCTTGGTGCCCTTACATGCTCTGCAGTGATTACTGCAGAGTATGTAAGTATGCCGAGTGGTATACACATTAAGTGCAGTTGGTTTATGGGACTGCTTTGTATATTGCTCAGTGTAGTAATCACTACAGAGCATGTAAGGCTGCCAAGGGGAATAAACTGTAGTGCACACCCCATTGCGCCCTTACATATTCTGCAGTAATCACTGCACAGTATGTAAGTGTGCTGAGGGGTATGCACTGTAACTCCACTTGGTATTTGTCACTGTTGTGCATACTCCTTCATGCCCCTACATACTGTGTGTACAGGTTTTGAGGGTATGCATTGTAGTGCAGTCAGCAGTTTTCAGACAGGGCCAGAAGAGGGAGCTGTCCCTCTATGTTTAAAAATCACTGCAGATTAAAATCTAATCTGCAGTGGGTTTTAAACAAAGAGGGTTCTGCTACTCTTTCAGCCCCGTTAAATGTCCAAGCGGTGCAAATTAATTCCGCTGGCGAATACGAACGCGGAATGACCA
Organism: Lissotriton vulgaris; assembly: GCF_964263255.1. Classification (NCBI taxonomy): domain Eukaryota; kingdom Metazoa; phylum Chordata; class Amphibia; order Caudata; family Salamandridae; genus Lissotriton; species Lissotriton vulgaris. Next base: position 338,411,717 of record NC_141700.1, read on the forward strand.
AATTCCTCTAATTCAACTGGCGGAATAAAGATTTCCGCCAATCCTAGATAAAAGGAGAGAGCTTGAGCACTTTAACACTGGTTAGCAGTGGTAAAGTGCACATAGTCCTAAAACCAACAAATACAAATTCATCAAAAGTGGAAGGAAAAGGCTGGGTGGGAATCTTTAGAGAGGGCTTTGTATAATAGGTACTCAAAACAATCAAAGAGACTGTATTAAAATTCCAGAGGACTTTCATGCCCGAATCAACTACCATACAAGATCTCAGCTCTTATTTTACATGTTTGACAAAATCTGTTAACACATCTGTAGAGGATGTTCTATGTGCACATGTATAGACAGTAGCAAGTATACTTCCCCGTGTAGGTACCATTCAGATGGGGAGACACCTAGTCAATAAGCTATGCTTTCCTTAGGACACACCTTTTCTAACTGATTAGTTTTGCCACAGATCCAGAGGGCAAATTATCTCACTCAGCAAGTGCTCTATCCATTACTGGGAATTATAGTCTGGAAGATCATTGATGGTGTATGTCCTCCACGTGAAATGATTAGTGAACCAACGTTTGTCCTCTTCGTTTGCATCACATACTGTCTACATTGTCTATAAACGGTCACTAGTTCTGTTAACAACTGTTCAACTAGACTGAATTTAAAGCTGTTGACTTGGATATATTGTATATCTTAATACTGGCCCTGTAGGTCATGGAGGATTTGATGGTCCCATTCGAATTGACGCTACTACATGTGGTCATTCCCCATTACAGCATTGCAAGATAGATTTACGAACTGTTTCCACTGGTATAACATCACAAAAGTGACATTAACCAACACAAATTATTTTTACTAATTTATTTTGTGCCTGAAAGTGCCCTGACAGTAACGCAAAGCAGAGCAAAGCACTAGTTTGTGTTACTTAGTGTGAATGGTGCATTACATGGGCATTCCCATGCTGCCGCCCATGTCTTTTGACACATAACCCTATCAACAAACAAAAGTGAGTAGGGTTTTGCACCAAAAGTTAACGACATTTAAAAGGAGGTTTTAAAAGGAACAATGTTTTTATTTTTCATTTCTTTTCTGACTTTGCATGTGTGCTGCACTGTGCAGAATACATGTAAAATAGGAAACGTTTTAAAGTGTGTCTACGTATAGTATTTTGTACTGGAAGGATAACCTTCCAGTATAAATCCTATGGTATAATCAGGCACGCACCCTAGAACTATCATGCTAAGGTGTGTGCCTGGAGCACAGCAACTGAAATCAGCACTGGTGTTAGGTAAAATGGGATGCAAGAGTCATATCTCTGGAGATATGGCGCTCTCCTTCTCCCTCCCTGCTACGCAACACAGCTTTTTTGGCTGCTGTGCTGCTTTCCAAGACTTTTTGGTTCATCTGGGCCTGATTATTTTGCTTGTAATTTATAAGGATCTCTTATGGTGTATATCTAGGAAGAATTCTAGATGGCTTGAACTTGGCAAAATGCCCAGTTTCAGTTTCAACTGCGACAAATACTATAGTTTATAAAAATATTGCAAATGCGTAAGCAGAACTGTAAAGCATTGTTTTATAAGACTTTATTTCATTTCAATCAAATACATACCATTTGAAAAAGTATTGCAACAGACCCTAAAATACCTGCACTGATTATGAATGAGAAAAAAGAAAATGTCAGGAAAATAGGCAAAAAAATACATAAAATGAATTCCCTCTTTTGTAAATCTAGTTACTAATAATTAGGACTGAAAGAATTGCCCTCATGAGGGGTGCACAGCATATAGGTATATACCGGAATGCAGAGGGCAAAATGTCTACAGCAGGCTGAAAGGACAGTGTATATTTTTGAAGAGACAGGATGTTATCAAACTTCAGCTATAATACAAAGACAACAAGTCTCACAGGAGTCGATATGTTCCTTCTCTCCCTGAAATCACTGCGAACACTGCTCTCATATAAAATTTGAAAACTGTTTTGAGAAAAATATCAGTGTCACTCATAACGAGAGCGGAGAGAGAAACCCCATGAGAATGATTTCCCTGTTTCGCACATATAGGACTAGCTGTACGAACAATAGTTATAGTGATTACCAAATAGTTATTTTTTGCAAAGTGCTATTTGGTAATGTACTGATGTACACAGGGATTATCCAGCCCCTATTCCCTAAAGAGTGATTCATGATGGGTAGCAAATAAGCCTACCCATGAATAATAATGAGGTAGTTCACAATTTGTGACCCACAGGGATGGTGGCCTGATAGGCAGTGACCCATTGGACCACTGCCCGCTCTTAAGAAATATGTTTACAAACATTTTCAAAGGGGAAGGAGTCCCTTGTGATACCCTTCCCATTTGCAAATGGGTTCCCACCAACTTTGAATTACTGGTGAAGTGCAAATATTTTATGATCACAAGTTGGTCGCAAAACATTCATACACCCCATTCTGATTCAGTATTTGGTAGGGATGCCTTAAACCCACTCCTTCCAAATACCAAATCAGTACATACATAGTTGTAATTCCAAAGTGCGATTTGGAAACATGTTACCGAATAGCAATTTGGGATTATTACATACCAACCTGCATTTCTGAAGCCATAAACAGCTTGATTGTGTGAATCGGGCCGTTTGCGACAGCAAAAATGCTTCATACATGTAGTCCATAGTGTCTTTATATTGCTATAAATGCGCTATTGAAAATGTATTTTATAATAAAAACTAAAAGCATACTATCAAAACTCACAACAAACATACAATATTTTGCCATACAAGAATAACCAGGATACAGAAAAATAAACAAAGTTATAAACAAATGATTCTTCAAACCATAAAATAATTATAGGTAGTTGTGCAGTATGACAGTACAAACCCCTCAACAGTGGGAGAAAACATTCATAATAGTATGCACGATGTACTAAGATTCTGGTTGCAAAAAACGGTTGAGCGCTAATGTTTTGAGACCAGTATTTTAATTTACAAACTGACCTAGGTACCAACAGACTGGCTCGTAAAATAAGGAATAGTGAGTCGCAGAATTACCTGTTTAATAAAAATTAAATATGCAAGTCACAATTTGCAGCGCTCTGTCATTGGCTGTTTATGACAAGGATAGTGAACTGCAAAGGAAAGCAGACCACCATCCCTGTCATTGCACTGCCAAATGGAAAACTTTCTTTAAAGCAGGCCAATTTCCATAAAGGAAACAGGGCTGCTTCAAAAATAAAAAATTTTCAAATTTGAACAACTTTCGTAGAGTTTGCAGCAGTCCCCTGATCAGTGTTATAATTAAGGAAACCATTAACGAGTTTGCTAACAAGTGGGTAGTATAAGAAGTTCCGCCTCAGTGGTTTAGCTGCCATATTTGTAATCTCCACATTGAGGCACTAGAATGAGGAGTTCTCTTTGCAGAAAGAATTAACTTCCAGTATATGTCTCTGATCCACTTTGTGAAGGTGCAGGAGGTATCACTGATGTTATTTCACTCACTGAACATAAGTGCAATATCCACATCGGTAAAAATTTGGAAAACGATTAAGGATTCAGATTAATATTTGGAAAAGCTGCATTTGGGTGCAAAATCACTTATAGATTTAAGAACCCTTTGTGTCACATTAGCAGGAATGTAGTATCAAATTTAGGAGCAACGATCCTCATTACAAGTGGACCATAATTGGGTGTGGAGCTTACAGTACCATACTAATACTTTAATGTCCTGTATTTACTGAGTGCAGTAAATTACTTCTAATTTTTAGTTTTCTTCATACAAATGAGAAATTATATGCACAATTGGATATTTTCTTTAAGGAGGTCCACAACTCTTTATTTACCAGCCATTTCTGTCCAGATAAATGCATAATGGTTTCGCGTGACTAAATGTATAGGGTAAAAGAGTTTGGGTTGCTGTATTTACCACACATGACATTATTCTGATTCCTGTGCAAACAGGATGTTGCACTGGGATTAGATTTACACAGCTGTTAGGTTTGAAATCCCCATTCCTGCAATGCACTTGTTTCATGCTACATTAGGTTAGCAGTGTGTTGCTAAATAGAGGAAATGTTTGCTCACGTTATGCAACCCACTGAGTTATCCCTGTAATGTGCAGGCTTCAGTTAGAAAGTGTGACTCCATTTTGCTTTTCGTAAACCCTTTCAGGCTGCTTAGATTGTGCCCGAGATAGGCCTTATAGCTCATGTTGCTTGCCTCAGCAGAATACTGCATCCCATTATTATTTTCTCTGCTGCTCAAGGCAGTTTTCTGACTTGCTAATGAATAGATCTGTAGTAACTCCACCACAACTGTGAGTTGGTTAAAGGGTTTATTTGCAGGTAAGGTGAAGCAGTAAGTATTAAAGGTGCTGCCAGCTTGAAGTAGAATTCAGGTCTGGCAAACACTCTAAGAATCATCCTACAAGACATGCTTACATTCTAACATCATATTCTAAAGCACAAGCCCACAGTTCTAAAGAAGATAAGCATCACTACACATCCCCCTCCTTAATTATACAAAGTAAACAAGAAAATAAAAGAATAAACAAAAACACAAACACAACCCTTTAAAAGCATTTGACCCGACAGAGAAACAGTTATTTACAAACATAATCATCCAAGAATTTAGGAGAAATAATCTTCCTTCCACTCCTGGTGGAAATTTGGTATTGCAAGTCCTTATCAACAGAAGAATTAACATCACTGGAAACCTGTGAAAAGTCAGCACTAGAATCTGAAGATATGTGTGGAAAAGAAGATTGAGGAGATGGAAGTAATGATTAAGACGAACCAACTGTAACATCAGAATCAACTTGTGGAACAATTAGTTGAATAGCCATACTGTTATGACCAACACCCTTGTTGGAAAAAGGACAACTGGTGTCTGACAACACAACTGGAGCCAACCACCAAAATTCACCAACATCACCCACATCCTCCTCCTTTATTTTTAAAGGATCAGACAACCTGGCTAATGCAATCTTACTCATGTGATGAATAGATCCATCATCTAACATCACAGTATTACGCATAACTTTGGTTATGGTTTTTGGATCCGAAAAACGTGGCTGCAATTTACCAACCTTCCTTGTCAATTCAACTCTAACAAATTCACCTACAACACATGAGTCTCTTTAGTTCCATTTTTTTTATCATATGAAGATTTACTCTTGTTTTGAGTTTTGCAAATGGTATCAATAACCTTCTCAGCATTCCAATTATATTTCCTACTTCTGCCCATCCACACAGGATTCAATTTGGAATAAGGAAACCTGCCTCTCATCAAACCAAAAGGACTTTCACCACAAGTATCATGTACTGTAATTCTGTAAGACCATAACATTTTATCCAATTCATTGTACCAATCTTTCCTATTCTTATTGGCGAGTTGCAATGTTCCCTTAATGGCTCTGTTAACTCTCTCAACCACAGAATTACCTTGTGGGTGATATAATGCTGAAAATCTTTGTTTGACACCTGTAGATTCCATAAAAACTCTCATAGCATCGGACTTAAACTGAACACCGTTGTAAGTCAATATAGAAGCTGGTAGACCTTCCCTAATAAAACATTCATCCAAAAATGTTAAAACTGTGTCGGTATTTACTCTATCAACAATTTTCAATTCAATCCACCTTGAGAATAAGTCAACTAAAACGAGAATATACTTGACAGAATCATTCTGCCACGTCATTGGTCCCATAATGTCTAAAGCTAACTCCTCCCAGGGTAATTTGGGACAATTAAGAGATGACATTGGGGGATTGAGTGTCTTTTGACTTTTGTCAGAACACTCACAATGAACACAATCACGAACTGACCTCTCAATCTCCAAATCAATCCCAGGCCACCAATACAAAGCTTTTACATTCTTTTTAGTTCTGGATATGCCAGGATATCCCTCATGTCCTAGAGATATAATCTTTTGACGCACCCCTAGAGGTGGAACAAGTTTCTCACCACGACACAAAAAAACACCATCAACACTAAGCTCATCTTTGACTTCCCAAAATGGTTTATACTGGACATCGGCCTTAGACTGAGTAAACCAACCTTGGTTAATTTTGGTCTTAATTGCTTCAAGAACTATATCTTTAATAGATTAATTTTCCCACTCTTCTTTCGATAAACCTTGAGAACTAGAAAACACTTCTGCAACACAATAATCATTCCATGAATTTTGATAAATTTCCTTCATGGGTAAAGGCAGCCTACTCAAAAAATCAGCCACAACATTTTTCGCTCCAGGCACATATTCTATGGTATACATATAATCCTGAAGCCTCATTGACAGCCTTGCAATCCTGGCTGAAGCTCTGCTCAAACCTTCAGTGGTAAGAAGTTTGGTTAAGGGTTTGTGATCAGAGCGTAAAATGAATTGTTTACCCCATATAAATTTGCGAAAATGTTCCATTGACCACACACAAGCCAATGTTTCACGCTCGATAACAGAATATTTTTCTTCACAAGGCGATAAAGAACGAGAAGCGAATGCTATAACAACTTCATTGCCTTGCTCAGAAACATGTGAAGCACACTTCCCAAACCAGTCCCGCTAGCATCAGTTGTAAGATAAGTTTTTGCAGAGGGATCAAATCCTTGTAACATGGGTGCATTGACTATTGCAGACTTAATTTCTTTAAACGCATTCTTACAATTATCATTCCACAGAAAAGGTGACTTGTTCTTCATCAAAACACGCATATCAAATGTTTTCTGTGAAAATTGGTTGACACATTTTGAGTAAAACTCAACTAACCCTAAAAATGACCTGAGCTCATCCTTAGACTTAGGTTCTGGAGCATTAACAATAGCCTCCACTAACTTTGCTTTTGGTTTAATACCACCATCACAGATTTCATGTCCAAGGTACGTAACTGACTTTTCAGAGAATTTACACTTACTAAGTTCACCTACTAACCCATTATCTGCTAGTATTTTTAGCACTTCTCTGAGGAGACTGTCATGGTGAGCTTTATCCTTCCCCATGATCAAAATATCATCTTGGAAGAAAATCACTCCTTTGATGTGTCCAAATAAATTAGACATTAACCTTTGAAAAACTGCAGCGGCTGATGCTAAGCCAAAAGGCATGCGTTTAAACCTAAAGCAGCCAAACGGAGTGCAGAATGAAGTTAAATGTCTACTATCAGAGTCAAGAACCACCTGATGATAGGCTACATCTTTGGTGAGTGACAGCATTTCATCTATACGTGGAAGTGGATATTGATCAACCAAAATGTGGCTATTCAAATATCTCAAATCCACACACAGACGGGCTTTTCCGTTGGCCTTCCGTGCGACGACCAACGGAGAAACACCATTCTGCAGCTTCTACCGATGTTGCGTCTTTTGAACACAGCAATGATGCGGCAGTGCCGGAGCAGTTGGGCAAACGGCGAGATTTGAAGAATGCAGTAAGGTACAGATAGCACAAGATACGAACAAAGTTGATAAAATAAAAAATAAATAATACGTTCTCACCGCAAATGACTTTAAATGAGAAAAGAAAAGTTCAGCTGGAAGTTAAAGCTGATATTCTTGATTTCCAAGCACAAATTGAAATTGTTCAATCTAAAAGTAGTTGAGTTGAGTCGAGTCCAGTCAAGTTGTAAGTGTAGACTTTTAAAGAGTATATAGAGTTTCCCTCGTCGCCAAATCTGTAGTAACTCCACCACAACTGTGAGTTGGTTAAAGGGTTTATTTGCAGGTAAGGTGAAGCAGTAAGTATTAAAAGTGCTGCCAGCTTGAAGTAGAATTCAGGTCTGGCAAACACTCTAAGAATCATCCTACAAGACATGCTTACATTCTAACATCATATTCTAAAGCACAAGCCCACAGTTCTAAAGAAGATAAGCATCACTACGAGACCATTCTGCCCTGCCATACTTATCTGAATGCTTAGTTTCTGCTCCCATGTAAGCAGATGCTGAGACCCAGCACCGTGGCCTTGAGGCCTTGATAACCTGTACCCATCTGGCAGGTTTAGCTCATCCTACTGTGCCTCTTTGTTCATGTTTGGCCCAAGCCGGTATTTTTCCATTGTGGGCATGGTTGTGGGCTTCACAAGAGGAATGATTTTTCACTGTAGGGTATTGGGGGGCCAGTTTCTCAGCAGACATCTTAGGGAGAAGGTTTAATGGTCTCCTCTGCAGAGTATTGCTAACAAACAAACTATTTGCATTCTCTACTGTCTGACCAACTCTTCATTCTTGGGAAGGCAAAGCAGGTGGTTGTAAGTAACCTGCATGGCCCCAAGGGCCAAGTCCTTCAGTTGGCACCCGAACAGGTACCCCGTGGTCCAGAAGGACACCAATCTGCGCACAATACTCACCAAATACTCATTCGGGCCTCACTAGTTATACGGTCGATTAAAACCCGCTGGGGATCAATTTTAGAGCTAAATTCTATATGTCCGTTTGCCTCTCAGTTTTGAGCCTATTTAATACTAATCCCTTTCTTTACACATGGATCTATTTTAGTTGAATAAGATTTGGTAATTAATGGCATTAAAGCATTTACCTGTTTTATTATGTAAATAACCACATACTTAGGGGCCGATTATGATTGCGGTGAATCCGCATCCTCCGGGACAGCGGAAGCCACCGCCGGCCCGGAGGATGCAGATTCACCGCTGCGTTGTGTGTGAAGACCCCCCGCCAGATTAGAATGGCTGGGGGGTCATCGGCGGACGGGGAGACCGTCCGCCACTTTTCCGCCACGAGACCGCGGCGGAAAAGCTCTAATATGGTGGCGGTGTCTATCAGACACCGCCAGCCATATTAAGATTTGCCCTGTGACATGCCTTGCCACGGCGGCAATGCCGCCACGAAAAGGCATACGGTATTTTCATTGGGGGCCCATTGCGGGCCCCAGGGTGAAGGGGGGGTGGGGGTGCACATGGAGGTACCTATGGTACCCCCCTGCATTTGCATGCACGAAGCTGCAGGTCCCGCGCGTTGCCTGCGGCTTGTGCACCCGCCGCAATGTTAAAAATACAGGATGTGACCGCCAGGGTGGCGGTCACATCCTAATTCGCACAGAGGGACCGCCGCTGCCCCTGCGGACGGTCCCTCCTCCTCTGGGGTGGCGGACAGACGCAGGTCCGTCTGCCACCCTAATAGGCCCCTTAGTTAGGTTTAAAAGTTTATCTGAATTTTACCATGAGAAAGAAAGACACATTACAGTGTTAACTCCATCCTTCTGAAGAGGTAAGATTCGATTTCTCTAAATTAAACTATAATTTCAATGATCAGTACCTTAGGAAGAGAGGATAGAGAGAAAAGGCACATTGACAAAATACATAGATTTATATTTACCTAGGATGGTGCAAGATCAGAGCTCTCTTGCCTAGAGTTGTGGGCCCTTAGAAAAATTCAGGTGATGGGTTCAGGACAGGAATAGGACAGGACAAGTAACCGCTTCTGGATTTGACACCTGCATCTCACTCCTCTCTGGGACTAATTTCCTCCTTGGTTCTTCCGTGCTCGTCTTTCTAATTCTATTACTTCCTCGATTCTACCGCAAATCCCTTTCCTAAATTTTATTTTTTTGAAAATTCTAAGTCTGCTTCAGTAGGTATTCGATCAGCATTCGGACAGCATCAGTACCTCTCAGCTTTCTGGCAGCGATTGAGCAATTGAATCTAACTAACTACCCCAATTATACTTTCTAAATGGCATGTTCCACCACTATATGTTTCAACTTTATGAAACTCCAAATTCTGATTGGACAAACCAGAGGAATGATCATCACACCATACTAAGTTTAATACTTTTTCTTAAGACCTTTGTCTTATGTTCCCGCCCATTAATTAGTTTCTCCTATGCTTTATTTCCCACCCACATTCATAATGCAATATCAACATTGTATACATTTTATACAGTTGTACATTGAGTCTTCAGGATGTTCAGCTGGTTTCCAGGACATAAGAAGAGGGTGTCCTTGATCGGATCCCAAGACTTGAGCTCATGACTATTTAAGGCCCAAATACTAACTGAGAGATCAAAAAGACAAGGTGTTAGATTCAAATAAAATGATTTCACTGTATACCACTTATCTCTACTCGAATCCCATTTGATTGTAAAGACTATTTATGCATTAGCATTTAGTATATAACAAAATTTTATTTTCAGCGGAGCTGATGCTTAGCATGTGAGTTTTTAAGCGACCATTTTGGCTCTTATTGCGCAGAAGCAAAGCTTTCCCTCCAAGCTTTAAGACGTCATGCAGCTGACACATGCGTAGTTCAATTTCCCGCATTTAGCAGCCAGTTTAATTGCACTCGGGTTACTTGTTAGTAAAACACATAGGCAAGCTTCCCCCTTTTCTAGTAAGTGTAAAAATGTCATGTGAAATTAATAATACGAACGTTATTAGTAATTTATTACGCGGTTATAGGAGATGATTAAATCTGAGCAAGTTGCTTAAGTGCAAATCCTTGCTCTATCAATCCCCTCTCTGATGGCATTTATGCCATCAACAGCTACCCATATCCAATCAAATGCCAACTTTAGCATATTTCGTTTCCCTTCTCTATCATATCAATTTCTGCATCATTTTCTCCATTCATGTTCTTCATTTTCTTATATAATTCTCCTTTTAATTCTTCAAGCCTAATTTCTTTATTTACTTCATATTTTTTCCTCCTTTTAACAAATTTGCACCAGATCATTATTATTGGACTATCATAGTTATTCCAAGTATAGGTAGTATTACTTGAGTTACAACTTCTTTACCAAAATTAGCAAACCATGACCCTATTGATGTTAGGCTATATGTTAGCTTTTTCTATACATTGTCAACTTCCAGTGATTTTAATTTCTCTTCCAATTTTGTAATATTCTTATTGTATTTCCTAATTTCCATACTTGTATTAGGTATGTAAGTGCAACAAAGTTGCTCTTTCAGCATTATACAGACTCCACCCTCTTTTGACAATAAAATATCAAGGGCAAGTCGATTCTGCAAAACTATAGACATGATTGCAACCATTTCAGTATTGATCATTAGAAACCCTCCAGCAGTATCAGTCGATAAGCGATCAACTACTGTGGACAATTGACAAATTCTTCGTGTTTTGAGAATCACTCCCACTGAAGCTATAAAGGCACTAAATACGTCTCCTACTATTTCTACAAAACTAGCTCTTTTACTACGTATTAGTTCATTATTGTTTTTGTTACTTCAATTGATTCTTTGCACATGATAGACTTTTGGGAACACTATTCCAAAATAGCAACTCCCATGCCATTGTGCAGGTAGCTTAAAGTAAGCTTTATTCCCCCATATATATAGTATATTCCAGAAAATACTGGATCAGTTCCCCCTTTTAGCCCCCATCCTCCTATAATTCAGAAATTATGATCATATTCACTGGAACCAATAAATACATTGTTTTAGTAATTTTTTAACCTATGAAGACAGATTTTCCCTTTCTTTTCGAATTCTAGTCCCATCGCAGCATGAGCCTTGCCAGGTGTAAAAACTTTTTCTTTCTCAGCCCATTGTGGAATTTGGGGTTTCTGTTTGTTGGCCTTCTTCTGAAAATCGTGTCTCCTTTCTTCTACTACATTCAAAAATATATTTTCTTCTTCTTTTATTCCCCCAGAAATTGTGCAGCTAAACTGGCGAGTACTGGATTCATATTCTTTCGAACAGGAATCTCTGGAAATATCACATCCAAGTTTGAATGATAATACTGCAATCTTTCTGTTTTATAGAACAGACTTGCTAATACACTACATGAAATGCCATATGTTGGTGGTAAATGATGATACATAACACCTTCTACTACTGAAGCTGGTAATTTCATACATACATAATAATCACCAACCTCCATAGTATCTACATATTAAAACAATAACTTGGTGAAAACATTTAAATCTGTGTTATTATCTATCACTGTGTGATGTATTTCTAACTCATCTGATGCTTCTAGTTCTATTCTGTTTCCCTTTATGTTAGCTAGTTTTCCATCTGTCTGTATTATTTTTCTTTTCTATACTCATCAAATATGGTATTGCTATTGTTAAACCTAATCATACTATAATCACTATTAGGATACTACAGATACATAATCTACAGCATTTCTTAAAACAATTTCGTTTTGGTCTTTCAGTAACTTTATTTTTCACCATTTTAAGATCTCTCTTCTTCATTAATTTTTCTGAAATATTTAAGGTTTCTTAGTACGTTTTTCAAGGAGTTCTCACTTCTCCCTTGTCAATTTCATCTGCAATTATTTCTTCATCACTTTCTTCATTTAAGTATAAATTCTCAAGTTCTTCAAGAATTATGAAGGTCCACTCAGGTCCTTTGAATTTGTTATTCAATATTCTTAATCTTTGACTATTTTGCCTGTGTTTTTCATTTGTCTGTCCTGATTGACTATTAACTTTGTTTACTTGATCAGGTTCTTCAATAATTGTCTTTAGGTGATAATTTAATCTTTTGACATATCTGGGCCAATAATCACATTTCTAACCTTTTTGGGGTTGCACTGTACTTTCTTCTTCTTCGTCACTTTTGAGTATTCTTTTATTTGTATTATGTTGTGGCACAATTTGATTGTCTTCGCCTTCTGCATCCCTTTTTAGTTGACCAAGTTCAGGACTTCTTGAAGTTCTACCATTCACCTGAACATGTTCTGCATTGTCTATCTGTTCCTGAACGCTTTCTTCTACACCTATCTGTCCCTCCTCAGATTTGGGAAAATCCTTGCTCACCTCTGTCTGACTGTATTTTTCTTTACCTTGCCTGTTCCAGCTCAGGGTCTTCAACAATCTTGTATACTATTTCCTGAGCTTGATCTTCTATACTTGTCTGGCCCTCTCTAGTTTCTAGTTTCTCTAATTGTGTTCTGCTTCTTATTTTCACATCAGGTATGTGAGCTGCTGGTACCCAATCCGCCTGACTAGTGCTTTGTTGTTCTCGATCAGCTACTTCAGAGTTTGTTATTCTTTGTTCTTCAGCTGCACAACCTTCTGTACCCTCAACTTCGAATTCTTGTTGTTGGGTTTCTTCATCAAGAGCTGGTACTCTTTTGGTATGGCTGGCGTGTATCCAATTAGGCAATCCTGCACATTTCACTGCTGTTGTTGTAACCAGTATAACCTGTTTACGGGGTACTCCACCTGGATGCAGGCGCGTTTCTCTGGTGTGATTCTTCACCACCACCTAGTCACCTGGATTTAGGTTATGTGCTTGATCCGGCAGCCTGGCCTCTGCGTCTTCCCCAACCAGGTGAGAGAGAGAATGCACTAGGTCAGCCAATCTTTTACAATAATCCAATACCAGATCATCAGTTATGCTTAACAGTCTGTGTCCAGGTATGAAGGCTAATCTTATTGTTCTTCCCATGAGTACTTTATGAGGACTCAACCCTGTGTTTCTGCCAGGATTGTTTCTGAGTCCCATCAGAACAAGAGGCAATGCATCTGGCCAATAAAGTGAGGAAGATGCACACACCTTTGCCAATCTTGATTTTATGGTGCCATTCAGTTGCTACACTGCCCCAGAAGCTTCTGGGCGGTAAGCACAGTGCACTTTTTGTGCAATCTTGAATGCTTAACAGATCAATCAAATTATTTCATTATTAAAGGGAGATCCTCTATCTGATTCCACCGTAACCGGAAAACTAAAATGTGGTATGATTTCCCTCATTAATAATTTGGCTACTGTTATGCTGTCATTTCTCCTAGTTGGATATGCCTCGACCCACCGTGAGAACAAACACACTATGGCAAGAATGTACTGTAGCCCTCTACATGGTGGTAACTGAATGAAATTAGCTACAACCTTACAAAAGGTCCCTCTGCCGTTCCAATTCTTCCCCAGCTGACCACTGTCTTTCTAACTGAGTTATTCTGTTAACAAAGTAAGCATCTCTGGCAAAGGCTCTCTGAGACAGTCCTAAACTTCGGGTTGAACCAGTCCTGTCTAAAGAGTGTGATCATGAAGTCTCTACCTATGTGGGTGTCTCCATGGTACATTCTTGCTAGCTGTGAGAGTAAACAGTCTGGCATGATTGGTCTGCCATCTGAATGAATCCAAACACCATCTTCTTCTCTTCTTTGACATCATATTCTGATCCACCCTTCCTTTTCCCTTACTTTTAAATATAAGCATAAGTTGCCATCTGATTCCTGCTGTTTCAATTTTCATGTTTACTGCCAATTTAGTCTTAGCACAGTACAGAGCGACTTGGTCAGCATAACGATTACCAGCAGTCACATAGTCATTTCCTGACTGATGTGCAGCACATTTGACCACAGCCACTTCTTTTGGCAATGGTATTGCTTCTAAAATCGTTCTTATATTGTCCATTTTTAATAGGGGTTCCTGAAGAAGTCATGAAGTCCCTTTGCATTCAGAGTTGTTCAAAGTCAAGCACAACTCCGTAACCATACTGGCTATCAGTGTAAATGGTTACTCTCCAATTTTTCCCAATTGTGCATGCTTTAATCAAAGTAATCAATTCAGCTATTTGTGCAGACTTGATTCCAGGTAAATAGGATGCTTTGACTATTCCAGCCAATGTACAAATAGCATAAGCAGCACTTAACCCTCCTGCCTCGTGCCTCATGCATGAGCCATCTACAGAAAGTTCATTTTCACAACTGTTCAGGGGCTCTTCCTGAATGTCTGGTTGAGGTTTGGCCCAATATTCAGTAACATCTAGGCAGTCATGTTCAACATCATCGCTCACTTCTTCTCTGTACACATCAGGTAATAAAGTAGCTGGATTCAGAACTGTGCACCTGATTACTGTTACATTTTCTGCTCCTAAAATAATTCTTTCATATTTTTTATCATTTGACTGGGAGTAAGATACTGAGTTTGGGTTCTGGTCAAAAGAATTTCAACTGAATGAGGAATGTATACCTTCACAGGATGTTCCATCACATTAGATTCACTTTGTTCAAGACTTGCGCAAGTAGCAGCCACCGCTTTTAAACAACCAGGTAATGCAGAGGCTACAGGATCCAATGTAGCAGAAAAATATGCCACTGGATGTCTCATCAGACCATGTCTTTTGATCAGAACTTACAATGCACATTTATCTTGTTCATAACAGAACAATGCATCTTCTTTTGTGTAATCTGGTATTCCAAGAGCAGGGGCTTTGCAAAGACAATTTCTTAATTTTACAAAAGCTCCCATGCTCTCACTGTCTCATTCTACAGGATCTTTTGCTCGTTTTCTTGTCAATTGTATCAGTGGTTTAGCCAGTAAAGAAACCCCTACAATCCATTGCCTACAATATCCTACAACATCAAGAAGCATTCTGATTTCTTTCTGGGTCTGAGGCAACTGCATCTGTGTTATTATTTTAATCCTCTCAGGTGTCACTTTCCTCACTCCTCTTTCCAATTGATGTCCCAAATATTTAACTTAGGTTTGACAAAATTGTAGTTATTCTGGTGATACCTTATTCCCTCCATCAGCCAAATGGTTTAACAATGCAATAGAATCTAGGACACAATCTGATTTTGTTTTTGAGGCAACTAATACATCATCTATATATTGGACCAAAACTGAACTTCTAGGCATCACTAAAGTTTTGAGACACCTTTTCAAGATCTGATTAAAGATTGAAGGGCTTTCTGTGTACCCTTGAGGAACTTGATTCCACACATAAACATGATTTTTAAACGAAAAGAAATATTGACTATCTGGGTGTAATGGAAATGAGATAAATGCATGATACATCGATTATTGTGAACTATCCTGCAACAGAATTACTGCTGGGTTCGGCACTACAGGACAACAAGGCACCACTATTTTATTTATTTTTCTTAGGTCTTGCCCTATAAAATATTTCCAATTAGGTTTCTTAATACCAATTATGGGTGAATTACAAGGACTGCTCATGATTTACTTTAGAATGCCTTGTTGAATCATTCATTCAATTTCTGCTATGATACCTGATTTAATTTCTGGGCTAATTTTATATTGTCTTGTGTTTCGGAAATTAGCACCTTCTTTTACAGTCACTTTCACTGGGTTCATACCTGCCATCAACCCTACTTTTTCCAGTAAAATCCCACATTTCTGGGTTTACTGTAATGTTTATTTCAAGAGGTAGGTCATCCTTTGTCATCATTGAGTACATTTCATCTGCCTCCCTACCTTGTTTTGCTAGCGTCAATTTATAAATACTTTGATCATCAGAGGTTTGAATTTTCACAACTCCCGGTGTACAATAAATTGTACAGTTCATCTTACAAAGTAAATCTCTGCCTAACAAATTTATGGGACTGGAGTCACATACTACAAATCTATGCATTTCTTAAAAATTGCCAATACACACCTCCATGGGTTCTGTGACTCGAGTTCTAATCTGTCTATTGAAACGCAAGCTACTTGGATTGCCTCTCCTGAGAGGGGTGGGTTTGGGATGTCTGCTGTTCTCACAGTAGAACGGGTAGCACCTGTGTCCAACAAAAAAGTAATATCTTTTCCTTCTACTTTTCCATCAATATATGGACCTGACTGATCTACCGGTAAGGATGTGCCAAGTACGCATTCCTCTTCCCCCTCCTCAGGCACCGTAATAATTTATCCTCTGATGAACTACTGATCTGTAAAAGAAATTGTGAAGTTACTGAATTTAGCTTATCATTTTCTCCTTAAAATCTTGCATCCACACTGTACTTTGCTATGTTCACAACATTTTGCATAGGGACAGGTGGCAACTGACTCTGTGGATTTACAATCAGTAGCGGTTTACTCAATTTCACCTCATTCTGTGTCTGTGGATTAAAATTTTTATTTGGGCCATTATTAGTTTAATATTTGTACACTCATTTTTTCAATGCCTCAATTTTCCGCACCCATGGCATTGAAATTTCTTCTTTGTTTCTTCTCCACTCACATTCCCTCTTGGCTTTCCCCCATTATTTTCATTCTGTCCTGATCCTTTATTTTGTTCATTATTTAATTTGAGTTCTTGTTGTTATGCCAATTTCGCTTGTGCACACATTACATTTTTTTATAACTTCTTCGGTCTATTATCTATCTCATCTCTACAGTATTTTGCGTATATTAAGACTTCACCTATGGGTTTTCCCTGCCAGCACAACATATGGGTTTGAATCATCAAATTTCAAGCTTCAACGCCAGGGCGGACGCAGGTTTGCGACTCTGGCCCCCAGATCATGGCACTCCCTTCCGTTGGAAATCTGATTGTGCAACAACCTCCTAAGCTTTAGAAAAAATGCTCAAAACATGGCTATTTACACAGGCCCAAGTGTAACTCCTGCTTAGTCCCGGCACATGCTAGAGCTAGTGCCATGAAACCTCCAGTGAATGCGCGCTCTACAAGTAATTATTAACATAACATAACATCTGGCAAATCTCTGGTCTTAATCCAGATACAAATTGATACACAAAATGTCCCATACCTTTGTCACCAATATTCTCAAATCCACTATACTGTTTGAACACCTGCAACAGACGCTCAAAGTAAGCATGTTCCGCCTCATTTATTTCTTATGTAGTTCTATTTGTATCCAATCGGTCTCTTTTGGAGGAATTTTCCCTTTCACGAAAGTAATCACCTGGTTCTAATTCTTCATTACTTCTTCCGAAGGTGGAACTGTTTTCCCATCTCTTGGGTATTCATTACCAGGCCAATCAACTGTGATTTTACACTGTGTCCATAAATCTGTAGGTAACACTATGTCAAACAGATGATCCAAATCCTTAAACAAACCCTTTGAAACTTTCACAACCCTTTCAACTTGTCTATACAATTAAACTGGTTTCTCTCTTCATTTTGGGAAAGGCAATTGATAAAATATTTTGCTTAGTCCATGGAACATGCACATATCCTCCTCCTGGTACTTCTCTCATGGGACACAATCTTTCTGTCTTTTTAGGTTCTCTTAATAAATATTCTGATGCGGTTTTGTTTGCCTGAGCGTCCTCCTTTTTCTTAGTCCATCTTATTTTCCGCCTGTCTAATTCTCCCCATTTTTGTAAAATTGCCATCAGTTCCTGAATCTGTAATTTACTTCCTGACACATTCATATTTTCTAAATCTTTGTCAGTAAATTCTGCTCTGCAAGGTTTTTGCAGCACTTTGTACCTCCCTATTTCAATTCCCATCTCTGAAGCAAGCTCTGTTAATCTTTCATGAAATATTTTTACACTTCCAGTTTTGCTTCTACCTATGAATAATAATTCTTCTTTACAGTACGTATTTATTTGTCTATTCCCACATATCCAGCTATCATTTCTTCCAACTCTACTCTTAATTTAAAAATGTCCAACATCTTTGGTTCCTGACTCGGTTTGTCCATTACCTGAGCCCACCTTTCTAATTCTTCTGGTGACACTATTGCAGCACTTTTAGTTCCAGTGGAAGTTGTCATTCGTATTTATTTTGAACAGCTAGGTGTTACTCTTCTGGGGGTTTCATTTATTTGTTCTCGTATTGCTCAATCCATTAGTGATATTACCGATTCACATTCACTAGCTTGATCCTCAATTATTATGCTCTCTTTTCTCGGTTCTATTACAGGAGTGGCCATAACTGGTGGGTTTGAACAGCTTCTTTTATCATCATATAGTGGGACAACAGGACATATAGGGCCATATGTAGGTAGCTTAATACCGTCGGTAACGGCCGACAATCGGTAAATTTCCCGTTACCGACCGGTATTTCGCTTTTTCTAATGTAGGTGGCTAGATTTAAGGATTCGGTAATTTACCGATTCAGTAATTTGAGGAATCGGTAAATTACCGAATCCTTAAGTCCTATGTAGGGAGCACTCCAGTGAGTGCATTTTTGATTTAAGGATTCGTTATTTACCGCCAACTACAAGTTGGTGGTAAATATCAAATACCTTTAAAAAAGCAAGTGCCATGTGGCAGACATACATGCCCTTAGGACATGTATGTGTGCCACATGCGCACACATGCACGATTCAGGCGTGCAACAGGGTGTCAATGTGACACCCTGCTACCCTTGAATATGCTCCCCCTATTACCGATTCGGCATTTACCGAATCGGTAATAGTGAATGGCTTCCCATTCATTCCTTTGGGCCTCCAGGCCCATAGGAATGAATGGGAAGGTATTCCTTATTACCAATTCGGTAAATACCGAATCGGTGATAACGGATATTACCGAATCTGTAAAAATTACCGATTTTTTACCTACATACAATTTACTAATTTTTAAATACCGAATCGGTAAACTTCGGTATTTAAGAATCGGTAAATAGAAATTACCTACATCTGGCCCATAGTCACTGGTATGCTTAATGCTTCAGGATGTACACTCAATTGGGTTATTTTCTGGATTAGTTCATCCTTATTTCTTTTTATTGCCTCTCTTTCTTTTTCTTGTAATATTCTTTAATTTAATGAATCATGCAACATTTGAGGGACTAATGGGGTTTCTAAGGCAGTAGCACTGAGAATAATTCTATTAGATCCTTCCTGATATGGTAGAGGATTCTTCTGATTCTCCACAACCTGCCATATGTTTACTCTTTCTAGTACAATTGCCTCCAGATTGCTCATCTAACATTATTACAGGATACAGTCCTTCTGTCACCATGGCCTGTCTCCATTGTATCATCTGACCTTCATGTTTTTTATGCAACATTTTAGGATAGAATCCTCTCTGACCCCTAGTACTTCTAGATCTGCCTCGATCAAATGCTTTAATTTCTCGATCTTCTAAAGCTTCATACTGGGTTAATCTAGGTCTTGGCTCTAATTCATTCATTCTATTTCTTAAATTCTGCAGGATTCTGCCATTGAATGTACCATGTTCTGGAAAAGCTAATATGTTATCATCTTTTGTATATTCAATTCAATTTTTTAACCATAAGCAGGTATGATATCCCTTTTCCATCATCATAAAAGAGGCAAGAGTTTTATGTGGTGGGATAAGAATTCCTTCTCTAGTTTTAATAGGTTGATCCTTCTTGAAACAATTCCTGATTTTCTGCATAAACAACATTTTTCTCTTATCTCCGTACATATTATGAGTTTTCCCTCTTATGTATTCTTGTCTAGCGAAACCTAAATATCTTCTATCTGGGCGAATTCCTATTAAGGTTGGATCAAATTTCCACATACAAACTCCACTGTCTAATATTATTTCCGTCTTAATTTTGTTAACCAATTAATCTTTTTGTTTATACTCAGGCTTCTCCAATCCTATTGCAGCATTTATTCTTTATCCAATCAAACTCTAGTTTGTATAATTCGCTTAGCCAATGCTAGCGCAACTCTAAAGTGTCGTTGGTATTCACTCCTCAATACTGACCCTTTCTTTACAATCCTCCATAAATCACACGCTTGCTGTTTTGACCAAACCCAGCCCGGCACCTGATGAGGTCAGTGCGATAACTGAACCCTACTTTACAATTCCCTGTCTTGTTACCCACACCCACTGACTCAACCAATCCCAGCGCAGCACCTTGTGACATCAGTACACCTCCGGCATCTGACCCTCCCTTTACAAGGTAATCCAAAAACGTATTTTCTTTAACCTTTTACCAACATTTTCCTTAATAACAACATGAAACATTAGCTACTCTGTCAGTTCCACAAAATCCAATGGTTAAAAATCTTTTACTACGAGTAAAACCTTCCTCTTACTCTTTATGCACTGCAAGGAAAATCTTTCCATTTACTCTTCACATAAGCTCAGAATAACCTGCTTCTCTTCCTGTGTTATCCTTTCTAGGTGACATAACACCAAAATTTCACCAACAAACTCTTTGCTAACAATCACTCTCACTTTTTCACAATTCAATTTCTAAAACCGACGAGTAACCTCAGTGCAGTGTGATTTCTATTCATCACCCGCTATACACTCCCCGGAAATTTCCAGACAACATAAAACAATACACAAATGGATTTGTTAATACATAAATCTATTACCAATAATCACCAAACTTAATCAATAAAAACTATCCCTCTGCTACCAGCAAAACTGATCCAGCGGGACACCAACCTGTGCACAATACTCACCAAATACTCATTCGGGCCCATAAACCACACTCACTGGTTATCCGGTGGATGAAAACCGACTGGGGATCAATTTTAGGGCTTAATTCTAGATGTTTGTTTGCCTCTCAGTTTTGAGCCTATTTAATACTAAGCGCTTTCTTTACACATGGATCTATTTTAGTTGAATACGATTTGGCAATTAATTACATTAAAGCATTTATCTGTTTTATTCATTAAATAACCACAGACTCAGTTAAGTTTAAAAGTTTATCTGAATTGTACAATGAGAATCGAAGACAAATTACAGTGTTAACTCCATCATTCTGAAGAGGTAAGATTCGATTTCTATAAATTAAACTATAATTTCAATGACGAGTACCTCAAGAAGAGAGGATAGAGAGAAAAGGCACATTGACACAATACATAGATTTGTATTTACCCAGGATGGTGCGAGATAAGACCCCTCTTGCCAAGAGTTGTGGGCCCCTAGAAAAATTCAGGTGATGGGTTCAGGACAGGAATAGGATAGGACAAGTAACTTCTTTTGGATTCAACACCCGTGTCTCACCCCTCTCTTATACTAATTTCCTCCTCGGTTCTTCCGCACTCTTCTTTCTAATTCTATTACCTCCTCGATTCTTCCGCAAATCTCCTTCCTAAATTGCATATGCTTGAAAATTCTAAGTCTGCTTCTTTAGGTATTCGATCAGCATTCGGACAGCATCTCTACCTCTCAGGTTTCTGGCAGCGATTGAGGTATTGAATCTAACTAACTACCCCAATTATACTTTCTTAATGGCATGTTCTACCCCCAAATGTTTCAACTTGAATGAACTCTTAATTCGGATTGGACAAATCAATCACACCATACTAAGTTTAAAACTTTTTCTTAAAACCTTTGTCTTATGTTCCCGCCCATTAATGTATTTCTCCCATACTTTATTTCCCACCCATGTTCATAATGCAATATCAACATTTTGTACATTTTATACAGTTCTCCATTGAGTCTTCAGGATGCTCAGCTGGTTCCCAGGACATGCGAAGAGGGTATCCTGATCGGATTCCAAGACTTGAGCTCATGACTCCGGAGTTTTCTCTACTAAGCATGTGGGTGCATATCACATGACGTGACTGCCCTTAGCTCTCTTTAAGGCCCAAATACAAACTAACATAGAGGTAAAAAAGGGAAGATGTTCGATTCAAATAAAATGTTTTCACTGTGTACCACTTATCTCTACTCTAATCCCATTTGATTATAATGACTATTTATGCCTTAGCATCTAGTATATAACACAAGTTTAGTTTCAGCTGAGTAGATGCTTAGCATGTGATTTTTTAAACGGCCATTTTGGCTCTTCTTGCGCAGAAGCAAAGCTTTCCCTCCAAGCGTTAAGACGTCATGCAGCTGACGCAGTACAATTTCTTGCGTTTAGCATCCATTTAAGTTGCACCCGGGTTACTTGTTAGTAAAACACATAGGCAAGCTTCCCCTTTTCTAGTAAGTGAAAAATGTTGTGTAAAATGAATAATAAAAACATTATTGGTGATTTATTATGAGGTTATATGAGAGGATTAAATCTGAGCAAGTTGCTTATGGGCAAATCCTTGCTCCATCACCAACAAGGTGATTTGCAGGGCGGTGGTGCGTATGATCAGTCGGGCGGATCGGGTTATCCCTCAATGACCGAGCTTAGTTCTCGCAGCTTCCCCGCCTGTCTCCTCGTCTGGTGGTCGCCGGCGAGGGTCCTGAGAAGGTGAAACCTTGGAGTTGACCATTTGGTCCAAAGAATCGGCAGTGGAGAATAATTTGATTTGACCTGAGTGCACCAGGTTAGTGATTGATTCTTGGGAAAAATGGCACCATTCTTGAGGGACATGAGCCTGCGGGCTGTACCCTGATATGGTCTTTTGACTGCTTCGGAGCAGTTTCTAGACTGTCTTGCTTGAACTGCACTAGCCGACGGGCTGTGGCTTGGTCTGTTTTGGTTTGAACTTGGTGGATTTGTGGACCCCTTTTGAAGAATACAGAGGGTTTGCGAACAGTCTGCCAGACCAAGTGGTAACTTGGTTTCATTTTTTTCTTGCGAAAGGTCTTGGGCTAGAGCCGGTCTTCAGGAACTTGGTACAGTCTCCGGACCGCAGTGGGCAGTTTGCGGCCAATTTTGTTGTGGTTCTTGGACAATTGTTCTTTTGTTTATTTTCTTATTTATTTTTGTTGGTGTTATATTTCTCCATTGGGAACAGTGTGCGTGTCTAATATTAAGATGCCTTGTTTAAGTAAGTTTGGGTGTTTTGGATGTCGATGTAGTTCTACTGGTCCTTGATTGGAAGAGAGTCAGAATGCGCCTCTAGAGGGTTCTGCAAATTTTTGACGTATACGTCAAACACGGTATTGGCCCTATTATGTTTAGCATGTTGTGCCATAAATATACAAGGGACAATGCTGAGTTACAGTGGCTGCTTACTGGCTCGTTTGATGAACAGAAATTGAATTTCTTGCCGGATAAATCGTTTGCTAAAAATAGCAGGCAGTCGATGTTTGATTATCTAAGAGTGTAGCAGAATGAAGCAAAGCAATGCCGTATGAGAGCTGAGAAAGAGGCACGAAGGAGACAGACGCAAACTGAAACCCAGAAAGCAATAGCCTATATAATGGATATGGTAGAGAAGGGTATATAATGTGCAGATAGAAAGTTCTGATTACAAACAGATAAATGTTATGTTACTAGAAAGGAAGGTGATGATTTTGTTGAAGAGCTATTGTACTCTCGTCCTCCTCCTCCTTATGCCCCTGAATGGATATACCCAAAAGTCCCAACATCCCAGTCTTCAGCCCCTAGTGCTGCTATCTCTAGTGTTTCCATTTCTGGCACTGCTGCTTCAGCCCCAGCCCCAATTTCCTCCCCTCTACAGACACCAGGCACCTTTTTTCTGGGCACAGTGCCTTGTGATTTTGGGAGTGAGTGGCGAGTCTTGATGCGACCTGGTGGGGTGCGGCATAACCTCCTCCAGAAGTACATGGTGTCCTCCTGACTGAGCCCATTTTTAACCTGCTCATTACCTTCTGTCTATTAATCCTTGCTGTGTCTGGTTGATACATCCTCAACATTACTAGGTGTATTCCACATATTACTATACCTTTGCCATTCTTAACGCTCCTATTTCGTAGGACACTGAAAGTTCTAGGTGTCTTTATCTGCCGGGAGTTAATGGTGTGAGTCACAAACCAATCTTGGGTGAGTCCACTGTTTTCAGCTACCTTGATAGTACGGGACACTAAACCCATGCGTGTTTTTTATCTCAGTTTTTTTTTTTCACGCACACGTCATAATTATGCGACGCATGTTTTTAGGAATATTAATTTCACTATTTTTATTGCACTTTCACAGTACATGGTGAAGCCTAGAGGGGATGTGTATAGAATGATCTATAAATAATTTTTTACTCATCTGTATTTTATCTCAACAGGTTGGCCATTGCATTTACAGGCACCACATTTGAGGGGCTTTTTGCAGTATATCAGGGTCATTTAACCAGCACACCACCATGAGTGTAGATTAACTGTTCTCTTAGGTCCTGATGAATTGCAGCTAGATCCTTCTGACACCAAGGCAAGAAACATGTTTACCACATAAAGTTGAGCGTGATATCCTGACGCATCATATCAGGAGTGCATAACTTTTTACTTTTTAACCTGGTTTGAAGCTATATTCATTAAAAAAATGTGTTTGGACCTCCATTTCTTGTTTTAACCTTGCACGGTCTATTTACCATTCACTTAGCACATCTACACCATTAGGTCTCGCACCCACAGCACCAAACGGCAAGAATGAAAGATCTCCGCCAAAGAATCACTCAAAGGGTGCCCGTCAGGAAATCTAGCGCCGACCTGATGAGGAGCAAGCCCTATGATGAAGCATCACACCCAGGTGGTTTGGTGTGTGAGGGTCCTAATTCCGAAAGGAAGGGATTCCCCTTCCCCTCCACCATTAAGGGATAATATTCTGTTACCTAGCTGACCCTGCTCCCCATGCCCGGTTTGGAGCTGCATACTTTCTTCTGTTTGACTTCAATTGGGCATGTCTGCTGG
This sequence comes from Lissotriton vulgaris, assembly GCF_964263255.1. Lineage (NCBI taxonomy): Eukaryota > Metazoa > Chordata > Amphibia > Caudata > Salamandridae > Lissotriton > Lissotriton vulgaris. The sequence goes on from NC_141700.1 coordinate 338,436,766, forward strand.
ACCTTGAAAAAGCCCTCAATCCCCCTTTTGTTATTAATTGGTCAATGGGGACTTCCAATACTTAGTTAGCAAATACTTTGCTAGTAATAGTGCCAAATTTGTGAACTGAGCTCCAGCTTTGGAGCCCCTTGGTCTTATGGGTAGCCCAAGTCTTCACAGCTCTAGGCTACCCCAATGGATGTGCACAGTGGGCTCCCTTCATGACTCTGCTATTCCCACCCAGCAACTTGATAGTTGGGGATATGCCCATAGCATGTGTATCAGGTCCACCCCATGCACATGGAAACAGGGACAAACTAAGGATGCTGAGAGGTACATCTGATTAGTTTTGTGTGGCATCAGATATTGTCTGTGCCGTATGGAAAATTAGATGACTTTGAATCTCAAGTTGTGAGATATTTCCTTTAGATATTTGAACATATGGGCCCGTTCTTCATCAGTTAGTTTCAGAGCCCGATCCTTCTCCCCCCAATGTTTCAAGGAAGTGAGTGTTGCCATAAGGTGTCCCCTGAGTCCCCTGTACAGCCAGCGTAGCCAAGTGTTAACCATGCCCCATTGTGTAAAGCACCCTGAGGAGTTTGTGAGCATTGGCCTTGTGTCTATCGGTCGCCCAGCATCTATGTACATATGGAAGAATACTGGCATGAGTAAGGAACATGGAGAGGGGGACGGGGAGACCATAAGTGTCTATGTAATCCATGTGGGACATCAGGGTGTATGAAATCTATGTGGGACATCAGGGTGCCATCCAGAAATAGTTTCCCCAGGTAGTGGCACCCAACTGCTCCCAGGGGTCTAGTCTACTTCTAGTTAAAGTGCCAGACGTGGTAGGGAGGACACACAGGGGAATATTGGGTGCATAATATGTTGGATAACTATGTATTTCATCACCACAATCCAGTACATTAGAGCAATACCTATTAGTAATATGTGTGTGGACAGTGATGGAGCTTTGGAAAACAGCAATTTATGTAACTGGACGTGCTCTAGTTTGGCCTCCATGTAGTCTATTTTGGATAGATTATAACCAGTCAGCCAGGAGGACAACCATTGTTGTTATTAGGCTATGAGCACTGGGGACCCCATTCCATCTCAACCCAGCGGCAATTGTAATTTCACCAGGCTGACTCTGGAATGCCCCCACAGCAGGTCAAACAGTATAATTTTCGATTTGCAAACATCCTGACTCGTATTACCATTGGTAGGTTCACTAAATGATACAACAGTTACGGCAAAATCACCATATTTGCCAGGGCCAGACGTCCGGCCAAAGAAAGAGATATTGAAACCCAAAAGGCAACCTGAGGTTTAAGTCCTGTATTTGTGTGAGTTAAGTTACCTTTCAATAAGTCGGGCCTGCCCTGTAAATTTGGACTCCAAGATATAGGAAGGTTCAGAAGGAAGGCCACCAGTATCTGTGAGCCTCTGAAGTGGGGCATGGGCTCCACATATGTACTGGGAAAGAAGTAATCACATGATTTATCCATGTTGATGCGGAGACCTGAGAGATCTCCACATGTGGACAATAATTGGGCCATCTCCACCTGTCACTCATGAAGATCTCTAAAGTACAATATCCTATCATCAACATAGAGCGATATAGCATGTACTGCATTGCATATGGGGAGCCATCTGTGTCCTGCCTCTAGTCGAATCCTTTAGGCAATGTGTTCAATAACCAATATAAACAGAAGAGGAGACAGGAGGCAGCCCTGCTGTGTCACTTGCCATACTGGGTATGTATCTGATATATACAGACCTGTTCTTGCTCTGCATAAATATAATTTATTATATTATATTTAATATAGGCTATGGGTATCCTGAATTTTGCCAGTACCGCTAGCATAAAATCCCAGCTCAGGGAATCAAAAGCTTGCTGCTGAAAATCCAAGGAGAAAAAAAACAACATGGGTTTGGCTACAACGCAGCAAGGCCCCGCCACTATAAGAATCAACAAAACAATATGCCAGTGCTGCGCAATAATTTTATGTATTTCACAAAACAATTAGCAAAATAACTGTTCCGTATAGACCACTAATTCAGTCCGAATGAATCTTTTAATCAAATTGCTTTTAACTTTTCATGATTTTTTATACGTATTTTGAAAACGTTTTTACATTAGAGTAAATTAAACAAATAGCCTATTTACAGGGTGAGCTCTTATTTTTTGTAAAAACAAGGAAAGGGGATATCTACAGTGGATTTTGGGAAAAAAGAAGTTAGAATTTCTTAAAGAAAAACAGAAGGAGGTCATTTATACCATAGACATACTCAATCATTCCATGATACTACCATAAAAATCTTACAGTCAACCACTCAAACTCAAAAGAAATTCGAAAAAGAATAGAAATGTGAAGAGTACCTCACCAAGAAGTTTTAGTTCTATATTATTTTGGAAGGGTCAGGTACTGATTAATACAAAATAAAACAAAGCAACCTAAATAACAGAACAAAGGTCATTCACTTCAGTACGAGTATTTTCAACGTGAAGGACGAATGTCTCATGCTCAGATGTAAGGGGGACTTCCTTCTGGGACAAAAGAGCTCTTATTTGACTCATCTTGTTGAACTCTGCTTTCAAGGTCGGAATAGAAGGCCAGATGGAAACATCGAGCCTCCCATGTGGGGGAGGAAACAAGACATTCTTACAGCAAACTACACGCTGGGAAACTGTAACGATATAAGGAATACCGGCAAGCATACAACAGCAATCTTCAATATTTAATAATAAATAACTACCGTTGGCAAGCAGTGTGAAAGTCAGTATATTAGCCGGTGTGGGGGTGCCTTTCAAAACACACGCAAGATTTGACACCTGGACATTGCAAAAACCATGCAATTGCAGATTTCCATAGACTAATGATTGATCTGGTGTGGATGTGCAATCTTCACCTTTCAAATAAACTTCCTTTCCTTCCCTCAAGCACCTACATGTGAACGGGAGATTCAAAACTTCATGAAGATAAGCACTACCTAAAGGTTCAAATCTACCTACTGCATAGTGTTTCATGCAAGACTCAAATTTAAACAGGGGAAAAGGTAGAGTTATCAATCCATGAATGAGCCAAACTGCAGAATTAGACTCGGCCACTGAAAATGGTAACGGCTCAAGTTTTTCAATATGCAACAGCGAAAACGTGACATCCTTCATTGAAATAAATTGTTGTTTAACAGTCAAATTAAAAGGCAAAAACAACAAACTCGTGTTCATGTAATACCAAACCACCTTGCCATTTTTCAATGTTTGAAGACTCCATGTAAACTGCGTAACAGAATGCAATTGATTCTGCCCATGGTACAGTACAGCAACATCTTCTTGCACAATATCAACAACAGATGAACGATATTGTCCAATGTGTAAATGCGGAAGGAAAGGGTGTTAATGCTATTATCTACAACGGCAAGCACTTTTTCTAAATTGGCCTGATCTATAGCTCTGAGCCTAGAAGCAGCTTCGTTCTGAGACAGTTTCCAAACCTCTTTGTAAGCAGCATATATCCATCTTTTCGATCTGCCTGCTGCAGGACCTTTAACAAAATCATTTAAGTCAACTGTGTCAGTCAGCTTGGACAAATGCAACTTAACAGAAGCTAAAGTCGAGTGTCTGAGCCAACTCTGACATAATTTGCCTACAGAATAGGTGGTGACTGAATGTTGAGTCTGAAAACGGGGATCTACTCTAACCTCTGTATAGCCAGGAGTTAGACACAGAAAACGGTGCTGGCAGGCATCTGCACTTTTTTGCCATAGCAACCAGCCTTCCGGATTAATGCAGGAGGCATTAAAAGAGGATTTTTTCAACAGGGCTTGTAAATCACTTAGGGAAGTACTGGTGTAATTATTCCAATGGGGAAATTCACCCACTGCAAAGAGCGAGGAGTACGTTGTTCAGGAACCTGAAATCTATCAGGTAACTTAATAGTAATGCGGCCGCGCAACTCATATGGAAGCTCAGTAAAGGCAGATGTAGATGAAGCAGGACAGGACCCCTGTTTCTGTTGCTGTTTTCCCTGTTTTTTGTTCTTACTCCAATTTTGTTTCTGAACTTTTGGGTGGTCATCCTTATCAGATGACGCTTGTTGAGTTTGCTGCTGTGCTTCTTTTTCAGCAAAAGGCTTAACACCCAAACTTTTACGGCCAGCGGTCTTATAAGCCTCCGTAATAGTTTTCGGTAACAGACTGGGTTTGTCGGCGTCAGGGACATCGCGCAAAGCATTAGACACCTGGAAACTTACTGCATCTCCCTTAACATTTGCAAGGACGAGATCGCGTGCCATGTCAAACGCTCCCATGAGTCGCATTCCCAACTCTACAGCTGCCTCCGGCCAGTGTTCATCCTGAACACGCTTAATGACGGAGAGCAAAACAGCCATTGACGGGGTGCAGAAGCACCTAGTATAGACTGCTGCAAAAATCACCCCCCGAGTTGTACAGTCATTTACGTCTGGCACTAAGTCTTTCTGCAAACTTATGATTAGGATCTTGTGCTTTTCCACACGAGTAGTATTTAGGAATACTGCTTCCAGTTGGCCGAATTTCTCGGCAAGCCAAAAAGGCATCTCATCATCCTTATCCTGGGAACGCTTGCCCATGACCGCATTAACCATGATGGGACTAAGATTTAGCCCGCCTCCTCCAACTGGATGCGCTGCACCACCCGGGGCACCACCCTGGAGGTTGCAGGTAATATAATGAACCAGACCCCTTTTCACTGACACTGCAGAGGCTTAAAGGGGTCTCAGTTGCAGAGCTGTTAACTGCCCCACCTGAGGATGCGGGGTGTATGCAGCTAAAACAGGCCAAGTAGCGGCTGGGATTGACAACGGCTCTTGTCTGACCGCCGTTATTACGTGTGGGAGGGCGTCATTAAACCAAACGGCATGCTGCCAAGCTAAAATTTAAATTTCCACTGTTCTATACGGAGCGTACGCTGCAGGCACATCAGCAGGGGTGTAAGTGTGAAAGACACCAGACACAGCATCTACCGCAGGAAATGTGACCCAGGAGTAAAATAGCTCAAACAGGTAGACTGCGTCAGCTGATACACCAAATACTACTGCCTGCCACTTTAATGAAATTAGGTAATCCTGCAAGTGATTCCGAACAGCCAAACGACTGTGTGCTGGGATATCAACAGCCATTTCGAGACAGTGACAGATAAGTACAATGCAATATAAAAAGGCACAACTGGGTAGTAAATCTATAGAAAACCGTTTTAAAATATAAAGCTTGAAAAGACCTATGTAACTATAGGTAGGATTTATCCGTCACTACTGTCAACCGAAAACAATAGTGAGGGGTCATAGACTGATATAAGCACTACTCAAGTTTCTCACAATAAGACTACACTCGCTGACGGGGCCATGTTGCAAAGATTCTGCTCATACACAGAACTGTGCACAGAGACCTAGGACGTCAGTGAATTGTGGTGTACCAGAAACTCCCCTCTGTAACTAGAAAAACCCCAACCAACTAGCATCAGTGTCACAATAGCTCTTCGTCCTATAGGAAAGTAACTACTGATAAGACAACCTAGAACATGTGACTTAGTACCATCTCAGGAATGGTGGGAAGTGAGAACACTCTTTTGTTATATTCTCATACCATTCCACAACAGGAGTAAATTAGAGACACAGTAAGGTTAAAATATTTATTTTAACAACGTGATCTCATGTGCAGTATCTTAGCCAACATAAGCAGACATATGACAAAAAATATTATGGTCAGCATGGTTACAATTCCATAAAATACAAAAGGAGGAATCCTATTACTATGTATTATAAATTACAGAAGGTCTCTTTGGCTTGTTTTTGGGGACCACATTACCTTTCCGCTCAGTAAGACTAAATTACATCTGGATTAACATAGACTCTCTTCATCCCTGGAATCAGAAATCTTCCAAGTGTCTGAAATCATGGCTAGCGTGTGATAATAAGGATGCCATAATCTTACTTGGCTCACAGCTGCCAAAATGTTGTGCTTAGAAAACGTTACCCGAACATGTAGAAAAATAACTAACATGTTTTGATAACGTTGCCGGCTTTAGCACTCACTGTGCAGACTAGTGGCACGATGTAAGTCTAGAGGTGTTGAAAACAAACCTTTTCTCATGTGTAGACCTTCGTGAAGTCTAATGTACAAAAACAGCTCAGTAGTGCTGTCTGCAAAAGCAGCAAAAGGTAAAATGGCGTTTAAACTTCTAATAAGCCATGCTAACATAACATGAACGCAAAGCAGGCCCTAGGCTATACTACATCTCCTAAGTTACTCCTGCCTGCTCGCAGCCAAATGCCTAGGGTTGAGCAATGGATTAAATTATTGAAACCTTGACTGGACCTTATATTGTGGATGTGGCCTTATTACGAATGGGAGGTACCTACCTGCACCTACTAATAAACCACCTTCCAACATTTCTATAAACAAAGGAATATTACATAGCATAATGCCACACAACAGAGATATTTCAAAGAGGTTTATACCTCTCAGAGTCTAACGAGAATCTGAAAAAAGCTAATGTGCAGTCCTCAATAATACCTACAACAGAACCTTTGAGAATCCCTTGCTGCATGTCTAATTAATTTCCATCTTCAAATAAGAAAACTTGACAACCACACTTGAGATTTCTTGACTTTTGTCAACACTTTAAAACAAACTTGGATTCCTCCTGTCTCCCTATTCTGCATGAACAGTAATCCTCACTTCGCTCATTAAAACTACTTGTTCTTGCCAAAAAAGTACTCCTTTTAAGTCTTACAATCTCTTTCACACAATATGCCCTTCTTTAACTATGAGCTCTTGCAAAGCATCCGAAGCAAGGAATCACCCTAAAAGTAAAACGTTGAGAAATCCCAGTTCTGAAGGGCTTTGGTCAACTTAGTGCAGCAAACGTCTCAAAACACGTTTAAATGCATTATTACAGATACATGTACATTTACAATATAGATGTAAAACACTATTTAACTGCATACATTTTAAATTATAAAATAAATAAAGAGTATTATTTAAAGGAATACGCAGATATGTAAGAATCCACAATGTTATTCAAACCACACATATGTCAACTTGTTGTTACTGTAAAGAAAACTTTGGTATGCACACTCATCTAAATGTTGGGATTACACAGTAAATACACTTTCTTTAACTGTTCAAGTCACTATATTACATTAATAATTTTACATCACAAGAGTACATGAGGCCATACTTAAACATATATGTGCCCTAATTAATGGATCCAAAATGATGCTGCTCCAATATCAAGTCCCATTCAGGGATATATTTAGAATAAAATTAGAAATAGCATTCACCATACCTTACCAAAACAACATTTTCATTCTGATCAGCAAAGTATGCCTTTTAAGATTCTATCACACATAGAGCCCAAATGGTAACCATTTACGTATGTCCAGAAAAGATTGCCAAGGCTAAATGTATATAGGTAATTGTATATTTATAAATCATACTTTTTGATAGCAACTTTTATTCAAAATCCAAATTTTGTGGATCATTTGTTATTAATAAAGGGCCCGTGACTTGATCTACGTAGCTCTATATCATGGAACACCCCTTGTTTTCTTTAATGCTATAAAAGTAGGGATCCTTAGAAATACCTTCGCAGACTGACCCATGTTTGATCTCACTCCTTTTGACAATCCTACCAACATAGCAACCTAATGAAGCATGGGACTAGATAAAGCACTACCTTATAAAGAGTGCACCATACCATAACACAGCATAACCGTACAGCATAACAAATATTGTCACGTAATTATAACAGAATAATTAAACATAAATGTGAGAAAGTGGATTTGTAGTTGAAGGGGATGTGAGTTCTCCCTAAGTAATTATGCAAACTAAACCTGAGCTCAATCTTGTAACCATGTCACAGAGCAGAACAACTTAACCTAGGAGAAATGTGTAAAGTATTTATCAGTACCAAAACAGCTAACATGTAGAAAACACAACAGAATAAAACTCCCCATCTGATTTATAGAAATACACAACATTTCAACAGACACCAAAATGAGAAAAATCTGATGTATGCAACCGAATATATAATTTTTATAAGTTTTTCATTATTTTAGCACCAAAAAGCACTGAGTGCCAACCTTTGGTATCTGATCATGCTACACTGCATCAAAGCCAAATGTTAGAGCCAACCGCATTGGGGCATGGGTTGAATACAGTTACCAGGTTCTTCCCTGTAGAAAGTTTACCTGTGGGCCAAGATATTTTTCTGGAGAAAATTCCTCTTTGACAAGGTTGTCGGCAAGTCAGGCTGCAGGCTGCATCCAAGGAGGGGCTCATTGGTGGAGGCCAGCTAAATCGCCGGTCCTCATTGGCAGCATCAGCTGCAACTGGATCTCTGAGCATCTGAAGTCCAAGATTGGGACCCAACTTGGTGTCGACAACAGGGGGGGCTGTTTGGCACTAACCCCAATGGAGACCTCTATTTTCAGAATTTTGGAGGTTGTGTCTTAGAGGCAGTCCAGTGGTAACCTCTGGTTCTTTTGGAGAACAATTCTGAAAAATATTCTAAGTGCCCAGTCTTGTAATTCTGAAGTGGAAACAATACAGTTTAATTCTAGCAAAGATTAGAGCCTTGTGGGCACCACTTGGAGGTTACGACTTAGTCTCACAGAAGCAAACAGCTGGGCTCAAGGGAAATACAGTTGGAACTGGTCAGGTGGGCTCAGCAGAAATGTGGGCCTCTTGCAGCTTTTGTATACCTGGAGCTTGCCAAGAAGCTAGTCAACTAGCCCCTGGAGCCCACTCTTCTATCCTGGGTACAAGCAAGGAGAAAGTCCAGCCCTTGGGGTGTCTCTCCACAAGTACAACAGCAGGTCCAGTCTTTCACCTGTCTTCCATAGGTCTGTATGTGTTCTAAAGGGATACTGAGGGTCCACATTTATGCCCAGTGAGAGATCCACATTTATGTCTAGTGCTAGCCCATGGATTTGGGAAACTCCTGGCCACTCCCTTACCAATGGAGCAAACAATTCCATTGGTGCCCCTACCCATGTTTCTGCACATCCTGCAAACTGTTCCATAGTGTCATGCATTTCTCAAACCCAACATGGCAGAACCGTTATTCCCTTTTGCAGAGCTCCCTGTACTCACCTAGGTGAGGCTATGATGATAGGCAAAGTCTCCCTTGTGATCATTTAAACTGGTTCTAGGGGCAGGCTATCTCCCACTGGGACTGGCACCTAACTGACTACTGGAAGAATAAAGAGGCAGGCCTAGTTGTAAGTTACATCTGCTGGTGACAGGGCAGGCATCTTTTGAAGTGTTAAGTTCCTGGGCACAGCCCTGATGACAATCCTGTCAGGGGGAACATCTTCCCCCACTGAAGCCTTTTGTTCATTGTCTGAGAGCAATTCACATCTCACCATAGGAGGGCCATTAACAGTCAGGTGACACTGAAAATTTGGCAGACAAGTGCATTTGACTGGGGCAGAAAAATGCCACCTTTGAAAAGGTGGTATTTGCAACATAGTACTTTAAAATCAAACATGACAATTACATTGGTTTTTAAATTACTTTTAATTTAAGTCCTTAAATCATTGTTCTATTTATTCCCAAACTGAATTCATGCTTTTAAAGGTCTTAAAATTTAACCCAGAGCTTTTCTATGCACAGTGAAAACAACGTCGGAAATTTTTCACTGCCAGGGCATGTAAAACTAAACTACACTTGTCCTTCTTTTTAAATACCACGCTGCTTGGCGTATGGGAATTTATGGCCTACTTTAGGGGTGTCTTACAAGTATTAAAAATGAAGTTTTAGCATGGCAAATATTTATTTTTCCAGGTAAAATATTAATTTTGTAAACTGCACACTCATGCTGTGGAGGCAGGCCAGAAGCCATTCTTTTCATTGTCACTTTACCAGTGGCACAAAAGGTGCTGGTGTCCACTAGTGAAATTCTTTTTTTTTTATAATCAAGTTTATTGGTTTCTGAACAAAGGTACACCAGTGATAATCATAGTATAGCACATTGCAGCAATGATAAAACATCACCACATTTTGTCTTTGGAAGTTATGCACTTTGCCGACCATGATCCTATGAGGAGGCCACATACCAGATATACAGTCAGCTGAGTGAAACATACTTATTCTATCCGACCCAGCCATTTGACCCAAACCCTGCAATGTTTAGCCGGACATTCCCCGACTTCACACAGGGGTTTCTCTTGTGCCGCACACCAGTCCAACCCCCTTCGCCACTTCGTTATACTAGGTGGGCTTGGATTTTCCAGTTATCAACATTGTCTCTTTTGGCTACAAACATGGATGTATTGAGGAATATTTTGTCGTTCCTGGACCCATCTAGCCCATCTGTGATTCCCAGGTGCGTGTTTAGTGGATTGTGTGGGACATCCCAACCCAATACTTCTGGGGAGGCCTTTTTCTATAGATTCACCAATTTTGCGCTAGTAGGGGGCAGGTCCATACCATGTGAAAGAAGTCTACCTGGTTTTGTTTGTGGATGCAGTCAGGTTCAAGCCAGTACTGTGAAGGCGTTTTGGGGTTGGTTAAGCTGCATGTAAGTAGTACAATTGAACCAGGCAGAGTTTGGCTGTGGTGGTGACTGTTTTGGGTGCCATCAGTGCGTCCCTCCAATCTTCCTCCTCAAGGGGTCCCACCCAGCTCTGCCCATTGACTCCTGGGCTGATCTAGTGTAGTTGGAGTGTTGTTGGTTAGGGAACAATAAATATGTGATATTCCTCCCTTCCCCAGATTTCCCATCATGGTTTGTGCCTCCGGAGAACTGTATTCTGGCAATGTTGTGCCATCAATTTATGTGTATGGAGGGTGTGGCATAATTGTAAGTAGCTGTAGAATTGTGATGAGTGCAGGGAATGTTGGGTCTGTAGGTTGTGAAAAGTGAGAATGTGGTCGCTGATCCACACATCCCCAAGCTGAGAAACACCAATGAGGTCCCACACCCTGATTCCCTCTAATTTGCTAACCTCCCTAAGCCAGGTGCCCTGCCAGAGCAGTGTGCATTGGGTCAATTATTTCGTCCAGTGGGTGTGGCCCAGAGAAGCCCGCCAGGCCAGGAGAACTGCTTGCATCACCACAGGCAGTGTTCTGAGTATGGGCCCCCATCCATCATCGCTTGGATCTTAGGTAGGCCTAGTTCGTTCAGTTCAAGTCTGTATGCTGGGTCAGACCAGCCTCATTAAAGCAATCATGTAGTGTGAGTAGGCGAGTTGCCAGGTAGTATAAATATAGATTGGTCATGCCCGTAGCTCCATCAAAGGGTTGAATTCGGCATTGGGCTAAAGCTATATGAGGTCTCCGTCCAACCCAAAAGAATTTAGTGGCTAGGCCATCTAGCTCCCTCAACCAAGTCAGTGGAAAGTAAAACGGGTGCTTTGAATTATATAGGGGAATGTAGGTAGGATCATCATTTTAAAAAGGGCAACTCTCCCAGGGGGGTTAAGAGGTAGCGGCTGCCATTTGCGGAGGTCTTCTCCAGCTCTCTTCACTAATGGGGTTATGTTGAGTGACCAGGTGAGGTCAAGGAGCAATGCCACTCAGATTCCCAGGTATTTAAATGATTGCCCCTGATGGTATTGTGGATTGCCAGTCGAAGCCATCTCTTGTTATGTGTAGAGGGACCAGAACAGAGTTACTTGGATTCAGTCACAGGTCAGATAGCTTTCTAAAGAAGTGTAACGCCCGGAGACAGTGGGGACCAGATTGAGCCAGTTCCACAAGAAAGAGCAAGACGTCATCTCTGTACAAGGTGATTTTGTCTTCTTCCGAGCCTGGCCACTTCCAACCCTGAACTCGGTCATCGGACCGAATGAGGTACACCAGGGGCTCCATCTCTAAGGTGAAAAGGAGGGGTGACAGGGGGCAACCCTGCCTCATTCCTCTTCTAATTGGAAATGTTTCCAACAGTACCCCATTAAAGAGCACCCATGCTTGAGGTTGGGAGTACAAGATCTTAACCAGGTTTCGAAAGTGTAGACCTAGACCCATCTCGACCAGTACGTCATCCATGAAGTGCCAATCCACAGCGTCAAAGGCCTTCTCAAAGTCAATTAGGAGTAGTGCTGAATAGGGGGTTAGTGATTGGCAGTTTGCCAGGGCCAAATGGAGGCATCAGTAGCAGTGTTGAGTCCCCTGTGATGGCATACATCCACACTGATCGGGTGGATCAATTTGGTAAGGTAGGGTCTCAGCCTAGAACTGAGGCAAATATTTTAACCTCTGTGTTTATGAGAGAGATTGGGTGATAATCAGCACAATTTGATGAGGGCCGTTGTGTTTTAGGAATGACGACAATGGTGGAAGCATCTGTTTCTGGGGGAAATGAGCCCTTTTTAAAGACTTCAGCAAATATATGAGAGAGGTATGGGATGAGTATCTACCGATATGCAGCGTAGTATTCTTGTGGGAGACCATTAGGGCCTGTAGTTTTGCCCATTGTGGTACATGTTAATGCATCCTTGATCTCTTCTCGGGTGATGGTGAGGTCTATATTGGCTGATTCAGCCATGTTGAGGTAGGGGAGGAGGCGTTCCGAGTTTATCAGCTGTGAGAGTGAAACTTCAGGGCGCTGCGCTGAAAAGAGCTTGCGATAGTAGGTGGCAAAGATCTGGACCATTGCTGGGGGGGAGCGGTGAATAAGGTCTTCTGAGTCCTTAATCTCTGGGATTATGCAATTGGCAATGGGGTATGTGGCTAATCTGAGCAGGATCGTTGCATTTTTGCCACCCCAGCCATACAGCCTAGCTATGGAGGATCTCCATAGTAGTTTGGCATCTTCCATAGAAAGTTGCCTGATTTCATCACTTAGTTGTGCAAATTGCCTTGTCTGGACATCATCTCGGTCTCCAGACAGACGTTTCTCGAGGAGGATCGCCTGGAACTTTAGGAGGATAATCTGACTGTTGAGAACCAGATGTTTGAGTTGGAGTTGGCCTTTGGCGAAGCCACAAATGGTGGCCTTGCCTGCTTCCCACAGAGTACCCGGAGAGGGGATAGAGCTGTTATTGGTGGGAAAAAACTGTTGAAGCTCTGCCTCAAATGCTTTATTTGAAATCTTTATCTTGGAGGAACCACGCATTCATCCTCCATGTTGGGTGGATTGTGCCGGGGGGTCCCCAATGCTGAGGAACATGGGTGAATGGTCACAAATACCCCTGGGAAGGATAGTGACATCTCTGATCCTTTGGTAGTCGAGAGAGGGCATGAAAATGGTGTCAATTTGTGCTTTAGTGTGATGCGAAGCTAAGGTGTGAGTGAATTGCTTGCTCTAGTGATGCCAAACACTCCAAGTGTCAGAGATGCCCTGGGTATCTGCCCAGTTCTCTAAGTGTTTAGCATGTGCAGTTCTTGCAGTAGAAGGTGCACTTGCGGTACCAAGGTCTGGGTGCATAACTGCGTTAAAATCACCTCCAATTACTGTCATCCCCAGGGGTAGGGATGCAATGAGATCGGCAGTACGCTTCAAGGTCATTGTAAGCATCGATGGAGGATAGTATATGGATACTAATTTGAGAGCATCCTGTCCTCTTGTTCCACTTAGAGCCATGAAACATCACAGAGGGTTGTTAGTGACCTGTGCGAGCATGAAGGGGAGATTGTGCCGCAGGAGAATTGCCACTCCCTGTCCTAACCCTGAGTGCCAAACTCTATCTTATCCATATCTCGCTAGATAGGGACAAAGGTTACCCATGAGATGGGCCTCTTGGAGTAGGAGTATGTCTGATGCCTGGAGTTGCGCAAGACTGCCATCCATTTATCCCTATCGAGGAGCCCATTGACAATTTATGATAGTATTCTGAGGGAAAAACCATTATTACTTGTGCATGTCATCGCGTGGGTTTGGAGGCCTACAGGGCCGGGGCTGGCTGTGGGATTGGTTGGGGTATGGCTGGCTGCAAGGCAGTAACTTAGAAGCTATTTTGCAGGTGGTTTGTTTGACTATCATTTTGCAAAGTAAAAAGGCTGGTGTGACAAACACGGTGGACAACAAAAACTCGGGACAACAGTACCAACCCCTTTTCCTACCCCTTACCCCCACCCTATACTTTGAGAGCAGAAGCATCTGTCATCCCAAATAAGTAAGGTTAACTGACCAAACTAAAATGTACAGTTTGGAATTGCGTGGAGGACCCCTCCTTACATAAGGATATTTATTGTCTCAGCAGAAAGGTCTGTAGAATTTAGCAGGATACACCAACTAAAGCATATTTTTGGTGGTAAAACATTGGACAGTATGGCTCTGGTTAGGCCAATCATTCCAGAAGCACTGGACTACGAGAGAGGTCTGACTCAGCTGAGTCGATGTTGAGAGTCTTAGATGAGGTGCTTCTGGTTTCCACTAGTGAAATTTAACTTACAGGCCCTAGGTGCTAGGAATTTATAGGTAAGTTAAATGTGCCAATTAAGATGTTTAACCGATTCAGCAAGTTCTGATGGGTCAGAGCACTGGGGCCTGTTTAGGTTAGCAGGGTCCCAGTGTATAGAGTAAAAAAAGACAACAGCATGGGAGCATGGGTTAAAGAAAAACAGGAGTGCTCAGGCAAAAAGAGTCATTTTCTTCCAATAACAACATAGCATGCCATAAGATAACATAAAGAATATCATCAAAACCTAACTGCAAAAGCTGACATACGTCATGAGTTGTATTTTTGTCAGTTGATCCTGTAAATATATGCTGATGATCTCAGAGGAAAATAAGGTAATGAACCTGTCTATCATCGCTACTTCATTTAAATAATATGTTAAGTGCATAAATAACCTTCCTGTGCTAGAATGGAGGGTGTTGAGACAGAATATTGAGTTGGAAATGTCGACTTACACAAATATCGAGTTGGAAATATTGTGATTCAGAAATATCAACAGCAAGAATATTGTTTTCAAGAATATTGAATTTAATGCAAGAAATAGCACTTTTTTTAAATATAGAAGTCAGTAATATTGTTTGCAAAAATATAGTTGTTTAAAATAGCGATTTTTGAAATAGTGTTTTGTATTTGAGTTTATATTTTAAATGTATGTGATGTCTTTCTTTATATAAGTATTGTTTATGTTTTTTAATATATATTTGCAACATTTTTAGTAGTTATCAATTTTATTTTAATTACATTTTGCGTTTTTTAGTTCTGTAGCGGGTTGTGGGTTTATAGGGGACTAGGCAGGGAAGTAATTTAATTATGATAAATTAATGACTATATTTCATTTATTTAATTTAGATTGTATGGTGTCAATTGTGAATGAATATATTTGCAATTAATTATTAAATGTTGGCAATTAATATTAATTAATTAATTGATAATTAAAATATGGTAATTGTGTAATATTTTTTAGGTGTGGGTTGTGGGTTTATGGGGTAAAGGGTGGGAAGTAAAAAAAATGAACATTAATTAATAATGAGTTCTTAATTAATATTGATTAATTAAGTGAAATGTAAATATGGAATTTGCATAATTAATTTTAGGTGTGGAATATAGCTTTTATAGGGGTAAAGTGTGGGAAGTAATTTATGTTTAATTAATTAATATTTGGTTGATCATTAATGTTAATTAATTAATTGATATTTAATTAGGGTAGTTGTTTGTATTCAAGCACTGTGATACAGCAATAATGCACATGTGATCAAGGCCACAGCTGTGCCGAAATGCATGTTGTTCGACAGTAAACCCTTTTTGCAACTACACATATCTGAGTGAGCATTGTTCCTTCGGTGTTTGGAACCCTTTGTTTCATATATTTTCCGGTGGGCTCGTCTGGCATAACACTCCACCCCTCTTGGGCCAGATGAATTTGTGAGCCGTAATTTGTTGCAGAAATAGAAGATGGTGAGTCGGCCTGCAACCAAAACGGAGCAATGAAAGAGGCGTCACAGAAGTGAGAGGGACAGGTACTCAGCCAGGGCAGGTTGGGGTAGGACTAGTTGGTGTGTTGGCGAATGCACCGGCAAGTTCTCCCTACTCAGTGTGCCTGCCCCGTGCTGTACCCACATCTCTGTATGGCAGACAGTGCTGGTAGGTACTCTGTATATAAGAAATCAGCATAAATAAACAGCCCAAGAAGTCGCATTTGCTCCTCCGGCAACCAACATAAGTTTCTACCACCAGGCAGCGAGGCAAGGGGAACTATTCCAGTGTGACTAGGGAACGGTGTTGTTGCATTTTTTGATCATTGACTTTTCTGAATTTGTACTTGCACACATCATGCCGGACAATATAGATGCCAAAAGAAAAGCAGTTGCACTTGCCTGTTTGCCAGCATGCAACCAAGAAAGGCTCGTACTGCCAGAGACAACAATACCGGTTTTGAACTACAAAGTCAATTGAAAAATTTGAGAAATTGAGTCACACCGAAATTTCAACGTGGTGGGAGGCAACATCTCTACAAAATGATGTTGAAAATAATATGGTACCGAGAGGTTTAAGAATTTACATAATACCCTCGTATGGTACACCTAACCCACTCATGCTTGAGGAGTGGGCAGAGAATGCAGCTATCAGTTCTAAATGAATGCTGGAAATTTTAATAAAATATGCCTGGCTTGCTCGCGAGAACCTCCTTAAAGAAATTAAAACATCTAATTAATGGCAGGACGGAGAAATAAATCATAACCAAATTTCTCACAGAAATGCAGATTTGTTTAACTAAACATGAAGATGACATCAACATACGGAAACAAATCAAATTAGAACATGACTTGGATGACTACGCTAGTGGACAAATACTTACATTTACTCGCAAACATGACAATGAAATGGAACAAATAAGGAGCGAAAGCTTAATGACAACAGAGACAATGACACTCAGAAAACGAGATGACATTAAAGGCAGTGAAACGGATAAGTCAACAGGCAGCAACACTACAGAGAGTGAAAAGAGTAGAAGATCAGCTCATTTTTTAGACAAATACAGACTGCTTTACAAGAATCAACAAACGCCCCAGAACCAGAGCACACCCAAAAGAAGGGGGAGAGGGTCGAACTCAAGAGCAACAGCAAGAGCAAGAGGAAGAGGATGAGGCTGGGGAGGAGCCACCAAAGCCACCATAGACTCCAGCAAAGGAGAAACAAGAAGTTCATTGGTTACTAGAGGGCACAACAGAAACAAGACTGACAGCCCCACAGTGGTACCATAATAGATCTAGACATGGTAAATAAGACTGTATTCAATTTATCTAAGAGACTGTTGAGTGATAAAGAAAAGTATTTGCTACGTTTAGGCCTTTCTTTTTGCCCCTTGCAGGGTTTTAACTATGTAGACACCAGAATTGATGTTTTCAAGAACATTTGTAAACTGAAATTCAACAAGTGGCACCTGTTGAAACCTTCTAAACAAAAGACAAATATAGTCCCCATTCCCCAAGGTAATCCATAGACAATCACTGTAGGGGGTATTGATACCCTCATTACATTATGTAGCTTTGAGACTGGAGCAATTGAGGATGGAGGCATTGCAAGTTGCCTGAATGAGATGGGTATTTCACATGATTCCGCATATAATAGTCGTTTTAAACCACCATCCACTTACTTTCATGCCAATAACACACCATGATAATGTGGATACCTTCTACAAAATAGTCATTAATGATTTGAAAAAGCTTAGGTAACGCACAGCGGTTGGCAACAGGTACAATCTCAGTAAGAGGTGTGGCGCCCCGGCTAGGGCGACTGACTCCGGAATCTGGGGATCACGGTTCGATCCCCGGGGCCGGCGGCAGGTTAGCCTAGCACCATGTGACTCTGGGCAATAGCTTGCTTAATCTTCCCGACGGACCCCAGCGCCTAGAGACCCTTACGGGTGATTGTGCACTTTACAAATGTGGAATATTATATTATTATTATAGTATTGAGAAAATTAAACCTGTCAACAGCCTTTCGCATGATGACAGCATCATTATCCGTCCTTCTGATAAGGCTGGGAACAAAGTTATTATGGACATAGACATGTATGTTCAAGAGGCAATTAGACAGCTCAATGAGACTACATTCTATTAAGTCATCAATAGATCGGTATATGTCAACAGTATTACCAACATTTGCGACTAATTGGTAGACTTGCGGGATCATGGTCTTATTGATTGGGAAGAGTATTGTTTCCTCCAAAAATAAATACTCAAAATTGCCCATCCTGTACCTATTACCTAATGTACATAAGGGTATGGCGAATCCTCCTGGTAGACCAATAGTTTCTTCGAGAGGCAGTGCCCTGGAGAACATCTCCAGATATGTTGATTCCATACTGAGTCAATTTGTGTATACTCTTCCTTCATATGTTAGAGATACTAATGATTTTCTGGGTAAAATCTCAGATATAGCCTAGGAACCTGAATATCTATTTATGACCCTGGATGTAAGGTCATTATATATAGTCATTGCCCACGAACAAGGCATTGAAGCTTGTGAATACTATATGAAAGCTAGATCCATCAAATATCGTGCACACACCATCGTGGTACTAGACATGATATGTTACTGTTTGAAGAATATAATCTTTCTGTTCAATGGCACTCTATATCATCAGATCCTTGGTACTGCTATAGGGGCTTGATTTGTCCCAAGTCTAGTGAACTTGTTCCTGGGCAGATGGGAGGAGCATTTAGGTAAGAACAGTTCTCTTGCAACATACATGGACAAAGTGGTTCTATGGTTAAGATGCCTCATCTCAGCTGGGCCGTATTAGCGTTGCCACTGACTGCGTTACCATGTTACCTCAGACCACCAGCAGACCGCTAGTTGCAGCCCCCAGCTGCAGCAGTCTGCTGCTGGCTGCCAAAACTCCTCAAACTCGTTAAACTCATCAAACCGGTGGCAGGTCGTCAAACCTCCGATCTTGGCTCTGACCAACTATAGGCCGCCCCATCAGAGAGGAACTGGAGGCAGACAGAAGAAACTCAGAAGTGGGTGGAGCACAGGGTGGGCTGGCTGGCGCTATCAGCAGCATGGGTGGGCCGCGTCTGCCATCCCGCATCTCATTTTGATACATATTGGTACCTTAAACCAACTTGTTTGATGCTAGCACTTGTCACTTTACAAATCTTAGGGACTGTAAATGTTATGATCATTATATATTACCTTGTATTTTCATGTCTTATGATGATGTATGTATATATTTTAGGACAACAATGGCAATTATAAAGTCTTATGCCTATGAGATACGTAGAGATATGGGAAGTCTCAACAGAGGCAGCATACAAAGATATTAGTCAACTTTTGATAGTATAAGGATGAGTAAAGGAAATTTGCAGTTCTCTCTTTCAATGCCAATGGCCTGAACAATAAACGTGAGGCCCGGGCAATTGAAAACTGGCTTAAAAGACATAACTTGGATGTTATACTAGTACAGGAACCCCATTATCGGACCACTTTAGACATAAAATCTTCCAGAAATGGGCTGGTTTCCACTGCTATGCTGGATGTGCTCAGAATGGGGTAGGGATATATGTAGGGAAACATCTTCAATTTAAAGCAAAAAATACACAGCCAGACCTGGGAGGTAGATGGGCTTTTGTGCATAGAACCTTAAATCAGTCCAACTTCACATCTGCCACAATATAAGCCCCAGTCTTAGATAATCCCTTCCCCCTGCTACAGTTAAAGCAGGCACTTTCCTGCATACCCGGCCATATCATATGGGGGGGGTGATTTTAACTTTCTTCAGGATCCCTCAGTGGATTCCTCTAAGAAAGCTTGTAAGCAAACTAAGCCCCAGGTAGCTAAGGCTTTGGCTAGCTATAAAAAATCCTTACATGTAGATCGCTGGCGCTTCCAAAATCCATGAAAACAGGATTTTACGTGCTTCTCTGCAAAGTATGATACAGCCTCCAGAATAGACTTTTTTAAAATTTCATATAGTGCTTAAGATTAGTACGTACGTACACATCCTGAATGCTTTCTCAGACCATGCTTTAATTAAGATGGAAATAGTTGTTTCAGGGTAAAGGGTGAAAATATAGATGAGATGGTATTTGAATGAACTGAACCTGGAAAATGAAAACTGGTGGACGGAAATAGTCAATGAGATTAACGTTTTCTTTTCCATCAATACAGATTTAGCACCAATAATTATAGTATGGGATGCATTTGAGACCACTCTACGAGGGGCAATAACTTAAAAACAATCCTGCAACAAAAAGCTAAAAGACTACTACAAAGCCACCCCTGATGAGAGGTAGACTCCCCAGTGCACAGCTTCAAAATGACACAAGGTCTAAAGTTTTGAAACACCCTTAATGTAAAGTTCAATCCACAAGATTCAATGATGCTTCATCTTTTAATGAATATACATTATACTCCATGTATGCTTCATCATGTTCCAAATATTGGTACTGTATATCATCCACAACATAAGTTCTCAATATTCACTGATCCCAATGCATTTCGGGCTGAACCGTAGCCCTTCCTCAGGGGATAGCTCTACAAACAAAGGAAATACCATCATCAGGTCTAATTCTGGTGTAAAATGAATCATACTACAAATGTGAAAGTACTGAATAATCCCACTGTGTAAACAAACGAAATTAAAACATGGCGTGAAAGAACCCAACTAGCCAACACACATATATCACCAAAATCAAAATAATAAAGAGCCAGAACACTAAGCATATGAAGGTCGCTACATAAATCACCATCTAGAAACTCCAAGAGGAGCCGTTTAAAGCCCAAACTTCCTATGCACAGTATAACCCAAAGCGTGTGCAGCGCGTGTAAATAAATGCGTGATGCTAAAAATAGAAACGGAGCTGAAATACACCTCGGTGCGATTAGCACGCGTTTGGTGAACAAAGTACAAACGCATATTGAACCAAAGTCCCCACCAGGAGGTACTTACAGCGGAACGCTGTCAGCGTCAGGCCACATTGAGTATCAGGTTAACGAATGTGGGCGCGCGAGTGTACTAAGGTTTAAAACAACGTGGCTAAACATAAAAGATGGACAATAGGGCGTCCAAAATGGGCGCCATCTTGGAATGGTGAACACACACCCAGGTGAATGAATATACCTACACGTAGAACAAAAAAAAGGAAACAAAGATATCACACAACGTTGAATAAGGGAATCAAGGTTAAAACAGATAAATAGGAAAAATGACAACATACAGATAAAGAATAGATAACACAGGGGAAATTTCACAGATAACACAGAAACTCCATGCGATCGTTGAGCCCGTGCGGCTGCATGGTCGCCATGTACCGGATCCAAAAGTTCTCCCTTTTCAATAAAGTTTTTTTGTTGTCATGGGTCAATGGTATTTGTTCTAGGACTTGATATTTCAACTGGGCAACTGTATGATTGTGGTCCAAGAAATGTGCTGCAACAGTGGATTTCAGGTTGCCAGTCCTGATGTTACTCTTGTGTTCCAACAAGCGTGTCCTGATTTTCCGTTCTGTGTGTCCAATATAGCATTTGCCACAAGGACACTTGAGTAAATAAATGACATTAGCAGAGTTGCACGTGGCGTTAACACGCAATTTGATAGGGTGACCCTTCATGGGGTGATTCACAATATTCCCAGGAATACAATTATGGCAATTGCTGCAGTTATAACAAGGGCGTAGGCCCTTGTAATTCTCTGGTGAACTTTCAGATTTAGGTTTGCATAGTATCTCCTTTAAGTTTCTTCCCCTGGTGTATGCAAACAAAGGTTGTTGTGAGAAGGCTCCCTGAAAATCCGGTTCCAAGCTTAATAGCGTCCAATGTTTAGAGATGATGTTCTTAAATCTTTTGCTCAACACTGTGTACTTGGATACTACAACCATTCTAGTATTTTCAGTTTTGGTGCGAGTCTTTAATAGTTCATCACGGGTCATATTCCCACACCGGGTGACTGCCTTTTGAAGAGTTTGTGCTGGGTAGCCACGAGCCTTGAACCTCTCAACCATGTTGTTCATTTCAAGTTGACAAGTCTCATCAGATGTAACGATGCGTTTGACGCGCATCAATTGGGAAAGAGGTAAGTTCTGTTTTAACCCAAATCGATGAAAGCTTTGGTAATGCAACATTGAGTTGCGATCGGTGGGTTTTCGGAAAATGGTGGTGGTCACCGTGCCTGCATGTCTCTCAACCTTAACATCAAGGAAGTGAATGCTTGATCTGTCAAAACACCAAGTGAACTGTATACGGTCATTGACTTGATTCCAAGTGTTCAGAAAATCCAAGAGAGCTTGTTCATGGCCCGACCATAACATGAAAATGTCATCAATGAATCTCAAGTACAATTTCCCACAATTGATCCAAGGAGTCTGGTTCAATATATGGGATTCCTCAAAAGATTTCATAAAAGTATTAGCGTACGACGGCGCTGTACAATTGCCCATGGCGGTCCCGCAGAGCTGATGGAACCACTTCCCAGATACTGTGAAGTAACTATGGTACAAGGTGAAGACCAATAGTTCCATCAACAGTACCTGTAAATCAGCGTCAAGATTGGAATGAGAAAGTTCATGTTCAACTGCCATTAAGCCTAGGTCATGAGGTATTGAGGTGTACAGTGAACATACGTCCACTGTACACAGTATGAGATCTTGATCTTCTAACTCAGTAACAGCTTGTTGAAGCTTGATCAGGAAGTCGGTTGTGTCCTTGACGTGAGATCTAGAGTTCAACACGAAAGGCTGGAGATATTTGTCCAGAAACTTCCCAGTATTCTCGTGAATGCTCCCTCTGGTCGAGACGATTGGTCTCATGGGTGGTTTGGTGGGGTGCTTGTGCACCTTAGGCAACATGTAGAGTACAGGTGGCTTCGGATTAGTAGGTGTCAAGTAACGTCTTGCTCTATCATTGATGGTGCCATTGTCAAATGCCTGACCTATGATTTTCACTAGGATTGCGGTGAATTCATTGGTAGGATCAGCAGGTAAAAGAGCATAAGTGTTCGGGTCTGACGTGTGTTTATCAATTTGATCTGCATAGTATGTCGCATCCATGATCACCAGGGCGCCGCCCTTGTCAGCAGTTTGGCAGACGATCGAGGAATTATTGGCAATCTTCTGAATGATGTTTTTTTCAGATTTTGTTAAATTCTCACGTTTCACCTTGGATTGAAATGGTAGTTTAGCAATGTCACATTTTACTAAATTCTCAAATGTATCAATTATTTTATGACTCACAGGAGCCATGAAGGTACTGTGGGGACGTAGTCCTCTCAACATGTCATCATCACGTGAAGGGATGGTCATCACATTCTGAAAATAGTGTCTCAAGCGTACATTGCGTAGGAGTTTGAACACACTCACTTCGAGCTCCAAAGTGTTGGTTCCAGTTGTGGGAACAAAAGATTGCCCCTTTTGTAACACTCGGATTTCTTCCTCATTCAGTTGGGTGGAAGAGATGTTGATAACCAGGTTCTCATGGTCACTCATTTGCGTCGATTGCCCCTCTTTGCTTTGGCCTGTTCTTTTGCGGCCTCTGCGGGTTTTGCCCCGCCTGGGTCGCTGGTTTGATCCTGATCCTGTTCTAAAAAATGAACCGCAGAATTCGAGGTGCCAGGTTGTTGATCCTGTTGTTCAGTGGTAGGCTTCTGGGTTTTACGGGTTGTTGTGTCACCATCAGATGATGAAGTTTCATTCTCAGAGTACGGATTATAAGGGCGATTTGGGCGTCGGCGGGCGTACACTTCTGCCCAAGTGTACACCTCGCCGAGCTTATAATCAATGGTGTCCCTCTTATATTTCCGAAATTTCCGTTCCTGTGTCTCCCGAGTGTGCTTGTCTAGTTGGGCATTCACATCTTCCAACATTTTAGTCAGCTCAGCTGGATCCATGGCATTGTCTAGCTCGGTCCGTACGGTTTTTATTTCTTGTGCCAAATCATCCAGTGTTTTGGACAGTTCCTCCACTATAAGTAGGATCAAATCCAACGAGCATTTATTGAGGATAGCGTACCACCTCTCAACAAATCTCGTATTGTTTTTGCATAGTAGGGGTTTGAGGGGGACCCGCAGGCCCCTGGGGATCCGTTGGGCGCGATGGTACCGCACGAGGGTACATGCGTGTAGTTTTTGATTCGTTTCCTTCTTCAGTAAGTAGAGCAGTTGCTTAATGTTACTCTCAGCGCTCCTGGAGCTGGTAGCTGTGGCAACGTCCTCCTGGATCATGCCATAGATTTTGTCGGCATCCCCCGCCGTGAAGGCGAAGGTGTCGGCCTTGAGTTCTGTCATGTTAGATACCAAATCGTAATTCATTTTGCAGTTTAGAGTAGCGTGCCAAATCCTCTGGACAGGAAAGTAGTGGACTCACAAAGATAAGGAAGGAGGTATTTGCACAGCTGTATTTGATCCGTGATTTAAACAGGTAACAGTGTATAGCGTGCAGCCAGGGATGAACGCTGTCTGCGCCGGTCAGCGTATGTTCAAGGACTACTACAAAGCCACCCCTGATGAGAGGTAGACTCCCCAGTGCACAGCTTCAAAATGACACAAGGTCTAAAGTTTTGAAACACCCTTAATGTAAAGTTCAATCCACAAGATTCAATGATGCTTCATCTTTTAATGAATATACATTATACTCCATGTATGCTTCATCATGTTCCAAATATTGGTACTGTATATCATCCACAACATAAGTTCTCAATATTCACTGATCCCAATGCATTTCGGGCTGAACCGTAGCCCTTCCTCAGGGGATAGCTCTACAAACAAAGGAAATACCATCATCAGGTCTAATTCTGGTGTAAAATGAATCATACTACAAATGTGAAAGTACTGAATAATCCCACTGTGTAAACAAACGAAATTAAAACATGGCGTGAAAGAACCCAACTAGCCAACACACATATATCACCAAAATCAAAATAATAAAGAGCCAGAACACTAAGCATATGAAGGTCGCTACATAAATCACCATCTAGAAACTCCAAGAGGAGCCGTTTAAAGCCCAAACTTCCTATGCACAGTATAACCCAAAGCGTGTGCAGCGCGTGTAAATAAATGCATACGCTGACCGGCGCAGACAGCGTTCATCCCTGGCTGCACGCTATACACTGTTACCTGTTTAAATCACGGATCAAATACAGCTGTGCAAATACCTCCTTCCTTATCTTTGTGAGTCCACTACTTTCCTGTCCAGAGGATTTGGCACGCTACTCTAAACTGCAAAATGAATTACGATTTGGTATCTAACATGACAGAACTCAAGGCCGACACCTTCGCCTTCACGGCAGGGGATGCCGACAAAATCTATGGCATGATCCAGGAGGACGTTGCCACAGCTACCAGCTCCAGGAGCGCTGAGAGTAACATTAAGCAACTGCTCTACTTACTGAAGAAGGAAACGAATCAAAAACTACACGCATGTACCCTCGTGCGGTACCATCGCGCCCAACGGATCCCCAGGGGCCTGCGGGTCCCCCTCAAACCCCTACTATGCAAAAACAATACGAGATTTGTTGAGAGGTGGTACGCTATCCTCAATAAATGCTCGTTGGATTTGATCCTACTTATAGTGGAGGAACTGTCCAAAACACTGGATGATTTGGCACAAGAAATAAAAACCGTACGGACCGAGCTAGACAATGCCATGGATCCAGCTGAGCTGACTAAAATGTTGGAAGATGTGAATGCCCAACTAGACAAGCACACTCGGGAGACACAGGAACGGAAATTTCGGAAATATAAGAGGGACACCATTGATTATAAGCTCGGCGAGGTGTACACTTGGGCAGAAGTGTACGCCCGCCGACGCCCAAATCGCCCTTATAATCCGTACTCTGAGAATGAAACTTCATCATCTGATGGTGACACAACAACCCGTAAAACCCAGAAGCCTACCACTGAACAACAGGATCAACAACCTGGCACCTCGAATTCTGCGGTTCATTTTTTAGAACAGGATCAGGATCAAACCAGCGACCCAGGCGGGGCAAAACCCGCAGAGGCCGCAAAAGAACAGGCCAAAGCAAAGAGGGGCAATCGACGCAAATGAGTGACCATGAGAACCTGGTTATCAACATCTCTTCCACCCAACTGAATGAGGAAGAAATCCGAGTGTTACAAAAGGGGCAATCTTTTGTTCCCACAACTGGAACCAACACTTTGGAGCTCGAAGTGAGTGTGTTCAAACTCCTACGCAATGTACGCTTGAGACACTATTTTCAGAATGTGATGACCATCCCTTCACGTGATGATGACATGTTGAGAGGACTACGTCCCCACAGTACCTTCATGGCTCCTGTGAGTCATAAAATAATTGATACATTTGAGAATTTAGTAAAATGTGACATTGCTAAACTACCATTTCAATCCAAGGTGAAACGTGAGAATTTAACAAAATCTGAAAAAAACATCATTCAGAAGATTGCCAATAATTCCTCGATCGTCTGCCAAACTGCTGACAAGGGCGGCGCCCTGGTGATCATGGATGCGACATACTATGCAGATCAAATTGATAAACACACGTCAGACCCGAACACTTATGCTCTTTTACCTGCTGATCCTACCAATGAATTCACCGCAATCCTAGTGAAAATCATAGGTCAGGCATTTGACAATGGCACCATCAATGATAGAGCAAGACGTTACTTGACACCTACTAATCCGAAGCCACCTGTACTCTACATGTTGCCTAAGGTGCACAAGCACCCCACCAAACCACCCATGAGACCAATCGTCTCGACCAGAGGGAGCATTCACGAGAATACTGGGAAGTTTCTGGACAAATATCTCCAGCCTTTCGTGTTGAACTCTAGATCTCACGTCAAGGACACAACCGACTTCCTGATCAAGCTTCAACAAGCTGTTACTGAGTTAGAAGATCAAGATCTCATACTGTGTACAGTGGACGTATGTTCACTGTACACCTCAATACCTCATGACCTAGGCTTAATGGCAGTTGAACATGAACTTTCTCATTCCAATCTTGACGCTGATTTACAGGTACTGTTGATGGAACTATTGGTCTTCACCTTGTACCATAGTTACTTCACAGTATCTGGGAAGTGGTTCCATCAGCTCTGCGGGACCGCCATGGGCAATTGTACAGCGCCGTCGTACGCTAATACTTTTATGAAATCTTTTGAGGAATCCCATATATTGAACCAGACTCCTTGGATCAATTGTGGGAAATTGTACTTGAGATTCATTGATGACATTTTCATGTTATGGTCGGGCCCTGAACAAGCTCTCTTGGATTTTCTGAACACTTGGAATCAAGTCAATGACCGTATACAGTTCACTTGGTGTTTTGACAGATCAAGCATTCACTTCCTTGATGTTAAGGTTGAGAGACATGCAGGCACGGTGACCACCACCATTTTCCGAAAACCCACCGATCGCAACTCAATGTTGCATTACCAAAGCTTTCATCGATTTGGGTTAAAACAGAACTTACCTCTTTCCCAATTGATGCGCGTCAAACGCATCGTTACATCTGATGAGACTTGTCAATTTGAAATGAACAACATGGTTGAGAGGTTCAAGGCTCGTGGCTACCCAGCACAAACTCTTCAAAAGGCAGTCACCCGGTGTGGGAATATGACCCGTGATGAACTATTAAAGACTCGCACCAAAACTGAAAATACTAGAATGGTTGTAGTATCCAAGTACACAGTGTTGAGCAAAAGATTTAAGAACATCATCTCTAAACATTGGACGCTATTAAGCTTGGAACCGGATTTTCAGGGAGCCTTCTCACAACAACCTTTGTTTGCATACACCAGGGGAAGAAACTTAAAGGAGATACTATGCAAACCTAAATCTGAAAGTTCACCAGAGAATTACAAGGGCCTACGCCCTTGTTATAACTGCAGCAATTGCCATAATTGTATTCCTGGGAATATTGTGAATCACCCCATGAAGGGTCACCCTATCAAATTGTGTGTTAACGCCACGTGCAACTCTGCTAATGTCATTTATTTACTCAAGTGTCCTTGTGGCAAATGCTATATTGGACACACAGAACGGAAAATCAGGACACGCTTGTTGGAACACAAGAGTAACATCAGGACTGGCAACCTGAAATCCACTGTTGCAGCACATTTCTTGGACCACAATCATACAGTTGCCCAGTTGAAATATCAAGTCCTAGAACAAATACCATTGACCCATGACAACAAAAAAACTTTATTGAAAAGGGAGAACTTTTGGATCCGGTACATGGCGACCATGCAGCCGCACGGGCTCAACGATCGCATGGAGTTTCTGTGTTATCTGTGAAATTTCCCCTGTGTTATCTATTCTTTATCTGTATGTTGTCATTTTTCCTATTTATCTGTTTTAACCTTGATTCCCTTATTCAACGTTGTGTGATATCTTTGTTTCCTTTTTTTTTGTTCTACGTGTAGGTATATTCATTCACCTGGGTGTGTGTTCACCATTCCAAGATGGCGCCCATTTTGGACGCCCTATTGTCCATCTTTTATGTTTAGCCACGTTGTTTTAAACCTTAGTACACTCGCGCGCCCTCATTCGTTAACCTGATACTCAATGTGGCCTGACGCTGACAGCGTTCCGCTGTAAGTACCTCCTGGTGGGGACTTTGGTTCAATATGCGTTTGTACTTTGTTCACCAAACGCGCGCTAATCGCACCGAGGTGTATTTCAGCTCCGTTTCTATTTTTAGCATCACGCATTTATTTACACGCGCTGCACACGCTTTGGGTTATACTGTGCATAGGAAGTTTGGGCTTTAAACGGCTCCTCTTGGAGTTTCTAGATGGTGATTTATGTAGCGACCTTCATATGCTTAGTGTTCTGGCTCTTTATTATTTTGATTTTGGTGATATATGTGTGTTGGCTAGTTGGGTTCTTTCACGCCATGTTTTAATTTCGTTTGTTTACACAGTGGGATTATTCAGTACTTTCACATTTGTAGTATGATTCATTTTACACCAGAATTAGACCTGATGATGGTATTTTCTTTGTTTGTAGAGCTATCCCCTGAGGAAGGGCTACGGTTCAGCCCGAAATGCATTGGGATCAGTGAATATTGAGAACTTATGTTGTGGATGATATACAGTACCAATATTTGGAACATGATGAAGCATACATGGAGTATAATGTATATTCATTAAAAGATGAAGCATCATTGAATCTTGTGGATTGAACTTTACATTAAGGGTGTTTCAAAACTTTAGACCTTGTGTCATTTTGAAGCTGTGCACTGGGGAGTCTACCTCTCATCAGGGGTGGCTTTGTAGTAGTCCTTGAACATACGCTGACCGGCGCAGACAGCGTTCATCCCTGGCTGCACGCTATACACTGTTACCTGTTTAAATCACGGATCAAATACAGCTGTGCAAATACCTCCTTCCTTATCTTTGTGAGTCCACAAAAAGCTAAAAAACAAGAAAGATTAAGGATTGAGGAGAGACTAGCGCAGGTGAACTACAACCATATGAAGCATAGACATTTTGAAACAAAACAAGAATTAATGCAAGCAAAACTACACATGCAGGACTATTACTATCAACTAGTAGATGTAGCTAGCAGGACTTATCTTCAAAAAGTATATGAAGAGAGTAAGTATACAGGGAAACTCCTTGCATGGCAGGCAAAAGAAAAACAGGTCCAAAATAGAAATGAGAGCACACAGGACGAAGAGGCCAAAAAACAACTTACTAATACTAAGGATATAGGAGATGCTTTCTTGAGCCAATATAGGAAAGTCTATCAGATGCATAGGCAAATATCTCCAGACCTCATTACAGGTTTTATTAATGAATGCCAATCCCTTCACTGAAAGATGATGCTAGAGTATCATTACTTGAAGATTTTACTATTGAGGAAGTTGGATCTTGATTGGTTTACTTGCAAATTGTAAAGCATCCGGGGAAGATGGAATCCCAGCATAGTTATGCAAAAGATTGGCTCCAATCCTTAATACACAAATCCTAAAATGTGCTAACCATCTAATTAAAGGAGGGGAATCCCCACCCTCTTTTCATATAGCTGTAGTAGTCAGTGTTTTGAAGAAAGGTACAAAAAAGGAAAACATAAATTCTTACAGACCTATCAGTCTTCTCAACGTCGACTATACCATTTTTACAAAGCTTTTTACAAATAGGATGAATAGATTTGTAAGCCCTCTTATCCATGCAGATCAATGCGGCTTCGTGGCCAGAAGACAACTGCGACTAATACAACGTTTTTAATAGAATCCCTAGATTATTTCCATAAGAATGGTATTGAGGCTCAGGTGTGGTTTTTAGATGCTGAAAAAGCCTTTGATTTAGTATCCAGGGATTGTCTTTTTTTAATCCTTG
The DNA here is from genome assembly GCF_964263255.1 of Lissotriton vulgaris. Taxonomy (NCBI): domain Eukaryota; kingdom Metazoa; phylum Chordata; class Amphibia; order Caudata; family Salamandridae; genus Lissotriton; species Lissotriton vulgaris. The sequence goes on from NC_141700.1 coordinate 338,466,954, forward strand.
AGGAACTCTGTTTTCCAGAAGACTTCATACAATTAATAAATAGACTTTATAAAGGTTCATGTGCGCAAATTCTAATTAATTCTACAAATATAGGCTCCTGCCAAGTAAATCGAGGAACAAGACAAGGCTGCCCCTTTCCCCTATTTTATTCTCCCTTGTTATAGAGCCACTGGCAATAACTATTAGACAAAAGGCTTTATATACCACACCTAAGCAAGGCATGACAAATATAAAACGTTACGCCGATGATATTGTTCTTTTTTTAAACCCTAAAGTACACACTCAAGAGGAGATTCTAGGGACCTTTGCGAAATTTCAAGAAGTAGGAGGATACAAAAAATATAAGACCAAGATGGAAATTATACTCTGTAACTGCTCAGTGGATACTCTCATGCCAAATTTCAGGCTAATGTATAATTCCCGTCCAAAGAGATATCTAGGGATTTACATAACAGAAAGGGTAGAGGAGCTGATCCATCTAAATTATATTCCCCTGCTACAAAAAGTGACATTTCTATTAGCACGGTAGAATCAACTTCCATTATCAATTATAGGTCGTGTGGAGCTGATCCGAATGTCAATTATACCACTTTTTAACCTTTTGTTTGCAGAAGCCTTGTGTGCTTTACAAATGTTGTTTTTCAAAGAGATAGATAGCTCATTCACATTTTTTTGTGGACTAATAAGACACCAAGACTTGCACTGAGCACTTTATATTGTTCAAAGGAGGAGGAAGGATTGTCCCTCCCAAACATAAGAGAATACTCTTTTGATAATTATCCACATTATAAGCACAGATTTCTCGTTCAATCAAATAACTTGACACTAGATAATTTTTTTTATGGATAAAATCTTCATAGCATATCAAATTAAGGACCCAACAAAAGTAGTGAAAGATCTTAAAAAAGTGAGGCACAAAGTACTAAATTGGATTCTCAAAAAAAAACTCAATCATTTAGTTTTTATGATTTCCCAATGATAAATAGCACAATGAACATGTCCTCTCTCCATACTGGAGAGCCTGCACTATTACAAGCTAACATATTAGGAAAGTGGGAGGAGAATGGATATGGACAAGTTAAAGATTTTCTTAATCTTAATTCCAGGAAAAAGTGGCCCGAAATAGAAAATTGACTCATAAACTCTGAGGACATGCTTAAATGGTCATATATTAAAATAAAGCATTTTTTGGAACCTATGGATGCTAAGACTTTATGTTAAGCTCAAGAAAAATTGAAGCTTTAGAAATCTCTGAAAAAGATCAGCAAGTGCTTGGGTGAAAATTCTTGGCGATAACTCTCATGTCACTACTTATGATGAAATGCGAGATAATTTGAAGCAAAAAAGAAAATTTGCAGATTCCAAAAACAATTTGGAGTAGTATTAATAAACTGAATGCCTCAGTAATTAGAGGGGCAAACTTTAAGCATATGCAATTCTATTCAAAATGGTTACTCTATAGGATCCCCTCATTTTTGCATAATATATATCCACAGATCGAAGACAGATGTTTCCGTTGTGCTAAGGAAGGGGGAAATTTTTTTTAAAATATCTTAGAAATGCTTTAGGACCATCTACATCTGTGGATAACTATATTGCAATTTTGGGTTGATCTCCAAATTTAATCACAAATAATACACAAGGAGAATATCTATATATATCTGCACTCGTGGCAAGATCCTTATTTTACAAAACCGACGAAGCAAAAACATACCCACGTTTCAAGCATGGAGAGCTAAACTAAGCAAAGTTAGAGGACTAGAGAGGCAATAAGCACGAAGAACAGGATCTCATAGGAAATTCGAAAAATGGTGGGGGCCCCTAGAACATTACATTTCTGGCCATTTAGATTTATGAGAAAAAATTGGTACATTTTCTTAGTCGAATAATGAATAGTGTCATAATCAATATTATAAAGAATCTGTTTTTTTTTTATATATTAAGCCTATTGTTTACAGAAGGGTTTACCTGAATAGTCTCAGTAGATGACTAGAAGCATGTTATAATTGAGCACAAACACACATTGCACTTTATTCTGTCTTTTATTGCACAAGTGTTTATTGTAACATGTTTCTGAACTCTCAATTAAAATATATAATAAAAAATATATATATATATTTGAGCTGCATGCAAACTGCAAGGTATAAATTAGAGAAATATGTTTTTTCCCCAGTCTTTGATTATCCTAATGTTGCATAAAAAGGGTTAATTTGGGTAGAAATAAATTTGGATTATTAAAGAGAACCACCAACCATGGTATTACGTTTTAAATTCTGAATTTGTGCTTCTTGAGACCAATCACTATTAAACTAGGCTGCCTACTAGTATGGGTGTCATGTGACTCCTACACCTTGTACTCCTTTTGTCTTATGAACCAAAGAAAAAAACAGCAGCACACCCATTAATACGTATAATTATCCAAATACAGTATTGAATAAATAGTGAACAAGGTCTGGTTCCAAATGTAATCCTTGGCAGGAGTTCACATGAACAGTCTAATGAGACCATAGGTGTACAGAACATGGAAGCAGTCCAAAGATGCCATCTGTTGATTTTCATGAACTCTTAATTGGATTTTTTTCAAAAAATTCCCTGCACACGATTTAGCCAACACGTGTTTTGTCGACTCTTAGACTTTTTCAAGGCTGGAAAAAGTAAACATATATTCAGCGATGTTTAAAGATACAAAAGGCTGCCAGAACAAGGGGCTAATCATCGGAGGCTGCTGAGGGAGCGCGCTGCAGGGACTCGAAAGACCAGGAGTCCCTGCGCTGCACAGGCGTGCACGGCCGCGCCCCCAGAGAGACACGCCCACCGCGTCTGCAACGCCCCCCACTTAACAACACGCAGGTCGCTCAGCGGGACGCGAGGGGGATGCCGAGCGAAGCCCGAGCAAAGGGCGGGCAGTCTGTGGCAGTCAGGGGCTGATAGAGGCTGGGCTGGGCAATCTCTCTTTCATTTACCACTCTGTGGGCAAGTACTAGCAGTTCCTTTGGGGATTCAGAGGTGGACATGTCTTCTCGTTCTGGGAAAGCCTTGAGGGGTGGGGGAGAGGGTACTGTAGGGAGCTCCATGACAGGCACGATGGATAAATTCATTACAAGAGTAGCTGCGGTCATTGAAAAGGAGATTGTGATGACGGAACGCCGTCTCTCACAAGACTCTTTTCCGGCTAGACGCTCCTCGCTAGGGGCAGTGGCTCATGCCCTGTCTCCAACTACTTCCCATCCTGCCTCCCCTCTTCCTGAGATTTTGTCCGAACAGCCACGGATTGATGCAATAGGGGCAAGTATCGACAGGCTGGAAAGCTTGGTTGCACAATTCTTGCCCCTTAGCTCCAGTCCTGTGGTTACAGGCTCCCGTCCCACTACACCCCCAAGCAGCCAGGAGCATCAACCGCCCCCTCAGGACCCTTCCCTGACTCGTAACCCGTCGTGGTTGGCACGTGCCTCCCTGGTTCGTGCTAAAAGGAAAAGGGTTACCAGTACACAGAAGGGTAGCCTCATTTTGCTTCATAAGCGTCTGAGGAAGTATGCCCCAAGATGCCCTGCCCTACCTAACACCCGTAGGCCCGCTACACCAACCACCGATTCAATTAGAGGAAATAATCCCATGGTAACGGCAACTGTTGTTGAAACCGTACAGGCAAAGCCCACCACTCCTGCACCACCAATAATTTCGCCCAAGCTCATTGAGGATATGGTCAGGTCCCTACTGGTCCCACTCAAGTCAAGAGCCTGGGGGATAAGCTTGACAGCTTTGAACAGTCTACCTGGGACAACTTCTTTCCCCTGAAATCTCTTATAAAATTACAATTTAAATCTAGGGAGGATAATGTGGGTGGGAGTGTCGGGAAGGGGGATTTAAGGGGTCCAATTCAAGTAACACCACCTCCCGCGTCAGTATCGGACATAGCAGCAGGGAAGGAGTCGGCTAATGTTTCCGAGACCCCTGCTACTATTAAACCGAGAACTACAATTCACACTGCCCAGGTTCATGCCAGCATCACCCCGATAGCAAAGAATGCAAAACCCAAGCCTGACCAAAAGAAGTCGCAAGTGGGAGGGGCCCCTGCTAAGCCTAAAAGGTTGGCTCACCAAACTGGCGACGCTAGGGTAGCTACCCCAGTCTTAAAGGCCAATGCAGCAATGAGCCATCTTGAATCCCATCCTCCTGTAGCCGTACCACAGAAGCGGGTTAGAAAATGTCCACCAGTAAATCTCCCTCCAGAGTGCCATCCATATGTTGCAGTACTTACTAATGTCCCCGTACTGAAGGATGCTCAGCCAGGGAACCACCAGGCACTGAAGTACAAAACCATCCACTGGCTAAAAGCCAATAGACCCCTTCCTATGGGCGTGGACGGGTTGATTCTTGGAGTGTGTAGGGTTGAATGGATTGGACAGGGAAAGAAACTGTTTGAGGGCGATTGTGTGGTAGTCAACTTCCAAGATGCGAGAGCTGCTCACGCAATATGCAATCCCGAGCAGGTCACGGGAGGACCCAGTATCAATGCAGTTGACTTAACATACTTTTACCCATGACCACCTATGAAATGTCCTGGCCAACTCCAGACTGCAGGAGCTCCTTACCCATCCCCAAAATTGACGGATTTACCTACTGTAATTGGGAAGCAGGTAGCCACAATGGCTAGTCGAGAATCAGGTGAGGGGAGGGACCCAAATGAAGCTGACATTGACCACACTATTTCAACAGAGGTGGGTTTGGGTGGTGCTGTCACACCCAGTAGCGCTGCAGCTGTGACTGACCCATTTTTCAGGGTTTTCAGCTGGAACGTAGCTGGACTAGACAGAAAGTTGGCTTTGCCTGACTGGAACGCTCTGGTGGAGGACTACTCCATTTGCGTGTTCCAGGAGACATGGAGTAGGGAGCCCCTACATAAGGCGGGCTACTCTTCTCATTATACACCTGCTGTCTACCCAGAATCAGGCAGGGGACGTCCCTCAGGAGGGCTCCTTATCTGGTTATCTTCCTCTCTTAATTGTAGGGTGGAGGAGCACCGAACAAACAGTCCGGACCTTCTTAATATTACTCTAAAAAACTCCAGGGGTTGAGTCATCCTTAACATCTTCAATATTTATGCACGGGGCACAAAGGGAGGCAAACAATCACCCTGCTAGAAGGTTTGCTTAGATCCTCCGCCTATAGGTCATGTACCCTGGTCGCGGGTGACTTCAACTGCACATTTGAGCCACTCGGATCTGAAGTCACTCAAGACCAGGAGGAAGAAGATTATAGGAAGGGAATACCGGTTCTAGAGCTTAGCCCCATTAAGAGATGGACGGAAGTGGCACTTCAGATTAACTCCCTTACTATGGAGATTGATCTGAGGGCCCTTAACGGAAGGACTAGATCGGACAAAGCGGGAGCCCATACGTATAACAGGCCCAACCATACGTCAAGAATCGCCTACATTCTGCTTGACGTCCACCTATGGAGCTTGATGGAAGAGATGGAGATTATATCCTCCGTTGAGAGCGACCACAACTTGCTCTCTCTCGCCTTGTCTCCTGGGCGGTTTGAGGGCATAGGGGGCTTGTCCGTTTGTGCTACCGTTTCCGGTGAATCAGTTGTCTCGAACTGTGGCAGGCGGCTGAAGTGGGCTAAGCTCACGCTCTTGGCCGAGAAGATGTCCATCATCTCGCAGCTCCTAGCCACAGCCTCAGACAACTTGGATTCCCTTGAGGGAGGGCCGGTGGAATTGTTCGACCGGTTCTGCAACCTAACTCGGGCCATAAGCAACTTGTTTATTGTCCCACCCAGTCGCAACGGGAGGAAGATAGGTCCACGGAAAAGACAAGAATGGTTTAACTATAAGTGTAGGGCAGCCAAGACACTGCTTGTTGAAGCAGTGAAATCAAAGTCCCAAACTAGGACCAGGGAGGCCAGAAGGCTCTATTCACAATGTTTGAAACTCGCCAAAAAGGAATGGGAGGACAACTTTTGGCAGGATCTTCTGACGGCTAGTCGAGGGAGAGACGCCAAGGGCTTTTGGAACATGGTGGGCAGTAGGAATCTCCCTGATGACACCTTGAGGACCTGTACGATTCCGGCACAATCATGGTTTAACCACTTTAAGGCCCCATATACAGCTGTAGAAGGCCCTCTTGATGACCCATTCTCCCTTCCTCCATTCGTACTGGACAGAGCCACTGACCCCTTCACTGCACGGGAGGTTTCGAACTTGATTAAAACCTTGATACCCCTGAAAGCAGCGGGTCCTGATGGGTTGCCAGGGGATCTTCTCCGAGCCTATCCGGGCGAATGGGGTATTTTGATTTCTGTTCTCTTGAACTCCATCCAAGAGGGAGGTGCTGTCCCTGAGTTGTGGAAAGGGGCAGAGGTAGTCCCAATTTTCAAAAAGGGTTGTCGGGACCAACCAGGGAACTACAGGCCAATAAGCCTCATCGACTCAACCCAGAAGGTGGCGGGAAAAGCGATTTTTGGGGAGGATTCTCCACAGGGTGGATGAAAACCACATATTGTCGGATTTGCAGGCAGGCTTTCGTTCCGTACAGGAACTATTGAGCAAGTGTTTAGGCTACTGCTTCTACACTGGAAGGTGGTGGAACTGGGCAAAGGCAGTCTATACCTGGCCTTTATAGATCTAAAGACTGCCTTTGACCTGGTTCCTAGGGAGGAACTCTGGAGGGTTTTACAGGGTCTTGGGCTGCCCCCTTATATTCTACTGCTTCCCATCGAACTACATAAAGACAACTATGCCCAGGTGCGATGGGGACAGAACGGGGAAAAGACCGACAGGATCCCAGTAAAAAGGGGCGTCCGACAGGGCTGCGTGCTAGCTCCCACACTATTTTCTTTGTACGGGAATGGTGTGGTTGAGCACCTGCTTGAAGAACCAGCAGACGCCCCCTCCCTGGGGGGCATGAGGATCCCAAACCTATTGTTCGCGGACGACACCCTCCTCATTTCTAAGACTCCCCAGGGCCTCCAGCTTTTGAACCGTTTTCAGGTCTTCTGCTCAAAAAGAGGGCTTGCCATCAATGTGGACAAAACCAAATACTTGACTATGCACCCTCCACGCAGGCTTGGTCGCCCTCCAGTATTGAATTCTGTTCCCCTGGAGCGAGTTTCAGAATTTGACTACCTAGGGATCCGCGAGAGTGATGTCATGAGCTGGTCACCCCACATTGACAAAATGACCCTTAGCCACAAAAGGGTGGGGGGTGCTCTGTTGAGAGAGTACCGTAACTCTTCGAAGCAATGTGTGGCTCCAGTAATCGACATCTACAAAGCTAGAGCTGTCACGGCATCTCTCTACCGGGCTGAGTTATGGGGCCTTGGTAATCTGGAAGCCCTATCCAAGGCCGAAAATTTTTGAAGGAACTTCTGGCCATTCCGCTGAGCACTCCAACCGTGCCGGTGCTTCTGGATGCGGGCTGCAAATCAATTAAGGACCAGGCTCGCCTTCGGCCCCTCCCACTATGGGCTCGTCTGTGGAGGGTCCCTGAACTGAAATCATATGCGGATGGGTTGTCAGAGGTGATGGGATTAGATGGCTGGCACAAGATCAAGTGGCTAAGGGACAATAAAAACCTCCTGGGAGACCGAGGGTTGGGGTCTTGTTGGACTACACGATCCGCCCTGCCGAAAGCGACTCTGAAAAAATGTATTGGGAGTGGATCTCTGCCCAGCTCATCAGCAACCCACGTCACTGCAATACCACCTCAGCCTACTTGAAAATAAAAGACGTTGCTTATGAGCCATATCTGGATCTAATCACAATTTCAGCTGACTGGGCACTTTACATTAAATTCAGAGTAGGCACCTTGCCACTAAGAGACCTGCTCTCACGATGGAACACGCCCGCGCAGTTGTCACCGCACTGCGCACTATGCACAACTAGACCTGAAACTGTGGCTCATTTCTTTTTCAAATGCCCTGATTACATCCGCCCAAGAAGACACTGGCTCAAAACTCTCTGTAGACAATTGGGAACTCGCCAGTATATGGTGGCCTTACGGATTTTACTAACCAATACATCCTCCCCCATAGTTTGTGGCGTATCCAAATTTCTCAAATGGGCATGGTTGATCCGCTCAAAAAGACTGTCTATATCAATTTAATTCTTATTTAATTAACTTATTGTTGTGCAGCTTATAGAACTTTTTTACCTGACTTTGTTTTTAACTTGTACAGTCTTTTTTGCTTCGATGTGCTATTTTTATATATAATTCTTGTAATGCTTTTATGATATTTGCATATCGAAATAAAGCTATCAACCAACCAACAAAAGTTAAAAAGAAGAACTATTACAAAAGGATAAAATCCTACTGGTCATTCAGTTTGTAAAACCTTTACAATGAATCTAATGTAACCATATACATTGATCAAATTTATTTTCCAAATATATAAAAACGGAGAAAAAAAGATTAAAAACAAACCAATTGTCACATCTGCAAGAAGAGGAACATCAAAAGAACCTTGATGCCCCAATAATTTAAACACCGAAGCAAAGAGAGGCAAGATGGCGGCCGCGTGATCTGAGCGGGCGTTACTCCCTGATCAGTGTTGCATTGTTTTTGGTCTCTATGTGAGAGGAGGAGCGGTGGAGACTATCGTAATGAGGGATTAAACTTAGAAACAACTGCAGATTAACTGTGGAATCGCTGGACTACATGCTTGGCGACTGGGAAAAGCAAAAAACCTGGCTGAGGTCTGTCCTGCTTGCAGTAACGGAGCTCCGCAGCCGTGCTTACCTGTGGACATGGTTGGCTTGGTCTGCAGGGAAGCCCGAGCAGGAGCAGGACGTGGATTCGGACGGCGGCACCCAAAACGCCATGCCGCCTCGTAAGAACGGGAATCTACCCGCGCTGAACGTGAAAGCTGCTGGGACAACACCGGCTACAGTCGCGGCTGGGGCTAAGAAGATGCTGGCTACTGAGGAGAAGTCTGAGAAACTTGGGAAAATAGATAAAATGGCTGATAAGCCCGGAACCAAAGGAACATCGGTGAATTCAAAGAAAGGGAGTTTACTTAAAGTAAAAGGTGCCGAGAAAACGCAGTCCCCTGTTTGATAAATGAAGAGGCAGTGAGCAGAAGTGAGGGTCAGTTGAGGAGCGCCGCACAATCCCTGGATGGTTTTGGGCGTGGAAAGACACTCACCGTTGCGGGGATGTTCTCCGGTAAACCTACAGTTACAAAAGTGGTGGCAAAACCCCCTCTTAGTACAATGAATGTTGTCAGTACTATTGACGCTATCAGCGTGTCTGAGCAAGATAATGATGAGGGCTAAATTGCCAATTTGGTAGTTAATAAACATGCAACTGGTGGCCCTGACAAAATTGTAACCATCTCAGCTCCTGGGGCTTCTTCTGTAGTACACACTGCCAAAGGAGGGGCTGAAGGGGACTCGGAGAGACAAGTATGTGGTGCGGATACCGGAACTGATATTACTTCTGTTTTCCAAACTCCGGTAGGAGGCAGGCCAGATTTGGGATCTGGTACTGGCAGTATACCAGATTTACAAGATGGAGACAGTTTTTTTTCCCTGGCTGAAGAATCAGACATAGACTGTATCACTGACCCAGAAAATTCGGAGGATACCTCGGGCGAAGGCAGTGGGAGCCCACCAACCACTGCGGATACTTTAAGAAGGGCTACACCTCGGCATAGTAAAGCTAGGAGAATACCTTCTTCCAGCCCACGACGATGGGAGAGTAGTTGCTCTGAGATCAGTGATAATCTACAGTGGGACTATTCCATAGCCACAATTAGTCTAGCTGGCACAGGAGGGCCCAGCGGTCAGGAAGATGACCTGGGGGGGCCCGGGGGTAAAACTAACTTACCTCCATCAAATACCCTGATTTATGCTATACTCAAATCTACACAGAGCGAAGCACGACAGGAGCATAAAGGAGCACAGCTAGCAACAAAGAAAATACAAGGGTCTATTCGTAAAAATACTAAAGTCTGTGCACAGGTCATAGCCAGGACAGCCACCTTGGAGGAACGAATTGTTGGATGGAAGCTGGTCTAGGAAATGTAGAATCTAAGACTACAGCTAATGATGAAAGGTTCACCGATATATTGTGGAAATTGGAGGACTCCGAAAACCTGCTCCGAAGGAACAATTTACGCCTGCTAGGGATTGAGGAAAAAGCTGAGGTGGATGATATCAGAGGGTTCGTGCTGAGGCTATTCAAGTCAGCTTTTCTGGACCTCGCTCATTGGTGTTGGGAAAACCGAGATCCAGAGAGTTCATCGATTCCCTCTAATGATGAAAAAAAATTCAGGTCCCGAAGTTAAACCCCGTGCTATTTTAATTTTTTGGGGTAATTTTCTGTTGAGACAAGCTATTTTTGAAAAAGCAAGACCAGACGCTGGGAAATCTGCTGAAGGCCAAACTTTCTTTGTGTGGCCCGATTTCTGCCACACAACAGTAGAAAGGAGGTAGCGGCTCCACCAGCTGATCACCACTTTCCAAAAAAAAGGATGTGAGGTGTATTTGATGAACCCAGCAAGGCTGAAGGTGATACATCAAGGGAAGATTCAGGTATTTTCTTCGGAAGTCCAAGCTGAAAGTTATTTAAAGGAATTAACTGATCGTTAATGGACTGTACCCTGGCCTGAAGTTTATATAGCTTGCTCTGATTACTTCTTCTTTTTCGATTTGTGTTGGTTGTCAAAGTTTGTCTGTTTAGAACCTATAAGTCCCTCAGTTTTTCTTTTCTGGTTTCACTGTGAGGGTAAGAAGAGGAGCTGGGATTTAGGTGGCTTGTGGGCGAAGGGGCTACTCTAGGTATTGTCTTAAGATTTTTCTTAGTTTTTTCCTCTCCTCTCTCTCTTCTGGTGTCCTGATGGTCAGGGGGTGGCCAGGTGGCGCTCAGGAATGCGGGAGGCATCGCAAGGGTCTGAGGACCTTTTTTGCCTTTATGGTGGGTAAGGGGAGTTGGGCTGGGTGGGGGTGCTTGGTGGGGGATCCGTTGCAGGGCAGGGGGAGGTTTGAGGCAACACTGGGGCTTGTTTTTGGGAAGAGGATAGTTCTGATGAGGAGGGTGCTTTCTTTTCCTTTGGTTCCCTATGGAACGACCACTCATTTGGGATGGCTAATATCAGGATAGCATCCATTAATATCTGTGGGTTGAATGACCCAGTTAAACAGCGCAGGTTTTGAGAAGATATCCGATTCTTGCGGGTAGATATTATCTGCCTTCAAGAGACGCACATTGAAGCTAGCCGTCATAAACTCCTTGAGTTTGAGGATTTTCATCTGGTCTCCTGGACTAAACTGGAGGCAAAGACTAAAGGGGTAGCTATTCTCGTTCGTCGGGGTTTGGTGAATATAATTTGTTCTTCTGCAGATGAGTATGGTCGGTGGGTTATTATTCATGGCAATTTTCAAAATAAAGCTTTCACACTTTGTTCAGTTTATGGTCTGGTATTGGATGATCCTGAACTTTATAATTGGCCTAATCTTGAGCTGGTCGGTTGGCCTGCTCCTTTTATATTATGTGGCGATTTTAATATTAACATAGGGTGTGAGCTCGCCAATTGCCCAGACGTAGGGTACCTTGGCCGGAAACCTAAAGTCTACAGGTCCCTGACGCAAATGCAAGATTTACATGGCTTGATCGATACATGGGCTTTTTTTAGGAGAAACAACCCTGGGTTTACTTTTTTTTCAACACCACACAAAACTCACTCTATGCTAGATTATTTTTTTATTTCTCCAAGTTTGACACAAGGTCCTAATCTAACCAGATATCCAAGAGTAATGTCGGACCATAATCCGCTAGTACTTGAGGTCAATATACAGTCCAGGGTAAAAAAAACAGATGTATGGACCTTCAGTCGGGGCTTGCTAAGAGACAGTGCCTATATTGAATGTATGGCTATATGGATCACTAGATTTTTCAATGAAAATAAAGGCAGCACCAATATACAGAACGGATGGGATACACTCAAAACTGGAATAAGGGGGGAGACCACTCAATATGGATGGGAGAGCAAGAAAAGGGAAAAAGCGAAGCTACAGGAGCTATATAGAAAGCTCGAAAAGGCTGAGATTAATCTTGCCAGAGTTCTGTCGGGTGGCGGGGAAGGTGATTCTGCACAAGCACAGATAATAATCGCTAAATCAGCTATAATTGAAATCTCACAGGCCAAAGCTGCAAGTACATTTTTAGCCTGGCGCTCTAAACTTTAGGAGAATAATGAAAGAGCTGGACAAATGCTAGCTGTCAGAACTAGGGAAAAAGAGTCTGCCACTCATATTGAAAATATTATGGATCCGGGGGTTGGGTTAGTCATGGAGGAAGGGGCTATTGCTTTAGCTTTGCAGAAATGTTATCAAAAATTATACGATGAAGATATTAGAGATAATCATGGGGTTCAGGCAGAAATTCAAGAATATCTCAATGGAATCGAGGTAGGGGAATTATCATTCGAAGAGTCGGGTATGCTTGACACTGAAATTAAAATTGATGAGCTATGGTTAGCTATATATTCTCTCCCAAGTGGCAAGGCTGTAGGGCCAGATTATCTACCAGGAGAATTTTATAAGATCTTTTGACCCCAACTCACCCCTATTACGCTTGAGATGTTTCGACTGGTTCAAAATGGTGATAGACCTCCTGAATCCTGGCGGAGAGCTAGGATTGTTACATTTTTAAAGAAAGGCAAGATTCCGTCTGACACTGGGTCCTATCGACCAATTACTTTAATCAAAAGAGACATAAAAATCTATTAAAAAATGTTTGCAAATCGGCTGGCAGGGGTGATTAAAAGCTGGTCTCCCTGCAACAACATGGCTTTGTACCAGGCCGAGAAACTATCGAACATATACGCCATACAATCGCTCTGTTCGATTATACTAAGGTTACAGGAGACCCTATAGCTTTCATTCTGCTGTATGCGAAAAAAGCTTTCGATAGGGTCTCATGGCCTTTTTTATGGGCCACATTGAAGCATTATGGTCTTGGGGAGAAATACATTTGAGCTATACAGAGTATGTATATTCAACCAACAGCTAAAGTTTCAGTGATGGGGATCCAGTCAGCAACAATAAATATACTCAGAGGAACTCGGCAGGGGTGTCCCTGCTCCCCTTTATTGTTTGTGATTTACATTGATCCTTTAATTAAGAAAATTTTTAATGATGTATTAATCTGTTCGGTACAGGCTAAGGGCGGGGACACCAAAATTCTAGGCTATGCCGATGATCTCACCATCCTGACTGATTTCCCGCAGGTAGCATTGCAAGAAATTCAAATTTTAACATCGCAGTTTGGTGTGATATCTGGTTACCATCTTAATGAAGCAAAAACGCAAATAATTTGTAACGATAAAATCAACTTGGCGGACCCTCGTATAGTTAGTAAGTCTAAATATTTGGGGATAGAGATCAGTTCAAAACCAGACAAGATAGTAGAGATTAACCTGAATCCCTTAATACGCAAACTAGAAGTTGATGCTCACCAAATTAATAACTTACAGTTTACTTTGATGGGTAGATGTAACGTTATAAAAATGATCTTTCTCCTCAAGATTTTATATTGTCTTAGAGCTATCCCTTTGCTGATAGATCAAATCTGGTTTAAAAAATTAGACCGGATTATTTCATGGTTTTTATGGGCTGGTAAACGACCAAGAAGGGCTCTGAAATATATGACTCTGCCCAGAGAGAGGGGGGGTTTGACAGTACCTAACCTTCAAGTATATTATTGGTCCATAACACTGAGACATATAGCTGATTTATTGGATATAGGTGTGATGGATCGTTCATAAACTTCAATATATCATTTAATTTTTGGGATAGAGGCTCTAGGACGTTTGTTTAGACATATTGATTTCGCATATTTTAAACGGGTTAGGTTTAAGGTCCTGCTCTGTGCCTTTAAAGTCTGGACGACGGTTCGGAAAATGTTTGATATTGGTAGATTCCATATATATTCTTCTTTTGCAAGGAATACTCTCTTCCCATAAATCTTTCTGGATGCTTATTTTAAAGGGTGGTCAGCTCAAGGGGTTAGTGTCATAGGTGATATTCTTTCTGATTCTGGGCTTATGACCTTTGAAACCATAAAGCACAAATTTGGGATAGGGAATAAACAATTTTTAAAATGTTTACAGATTAGAGATTTTGTTTGCAAGAAAACTGTTACCTGGGCCTGCATCCCTTTAGTGGAACTGATTAAAGGGAATCAATCGACCATATCCTCCATATATAAATTACTAAATGCTAAGAGAACTGATGATTTAATTAAACACTTTACTCGGTGGCACGCTGGGGTACAAGCGGGTCAAGGTGTCTGTGAGGATTCACATGTGTATAGCCAATCTGCCACTATTTCTGCTAACCTCCAGGTGCAATGTTTCAAGACTTGGCTTAGTTTGTATATAACCCCTTCTCGGATTTATAAATGGGGAGGGACTGAGGGGATAAATTGTTCTAGATGTGGGGAACTTGTGGCTGACAGTATCCATATGTTTGCCACTTGCCCCTCTCTGGTTCAATTGTTACATAAAATAGAACAGCGCCTGGGTACAAGTTTTGTGCTATACTGTATTACTGACACCCCAGGTTATTATGCTCGGTGTTGCTGATCAAAATATGGCCGAACCTGAGTGGAAGTTGCTTTTTGTTGCAATGGCTGTTTTAAGATTATGTTTAGCTACAGTCTGGCTGGATGCAGTCCCCCCGACTTTACACGTATGGTTTAGTAAATTTTTAAGTGTTTATAAATGGGAAACATCTGTATTTAAGAGGAGAGGATATAGGGCTCGGAGGGAGGATGAACAGAATTGGGGACCCTTAACTAATTGTCTGAATTCAGAGCATTGATGGTTCTTTTTTCCCTGATAGACTGAATTTGTATTTATATTTTTGTATTTTATTTGAACTGATGGATTTTGTTGATAAATGTCCTCTTTGCCGTGTAAGGATCCTTGTGGGGTGGGTGGGGATCTGGGTGGGGTATAAGTTTGGAAAATGGGACCTATGGCATGGTTGAATCTTAAGTTTATTATTTTTGCTTTTGTATGACTTCTGTACATGTCATATCTCCTAATTTTCTTTTTTAAATAAACACCGAAGTGAAACAACCCATGATTCAGTGTGAATATGAAAAGTGAAAATACACAGAATTCAAGTGTCAAGAAAGATACCAAGTGAACAAATTCAAAATACAACCAAAATATTTATAGGAACCCACCAATATGGAAATATAAACTTGATGTAATCTGGTATGGATACTTTGAAGGCCAACTTATAATGATTCGTCCCAAGCAGAATAATAGAGTCTAGACATAAATTTAGACCGGGCAGTCTAACCAAAAAGAACATTTTATAAAATTAAAAACTGGTTAGTTACTATGCAATCCTGCACTTTTCACAAAAAAACAGATCACAAGAATTGGGCTGGCATAGTTAAAAGATGGCATATTCTATAAGGCATGAATACAGAAGCCAGAAACTGGTCCTACCATTGGTTTAGGGGGCCAGGATCAAAATTGAAAGCGAAAATATATTACATGTGTCGATGGCACTACTACAGATCAACAAGTGTACGTCCGCATGATAGTGCTGGTATGTTATTATAGAAACTGAGCTGAGAGGTAAACGGTAAAAAATCAGTAAAATATTCCTGATACCCCCACAGACACAAATGTCAAATTGGATAACTTAAAGATGGAAATTATTTGGCAATTGGCACAAATATGTATTGCAACAAAGTATGCTGAATCACTGGTGTAATAGCACCAATGCGTATGCGTCAAGAGAACGCAAAATAGCATCATTCTTATCAGCAGGTAAAGAATGTACTACACACGTGCCCCCAATACTTGTCAAAAACTCACTGGTCTCACTCTGTGGAACAGCACGAGTGACAATAGTAAGTGTAGACTTCCCTGTTGGAACGTCTGACCTGCTGAAATTAAGATCTAAAAACACAGAGACAAATATGTGCTTGCAAAGCTTAGCTAAAACACCAGACAAATAATCCTGTTCTACAGCCTTAACAAGTCACCCTTTATAGATATCTTATTGGGCCAACCCACATCCGGTATGTTATGGTTTTTCAGCAGTCTTTGATTATCTTAATGTTGCAGAAAAAGGGTTCATTTGGGTAGAATTCAATTCTGATTATTAATGAGAACCACCAACCATGGTATTACGTTTTAAATTTTGAGTTTGTGTTTCTTGAGACCAATCACTACTGAACTATGCTGCCTGCTAGTATGGTTGTCATGTGACTCCTACACCTTGTAGTCCTTTTGTCTTATCTAACATTTCCTATGCAGTGATTTACACATGTTTGATTGATTGTATCTGTGTAATACGTGTGATGTAAAGTGCTCTGACATCCTACACTGGTATTAGTAGTGCTGTAAATTTTTTGATACTTTATTATTTTGACATTTGTATACATGCTAACAGTCTCTGCAAAGATTTTTCCTTATTAGTACCAGTGGAACATACAACTGCCGCAGTGAGAAAGGTGACCAATCCACCTTTGCAATGGCTCTCCACTTCACAGCAGCACAAGCCACATTTTTAGGAACTTTTGATCTGCAAACTAGGATAATTTGCCATTCATGTTTTAACTGCTCTTGTGGAAAAGGGGTGGAGATAGGTTTTCGGGAATAGAGAGGCAAGATGGCGTCTGACGGTCAGACGCGAGTGTGAGAGCTCCAACAATGGTGAGGAGACCGAGCTGGATTTGGCTATGAGAAACTCCGTTTTATCGTCAAGAAAACAGTGATTGCAAACGGTGATTGCAGCGGCGGCGGCGTTTTAGAAAAGTTTCTTAAAACGGATTCCAAAACTCACCGTCTCACGCTGACGATACCGGGCCAGAGCTCAGGCTGAGTTGGAGCTCGAGCCGAGGCATAGGAGGAGCCACGCCGACCCAGGTGTGGACTGGGCTGAATCGACGTTGCAGGCGGAGACGGAGGCAGCGGGGCTGTGGGGACATGGAGATTCAGTCACACGGCACACGGAGCTGCAGAGCGGCGGAGTACTGCGGGAAAGCTGCGATGCAATAACGGAGCAAAGGCTCGAACAGTGGTTCAAGCGAGGATTCAAATGGCCCATTGAATATTGCTGAGCCGAACGCGTGCAGTTTTTTGTGCTTTGGTGTTTGGTCGAGTTTACACGATACATAGCCCTCTCCTTGTGGATTCATGACTTCGTGTCTAATGAAGGGGGACTGGTGTTGAACTTTGCTGACGTGCAGCTGCATATACAGCGTCAGAGACATTTATCAGGTATTTTGGTGCATTACCTATATTTTCATCACTTTTTTTTTCAAACTAATTAGATATCTAGACTGCCTTTAAGAAGAAATAAATAGACTCTTCATTATGCCACCTAAAACTGCACGTGGTGGGAAAACCAGATCGACTGGGGAGATGCAGATTGGCACACGCGCAGCCCTAGCAGCTAAAAGCAAGCAGGATCTCAGTAATGTTATTGAGACTGATGGAGTCCAGGCTGGAACTCCAAAGATTACACAAATGTTCCAACTCAAGGGAAAAATGGTGACATCAAAAATAGCGAATGTAGCATCGGCCTCTGCAAGTCCTGGTGTTGAGTCAGCAGTCCCCCTTGAGAGTGACATTCTTGCTAATTCAGAGACAAAAATGACCACATGCGATACAGAGATTAAGGTTAAACCCCAAAAGGAGAACACCGAGGCTATAGAACTTAAAGGGGATATTGAAAATATGGAGAACATTGACAATGTGGTAGATACTACCCTGACTGAGGCATTATCAGAATTGGAAGTCTCCCCCAAGCCCATACAAGCTGCTTCCAACCATACTAGCACTCTAATATCTACCCCTACACTGACCTCTATCACAGTAAATAAAGTTGATTCCGGAGAGGGGACCTTATTGGTAGCAAGGATAGTGAATATTATTCACTTTCTGAACATTCAGAGCACTCCTATGCCTCAGAGGAGATAGAGGAAGAGGTTGAGGAGGAGGAAGATGAAGATGAGGGCAACCTGGAGGATGATGGAGAAAACACTGGGAGATTATCTCTCGATCTTACTGCCGTCGAGCAAGGGAATTTAAATTGGGCAGACCTGACTGCTGGCAATAAGGTTTGTGATAATGGTGGCCATTCTGGGTCTACTGAAATTCCTGAATGGGCATTAATCGAGAATAATCCCAATTCCAATGCTGATCAATCAGATGGAGCAGTATATAATATGGGCTCAACGGCACAGGAGGCATTGGATGTAGTACTGAAGGCAATTTCTGATCAACGTGTAGAGGCCAAAGCGGATCATCAAAAAACTCATAATGCCTGTAAAAAGCTACAGAATACTGTTCGCCGTTTAGCAAAAACCTGCAATGACTTTACGGATAGAATGATTGAAGCAGAAGGACGCATTTCTGCACTTGAAGCTCAAATGACCCAAACCCAAAGCGAGATTAAGGAAATCAAGGCGCAAAAGTTTGATGTAAACGCAAAGCTGATTGACCTAGAAAATAGGCTACGGCGTAATAATTTACGCATTTTGGGTGTGCCCGAGGGCCGCGAAGGCCAAGATGTGCGTCAGTTTGTTATAGACTTACTTAATGATGCATTTCCTGAGGTCAAGGAATGGCAATGGGCGCAAGAAATTCAACGGGCTCATCGTTTTCCATTTCGGTCACAACCAGCACGAGCAAACCAAGGCGCTCGATATCCACGGGCTATTTTGATTTCCTTAAATCATTTTTTGGCTAGACAGCTACTTTATGATCTTGCATGACCAGACAAAAAGAGATCAGGTCTTGGGGTGGAATTTTTTGTCCGCCCTGATTATTGCCACGCTACAGTTGAGAACCGGTGGCGACTTCGCCAATTAATTCCTGCATTTCAAGCAAAAGAGGTGCAAGTGTTCCTTCTGCAACCTGCTACTTTGAAAACGATTTATAAAGGGCAAAATAGATTTTTCACAACGGAAGTCTCAGCCAAAGAATATTTGAACTCATTACCCTGAGATGACATAGACTTGACTACCATGTGACTATTTTTTTTTTCTATACTTTGGAATCTCAGGGTTCTTTGTTTCTAGTTTCGATAACGATCTCCAAAGCCACTGGAGGTACTCTCACACACATCAAGGGGCAATAGGCCCTACTGCCTCATTGTTGGGGGAGGGGGCGCTCTGGGGGTTGATGGGTGGGGGGGGTTCACGGTGGTGGGGGGTAAATAAGGAGAGGATTTCAGTTCAAGACCGACAAGACATGAGAGATAATGAGGTGAAATGCTCTGGATTTAGGAGATGGCTGTTATTCATTATTTTAAGTAAAAAAAATGGCTGGTACTAATTTTCGAATATGTTCCTTTAACGTTTGTGGGTTGAATAATGTGGTAAAACGTAGGAAAGTGATGCATGAAATACGTTTGATACAACCAGACATTATCTGTCTCCAAGAGACACACATATCATGGGGAAACCGTAAAGTACTGAACAAATTAGGGTACACTGTTCTAGTTGTATCACAACAGTCTACTATGAACCGGGGTGTTGCTATTCTGGGGCGCCAATCAGGTACTGTATCTACAAGAGTTAAAGCTGATAATATGGGCCGCTGGGCAATTTGTGAATGTCTGATAGGGAATACCCCTGTGACTATATGTAATGTATATGGCTCAAATAGTGACGACCCTGCTATACTTGAATTTCTGAATGTTGAATTAGCACTCTGGGGCACCCCCGCGTTGGTAATGGGAGATTTCAACATCCATGGGGATATAAATACTTGGGACCCAACCTTTAAAGATTATAGGGGTAGAAAACCAAAGGTATTTAGGGGGTTGAGACAATTATTGCTCCAACATGGCTTGGTAGACTGCTGGCCACTCTCAAATCCACTAAACCCTGGCTATACCTTCTTTTCTTCCCCCCATAAAAAAATTGTTTGTCTCGATTATATTTTTTCAACTCGAGACTTGTTAGTAGGTGCTCGGATGTCCTTAATGCCACGTATCACATCAGACCACGCACCCGTAGTGTTGGATATGACAATATTTAGCCTACCTCGCATGCAAAGACTCTTTACATTTAATAAAAAACTTTTGGTAGATACGCTGTATGTCTCTCAAATGCTAGCATGGTCCCAACAGTTTTTCGATATCAATAGAGGATCCTCAACAAGTGCAATGGTATGGGATTGTTTCAAAGCGGGGCTGCGTGGTGAGACATGCAGCTATGGCTGGGCAATGCAACGTAAGGAAAAGGAAGCAATGAAACAGCTATTGCAAGATCTGGCCAATGCAGAATGTGAGTTGATAGGTGATATAAGGAGAGGACAGGACTGTTGTAATACTCAAGATAAAGTGGCAAAATGCAAGGCGAAAATTATAGGGGTCTGGAGTCAGAAAATTGCCGCTCAATATAAATTGTATAAGGCTGAAAGGTATGAGTACGGTGAGACGGTAGGGAGGTGTCTTGCTCAAAGAATGGGACAAAGACAGATGATGCAACATATATCCTCTAATGAAAATAGACAAGGTTTGAGGATAGAGACACCTGAAGGTATCATGAGAGTTTTCCAAGAATTCTATACCGAGCTCTACACTCAAGATAATGCCTCCCCAGAGTTAATAGAGCAGTTTGTCAACAGTTGTTATCCGGGACATGCGGTGGAGGATACACAAAGAGAGGAATTGGAAGCTCCAATCACGATGTTAGAACTTGAGACAGCTATTACAAGCTTAGCTTTGGGTAAAGTTTCGGGCCCTGATAAACTGCCATTAGAGTTATATCTTAAACTGTTTCCAATCATTAAAAAAGACATGCTGGAGACATTCATAGCTGCCCAGTCAGGACATCCACCGCCATCATGGGACGACGCCACTATAGCAGTTTTTAAGAAAAAAGATAAGCCTTCTTATCTGCCTGGCTCATATCGGCCTATATCGCTTATTAATGTTGATGTCAAAGTCTACTCTAAAATTCTTGCGAACCGGCTGATCTGTGTGGTCCCGGGATTGGTTTCTAATCAACAGCATGGATTCCTACCTGGGCGGGATACAACTAATCATGTTTCTCGAGTCATTGCAGCCCTGGACTACGCCGAGACGACGCATAAGAATATAGGTCTAGTATTCCTAGACGCAGAAAAGGCGTTCGATCGCGTCTCATGGCCGTATTTATGGGCTGTCATGACTAAACTCGGGTTTGGACCTCGCTATCTGCAGGCCATTCAGGTTATGTATAGGCATCCAAGGGCACAGATTTCTATGTCAGGACAGCTGTCAGGGTATGTAGATATTTGTCGTGGTACACGTCAGGGCTGTCCCTGCTCGCCACTCTTATTTGCTATTTACATCGACCCACTGCTACAGGCGTTAACTACATCATCACATATACCATCTATGATCCTTCCGGGGGGCAGCATGCGTGTGCTAGCATATGCAGACGACATTGCAGTTGTAACATCAGACCCGGACACTGCAGTCTCCGAGATTGAAGCTATAATTAAAGAGTTTGGTCGGGTAGCAGGATACAAACTCAATATTTCAAAAACACAAATTGTATGTACGTCAGGATTATGCCCTAATGATAATCCAGTGACCCCAGAAGCCAAGTACCTTGGTATTAAAATTAGACTATCCCTTCATGATCTGGTCATGGTCAACTGGACTGATCTTATACGCTCAATAAAACAACAACTAGAAAAAATTGAATGTTTACACCTATCGATGGTGGGACGACGCAATGTGCTTAAAATGTCCATACTTCCTAAAGTGCTGTATTTCTTTAGGTCAGTTCCACTTGAGGTACCACCCTTAGAAGTGCGGAAACTTCAAGCAACGATTGAAAGATTCATATGGGGATGGAAATCCCCACGTCGGGCATCTAAATTCATGACACTTCCTATGTTGAGGGGAGGCTGGGCCGTTCCAAACTTTATATTATATTATTTGTCTTGTTTGTTACAGAACATAAAGTTTGCTGTAAATGGAAATGACCCACCTCAATCTGAGGACCCTGATATTTTTTACTTATTACTTGGCCCACGAGCACGACAGATGCTTCTTCGTTTTTACGAACCTAGCTATTACAAGAGAACGAAATTTAAGTTGGTGTACACTGCTTTTAAGGGTTGGCGCATGATTAGCAAAATTATGCAGCTACGTCGCATTAACTACCACACTCCTTGCGATTCCCCGGCACTACTACCATCTATATTTTGGGACTATAGAATGCAAATCTGGGGGGAAAAAGGCTTAAAAACGGTTGGATCATTGTTTAAAGATGGTGTAGTGCTATCTTTTCAAGAGCTTAAAGACACCTATGCAATCCAACAGAATGATTTTTTTAAGTATTTACAGTTACGAGATTTTATTTTCAAACATATAAATTCAATATCTATCCTGCCTAACGGTCTATTGATAACACTTAATAGACCGACACGGATCGGTATTATATATAATTATTTACTCGAATTACATCAGGATGACCTTGCACTGCAGGAGTCCAAATGGTTGACGAGGCTTGCTACGAGTTCTGTACCCTTACAAGAGTCTATTAATATTGCGGCCGATATTATGCTATCGGCGAATTTACGTGCTCAGCACTACAAAACTTTATTTAATCTTTACCATACTCCTGCAAAAATGGCAAAGTGGGGCAACAGTTACAATGGGAAGTGTGTTAGATGCCAAACTAATATGGCTGACATTGTTCATATATTTGCTGATTGTAATGTGTTAAATTCATTCTTCACATGCATTGTACAATTTCTTTCAAGTATGCTAAAAGTTGATGTCATAATCTCCAAGGAAATGATTATCTTTGGTCTATCTAGTGACTTAGATGTGTTTGTATCGTATCGCAAGTATAGATACTTGCTATTTATGGTGACGGCAGTGGCTCGCCTCTGTATTGCCTCAATGTGGTTGAAACCGGAAGCTCCAGCTTATGAGATGTGGAGAGCGAAATTTTACAATGTGTTTTACCTGGAGTACAACCTATATTGCACTAAGTCAATTAAGAAAAAGCAAAGGGGGATTAAGGTTTGGCAGGCGATGATTGATCATATGGGGGTTGATGAGTGATGTTTGTATAAAGCTAGACCAAGGAAGGTCTTCACTGTAGCGTAACACTGTCTTATATTTGGTAATATTCATTTAATGCATTGTTTCTTATTTATCTATATAGGTTAAATGTTTTTTTTTTTTGGAAGTGTATAACATCATAGCTGTATTATGAATATGAAAAGATATCGGTTTTGAACTGAATCAATAAAAAAATTTAAAAAAAAAAAAAAGGAAAAGGGGTGGAGAAGTGCTGATGACAGAAAGTCCATGGCATGGGGACAAATGGCTTGCGATTCCACTTTTAAGGATATTTGGGACATTCTGTGATTGGAAACATATCCCACTTTGTGAATGTATTTTAATGTCAATAACTCACATTAACACTTAACCCCTTCGCTGCTCATGACGAGCTTAGCTCGTCATGCAGCACACTAGTCGTGTGCTTATGACGAGCTGAGCTCGTCATGAAACAATGGATATTCATATAAGCTCAGCACCGGAGGGGAAAAGCCATAGCAGCCAAGGTGTTAATTAAACATGTATATCCATTGGTTAAATTAAATTACGAAATAAGCTGTAACCGTTTAGTGAAATGGGAAACAAATACTAAAAATTGAGATGTTTTGCTCTTTCTGCCACACCTCTGACTCCGCCCACTAACCCAATCCACGGGTTATTCCTGCCCTCTGATTCTCCGCCCACAGTTCCCCTACTTTTTTCCCCCCACTTCGACCACTGACTAACACCCAAAAAAAAGACATGTGTAAGAAGTGGCGGACAGTAATGTATGGGGTGGCAGGGCGGGGGGTATTTTAAATTTAAAAATAAAACTTACCTGATCTGCCACATCATTCCATCACTGCATCTCTCCCACGTCGAGTGAGTCTCTTCTGGGGACTGGAAAGCACCCAAACTCTGCACAGCCTATCACAATGTTGCAATGCAGCTTTGTGATTGGTAAGCACCCAGCTTCCCTGAGCCAATCACAACGCTGCAATGTTAAGCGTTAAGATTGGTCTGAGTGCAGTGGTTCAGCACTCATTCAGGAAATGGGGTTCTCCATGTAGGCTGTAATGCAGCCTGCATGGAGAACATGCGAAGTGCGCATGAATGTTTGGCCATCCCGAGATGGGTGGTCAAACATTTGTGCGTACTTCACGGAGTGCAAAACCACTCCTCCTCCCTCACGTCAGGGGAGCCAAGCCCCGCCCCGGCCTAGCCTGACACTCCAAAAAAGAAAATGATAATAACTTCAGTTAATATCATTTTATTTTTTCGTTTACACTGCTCACTGAGCAGTGGGGTGATGCTCCTCCACCTTAGCAAGGGAGCAGCTACTGTTTGTAAGTGATTGTTTCAGTCAGTAGCTGCTCCTAGAGGGAGTGCTGCGGGCGGTGGGGCAGGGAGGAGCAGGGTGGGGGGGTAGCAAACTACAGAATACGGCTGAACAGAGGTAAGTAAACAAATAAATAAATAAATAAAATGTCATTGCGTGCACTGCATTGCCAAATGTATTTATTTACTACGTAGAATTAAATCCAGGGGAATACCCTGATGTGGTGGTAAAGGTGCTGTATTTGGGCCCTGAGCTAATAAAGTTCCACTGATTACTTCATTTACTTCAGCAATCTATGTTTGGCCTCGTTGTCACATGTTCTGATCCTCAAGGGCGTATTCAGACTTTCCATTTCTATTTCATAATCTGTATTTCGGCAATACATGCCCTAAAAGATATACATACAATCATAAAAACACATTTCTCATTTTAAAAGACATTGGATGAAGAAACAAATTCATACTGATACAAGTCTGTGTGGTAGATAATTCAAATCAGTCAATAACCTCTGCACATCAGCTGAAGAGTTTTTCTTTGTAAAATGCATGTGCATTAACCAAGTTATACAGTGTTCAGCACACCCCTGCGTTTATGCCATATCGCCGTGAGAAATTTTGCAACAGAAAAAACCACTATGGGTGACAAGTCGGTTTTAAGAATGCGATAGGCTTGCAAGCACTGTGTAATTCGCATGTTTTTGCATAAGGGCACCAACCAGTGCCTCCTCATTTTTCGAGAAGCAGGGCAAAAAAACATGATATGTGTTTCAGTTTCCAGGTCACAGCTGCAATTAGGACAATTTTTCATAGCCGCTGAAGACCAATGACATGTAAAAGCTCTGATTGGTAATGTACCATACCTCCGCTACAAGTACAACTTCCTAGTAAAAACAGGGAAAATATCATCCATTACAATTTCAAAATGATAAAAATCCTTTTGCTTTAAAAAAACAATCTCTTAGAGTGCCGCTGTGTACACTGCGTATATAGGCACTTAATTTGCTTTCATAAAAAAGTTTGGACGAGCTTTTTCTTGAGGTCCTAGGGCAGGAAATTTCAGGGCTGTACCACAATTGGGGAAGCCCTAGCTTGAAAAATTCCTTTTTAATATATACAAGCCACAGGATTTTCAACACATTAGGAAGCCTTAGGATTTCCAATAATTCCTGTCTATAGGGAGAGAGCTCCGGGGTGCTCCATAATCTCCGCCAAAACGCTAGAGGCTTCAGGCCCATGACCTCGTCTATTGGCCGAAGTCCCATGTCAAGTCTGATGGGTAACAGGGGAGTTCTAGTGGGCAGCGACACCAGTTGCCTGAGGAATTTATTTTCTGTGCCCACGATCTCAGGCCTACAGGCATACCCCCAGAGTTCACCCCCATAAGTAACAGCCCCTCTCACTTGTGTTTTGTAAATCTCCACAACTGGTCGGATAGGTTTTATTGTAGAGGTATTGGGTAGTTTTAAAATACCCCCTGTAAGTTGGGACTGCCTGAGTTGAGACTTAATTTGATGCGGGGCCCACGTCATGTTTTCATTAAGGGTTACCCCTAGATATTCAAAAGTCTGCACTCTTTCCAGTCTGGTTGTTCCAATTACGGGGTTGGGTCTCGTGTGTGCCGGGGGATTGAAAATCATGAATTTGGTTTTCAGGGCGTTGATTTCCAAACCCCTTTCCTCACAAAATCCCACAAAGCCATCCAAAACCTTCTGTATACCCATTGGGGATTTTAAGAGCAGCAGGGTGTCGTCTGCGAACATTATCACAGGCACCCTGTTGCCAGCTAGTTTGGGGCATCAATATATTGTATCCCATTTAAATGAGAAATTACCCTGTTGACATAAAGGCAAAACAGGGTAGGCGCCAAAACGCAACCCTGTCTCACCCCCCTGCCAACGGGGAATTTTGCTGATAGGAGGCCATTTCTTCCTCACCCGACCCGTGCAAAGTTGTCCCGATGGAAGCGTATTAAAATGTGCAAGATTTGGTGGGGAATGCCCAATTCAGTAAGTACAGCCATAACTTGCATCTTGGGACCAAGTCGAAGGCTGCTCGCAGGTCCACGAAGACCGTGTAAAGGCTTCCCCCTTCGATCTTGACAGACTTCCAGAACAAAATGTTCAGCTGGAGAATCTGGTCCATTGTAGATATATTATTTCTAAAGCCTGCCTGGTAGGGGCTCAGTATGGAGTTTTCCTCCATCCAGTCCTGGAGGAGGTCCAATATTAACCTGCCAAAGATCTTTTGCGGGACGTCGATCAAACTGATCGGCTTGTAGTTGACTAGGAGCAGAGGTGAACCCTTCTTAAAGATTGGGACAATCTCTGCACCCAGCCAAGTACCAGGTATTGGCATCCCTCTCAGGACTGTGTCATAAATAACTGAGAGGTATGGGGCCCATACTGCAGGTTGGTGTTTGAAATGATCACCCGGGAGCTTGCCCAGCCCCGGGGCTTTCACTGCTGCCAGTTTGTTAATTACATCAGTGACCTCCTTCACCGAGAAGTCAATAACGTCTAAGTGCCGTATTTGGTCTGGCAGCACCACCCCTGTATCTCCCTCCAGGTTAGTAGGTCCTGCTTCGTAGAGGGTTCGGAAGTGCTCTTCCCAAACACTTTCAGCTATATTTACCTCCACAGCAGCCGCTGGCTCTGCCGAGCCTGTATTTACAATAGACCAGAATTTACGTAGGTCTCTAGCTGCCAGCGCATTAGATAGGCCAGTCCAATTGTCATGGTCCCATTCCTCTCTTGCGTACTTCATTACGCGCTTGTAGTTAGCTTTCAGAGTCTGTACTACTAACTTAGAAGCCTTATATTTTATGGCAGAAACAAGTTCGGCCTTTGCTCTTCTGCAGAAGGACTTGTACCATGTGGCCCTGCTACCCTTTACTGGGCGTTTGACAATACGAGGATAGAACACATCTGAAAAGTATGTATTAGCTGATCGTGTAGGGTCCCCAATTCGTGGAGAGAGTCCGGAATGCGTTCATCAATAGTTGCAGCACTGGTCTCCTCTTAAATAGGGAAGACTAGAGCATAGAGCTCCGAGACTCGCTCTGGTCTTTCCTCTATTTTCTCCCACTTTATTCTTCTCCTGCCATTAGTGAGGATCATTCTCGGGTCCGGGGCGCCACTGACATCCAGAGTCTCCCTTGCGACACCAGCATTGTTAATTTTTAAGCTTAAGGCATTGTGGTCGCTGTCATTTCGTGGAATTACAAATAAGTCCCTTATTGTGGCCCAAAATCGGGTTTCCCCAAATATGTAATCCAGGCGAGACTCATTGCCCAATTTGTTAAAAGTGCATTTTGGGGGTATATCTGATTTGACGCGCCCATTGCACGCCCTAATGGAGTGCTTAAGAGTTGGTGACGTAATTTGGACCGTCAGTGAAGTCCATGGCCTAGGGAATGGAGCCTGCAGTAACGGTATTGCTCAACGTGCATCCTCCTCCAGAAGGCCACCATCTACCAGGCCTGCCAGTGGCTCGAAGTGGCAATTGAGGCCACCCCCAATCACAAGCTGGGCACTGCTAGGAATGGAGCTTATGAATGAAGACAGTTTCTCGACTGTTTTAGATTCCGCGGTGACACCCACTGGTCTGGAATATACGTTGACCAGTGCAAGCTTAGGGCCATTGGACCATTCCAAAATTAAGCACTGCACATCATCAGATAGTGTGTTCAGGGTGTTGGCCGTACAGCTTAGGTGTGAGCCCACTCAAGCTGTGAGGCCTCCCGATGGATGACCCTTTCCCCCCATCTCGCTGGTATGGAGAAGGAGGCATAGCCAGTGTGCGTCTTATCCTCTCTGGCCCATGTTTCTTGGAAAAGACACACATCATTTCCATCTATGAATGTTCCCCACTCTGGGCAATCGATCTTATTACAAACACCTGCCAGATTCCATGACAGTATAGTTGGAGGACCCTGATTAGCATAATTAGCGATACCCCTCCTACCCCCGTTGAAATCTCCAGTAGAAGATTTTGCGATCCCCTGTGCCACGTCAGGGGAAGGTGGACCTTCCGGGTAGGTACGCTGGCGTGCAATATTACAGGGATGAAATTCTGAGCTATTTATAAGTGTTTTATTATTATTCTCAGCCTGCCTGGTACATTTGTTGGTGCTGCAGCAAACCCTAGATTTTATCATGTTGCTGCGGCCTATTAGTTCCGTGCTACACTCCTGCACCCCATAGGGGGGAGTCAATCGACCATATCCAGACGGAAAAAGCTATTACGGCTGAGGAGAGGACCTGGTAGGTGGATGTTAGCATTCCTGTCCCACTGCTCCCTCCCCTGGAACCCACTCTCGTTCAACCATCCTCCGCCTCCCCACTAGAACTCCAAGATCCAGGCCGGTAAAAGAAAGACAAGGGAAGGGACTAAATGGTAGTATCAAGATCTCGGTATGGCCAGGAACAAATATGTAAGACTGTTCTTGGGTCTCGAAAATTTACCAAAACCCAGTCCCCATTAAGTTTTTAGGCGTATTGCCTATCCACTGCACCCTGCGAACCATCAAAATCTCACTAGAGATTTGGGGGGGGAGAGTCCTATTCCTGCTCAACCAGCTAATAACCTTATTTTTCAGAAACTGGAAGGATTCCCTGGCCGAAGCCTCCAACACTGGGACCCCTGTTAGTACGACCACAAGGGGACATGCTTCCGGGGGTAAATTCATTGCCAACTTGTTTGGCGGGCAGCCAACTCCATGGGTTTCCCTTAGAGCAGTTTGGTCAGAGTCCATCCCTGTCCTTGGGATCTCTACCACTGGTTGCATCGGGGCATTAATAATAGTGTCAATATTAGTAGGGGGCCTTTGTACTATGGCTCCTGCACCTACTGGGGAATTAGAGATGTCAATTTGGGATCCCCCTGGCCCTTCTTAGCCCCCTTTGCACCCTCCCTCAAGTGCTTTGTAACCCTATCCAAGCCCTCACCAGCCAAAACAGTAGCCCTTTCTATAGTGGACAGCCTAGACTCTATCTGGGGTAGTCTGGGTTCCAGAGGGCCAAGGAGAGCCTTGCAAACCATACTCAATTCAGCAATCGTTGGATCTTCTTGCATGAGTGCAGTATTGCTGATATTTGGATCAACCATGTTCAAAGTAGTGGAACTTGCCTCCGTGGGTGCAGCCACTACTGGAGCGCCCACGGAGGACATCCCGTGGGGTTCTGGGCAGCTCATTTGTTTAGCGAGCTTGGCCTTTCGCCCGCCAGATTTATCGATGGTATGCTTACTTTTGGGTATGGCCCCCTCACGATGCCCCCTTAAATTACTACCATTTTGCTTCTCCTGAATGGTATTAACAAATTCAGCATTGACATTAGAATAAGACACAGGATTAACTTCCAAAACACTTGATTCAGTAGTGAGGTTAGAGTGTGAGCGTACCCCCCCAACAGGTCTACCCCTTCCTGTGTTGCAATGTCCATCATTTCCGCGTGACCAGAAATATTTGCAAGCACTCCCCTGTCCGGCGTCTTTGCATTCATGATGTGTCCCAAGGACGATCTTTTGACGTTTAACAGTTCCTGTGAGAGGCGCCTTTCCAGAATAGTAATTTCGTTGGATAAAAGCGAACTAGCTCTGATAATAAAGTTATCCAGTGTTCCTACTGTGTTAGAGGCTGAAGTTATAGTTTTGCTCCTCAGCTCGCGGCCTGCCATCTCAATCTATAGCAACCACCCAAAGATCAGTTTCTAAAACTTGCAGGTCTCCTTACCTCACCCACGTAGAAGCGGAGAAAGCCAAGGAATATGGCCCGGTCTATCAATCAATCAATCAATCAATCAATCATTGCATTTATATAGCGCACTACTCACCCGGAGGGTCTCAAGGCGCTTCGGGAGGGGGGGTCCGCTACTGCTCGAACAGCCAGGTCTTGAGCTGCTTCCTGAAGGCGAGGGGGTCTTGGGTCAGGCGGAGGTGGGTCGGGAGGGAGTTCCAGGTCTTGGCGGCCAGGTGGGAGAAGGATCTTCCTCCTATTGTGGCTCTTCGGATGCGAGGGACGGCGGCGAGCGCTTGGCTGGTTGATCGTAGGTGGCGTGTGGGAGCGTAGAAGTTGAGGCGGCTGTTGAGGTAACTCGGGCCTTGGTCGTGTAGGGCTTTGTGTGGGTGGGTGAGGAGACGGAAGGTGATTCTCTTGTTGATGGGGAGCCAGTACAGGTCTCTCAGATGTCCGGAGATGTGGCTGCGTCGGGGGATGTCGAGGATGAGTCTGGCTGAGGCGTTCTGGATACGCTGGAGTCTCTTCTGGAGCTTGGCGGTGGTTCCGGCGTAGAGGGCATTGCCGTAGTCCAGGCGGCTGGTGACGAGGGCCTGGGTGACCTTCTTCCTGGTCTCGGTGGGGATCCACCGGAAGATCTTGCGTAGCATGCGCAGGATGTTGAAACAGGACGAGGAGACGGCGTTGACTTGTCTGGTCATGGAGAGGGAGGAGTCCAGGATGAAGCCCAGGTTGCATGCGTGGTCTGTTGGTTTGGGTGCGGCGCCCAGGGCGGGGGGCCACCAGGAGTCGTCCCAGGCGGAGGGTGAGGGGCCCAGGATGAGGACTTCCGTCTTGTCTGAGTTCAGTTTCAGGCGGCTGGTCATCATCCATTCGGCTACGTGTTTCATCCCTTCGTGTAGGTCGGCTCTGGCGGTGGCGGGGTCATTGGTCAGGGAGAGGATCAGCTGTGTGTCGTCGGCGTAGGAGATGATGTTGAGGTTGTGTTGGCGTGCGATGGCCGCCAGGGGGCTCATGTAGACAATGAAGAGGGTGGGGCTGAGCAAGGAGCCCTGAGGGACGCCGCTGATGACTTCCGTGGCTTCTGATCTGAACGGTGGTAAGCGGACTCTCTGGGTCCTTCCGGCGAGGAAGGAGACGATCCACTCCAGTGCCTTCTCCTGGATTCCGACGTTGCTGAGGCGCTCCACTAGGGTGCGGTGGCAGACGGTGTCGAATGCCGCGGAGAGGTCCAGGAGGATGAGGGCCGCTGTCTCTCCGTTGTCAAGCAGGGCACGGATGTCATCGGTGGCAGCGATGAGGGCGGTCTCGGTGCTGTGGTTGGCCCTGAAGCCCAACTGGGAGGGGTCGAGGGATCCGTTCGTCTCGAGGAAGGCGGCCAGCTGCTTGTTGACTGTCTTCTCGATGACTTTGGCTGGAAACGGGAGGAGCGAGATGGGGCGGTAGTTCTTGAGTTCGGTGGGGTCCGCTGTTGGTTTCTTTAGTAGAGCGCTGAGTTTGGCGTGCTTCCAGCTCTCAGGGAAGGTGGCGGTGTCGAAGGAGATGTTGGTGATGTCCTTCAGGTGTGGTGCGATGACAGCGTCTGTTAAAAAGGGTTCCAAAGACAACCGGTAACCAAAGACCCTTTTATGTTGCCCGGCGGTATCGCCTCTATGACCCACCAATATTAATCAATGAAGAAGCAGGCGCTGGAGACTGGAAGGCAGGAAACGAGGATTTTATTCTCTCCGGAGGAGAACACATCAATTCAGACAGCAAGTATCGTCACGAGGTGCTCTAACCACATCTCTGAGGCCTGGCCTCTTATACTAGGGTTTATGACCTTTATTGCACATAACACATTCTCGCAATACTTTAGTACTTGAAAGAACATCCTCGGAATTTCCCCTTCAGACCCGTTCCCACATACATTTACAGTTGGATTCCCCACCCCGGTCACAACAGGTGATGGTTGTCGCACAGCAGGGCATTCCGCCGATTCACGGAATGCATGGGGTTGATCGGATCTCATGGGGTGGGGGCTTTGATCGATTCGGGGGTCTTTTGATGGGGAGGGGAAGCTTCCTACTGTACGGGGTAATAAACAGTATCCGCAGAGCCAGGTGGCGGCCTGGGAACAGGGAAGACAAACGGGGACACAGGAAAAAGGGGGTTTGCATCAAAAGGATCTGAGGCCATGAAAGGAATGAGGGGAGGTGTCGCGCTGGGAACAGGATGGGATTCCGTGGTGAAGCTGCGCTGAAGAGGGGTTTATGACCCAAGGCATGAGAGAGCGGGGGTTGTCAGCGTGCGGGGGAATGCTTGCGAGGTTAAGAGAGAGAGAGACGCGCTGGCTATCAGCGAGGGGCAGGGAGGCCATGGCATTCAAAATGGCTGCCGCTTACGCGCACGAATGGGCTTGAAAAGGGGCAAGATGACGCCGATAATGTTCACCAAGTTTGAGTTAATTTTCCACAGTCCTCCCTTTAACATTTCCAAGACATCTTGCTGGCCTATTTCCTATCTATACCTGTATGCAGCGATCATAAGTAAGGGAGAGAGGACTTAGGCGAAAGAACTGTACATAAACATCACATTATAAACATCATATTGAAAAATCTCATCATTTAGTAGGCGGGTTCATCGTTAAGTTGGTTGCAGAAAAAGTCATCGTAATGCAATATCAGACTAGAATTATGTAGCGAGGGCGTTGGGTACAGATCATAGAATAAGAACTGGTAAGTTATCATATAAGTTAGTCCTTTTTGTATACGGCGGGTGCATAGTCAGTCCAATGGTGGTTGGGAGAGAAATGAGACACAGTAAAAATATATATATCAGAGTTCTCGTTGTCCTTTGTCGTCTTCTGTCGGCACTGTTGAGCACCTGGATTACCTATCAACAGAAATGTTCATGTGGATTGAGTCGTTGGGGGTCTGCGGGTAGGGGTGCATTCTGTTTGGTTTTTCGTCAGACCTCGTAGGAGGAATGCGTTACGGTTTTGGAGCAGGTGCATCTTCTTCCGCAATGCAGAGCATAGATTTGCAATGGAAAATGCAATTGTTCCAGAATTGTGAGATCTGTTCGTTTCTTGAGTCTCTGTGGTGGGCATTTCCTGTTGGTTCCATCATCTTCAAGGTGCTTGGTAGCGGGCAGAACCACAGACTTTGTTTATCTTTTCTTCGGGGGCGACCCTTGGTGGAGTTCTAGGTCACCGTTCTGGGATTTAACATAGTTCGTTGTCTACTTAGTCGGAGCTCCCTCCCTTCTGACGCAGGGAGTACTCTCCTCTGGGTAGCTCAGTAGGATTTGGAGGAACTTGGGAGTTCGGGTGGAAAGGTGCGGGTGTGAACAGTCCTTATGGTAGGTCGGAGGAGGAGGGGATGGAGCAAGGCCAAGTCGGGAACAGATCAGGGGGACGGAGGGTTTGCGACAGGCGGGTCCGTAACCATGTTCAGAGAGCGGGGACTTTTTGGCACACGTTGATCATAGAGCAAGGGCTTCAGGTCAGCCCTTTCCTTAGCTTTGTTTAAAACAGTGCCCCGTCCTGCGACTCCTTACTGCTGTGGTCTCGCCTCGGCCTCCGTCGCTGATGTTTCCACAATCCGCAGTCAGGCCGCGTGCTCCCACATCCGGTCTCTTTCCCCTCCGACAGTGATACCCTTAAATGAGTGTTGAAAAGACAGTCTTTAGAGATTTTGCAGAAAAAGGTAATTACATAAATCTATTTTCTCTCCCAACACCAAGCAACTGGGGTAAGCACTCGCTACATTTGAGATTTTTGCGGCTAACGTATAAACAATTGATGATGGATTTGCTGGATTCCTTACAACTTCCTTTTGTTGGCTAATTCTTTGATGCTTTGATGATTATTACGTTCATTTGTCATATGTTTATTATAGTAGATGTCAGTTCTTCTGGCAGAGACCCATTTCCCTAGTACGAGTCTTGCAAGGCTAGGCTGGTCTTCAGGGCCTTGTATTTTACAAAAAGCGCAACGTGCTATTCACCATAGTCTGATAGGCATCCTTCTGAGGGATGAACATAGGCTAAACAAGTCTTCATTACATCAAAACATCTTATTTTCAGCAAGGCTTACAGCAACAAGGTCTTTCGATTTTCGATCTAATTTTTAACTTTGCATACATCTTTCTAACTTTCTATATAAATCCTCGCAACCTGGTTACTACAAAAACTCGGGGGGTGGTTTGCGATAATTATTAAACTTATCCTCGGGGAAGGTGGGATCTTATGAAAAACGATTAGGAACACAGCGAATCGGAGCAAGGGGCGTTTTTCAAGTTCTCGTTCAGGGCAGCTGATACCAAACTGGGGGCATTTTGGGTAGATGGGGGTGTCTCGATCATTTGCTTACTGTTTGGGGTACGGGGACAATTTTCAATGGGGATGGTCGCATTACCACAGACACATTTTATCATAGAAGCCACTGACAAATAGTTCCCTGAGAGTGGGTCAAATTTAGGGAACCTTAGTCGTCTTACCTGTCCCTTTCCTATCGGTCAATTTAAATTTCATCCATATTTTAGTAGAAAAGGAGAGGTAGTAACGTGGTACCGATACAATTTTATTTAGGACAAATTTGTGCAAATACTTGTGGTATTTGGGGCCAATCAGGAGGTGCACCAGGTTCGCCAATTAGGTGCCAGTTGCTAGGAAGAGGGAAAGTGTGGAGGGGTGGAAGAGTGAGTGAGAGAGAGAGAGAGAGAGAGAGAGAGAGAGAGAGAGAGAGTAAGAGAGAGAGAGAGAGAGAGAGAGAGAGAGAGACAATAGGCCAAACAGTACACGTGTGACATGGGGAATGACCGTGTATTGTTTGGGCTATTCAGTGCGTTACCCAACGTTAGACGTTTCGGGTTTGTGTTAGGATGTAGAAAGCATGCAGTTTTTGGGACAGAAGAGCATTAGATCAGGTAAAAAGGTTGTGCATTGGGTAGAGCGTCCTTGTTGTGCCGTTTTGCAGCGCTAGTCCGTCTCCATGCATCGGGCGTGACGTGGTTCCAGATCCCTTATGATACTCTAATCGGGATTCTAATGTAACCTGCAGAGGGAAAAAGGGGGAAAAAGGGGAGGTAGGGGGACAACATTCGAACACATCAAATGTATGGGCACGAAAGTCCTTTACTTACCACATACTCGTACTTATCTCTTCGGGATATAATCCCTTAGGGTTTTGGTTTCCTAAAGTCATGGGGGCAGGCAATGTGATAGGTGGTTCATGGGGAGGTTCGAGTAAGGCATTAAGGATCGTGTGTAGTGAAAACGCTAAAAAGAGGAATCAGAGGTGCCTAGCGTGAGGTACCCGGTTTTGTAGATGTATCCGGCCATCGGGATCCCTAAATCATTCCCAAAGCTGTGATGTTCTAAGGCATATCAGTTCTTCGTTCAACCCTGTACCTTAGTACCTTCGACCACCATATCTTTATAACATTTTATCAATCACACCGTTTTACTTTACCCATTCTCAGAAGTCGAGGTCCTTCTTCATACGTCAGTTCCTGAGCTTAGTCGCATATCTTGGAGGCAGCGTATCATACCTTTGATTCGACCATCAACCCAGGGCCGAACAACCATTTCTCGGATAACCTTAAAAAAAGAGCAGAACAGTTGCGCACAGAAAAACCCTCCCACCGATACCCGCATTTACAAAAGTATGCGATGCCTATCCGTAGCTTTTTAAGACCTTTATTTGTAGAATTATTCAGTACGTAAAATGTGAGAGCGCAATTCATATTTTGGCCTGACATGTCGTCGATGGAAGCACATACAGTAGGGGGTTATTTTGTAGCACAAGAACATGTAAAAAAGGTCTAATTAATTATTTGCAAGTAACCAAAAACATTTCATTGCGTGACGAAGGAATCAGGGGCATTTCAGTTCATAAATGGAAACACAGTCAAGCTCATCGTAATCACATTTCCTAGATGTAAACCGCGGGTGTGCATCATAAGCGACGTTATGTATCAGTTACAACAAATATCAAAAATAAATTGTTCATTGAAATCAACATTTTACGGAACCCTTCTTAAATGTTCGCCAAGTGAACCCTCCTCCCTTTAACATCGAGTGCACAATGGTTCGTATATATATATATATCTTAGTACATCAAGTTTCATTAGCTAAGGAACACCACGAGGCATCCGTTAGTTTCCATTGATACCAGCGCCATTTTGGGCGAGGCCGGTTTAGTCCGGAAGTAGCATCAGGGGCAAAATATCCCCGGCAATTGGCGGTTGGACCAGAGTCCCTTTCGGCAGTTCAAAAGAAAACTGTGCTAACAGAGGGGCTGGTGGTGTGGACCGTCAATCAAGAGAGGGAGGGGGTAGAGTCTCTTCTTACCGGGTCATGTTGATGTTCAGCCGGAACTTGCTCGAGTTCGTTAGCCCATAATGTTCCTGGGTGGTTCAGACGGAAGCTGATGCAGACACGAGAGCACCGCCATCTTGTTGCTGTGCCGTGGTTATTTCATTTGAGATCAATGCAACTGTTCCTCACCGGAAGCCTGAAGGGGCCGAGGGCTCTTGGGACTTTGGTAGAATCTTCAAAGTCGAGGGGATGTTTGTCGATGGTGGGGGCTTGCGCCCAGGTGGGCAAGTGCCCGAGTTGCAATTTCGGACAAAGTTACTCCAGCGGCCTAGACCCGCCTTTCGAGGGCCCAGACGCCATTTTGAGACCCTGTGGCAGCCACCTTTGCCGTATCCATCAGGAGTGGAAGAAAACTTCTTGTGATGGCGAAAGACAGAGCATCATGCTGCTGGAGCAGGACATTTTGGTTCGGGGCGCCAGGGTGCAGCAGTGGAGCCTTCATCTGGGGAGGTGAGGGAGGCTCACCCGTGCCGCCTTCCTCTCCCGGCGCATCCTACGCCGTCCCTTTGAATCAGGGGTGCACATGATGACCACCCTACACCCCTGATTCCGACTCTTGGGGGACCACTGTACATCCGGTGCTCCGTAAATATGCCCGTCGGACATTGTATGTCCTGTACTAAGGAAGTATACTAGTCGGGCATTGTATGTCCTGTGCTGAGGAAATATGGCCGTCGCCCGGCTGGAGGACATCGGCGTCGGGCCAGGGCAGGGAAGCCTCCTACCTGTGGAGGTGGAAGAGGCTCGTCCGCGTCGCCTCTTCCTCCCTGCCCACCCTGCATCCGTTCGATGGAGAAATTCGTGATGGCCGGACCAGGAGATACAAGGGAGGGGGTCATTTTCATCCGCCCCCTCCCTACTCGCGGTCCGGGGGACGCCATCCCTGGAAGGGTAGTATGGGAAGACCATTTCATTGCCTGCTGTGTGGAGTCTCCGGTACCTTCTCACCAGCGATCTCTTTTTGGCCCATGGTTGCTGGCAGGCCCCGCCCCACACGTGCTATGTGTTTCGGATGGGCGGGACCATCGAACTGTTACATTGGAAGACTTCCGGAGTGAGCATAAAATGTTTTGTATTTTTCCTATTAGTAAAGTTTGTTTTTTTAGAGAGTTCTACTAGTTATTCTATTTACTGTTGGTTGTGTGTTTTACCGTAATTAAATCCTAAGTTATATAATAGACGCTTGGCTTTCTTGAGTCTTTTCTCTAACGGGGGGTTGTTTACACTGGCCTGCAGTTGTGTTTGGTTTTTCAGAGTGGGGGAGCAACAGAGAGCAATCAGTCCCAGAACTCTAACATGTCGTTAAAATTGGTCTGACGAAATCTGTGCCATCGAGCATAATCAAACGGGGTGGTTCTATCTGTCCTGTCCGTACTAGTCTGATTGGTTTTTATTTCGTGCCTTTTCCCTTTCTGTCGGCCTGTCCTTTCTGTTGATCCTCCATTCCTACCTATGCTCTGCAAAGTCGGACATTGGGCTTTCCAGTGCCCGAGACATTTACAGAAAGCACATTGGTTTTGTTTTAAATCTGTCCGTCCTGTGCGTAATGTCGGGGGATTACCTTCGGGTCGTTGTGTTCCGGGGTTGGCTTGTCGGCACATCCCTTTACACCGTTCGCTTTTCATGTCTACTCCTCGGGACTGTGCCATCGCTGGCCCTTCCCTTTGCCTACTAGACGTTTGGAGGGTTGTCCGTCGTGTCCCTTCACCTTCTCCGAATTTGTCGCCTTCCCTTCGTCGTGCGGCTTCTTTGCGCCACATACCGAGACTATCGAGCATAATAGGTGTTGTTTCATTCCTACGAAGGGCTATTTCTACTGTTTCTATTTTGTCGAGATCAAAGGATCCTCTCAGTGGCCACTGCCTTTCTCGATCCTTTTTCGTATATTTATGCCACAGCTCACTATAGGCTATAGCAATTAATCCGTGCTTCATGAACATGTCCTTATTAGGGGTGCCTTCCAGCGGAGCCGGATGGTTCATCTCTAATAAGCGGTCCGGGTAAAACAGGCTACTAACCAGTGGGGAGAAGACAGGCATGACGGATCACAATGGGATAATAGTCAGCACTACCTATCTTATCACTGCGCGCAAAGACTAGACAGAATATTTCTATTCTACGTTGTTTGCACGTAGTGAATACCTCATGAACCAATCTTGAGCAATCAATCAACGTTAGGCCAAAAATAAAAAATCAATATGGTCAATGGGGAGAATAAGTAGGCTCGCAAAGGTTCGCGTCACCTACCCTTTCACTATCTGTAAAGAGGGGACCTATTTTTCCCTGTTTGCAGACAGAGAATCTCCAGAAAACAATCTATAACAGTTAATCAATGGGGGGAAGGGGCAATTGTTCAGTGGGGGAGAAAGATAGGTCCGACGGGTGCGTACCTATCCTTCGCTGTTTATAAAGGGAGAGCCTGTTGTTTCTCCGTTTGTAGACAGTGAATCTCCAATAAATTAACAAAAAGTAATACTAGTATTTTCTCAACAATTATCAATCACTTTCAATTATCTATCACTTTCGCAATTCGTCGTGTTTACACGACCTTACCCGGACCGCATGGACAGTTTCTCGTCTTCCGAATCCAGCGCCCGATCGTCCTCTTCTCTTCGTACTTCTCGTGGCACTCCTGATGGTTCCCAGTCAGGACCGCAGATCACTCGAGAGAGGTCTGTTCGGAACCAGTGAAGTTCGGATGATCGGCTGTCAGACGAGGGTCTATCGGACAGGGTACCTTCCGATCGTTGCAGTCGTTCACTCTGTCGTCGGGACCTCTCCCACTGGATCCACGAGTCGCTGATGGGCCCCACGTTTGGGACGCCAATTGTTAAAAAGGGTTCCAAAGACAACCGGTAACCAAAGACCCTTTTATGTTGCCCGGCGGTATCGCCTCTATGACCCACCAATATTAATCAATGAAGAAGCAGGCGCTGGAGACTGGAAGGCAGGAAACGAGGATTTTATTCTCTCCGGAGGAGAACACATCAATTCAGACAGCAAGTATCGTCACGAGGTGCTCTAACCACATCTCTGAGGCCTGGCCTCTTATACTAGGGTTTATGACCTTTATTGCACATAACACATTCTCGCAATACTTTAGTACTTGAAAGAACATCCTCGGAATTTCCCCTTCAGACCCGTTCCCACATACATTTACAGTTGGATTCCCCACCCCGGTCACAACAGGTGATGGTTGTCGCACAGCAGGGCATTCCGCCGATTCACGGAATGCATGGGGTTGATCGGATCTCATGGGGTGGGGGCTTTGATCGATTCGGGGGTCTTTTGATGGGGAGGGGAAGCTTCCTACTGTACGGGGTAATAAACAGTATCCGCAGAGCCAGGTGGCGGCCTGGGAACAGGGAAGACAAACGGGGACACAGGAAAAAGGGGGTTTGCATCAAAAGGATCTGAGGCCATGAAAGGAATGAGGGGAGGTGTCGCGCTGGGAACAGGATGGGATTCCGTGGTGAAGCTGCGCTGAAGAGGGGTTTATGACCCAAGGCATGAGAGAGCGGGGGTTGTCAGCGTGCGGGGGAATGCTTGCGAGGGTAAGAGAGAGAGAGACGCGCTGGCTATCAGCGAGGGGCAGGGAGGCCATGGCATTCAAAATGGCTGCCGCTTACGCGCACGAATGGGCTTGAAAAGGGGCAAGATGACGCCGATAATGTTCACCAAGTTTGAGTTAATTTTCCACACGTCTGCCTTGTTGAAGATGTGGTGAGGGCAGGGGTCGGTGGGAGATCCGGAGTGGATGGAGTTCATCATGCGGATGGTGTCTTCGGTGTTGGTTGGGGACCAGGCGCTGAGGGTGGTGGTGGGGGGCATTGGTGCGGGCGTGGGGAGCGTTGGTTGTGTGCTGAAGCTGTTGTGTATGTCAGCGATCTTGTTGTGGAAGTAGGAGGCGAGGGAGTTGCAGAGGTCTTGTGATGGGGTGATGTCGTTGATTCCGGCGTTAGGGTTGGAGAGCTCTTTCACGATGTTGAAGAGTTCCTTGCTGTTGTGTGCGTTGTTGTCCAGTCGTTCCTTGAATGCTGTTTTCTTGGTGGCGCGAATCAGTTGATGGTGCTTTCGGGTGGCGAGCTTGAGGGTAGTCATGTTGTCCGGTGTTGGGTCTCTTCTCCAGGCTCTCTCTCGAGGGCTCGGCAGTTCTTCTTGGAGCTCTTGAGTTCGTCGGTGAACCATGGGGCCTTCTTGCTGCCGGGTCTGCTGGGCGGGGTCCTCAATGGGGCGAGGTCGTCTGCGCAGCTGCTGATCCACTTCGTGAGGTTATCGGCGGCCTGGCTGGGGTTTGCTGAGCTGGCGGGAGGGTGCTGGCTCAGGGATGCGGCGAGTTGGTCGGCCGTGATCTTGTTCCAGCTTCTTCGTGCAACCTGTTGCTGGTGGTGGTGGGTCGTGGTCCTTCTGAAGCTGAAGTGGACGCAGCTGTGGTCCGTCCAGTGGAGTCCGGTGGCGTGGCTGAAGGTGATGTCTTTGCTGGATGAGAAGACGGCGTCGAGTGTGTGTCCGGCGAGGTGGGTGGGGGTGGTCACCAGCTGCTTGAGTCCGAGGTTGGCGAGGTTGTCAAGCAGGGAGGTGGTGTTGCGGTCGTTTTTGTTCTCCAGGTGGAAGTTGAGGAGGATGTAGTCGGTAGAGGGGAGGGCGTGCGGGCTGATGAAGTCGGCGATGTCTTCATTGAATTGACTGCGTGGTCCCGGGGGTCGGTAGATCAGGGTAGCTCTGAGGGTGGTCTTGGGGTCGGTGTGGATCTGGAAGTGCAGGTGTTCGGCGGTAGTCAGGGTGTCGTCGGTGTTGGTCGTGATGCGGATGGTGTTCCTGTGGATGATGGCAATGCCTCCTCCAGTCTGGTTGTCGCGGTCTCTCCGGGTGATCTTGTAGCCCTCTGGGATGGCGATGGCGATGTCGGGCGCTGAGGAGGCGTTCATCCAGGTTTCCGTGAGGAAGACAACGTCAGGAGCTGTGGTGTCGAGGAGGTTCCAGAGTTGGACGGCGTGTCTGTGGACGGAGCGGGTGTTGAGCAGGATGCACTTGAGGTGGTTGCTGCTGGTGCTCGGCTTGGCGGGGGCTGGTGTAGTGCAGGTCCAGGTGCAGGCGAACTTGCAGGAGCGGCAGCTGAAGGGTCCGTGGGTGCGTCTCGGGGAGGCCCATTAGCATCCTGGGATTCGGCCGGTGTTGAGTGCGTTGAGGGTGGCGGCGTCGTACGTCTGGCGGGTGGGCTGGGGTCCGCGGGGGCCAGGGGTTCGGGTGCTGGGCGCGGTCCAGGCGCGGACGGGCGCAGACGGGCTTACCTTTGGCGCGCCTTTGGCGCGCTTGGGGCTCGCCCGCTGCGCGTCAACGCTGCGCGTTTGCCACTCTGCCATAAGTGGAGAGTGGGGGGGTGGAGCGTGGGAGGAGCAGCTGGGAGGCGGGAGCGGGGCGGCGAATGGGTGGGAGACACAGGGGAGTGAGCGGGGCCGCAGGGGGGCAGCGGCGGGGGGGTGGCGGGAAAACGCGGCAGGGGCTGGCCTCAGCAGGGGGACAGGGGACAACGGGGGAAGAGGCTGTAAAAAGGACGGGGAAAAACACAGGCAGAGAAGCCTAAACAAACGGAGACACGGCGGTGCTCAGTGGCAGGGGGAGGAAGGAGCAGGCAGCGCAGGCGGGGCACAGCTAGGAGCAGCGGCCGGGGACCAGGGGCACCGCTGGAGCCGGGGAGCAGCGAACGGGCCAGGAGCACGCCTGGAGCAGCAAACGGGCAGTGGCGGCCCTTGGCAGCAGCGGGGGCACACTAAGCTCTCACCAGGAGGAGTGTGCTCGGTGCGTGGGGTCTGGTCTCTGCCGGTCTCGAACGGGCTCAAACGGGCCCGCCCTTGGCCTGGGCTTCGCCCGGCGCACGTCCGCGCACGTACTGCGTTGCGCTAGGGTAGGTCACAAATATAGGTCAATGGGGGAGGGGCGGGAAGAGCACGCAGCCTCGCCGCGCGGGCTGCTGGTCCTCGCAGTCCCGCCGGTCTTTGCCCCAGAGTCTCCTTGCTGCCAAAACGTCCAAACACTAACGCCTTACTCGAGCGGCACCCGCGGATCGGGGTCCGCAAGGCGCTATTTAGCACACCTGTGTGGGGAGGGCGGGAAGAGCACGCAGCATCGCTGCGTGGGCTGCTGGTCCTCGCAATCCCGCTGGTCTTTGCCCCAGAGTCTCCTTGCTGCCAAAACGTCCAAACACCAACGCCTTACTCGAGCTTTCACTCTCTTGGGTCAATAAAATGAGTACAGTAACATGCAATAGTATTTCCAT
Source organism: Lissotriton vulgaris (assembly GCF_964263255.1). NCBI lineage: Eukaryota > Metazoa > Chordata > Amphibia > Caudata > Salamandridae > Lissotriton > Lissotriton vulgaris. The sequence continues at coordinate 338,509,698 of NC_141700.1, forward strand.
GATGTTATGCTAAACCGGATCACAATAAAAGTCTTCTGACAGTGGGCAACATACCTACCACTACTACTTGAATGACGTGCTCTGCTTTACTTGAACAATCATTTAAAAAGAAGGGAACTTTCTCAAATTGTCAACACACAAAAAATAGCACAGCCATAAATTAATAAAATCATGCATTTAAAAAAAGATGCTAAGATTGGACACGCGCCCTCTCCCTCTGTGTTTCAGAATATGATTTCAAAAGCCGTGGTACAATATGCTACCATCTAGTAATGTGACGCTTAATTGCAGAATCATTTCTGATTACCGGCGTCGATCGGAAAACCTTTGGTCCAGAGCGTATGCAAATGAGGCAAGCGGAGTATGAAGAGCGGCGGTTCCTGCGTGTGACTTTGACAAAGTACCCGTCTAAAGAATGACTTTATACAATCTTAATGGAGTGTACCAGCCGTGGTAGTGCAAGAAGGAGTTCAACCCGGGGGAATTATAATACAAAAAACAGGCGCTTCCATAATAGGAAGCAGGCGTCCATTTTTTTCTGCATTTTCAAGCGCAGCAATACAGAGGTTCGTCATGTGCTACCAATGGCCAGGTTGCTGCAGTTTGAATATTAGTTTCAGCCATTGTTGCAAAACGTCTTCAAATCGAAAAAGTAATAATCTGTGCAGAAGAGACAGAGTTCTTGAGAAGCTCGGTGCTTGTTTTTTTTCTCCCCACTGCCTGCTGTGAATATCATTGGGAAAGGTCACCAGAAACCTGCATTCCTGCACATTATGAAACCCTTGCGAAGATAAAGCCATTGGAGCGTGGCAAATGATAATATGATTTTCTGTAAAATATTAATCTAAGATGTGGTATACATCCCCTGAGCAAACCTAAGAACTGCAGCTTGCCAACAAGGTTGGCAATTTCTCTGATAGATTCGATTTACTCTGGCTTTTTTATCAGTATTCTGGCATATATCTCTTTCTGTTGCTGCCTACCAGTAAACGCAGCACGTTACCACGCAATGGGATTTGGTGGTGTAACGGTGAATGTTTTAGGATCTTTTTTTACTACATACATTGAGTGGCGCAGAGCTTTAAGTGGGCTGGGTCTTATCGGAGCTGGACACCGGCTGTTTTTTAAAGGGGCCTCGAAACAGTTCTCTAGATGTCTCTGTTTGAGCCCTGTGACAAGCGGTCCGTTTTTTTCTGGACTGCAGTGGCAGCAGCACATCGATGTGCACTGCTCACGTTGCTCACTTCTCACTAGTGTGTGCATGCGCCCACTGCTCGCTTCTTACTAGTCTGCGTGTGCTCACACTGCTCACTTTTCACTATTGGAGAAGTTACGGCATGACGTAATTGGGCTCACCGGGCTTCAGCCCCCCCCCCCCATCGTGTGTCAGCCCTCGGTAAGACAGCTTTGCGGGGCGGCGACCATCTAATTGCAGACGCCCCGAGTACTTCACAGGTCTTTAAAATACCATTTACTTGTTAATGAGGCTTTTGATGTGTTTTCACCCCTTCTTAGAGACAATCTGCCTATGGCTGGAAAAATGTGCCCCCCCCCCTGAAATCTTTTTTAGCCTCCCCCCCTGAAATTTGGCTCTAGTTGCCCGCCTGACGTCATGCCAGGTGAGCGTTGTAGGGGAAGGGAAATCCTTTAAAGAGAGTCATTTCCTCTCTGGATTTCCCTTCTCTTTTTGAAACGCGGGAGCAGCAACATTGTCATGGTGTCACCAGGGCTTTAAGTGGAAGCTTTTTCAATGTTATAAACAAGCCATAGTTGCTGCTTATTTATCTTATGCAGAAACGCAACTAGAGACAAATTTCAGGCGGCTGAAGCCCTTTCAGCCCAATGGGTGTTGCGCGCCTGATCTTATGCAACTAGCAACCATTGACAAAGCCAATATTCCTAACTTCTTCTAGGTTTGATGATACTTTTTTTTGTTGAAATTTCTTTATTGATCTTTTTAACAAACAGTATACATGGTCCATGGTACATCAATTATGCATTGCATTATCACATGGGTCCACTTGTTCACGATGAGATAACTACTATGAGCTGTTCTCATTCTGTTTGTCGATTTCTGCTTACTATCCTGAGTGGCCCCAGTTTTAAATCAGATTTACGTCGTTAATGAAATAAAGACCTTTTTAAACCCCCCCCCCCCCTTTAATGTAACTGGTGTCGCCAGGTACTATTTTAACTCCAAGTCGATCATACCTTATTCTAATATTGTTACCTCAGTGTTCTGGTTGTGGTCACCCATTTCATTTTGGGGTTCTCCCTCCTCCAGTGTAGTAGGAGCTTGTGACAATCCCTGTCCTAGGTCGTCTATCTCTCATATCATTATTCCCCATGCCAGCAGTACCTCTGGGAGCTTAGCATCTCGTCTAGTCTTCCTCATATAGTTTTCTGCAACAATTGCTCATTCTTTAGGCTCCTTTTTCCATTTATCCGCCTGTGGGCCCTGTGGGGACAACCAGTGAATCGCTATTCTCCGTTTGGCGATCGTGAGGCCTAATATCAGGAACCGTCTGGTGGTTTTGAATTTGGGGTTCCTAGGGACCAGACCAAGGAGGCAAGTATGTATCTCTAGGGCTGTGGTCCAGCCCGTGATTCTGTTCAGCTGTTCTAGGATTTCCACCCAGAATATTTGTATTACTGGGCAAAACCAACACGGCTGGTGTATATTGGCACCGCGGACACTTTAGGTATGATGAAACAGTAAACTACAAGTCGTGTGGCACATTAGGTTAAGCACAGGTTTTTACCATACGTGTTTTTAAGCCATTTCCTTAATTATATTGGCCACGCCCCTTTGAGAGACCCCACAGTTTTTTTCATCGCACTTAAAGCCCTGGAGTGGCGTTAATAATAATTTAGATACAAGCCCACTTTCCCTATTAGTATACCTTTGAGGTTGATGTTAATTGATTTAAGAGATCTTTTCACACATACGCACGCCTGTTTTTTTTATATTGCTCTTCCGTTTCAAAACATCATGAGCTGATGTATAGTTTAGAAACAGGGACGTAGCTTTCAAAAGTGCAGTAAAGCAATAAACGCAGTGGTAGGTACCAGGCCACAAGGAGGTGAGGTCTGCGCCCTCCTTCACTCTAAAGCATGGCGTTCTTATGCTGAACAAAAACAGGAGAGAGGCACTTTATTGGCTTGCATTAGGTAGTATGACACCCTTGCTAATCCACTGTTTAGAAATGATTTTTTGTATCTACCAACATTAGGTTTGGATATGGAAATATGGAAAATATATTGATCTGCATATTGTATAGGAAGAAATACCCAACTATGGATTGGAAGTTTATCGACTGTTTCCATACGGTGAAGATTGCCTTTAAAGAACAACGTTGTCATATGTATGTCTCAGCTGCAAACGTCTATCGAATTGCAGGGAGGTCAGCATAAATGCATATGTATTTCACGATGTATGTTGGCAGTGCAAAGGATAATTTGCAGGGCAAAGATAATGAGGGTATATTATCAAGGAGCGACGATAAATATTGCAAAGCACACTTAGCACTTACATGAGGCGATAAAAATTCCAGAGATAGTTTTCTACCATGGAAAATGGCGATATCCTAGATGATAGGGCCTGTGGTCTTAGCCATACAGTCAACCCCCCATGTTAGGTATGCCTTAGTCAGGAATTTAACAGACGTTAAATTCCTGCGTTAAGGCATACTTAACACGATTTTATATATCGCTAACCCTCCTTGATAATATCGCAAAGCTGCCTTCGCGATATTATCCCATGTTGTTTTCACAGCCACGCCTCCTTTGCATCTCATTATCGATGCGAGGCGAGGCGAGGCGTGTGAAAAACACCGATAAGTCGAGGAATCACACCCTAGCGTGTCCTTGATGATAATGCGATAATATTATCGCTGCTTTTCGCCCGAAAACAGGCTCTAAAGCGGCAATAATATTATTGTCGCCCCTTGATGATATGCCCCTTCATTCGTTTAAAATTCAAGGGACAGGCTTAATTGAGCGCTGGCAAAATGGCGCACCGTCTGTGAAAAGGTAATGTCGCAAAGCAAAATATTCAAAACGATTTGGTAATTACTGATGGCATACAAAATGTATAAGCAAACAGAAAATTTGCAAACATTTGAAAAAGAAGCAGCACGTGCAGCAAGACAGAACAGGGGAAATAATGTTCAGTGGATAATAAAATGAGGCCCAAATTGCAATCAAATCCTTCAAAATGACAGCATTGTTTGCAACAGTTATAAAGACACGAACCCTGGCACAAAATATATTGGAACTAACCAGATGGAGGGAAGATCGCTTATTTATGAACAGAATCATGCTGCTTGACCATACCGATGAGGGAATCTTCAGCACCCATATATTTATAAGGCCCATCGTGCATGACCTCCTCATGGAGATTGAGCCTATGAAAACCATGGTACAGAGAACAGCCACTCACAGCCCACACAAGCAGATGTCAGTCTCCCTACACTTAGTGGCTTCAGGGAGCTGCCACTCTAAAGTGATCAGGGCAGGCGGTGCAGTGATACGCTTCCAGATAACTATGTTAAAGGCTACACAAATGCATGTCATAATCCATATCCTTTTCTCTAAAACATATGAGAAATAACAGTATGCCGATTGCAGTCTATTTGATTCCATTCACTCCCATCCTCCAAAGTTGGGTCAACAACTAATTGCTACATTATTATATGCAGACGACATTGTTTTATAAAATGTTACGGGCACGGGTTGGCAAAATGTGTTAAACTCTCTACATCAATACTGATCAACCAACGAGTTGACCATAAATCTCGAGAAATCGAAGGTAGTCATTTTTGGGAAAAGGATAATCAAGATAAAGACATGGGGCAGTGGGAGGGCACGTTTGATAAACAGGTGAGGAGGCCTTATTATTTGGTGTAAAGGAGGATTTTTATTTTCAATATGAGCAGTGACAGGAGTTATGGGTGATTTTTCCTGTTCTTAATCCGAAGTGTTCTATGAAGAATCTGAGCTGGTCTAGGATCCCACGGAAGGCTGGACTGGCTCTTCTTATTTGGTGGAAGAGTGGTCTACCCGAAGGCTCATAGGAGAAGAAGAAGAGGAGGAACCGTGAGATAAGGGATTGTTTCAATAGAAGTTGAAATAACCGTCACCACACCGTTGTGTAGATAGAATTCTGTATGTCCTGCTGGGGGATGGAGGAATAGTGAGGGAAGGGCATTTATTCAGTGCCTAAGGAATCAGAGAAATAGTGATTTGGGAAGGTCTTTATAGTTGGTGAAGAATATATAACCTGAGGCAAAGATAACGTCAGAATGCTGCCGGAATATTCGTGCAGATTCTACTTCCCCACCTATGCAGAACGCTCTCCATTTAATCGTGGCCTGTCATGGTTCTACCACCCGCTTCCCACAACCCACCTTCCCTTGAGCCATTATCACTCACCGGCTCCGCCGCAACTCTCCAGAGTTGCGGCCGCTCCCCAGCCTCCTCCGGGCACCACCAATCTTCACACCAGCTCTTGTCCGGTTCTCCGGTTTCGGCTTCGGGTCCCACGTCTTCTCTCTTGGGTCCTGCATCTTCTATCTCGAGTCCTGTGTCTTCTTTTCCAGGTCTCGCATCTTGGCAGTTCCACGCCCAGGGTTCGTCTTCTCTCCTCAACTTGCTTCCTGTTTCCAGTGCGCCAACCGTCTCCGACCCCTCTTCTTGCTGTACGCTTCCTTTCATTGGTGCCAAAAGAGTGTTTCCGGCGTCCTCATGTGTTGTTTCCGGGTCATTGGTGACGCCGACGTTTTGCTGTGGACAGACACGAGAGGAGCATGGTTATGGTAGTTTGATTAAGTCCCGCTTTCGGGGTGTGGCTTGATGTGTCGGTTCTTCCCAGGATGACGTCCCGGTAAGTCCATCCTGATTATCACAGGTGCCATATGTGCGACGAAGTGGCGGAGGGTATCGTTAGCCTCCTGGGCTTAACCACACGCTCCGCCACTTCGGAAAACGCAAGGCTGCACCATATTCACAAGAATGTGGTGCAGACTTGCGTTTCACCGTGCACTGGCGCTAAGTTTCACAACTTAGCGCCAATGCAGGATCCTTGCACCAGAGTGCAAGGATGTCTGTGTGCAGTGGAGGATTGGCTATGTGTAAGAAGGTGCTCCCTCCTGAACATAAACAATCCTAAAATGCCATTTTGTAACTTTCATGTGTGCTGCTTCATGCAGCATACATAAAAGTTACAAAATGGCATTTTCAAAATGTTTGTTTATGTACAGGAAGGGACACCAAGGTGTGAAAAACATTAAAGCCTCATTAACAAGTAAAGGTCTTTTGAAGACCTGTGAAGTACTCTGGTGTGCCTTTGTATATGTCCCTGAGGCTGTTTCAGCAGGGCTCACTTACACGAGCTGGGGGGGCTGGGGGAGGAGGCTGTAGCCCTTTGAGTTCAATGGACTTCGCTGTGGAGTTTATTTTAATTTGTAACGTTTTATATAGCGCTAGTTTAACCTGTAGGTATCTTAGTGTGCCAGTGGAATGGTGGCTGCTGGTCTCGCCTGCTTTCTGCCACCTCTCCTGGGTCCCACCCCCCCCTCGCACTCCGTTGTCTGTGCATTTTCGCACACCCCTGCCCGCATTCTGCTGTCCTTGGATGGATTTCGCACCACCCTCCCCCTGCCAGCACTCCGCTGTCCGTGATTTTTTGCCCCCGCCCTCATGATAATTGGGATTTCTGTGTGAGAATGACAACACTTGTTTGAAACAAACAGACATGGAGAAAACCTTTCAATCATCCTTTGGATTGTCTGTTGCATGACATTACCTGCAAAAGGGGTGAGTGAAACGTGTGGTCCTTTTGCAAGCCTCTCCGCATTATAACTGGGGGTGTTCAAAGTCTGCTTAACTTCCTTTGCACAATTATGCGAAATTTCAGCAATTATGTTCGGAATTCAAAACTGGCATTTGATGATGTTTGTAGCTTTAGACAGGAAGATGCATTTTGTGCATAAAAAAGTGTTAAATAAACACGCACATTAGCTACCCGCACTCTGTCATTCGGGTTGTTCACATGCATACATGTGTGTGTGTGTACATGTGTGTGTATGTGTATGTATGTATGTATGTACGTATGTATGTATGTATATATATATATATATATTTATATATATATATATATATATATATATATATATGGTTAGATGTGTGAAACGGTGGGTGGGTGGAGGATGAATGGATGGATGAAAGGGTGGATGGATGAAGGATGGATGGATAAAAGGTTGCATGGATGGATGTGTGAAAAGGTGGGGGATGAATGGTGGGTGGATGGATGGATGAAAGGGTGGATGGATGAAGGATGAATGTATGTAAGGATTGAAGGATGAAAGGGTGGGTGGATGGATGTATGGATGGAATGAAGGATGGATGGAAGGATGAAAGGATGGATGGATGTGTGAAAAGGTGGGTGGATGAATGATGAGTGGATGGATGTAAAGATCAAAGGGTGGATGGAAGAAGGATGGATGGATGTGTGAAAAGGTGGATTGAAGATGGATAAATGGATGAAAGGGTGGATGGATGAATGATGAGTGGATGGATGTAAAGATGAGTGGATGGATGTAAAGATGAAAGGGTGGATGGATGGATGAAGGATGGATGGATGTGTGAAATGGAGGATGGATGGATGGATGGATGAAAGGGTGGATGGATGAAGGATGGATGTATGGATGAAAGGGTGGATGGATATATGGATGGAATAATGAAAGGATGGATGAATGATGTATGGATGGAAGGATGAAAGGGTGGATGGATGAAGGATGGATAAAAGGGTGGATGGATGAAGGATGGATAAAAGGTTGCATGGATGAATGATGGCTGGATGTGTGAAAAGATGGGTGGATGGATGGACGGGTGGATAGGTAAAGGATGGATGTATGGATGGAAGGATGAAAGGGTGGATGGATGTATGGATGGATAAAAGGTTGCATGGATGAATGATGGATGAATGTGTGAAAAGGCGGGTGGATGAATAATGGGTGGATGGATGGACGGGTGGATAGGTAAAGGATGGATGCATGGATGGAAGGATGAAAGGATGGATGGATGATGGATGTAAGGAAGGAAGGATGAAAGGGTGGATGGGTGAAGGATGGATGGATGGATGTGTGGAAGTGTGGGTGGATGAATGATGGATGGATGGATGTGATGAGGTCTAACAGGCGCATTTATGGTTGTAGATAGTTGTTGATGATGAGGAGTACCAGTTTCTAAAATCTTTTGTCGGAAGTGGGTCCTTACGCCTAAAAAGGTTTTACAAGGGGGTCCTGGCATCAAAAAGTTTGAAGACCTCTGCCCTAAACCTTAAATGCAGATGTTACAGAATCCTGTTTTTCCATTGAAACTTATATACATGACAGTACATATGGTAACCAAAATCTGTTTTTCCATTGAAACTACTATATTTGACAGTGCATATGGCGTCTGTGCTTAGATTCTGACACCGCTCTTGAATCTAGCAAAGTGCAGTAAACAGAAGTAATACAACACAGCCCATTGCAAAACAAGGTGGGTAGTTGAGCGGACAACCAACATTTTAAATTTGCGACTTATGTGCCTCCACAGATCTGGGAGTTTCCTATTTTATGGCATTTTGCCTTACTGTAAATTGGTACAAATTGTGTTGACTTTGAAGACATTTACAATATTAGACGATCTCACATTGAGGTTGAGTAATCAAATGAGGAACAGGATGACAGCCTAGCTGTGCTTTATGGTCATGGCGAGGGCAGCCTGATTGATGAACAAGCAGGAAGTAATGGAGTGGTTCAGGATTACTTCAAAGGTAAACCAAAACCAATGCCAGCTGCAGGGAGTGCCTGTCCCAGGAACCCTTCACACTGCCCCAAGAGCCAAAAGAGCGACAGGCGTTGCTTGCTTCACTTCTGCTATGTAGCACTTCCAGCTGTCCAACTGCCAAGAAGCCAAAACAAAGGCCTGCTGCTGGGCCTGCCTGTGGCAGGAACCCTTCACGCAGCCACAGGAGTCACATGGGGTAGAGGCAGGTCTTTCTTCACTTGCGCTATATAGCACTTCCAGCTGTCATGTAGCACAGAAATTCCAAACCATTGCCGGTTGCAGGACTACCTGCCCCAGGTACCTTTCATGCAAACAGGGCCGGCTTTAGCGCAGGCGGCGCCAAGTGCAACAATCTATTTTTGGTGCCCTCCAGGGCAGGATTGGTTGTAGCGGGCACCATGCAATCCCGCGGTGCGCCGCATGGATGGGGGGTGCGGTTTGGGGCCCCTGGGGCCGTTTTTGCTGCAAAATCGTCTGTGTAACAAAATCGGCCGAAAACCGGCCCTGGTAAAGAGCTCTGCGTAACCCCCAACCCCCTCCGGGGGTGGGGGGGGGAGGGCCGGCCGAGCACTTTGCCAGGGCCGGTTTTGGTTCCCAGACCCTGGTGCCCTCCCCATGACCTCCTCGGATTCCCTCACTACCACCCAGTAAAAGTGCCCACATCTCTCCCTAGCCCCTCTCTCACATGCATTTCATTTGTTTTAAAATGGTAGTAAAGGCTGGTTTTACTAATCCACTCAGCTATCCACATAAAATACAGATCGGTTCTTTGCAGCAGGCATATTAACCTTCTGTGCTACTTTATGGTGAGCCAAAACTGCCACTAGACAAAAATCTGATCTTTCTCTCTAGCAGGAACATTAAATCACAATGGTTATAATGATTTCTTTATTGCTGACTGAACGCTGGATGCACAAGCAACTCTGCAGCAGGTACTTTTAAATCGTAAGTTATCACTAAAGACAGCACCCCGTTGAGGTCAGTACCCCCATCCAGGTCTGCGCCCAGTGCAGCCACACCAGTCGCACCACCCGAAGGCCGGCCCTGCACGCAGCCCCAAAGTCATGAGAGCGAGAGGTGGGGGTTTCTCTATTGCACAATACAGTGGTCCCAGCTCTCCTGCAGCACAGGCCATGCACGGGCTGTGCTCGGACAAATAACGGGCTACGAATGGACCCATCCACCCCTGTCATTGCCTGGAGGACTCAGGGTTGGGCCAACATCCTTGGCCTCATCACAGGAGGTCCTGAGTTTTTATCTGGCAACTCAGGGACATTCTCAGGTATGACTTTGTTGCTTATTTGTTGAGCCATTTCTTAAGTTGTGCCTGACTGCAAACTGGTGACTTTATGAAGCCCCTTGTCATATTTGGTGCAGTAGCTCATTGTCGTTACTTATAATTCTCCAGGCACTTTCTGAGGTCTTACCTGGTTCACCAAGCAGCATTATTCTTATATTAATATTGCTGGTCATGGGGAAGAAGAAAGCAGCTACCAGTTCCCGGGTCGAACAAATTATGAATAAACTAATTAAACATGCTGCTAACAATTGTGTGGTTGATGAAATTGGCAACCTAATTTAGGAAGTGGAGACCATATTATGCTTTAGTGGGAGGTCACCAGGCCAGTGCTTGACACAAACTGATCCAGCAAAATGTTTTAAGATAAAGGATAAAGTGACTTACATACAATCCAGCAAGTCTCCAGATTCACAAACACCACCTCAAAGCCTTAATGTTGCTTTTGAACCCTACGCTCTTAGAGAGTATCATTTGCAGGATGTAAATGTTGTTTCTATGAACAGATTTACTCTTTCAAAACAGGACTACGCTTGCTCCACTCGGGAACTGGTTGCCTGTTCTTTGGTGGCAGTGTGCTGTGCAGTGTGTTTGTGAGCCAAGAACTCTCAATGTTAAACTTTAAAGCAATTCTTAGTTTGACTGCATCATTGAAAAATTAGGTTGAGATATTGAAACATATTGTAGGAAACGCAACTGGTCTACTCTCTAAATATGTTCCAGGTATTACAGCCCAAAAAATAGGGGGCATGGGGAGCACTCCATTTCTTTACATATTCAACATAGTTCCATCGGGTAATTACAAAGTTCACATTTGCGTGCAAGTCGGATTAGTGCCTAAACCCTGTGGCACCTGTGATAAAGTCCAAGAAAAGGGCAGATAAGTGCCCCGACCGACCGCACAATTGCATAGAGCCTATCTGGCTCACATTATCTTCATCTCATATCTTTTTATCCATAGATTTACTTCTTCAACCATTTTGAATCTCTTTATCTGCAATAGTCTTCCAATACTGCCATCCACACTCAGGGTATTAATGCAATTTTTCACGTTTCTAATGAGAATGCTGTGCCCATCCGGACCTCTTGCAAAATCATGACAGATGCTAGGGTTCTTCAAAAACAGCGTTTATTCAAAACCAATGCATTTCGAGCATCAAGTGCTCTTCGTCAGGGTACGCTGGAAATAATACAAAACATAGCATATTTATTGACTGCATTAAAAAAAGCCATATATAGCATGATCAACCTATTAATTATACTTAAAACTCAAGATTGAGCTAACTGTCATTGCGGTCCGTTAATGTTATACAGTGAATGGTTTCTGAAAACATTTAAAACTTATCTTGTATTGTGTCGAGTAATTCCACTTCAAACATCCCATTTAACTAAATGTAATCTCCCCCTTGTCAAGAGACTTTATGAAACTGCTGCTCTCGAAGTGACTGCCCTCTGTAGTCTAACATGCCATTCAGTGTTAACACCCCACCTTCCTTATTCCGTACATTTTATAGTTATTTTACACTTTTACATCATCAATCATGCTCTCCCCTTCCCTACATTCGTTCCACGCACTCTCCCTTTCTTAATCAAAAAGGTCCTCCCTCTCTTATTCTCACAACACTCTTTACTCAAATGTCAAGGTAATCACCCAAAAGTAAAAACGAACGAACCAACGAGTAACCTAACAAATCATGGACCTTTCAACCTCATTTGCAACGAAACAAAACAATTAATCTTTCTTTCCTTCATGTAACCATGTTAAACAACTAACAGCCTCCCACTTCTAATCTCATGTAACCGCATACCTGCTTCTGATGGTCTCGATACTTCATCAGCCCAATTCGTCTCACTAAATGGCCATAGTAATCACCCTTATTTAAATCCCTCCCTCACAAAGTCCCTCCTACCAATTAAAGTGGTAGTTGTTAGTTTCCCGCCTATGTGGCGCTTTTTACATGAACCTGCGATCTACTGAGGGACTACAATTCCCATGACTCATTTCTTTCTGATATTAAAAACATTAGTAATTCCGCTTTGAAATACAGTTTTTTAGTCCATGTTACATACACAATATTCACGAGTGCATAAACACTCTCCAGCCATAATGTCCCAATAAACATAGTTTCTTCCATTAACCCAGATGTATGCTCCGTACGTGTGGAAATTCACCTCCATTCATTTGCTCTTCTGTGATTGGTGGGTGCTACCCCAAGTTGGGTTTAGATTTAGTAATCAAAAAATAGGGGGTATGGGGAGCACTCCATTTCTTTACATATTCAACATAGTTCCATCGAGTAATTACAAAGTTCACATTTGCGTGCAAGTCGGATTAGTGCCTAAACCCTGTGGCACCTGTGATAAAGTCCAAGAAAAGGGCAGATAAGTGCCCCGACCGACCGCACAATTGCATAGAGCCTATCTGGCTCACATTATCTTCATCTTATATCTTTTTATCCATAGATTTACTTCTTCAACCATTTTGAATCTCTTTATCTGCAATAGTCTTCCAATACTGCCATCCACACTCAGGGTATTAATGGCATTTTTCACGTTTCTAATGAGAATGCTGTGCCCATCCGGACCTCTTGCAAAATCATGACAGATGCTAGGGTTCTTCAAAAACAGCGTTTATTCAAAACCAATTCATTTCGAGCATCAAGTGCTCTTCGTCAGGGTACGCTGGAAATAATACAAAACATAGCATATTTATTGACTGCATTAAAAAAAGCCATATATAGCATGATCAACCTATTAATTATACTTAAAACTCAAGATTGAGCTAACTGTCATTGCGGTCCGTTAATGTTATACAGTGAATGGTTTCTGAAAACATTTAAAACTTATCTTGTATTGTGTCGAGTAATTCCACTTCAAACATCCCATTTTGAATCTCTTTATCTGCAATAGTCTTCCAATACTGCCATCCACACTCAGGGTATTAATGCCATTTTTCACGTTTCTAATGAGAATGCTGTGCCCATCCGGACCTCTTGCAAAATCATGACAGATGCTAGGGTTCTTCAAAAACAGCGTTTATTCAAAACCAATGCATTTCGAGCATCAAGTGCTCTTCGTCAGGGTACGCTGGAAATAATACAAAACATAGCATATTTATTGACTGCATTAAAAAAAGCCATATATAGCATGATCAACCTATTAATTATACTTAAAACTCAAGATTGAGCTAACTGTCAAGAGACTTTATGAAACTGCTGCTCTCGAAGTGACTGCCCTCTGTAGTCTAACATGCCATTCCGTGTTAACACCCCACCTTCCTTATTCCGTACATTTTATAGTTATTTTACACTTTTACAGTAGAGTCTTCTCTCCTCTACTTTTAAAACGATTGAAAAACCCTTTTTTGTGTGAGTTGGACATTTGTTTGTTTTTGGGCTATTGTGCTTTTTCTTCTTTGTTTTCAAATTCTTCATTGCAGGATTAATTTCGCATGTGGAATAAGAGTTGAACAAAGTTCATTTGAAATAATATCAAGAATTGTGTGTGGAGTTAACTTATAGTACCACCATATCTGTAACGCTCAATACCCAGGTCCTAGGACTTTCTTTGGGTTACCCCGTATATAATAACAACTTGAATGTTTCAAGCATAAAGCCAAAGTTGGGCGACAAGGTATGGGGAACTCTGTTAGGTTCTTTTGATGTGTATATTTTTCAAGAAACATGGGCTACCTGTGTGGTATACAGATTAGGTTATGGGTATTGTCAAGCGCTAGCTAAAAAATCTAACATGGGCCACCATCAGGTGGCCTGAGTATATGGATAAGGATGTCTTTGTGTTGTAGTATAAAACAAATTGCGACCGGGTCTCCTGATCTATTAGCGCTAAGGCTTTACCCATAGAGCAAGACAAGTATCCTTTTACTTAATCTCAATAATAGAAGCTCTCCACGCTCTGCTGAAACAGTAACATTAAACTGCCTGTGGAACGTTGTAAGCACTCACAGAGGCAAACCTGTTCTTATAATTGTGGGTGACTCTTAATACTACCTTTGAACTATCAATGCTACTCATGTAGGAGACTGAAGAAGAAAACGATAATTGGGACATTCTGAATTTGTTAGCTCCTCTGAGATAAAAAATTTCAAATTGGATCTGTAATTAATAGATATTTTCCTATTGTTTGGAGTCCGTACTTGCAACAGGCGTACACTCTCAGGCAGAAAGGAGGCTCCAATATTTAAGAGAGGATAATATCAAAGTGACATTTATTATATGCTTATTAAGGTATTAGACAGACAAGAAAGTGACCATAATCCTGTGGCATTATACTTAAATGAATCCCTAATTCCTGACTTGCCCAAAGGTGTGAGACCGAGCAGTAGATTTTCTAGTTTTCTGAAATAGTCGGAAAAAATGGCAAATGGACTAGTGTCTGTGGCAATATAACTGTTATGAGCACCATGTATGTGGTAATTAGAAAGAAACTGGAAATTGCCAGCCCTAATTTAGATAATCCGATGTTCTTAATACATGAACTGTTGTTGTTGGAACTAAAATAAAAAAAAATTAAGAACGCAGGGATAGTTAGCTCTTCAAGGAATGGTAAAGAATGGTTTACTGGGACTGTTTCTCCAAGAAGTTTGATAATATTGCTGCTATTAAAATGAGTGTCACAGATTAAATAACAATTTCTAGGCTTCTTACAAAATTGTGATTAGAGAATCTAGAATAAAATGGGAAACATCTAGGATGATCTTTTAGGAAGCAGCTTCTACCAAATACTCGAAAAGCTTCTGCCATTTAGTGTCTCGTAGGGGGAGTAATAGCTCAATGAGACCTGAAATCCATGTCCCGGCCGACGACTGGGTCACTCCAATTGGAGCCCTTTATGGTGACTCCGTGAGTTCAGTCTATTCAGAATTTTACTTAAATATTGTCCATATTGAAGCTGCTGCTTCAATTTTTCCCTAAAGGACAGCAGGAAAGCTTTAGATACCCAGAAGGCAAGTAAACCTTCTGGTGTTTGTAAAATTCCAGAATGCCTTTTTAAGTCTGACCAGATGTATGGGTTCCCTATATTTACACTGTATCCAATGCTGACCCTATCCCGAATACTTGGAATTGAGCAGTGATAGGTAATATACACAAACAGGGATCACATATTGACACCAGCAATTATTGTTCTATCAGCTTCGTCACTAGCCTTCAAAAGATCTTGTGCAGGAAGGTGCTTGACAAACTAACAACTCAGGGCTTTATTACGTCGGGCAGAAACTTTCCGTCTGACTCCTTCTCGGATTTGGTTCTGACCGACTCCCGATCGGCGGTTCCTTCTGACTGATTACGATGCTTCTGAACACTGTTCGGAAGGACTCCCATTGACTTCTATGAGAGCCGGTGTTCCAACCGACAACACAGGCTCCTATGAGGAAAATTGATGTCTGTGCAAAAGATTGAACTCTGCGGCCTGCATCCCATGGTGCCTGCCACGCAGTGTATGGTCTTACAGGGGGGTCACTTCAGTACACACACCGACCCCAACCGGTGGCCTTAGGATGAAAGGAGCCTGCACGGGCCCCCAAAGTCAGTTTCCGACAGCCTTTTTGTGTCAGACAGACTGAGTCGAAAAGACTGTCAGAATCCGACTTCGTAATCGGTTGGTCGGAAATTCTATCCATTGAGCTGCATGAATTGTTTCCGACCGAATTCCAACACAGACTAGGGGAATCCGACTGCTGGTCAGAGCCTTTCTGCACAACATCATAATTGGGCCCTTAGTTGTTGAAAAAAACATTGTTAGTAAGCATGGGCAGATTTTGCGGATCCACGATCCGCGGATTTTGCGGATTTGCGGATCGTGGATCCGCAAAATACGCGGATTTTGCGGATTTGCGGATCCGCGGATTTGGGGCGGGGCTTCCATGCGCGTGCACATGCCTCTTGTGTGTTTAAAAGGTCTGAGAAAGATCAGTTCAGCAGATGAAGAGAAAGAAGCCCCTGGTCACAAGAACAGCACGGGTATTGTGCTCGTGAAAGTCAAGGATGCAAAGGCTTCTATCCAGCATCACAGCTAAAGTTCCACGGTAGATTTGGGATGAAGGCACACCTGCCCAGCCTCGACGACGCTCACGATTGTTTTTGGGCTAATGAATGAGTCACTGAATTTGAGCTTCAACTAGTTTGAGCGACCATGTGTGTGTTACTATGCAATCGCCCCGAAGGGCGCAGGGGTTCCTGAGTGAGCTGTCCATCATAGTGGGTAAATGGCTGGAAGACGGTGCACACCGCGAGTGTGTGAGCGGGACCAAACGTGCGGGGCTTCAATGCGAGTTCACATGCCTCTTGTGTGTATAAAAGGTCAGAGAAAGATCAGTTCAGCAGATGAAGAGAAAGAAGCCCCTGGTCACAAGAACAGCACAGGTATTGCGCTAGTGAAAGTCAAGGATGCAAAGGCCTCTATCCAGCATCACAGCTGATGTTCCACGGTACATTTGGGAAAGGAAATTACACCAGCCTGGCCTGTTGTAACTATTTTACGATGGCGCCGGCAAGCTGCCAGCGCCATCCTAAAATAGTTACTAAATTTGCTTCAACAGGAAGCTCTAATAGATAAAAATCGAGCACCTGCTTTATTTTATCTATTAGAGCTTCCTGTTGAAGCTAACTTAGTAACTATTTTAGGATGGCGCTGGCAGCTTGCCGGCGCCATCGTAAAATAGTTACAACAGGCCAGGCTTCAACTTTTGTCCCCGGAATAATCCGCCGCTCACGGATTTGCGAATTCACGGTAAATTCACGGGAGTTCGCGGATCGCGAATTTACCGAAAATTCGCAAAATCCGCAAGCGGAACGGATTTTCCGCTCATACTTAATTGTTAGCCAATACCAAGCAGGATTTAGAGAACACACAAACACAGTCAACCAAGTTTTGCAATTTCTCTTGATAAAATAAAGAGAATCTGGCCTTTCGGGGGGGGGCAGTTTCTGTTGCTTTCAAAGACCTCAGAAAAGCCTTCAGTATGGTCCCAGTGGAGGGAAGTTCTTCAATTCAAGATTTCGAAGCCCCATTAGACGAATTAGATATACATAGTCAGTTACACTTCACCAACTTTGCCCAGGTTAGGTGGGGTCCCAACGAAAAACATACTCCTAGAATAGCAGCTAAAAAGGAGTCCAATGAGGGTGTGTTTTGCCCCCCACTCTATTCTTCATTTTTATTCAAGGATGTATAAACTGTTTAATAAATTGTGTTAATGACTCCTATGTCTTGGCCGGGAACAAAGTGCCTGTTCTCCTTTTTGCTGATCACACTTTGTTGATATCCAAGAATAGAAAAGACCTGCAGATTTTATTTGACTTAATTGTGGGCCCCATTACGATGGTGGGTGGATTGCCACAGCCGGGCCGGCGGTGAGTACAGCCGGCCCGGCAGTTGCAATCCGCCCATCATATGTCCCTAGTTCACCCCCGCCATATTAGGATGGTGGGGGCACCGCGGCGGACGCAAAGACCTGCCGGCGGAAAAGCCGCTGGTCGAATTCTCAACCGGGCAGAAAAGGACACAATATGGTGGCGGTGTCTGCAAGACACCGCCACCTATATTATGATGAAGGCAGAACATCACCTTTCCATGGCGGTGATACCGTCATGGAAAGGCCTGCAGTTCTTGCCGTTGGGGGCCTTTTGCAGGTTCCCAGGGTGTTGGAGGGGTGGGTGGTGCACATGGGGGTACCTATGGTATCCCCTGTCTTTTCTTAGTGCCTGCCAGGTTGTGCATTGCAATGCTGTTGACAGTCTTTTTATGTTGCGAGCGGGTCTGCAGCTAGCAGGTCCACCCGCAATGTAAAAGGCCCAGAATGCACCCCGAGTGTGGCAGGTGCATTCTGATTTGCATGGCAGTACCGTGCTTCGTTACAGACTTTGCCCGATCGCCATTGTAATGATGCCCAATGTTATTTTGCTCCACAAATGGCCTGGTGATAAACAAGCAAAACCTATGGCTTTTCACCCATACAAGAAGTTTTGTGCTAAACTTGCTTTACATGAGAGTCCTCTGGAAAGAGTTAGGGAGTTAGATTCCCTTGGGATACCAATCCCTGATTCCAACTCATGGCTGAAACAAACTGGAAAAATATATGCTCTACTTAAACTTAGTGTTACAGCAAATAAATGATGGATGGAATGCTGACAATGCAAACATTCTCCCCCAGTCAAAAGATCTGGGTTAAATCCATTGTTATTTTGCCCAATATTTCACCCTAGTTTGGACCCAGCCATATGCAAATCAGTCTTGACCCTGTGCCCCATGGCAACTGTCCAGACTGAAACGCCAGGCTAGGTCCTCCCTGGACTAGAAACAAGCATCCTGGGACCGGTTTCAGGGTGTGTCACCCTTCTTCAGCCAGGGTACCTTGAATCAAGTGGCACCGTGCGCAAGGGACCCACATCTGGGCATACCCATCCAACTTAGGGCAAAAAGTGTTACAGCAAACAAATGTTGGACGGAATGCAGACAGAAGTGACGCAACAGCGGAGTAAATGTGTCACAAGGGGCTTGTAAATCTGCCCCAATGTCATATTAATTAAATCAACCTAGATCAGCTTACAGTCGCCCTTTTTAGGTTTCACTTACAGACAGCTATAGCTACCTATTGTATCCAAAGACTTAGAATTGCCTCTGTGTCCTTCCCTTACTGAGCATCCCATTGCTTTCTTGGAAATTTCACTCCTCTCATCCGGTTCACTGATAGAATATCGATGTTCAAAATATCAATGTTCAAAATATCAAAAAAAAATATAGACTACAAAAATATTGACTCTCATACCTATATAGGTAAGTACAAAAATATCCAATAAAAAATATTGATGTAACAATTGTTGGATAGCGGAGGGGTAAAATTTACTATTCCCACTCCAGTGAGAGCAATGGTAGGGAAAGTGTTGGATAGTGGAGGGGCAAACATTACTATTCCCACTCCAAAGAATACAACAGTAGAGACAATGTTGGATAGTGGAGGTGTAAACATTAGTATTCCCACTCCACTTAATGCAACAGTAGGATAAGTGTTGGATAGTGGAGGTGTAAAAATTAGTATTACCACACCACTTAATGCAACAGTAGGATAAGTGTTGGAGAGCAGAGGGGTAAAAAAAATGTATTCCCACTCCAGAGAGTGCAACAGTAGGGAAAGTGCTGGTTAGCAGAGAGGTAAAAATCACTATTCCAACTCCTGTGAGTACAACAATAGGGCAAGTGCAGGATAGCGGAGAGTTAACTTTTACTATTCCCACTCCAGTGAATGCAACAGTAGGACAAGTGTTGGACAGCGGAGATTTTCTTTTTTACTATTCACACTCAAACACTTATTAAAAAATAAATTATAATTAATGAACAAAATTCAAAAACTAAAAACATATAAAAAGAACATATATTATAATACTAATTACATAAAGCAAAAACCTACAAATAATATATAAAATAATATATAAAATAAAATATTAAATACATTTACAAAATATTATTCTTTTAAACAAGAATATATTTACAAAAAATATTTCTTGAAACATGAATAATTTATTTTATTTCCTACCCTACAATACCACACCAATAACTAAAATCTTCCACATTTTTTAATAAATGTGTTTACATAATTAACATAATTAATAATGAATTAAAACATATTATTAATAAAAATAAATAATAAACATAAATTCACTACACACACTTTAACACTATAATATCCACAACATACACCTAAATTACATTATAAAATAAAAAACACAATTAAAATGTACTTTAAAAATAAAAACTATAACTATTAACAAATAATAATGAAATGATTTAACTGTATTTAATACCCACCCTTTACCAATTTAAATAAACAATTACCCAAAATAAATATCAAATAATTAACATTAATTAACAACTATATATAAGTAATTAAACACACCATTTACTCCTATAAAAACCACAACACACACCTAAAATGTGTTACACTATTACCATAATAAATAACCAATTAATGTAATAACAATATTAACAACCAATTATTAATTCCTCAATTAAAAATAAATTACTTCCCACCCTTTACACTTAGTAACACCACAACACACATCTAAAATGAATTGCAAAATCACCAAAATTAATTACTTAAAATTAACAACCAATTAATAATCAATTAATCATAAATTACTTTACACATTTAACACTATAGCATCTCAATTAAACAAGTATGAATACATGCAAAATAATCAAAACATTTAAATTAAATAAATTCCTTCCCACCCTATTTCCCTATAAACCCACAACCTGCTATGGACCTAAAAACACAAAATTCAAACAAAATAAAAAATACATTTAATAAAATGAAACTGCTTCCCACCCTATTCCCCTCTAAACCCACAACCTGCTACAGAACTATAAAGCACAAAATTCAAATAAAAAAATGAATAACTACGAAAAATGTAACACATATATTCAAAATACAAACAATTTTTATACAAAAAACATACTTCACATACAAATAAAATTTATACTAAAATACATAATATTAATAAAAAAGGATATTTTTAACAACAATATTTTTTCAAACACTTCAATATTTTTTAAATCGATATTACTTATCTTAAGTCGATATTCTTGACCATGATATTCTTGCTGTCGATATTTCTGACTCACAATATTAATGACTCAATATTTGTGCAACTCGATATTTTGTACTCGATATTCTGTCTCTGCACCCTCTCATCCATATTCAATGGTTTTCTTCCACGTCATATGTTTGTTCTGCCCAGTAAACATTTCGGTATATGTTCTGTCCGTATTTTCTGTCTATGCTGTCCCCACCTTTCTTTGTGTGCTCTCTTTATTACATAAAAAGCATTATCAACCCCCAATACCGCCTTTCTTAAAATCGCTCCCAAGCTCCAGTAGCTGCCCATGCTGCACTGCTCTTAAATAGTTTTGAACCACTGATGTAACTCTCCTCTCCTTTACCCCACTTTCTTTATAAAATAAAAAAATAAAAATGTACACCTGCCTACTCTCACTTGCCCTGCAGCCCCCTCAAAACCAACAGCAAGTCGAATTGTATTGGAGGGTAGCTATCCTTAAATGATTTTGATACCATTCCACAATGGTATACATGCTAACATTTTAGAAGAAGAAAGTGGATATTTAAAAAAATCTGAAAAGATTATTTCTCCCTTTGACTTCTATGAGGCCTGCATGGGGTCTTTTGGTCTGGATTGGACGTGAAAGTTTGCTTCTGTAGTTTCGAATATCAGAAATGCAAAAATAATCTTTTCATTTACCTTTAGTACCCCATAGAAAGTACTATAGCAGGCGGAGAGAGTGTGACACAAGTGTTGTACACTGGTCAGCAGGAGCAGGTTACTGGCAGTGAGTGCATTCTCCTATTCATACACAAACCAGTCTGCTGAAGGCAAGCGAAGAATGGGTTTTTTGATCGCAAGGGAGCGGGAGACTCGCCTTAGTCTCACGCCTAAATCGGGAAGGTTGATATTTATGAGATGGCCACACATACATGCTCATGCTCAAAGGCACAGAGGCCATCTTCGTGATATTTTTCATACTCCTTGACAAAATAATTGAACGTTTTTTCTGAAAGGAAAAGAAACATAATTTCAAGATTCAGGCCCTTGCATACACACATGCTCAATGGTCAGCTTTAAATTAATTTTCTTTAAAAAAAAAAAAATCCAGTCCAGGGTGCCTACCATGGATGCATGAGTACATAAGGTGCTCATCAAAAAACAGTGTGTCAATGCTTGGTAGCTATTGGGGGTAGGGGATGCAGTACGCTACCCTGTAACAACAGGTGTCTAAGTCATTACAAGCTAGGAGGAAAGTCAAACCTGGTTCGAAATTGTTTCAGAAATACAGTGTAAGTAGCCCTGACCTTGCATATCCCTGATTCTTTGAATTCTCTGCAGCCCCAAATGTTTGCTCAATATAGTATACTCACAATCATTTGTACAATGTCTACTTAACCACAATCTTTTGACATTCCGCGCACTTAATGTCTGGTCTGCTGCTTCATGTATTGTCCCTCTTTATCCATTTTGTATTTTATACCATCATGTATGTCGTTGATTCCTCAGTTTAGCACATCCAACCAACCACGTCTTGCAAAATAAATCATGAGAGAAACAAATACATCAAAAAATCACTTTTAAATGATATTTTTAACAATGTTTTAAAGCACAACATTAGTCATATCAGCACATTATAAGTGGAAGAGTGCACAATCAGGGTATTTACTCACAAAATGTCATGAAATGTTGCAAAATTGTACATTTTACATGCATGTACCCTAAGAAGGTAAGTATATGTTAAGAGTGCATAACTGGGAGAAACAAAAAGCATGGATTTAAAATGTAATGGTGCTGGGGCTGTCTGTATTGATAACATTGTATTACTACGCAAAGGAATCCTTTTCAGCAGCACTATACAATAAATTGAGAAACAAAACTATAATGTTCTAAACTCATGCCTTGCATTTTGCTAGAGGTTTGTTGATACTGGTTCATAGCTCACTGTGCTACATTAGGATTGCAATGTATGTACTGCAAGTAATAAAGGATATGTGTCAAAAGTAGTAACCCACTGACCTATCTACAATTTGTGATTTGCATGTTACACAATGTGCTTTAAAGGAGATGCATTAACCCTCTATGCAACAATATGAATCAAAACTGGAACTTGAAA
Source organism: Lissotriton vulgaris (assembly GCF_964263255.1). Lineage (NCBI taxonomy): Eukaryota > Metazoa > Chordata > Amphibia > Caudata > Salamandridae > Lissotriton > Lissotriton vulgaris. The sequence continues at coordinate 338,532,523 of NC_141700.1, forward strand.
AACACAGATCTCTCCAGCAACTGTATTAACCAGCAGAGTTGTCTGTCCATTACTATTGTGCCTTAAGATGTCCTGGGCGCACACAAAAATCTCTGGAGAGGGTATTTTAACCCCATAGAATATTTTAAAATTCAGCCTTTGCAATCAATTAAACCCGAACAGATTTACTGTCACATGTGACCTCACTGATATTTTTTTGCTGTAGAGTTTAATAAAAAATATAAATTGGAAGCTAGTCCCTGGTGTGCATGACTCCATGACTGCACCCCTTTTCTGTTGTCACGTCTTGACCACCAATTTATGAGTTTGCACCTCAATGAGGTCTCTGTAGTTGTTTCATGGTGAATTAGCAAAAAAGTGCATGTGATTCTAAGATCAACACCCACTGTACAAAAGCCCAACAGAGCCATTGATTTCCCTAACTCTCCAAATTCTAACAGCACTATATGTAAAGAACTGCACTCTTATTTGGCTGAGTTCACCCTTGAAAATATTTGAACAGTAAAATATTCAACAAACACCATGTTAGAATATGATAAGGTTGGGGGTGTGGCTTGTGGCCATAGGAGATGGCGGCATCGTAGCTCCCGTGAGGGTGACGGGAAGGCAGACGGCACTTCTTCCCCATTGTGCAATATATTAGCACCAACTTAAACGTATGCACGTCGGAACCTGAAGTGACGCGCTGTTCGGCATCTTTATAACGATTTTGAAGGCGAATGTCTGCATTCCTCCGCTAACGCCTGAACGGCTGCCATTTTATTAGCAAGCTCGTTCTGTGAGGAACTGTTGAAACACGGCCTGCTTCAGGTATTTCTCCTGAACTGACAAAATTCGCCCCACACGCACAATGGCTCTTTCAGTAGAACTGCATATCCTATATGGACTTTAATAATGTTGGCATTGCTTTCTGTCCTATGCAATGGTATTACGTGAGGATATTTCTGTGCCCTCTATGATTACCTCAGGTGCATTATATACTGCATTCAACTAACTGGTGAAGGCGTTTAATTAATGGACTGCATATTTCAATTTTACAGCTTTTCATTTAATATTGGCTTGTGGATTGGAGCGTAATGTTCGGCACCACATGAATACATTTGTGGACACAAAGTAACGGTTTTTGCACCTCAATGGAAATGTTTTGGTTTCTTCACCTAGATAACATTCCATAATGCTTTAGGGTTTTGTCTCCACATATACATTTTGACCTAATCAGATATGCATTGGATTTCGGTTTAGTTTTGGTCACCTTCTAATGTTTGTTCCAACAGTTAGCAATATCCCATGTAATATGTGAATGTGGCTAATGATACTGTTTTGAGTCATGCTAGTATGCTATTATCTCAATGCATTTTATTAGATAGTTTATAGTCTCTTACTAATTAGTGGGTTTTGGTGCACTTTTATTCTCAGCACGGCAGGTATTCTTCCTACCTTTTTTATATGGGTGGACTGAAAAAAGACTTTTCTGTTAAACAAAATACTGTCATATAGTTAATGCTTTTCTATATATTGTGCTAAGTTAGCATGAGTTTATTAAATGTTTAAACAACATATTTTCCTTCGGCTTCAGTTTGCACATGGCACATAATTATTATTGTAGCTTTCAACCTAGACGAAAGATGTGATTTACTTGAGAATAATATGTTATTGCTCTGATATCAGTCGTGCTTGGTACACTTGGTACACTGTCTGCACACTGAGAGCTAAAGCCTCTAAGAATAACCTAACACAAGGTTGCAGGGAGGTCTGATCCTCGCACCACATTAGACATAACACAAATAATGTTGCTGCCAACATTGGGCTCTACGCGAGTTTAAGATAGAGTTACTGAGAATGCAAAAACACACTTGATGGTGCTTCGCATGCAGAGAGTTGGTAGCTGATGATGTGATCTTCTTCTGCTGACATTTAGAGGTATGGGCCCGCCCTGCTAAAACCCAAATGAGACCTTCTTAGATATAATATAGTATGCTAAATAGGGTGCACGAAATATAGGTGATACAGATTTCTATAGATTTTTGCATTACAATATGTTATCACCGTTCGCTTACTATGGATTAGTGACTATGCTGATAACTCTGATTTCTATATTATGTATGTTGGTAATATATAAGATACTGCGTTTGAGAACCTTGCATTGAAAAATAAATATTTCAAACTTGCATGTGTGTTCTTTTACTCCCCGTTGTGGTTTGAAATGATTATAGAGCAAAAGAGTGTTCATGTGTTCCACGATACCTGAGGTATTCAAAGTTCATGTTCTGGTTTGTCTAAGTCATTGGGAGTTCATTATGACCAATGAGACACTGTAGCTAGCTCGGTAAGGGGATTTCTGATACTAAGGTGAGTTTTGGGTCACCCTAATTCACTAAGGTTCTAGATCTCTATGCACAGTTCTGTGGGAGAATGGAAACCCTGCTACAATACTAAACGCCAGCTTTTGATACAGTCCAAAATCCGCACCCACTCCGCCCAAATGGATCCAGCACCCAGTTCATCTCCTAAAACGACGGCCCCAATTGTCAGAAATGGTTCATCAGCAGGTAATAAGACTACAACAAAGGGGCCCATTAGGATGTCGGGCGGACCGGGGCGGAAAAGGTTTAATATGGTGGCAGTGTCTATCAGACACCGCCAGCCATATTAGTATGGGCTTTGGGGAATGCCTTTCCGTGGTGGCAATGCCGCCAAGGAAAGGCAGGCGGTCTTCACTTTGGGGGGCCCCTGCGGGCCCCCATGGTGAAAACGAGGTGGGGGGTGCACATGGGGGGTACCAGTGGTACCCCCCTGCATTTGCATACACAGTGTGGCAGGCACAGCGTTGCCTGCCGCTTTGTGTATGCAAAGGCATCACATGCTTTTTTTGCAATGTTGTATGCGCCCGCCACTGTAGCGGGCGCATCCTAATAACCCCCACGGGACCCCAGCCCTTATGGTTGGCGGTTCCATATTCCGATAGGATGGCGGGCGGACTAAGTCCGCCCATCGTCCTAATGACCCCCAAATCTTTTGGAAATAAACTGTCACGATCACACAGGGTAGAAGGTTCAAACAGGCTTGAATGGCTGAATAAATGTTGTGCACTGCATCTCCCATAACCCCGAGGGAGGTGTTAGTCCTGTTGCTAGGTCTATTCTATACCTTCTTCTTAATCCTTTTCAGCCCGGAAGTCAGTGCTTGTCACCTGCAGCTGACGCTATTGTTTTTGATATCTCTCTCAAGTGGATTGTGCCCTGTTTTTTTACTCTCTGGATCATCGGAGCCTTGTGTTTCCCGAAGCGCTTTCTGTTTCCTACTAAGACATCTTACGTTGCTTCGGAAGCGCTAGACTGCACAGAGTTCTGTTGCCGCTGGTATTCATGGCATTGGTGGTGGGCATGTAGAAGAGCCGAAAGAGAAAACGCTTTCCAGAAAGGATTAGCGAGTCTTTAGGATGACGCTACTTCCTCTGCCGCCCCGTGTGCGCAAACAAAGCCATGCTGTTTGCGAGGATTCAGGTGTGAAAGTGTTTCCTTGCGGTTATAATTCCTGAAGCCCTTCAAGTAAGAGATTATTATTTGAAGGCATTACCCACATCATCTCTGGTTGGCTTAATGATATCAGTGCTCAGAACCAGAGAAAACGTAGTGGGCAATTATTTTATGCTTGCATAGAATCGTACGAACCAAAAGCCCTAAGAGCTGTTGAGAGGCTCGGATTAGGCATTACCGTGACTATTAATTTTTTGAGATCAAGTTCAGATGATCGCTATTACTTCAGGACAATATCAGTGGACTAACTGGTATCAGATAAGTCTGTATTATCTGTTGTGTGCAGAACTTCAAGTTTAGAGAGGAGTTATATTTCTTTACTTCTGCTTACCTTGTTTTTTCTTTCTTTCTTTTTTCCTTTTTTGTGACGTTTTTTGAAAGGTGAATGCAGTAGTTGTTTAAAGTAAGTGACTTGCAAACACACATGACTTTGATAGTACACTGCTGGCATTGTGTGTATCATTAAGTGTGATATGTTTTATCATTCCTGTAGGAGACACTGAGTGAGAACAGAAGACAGAGAGGTCCACATTACTCTGCATCAGTGTACATCTACCACGTTGACTACTGCAAGTTTATTGTTTCTTTGTCCCTTTTTCCCCTTTCCCGACTGTTGTTTATCTGCTGAGTGTTTCATTCCTCACAGGTGACTCTATAAGGGGAAGAAGAAAACTAGCATCACATCGCTCCCACTTTACCCCGCTTACAGGTTAGTGTTAACCTGTACTCTGACATAAACCCTCCATCTCCACCGAAGCAATCTTCTTCTTTTTACATGGACCTCCTATTAGAGGAAATTCGAGCTTTGAGACCATTTGTAGAGGAAATAAATTCTCAAATCCAGGTTCTTACAGATGGTTGGAAAAATGTTGAAGATTGAGTCACGATAGCTGAGCAATCCATTGCAACGCTTAACTCCTCTTTCACCACTACAATGGCTCTCCAATCGCAGATTATAAGTCTCCAAAATCAAATTGAAAATTTGGATAACAGGAATCGAAGAAACAGGTTTTGTATTTATGGCTTGGGAGAGGGTTCGGAAGGCTCAGATCCCATCTCATTCTTTCGAAAGACCCTGCCATCAGTTCTTAACTTACCTGACAATACCATTTTAAATATAAAAAGAGCTCACTGTTTAGGTCCAATGCACTCATCAGCTTCAAACATGAAGAAACCTAGAGGTTGTATACTGTATTTTCTTGAATACACTGATCTTCTTAAAGTTTTACAAGCAGCCAAACTCATGAAAAAGGTGTTTTTCTCAGGTACCCAGCTCTTCTTTTCACAGGACTATGCTAAACCAACAGCAGACTGAATATCTTGCTATGAGGCTTGCACTTCATTCTATCGGAGCTTATTTGGTCTTCTGCACCCATGCTTGTTTAAAGTCACCTATAACAACAGCACCAAGACCTATGAAGACCCACTCCAGTTACAAAGTTTTCTTAATGCGCAATGTCCAAATCAGATGGACACTTCTAATGCTCATTTTAAATGATTTCGCTTATGTTCTTCATATTTCTGCATTTCTCTACAAAGATGTATTGTTCCTAATGCAAATTGCAAAATTCTCTTTTTAGGAATTGCATAGTTAACTTGTCTTAGTTGGATAATTTCTATTTTAGATTGTTGTCCTTTACTCCAAGTTTCAATTCACAGTTAACTATAATCTGTGCACCAATACTAATCACTACTCTTCTTTTTAAAGGTTCTAATTCATTTTATTCATCGAATATGTATACACGTCTGTTTACATCCTGATGTCTTCCCCTCCCTTACCCCATGGACTTTTGACATCTCATAACCCCATGTGGTCCTACACCTCCCCGCCTTCCTCAGTGTTCTGACCCTTTTGTAGGTATGTTTTTTCTATCTTTACTGTTTTTTTTATGGTACTGGACGCAGATTATATGTTGTGTTTTCTCATTCTTTTTTCTCGTGTGCCAATGTTTCATTCCTCTTTATTTCATACCTCATTCTTTCTTGCATCTATTTTCCTTCTTTTTTCTTTTTTTCGCGCTGTCCTGTTTATTTCTTTCAGCTGATTTTGATTATTAATATTTTCATACTTTGTAATTCTCTCTTTTCAATTTTTTACATGGCTATTTCTGTAGTTTTTTTCAGGTACTTTTGTGTATTATGCAAATTATTATGACAATTCACTTTTTCTTCCATTAACTTTATATTATCCATGTCCTTGAATATTATTACATGGAATGTTAGAGGCTTGCATTCCCCAATCAAAAGACAGAGAGTTTTGACTCACCTTTCCAAATTCATCGCAAGTATTGTACTAATAGAAGAATCCCATCTTACTGAGAGTGAATCACTTAAACTTAAGAGAGGTTTGGTGGGTGATGTGTTTTTTTCGCCTGGAAACGGGAGGAGAAATGAGGTAATAACTCTTTGTCATAAAGCATTACATCGAAAAGGCAAAAAATGAGGCTACCCAAAGCACACCTTGTAAATTGCTCTTTTGAATTCTAGCTAGGTAATAGCTTATTCCAGGATCAGTATACCCTCTATTGAATAATAAAGCAAAGTACTACAAACATCAATTTCAAAAACGAAGATCCAGGCGGTTGAAAGTAAATTCACTGTCAATCTTCTTGCGATTTCAACAATTCTTTAATAGTATTCAAACCCGATTTTTATACATATATTGTGTATCATATCAATAGTGTCACGCTTTACACTACTCACATAATATAATCTTAATTGGTGAATTGTGCAGACGTTTCCTTAGGGAACACTACTACCTAATTCTTGCAGCATAAAGCATTAAATGTCAAACTTGTTTCTCAAGAAAGAGATACGGAAGGTAGATGGGTTTTCATCAATCTTCTCGTAGAGAAGGCTCCTTTGTCTTTACTCAATGTATACACTCCCACTAATGGTGATGTTATGATGTTATGTTTTGGTCCTGTATATCCCAGCTGTTGCTTAATAATCCATCAGAAAACTTAATTCTAGCAGGCGATTGTAACCAGGTGATGGACCCACACATAGATAGGAACTCTACATCTCCCTTCCAATCAAACGCAGCACATAAAGCTTTCTTTCGAGCGGTCCAACAAATAAATCTACTTGACTCCTGGAGACTTTGCAATACTTCCACTAGAGAATATTTCTCTTTTTTCCCTCCTCACCATACACAATCTCAAATAGATCATATTTTTATTTCATGTAACCTATCTCAATCTCTTCGAGCTGCAGACATAGTCCCCATTCTAATTTCTGATCATGCACCTGTTTTAATTCAATTGGATACTAACATGTCCAAAAAATGGTGTTTCAATAACTCCTTACTCCTTGATTCCAAATGTAACTCCTCCTTTACATCTATTTCCCAAGACTTTTTTTCAACTAACTTTACAATCTATGTCCCCTTTCACACAGTGTGGGATGCTTTTAATGCTACTGCTAGAGATTTCATTATAGGATATGTATCAAATAAACGTAAAGCATCTCACACATCACACAATACTCCTTTAGCCAGAATTAAATAGCTTGAGCATTCCTTTCACGCGTCCAATTAGAAGGAAGACCTTAAAAAGCTTATCAATGCAAAAATTGCCTTTAACGAGTCCACTACTCAACAAGCTTCTCTTTATTTATTAAAATCAACAGCAAAATACTATGTAGGTCATAATAAATCTGGCAAACTCCTAGCCAACTATTTAAAAATGAAACAACACACACTTAATATTGATTTTATTCTAGATGATAACCAGACACCGAAGCTCAAAGACCCCGAAATTCTTCAGGAATTTGTACTTTTTTACAAATCTATTTACACACCGGAAAGTTCACCCTCAGATATAGACCTATCTCATTATTTTTCCACAATTCAACCACACATTCATCCCCAGCTTGATTTGACGCCTCTGGAGGAAGACCTCTTCCAAACAGAACTGCTGAACACTTGAAAACTTCTCAAAAAAGATAAAGCTCCTGGCCCTGATGGATTCACAGTTGAATTCTATATGCATTTTGCCCACTTTATAATCCCACATTTGCACACTCTCATTTTGTCCTTTATTACATCCTCCAAGTCCACGGGTTCTTTTTCCGAGGCCTTGATCTGCCTCAGTCCAAAGGCAGATAAGGATCCACGGCATTGCAAAAACTATAGGCCTATATCTTTAGTAAATGTAGATTACAATTTTTTTTCGAACGTCCTGGCTCTTAGAATCTCATCTTCCCCTGTTGCTTGGTAAAGAACAGTCCGGTTTCATACAAGAACGCAACATTACTGATAATACACACCTTTTTAAATATTTTATCCAAATCTTCTCATTATCCGGACTCCTTGGCTGCCATTGCCTTAGATGCAGAAAAAGCCTTCGATAGAGTGTATTGGCCTTTTATTTTTCATGCTCTCAAATGGTTCGGCTTAGGCCCCAAAATAATTTATTTGATTGCCCTACTCTATTCAGAACCTGAAGCGGCTATATCCACAAATGGTCTTGTTTCTCTTTATTTCTGGCTAAATCGAGGTGTACGTCAAGGCTGTCCCCTTTACCCCTTTTTATTTCATTTGGCGTTGGAGCACTTTATATCACAAATTCGTCAGAATCCGTTAATTACAGGTTTCCTCTCAGATCCTCAGCAAATTAAATTAGCTGCATCTGCTGACGACATTTTAGTTTTTCTTTCTCAACCACTATCTTCATTACCAGTTTTTTTACAAGAAGTGGATGCCTACGGCCTAGTATCCAGATACAAACTAAATAAAGGAAAATGTGAGATACTTAATCAAATACACTTTTAAAGATGATTTAAAAGCTTCTAACTTTAACTGGAATTCTCAACATTTAAAATACCTGGGTATTTGGTTTTACCCCTCGATTAAAACTTCCATCCAAATGAATATGGACAAATGTGCTGCAAAACTTAAAGAACTCACTGCACATTGGCACCCTCTTTATCTTTCTTGGTGGGGTCGCCTTGACACAATAAAGATGATGTTAACTCCCATAGTTCTTTATATACTATCCATTATACCAGTGTCCATTCCTTCTAAATCCCTTCAAAAAATACATTCTATTCTCATTTCCTTTTTATGGAATGCTAAAAAACCTCGCATGGCATTAAATAAGTTAACAAGACCAAAGTCTGAGTGCAGTGTCAATTTACCCCATTTTCTTAATTATCATAAAGCTTTCCAGTTAAGACAATTATCAAACTAGATTGAAAATCAGAATGAATGTTGCCCCCTTTGGGTAGATCTTAAATCCTCCTTCTTAATTCCTTTCTCTTTTCAGGAATACCTTTCTTTTACGTGCAAACCACAAACAATCTCTACTGCCATCATCAAACTTTCTTGTAAATTATTATCCAATACATCCCATTCCATAATGCAGATTCCTTTCTTAATTCCACCATCTGGCACAATTAACACATCCTTATTAACCGAAAACCCATATATTGAAAGACTTGGAGAAATAAAGGCCTACTTTGTGTACACCATTTCTTTGAACAAGAATTAGCCATTCCATTTACACATTTACAAACCCCTCCTTCAAACCTAAATTTCTACTCTTGCAACATGTAATAATTTACGTATATAATACACTCAAAACACTACCCGTTGATCCATCCCAAACATCCCTTTTCCACTGGCACACCCTTTTATTTGTACATCCTAAGGCCTCTACCATATAAAATTGTTTAATGTTACCCCCAATACCCAGACACAAAACCAAAGTGGAATCCTTATGGGAAGCAGACCTTGCAACGAATTGGTCCATCTCCATGTGGACTAAAATCTGGACAAAACTTAGGAATTCTTCTAGAGCAGCCAGCACAAAACAAACACTTTTTTTGTCTATAACCGTTTGTTTCTTACGCCTAGTCGCTTGTATAAAATTCACACCACAACTTGCAGTATTTGCTGGACTTGTTCCCAGATTGATGCGGATCTCAAACATATGCTTTTTACCTGTAAATATGTATTCTGCTTTTGGGAACAAGTTTGGAACCAAATTAACACTATTTTTCACACAATAGCCTCCTCTCTCTTTTGCAAATATTTTTTTAGGCAGTCTTTCACAGGATTGGAACAAAGATCCATCTCAGATACTTCTTATTGATTTATTAATAGCAGTAGATTTTCAACAGATTTCAAAACATTCAAAAGATTCCTTTAAGTTATCTTATTTTGCATGGTGGTATGCAGTATGTTTCAATCACCGCCTTGATACAGCCCTTGTACACCCTATTTCCCTTGCTCCAAAACGATTATGCCTTGGGTCCCCTCTCACACAGTTTCTGAATGAGTCAGCACAGAAATCTTTCTCACCTGCTACTGCGTTCCAAGAAGTTTCAAGCCTCCATAACTACCTTTTGTTTTCATACACTGTTGTTTATTTTATCACTGTATACAAACCTTATGAACCTTTATTGGCAATATTTTATAGTACTATTATTTGGCATTATAGATTTTCTCTCTCTTTTTGCCTATGTATATTTATGAATAATTGTATTGACAAATTACTTGTTTGTATGGTTGTATGATTCTGTTCAATAAACCTTTTCTTGAACTTAAAAAGAATATGATAAGGTTGCATACAATATTCAAGAAAGTGTATGTGTTCACTATGTGTAGGTGTTTCTCTTTAATACATTAAAATATTTGGAAAACATTGATTACATTAAGTGGTTTTAAACATGAACTTCGAAACACTCTATCACATAGCAGGGGTGACTACACTTTTGTGGATGAAATGCATGCTAGTTCCACTACAACAAACAAATATATGCTGTCTACAATACATTCATTCCTGGTAGTGCCTCCAAATGTTGCTAGTTTTTCCCGTTTTATATAGCATGAACTTGGCCCAAGGGCACTGGAGCACTTTGCAGGAGCACTAGTTGCATTACACAAAGACTCATTATTGAGATTTCTTTTTAAGATATGAAGAAATTATGTGATTTGCCTGAGTCAGTATGTTGAAAATGCACAGCTTGGAAACTCCCTTCCCCCTGAGTCTCAATGAGAGAGCAGGGAAAGTTGTATGTGCAGGCCTCAGTTTGGGTTAGCTAAATTATAATACAATTCTTTCAATAGGACCATCCTCCCCTGTGTTTACTTTGCTGAATGCTCTCAAATTAAAGTGTGATTGCAGCCTCTCACCCAGAGTAATTAGGTTAAATACAAAATTGCTGGATGCAAATATCTGTATATTATGACGCCATTTCAGAAGCTTTTCTTGGGGGCCAAACAAAACAAAATATATATTTCTGCTTGCTTGTTGCTGTCATTACACCACACTGCCTCTGCAATGCATTGCAGGCTCCTGACATTAACAGAGCAAGCAACAATTTAGGCCTGCGAGGTCTGTAATCTGCTGCATACCCAGCGTGCCTATGGCAGTATAGCTGCTCTTCTCTCTGGCCTTTCAAAAGGGCCGCCACTGCTCCTCCCACTTTGCCCAGAAAGTGACAGTTTTTACACAGCTCATCTGAATATGTTCATGTATGTGGTTGAGGAGGGGACTCTTGATGTTGTGCGAGATTTGCAAGTGTGTGTGCTCACTGAAGGAAGGCCTTGTGGGTGCATGTGCACTATAGCATGTTAGAAGATACTATGATCTTTACCAATAATTCACACAGTGCAACAGAGCAACACAACTTGCTGTGCTGCACTGCATGAAAGGGAGACAGCAGAAATGCATCATATCTACTAAGTTATGGCATATTTCTTCTGTCTCCTAGTGCTGGAAATGCTTGTGGCAGCCTAACACCAATGCAGGCACCCTTGTTCCATGCTGCAAGAATGCCTGCGTTAAGAGCAAGATAGTTTATTTTCTGGAAGGTGCACCTTCCAGCACAAAATCAATACTTTAAGGCATTTTCCACTTTATGAGTGTGCTGCAGAATGCAGCACATATAGAAATAGGAAGTAACAAGGAAAAATAAAGATATTTCTCCTTGATACGCCTCGGTCAAGGAGGTGCAGAATTTTGTAACAATCCCTGGCTTGCTGGATTAAGTAAATCCAGGACTGTGTCAAAAACCATGGGTGGATGCATAGGAACGCCTACACTTCACCCATGGAACTCCTCCTTGTCGCAAAGTAACGCAATAGCAGCTATAAGCATTGCCTTGCATTACTTTGGATTTAATAAACCAAGCAGAGCTACACAAGGTGGCTTTGCATGGCTAGGTAAATGCCATTTATTTGGGACTTATTTAAGGTGAGACCGCTTCATACTCAAATTTAAAGATACATTTATTCTGTGAGTTCATCCCCTCATATTTGTTGGGCTGCGATCCTAATAGACTGCGATGTGCTCCAATAATCTGTTGAAGGGACTATAATATAATAAGCCTAACAGTCACTGAGAGAAAGACTATGGCAATGTAAGTTGAAAAAGAATGACCTCAATTAATAAAATACAAGAAGATCAAAATGTCAAGCAAGAGGAACAAAGAAACCAAACTTACATCTCAAAACTCCACTTTCATCTTCAGGAAACCGAATTCATCTCAATGCCGCTCATGTAACTGCTGTTAAATTGGTCACTTAGAATTAGAGGGAGAGATTGTAAAGGATTATTTGTATACAGATCTACCTCCACAGAAGTTCTTCAGGCTCCTTTACATTCTTGGGTGAGAGGTAGAAGAGGACCCAGCCAAATACAGTAGCTTTAGAGAAGAAAGGCAGGACATTTTTAGTTATAAAAAAGCCTTTTCTGTTGTTGCCAGAGGAACCTTTTTTGAGTGTGCCTAGCACCTATACCATTCATTCCAAGTTGCCTGGAGTGGTGTCACCAGAGGCAATACTAATTTGGGCAACTACAAGTTTTGAAGTTTCTCTGGGGCCAGAGTTATCGGATCCTCAGTCATTTGACGAAATAATTCCCCCAGTGATACCGGACCTGGAAAACTCTGAAGAGCTACAGGGCCTGTGCACAGCTGTTGTGCCCTGCCCCAGTAACCCCCGTCCTTCAGCTGTGGGGAGCAGAACATTGCCCCTCAACTGAAGTGAAAGAATCAATGCCCTCCTAATATGCCCACTCCCAGACATCCCCGGGACCGACAAAGAAAACGTCAACATTCACCACGGCTTCAAGTAGGAGGTGCATTTTTGCGCATGTTATTGTCCACAGAAAGGGGAAAAGCATGCAGAATAGGACCCGGTATGGCAGGAGCCTGATGTCATTCCTCATTTACAATTCTGGGGGAAAAATCTCTAATCTCCATTATCACACAGTGAGATAACATCAGGCATCACTACACATTGCCTGGTATCTCTCTGGAGAGGTAATGTGGAACTCGGAAGGAGTCCCTAAGCACGCTACATGAACAGCGTTGCTGGGCTGGTAACCTAGCACACAGATTAGAGGTAATATAGTCAGAGACACTTTGGAGCCTTCGATGGACCAATCATCTCCACATAGAGGTGGTGGGATCTGACAGATCTGGGTTGATGCCGCTAACACACCAATTTGGTCATTGATATCTACAGAATCCCTCTCCGGGACAATGTTGCACCTCACCATGACTTAATATGAAGATACTGTGTGCTTGCTGAGTGGAATCGCAAGACTGTGCAAAAGCTTAATAGTTGCATAAAATGACCTAATAATTTTACAGGTTTGCCCCAAAGACGTTTGAAAAAAAGGACCCTACCAGGTTCACTTAATTGGATCTTTGACACTGTACCACAATTCCTGGAATTCGGAGCACTCAGTGGTACATTATCACATGCCTCTGACTGTGAAATATTGTCAAAAGCAGTGTACACCAGCACTTGCAAGCTGTATCATTCTTAGCATCCTTTTTATCAAATTACAAATACATTATTTTCCATTGAGTAGCTCTGTGTGGCAGTTATTGTGGGGCTTCACTTGATTCAGCACACTCATGCTGCACTATTGGGTTGCATCTGAATTCCCCTTCGATCCATGTGGTATAATTGAGATGCTCCCTTTCCACGTGCTGAACTGCCAGGCTGTTGCTCTCAGGCTGAACCCATGTACTTTTATCTATGTGTGCGAAGATGATGCCTCTTATGCTATGATCTGTATGCTCTGCGATCCTCAGTCACTTTCTTGAGAATGCAAGGTCCTAGATTTAATATTTAAAGCACAGGAGCTCATGTGTTCATGAGCAATTTTTGGGCAACACATGTGGGCTTTTATGATGGCCATGATTCTTTGTAACACTTTGTGTCTTGTGATCACTAGTGAAAACATTAGTAAATAACCTCAAAGAAGTGTTGTGGTAGCCCACCATCCACTGAATCCACACCTAAGCCAAGTGGAAAGTACCCTGCAGTGCACCCAAAAACATTCAGCCTCATCATATTGTGCTCTGACTACAAAGGCCTTCTAAATGTTGTACCCTGCCTTCCCAGCATTTATTCGTAAATCATAGCTGTTTTGATCTTAAAATTCAGAGGTCTATGTAAGAAAAACATGTGAAAAAAGAGGTCATAGTTTTCATGAATGAACACCTGCTTAACTGTAAGTCTACCTTGTTCCATGCTGAGGAATAATTCATGGAACCTGTAGGGTATGGTATCGATACAGTTACCAAGGTATTCATCTAGAATGCACTATCGATCCTTGTTTGAACATATTCCAGTAAGGCTCTACATTCCAGTAAGGCTGTTGAGTGAGTGCACCCTGCACACAGATCCTACCGAACTGTGCTTGTGACTGGAGGTTCACTGTTCAGGGGATAATCCTGGCCCCCTGATGTACCTCCTGAGAAAAAATTGTTGTCCGGAGATTTAAATTTCTAATTTGCGATTTTGGATCATTAGAGGAGTCATTTAGCATAGGTAGACGTTGCTGATTTGGGCCAAACTTTTCTGGATGACATTTTTAAAAAGGGGACATGTGTTGCAGTGATGATGTAATATTTTAGGAACAATGAGAGCTATATATTTCATTTTAGTGTCAGAACATAGGTTTTGGGAGTCAAGTAGTCTTATAGATACAGAAAATAACTCCTCATAGCAATCCTTCGATTATTTTCTAAAATGGCGGCTGTATAATAATGTGTTTTAGCAATCATAGTGATCATTTTTTAAAGTTTTATTTCAGGTTTTCAATTGATTCAAAGTCATAAACATGAGTGAAGCAGGTGGCAGCAGAGGATCAATACCTCTTAACTGAGTGTAGTTGACTTCAAAATCTGAGGACTCCTTCAACAAAGAAAAATGCCTCACATGCCAAACTAATTAGAAAGGGAAGCTAACATCAACTGCGGTTGGACAGGAGAGAGTTTGAGATGCTGCAGAAATAAGGCAAGACAAAGTTCACAAAATATTGAAACTGATGGGTGAAGAGGATCAATTATTTTATCATTGTAACAATAAGTGCTACAAGTGGTATACAGTTGAAAAAAGGTTAAATAGTAACAGAAACCAGTGAATCATAAAAAGAATCTGAGTCTTCTGTGTAAGCAATGACAACCAAACCCAATGTCCATCTACTTAGAAGTTCGATAGCTACCCGTCATCCTCCTCCAACAACTGGTCAGAAAGCAGAGGATCTTCAATGTATTATCTGTGAATAGCCAGAACAGGGGCCAAGGGTACTGATCAAAGAACAAAGTTCAGAGCATTAGCTAAGTATAAGCCCAGACATCCTGTCTACCCATGAGTGTCTAGACATATTGGTTGTGGCAGTGTCACCAGGGTGCAAGTCAGACTCTCTTCAGGTTTCAAGGGATCTAAGAGATGCCATGACTAAGGGACCAACTCATCCACCCACAGTTGCAGCCTTTAAACTGCAGCCAAATGTTGTCGGTTGAAACTACCTTAGGGGTTTGCCAACAAACGACTCCAATCTAAGATATGACCAGCCACTGGCTGCCTCACAAGGCAACTCTGCCGGTCTAAAACAGAAAATGATTCATTCTTGGCTTATCATGCCGACAAATTTCCATAATTTGAAGGAATTATCCAATAATGATAATGTATCCTTTCCCATGTTAGCTGATGCCAGCCCCAAGATTCCATTTGAGCTATTCGGAGCACCAACACTTGTAAACCTGGCTGAGGTTCATAGAGTGTCACACATACACAGTATTAACCTTTTGGGTTCATAAAGTGACTAGTTATGGGAGAGAAGAGGCCAAGAAGCCCTTGTCCTCAGCAAAATTGGCCCAACCAACAAATCTAAAGTAAGATCAAGTCCAAGTTACTATAGTTGATCTGAAAATTTCAAATCAAGATAAAAGAAGCTAGAGAACTCATTTGACAACTCATATTTCCTGCTCAAAATAAGTGGAATTATTACGTACACAATGAATCACAGAGGGAAGAGATAGATTCTCAGACTCGGACAATCAAGATCACTCATTGAAAGAAGATCAAGACACCCCTGCAGTACATGCTGTTCTTTCTGCAATTAGTGCAATCAGTTCTAATCTAAAAGAAATTTCCAACAGCTCTTATTGCCGATGGGTTACATTACTTAAATCAATGCAAGAACACTCAACTGTTTGGAACTCTCTAAACAAAAGCCCAACAGGGATGGAGACAAAACTGAGAAGATTAATGGAGAGCACTTCAAACTTGGCAAGAATTTATGACTTCATTAGTCTGTTACAACTTCCTCCTACAAAAATACGCTCAAGTTAAAAATCAGAACTCATGTCAAATTCCACGCTGAATATGGCAATATCTTGCCAAATGGTGCAGTATCGATTTTTACTTCCTCAAACCTTTGGCAAAATCACTAACTATTCCACTATATTAATAGGTTCTCCAGAAATAACCACTAATTCAAAATCATTCCCTGGAATGCAGAGACAAGAATTAAAAGTAAAGAACTAAGAACAAGATTAAATGAAGCACATTGTGGTGCAGTAGAATCCAACTCAGCTCAAAAAGGAACAATGTTGGTGGTAGGGAATGCATCAAGAATTGATGAGGCTCAAGACACCAATGTAAATTGCTTAAGAACATCTTTTGATACTTATGCAAGCAAACTACAGCTGTAAAATAAAAAATAAATAAAAACCTGGATAAAGTGAAAGCTAAGGTCGCATACACCATAGCTGCAAGCAAAGCACCATAGATGCAAAAAACTTTCAGATTTTTTACTAACACATTGAAAGTTAACTCAGAGTCCTCCCCGTAGCAATCTAAACCAACTAATGGACAATATACAGTTGAAGGCGTCTGTGAGGAATTGGGTTGTTGCTTCACACGGGTGCGAGCCCTGGTTAAGCAACATCTATAATTTCTTGCAGGATAACCACAAAAAGTCACTAAATTAACCTTTGCTTAACCTTGCATAGTTTGGCCCAAAAATCAGTTAGGCTTAACTTAGAGGCAATGTGTAAAATATTTCTGCGAACAACAGGAGATAGCCTATAAACCCAGTTGAGACCTGGGTGAGAAGCATATATAACGAATAACAATGTCTCAACAGGTGTCAATTCAAGGCAAGTTTAAGTATATACACAATATTTGTAGAGGAGCAGAGGGATAAAAAAGAAGGGAGACATTAATTGGTTAGCAAAAATGCTAAGAGTGATTTTATGTACAGAATTGGAAAAAAGCACTATGTTACATTTAATGACATGTAACCTGTCCCACTTGTGCAACTTGTGGTCATGAAAACAGTAACCGGCGCACAGTGACAATTGTGACCCAGCAATGGACGGTGCAAAGGAGCAGTGAAGGGTTATACACAAGACATTAGTAATGGTCCAGTCACATTTAACAATCACTAAGCAACAGTTTTCAGGATTGAGAGACCAAAACACAAATGCGCCTGATGGATTGCACTAGGGAGTCCATGACGTTTCAACCTGATACAAGTCCAGATCATCATCAGAACCAGGTTACATTTAATTGGAAGTGCTGCATAGGGCTCTCTGGAGGGGCATGAAGAGAAGACGCTGGGGTCAGCGTCAATATCAGTACGGAGGGGAGGCCACCAGGAATGACTGGATCCTCCAAGAAAAGAGATCCTCGGTTGGGGGCCATAAGTGGAATGGGACGGAGTGTACAAAGTATCGTAAATTCAGAGGAGGGTACTGTCTGAAGGGTAGAGGCAGTGGAAGTTTCAAGAATGGCGTCCAGATTATTGGCCATCTGGCAGCTGCATCATCCAGATAAACAATGTTCAAACCAACTTGAAACTCAAAGTTCGAGTGGCAACAGCATGTGTCCGTGCTGCTCTAAGGTGTCGGAACCGAATTCAGTTGGGTTTTTATGCAGCACACAAACAGTAATAATCTGAAAACCCAACAGAAGAAAAATCCCAAACCAGTTACTCTTGTAGTCCTGGGTACAGGAGAAGATGTAGGGCTCAATAGCAGGTTTGGTCTCTGAGGGTTCAAGGCAGACTCCAAGCAGCAAAGCAGTTCTTTCAGGTATAACAGCAGCCTTGAAGAGTACAGAGCAATTCACAGCAGCAGACAGTCCTCTGAGAGTCCTTCTGCAGGTCCAGTGGTGAAGATCCTATTTTTATTCCCTAATGTCCTTCTTCTGGAATGTGGGAGAAGCTTCTGAAAAGGTTCTTTGAAGTACATGGAATTTCCTTAGTCCCCTGTCCTGGCTACTAGCTGGTTGTAGTGACAATATGAGGTCTTTTGTGGATGGCAGGGCACACCCTATTCAGTTGCAAATGGGGAAGTTCTCAGCACCACCGCCCATCCTGCCAGCAGATGGAGCATTGGAAAACACCTACTCCCTCCATTGTGTAACTGTCTGGGAGGAATTCAAAACATTTAACTGTCAGCAACCTACACTCAGTCATGTGACCCAAGACAGGCTGCAGGCAGAAAGGGCTAAAGGCAGGAAAATGGCAAATTTCTAAAAGTGGCATTTTCAAAATTGTAATAAAAAATCTGACTTTACCATTAAAGAGGATTTATCATTTCAATTTCACAGGTACCAAGATAGCGTCCTGCTCCCAATTGGAAATGGCAGCTTATTAAATGTTAAAAGGAATCTCTGATGTTATCCTATGGAAAGGTAGGCCTCACAATAACAAAAAATTAATTTTGGAATTTGTGACTACTTGTACATGCAAAATTTAAAAGGACATGTCTACATTTTAATCACAAGGCATCCTGCCCAAAGGCTACCCAGATCCTACCTTAATAGTGACTTATTGTCAATAAAAGGGGAGCTTAAAGCTTGGAAAGAAGATAATATTAAATAAATCATTACACAACCCCCAGCACATCATATAGCTAGTTTTAGTCACTTTCCCTTATTCACCCTCCCTCCCCAAACCCTGCTCATCTAGAGATTTAGTACACCTCATTATCTCTACTAAAACATTCCTGAGCCCCTCCCTCTCAGAGAGGGGGTTGTAGCCCACACTACACCTAGGCTTGTAGTGCGAGGAGATCCCCTATGATGAAGCATGCCACCCACTGGTGGGCGAGAGGGATTGTCCTAAGAAAGGGATACCCCTCCACTGTATTTTCAAACAAGTCCAAGGAGCCTTCATTTGTGTCTTCCAAAGAGGTTATATTGCCATTGTCAAATTGGTAGTTTAAAACTAGATTCAGGCCTGAGACATGTTTTAAAGTGCTACTTAGGTGGGTGGCACAATACGTGCTGCAGGCCTACTATTAAAACACACAAGATGATAGAAGGAATGTTGCACAATGGCAAAACATTCACCTCTAGTCACAGATCTGGGTTGAATCCATTGTTATGTTGCTCACCAAGCCACCCCTGTTCAGACATGGCCATATGCAAATCAGTCTTGACCCTGTGCCTCGTGGGAACAGTCCACCCCAAACTGCCAAGCCATGTCTTCCCTGGACCGGAATCAAGCATCCTAGGACCGGTTTCTGGCTATCAGCCGTCTTCAGCCAGGATAGCTTGACTCCAGTGGCGTAGTGAGCACCTGACTATGTCTGGGCATACCCTTCCCACATAGGTTGAACAGCAAAACACACAAGATGATGGACGGAATGTTGCACAATGCCAAAACATTCACCCCCAGTCACAGATATGGGTTAAATCCATCGTTATTTTGCTCACCAAGCCACCCCAGTTCGGACATGGCCATATGTAAATCAGTCTTGACCCTGTGCTTCATGGGAACAGTCCAGCTCGAACTGCCAAGCCATGTCTTCCCTGGACTGGAATCAAGCATCCTAGGACCGGTTTCTGCTATCAGCCGTCTTCAGCCAGGATAGCTTGACTCCAGTGGCTTAGTGAGCACGGGACCCACGTCTGGGCATACCCTTCCCACATAGGGTGAACAGCAAAACACGCAAGATGATGGATGGAATGTTGCACAAGGGTCAAGACTGATTTGCATACGGCCATGTCTAAACTTGGGTGGCTTGGTGAGCAAAATAACGATGGATTAAACCCAGATATGTGACTGGGGGTGAATGTTTTGCCATTGTGCAACATTCTGTCCATCATCTTGTGTTTTGCAGGCATACTAGTAGCATTTGATTTAAACCCCCTTGGTATATGGTACTCCACTCTACAAGGGTTGTATAAGTAGTAAATTATTGATGCCAATTGGGTATAAACAAATGTAACCATGTTTTAGGAAAGTGAGCACAAGCACTTTAGCACTGGTCAAGAGTTGTAAAGTGCACAGAGTCCTAAGGCCAACAGAAATGTGTTCACTCTGTTTGCTGTGGGAACTAGTCTTCGGAATTTGATAAAGTAACTTGCTACCTAATTTGGTCAAAGCTCTCTAGAGTGGGCATGGACTCTAGTTTTCTACACTTGATAATATCTCTACACTCTGAGTCCTGGATGGTAGCAAGTCAAGTTGTCGTACAAGCAGCATGTTTCCCCTACCATTACAATTGAAAACAGGCTAAAGACAGACTGCATATTAGCCCCTTTCCTTTTTTCATTATATCTTTCTGATTTAGGGAATTGCATTCATAAATCAGAATTTCTGCCATCGAAACTGGAAAATTGTCCGGTCAGCGTGTAAGTAGATGGGAGCCGGGTAAGGCTCGGTTCAGGGTGCCTGGTCCTCTTAGGAGTCTGTATGTAGCAGCGAGTGCGCTGCTGAATCCGTGGACCTGCTGTGATAACCGGCTTCCATCTACTCGCACGCTGCAATTATCAAGGCTCCGATAAGGAGTGACCCCCTTCCGGTCCTGAAAACAGGTCCATTTATCCTGAAAAATACAATTTCTCAGAATCACCTTTCCCAGGCCAGCCGGGATGGAAGTACAACCGGCGGAAAAATCGATCACCACTCAGTTATCTTGCCTATAAGCCCTGAAGAAGTCATGGGTTTCCACCCTGACGTAACACATATTGGCTGGGCAATCGATCTACATTAAACGCAGAGAACAGGTGATACTTTGAGTGTTCCTATATATTACCAGTTTTACTGTCTTTGTCTGGTTTTTCCCAATATTTCAAAATTTCAGATACGCAGAATTTGTTCTGCATACTACTATGACGTGTGCACAGGCCTCTTGTACAAATGTTTAGTTTGATGCTCTCTGGACTTTTGGCCAACCACATTCGAGGTAGTAGCTTGCACCACAACCAGTCAACAAGAGATTACAAAACACTTTGTAGTGGTATCCAACTCAGCCACATAATTCCAATCACATTAGTGCTCCATAAAGTTGGTAAACCATATTGTGACATATTGTGTTCCAGGCATTAATTGTTATGTCGAATATTACGTAAAGAAGAAGTTAATTGTTTTACTTTTATGATTCATCTTATATTCCATCACATTTTCTTGAAATCTGTATTAAAAAATGCAAAAACACTTAATTTCCACAAATTCTGGTAACAATAATAAATTAATGTTGGAAAATGGCCCTCTCTGAAGGGTTCCCTGAAACGTTTTGCCTTCCTCTTTTTCTGACCTCCTTTTTGTTGGCATATGCTTTCTCCTCTACACATGGTATTATTGGTATATACCTGTTTGGCAATTGATGAAATTGGTATATCATTAATGGTGGGTAGTTAGCTCCGCTCCGCCAGTGGAGTTTGCTGAGTTTTAAAACTCTGCACTCTGATTGGAGTGCAAAGTTTTCAAAAACTCCACACTTGCCGTAGAGCAGAATTTACCGGTGCCACTTAGGACTGGGAGGAGTCTAGGAAGACTTATCTCCCAAATGGTGGCTATCCACAGCGGTGCAGCCCGGCCACCGGTCTGTCCTACCTGCCACTGCCTGCTTCCTACTCCCTCTGCTGGCTGCACTCGACTTAGAAGCCTGAGCCTCTGCTGCTCTGGCTCAGAAAGAATTCAATGCAGAAGCCACCCTCAGCCAGCTTAGTGAGTGCACCAGCTAATTTCAACTCAAAGGCCAGCAAGAACTGCAGTGCGCATGTTGCGCATATGCGCACTGCATTTCAGGCATTGGTGGCTAGGAGAGACTGGCAGCTGGGCTGCACATCCGTGGATAGCCGACACCGCACCCACCAAGTGAAGGAGGTGGCTCAGGTAGGAGGCCTTAATGTGTGGGGGGATTGCACGCATTGCACAGACGCACCAAGTGAGACCAAGCAAGGAAGGTCTCACTTGGTGCAAGTTACTCTGCCATGGCACGGAACTCCACTCAATTTCACTGAGTTTTCCAGTAACTCAGTGAAATTCTGTGAAGTACAACTCAGCAAGCTCTGCCCAGGCCTATATGTCATATACCCAGGGCCTGTACATCAAATGATTTGAGTGTATTTTTATTGTATTTAAACTTAATTGTTCAGTTAATTAAAACCATAACAAATTTCCTTTGCACTTGTGACACAATATTAAAATTTTAAAATTAGTTAAAAAATACATGTTCGAAATATACATCAAGATAGAATTCAAATACTCGTTAAAAGGTCAATGAGGTTTCAGAAAATCACACTACAGTATTAGAAGTATTAGTCAATCATCAAGCGTTTTTCAAAGACAAGCAGAAACTTTACAATCTTACAGTTGATTTGTGTGTCCGTAGAGTCCAAGCAGCCTATAATAGCTGACCTGCAGGTGCGTAGTCCCTTAGTCAGAAAGTGATTCTTTAAAAGAAGCATTCGCTTCTGTTTCAGCTTTGTACAATGACAAATAATGTGGATTATATCCTCTTTTTTATACTCTCAGAGCCGACAGGCAGTGGATCCCGTGTGTTTCCAGGCTGGTACTTCAGCCAGCGTTGGGTATTTTCCAAATCTTAGAGCCATCAACCTTTTTTTGGTAAAAGCTGAGTATGTAGAGTCCAAGTAGAGCGCTGGACTAAGAAGTTTGTAGCTGTTAATTGCAACCCAAGAATGTGAACGATGGGAAAAGATCTCCTTGTCAATAAGTAGAGAATGTAATTTGGGGGCTTTGTTTATTACCTGTTTAAATGAGTTAACTGGTAAATTTTTATCCCATAACTGGAAGGTGTGTGTTAATTCCAGTGCTTTAGTCAGGAATTTGTTTGCCTCTGATCTGGTTCCCATTTAAACTTCTTGCCACAAAAATTTGTTTAAGTTGTTATCAGTGGCATTCATTTTGATGCGGTACCAGGTTTTAATGCACGTGTATAGTCTTCCCACTGACTCATTCATGAGACTAAATTCTAGGCGCATTTGCGCTGGTGAAGCAGTGCGGGGAAGTTGAAAAACGTTCTTGTAAATTTTGGTAGTCAAGGTATTTAACAAGGCACCATCCTTACCGTGCATTGCTGCGCTTGCGTATGTTAAGGTGGGAAGGGCTTTAGCTGCAATTACCGTTAGTAGTGGTTTAAACGAGGGGCCCTCTAGTTTTTTGTACAAAGAGCTAAATGCAAAGATCAAGGCTCCGGTTCGTTGCGTAAGGTAATGTTTCTGGGCTTTTAGAGTCATCTTATCGTCAACAAAATATCCCAAATATTTATAATTTGAGACCCTTTCAAGCCTTTTACCTTCTATGCAGATATTGTAGTCTATTGAGCACCGATTAGAAATTAACATTGTTTTTGTTTTAGATAAGTTCAAAGTCAGTTTGTTTGTAGACAAAAAAAGCGAAAGTTCTGTTAGTAGTCTAGTCATACCGACTTTTGTTAGGCTCATAAGTACAATGTCGTCCGCGTAGGCAAGATGTGAGAGTTGCAGGTTACCTAATCTCGGGGGGGGGTGAGCATTGCAGGTGTTTAGTTTGCCGGAAAGGTCCGAAAGAAATAGGTTGAACAAATGAGGCGCCAGGACGCATCCTTGTTTTAATCCGGTTCCTGTGGACACTTTTCTTGACAGTCTCGTGCCATCGCCTAGCTTTACTTGTGTCCATGTGTCGGTGTAAAATAGCAACAGGGCCCTTAGTAAGCTCTCAGGTATGTCCCATGATCTTAATTTAGCCCATAGTAGGTCCCAATCCACACTATCGAATGCAGATCAATAAAACATAAGTTCAGCTCCTGTTTGTTACGCTGGCATTTATCAGCTATCAGGCTTATTGATAGAATATTTGAAATAGTTCCGATGCCCGCCCTGAACCCCGTTTGATTGAGTGGAATCAAATCTCTGTGGCCTGACCAAGTAACCAGGTCTGTTAATAAAAGAGATGCAAAGTATTTTGCTTCCACGTCCTGCAGTGTTATTAGTCGATAGTTAAGTGGGTTGGTTCTTTTACCTCCTTTATATATAGGCGTTATTATGGAACCATGCCAACTTTTAGGAACTTGACTAAGTGTTTGAACATCAGCAAAGAGGTTCTCTAAAAGGGGGCTCCAGTATTCAGGTGCGTGTTTATATACCGCTTGGGGGATACCGTTTGGCCCCGGGGCCCCGTTACTCTTGCCCTTACTAATTACTTTTGTAATCTCTTCCGTAGAGTAGGTTCCGGATGATATATTCGAAATAGGTGCATTGCTTGGATTGATTGGCGACTGTTGTGGACTGTTTTTCACCTCACTTGTCTTTTTTTTTTGATGGTGCACGTAGGGTTGATTCCCTGGAATGTTTAGTATGTTTCCTTTAAATTTTAGCTGGAGGAAGGTAACCCATTCAGTTTCCTGCACGTTTGATGTAAGAATGTTCAGCGGTCTGGTTAGTTGATTTATAGTTCTCTAGAATGTAATTGCGTTCAGAACTTTTCCTTGGTAACTTTTTTGTGCTCCTAGACGTTCTTTTTATAGCGCTTCCGTAGGGCCAAGAAAACGTCCGTTTGACTAGAGTCTTTATTATACGTTTGCAGCTTTTTGTGTGTTTTTCTCAGTTCCTTCCTCAAGTCTCTCAAATCTTTTGGCAATTTGTTGTTTCCGTTTGTTCCTTTGGCCGTGGCTGGAGATTTCATTTTCAGTTTTAGGCTCTCTAAAAAGAGAGACCATGCTTCTATGGCGTTCGTTGGAGTGTCACCTAAGTTGTTCATCGTGTCCACTATTGTTCAGAACCATTCGAATTTGTTTGGATTACACCAGTTTATTCGTTTTTGGTTAGATGAACTTAGTTTGCCTTCCACAGTATGTGAAGATTGAAATCTTTCTGGACACAGATTGAATTTAATGTGTTGCATTGTGTGGTCGCTCATGGGCGAGTATTCAATATAAAAGTTGTTTAATAAAGGAAATAGCGAAAGACTTGCAATTGTATAGTCCAGAGTTGATTGGGAGTGTGGACCGTAAAAGGTTTTTTTGGGCGGTCGATCCTCGTCGGTCCTGCCATTAAGAACACGCATGCCTAAGTATTCTAACTCTGTAACCAATTTTATTCCTATTCGGTCGATTTTGCTCCTGACGCCACCTTGAATCTGTTCTGGAACACTCCAGTGCATGTTATCCGCTGTTAGGATATCATCCTCCTCCAGGGAGTGTATCAGGTTGGAGTTAAAATCACCAGTTATTATAATGTTTCACGCTGGCTCAGTACTACGAAAGTCTGTTATTACCTCGCACAATAGAGGGTTTTATGTGTTTTTCACTCGAATTTTTGGTTGCGTGTAGTAATTGATCAGAATGGTTGTCACCTTGTTATATGCAGTTAATCCTGATAATTTAATTATTTGGATGCTAGGGTCTGGAGATTCAAGTTGCTCTGAGTTAATTTGTAGAGCAGATGTTATATAAACTGAGAGGCCTCCAATCGCTCTACCGTAGGATTTACATTTCTCTGCGGCTACACAGTGGTGTGTAAAGCCTGCCAGTGCGATTTCTTCTTGCTGCCAAGTCTCTTGTAATGCGATTATATCGCAATCCACCCATTCATCTAGGGCTATTCCTTCCTCCAACAATTTTTTTGCTCCAGCGATATTCCATGATACAATGTGTATTCCTTTTTTGGCAGTTTGCTTCGTAGTGTCTTTATTCCGTCAATTTTTCCACTTCGTGTTTAACAAACTAGGAAGCCATTTCCAATCCTCTGTGGGAGATCTGAGTTCTCCCCCTCTTTCTTCGACCTTCTCTTCCTGGAAGAAGACTTCAGTGCTTCTGCCTTGGGCGTTGTGTAGAATTGAATAAACGGACTTTTGGAGAGTCGCTTTGGCCGAATTATTAGTAATTTGCTGGCTTCTGATTTTTTTTTTTTACGGAAACGGGTAACAGGGTGTTACTGGCTGTGTTAATAGAATGCCCCATTTTCGAAATGAATCTGATCTTTCCAATATTGATTGTGCAATCCCAGGGGTCTTCCATGTTGTCAGTGTTTGTTCGTTTATTGAGTTTGTAGATCCTGCTAGGAATTGCACTCGTTCATGGTCTGTGGATCCAATATTTCTTAACTCACTAATTTCCGCTATTAGTTTCCAAACGTTGCATCTGTTCAAAATGTCATGACAACCCTGTGTCTTGTATTCGGGTGCCCAAATATTTTGATGACTCTCGAGATCGGGCTTAGCTGAGTCTAACATTTGCTCGTTGCAATCTGTTTGAATTAATTGCCTGTTATCCTTATTCGTTATGTTAAATCTTAGGTTGCCCTGAATCAGATTGCTCTGTGATCTGTTTGCTAATGTTATATTGTTTTCAGCCGTACCCTGATCTCTCGTTCCTAACTCAGTTCGTATTAGGGTGGTAGGGTTTAATTGAACTCCTGTTTCACTTCGATGCTCTGTGTTTTGTAAGCTGATAACGCTGGCTGAGATCCCTGCTTTGCAAGCGATTTGGTTTGTTATTTGCAAAATTTGTGGCGTTGATTCAGTTTCTGTAGCCTTAGCTTTTGTTGGCCCCTCTGTGTTATCTTTTTCTAGTATTGGAGTGGTGTCTTCTTGGTACTTACTTGATCGGTAAGTTTTTAGCTGTGTAGTTTCGTTGAGCTGAGTGTCACTATTTTTTCTTGTCAAATTTACAGTTTTCATTGTTTTATTTCTAGGGCCGGTATCGGGCAAGAAATTCGCCCTTAGAAGCCCGTCTTGCTGATTTTTACCTTAATGTAAGGATGGTCTCTCGCTTCCCAATGATTGTGAACTCTTGATTTCTTGTTTGTTTAATAGTTGAACCTTAGCATAACTGGTGTCTTTTTCAGTTTCTTCCGATTGAATCTCCAAAGTGTCCTCTTCTTTTATTGATCTTGCTTTTGTATTTAAAAAGATGGGGAAGAATCCAATTCCCGTCTTTGGGTCATTTGCGCATTTCTTGTTCCTAGCCTTCCTTTCCTTTTTTCTTTGTCGCTTTGATAATCCTGGCTTTGTTGATTCTAGATAGTCTGCCTCGGTTGAAATTGCCTCAGTTGGAATTGTAGCATTGGAATCGTCAACTGTAATTGCACTACCAGCCCTGAGCGTGTTATCTGCTGGTTGTTGATGCTCTATTGTAGATGGGCCTATTTGGTCTGACTCCGTGTTGTGGCTGATAAAACGCTTGTTTAACGTGAGTATCTGCTCTAGTACAGTCGGTAGTGAACTTAACTTTTCTAGAACTGGACCACAGGTGCAGATAGGTTCTAAATAACGTGAGTCAGCTTGTACTCTTTTAATTAGAGAATTCAAATTGTCCAATTTGGTGTTCATCTTGGCTATGTAGGATGCAATAACGTTCATCAGATCGATCTGGATGTTCAGTTTATCAGACTGCATAATTAAGGTAGCTGTGGAAGTCTGCAATGCTTGTAGAAGAGGAGCGACCAAATCCAAGGGGCCTGCTTCAACATAAAGTTCGTTCTTGTCCTCTTTACTCAATGATGTTACCTGCCCAGCACTTACAGTTGATGATGAAATTTCACCATTGATGGTCGATCTCAGTAAATTCTCCGAGTTGCTTGAGGGAACTGATTGCTGAGACTCACCGTAGCTGCCCTTTTCTTCGGCTACTATCACCCCTGCTTGGGCTGTGCTTAAGTCAGCCATGGAATTATTCGCTTTGCTACTAACAGTTAGATTATTTTGGGTAGGGCGTGTTTGAGAGAGCTCGTTAATGCTAGATTGCGATGAATGCATGTGATTTTGTTTGATAATATGAATGTTTCCTGTACTTTGGCTTTGATTTGTTGGGCTTATCATAAATGACTGTTGAGCGGATGTCGTGTCAGGTTCGTCAGCTGGAAAATGTACTATAGCAGTTGTAGTTAGGCTGTTCTTTTCCTTAAGTAGGTTTTTATTGCTATCTGGGTTCCCCGGTTGATCTGTGCCTATAGGTTTACTGCGATTATTGCTGAATTGAAACTTTAGTTTCCCTGAAGTGGGTATGTGGAAGGCGTTGTCTTCTTGCCTCGTGTCGTTTACTGCATGATTTGTTGCAGGAACTATAGGTGTCTATAGGCCAACAACGTCCCCTGTTAGGGAGAACAGTGCTGACCATGGATCCTTCAAAAATTGAAAGCGTGAGTCCGATTGATTGTTTTTGTTTAATGCAGATTTTTCAAAGAGCAAAGCTATTGGAGAGATTAAAGGGTTTTTCAGATTAATATTTGCCTTATTTGCTGTTATTTTCTGAAGTCTTCTCCGCTTAGCCGGCCCTTTTGGGGCAGATGACTTTTCTCCGGGGGCTTTCCTTACTTTGCCGGACCTCATAATGAGACTGTAGACTGATTATAACTCTTTTTTTTGGTTGACTAGTACGCTGGAGGACTTGTTTTGCTTGACGCATGGGCTGTAAAGAACGCAATCAGCTTATGGTCTTATGGTCTTATAGGCTGCAAGCTGCAAGCTTCTTCCTATCGTGTCGATCCGTGGGTATCCCAAGTGTAACAAGAGAACTGGGCACGAGCAGGCTCTTATCTCTCTTCGCCCGCTTACCTGTCTCCAATTTGGGGATAAGACAATCAATACACACGTGCTTTGTGTATAGCCACTATTTACTTCTGTTTGCTGCGCCTTACTTGTGGATGGGCTCTTGAATGGGGATGGGGGAGGCAAGATATGGTGAAGTGTAGCTCCAGGGGGGTTGGTCTTAGAGACACGAGCGGAGTGCTCGGGAGGAGCCTCCAGCCAATTAGACCTAGTCAAATTGGCCTGGGCTGCCCCCCTGGCTCTTACTTAGCAGGCGCCTCTATCGGCGTCCACGCTCGTGTTATAGTCCTGGCCCCTGCCCTGTGCTTGGTCGCCCAGCTCTCTTACTTAACCTCTCGGTTTGCCCTCCTTTGTCCCGAGGCAGTAAGTCTGAGCCGAGCTTTTGGTCAGTGATGGTGATGGTGATCGGTGATCGGTGATCGGTATTATTAGAGGCAGAAGCCACTACTCCGCTCGGCTATACTGCTCAGCTCTGCTGCTCTGCTACTCTGCTGCTCTGCTCTGCTGCTCTGCTGTCTTGCACGCTATCGCCACCAGCTGCTCAGTCAACAGTCAGCATACAGAGTACCTGATCAGCATACAGAATTCCCAGGAAATGGCTGTGGCCTCATTAGTATTCTCATTAGTGTTCTGAGGCTATCAGCCGTGTTAATAATAACGAGGAGGTTATCTCGCAGTTTCTGCTATGTTTGGTAGAACGATTGACAACTCCTGCCGCATGTGCTAAGTGATGGCAGCCTTGCACCGCAGGGGTTTACTTTTTTTCACGGTTCCTGCTGCTTGTTGATTCCCGGCGGGTGTTTGCCGAGAGATCCCTCCCTGCCGCTAGACTGTAGGTTGCGGCTTACCACCTCGGAATGCTGGGAGCTGAGGGCAGCCAAGAGCAGCAGTTGCAGCAGTTACCGCGAGGGGAGAGAGGAAAGAGGGTCAGCGGTTCCCTTCCTCCGGGGAGTATTTGGTTGAAGATATAGCTCACCCGCCCTCGCCTCACCTCGCCTCATGCCACAAGCTGCTCCCGGGCCGTCGGTTGTCTCCGAGGGGGCTCGCGGTCAAACGTTGTTTCGAACAACCGCAGTCGCCGTCAGCCCGACAGGTCGATAGTCCGAAACGCAACCAGCCGCAGCTCAGCCACAACTCCTCCACCACCGCAAGAATCAGCCGGAACCGGAACCAATGCACCAGTGAGTGTAGAAGAAGGGAAAGTCGAGTGGGCCTGCAGCACTAATTGTGCCACCCATCTAAGTAGCCTTTTAAACCTGTCTCAGGCCTGCCACTGCAGTGCCTGTTTACAGTTTACTTCCACATCAGCTTGTTATTTAAAACTACTTGCCAAGCTTGAAACTCCCCTTTTATTACACATAAGTAACATAAAAGGAAGGTACTAGGTAGCCCTAAGAACATATGCTGTGTAAATAAAAGGTAGGGCATCTACTGTGATGTTTTGCATGCCTTGGTAGTGACAAACATCTTATTTTGTTGTCTCTACTGTGAGGTCTACTCCTCCAATAGATTAGCATTTGGAATTCCATAATACACTTTTAAGCTTTAAATTCTGATCAGAGACGAGTGGCTTTTTCATGTTTTATATGTTTGGAAATGCAATGACAAAGCCTCCTTACTGGTGAAGTTACATTTAACATTACTGTTTTAGAAAGGCCACTTTAAGAAAGTCGACATTTCTCTGTGCTTATAATTCTGGGTGCTTTGCAGCCTGTCTCCAATGCAACCCTGGGTTGGGTGACAACTACACGTTGTGCACTCCCTTTAGACAGCCACAGACACAGGAAGATAAGGCTCACCTGCATGCTGAGCACTCATCTGCATTCCTCTGCATTCTGATGAGTCTTCTTGGGCAGGGAGGGATGGGAGGGGATGAAACTTACACTACACTTCAATAGGTGGTGTCCTGTCCACACACAAAGCACTGATTTGCCCCCCACAGATAGCCTTGAAGACACACCTTGGTTGAGAGGGATCCCTGTGCACTTTAGAGAACTGCTTTGAAGTCACCTGCTACATCAAAGACACTTTTGGGTATAAGTACTGGGTCTCTGACCTCCTAAAATCAGACACTTCTGGATCTTGAACTGAACCTGTGTCAGAAGGACTACTGTGCTGCTTAAAGGACTCATGTACTGCTTTTATGGAAGGACTGCTTATTTTTCTGCTTGTTGTCCTGCTGCCTGCAACTCCCTGACTCTGCTGAAGGAGAGATGGAATCTTTAATCCCTCCAAGTGACCTCCAAGGGCTTGCTTGCTTGCCTCCTGCTTCCTGAAGTCTCAGGGGGACAAACCACTTCCTCATATTATGGTGGTGCTGTTGGACTCTGCCTTCTGTGAGTCCTACCCTTGCCTGAGACGGCCTTTCCAAGTTCTGGGCATCATAGTGAGTTCTGCAGCTGTTTTCTACAAAATCAATGCATCATCTCCACTGCGCCAGTCGGAACCGATACATCCCCCTTTGACGCAGATGCAGAGGATGTTTGACGACATCGATTTTACAGTCTGCACGGCCCAATGATGCAGCTCGGCGATGATGCATTGCCTTCACCTTAGCGAAGGTCGACAATTACGCAGCGGTCCGACTGTGTGGAAAAATTGGTGCATTAAGCCCTCAGCATCAACGCTTTGCTCCATCCAAGGTACTTTCTCAGTGGACTCTGTGAGGTTGGCTTGAACTTTGGATTTGCACCAGTCCCTCACGCCTCAAGTAAACTTTTCACTAATGGTGCCTTCTATGCACTGCTTTTGCATTTATTCTTTAAAAATGCATATCTCAACTTCTGCGGATTGGATTTTTGTTGTTTTAGTCTTATTTCACTCAGATAGATAATCTATATATTTCTTGACTAGTGTGGATTCTTTTTGTGGTGTTTTCATTGTGTTATTTTGTTACTGTTTATGTGTTGCACAAATAATTTTCACATAGCCTCTTTTGTTAAGCCTGCCTGCTCTGTACCAAGCTATAGGAAGGTGAGCACAGGTTATTTCAAAGTGTGCATCTAGCTTACCCTGACTAGGGTGGTGGTTCCTGCCTGGGTGCATACCTCAGCCAACCAGGAATCCCGTTTCTAACAGTAAACAAGAAATATAATTGCTTGAAATGTAAGGGATCCAAAGAAAAGAAAGAAAATATGTGCTTCCTCTATCCATGTCAGGGAGGGTTGGATTATTTGTATCAGTCAATTAATCAATACTTATAAAGCACAACTTATTACCCGTGAGTGTATTCATGCGCTAGGTTGATGGGCTTAGTTGAAAATCCAGATCTTGATTCTCTTCCTGAAGTCTGTCAGTCAGTTCCTCCTCTTCTTATCAATGATCATCAATCAAAATAGTAGAATCACTGTACATTATTACATAGGAAACTGCAGGGACAGGGATTTCCTCAAATAAAGGTGTGTTGTAGAGGAACAGATGAAGGGAATGAAGAACAAACTAGAACTGAATTAGAGAACATGCACCGGCTACTGTGCTGCAAAGTTCACATTACCAAGGAACATTTCTGTTTTGCTTGACTAGAGTAAGTGAAGGGAGCATCATGAAAAAGAAAAGACATTTCCTAGTTCATCCAGGGCATTTGGAACAGTAATTGATGGATGGAAAATTGTGATGGTCTGAGGTGCAAAAATAAAATGGAGAAACAAGGTAGATGTAGGGTAAGTGCACACTGAGACAAGGCAAGTGTATAAAGAGAAAACAAGGTTGAACGAGTTTCAGAAATACAGAGGGGGAAGGAAATTAAGGGCCAGAATACCTGAAGAAAACATTTTCTTAGTATTCCCTGGGAGATGCCTTCAGTCTTCTCCTTCTAAACTGCTGCTGGTTGATAAAGTTAACAGAGCTTCCTGGGGTGGCAGAAGCTTGGTTCACACCACTTCCTTGGTTTGGGACCAAATGAGTGCAGGCTTCTGTGCAGGCAGGTCCACCAAAACCAAGATAGTCCAGAAGAGCTTCACCATTGCCTTTTGGCTTGCTCTTGCCAAGTTAAAATGAGAGCATTCATCTCCACATTCTGGAAGCTTCACAACTAGGTTCAATCACTCAATCAATTAATCACTTATAAAGAATGGCAAATTACCAATGAGGGTCACGAGGTGCAGGGTTGCTAATTGCTGCAAGGTGATATGTTCATTCGAACAACCAGGTCTTGAGTTCTCTCCGGAATTGCTGGAGTGATGAGGCAACCCTGGGATGCAGGGGAAAATTGTTCCAAGCTTTGGCCTTCAGATGTGAGAAATATTGTGCTCAAGCTATTGGCTCATTGGAGCCAGAAGGCATCCGTGAGGAAAGGGGAGGCAGATCATAGGTGTCTGATTGGTTGGTGGAAGGTCAGGTGGTTGTTAATGTATGTTGGTCCTTCTTTGTATAAGGATTTGTGTGCATGGGTCAGCATCTTCAAATGGCTTCACTTCTGGATCAGGAGCCAGTGTAGCTTCTTAAGATGGGGTGTGATGGGGGTCCATCTGGGGAAGTTGAATTTTGTATTGTCTGAAGTCTCTTCAGGAGGTTTACAGTGATTCCTGTGTAGAGTGTTTCCCATTGTCCAGCTTCCTTACGAAGAAGGCATATGTGGTGGTCCATCTGGTGTCGACTGGCAGCCACCTGAAGATCTTGTGGAGCATGAATAGGGTCCAGAAGGAGGCGGATAAGCCTGCATTTACTTGTTGCTTTATGGTAACCTTGCTGTCCAAGATGATGCCAAGGTTACGGGTGTGATCTGCCTGATCAAGGGCCGGGTCCAGTCTGAAGGCCACCTTGCATCATTCCATGGTGAGGTGGTGTTTCCAAAGATGAGGACTTCTGTCTTGTCTGTGTTCAGCTTGAGGCAGTTGCCCTTCTCCAGTCAGTAACATTCATCATACATCTGTGAATGTGGACTCTGGTGGTGGAGGGGTCTTCTGACAGCGAGAGGATGAGCAGGGTATCGTCGGCCTAGGAAATGATGTTAAGTCTGTGCTACAGTGTTGGACAGGTAGGTTGTGTACGCAAGGAAGAGGGTGATACTGAGGAATGATCATTGGGGGATGCCACGGATGGCCTTCTTGGGTTCTGTGGTGAACGGTGGCAAACAAATCCTCTGGGTTCTTCTTGTAAGGTATGAGGTGATCCATTTGAATGCGTCTCCATGGACTCTGATGTGGTAGAGTTTGTTGATCAGGATGGAATGGGAGAGGACAGGACTCTTTACCATTTGCAAGTGGCTTACCACCTACTTGAAGTGGGTGGTAAACTATGATTGTTTTGTGACCACATTCCGGTTGCAAAACAATTATACATGCCCTTGCGATTAGCTATTAGGAAGTGTTAGAAATGGGGTTTATGGTTGGCTAGGGTATGCCCCTAAGCCAAGCAGAGCCCACCACTCTAATCAAGGTAAGGGAGTTACACACCAAAGATAACCATTGCTCACCCCCTTGGTAGCTTGGCATGAGCAGTCAGGCTTATCCCAGCGCCAATCTTTAAAGTGTTTGTGCTACACACACACACACTAGTGACACTCCACATAATGTTATATAATAATACTTTTCTGTATTGCATATAAAAATAGACCAACACAACATGAACCAATAATCCCTTTGCCAATTAGGCAATTGTCAAAATATCACAGTTAGTGCAATAATATAAAAACGTATATGTTGTTCACAAAATTAAAACACCATCGCTGCTCATAAATGCAAATTCTGAAATACTACTCGCTATCCTGACCCTGAAAGGCAAAAACAACAAATGTCATAACATCAGGGCATGAAATGAAGCCGTTAGGTTAGGGAGATCCTACATTAGTACTCAATATACTGACAGTGCAAGGCATAAACACAACATACTTCCTTACATCAAGGCCCAAAAATGCAAAACATATGGAATTACCTAAGCATCCCCAAGAACGCATCAGTACCATACATATCACCTAACATAATAGAGAGCACCGCTCTTGTGTGCTGCTAATAGATACTTTACAGTAATACAGAACTGAAAACAATCAGTAGGGCAAAAACCATCTGGGCTCCTACTACCAGAGATGTGGCAACTTTCCGGGGGTAAGATCCGGACCTCCTTCATATGAAATCCAAAGCTCCCAGAAACAGGTTATGGCTTAAGCGCATGGCAAGATGGCCGATTTTTAGAGAGACTCTGCCCAGCTGAGCCCTTATCCGCTAATTATCCGCCTGTTCACACTGCATCTACCTGCTGAAATCGAGCGCTGCTCACCTTGGGATAATACTGCCTGTGTGGGAGGTGGTTTTGGCAGCTGCGAACCACCGAAGCGACCGCAGAGGAGGTGAGCCTGGCTGCGGTGGCCTGCTTGCAAGATGGCGGCTCCCGCGATGGGGAAACGACCTTTACAACGACTCATTCACAACGAAGTGCCTGAACCACGACTCCTTAACAACGACTGAACCTGAAACACAAGTCTTTTAACCACTAATGAATTAACAACTACCTCTGGGCAGTAGATGGCACTCTTGGATTGTTTATGAAATATGTATTCCTATTGAAAAAACGGTGGCTGGCTGTATTTTATATGGTTTTGTAGAGTGGATTTTTTTTTAGCAAAGTAAGTTTAGGAAACGCTTTAAAAAAATACTTTAAAATGTAAGTATTTTGGTAAGTATTAAAAGTAAGTATTTTGTGTAATATATATGTATATATATATACATATTACCTACTGGCGGTCGCCAGTAGGTAGTTATAGTTAGGATTTTTTTCAATGTTAAATCTCAAAATTCTATTTGGAATAACTTTGGCACCGGTTGACGAATCTGCCTGAAAATTTCCTGAAAATGGCCTCGTCGAGCTCCGGTCCTTCCTTGAAAGTTTGGGGGGGATACGTCAAGCGGGGGCCAAGATAAAAGGGGGGTCCCAAAACGCGTTTTCCCCATGTTAATTTCCATAGGGCGGTCGATTTCACTTTTAGCCCGAACGGCTGAATGGATTTCCACCAAACTTGGCAAAATTGTAGGGACTGGTAGCCCGATGTGCCTTTGCTATGTCTCAAGATGTGTGCTGCAGTGGATTTTGAGTAATTTAGGTTCAAAAAAATATATATATCTATAGGCGCTCTCCGGTGCGCGCACCGGAGTGCGCTCCTGGCGCGACACGCGACTTGTGCGCAGAAAGCTGATTGGCTCTTGGGTGTCTGTAAACATTCTAAACAGTCTGGAGCGGCCGCCATCTTGTGTCTCGGTAAAATCGAGACACAAGGGGTTTGAAAAAAAAAGGGGCAAATGACCATAAGGGGGAAGAGTAGACCCCCTCTGACCCCCTAGGTTTGATGTGGGGGCTAAAATAGGGTCCTGCGGGGCATTACATTTTTTATTTTTTTTTTCATTTTGCGCGGGGGAAGCGCATGGTACGCGCACCGGGAAGCGAAGCACGGGGAAAATCCAGGACCATATTTATGAAGGCCTTGCGCTGCCAGTTTTGCGCCGCCTGTGCGTCAATTTTTGTGACGCACCAGCGGTGTAAAAAAATGCGCATTGTTACGCTATATTTAAAAAGTGACGCATCTATCTAGATGCGTCACTTTTTAAATATAGTGCAACGAGGCACATTTTTTTACACTGCTGGTGCGATGCGTCACTTTTCTGTGCGCACTCCTTATGACATTCCAGATGTGTCATATTTAATGTATGACGAATCATGTTGCCACTGACCATGTCATGAGTGATGTAATATGTGATGTCATCAGCAGTGCATTGCACGCGCAAGTTATAGTGAGTCCGACTAACTATAACGTGGGAATTTCAATGGTTTTATATCAGTAAAATTTCCAGCTAACTATAACTGGTGTGAAACCTATGGTTTTTTCAGTGAATATATATATATATATGGAGTCAAATGTTTCTTCAATATTCCTTCGAAGAAAACACACGAACACTTGGATCTCCCAAAAAGCCTTTTAATTAGACAGTTTAAAGGCAATCACTCTACGCGTTTCGGGTCTGTGACCCTTGCTCACGAGTAAATTTCAACATACAAAGTGCAACTTAAATAGTCATGTGATAGTTGTGCAAATAAGGAAACAGAAAAACAGACTATAACTGTGATTCTCAAATAAAATAGCAAATGTAAATAATTCCTTTACCTCCTTATGCATATATTTTCTAGCGGTATATTGAATATTAAACTATATTCTTTTTAGTAACAAACATCTATATTAAACTCTTTTTAAAGCCATAGGGTTATAGGGGATTTCAACATAAAAATGGAGACAGGGGTAATTGAAAACAGAGGTAACTTTACTTGAGTTACTTTCGTCTGTGTGCCTCTTAGTCCTTTGTTAATCAGGACAGACTTTAGTGACTGTAAGGTATCTAGCCCCAGTGGGCATCCCCGGCTATACATCACCGCATTGATTAAATGCCTTATTGTATCCCCTTGTCACAATTTCTTTTTCGCTCATTCTGAGTGACCAACTTAGAAAAAGTTATTGAGCCCAAGTGGGCATTTCATTCCCCCAATTCACCACAATTTCACTCAATTTATGAAGTATACATGAAAAGATTCTCTCGGTATCTGTAAATTCTACCGCTTCTTTTCTTCATATGCTCTAGAGTAAAGAAAACAAATAAAAATTATAAATAAAACAAACCTGTGACTGATATGTACTTATTTAAAAAAAACAGATTTGTTATTACAATTATATATATATATATATATATATATATATATATATATATATATATATATATATATATATATATATATATATATATATATATATATATATATATATATATATATATATATATATATATATATATATATATATATATATATATATATATATATAATTGTTTTTCCACTGAAAAAACCATAGGTTTCAGGAGTGTTATAGTTAGCTGGACATTTCACTCGTACAAAACATGACATGGTCAGTGACATCGCTGATGACATCACTGATAACATCATCCAGTAAATGTGGTTTTGTTTGACATTTAAATATGTGTTATATATATACCAATCTGTATTGAAGAATGAGTGGATATATAAGTGTTTGGGTGGAGGATTTATTAGCTGCGTGACTGACTGTTTAAGGGAGTAATTAAAAGTGTCTCACTAAATACATGGATTAGTGACTAAACTGTTTAAATGTCTGTATCACTATGTCTGTTGTTGTGTAACCTGCTGTATCAGTTGGTCACTAGCTATATGATTGTCTATATTAGTTATTGATTAGGTGGCTCAGTATGTGTATGGGAGACTCAGTGTGTGTGTGGCTGGGTGGGGGTGTGTGAAAGTAAATAGATGTGTGAGTGGTTGTTTGACTAGGTGTATGAGTTTAAGAGTGCATGTGGAAACAGTTTTGGTGATTGAGTGTTTTTATGGGTGTGTTGGTGAACGAATATATGTCTCACTGCTACATCTCCAACGAAGTACAAAAATAAAAGGCATTGTATGTGAGAGTTGGTGTATATAAATAAGTATATATAAGAGTCAGTGATTGTGAGAGTGACTGTATGGATGAGTGTAAAATTGTAATAGTGATTTTATAACAAAGTAACTATGAGTACTATGTATATGAATAAATGATCTGTTATTATAATTAGGAAAATTTATAGAGCGCCTGGTTACGCGCACCAGCGTGTCCCCACGCTATGGTAAGTAGAGTAAACAGTCCAAACAGCCATCACAGCCTCCTACCTTCCGTATAGGTGAGTCTTAAGTTTTTTTCTAAAAATGGACTCTGAAGGCTCCAAACGTAGCTCTATAGGCAGGGGATTCCACTGCTTAGTGGCCAGATATCTAAAAGACCTGCCCCCCATTCGAGCCTTCTTTATTTTTGGAATTTTCAATAGCCCTGTACAGGAGGAACGCAGGTCCCCTATAGGCTCATAACGAGTGACCAGACTCTGTAGCGGGGCAGGGGCTTTACCGCTCAGGATGCGATGACACGTGGAAAGAGCCTTGAACTCCACCCTGCTCCTGACAGGAAGTCAGTGTAAGGCCTGAAGCGCTGCTTTAGAGGGAGATCTCCTGGGGAGCCTCAGAACTAAACATGCAGCTGCATTTTGCAGCACCTGGAGGAGGTTGAAGGTCGCTCCCGTGGCCCCCAGATACAGCAAATTGCCGTAATCTAGGCGCAAGGTGACGAGGGCATGCACCAGCGCCCGACGAGCTGTGATAGGCAGAAGGTCCAAGACCTTCCTCAAGGTTTTTAAAACTCCGAAGCATACCCCCACCACAAGGCCAATCTGGGGGCCAAAGGCGAGGTCGACATCAAGCCACACCCGAGATTCCTTGCTTCCTGGCAAGGGACAGGGGTTTCTCCCAGACAGGGTGGCCACCATGCCGATGACCAGACAGATGTCCCTCTGCCCACCACGAGTACCTCGGTCTTGCTGCCGTTTAGTTTCAAACAGTTGGCGGACATCCAGGTTGCCAGTTCTTGCATGCAAACTCTGAAACTGTCCGCCGCAAGACTTGGCATGCGTGAAAGGGAGATGACCAACTGCGCAGTCGGCATAAGACACAAGGCGCAGGCCATGACTTTCAACAATCGCCGCCAACGGGGAGACATATAGATTCAACAGAGTTGGGCTCAGGGACGAGCCCTGCGGCACGCTCCGGCCCAAACTGATCTCCCTAGAATAACAATCTCCCAGACGGACTTAAAAGCATCTGCTTGTCAGGAAGGACTGGATCCATCTAAGCGCCGCTCCCGATACCCCTTCATCATCCAGACACTGTAGCAAGATAGAATGAGCTACAGTGTCGAATGCTGCGCTTAGGTCCAGAAGGATCAGGGCCATAGTCTGGCCCTCATCCACACCCTGCCGTATGGCCTCTACTGCCATAAGTAGTGCTGACTCCGTCGAATGTCGTGGGCTGAAGCCAAACTGAGAATCGTGAAGCAGGGAAGCCTCTTCCACAAAATTCATCAGCTGGAGGTTCACAGTTTTCTCCGCAACCTTCCCCATATATGGCAAGAGAGAAATCGGTCGTGTGTATAACTGTGTAGGTGAGTAAATGTAAGTGTGATTGATTCTTTTCAGGAGTGAATAGGATGATTGCATAACCGACTAGGATGACTGCTGATGTGTCAATGTCTATATAGGTTTATGAGTGCATTTGATAGTGTTGTATTGATCAGTGACTGTATGTATAAGTGATTCTGTGGGTGAATGGGTATTTCTGTGTATAGGCTTAGAAATCAGTGAGTGGGTATGTAGTAACTGGTATTGACGTATCAATGGTTTCAAATATGTTACTCTAGTTTTTACTAGTGTGTGATAACGTGTATCAGATTATCACATGGATGATGTCATCAGTGATGACATTTGAGATGTCATCAGTGATGTCACTGACCATGTCATGAATGATGTAATATGTGACATCATCAGCAGTGCATTGTGGGCGCACAAGTTATAGTTAGCAGAACTAACTATAACGGAGGAATGTCTATGGTTTGGTACGAGTGTAATGTCCAGCTAACTATAACACCCCTGAAACCTATGGTTTTTTCAGTGAATATATATATACATATGTATATGTACAAATATATGTGTGTGTGTATAAATATATATATGTATATGTATTCATATGTGTGTATGTATATATATAAATATATATTCACTGAAAAAACCATAGGTTTCAGGCCTTATATAGTTAGGAATTAGCTTTTAAAAAACCTTTAAAATTCACTCAAAAACTATAAGTTTTAGGGGTGTTATAGTTAGCTGGACATTTCACTCATACAAAACCATTGAAATTGCTCCTATATAGTTAGTTGTACTAACTATATTTCACGCACCCGCAATCCACTGCTGATGATGTCACATATTAGATCATTCACGACATGGCCAGTGACATCACTGATGACATCTCAAATGACATCACTGATGACATCACTGATGACATCATCCGGTGAATGTGGTTTGCTTCGTTATTTAAATATGCATTATATATAGCAAATTGCATTGAAGAATGAGTGGATATATATAAATAAATATTTGGATGGAGAATTTAGTAGCAGTGTAATTGACTGTTTACTTGACCAATTTAAAGTGTCTCACTAAATATAGTGGATAGTGACTAAACTGTGTGAATATCTGTATCACTTTGTCAGTTGTTATGTAAACTGGTTCTACAGTTGGTTACTAGCTATGTGAAAGTCTATATTAGTTATTGATTAGTTAACTGAGTATTTGTATGGGAGAGTGAAAGTGTGTGTGATTCAGAGGGGGGGTGTGACTGTCCAAAGATGTGTGAATAATTGATTCAGTAGATATATGAAGTTAAAACTACATGTTCTAACAATTTGGATGAGTGAATCTTTTTATGGGTGTGGTGATGAGCAAATATATTCCTCAATGGTACATGTCCAATAAACTAGAAAAATAAAAGGCAGTGTATGTGTCAATTGTTGTATATAAATAAGTATACATAAGACTCAATGGTTGTGTGAGTGACTGTATGGATAACTGTATACTTGTAACAATGATTTTATAATTCACTAAGTATGACTTACTATTTAAATGAATAGATGAAGTGGTGTTTGTATAAGTGTGTAGCTAAGTAAATATGTAAGTATGATTCATTGTTTACATACGTGAGTAGCTTGACTTCATATGTGAATAGGATGTGTGCTGTTGTTTAATGTCGATATAGGTGTATAAGTATTTTTGATAATGTTCTATTGTTCATTGACAGCATGTATGAGTGAATCTACAGGTAAGTGATTAGATGTGTGTATACATCTATGAATCACTGAGTGGGTTTTTAGATACTTGTATTGCTGTGACAATGGATTCAAATATGATACTCTGTATTTTACAAAGAGTGATGAAAGATTTTACTAGTGTATGAAAAGGTGTATGTGATTGTCACGTGGATGATGTCATCAGTGATGTCATCAGTGATGTCATTTGAGATGTCATCAGTGATGTAATACGTGACATCATCAGCAGTGGATTGCGGGTGCGCGAAATATAGTTAGTACAACTAACTATATAGGAGCAATGTCAATGGTTTTGTATAAGTGAAATGTCCAGCAAACTATAACACCCCTAAAACTTATAGTTTTTTGAGTGAATTTCAAAGGTTTTTAAAAGCTAATTCCTAACTATATAAGGCCTGAAACCTATGTTTTTTTCAGTGAATTTCAAAGGTTTTTTAAATGCTAATTCCTAACTATATAAGGCCTGAAGCCTAAGGTTTTTTCAGTGAATTTGCAAGGTTTTTAAAATGCTAATTCCTAACTATATAAGGTCTGAAACCTATGGTTTTTCAGTGAATTTGCAAGGTTTTTTAAATGCTAATTCCTAACTATATAAGGCCTGAAACCTATGGTTTTTAAGTGAATGTGCAAGGTTTGAGAGCTCTCAATGCTAGATATGGCCTCCTCCATCCATGCCTTTTCAAGGTCACTTATAAGGAGAAGACCACTACTTTTGAGGATCCTGCTGCACTGCAAGAATTCCTTCGTCGACATGGAGCGAGTGCTATGGACACCTCCGGCGCAACCTGATTGGACTTAACTGTACCCGATTGGTCTTAGTCCTGTGATCCTTGTCTCAATTTTGTACTTCATCCTCTTCCTATTGTTTTATCCTTTTTTTACTAACCTTAGTTTTTATCCCTCTTCATATAGGTTCATTCCCGAGCAATCCATCCTACTGTTTCCTTTGTTAGCCTCTTATACTGTCTTTCTTTTTGTCACTGTGCAGGCGGAGGTCCGGATGCGGTTGCTTTCTCGCCCTTGTCATCGCTGTCTCTGGTGCCCTCATTCCCTGTTTCGCGTTTGTCCTGTAAGTATGTTTTTCAGTCATCTGTTCTGGACTTGTACTGTCTTTATGTTCTTCATCCCTTTCTATTCTTCTTTTTCTTCACCAATGCTTTTCTTTTCCTTCCTTCTCTACTTATCTATCTTCCTCATCCCCTGTCCTTTCTGCTATGAGATCCTTTTTCATTTCCCTCTTTTTGCTGACTCAGTAAGCTTGTTTTTGTTCTAAATATTCTCGCTGTATTTCGTTCTGTGTAACTACCTGTAATGTTAAGGATTTAAACAACCCAATTAAGAGGCAACGAGTACTGTCACATCTTGCTGGACCTAAATCTGATGTGGCCCTTATCCAAGAATCTCACCTTTCAGAAGCTGAAGCCTTAAAAGTTAAACGTTGTTGGGTGGGGCATGTTTTCTTTTCTCCCACTGACAATAAAAAGGGTGGGGTTTTGATTTTATTTCACAAAAAGTTAAATGTCTCTGTAGTTTCTCAGGAATGTGATTCTCAGGGTCGTTGGTTAATTGTTAAATTGCTTATTGATAAGATACCAATTGTGTTTTTTAATGTTTATGCCCCCACTGGTGTTGATAAGTTATTTTGGCCCTCTATATCCGACAACTTCTCCACCCTAACTGATGATTATATTATTTTTGGTGGCGATTGCAATTAGATTTTTGATCCTATCCTTGACCGTCACTCCAAAGTTAAGTTTTCACCCTCTAGGATGCACTCCCAATTCACCAAAACCATTCAACACAATGCATTAGTGGATATTTGGAGACTTTGTAACTCTGATCTTAGAGAATATAGTTTTTATTCCCCCACACATAATTCTCAATCACGTATTGATTATCTCTTCCTTAGTAAATGTTTAACCCAACATGCTATTCATTCTGATATTGGTTCCATTTTGATCTCTGATCATGCCCCTGTACTCGTTGTATTGACCTCATTCCCTTTTCTCCTCACTCTGGTGAATGGAGATTTAATAATTCACTGCTCCTTGATCCTACTTTCTGTACAGACTTTTCTAAGTTTGCGCCTGAGTTCTTTCTACCTAACCACACTCCTGAATCTTCTTTTGTTATGGTTTGGGATTCTTTTAAGGCAACTGCTAGGGGTTTTATTATTAATTTTGTCTCACGAAGGAAAAGAGCTAATGAGGCTAAATCAGGGGTCTCCAACCTTTTTTGTAGTGAGAGCTACTTCTGATCAGTGAAAATCGTCGTGAGCCACTAAAGGCCAGGTAATTTGCGCAATTTTTTGAGACACCTCCCATGCCCTGCTTCATTGTCTCTAAGCCTAATTTCTTTGTGACCCATTCTGTGGTTTGAACAAAATACACATAGATTGCCCTTTAGAGCTGTTCAAAGCTGTCTGCAGACTGAAAATCATAACATAATAAACGGTATATCTACCTCACACCTCATTCACCACACTGCTACGTGCTGCATACTCAAACCATAATAATTGCACCTTGGAGTTCATCAGGCAAGACAAGGAAACCTTTGCAGATTATTGGAGCAACAAGTGGCCGATATTTGGAAAGGTGGCAACCTTAACTTCATTATAAAGCACTTCACTCACAACACATGCTTTAACTCTGCAAAGTCCATTTTCAGAAAATGCATAGTTCTGCAATGTTCAGCAACAGACTGTCTGCTAAGCCTTGCACTCGCTGTACAGTCCTCTTCTACTTCCAGTAATATTATAGTAGCATGAAAAATAGGGCAATGTCCCTCAGAGCATACCTCAATAAACAGAATGCTCCATAGTCAGATCAATAACAAGTACTAGCCAGGAACGACCCTTTGTAATCCATTAAAAAAGCATCTGTTGAGTAGGACTCACCTACAAACAATACGAACACATGCAAAAACAGATAGTTTGATAACTTGCATATTATTGAAATAATAGAAATAAAGCATACTTATACATTAACAAATGTAATATACAGATCTAATTTATCCAAACTCTTACACATAATCAAATACTGAAAACGCTGCAAACAAGTGACCTTGAATTTGTTCCTTAAAAACAAAATGTCAAATCCGATCACACCTTGTGCATGCACACACACTCCAGATCACTACTGCACTCACCAGCCTGCTTTCCTCCTTCCTGCATAGGCCATGAGTATCTGAATCAGTGTAACAATAGAGTCCTTCATTTAACATTCTTCTAAGTAGCACCTCAAGAACCACATAGACAGAACATCAATGGGATCAAAGTGCATGGCTAAAATCAGGAAAGGACTAAAGAGCCTTGTTAAAAAAAAAAAAAAAATTTGCATCATCTCAGCCACTAAAATTGTAAACTGCCTCTATTAAACGCATAGTAGTAAAAGTACTTAACAAATCAATTTGTTTGTCATAGATGTGGTGCAGCAAAACACAGCTCCA
The DNA here is from genome assembly GCF_964263255.1 of Lissotriton vulgaris. Taxonomy (NCBI): domain Eukaryota; kingdom Metazoa; phylum Chordata; class Amphibia; order Caudata; family Salamandridae; genus Lissotriton; species Lissotriton vulgaris. The sequence goes on from NC_141700.1 coordinate 338,577,234, forward strand.
TGTCACACAAGCAGAGCTGCCTTAGCACAAAGTGATGGGCCTGTTTTGGGAGGATCGGGTCAGTACATGTAAAGCGCTTTGATTTCAACATTGGCTGCCACTGCGCTTTAAAACTGAAAGAATATATAATACAGTACAGCACAGTGGCTGCCGATGTTAAAATCAAAGGGCCTTGCATGCACTAAGCTGCTTTCACTGACTTCAACACGAAGGCAAATTTAAAGCATGCTGTAGTCCGTGAAAGTAGTTTAGTGCAGGCAAGGACTTTCGTTTTTTTTAGTCCTTTTCCTTAACTTTATTTAGGCAGTTCGTTTTGTGTTTGGTTAACCGAGTAAAAAGCTTTGACATTCAGAAAGATTGGCTGGTTGATGAAGGGGTGCCGGAGCCCCTGGATGCTGGGGCTGTCTGTGTGGTATATTTCGCGTATGAGGATAATGTCCAGTCCAGATTGATTACCCATTTTCTGAACAAGTTGTACAATTTAATCAGCAGATTTGATAGTTACCAGCTCTTCCTTCACTGCTCCGTTCAAATATTCTGCTATGAGCTTAGGATGGCGCATTTCTGGGGAGTAACATACATCACAATGCCAGGATTCCGTTTGGCAAAATCTACAACGTTTTCTTATATAAACTTTCTGGCAACCTTTGAATTCTGTGTGCCCTTGCTGAAAACCAGGGTGAGTCTCTTGAGCTGGCGTACCGTCCTACTCCGTTCTGCAGCACGCTCTGCAGGAACCTGCTTGGGGTTCCACGGGAGGTCATGCTGCAGGCTGGGATCCGCAAAGCACTGTCAGTGGAAGAGCAAACACACAGGGCCGGACTTTCGATTTTGCCCGCAAAGACCTTGGATTTTAATATCGGCTGCCACTGCGCTTAGTTACTGAAGTCCGTTGTAAAGCGCGGTGGCAGCTGATGTTAAAATCAAAGGCCTTAGTTACAATACACTTAGCCGGTTTTAAGAACTATGCTGCTATTAATCCAGGTGCACACTTACCAGTCCTGCGCAACTTCCCACGAGGATCCGACGGCAATTATGAAGCACGGTGCCTGCCTGGAAAGGCAGGTGGCGCGTGACTTCAGGAAGAACGTCACGTTCTTTAGCCCGACTCACCCCAGCTAAGCTTGCTTCAGCAAATCAGAACAGCTGGTTTGTGTGAGGGCGGGCAAGGGCTGATAGCGGACAAAGACCACAAAGGGATACAAAATAAAATGCTTAAATTACGTCTCTGTAATTAGGAAGCATCACGAGCTACTCCCAGAGGGTCGGCGAGCTACCGGTAGCTCGCGATCGACCGGTTGGAGACACCTGGGCTAAATCATCTCTCTTACTCAGTAAAATTAAGCAGCTTGAACTTGCCTACCACTCCTCGAACACCGACGCTTCCCTTAAAGATCTCATTGAGAACAACATTTTTTTTAATAAATTCACCACAGATGCTGCTTCGAATTTATTACTGAAGTTTAATGCTCGCTATTATGGTGGTCAAAACAAAATGGGGAAATTACTTGCTAACTATTTGAAAATTCGAAAAGAACGAACAAGAATTTAATTGATTAAATCATCGACTGGGGATTCCTTATTTAAAGATAAGGACATTCTTAATGAATTTATGCTTTTCTACAAAAATCTATACACTCCAGAACTTGTTCCTTCTTCGGCTGATATTCTCTCTTATTTCCTTTCTATCTCTCCTCCTCCTTCAACTCATGTAGATTTTGGGTCTCTGGATGCCGATATCTCACTTTCCGAAGTTTTTCACGCTGTCTCCAAATTGCGTCATGGTAAAGCCCCTGGCCCTGATGGGTTTACTATTGAGTTTTACAGTCATTCGCTTCTTTTCTCCTACCAAAACTCTTACTTCTATTTCAAACTTTCCAGAGCTCTGGTCTATCGAGTGGGTCCTTTCAACAAGTCTTAATTTGTTTAATCCCTAAAGAAGATAAGGACCATTCTCTCTGTAAAAATTACCGACATATCTCTTCAGTTAATACTGATTATAAGATTTTAGCTAAAATTCTGACTATTCGATTAGATCCCTTATTGCCCACCTTAATTGGTCCTGAACAATCCGGCTTCGTAAAGGGTTGTTTATCCTCTGATAACTCCAGGGTCTTTTTCAATATTCTTAGTAGAGCTCCTCCTTTAGATCTTCCCCTAGCTGCTATTTCTCTGGATGCGGAGAAAGCCTTTGATCGAATTGGTTGGGATTTTATGTTTCAGGCTCTCTCTTGGACAGGCATCCCTCCCAAATTTATTTCTCTTATTTCTTTACATTATTCTTGTCCCCAAGCGTCGATCTTTGTTAATGGTGCAACTTCAGATTATTTTAACCTTCAAAGAGGCATTCAACAGGGTTGCCCTCTCTCTCCTTTATTATTTGTTTTGGCCTTGGGACCCTTTCTTACCAAAATCCATCAGGATGATTCCATTTCCGGTTTTCACTTTGCTTCCCATCAAGTCAAGCTCTCGGTTTATGCCGATTACATTCTCTTCTATTGTTCAGATCCACTCTCCTCTCTCCCTTCGTTCTTACAGCAGGTCTCCTCCTTCTCCCCTGTTTCAGGCTACCATCTCAATGTAGATAAGTGTGAAATTCTCCCTTTAAATTCTTCATGTCAAAAGCATTTCTTTGATATCTCTGGTTTCTCGTCGCAACCAACTAAAATTAAGTACTTGGGTGTTTGGTTCGCTCCGCTTTTATCGGACACTCTGAAACTCAATTTTGATTATATTTCCCAAAAATTTGAATCTGCCACCTCCCGTTGGAACCCGCTCTTCTTGTCCTGGTGGAGTCGTCTGAATTCGATCTAAATTATGTTTTCACATCTTCTATTATACACTATTTCCATGATACCAATCCGCATTCCTGATTGTTATTTTAAAAAGACCGATTCTATTTTGTTAAAGTTTTTGTGGAATGGCAAAAGACCACGTATTGCACTCGCTTCTTCGCGGAAGGACAAATCCCAAGCGGGAGTTCGTTTCCCGGATTTCAAAGCTTATCATCATGCTTTTTCTCTCAAACAATCGGCTCATTGGCTTTCTACTGATCTTCCTTTCTATCCCCCCCTTTGGTTAACAATCGAATCTTCTTTTATTTCTCCCTTTGATTTTCGTGAACTCTTATTCTTCACTTCTCCTCTGACTAATCTTCGCAATCCCATCATTTCTCAATCTCGGAAACTTCTCTCTCCCTACCTATCTTCTTCCTAACCCTCTATTTCCTCGACACATGAGCAGCCCATTGGGCATAATAAACAACTTTTAATTTGTAACCGCGCTTTCTTTTGGAAAACTTGGCACTCTTGTGGTCTACGTTGGATTTCTCAACTTCAATCTCATAATCTCCCTCTATCTTTTTCAGACCTTCGGTCTCAATTCTCCTTTCCCACTAGTTCACGCTCACAATATGACACGTTACTTTCTATTCTTCAGTCTTATCTCACATCCTTGCCAATCTCTAATCCCATTGCCCCAGCTTGTCGCTCTATAGCTTTAGCAGTGGATTCCTCTCCTTCTGCTTCCTTTCTTTACAAAGAAAAACCAAAGGGGATGATGGACAGAGCGTTGACAATACAAATACTCACCCCCAGTCAACTGATCTGGGTTTAATCCATCACCCTTCTTTAGCTCACTCCGCCACCCCAGTTCAGACATGGCCATATGCAAATCAGTCTAACCCTGTGCCTCATGGGAACAGTCCAGCCCGAATTGCCAAGCCATGTCTTCCCTGGACTGGAATCAAGCTTCCCAGGACCGGTTTCTGGCATTACAGCCGTCTTCAGCCGGGCTTGCTTGAATCCAGTGGCAAAGTGAGCAAGGGACTCAAACCACCTTAATTTCTTTTACTATTAATGGCTTATCTTTTTGTAACTGATTATGCTTACTTTGTCATTTTGAGTATTTAATGTTTGATGTAATTCTAATTGTATCTCCTTATATTGTTATATAACCTTTGCTCCCCTCTCCCTTGTTGTTGGATGACTCGATGATTTATCTTTTTGGCTGTTTTCTTCATCACTCCAGTTTCTTTTATGTTTTTCTCTGATGTTCAATAAACTCAAACTTTAAAAAAAAAAGAATTTGACTACAATCAACACAATTCAGTTTCCACTTGCCGCGAATGATGTTGCTGCTTGACCTGCGTAGAACGTTGCGTCTGGAACTTTTTGGCATCCATTTTGTTTTCTCGACGTGACGCACGTGATCTTGCATCCATTTAGTTTTTTTCGACATGACACACTTTATCTTTCCCTCACTTTGCAGACTGTTACAAAGTGGTTCTCTTTCCCATGGCCTTTGCATACCTGTCTAATGCGGAATATCTACCCTCATGGGAAAGGAAATTCCACATTGGAAACAGAACTTCTTTTTCGTCAGAGACATTACTTTATGGCCTTCTAACTTACTTTTCACACTCAGTGCTGACTGATTCTGGGCTGTTCCAGCCTCTATGTTAACTGCCTGTCTGGCAACTCTCTCCTTCGCTCTGGCAGTCATGAGTACTCACTCTAAGCTTAGTATCTCTTTCAGAATTCGTCGGTTGGAGGAATCGGCAAGGTAATCATCTATGATTCTGGGACGCATGGACTCTTCATCGTTAAATTCATTGAATTTGCAGTGCTTTATGAGCAAATCAAGTCTTTCTACAAATTCACCAATCATTTCACTAGCTCCCTGCTTTTCCTGACTGAAAATGTACTGTTCATGGCCGACATTCAACATTAAATTGAGCATGGTGTTTAATGCTTTTCTGATTTGACTATACGTCACATCATCACTTTGTGGTATTTTCCTTATCACTTCTTTTACTTCTTAACCTGCTAGATTCTTGAAAGATTCAATTATCTTTTTGTCATTTGCATCTTTGAGCACATCAATGAAATCAGTCAGTCAAAATACACTTTATTCGATTTTTGTTAAAATCATAAAAGGCAAAACATACATACATTTAAAAAGACAATTTAAAAATACCCACAGTTCATTTTGTTTTTACATAGTGTCCAAAAAAGAATCACTTAATTAGTCACCATAATACATACAATAAAGTAACAGTTAATATATTGATTTTTAGTTTTTAAAACAGTACGGTTCTAGGAATCCTTTTGTTTCTACCTCTGTATGCGGCTGTTAAAAAACTCGCAACACAAAAAGTGACATGTGCATCCGGCAATCTTTGGAGATAAAACAAGGCAGGTCTCACTTGTAAGAAGCCCAGTGTTTTCAGGAGGGGAATTAGATATTTTCTCCTCTCAGTATTGTAAAACGCACAGAAAAACACAAAATGGAGAGTATCCTGATCAGAGAATTGGTCACACTCACAGGGTTGTGTATGCTCCGGTTTACCCCACACAGGAAAGATGCCTAATGAATAGTGGATTAAATTCATTCTGAATCTGGTTAACAGAAATCTATGCAAGGGTTTGGAGACATATTGCAGGTAAGGTTCCATCGAGGGGGAAGAGGACAAAACCAAGTGTGCTCTTACTAGCGGTTTATTAACTTCAAACTCCTCTCTCTCTAAGCGTGTCCTCCCCTGGAATTCCTTCTTAATCCATACAACATCCGCTTTCCTGATTTTTGACGGAGTTGTATATAGATCAGGTCTCCCGAGGGCAGTGAATGATGACTTTATATATCTTAGCCAGGCTATTTTCATTGCCCCCTCCCTTGCAGTCACGTCTTTAAGGATTGTGTGGTTTAAAGACAACTCAGTATTTAACCAGATATTGGCCCAAAAAAGTAAAGGTGCCATTTTCAATCCGTCTATAATATAGGGAAGGCCAACTTCCTCATGTATGGAGTAGGTAGGTGTAGAGTTTGGGACCGACAAAATTCGTCTGATAAGTTTATTCTCTACTGTCTGCATACTATCCAAATTAGTGTAACCCCACAGTGCTGCACCGTATGAGGCTATCGAGATGCATTTACTTTTGTAAACTTTTAACACAGCATCCATTGGTTTAGCCCCCAGTCTTTTAGTGAAATCCAACAGAGCTGCTGTGGATCGTGCTAAAGCAATACGTTTGGCCTTAATTTGCGGGACCCAGGAGCCCTTCTCATCAAACAGGACCCCTAAGTAAGGAAAAACCGGGACCCTGGAGAGAACCTCGCCATTGCAAAAAAAGGTTTTTGTGTGAGATTTATTTTTTTGTGGGCCCACAATCATTGTGTGTGATTTAGTCACATTGATTTTTAGATCCAGTTTGGCCATAAAAGAGCCAAAAAGTTCCAAAAGGGTCTGTAGCCCAATGCCCGTGCGGGCGATGAGAACAGCATCGTCCGCATATAAAAGGGCCGGAATCTGCTTCCCACCTACCCGCGGGACATCGGCATTACCTGCTAACAAGGACTTCCCTAGATCGTTAATGTAAATGGTGAATAAAAGTGGGGCTAGTATACAGCCTTGGCGGACACCCTTGTTTGAACTAAAGCTGTCGGAGCATCGCCCTTCCCTGGTTACCCGGACCTTTGCAGTTAGGCCTTGGTGCAGGCTTGCTATGAGGGCCACCAAGGGGTCCTCAATACCAAGCTCGCGCAGTATAGCCCAAAGCTTGGCCCTGTTAACCAAGTCGAAGGCCGAGGAAAGGTCCATAAAGGCTAAATACAATGAACCCTCCCCGGCCACCGTGTACTTTGATATTAGGAGGTGTAAATTTGAGCATTGCTCTAAGGTTCCCCGTTTTTCCCTAAAGCCATATTGAATCTCTGCCAGATCCCCACAGATCTCCAGGTTTGTTCTCAACTTCGTCAGTAGTACTCTGCCCAGGATCTTAAAGGCAGAGTCTATCAAAGAAATTGGGCGGTAACATCCCGGGTTCTCCCTGTCTCCTTTTTTAAAAATTGGTACTATGACAGATGTGTTCCAGGTTTCTGGAAAACATCCATCATTTGTTGCCCTGAAGACATTTGTAAGGACTTTAGACCAGGTGGTTGGGGCGTATATGAAGAAGTCTACCGGGACTCCATCCGGGCCCGGAGCCTTATTTTTCGTGGAGTCCATTATAGCTTTATATACCTCCTCTTCATTAAATTCTACTGCCACTAAACCCCTGGTCAGTCCTGTCTCACTACCATTCACAGGGTCATTACCGCCATATATATTTTTGAAGTGATCAACCCATTTCTCGTCACTGATAATACAGTCGGAGATTGTGTTGGTCTCCCCAGAGAAAAATTGGTTGTTTATGATGTCCCAGAATCTTTTACTGTTCCGTAGTATATCAACGTCAAGCAAATCACTCCAGGCATTCTTTTTAATTGTGTTTTTTCTATTTTTTACAGCCAATTTATACTCTCGCCTTAATTTAGGGATTAAAGTTTTATCCCTCGGCTTTGTTTTAAGGGCATTTTTCAGTTCTTTATGGGCTTTAGAGCAGCTTCTATCAAACCATTTAAATGGATTTGGTGGCAGATTGGAATTGGGAACTGTGAGTTCTTCAGCCGTGAGTGCGCAAATTAAGTTAAAAGCTGAGACAATCTCTTCATTGGGGACGTTTTGGTCTAAACAGATACGCATGGGTTCCTCTATCTTTGGGCCCAGGGAAGCCATAAAGGTTTCCTGAACCACCTTTCCCCACTTGAGCCGTCTGCCCTGGTCACTGGGCACCGTCGATGTGCAAGCCCTGGGAAGACCCAGGTGTTTGCTCCATAAGTCACTCCAATGAACCTGTACAGAGACTGGATTGTGATCACTATGTGGGGAGGCAGTTACCTCGTAAATCCCCATCTTAGAGGTTAAGCCTTGCGAAACAAAAATAAAATCTATCACAGACCCACTTTCAGACCCTTTGTAAGTGGGAGGCGATTCGCCACTACCAGTGTTAAGGGGTTCAGACATATTAAGGCTAGCAAGGAGAAATTCCAGCGCCTCCCCCGCTTTGGTGTGAACAAAGTGCAAATTGCCATTTTCTGTTTGACCGTCAGAATTGCCTAAGTTGCATTTTAAGACACATTTTTGGATGTTAAAATCACCTAAGATTAAAAAATCGAAATTAGTGCAAGATTTGTGACTATAGTCAATAAGAACATTTTCCAAATGGTCCACATGGGCTGTATCTGTTTGTCTAGCCCAGGAATTATAAAAATTTGAGACCACTAGGACCCGCCCTGGTGAAATAGTCCATTCTACCATTAAAATATTTGGGGACCTAGACTCTAATTGTTTAAAAGTTCCTGCCAGTTTCAGCGAGAAGAGGAGCACTAGTCCGCCCTTAGCTCTTCCTGCGCTACTTGGAATTGCTGGAATAGTAAAGCTTGTGAACCCATCCAGCCAGAAGGTTGGTGCGGTGTCCCATGTTTCTTGTAGGGCGATTACATGGTTACTGGCTATGAAATCTATCCATGTGGGATCTAGTCTTTTGGCTCTAGTCCCTGCCACGTTCCAGCTAACAAACCGACATGGGATCTGTTCCGCATCCCCTAATAGAGCTACAGGTGGTGTCTGGGTATGTGTTAATTGTTCATTAATTACAGGCATAGAGTCCTCCGCCCTACCTAGTTGGGTTTGCAGGGCCAAATGTCTTTGCACCACTGATGTTTCTGCTTGGGCACCCTTTTCTACGGTGTCCTTAGGGGCCTTGTCTATTTGTCAATCCACCCCCTCTAAATCATTTAGACAGTTAAACCGGTTGTAAGTTGGGAGGAAAGGTGCCGTTCTGCCAAGAAGTGGCCAGGGATGAAAAGCCTGGTGGCGCCCTCTTCTTCCCACTTTCTCCCATCCATCGTGTCGTTGGGGTGGATGTTGTAGGCCTGGGGTACTTTGGAAGAAGAAAGACACGCGAAGGGTATGGATGGTAGATTCCCTTGATATGTTTTCCCCTTGACAAATGTACGACACCGTGCCCTTGTCCCTAAAGCTTACCAAAATACAGTCCCCCGTGATTGATTTCTGCCTTCTCCCCACCCATGGGACCCTTCTTACCATTATAATCTCATTGTTAAGATGTCTTGGGAGAGGTCTATTTCTGTTTAGCCACTTAATGACCCTAGTTTTTAGAGTACAGAAATCCTCTATTTCCCCTTCATCAAGTTGAGGGACCCCAGCCATAACTACTGTAAAGTCGTTAGTCTCAGGTGGTAGATTAGGACGACGGGGTCTTGCCGGCGGCATTTTGTGATTATCCGGGATGTTGTTTACTGTCGTGTGTGCCTGAGATACTAATACAGGGGGGGGGTTAGATGTGTTGGCGTGGGGTGCAATGGTGGTTACAGGGTTTGGGTTTGGTGGTTTTTGGGGGACTACCCCATTTGTGACCAGGGGTGGAATTGGTGTTGGGTTTACCCCCCTATGTTTTAACCCTTGCGAGGCCACAGGGCTGGTGATAGGTGTTAAATCACTTTCCTGCCGACCACTACGGTTTTTCAGACTTCCCAATGTGGCCTCCAGTATGGTTAACCTAATCTCGATCTTTTTTACACTTTCGCTGATCGGGAGTAACAGAGACCTTAGGAGAAATTCCAAGTTTCCCAGTGGCACAACAGAGAGGGGGACTTTATCACTACTAGCTCCTACATCTATACTCATGGCGGGAGCTATAGCTTCCTGCACATTTGGCTTAGAATGTAGCTCTACCAGTGGTTTTACTGTGGGTACCTGATCTTTTAAGGATTTCCCGAAATCTAGGTGTAGAGTCTTGGGTTTGCTGCCACCCTGTGCTCCCTTAGCCTTTCTTCTACGTTTTTTGGGGGGGGGTCCTGGGATTGCTTTTGTGGTAACTACTTTCAATTTTGAATGTCTGTCGTTACGGGTTATGGGCGGTTGTGGCATTAAAGCTGTGGCCCCCCTAACGGGACTAATACTAATGGGTGGGGCAGTGCTAGTAATTTCAATTGGGGGGGTGTTCATCCCTTCCCTTAACGAGAGTGGGACATCCTCAATGCGGGTTGACTCCTCCCTTAGAGTGATAGATAGATCTCCCATGGGGGTATTTTTCATATTGTCTACTGATCGTCTACGTTCCGCCCTTAGCCTTGACAAATTTCCCTCTTTATCCACCTCCCCCACAGCCCGGGCAAAGTAATTTTCAAGAGTCCCATTTTTCACTCCACCCGGCTTCTGAGGGGTACTCTCCTTTGTTGGTGAAGGCATGGTTAAACTCCAGGAGGGTCAGTCAGTAATGTCACCGAAGAATAGTTGCAACAAAATTATGTAACCTGTAAGTACCTGCACAGTGTGTGAAACCAAGAGGGTAGGCCCAGCCCGGCCTGCTCCGGCCTGTGACGGCCTTGGACGGTCCCGCCCTTGTCCCGGGCTTCTCCCGGTCGCTCCCGCGCGCTCCCGCGCAGCGGGGTCCAGGGAGCTTAATATAGTATAGGCGGGGAGGTGGAGGAGTGGGAGGGGTCGGGGAGAGCGGCCCAGGTGTGGCTAATCAGGCTGGCGGCGCTCCTGGGATATGCAAACCCAGCAGAGCGCGCGCGCTCGCTCGCAGCCCCGGCACTTAGACTTCCCTCGTTGGTCCCCCTCAAAACAACAGCCAGCAGCACTCCTGACGCAGCGGGACCCGCGGAGCGGGTTCCGCAAGAAGTGGATGGTAAATCAGGCAATTCCAGGTAGATCCGGCAAAGTTCAGCAAGGCGTCCCGCTACAAGCTCTGCAAGCAACGTTTAAGAAGGCTCGGTGGAGGGGTGGGAGGGGTCGGGGAGAGCGGCCCAGGTGTGGCTAATCAGGCTGGCGGCGCTCCTGGGATATGCAAACCCAGCAGAGCGCGCGCGCTCGCTCGCAGCCCCGGCACTTAGACTTCCCTCGTTGGTCCCCCTCAAAACAACAGCCAGCAGCACTCCTGACGCAGCGGGACCCGCGGAGCGGGTTCCGCAAGAAGTGGATGGTAAATCAGGCAATTCCAGGTAGATCCGGCAAAGTTCAGCAAGGCGTCCCGCTACAAGCTCTGCAAGCAACGTTTAAGAAGGCTCGGTGGAGGGGTGGGAGGGGTCGGGGAGAGCGGCCCAGGTGTGGCTAATCAGGCTGGCGGCGCTCCTGGGATATGCAAACCCAGCAGAGCGCGCGCGCTCGCTCGCAGCCCCGGCACTTAGACTTCCCTCGTTGGTCCCCCTCAAAACAACAGCCAGCAGCACTCCTGACGCAGCGGGACCCGCGGAGCGGGTTCCGCAAGAAGTGGATGGTAAATCAGGCAATTCCAGGTAGATCCGGCAAAGTTCAGCAAAATCATTGAAGGTTTTAATTCAGGATGTCCATCATTCACCAATATTTTGCTTTTTGGCGATGTCAAAGAGAGGCGGTGGTTTCAAGAAGACAGCACTACTGTAACCAGTTATGGACCGTTCTGACAAGAGTACGTGCTGTTCACCAGGACCTACACCATTCATACCATCTGTTAGACTTGCATTCTTTTGTTGTGGTTTCCCCTATCTTTTGCCTATGATCTCCTATTTACGACTGTCCTGGATTCATGTTTTGCTGGCTTTAGGGCTCAGTCCACTTTACAACTGCAGACCAGTGCAAAAGTGCAAGAACTCCCAGTCTATAATGTAATGGTAATTGGTTTCTCTACGTAAGGCCTATTTGGTTTACTAGTAAGTCTCTAATACAGTACACTAGGTGTGCCAGGGCCTGTAAGTCAAATGCTACTAGTTGGCCTGCAAAAAGAACTATTGATAGACAGAATGTAGAACAATGTCATACATTCACTCCAGGACAGAGATCTGGGCCTAAATCCATGCCATTCCAGTTTGAACCCAGCCTTCAGCACTGATTGTGCCACCCACATGAGTAGCCCTTGAAATGTGTCTCAGGCCTGCCACTGCAGAGCCTGTGTACACAGTTTTTAACTGCCATATCAACCTGGCAAGTACACTTACCTGCCAAGCCCAACCCTTCCCTTTTCTTGCATGTAAGACACCCCTACAACAGGCCCTAGGGAGTGCCATGGGCAGGGCAAAGTGTATTCAAAAGGTAGGACATAAACTGGTGAGCCTTACATCCCCTGGTCGTAAGAAACTACTAAATGTGTTCTTCACTACAGCCAGGCCCATCTCTCCAGTGTGTTAGCATTGGAGCTGCCTTGTAACATCTTACAAGCAAATCTTTCAATTGGGAGCTAATAGAAAATTGGAGTTTAGTGTCCCTGTGCTCACAATTTTAAAATACATATTTTATTTGAGTTAAGTTGCAGGTCTGAAAATGCCACTTTTAGAAAGTAGGCATTTTGTTACTTTAACCATTCTGTCCATGTCTCTGAATACAAGTCTCGTTTGGATGACAGTTTGGCTTTATGAATTCACTCTAGACAGTCACACACAAAAGGAGCTGAGGTGTGCCATCATATCCTGATGATCCATCACCATGCTGATGGGTCTTCCTGAGCTAGAGTGGTGGGAGGAGCTGATACTTGCACCTGATATTGGTTGTGCCTTTAAAATAGGTTTACAGAATTGTCCAATCGATTACATGTTTATGCCAGCTTGGAATTTCCCTCTAGTACGGGAATTCAAGATATACCAAAAAGAATTTAGTGACCATAATCCTCTGCACTTAATGATATTTGGGGGAAGAAAGATGCCTAGAGACAAAGTGATCCCACAGGATGTCGAGTACCCTAAACGTGTAACGACACGACTCACTGAGGAATACTAGGAAAACTGAAGGTTCTGCAAATTAAAGTTGAATCAGAAGTTTTAGAGAGTAGAAACTTGGAATGGTTTATAGAGAAGATAGCCCAAGTAGTTCAGTGTCTAAGATTAGAATTAAAAAAGGATAAAAAGAATAGCACAAAACCCCCGGCCAGTCGAGTAAAATGATTCTCTGTTGAGTGGCAATCTAAAAAAAGGGAGATACGGGCAGCACAAAGAAAGCAAAAAAAGAATTTCACCCAAGAGAGACATAAATGTATAAACAAGCTGAAAGTAGAATTTAAGAAAATGGTAAATGACGCAAAAAGGTCATATAAAGAGAAATGCTGGTTAGAAGCAATTGAAGATAAAAATCTAAGACAATTCTGGAAAATGGTAAAGGCAGTGTCTGGTCCAATCGACGGAGAAATGAAATGTGTCGTCAGTGAGGCAGCTTGGGAGGAGTACATAAGGGAATTGTATGGGGCACGAGTCCCTCGAGGACATGTAGAGCCCCGAAAGTGGCAGGAAATATCTGAAGATCTTAAATCAGAGTTTAACGAAAAGCAAGTAGAGCATATAATAAGAGAACTGAAACTAACTCGTGCGGCAGGCCCAGACAACCTTCCCGCAATATTATTAAAGTCAGAGGTAAAGTGGTGGGCAAGATTCTTCGCCCAGATGTTCCAGATAATACTATCAGAAGGCATAATGCCACCAAATTGGAAGGGCGCAGTAATCAGACCAATTCACAAGAAATGTAGTATGGATGCACCACAAAACTACAGACTGATTAACCTCCTAGATATAGGAGAGAAGGTATTTTCAAAAATCGTGTTAAAACGACTTAACACATGGGTTAAGGAGTTTCAAATCATACCCAGAGAATAGGGAGGATTTAGGGAGGGGCACTCCACATTAGATCACGGCTTCGCATTGTGGGCAATGGCAAAGAAGTCAATGGAACAAAACGGCAAGTTATGCTGTTGTTTCGTTGACTTCCGAGCAGCTTTCGATTCAGTAGATCGGGACTGCCTATGGGAAACAATAATGAAGGAAAAAATTCCCAAACACCTACTGACAATAATAAAAGAACTACACAGAGGAAACTGGCCCCAAGTAATCAGGGATACTGTGGGGTCATTGACACAAAAAATACCCATTGCAAACGGCTTGAGACAGGGTTGTGTTCTGGCCCCACAGTTATTCTCATTATTCCTGTCAGACCTACCTGCCTACTTAGAGGTTGAGGGTAGTGCAAGTCCCAGAATGGACGGAAAAAAGGTGCCCTGTCTACTTTATGCAAACGATCTGGTAATAGTAGACCAGACCAAGATAGGCCTTCAAAGAAAGTTGAACTCATTTAATGTATACTGTGCTAGTAAATTCTTAACAGTAAACTTAGACAAAACAAAAATGTTATGCTTTGGTAAAAAGGCAAATAAGTTTAATTGGTATTTAGGTGATCTTAAACTGGAAACGGTCAAAGAATATCGTTACCTAGGGATATGGTTCGATAAGACACTAAACTGGCGTATTCATCTGGAAGCCCAAAAAGCAAAAGCTCATACTTCAATCTGTGGACTAAAAATGTTTAATCGGGATTATGGGGATCGGTCACGCCGACCACTATTAAAAGCTTTTAACGCAATGATACCCCCACAAGTCCTTTTTGCAGCAGAAATCCTTTATTTGAGCGGTAAGGGAGTCAGGGGCTTGGTGGACGGGAAATGCCTGAAAAGCCTCTTATCTCTCCCACAATAATTCATGGCCCAAGCAATAAGAGCAGAAATAGGAACAAAGCCTTGGGAGGTACAAGTACAAACTGAGGTAATTAGACTTTGGAAACGATTGGAAGATACAGAAGGTCAAAAAGTTGCACAATAGTGTTGGAAAGAAATTCAAAATAGTGACCTAAAATGGATAAAAGCTTGTAGGGAAACAATGATGCAGGTTTGTGAAAGGCTAAAGGTGGAAGTGAGCCATGAAACGCAACAAATAGTCTGTACTAAGAGTGAGCTGAAATTTAATGGGAAGGAAGTATCCAGAAAGACTGATATGGGCTATCTAGCAAAGAAAAAATCAGTAGAATTTATGATGAACTCTTGGTCAAATGAAAAGTGGTTTCCCTACCTACACATCCTACCAAATCGCTGCTATAGGCAGGAGATATTAAGGTTGCGGATTGGGATCAATCCATGGTTAATAAATAAAGATCTTAAATCAAAAATGTTAGATCATAAAGGGTGCTGCAGGTGTAACCTGGGCACCAAAGGAGATCTTGTGCATACCCTTCTTGACTGCCTAACACTATTAGAACAGCGGAAACTGTGGCTGCGCCCAATATTTTTAAAATACGATATAAGAACAAGGGCACAGGCGGCCAACCTCCTAACAGAAATGCCCACTATCGAGATTGCTATTGCCCTAGGGAAATACATAAAGGCGGTCCAGAGCCTTCTAAGAAGCCAGGAGTAATTTTTAGGATTTTATGAATTTTAAATCAATGAATTATATACCTGATCTAAAGAAAAGGAAAAGTGGTTTAATGTGATAATAAGTTTTATTATAAGTGCCATTTTATTGGTGTTGGTTTGTAATGTATAAGGGTGTGTAAGAGTTTTAACCGATAATGCAATACTTTGTACAATTTTTTTATCACCTTTTATGGGAATATTTTAAACCTGCGGTATTGCCTCTGTATGTATGTATGTATAGGCATTTATATAGCGCACTACTTACCCGGAGGGTCCCAAGGCGATTCGACCGCTGCGAAACCCTTCCTGGCTTCCCTGAGAGATGGTCCCTTAATGGGTATCTCCAGGGTGAGACCAGGCATCCCCGGCGGTCTGGTGGGGCCGTTAGTGAAGATGAGGCAAGCTAATGCCCAGAGTTGCCGAGTGTGATCGCTGATCAGAGTGGGCACCGAGGCGAGAGAATTATCGAGTCCGCTGACCCTGGTCCAGAAACCTGCCGCGCCAGGAATCGAACCCTGGTCCCGGGCCGTCCTCTGCTCTCGGGTCTGCCGCCTCTAACCAGTGAGCCACACTACCTCTTGTACTTGTTTAAAGATTCCGATCATAATAAACGTATCTTTGACTTGACTTGGATGACAGTTGGGCTTTATGAATTCACTCTAGACAGTCACACACAAAGGGAGATGAGGTGTGCCATCATATCCTGTTGGCCCATCACCATGCTGATGGGTCTTCCTGAGCTAGAGTGGTGGGAGGAGCTGATACTTGCACCTGATATTGGTTGTGCCTGTCCCTTCACAAAGCTGTCTCTACCCCACCGTAGTGTGTCTGGAGTGAGGGCAAAGAAAGTCACGGTCTTGTGCACTACAAACACTTTCCTTTGAGGTTTTCCTACTTTAATAGCTGAAGTGGGTATAAGTACTGGATCTCTGATACCAAATACTGAGAACACTTCTGGATTGAGGATATTCTGCAATTGAGAAGTGCTGTGTTCCTGGCAGGAGGGACTGCCATTTTGCTGCTTGCTTTGTTGTGCTGGTCCGCTGCTTGCTGCTTCTATCATGAAAGTGAAAGGACTGGACTTTGCTTCCTATATCCTGCTTTCACATTTTTTCCAAGGGATTGAGTTGAGCTTGCCTCCTGTTGGAAGTCTTAGGGCTATCAAATACTTCATCTGCAGCAACTGGGCTTTCTTACTGAGAGCCATACTCTGCCAAGTGGTGCCAAACCCAGTTCTTGGGCCTTTGCGAGTGAGTATGCTGTGCTAAGAAAGAAGAGACCAGCACATCGACTTCAAGTGTGACTTTTGTGATGGCTCTACTCTTTGACACCATGCTTCTGCCTGCACTGGTGACTGCTAAATGCAATGACGTAACTTACAATACAGGCCATGGCACAGCTGCAGCACCGAAAAAACTGCCACAGAGGGAGTTTCAAGAACCGCGTCACAAAAGTCTGTGGTGCACGACTCCAACTCTGCCACTGTAATGGTTGCCCCATGGTGTGACATCAACACTGCAAAATCAGCACCAGGTGGCTTGATTATCAACACTTCATCGACTCTGTACCACCAGCAGAACTGACACCTTGCTGCCAATGCCGTATAACCTCCCCTGTGCCTTGCAATGTCCCGGACGTCACTGGCTCAATGACTCTATACCACCTCCAGGAACCGGTGTGTCACTTGCTTGAGTGATGCCTCACCTCTGTTGAGTAATGCCCCATCCCGAGCACCGCTGTGCCAACGACCTGCACTGACAGTAAGGAACCAATGCTGCACGGGCCTTAGCAATGACTCACCTCTCCAGCGCCTGGCAGCGTCTTTATTTTGTCTTTGTTTCCAAGGTACTGTGACCAGCATTTGTTTAACTCTGTAGCCGGCATGCGCTCCTTCGTGGTTGGCCCTGAACTTTGAGATTAAACTTCGTTAAGCATTTAGTTATAGCCTCAGTTGAAGCTATTTTGTTTTTAAGCTCTATAAATGCATTTAATCTTTGAGAATGTGTATCTTGATTTGTTTATGTTGGATTTTTGCCATTTTGATCTTGTGTTATTCAGAAACATATTAGCTAATTTTCCAAACTGGTGTGGAGTAATGTTGTGATGTTTTCACTGTAATTTTGTGTGTAGGTAAAAATACTTTACACTGTTCCTCTGGGGATAAGCCTGACAGTTCTGTGGCAATCTACCAAGGGGGTGAACAAGAGGTAATCCTAGTGTGTAACTTACTATGATTAGAGCAAGGGTCCCTACTTGGACAGGTTGCAAACCAAGTAGGGTCGAAGTAGGGTGTAAATCCTTGTGATGTGCAGCTTCAGGATTGTTATGGCCAAACGGAACTGGTGTGTCTTCTTTTCACATTGCCTTTGGAGCTGTTCAATTAGTGAAGGACTTTCAAGTTGCATAGAGTGCACCAGGCAACGTCTTTTGGGTCGGAAAACACCTCTCCAAAAGCTGTGGAATGATGGCTCTCTCTACTCAAGTTTTGGTAATCGTGAATATATTCTCTTTTTAATCAGTTGCAATTTCTGTACCTGGTTTTCACTGCCTTTAGTGTTTCTTGATGTCAGAAATGTTTCCACTTTTAGCGCTTCCTTGCACTTGGCTAGCACAGCCTCTAGTGCTTTTCTGTACCTCGGTGTCACTGCTTTTAGTGTTATCGTACTACATGAATGAGGTTTCAGTGTCATGTCGTGGCGCAGTACCTGTAAACTCAACTTTATCTGTCCTTTTTTTAGCCAATGACAAATAAAAGTAAACTTTCTGTAAAAACATCACTTTCTACACAGGCCTGGTTCTGGTTGGATGGAGTGTTGCTTTGACTCCACATATGCCAGCCGTCGATTTTCACTTTGACTGAGGCACACGTGGCTTGCATTATCAGTACTCTGGACAATGGCATACTCTCCGGAAGAGCACTATCAGTTCTTCAGATTATGGGATTTATGTAGTCTCTTGTCTCTTCACCAGTTGTAGTGTCCTTCCCTAGACCGGGTACTTGTAAATGGTCACGCCACACACGGAGCTGGGTATTACACATCTTTATTCATCAGTGTGTAACCGTGAACTGAACATTCTATATCATGCAGTCTGTTACACACACCCATGCACTTACATCACTGTTCTACGGAGTCTCTGAGGAACCAAAAGGGTCCCGTCATCTCCAACTCACAAGATACTACAGTGACATTTCAAGTTAAGGTGGAAAATTGCTCATATACAACTGTTATTACTTCTACGATGTTCCATACCTTCATTACATTGTTTACGCTGAAGTTATTCATCCTTTCATGAGTAATGACATCATCTAGGGCATGATTTGGGTTCTGATAGCACCTTCTGGTGATTTGTAAAGGTGTAATCAGTACTTTGTAATGTTGTTTTTCTAGGAACGGCTGCTGGTATGTTTTTACTGAAACTGTGTGCTTGTTTAGTTCTGTTTGTGTACCTTGACTTACACAACCTACAGCAGTGGTGAGACAGTGCTTAAATGGAGTCGGCGGTTGCTGGTGGAGGCCACTGGCACTCATTGTTGGGGGCCAGCAGCTATTTTCGCATGAATCCTTTACCAAGATCTAGAGAGGGAAACACTATACAAAGTGACGGACAAGTGAAGTTAAAGAGGGAAACACCGTCACAAAACGCAGGAACCTGCAAGAGTGAGGTATAGAGCCAGGGAGTGTCTGTTAGTTGATAAAAGAGGCATCAGGTGGATTCAAGCCTACACAGCCTGGGTATTTAGTACGCCAATATTTAATCGCACCGGCCGTGGGTTCCTGAGCAGAGCTTTGAGCACTGGCTATCATTCCTGTACAAATAAAACACTATGGTGACATAACTGTGTACGTTTTACTGCGTATACACCTCTATTTGATCCATCTGGATCCTTGCAAGTAGATATGGGTGAGAACATGACTCAGTTTTAATCTTTCTCCAGAGCCAGCAACAAGTAAAACTTTCATGGTTGATTTCTGGATGTCATTTTATATCTTCTCATCTCATTTTGTCATCATGAGTTCTACATGAACGTTTGTCTGCTGTTGATCTGTTGTTTCTGATTTGGTGAGCAGTGCTTGATTTGTAGTCGAGGCTGCTGCTCCGAAGTCCACGGCCCATGCAATTAAACGTCGCAGCTCCTGCGCATCTAGAATCCATTTTATGCCTCTTTAATTCACTACCAGACCACGTTCCTACTTTCTAGCTTTGTGACTTTTTTCCACCTTTGCCTTCTCCATCTTTTCGATGTGTTTGTTTTCCCTCCTCTTGCGTAAATATCTGATGTAGAGATCTATTCCAGAACTATTATCTAGTCCTGGAAGATGTCTCCTAAATTTATACACAGGGTGAATAGCACTCAACTATTTTGAACATTGTTATTTACTACATAATTCACCAAGAGGAACTCACGTCTGCATTGCTAGCTGATTTTATTTCGTATTAAAATAAATTGCCCTCCACTTCCAGCTTGTGGCCTGATTGGCAACATTGTAATTACACTTTCTATTAAGTGTGTTATTGTAGATGCAATTACGATACAAAACAATGGTGGCGAATCCTTGTTATCATTGTAACTCCAGTTTATACCTTTTATACAAAATAATCTCCCTATTCAACTTTTTAAAGTCCAGTTTTGTAATCCGTGAATATTATGCTGCTCTTATCATTCTCATTATGCTAAGCTGCAAGGCCATTTCATCAATATGTTTGCTCTCCACCTGTTAGGCCGGGAGACAACTGCATTTCTGATCATGAAAGGACATGTTGCAGGCTAATTCCTCCACTCCTCTTATCTTGTAAACAACTAATTACTTGCTTCGCCAGGTGGAGTTGGTACACAATGAATAAAGAACATATTGTAAACTTCATCTTCTTTCATTTTCCTATAAACAGTGGATGGCCATTCTTTTTTTCAGTTTGAGGAATGTAGTTCCTGAATATTTCACAAGCGCTGCCATTTTAATGTGCTTCGCATGTGAAAATATATCAGCAAAACTAAAGGGGTCATTAGGATGGTGGGCGGACTTAGTCCGCCCGCCATCCTATCGATTATTGGGACCGCCCGCCATAAGGACGGGGGTCCTGTGGGGGGTATTAGGATGCGCCCGCCACTGTGGCGGGAGCATCCTCCCTTTTTAGCATTGTGGCGGGCGGTGCTCTCAGCACCATCAGCCACAATGCTAAAAATGCACGTATGCATTTGCATAAACAAAGCGGCAGGCACCGCGAAGTGCTTGCCGCTTTGTTTATGCAAATGCAGGGGGGTACCACAGGTACCTCCCGTGTGCACCCCCCACCTCTCCTTTACTCCGGGATCCCACAGGGGGCCCCCAAAGTGAAGACCGCATGCCTTTCCGTGACGGCCTCGCTGCCACGGAAAGGCATCTAAAAAAGCCCATGTTAATATGGCTGGCGGTGTCTATTAGACACCGCCACCATATTGGACCTTTTCCGCCCAAGTCGCAAGGCGACCAGGGTGGAAAAGCCGCGGACGGTCTTTCTGTCCGCCGCGGTCCCCCCGCCATCCTAATATGGCAGGGGTCATTTAGGTGAGGATGGCAGGTGGATTTCCCACCGCCAGGCCGGCGGTGACTACCGCCAGCCTGGCGGGGGCAATCTGCCCGCCATCCTAATGGGCCCCCCAATGTGCAAGGTCTATCACAGCCACGGAAGGACAGTGGGTGTTTCTTCCTCTCTGATTTCTCATGACTATCAGGGAAAACAAGCCGTTCTTTATTTAGTAGGGGGGTTTCCTCCACAGAAGTACTGATTTAATAGTAAATGTGGGTTTTACAACAAGGGGGACGGTTTTGAAGGGCGATTTCCACTCGTAAAGAGTGGTAGGTCCAACTTCAGCGTGTGCCCTAAAGTCGTAAGTACTACAAAGAAGGGTGAGCTGTTCCTCAAATGGGCGGATGTACGTGTCACTCTAGTGTCTGGATACTATTGGTCTCAGTGAGTCCTACAGTTGGACATCTATTTTGTTGGATGTAATGCCCTCACACACCCTTTAAGGTGTCATGCTTCATCATCTGGGCTGCTCCTCGTTGGGTCGGCGGTGCAATACCCAACGGGCGACACCTCAAAGAGGTGCATTTTAGCGGAGATCTTTTATCCAAATGCCACCAGGTGAAGTGTGGGTGTGGGGCCAGTAGAGTGTAGACGTGTATGTGAGTTAAAATAAAGCTGGGAGTACCAGTGTCAGGCTTATTCTGGGGGTCTCCTGCTTTAATAAAATGAAAAACTAGTCGGTACTTGTTGGAATTCAATGTTTCCTACATGAGTCTCAGTTAGTGTGTGATCTAAACGGTCAACATCTTTCTCGAGTGTTGTACAGTGGCTCGCGATTCTTCAGGACCTCAGTAAAGAATAATATCTGTTGTGGGTGACTGTCTAAGTTTACAGGATCTCCCTGAGTATCTGGTGTACTATTCTAAAAACCTCATAAAAAGGAAACTTGCTTCATGTGATAATGCACCTGTGTTGCGCTGAATCTGCCTAATGTGTCAAGTATCCAGGCAGCAACAGTCCCCGGCGGACTGTATATCGGGTTCAGACTTCCATAAAGTATGGTTGTGTTGCGCTGAATCTGCCTAATGTGTCAAGTATCCAGGCAACAACAGTAACCGGTGGACTGTACATCGGGTTCAGACTTCCATAAAGTATGGTTCTACAATCGTGTGTGTCCAACACCTCGACCTACCCACGCCACCGGCTAGCATTATGCATTACCTTTCATTTACCCACTTCTGTGAAGCAATTTAAAAGCTTTGAATAGAACAAAATGAAGTCACAATTAAAAGTTGTTGTAGGGTGGAATGTTCTGCCACTGTTGTCTGAACACCAACCTCTAGTGTGCTAACGTAGAGGACACATAAATCTTCCTGCGGAGCCAGATTGGCAGTGCCCGGCATCGGGCATTTACCCTAGATGCTAGAAGGGTGGGGGGCGGTGTTGGAGCAGTGGGGACCGGTTTTGTTACTGGGGGGCGGTAGCTGCAATGCTGCAATATCAGCCCCCAGTAACAAAAGCAGCAGTGCTGGGGGTCGGTTTTGTTTCCCAGCAGTGCTTTATGCTTGCCCCCCACACACTCCCAGTGGGTGAGGACCAGTCCAACAAAATTTCCAGTTTTTATTTGGGTTCCCAATCCAGCCCTGGATGGTTGGAGCTAAAAATGGCTACTACAGTACAGGGCATGCTCTCTCCACAATTTGATGTGTAGTGTAGGGGCCAGGCTCTTGGGCTTGAATTTGTGACTCTTACATCCTTGTAGCTGGGGAGCAAGTTGTGCTCCATAGCTTCCCGGTTTGTGTCACAGGTTATGGCAAGGCTTTTGGTATTGCACCTGGAATGTGGAGTAGTGTGCTTTTCTGATCCTTACTGATGTTACAATGTCAACCATCTTTGATGGATAATTTGTCAAGAGACAGTTTTATGTGCTTGGGGTATTTTTACTTACACCGGTCAATATGTTCTTAAAGTGGAGCAAGAGCCTAAAACTGTGGGGCATATTACCAAGCAATTGCGCTAATTATCGCTGTTGCTTGGTTAAAGACAAAATTTTACCGCTGAGCTGCGGCGATTTTTATCACAGATAAACCTTGGTATTACCAAGGTTTATCGCAAATGCGATAAAAATCGTCCGCAATGCATGAATATCGCTGAAAAGTCAGCGATATTCATGCATTACCGAGCTAATGTTCTTAGCCTTGTTATCCACCTCCAATTGGATAACATGGCTAAGAACTGCTTAGGGCAGGTGTTAGCTTTTGGAGATATTCGCGCTTAGCGCGAATATCTCCAAAAGTTGGTAATAGGAGATAGCGATGTTAGCGACTGTTTCCAGTCGCTAACATCTTGGCACGCCCACTTTGCATGTCATTAGTGATAAATATCACTGACATGCAAAATGGGGCCCAAGATGGTCGCTATCTCCTACTAGCTGTCGCTAACTGGTGTTAGCTACAGCTTGGTAATAGGGAGATAATTTTATCTCCGCTTTCTTGGCTTTTAAAGCCAAAAAAGCGGAGATAAACCGCCTTGATAATATGCCCCTGTGTTTCTCCAATACATTACCTGTGAAGATCCGAACACTATATCTTAGCTTAGATAAAAATGCTTCCGTGAACAAACTATATTTGATGTTTAGCATGAGAAATGATATGTAAGACATTGTGTATTTTACTGCAGCACTAAATTGCATCGAGGCTAGATTTTCCAGAATCTAGTGCAGGTATTCCGGAATGCAATTTCTATTCTGAATAATGTAGATATTTTGCTGAATTTTTGGAGCATAGATAAAATTTATGTTACCATGTGAACAGTGTTATATTTTTTTTAGCACATGATTAATGCAATGCAATCTATTACGTAATGAAGTTGCTAAGTCATACTGTCGATACCTTCTCTAGGTATCGACAGTATGGTTTTTTAAAGATTGCATATTGCAGTCTGGGTTTTATAGATCGCAATATTTCCTGAGAATAATGTAAGCAATTTGGTGAAAATCTACCGTTTGTTGATCTTGTTTGTGTTTGTATTCACTGAAGTTCATACCCTCTGATGTAGGTCCTCATAAAAAATGTCAACAAAAATCAATTTTACGTTTTTATTGTGCTTTACTGACAGACGTGATATTTCTATTCTCCCCACAGTTACATAATTCAAAAGAAGTGCTTCTGCCCCCTGTGCCAGTGATTTAAGTGGACATGAAAGGTCAGCCTTGATGTCTCCCTGACCAACATACTTTTTAATCCCACTTCCAGTCCTATTTAAACTCAGCTATCAAAAACACTGTCCTGTGCCTACATTTTAATCTATTTATTATAACTTTCTGTGTACCTTTTTAAAGCAAATGGTTGTATATGTAGTGAACATCATTTTTGATCTGTAGATGCCGATCAATATTGCACTAAGGTCTATTGAATGAAACGAATAAAAATGATTTAAACTAACTGTGCTCTCTAGGACACTCTTACAAATCTCTCTATCTACCAAGAGGTCTCTGGCCCTGTCGTTACTCAAGGCAGACCTAAGAAAGATGTCATCAAATGTTGGGGTGGTCAGTTTCACTGTATCTCATCCCTCGGGCAAAATGAATTTTCCTTTGGTTTCAGCTCTTTGCCAGACGTCTACTGGTGGAGGGTGATCCTTCTTGTGCTTCTCAAGGCTTTATGTAGTCTGGATTTTACCCTTTCTCCAAAGGTAAGTATTTCTGTTTCCCTTTCTTTCATCATGTGCTACTACTAGGCTTTTTTTCAAATACTAAGTTTATTTACTCAATACAAAGTTAGTTAAAGAACCCATAAAAAAGTTATATTAGAATTATATGCTATATCATCAAATATTCGATAGTGCAAAATACGACCAAGCTCTGTTATTGCATCAAAAAACTGCATATTGCCCAGCAGCATCATAGCTGTTGATCAAACTAAAACAACACATTTACAAATAGCAGATTTAAAATATGCCAAGGTAATGTCAGAAAATAGCAAGCTATCCATCAAAATGAGACAACTACATGCTGTTTCAGTCCATGGGGTGAGATATTGCTCACATTGAGCTTGATGGATTATCACGCTATATGTAAGACCCAAGATATGTTTGAAAGTGTATCTCGCAATAATTTCCCAGTAAACTGTATCATCGCAAGACAACAACTAAGGCCATATGTAGGTAGCTTAATACCAGTCAGTAACGGCCAAAAATCTGTAAATTTGCCGTTACCGACCAGAATTTAGCTTTTTCCAATGTAGGTGGCTGGATTTAAGGATTCGGTAATTTACCGATCCGATAATTTAAGGAATCAGTAAATTAACGAACCCTTAAATCCTATCTAGGGAGCACTCAAGTGAGTGCATTTTTGATTTACGGATTCGTTATTTACCACCAACTACAAGTTGGTGGTAAATATCGAAAACTTTAAAAAAAGCAATTTTGTGCTTTTTTAAAAGTGTCATGTGGCAGATATACATGCCCTTAGGGCATGTATGTGTGCCACATGTGCACACATGCACAATTTAGGGGTGCAACATGGTGTCAATGTGACACACTGTCACCCTTGAATATGTTCCCCCTATTACCGATTCGGTATGTACCGAATCGGTAATAGTGAATGGCTTCCCATTCATTCCTATGCTACTTAGCATTTAATAAGCAGCATCTATTTCTACTTTATTAGTGGATAATTACCCCCAGGTCCCTTATGTCCTCGTCCCAATCATTAACATATTGCAGATAACCATCTCCCAACAGAAAAAAAGAGCAGAGGCATGCTGGGACCCTAATACTGCCCCTCCCACCGTAAGTACATAAGCAGTACTTACCCAGCATCCCATCTGTTCTTTTTTTCTGTCTGTCGACAGAATGGATGTGGTGTGCTCTTGCGCTGCTCCTGCTGGGCTGGAGTGGTGTTATTTTCTCCCTCCCCCTGCCTGGCTATGCGGGAAGTGGGGGTTTCCTGGTCTGTCCGTTGGCCTGTCGGGCTTGCTGGGGGTCATGACGATGATGGCCAGTGTGCTGCCTTGCCTGCGGGCCCTTTGCAGCTGGTGCACCTCCCGGGTGCTTCTGGATTGCGTGCACATCTTCCTGAGGCTGGAATGGTTGGGAGATTTGCCTCCTTTGCTGTGCGCCGTGCCTTCCGGCTGATGGGGTGGTGGCCTTGCTGCTGGTGGTGTCAGGCCCCTGCCCAGGTTGAGTCCTACATAGCGGTTTTTGTTCCTTTCGCCTATGGTGTGTGCATTGTTGGGGGCTCTTTCTTGCTGCCCGCGCTGCAGGACTGCTTCAATGATGTTGAAGGAGCGCTGCTCCTTGCTCCACCTTCTGCCCGGTTGGATGCTGGGTGACTGAGTTCCTCTGCAGTTGCAGGGGGTAGAACCTACAGTGGTGTGGCGCTCCTTCTGGCTGATGCCTCTGGGATCTGCATGGGTTAGTTTCTTCCTGCCTTTTCTCCATGTCCGCCACACTCTGTTCTGGCCCCAGTGTGTGGTGGAGTTCCGTTCAAGAGGTGCATGTGATGGTTTCTGTTCAAATGTGCACTCAGAATTCTGTGAGGCCAGGTTCTTTTATAGGACGACAGGGCTGCTTCCCTTTCTCGTTATTGGAGCATGGGGCTGTCTTCCTCTGTGGCATTCCTGATCTACAGCAGTTCTTTCTTGTTTTTCTGTCGTTACTGGGGTTGGAGGTAGTCTGACTGCTAGTTCGGTCGCCCGCGCGGCTGGGTTACGAGGTTCGAGTCTTGGCTAAGGCGCCCTACATCCTGTGTTTCTGGGCAATTGACTTGTTCACCCCATGCCTCCCACTAGCGGTCCTTGGTTGCTGTTGCTGGCCTTCTGCTGCGGGGATCCTGTGCCTCCTGGTGGTGATTTTTTGTGCCTCCTATGTGTGGGGCGTGCGTTATGCCGCTGCCTCTTGGATGTTGGCTGCTGGGCTCCTCCATCTTTTTGGATGCTTCCTGCTCGTTCCACTCTGCTCCATTCTCCCCTCTGCTCCTCTAGGTTGCTCCAAGCCCCCTCTCTCCGGAGGGGCTGGGGGGGGGTGCCGGGTGCCCTGTGGTGGGTGGGTCAGTCCTGGTTCCTGGCCCAGTGGCACCTCTTTTTTGTGTGAGGTGCCGGTCCACCCGCTACTGTTCCATTATTGGTGGGTTGACCGTGGCCATGTTCGGTGGCGGTGACTACTGGAGTTGCCGGGGATTGTGCCCGGGGCCTCTAGCTTGCGCTGCGTGCATTCTGTCGCTGCACTGCTTCCCCGCTTCTGCCCTCATGTGTTGGTCTGCAGGGCTGGTTCTTGCCTGTTTGTGCTAATCCTCGTTCTTGGCTCCTGCCCTCCTGGGTGTTCCGGGTGGCTGGGCTGATGTGTGCGGTCCTGCTGATGTTTTGGTTCACTGTGTGTGCTGTCTTTTTGGGCTTGTCTCGTCTGCGGGGGCCTGGCCGCCAGTCTAGCTCACTGCCTCGGCAGCCTTCTGCTCCTGTGCTGCCTCGGGCTGTCCGGGCTGGCATAGCACATCCGCTGCCACTTGCAGTGGGACTGTGTCAGCTTGTACCCTCGGCAATTTTCCCTCCTGGCCTCCTGTGTTGTGCTCCGTTGGGTGACTTTGGGCTTTGTTGCTCATCGCTGCTTTGCCTCTACGGTGCGCGGCCTCCCTAGGTGGTATGAATGGGGTTCGTGGGCCTCTCTTGGCTGTCAGCTCACTTGTGCTTGCCCTCTCTTGGGATCCTGGTCCTGCCGGTGTCTGCCCGCTTTTCTGATGTTCCTGCGCAGTCCTGCTCCTCAGGGTGTTGTTGGTACAGGTGCTGTGGTCTGGCCTTGAGGGTGCTGGGTCCCTGGGTCAACTTTCCCTTCCCGGGGGTTCTTGCCTGTGTTGCAGGCTCTGTTCCTCTGCTGGCATCCAGTTCAGCTGGGTTGTGTACCCTGCTTGGCTGTGTCATGGGTTCTCTTGTTTCTTTCGGTCCCCGTTTGGCGGTTCGGCTCTCTTTTGGGTGCCCCCGCTTCCTGGCTTCTGGAGCCTCTCTTCGGGGTTGCTCCTTCTGTCCATTGGAGTTCGGCGTCCCCTTCCTTTCTGGGGTCTGGCCTCCATAGGGCTCTGGGGTTGGCGTCTGCAGGGAGGCTTCTTTCCCTGTTGATGCCTCTTTTGTGGCGGTTGTGTTCTCCTTGCACCTGTCTGGAGTTTCCGGTGTGTGTTCCGCGCCCTCCTGTGTGCTTGAGTTGCTTTGTGGGGGGATGGCTGAGTGCTGTCTTCTGCTTCTTACCTCTCCCGGGCTGGGTGCTGTTGTCTTTGGTTGCTCCTGGCTCTGGCTGTTCCTGGCTTCTGGGGTTTCCTTGGTGTGGCCTTATGTTCCCCTGCTTCTGTTGCACCCCTGCTTTGTTTCCTGGGCTTGCCTTTGGCTTCTTTCGGTGGGTCCTGGTCGCTCCTCCTGGTTCCACAGGGGAGCTTGCTCTCACCTGGTCTCTGTGGTTCCACTTGGTCGGGCCTGGTTTGTTACTGGCTGGGGCTGCCTGGAGGTGCCTGTGGCTGTCGGCTTCTCAGGCTGGTGGGTTTGGGCCCTGCTCTCCCTTTCCTTTTGCGTCCCCCCCGGGGTGTGTTTTTGGTGGCGGTTTGCATTTTGGATCCCTGGGGTTTGTGCCTCTGCTTCTTTGGACCTGGCTTTCTTCCACTTCCTGTTTCCCTGGATTGGAGCCTGTTTTTCCCTCTTTTGGTCTACTCGGTCTCTCCGGCTTCTGCTGGTTTTGGGCGTCTGTTGGTTGCCCTTTTTTTTGGTCTTGCATCCTTGCTTCTGCTCTCTCTGTGGGTCTTGGTGGAGCGCTCTCTTGGTGTCAGGCCGTGTCCTGGTGGGTCCTTCTGGGCCTGCTCCTGCCGGCGGCCCTCTTTGCTGGCTTGGTTCACCTCGGGTTCCCTTTTCTGGTTCTGTGTGGGGTCCTTATGTTCGATGCTTCTGGGTTGGCGTGTCCGGGGTTGCCTCCTGTTGCTCCTGGTCTGCCTGCTTCCTGCTGGTTTGGTGTGGCCTCTGGCTGGACCTCCTTGTTTTGCTGGGCTCCGGGTCGTTTTTTGCTGGGTGTTCCTGGTTATTCCTGGTTCCGGTGTCCTGGCTCGCTCCTGTTTTTCCCTTGCTTCCCCAGGCTCTCTTCCCGGTGTGTGTCTGTTTTGGTGCCCCCCTCCCCACCCTCTTTGGTTGAGGTACAGTTCTGTGGGTTTCCTCTTGCCTGTGAGGTCCTCCCTACTGGCTGCAGGTTCTCTAGGTTCTGCACTTGGCCCTCTGCCTTCTTTGCTTCCTCCGGTTTCGTTTTTATGGTTTCCGGTGTTTTGTTTTGCTTCCTGCCTTCTGATTGGTCCGGCGGTGATGTGCTGGGAATCTCCGTCGGCCTCCCTGTCCTTTCCTTTGCCCTGGGCTCTGCATGGGCTCCTTCCAAGGGCTGGTTGGGCCTGTGGGTCCTCCTGCCTAGGTGGGTTGCTTGGCTCCGGTCTTGACTTCCTGGTTCCTTGTGCGTTTGTTGCAAAGGTTTTTGCTGTCTCTTGGCTCCCCTTCGGCATTGGCTGGGGTAGGGCCTGGTGAATTTCTGGTCTGGGTGCTGTGTGCCCTGGGGCCTTTTCCGTTGCTCCAGCCCTTGCTGAGTGCTTTGTCTGGATGTTGGGTGCCTGTGCGGTCCTCCGCCTTGTTGGCTTCTGTTGCTTCCTCAGCTTCGCCTGTTCTGGGTTTTTGGCCACCCTGTTCAGTTGGCGGTCTTCTCTCCTGTGGGGCTTTAGGCCTTCTGGTATTTAGGGTCTTTGTATCCTTCCCTGCCCTTTTTTGTTTTGGTTGGGGTCTGGCTCCTGTTCTGCTCCCGGGCTCTTGCTGGGGCTCCACGTAGGATGGGTGCTTGATGGTTGTCATTTGGTGGCCCTGGTTGTGCTGGCTTTTCTTCCCCAGTCCTAGCCTCCTTTGCGGTGTTTTATAGGCTTCCTCCTCTGTGCTCTCTACTGGCCGGGTCTTTCGGTTTGGTGGGGTGGGCCGGTTTCTGTCCTGTGCCTTCCTCCTTCCTTGTTGGTCTGGGTGCTTGGGCCTGTTGCCTGGCTGGGCTTCTTTCTTTGGCCTTTTGCGGGCGGTCGGGGTTGCTCAGTGTCTGTGCGGGTGCCGAGTCCTGTGTGACTTCCTGGTGGTTCTGGGCTGGGGGGCTTGTCCGTCCTTGGCCGTGTCCTTTTGGCCTGGTTGCTCTGTCTCCTGTTTCTGGTTGGCGGCCTCCTTTGTGTGGCCCTGGCCTTCTGTTTTATTTTCTTGGTTGTATCCGGTCCTTGTTTTAGCCCTGCTGTCCTGTTCTGGGTTGCTGGCCGGTTGCTTCCTCCGGTCCCTCCTTCTCTGTGCTCCCTTGGGTTGCTGCATTTGGTGTGGTTTCCTGGGTGTGCGTGTGGTTTCGGAAGGCCGGTTTTCTGCTTTGGTATTCTCCAATATGTTGATGAATGGGACGAAGACATAAGGGACCTGGGGTAATGCTCTATTACTTACCGGTAATCTTCATTACTCCGGATCCCGTCGTCCTCGTCCAATTCATACACCCCTCCCTCCCTCCTGGGCGGCCGGCCTTCCTGTCTGGGCTTGGTTGTACAGATGGGATGCTGGGTAAGTACTGCTTATGTACTCCCAGTGGGAGGGGCAGTATTAGGGTCCCAGCATGCCTCTGCTCCTTTTTTTCTGTCGAGAGATGGTTATCTCCAATATGTTAATGAATGGGACGAGGACAATGGGACACGGAGTAATGAAGATTACCGGTAAGTAATAGAGCAATAGCAGCTAAATTGACTAGCATTCTTACCAACTCCCAGGATTTTTATTTTATCAAAAATGTTCTCAAGACAATTGACTACATAATAGAGATGGGAAACAGTCGGCTCTTCTCTGCAGGGAGTTAGGGCCCTATATTTAATCCTGGCTACCCACATGGAGAGCTCAGTATAATATGGTATTTTCTAAGCTGAGGTGCATCCTAACCAAAGAGGTAGGGCTGTCCGAAACCATCAAAGGGGATGGTTTAACAACCAGTACAAGAAGGCAATGTGAGAAGTTAGCCTGGCATATGATGTCCACTAGTTCCAGTGGGCACCTTGCATCAGTCTAATCGACCCTTATTGATGGTGGTTGTAAAGTCAACCTTATAGAAAGCTATCCTAGTGGTAGCATGAACCAGCAGTCATCAGGCTAAGACTTCAGTAGGCGAGTTAAGCAAGTTGTTTTACCAATTATAATTCCTTGAGTACCAAATGAAAGGACACCACACAAGGTATATATCAAATATATATGTATTTAATCTAAACACAACCCCTCTGCACTCTTTATGAGGTCAGAGGTAAAAATACAATACAAGTCACGCAATTAATATACGATAAGTTGCACAGTATACGTTATGCCCACGGGGCCTCACAAACCATATACTAAGGAAGTGGTGTAAGATCCACAAGAGAATTAGAAAGCAGGCCTGGGGCCTGTGGAATCGCTGTGGCTACTCTAATCGACCAAAGCTTAGGAAGTAGGAGGCCCACAGGAGACACGTGCAGTGTCTAAACACAGGCGCTGATTACCATTGACTTTTCATGGAAATCGTAAAAGTTACAAATATACAATTTAAGGACACTTCCGGATGGACTAGGATGGAACCCTTTTAAACTAGTACACTTCGAGAGTAAATACCCACAGGAGCACCAAAGTACTCATGTTATCTCACCTAGGGAAGCTGGGTGCATAGGTGTCTTTTCGTGTCAGGTTTCGTCGTCGTTTTCTATGGAGAGCTGCAAAGAAGAGCTACAGGCGACCAGAGGAAAAGTGTCTGGGTGGATCCAAGGGTGGATCAGAGATCTGAAGAACCTGGAAGCAGAAGGGACAGAGTCTGGGTCACTAGCCAGTGACCAGGAAGGAACCAGGCGATGTCGGGTGATTTAAGGTGAAGTTTTCGAACTTGTCTCTTCAGCCACGAGGTCCAGGAGGCATCAACGATAACCAGGCGGTGGATTCAAGCTGTCCCACAAAGTATCTAGTTGACTGCGGTGTCGGTATCCAGATTGGACCCAACAAACCTTGGCAACCACAACCCATGGAGGATGTCGAGATTGGCTCTGTTGCAGACCAGCAAGGTCTGTGGTGCTTCTCCTTTGAACGGAAGCTGGAGCAAGCCTAGAGCAACCAGGAAAGCGGGTTAGTTTTAAAATGGAGTCTTCAGGGGCTCACGAGCCTGAGGTAATATGAATTTTTATGGTCAATTGTGTCCCCTAACGTAGACCCCAACGGCTCCATGTACGTGCTTCAAGTACATGTATGTTCCCTCCACAACCTGCTATGAAGACGCAAATACATTTGCGTCCAACGTCAACATGTCCTCTTTCAGATCCACCATGAATGGGTCAAAAATTCAGTTCCTAAGTATGCCGTGCCACTGTCTTTACATGGTGCACTTTCACGTTTTCCTGGCTCTGGCGAGCTAGGCCCTGATTTCTGCCATCGAGCCCTTTCTGCCTTCTGCCTCTGAAAGCTGCAGCCTGGATCTGCATCCATGACCCTTACCCTACTCCCTGTGCGGCGAGCGGTGCCCGGCTCGGCCTGCTTGCCTGCCAAGGTAATTCAGCCTTCAAGTTATCTGCTCCGCTCCTCGAAAATACATTCCTGTCTAGTGATTTAGGAAAACATCTCCCCAGCTGCAGAGCAAAGGGCCCGGCCTTTCTGTCTCCATGCAAGTAATTCATTGCTCCCGTTACCATGGTAGGCCCATGGCCCCTCGCATTACACGTAGACACATATGCACGCACTAGCAGTCAGTATAGAATAGCCTCTGCCCGAGAGACCTTTCCTTCTAGATAATACAGTTCCTCAAACACAAGATATTAGATATGATTTGGGTTTAGGTTGTTCTGACACGCCAGACTTCTGTCTCCACGTATAGTGCTAAATGTCAAGTCCCCTTCACCCTCCAGTTCCACGTCAATCACACGTCATGCTGCTGCGCGCGCATCTCTGCCATATATTTCTGCTGACACTGCAGGATTCCTCTATGGATCCACCCACCTGTGACACTTTCATGTGACGTTTCTAGCACACACCTACGTGTACGCCCTCGTGCACGCCTTCTGTTACGTACATGTGTTCTTATCTCTTTTCTCTCAGCTGTTACGCCTTCTGTTACGTACATGTGTTCTTCTCTCTTTTCTCTCAGCTGTTACGCCTTCTGTATACATCACCATTATATGCATTTACTATATATATTGTACTCTGTTAATAAAGCATTGTCTATCCCTTCCTGAACCTTCGTGGTGATGGAACATGATACCTGGTTCGAACCAATTCCATTTTATGGAATAAAACCCTTATAAACTCAGATGCCACAGACTCTGCCTCTCATTTCTGATTGAGTTATTCTTATTGAAATTTTACCACATAGAAATTCCGCATAGGTAAACTTTATTTACCACATAATTTGGCGCCCAAATAGGTACCCCTCCCCCACCTTACGCGCCGGCGGTGCGTTGCAGGCCTAGCCCCCTGCCACAGCCGTGACGGACAACTACGCGTACCCGCAGGATTTACTGTATCTCCCTCAGGCCAACGGAGGTGACTGAGGCTGCGATCGACACCCAGACGAGGCGGTGAGGAGTGCGGAGGATCCCGACCAGAGCCCAGCCGAGAGAGCAAGGTCCGAGGTGTTCAGAGGCCCACCAGTTCCGAAGTTCAGAAGTACTTACGTCACGAGTCGAGTCCAGTCCGGTCCAGTCCAGTGTCGAGTTTCCGAGGCCTTCCGTTCTGTGCTTCCCGGTGAGTACCGTTGCTGGGGACGCATCTAGACGGGTGCATTAATTTGTGTCTGGTCAAGACGGGTTTGGGTACACAGACCCGGTCTGCACTGTTTTAGCAGTGTATCTGTACTGTTTAGCAGTATATCAAGTATCAAGTTATCAAGTTATTGTCCGTTCCGAAATGTTTTAATGTGTTTTAATGTCGTGGTATGAGTGATTGTTTGATTTTCATTACTGTGTTTATTGTATTAGTTGTGTTCAAGTCCGAGTAAGTATCAAGTATCAAGTATCAAGGTTCAGAATGCCACTGTTTTCTAAACTGAGACAGATAGGAACTAGAAAAGGGATACTCGAGGAAGCTGTTCTCATCCCACCCAGGGACACTCCCGGCTATTTTATGTACCACAAGCACGGTTTAGACGCTGTCTTATATCTCGAATTGTGGGTGGATTACACTAAGGATTTAGCAGAGAATCAGAGATGGCCCGCTACAGGGACATGGGATGCCGAGTGCATCATGAGAGTAGAAGAAGCATTATGGAGAAAGAAAGCCAGACAGTCACAGAAAGATGCCATTGAACTATGGCGTAAAGAATCACACAGACGGACAGAGAAAGCACTCAGAAAAGTAGAGAGGATTCTGAAAAAGCTAAAGAAAAGGAACTACTAGAAGAAGGAGAACGAGTTAGAATGGAACAACACGATAGACGGAGTAATGCCATTATGACAGGATTGTATCCAGTCCTGGCCGAGGGCCTGCCTAAAGCGACCCCGGAAATACCGAAAGATCTGCCCCCTCCATTGGTTCCGACTAAATTACGTCACAAGACCGCAGCAGATATTTTTCTTTCTTCCTATTTAGACGATGTAGCTCCCGAATATACCAATGTCCCACCTGCACCTGTACCACTCGCTGATCATCAGCCCCCAGGTCTGCAACAACCGACCCTTCCTGCACCACTTCATGCACCCCCTATTAATCCGCTTAATCCTGTTGGGTCTGACACGGTTCAGGCCCCAACCCAGTTACAGCAGGTACCGACCCTACAGCCAGTTCATGCTCAAGCCTCCGCCTCAGGGGGTGCTACAGGAGGTTACCGTACCCCGCCCCCAGTACAGCGATTAACTGTCAGGGAACTAGCAATGCAACGTACTCCGAAACCAGCCACAATTGAAAAGCTTAAAGAGTACCTTACAGACTGTAGATATGATCCAATACCAGGCCAAGACGGTTGCATGATATTAGCCTCAATACGTATAAGACGTGCTGCAAACTTTTTAGTTCTATTTCCAGAAATGGCAGATTATCTAGACAGGATATATCATTTTGTTCAGACTGGGGAGGATCAGGAATGTATTCACGAGGCCATGGCACACCAGAAAGTAGACACTCAAGGTTTAATATTAAGATTCCTCATAAACTGTTTCATAAGAGAACGAGACCAGCCTGGTGTAAATAAAGACGAGATGGAGGTATTAACTACATGGGGTCAGAATATTGCAGACGGAAAACATGATAGACAGAAATGTATAGAGGCCATGTACAGAAAAATCCGTAAAGAAATAACAGTATTTCATGAAAGGCAGAAAGCTGAAAATGAAGCAGATAATAACAAGAATAACTCCTCAGAGGAGGATGAGCTAGAAGAAGACATAGGTATGTTAGCATATGTAGGAAAGGGTAGATCTTTTAATAAAACGTTACGCCCGGAAAGCAAGAGACTTTTTCACTCTGCTATGTCAAATCCGAAGACTCCTGAACATCTATTTCAGGCTACCGATAAAGTACTTCAAGAACGAATGGGGTACCATATACTCAATTCCATGGATGAACAAGAATTAGCCAGGTCAGCAGTACAATGGGCTGACAATTCCGATAGATATAATGATGACGCATTAGCGCAAACATTTTTTAATCTTTCCCCAGACGAACAGCGACTAGCTGGTATGTACATGATACAGCACCTCCTTACGTTGTATAAGAGCCAACATTCTGATCCAGGTCCCCTACCTGATGTATTAATAGAATTACTCATGAATAAATGGAGAGGCCTGGGTACCGATTTAATTAAAGTAATTTTAGAACATCGACACAGATATAGTGCCTTCCTGAATCCACAGTTTGTTTCAGCTCCACCCCCAGAAAGAAAAATGTCTTACATAGACAGACAAAATCCCTTGCGAGAAGTACATCCAGTCAGGAATAATGATAACACCCTTACACGTGTGTATGTATACACGCCTATAACTAAAATGGAATTGTTAGAAATGAAGAAAATAGTGCCTAGTCATGATAAAGACCCTGCAGGTTTTCACCGTGAAATAAAAGACATGTTACTCATGGGTGATTATACCTATCCCGACATTATGAAAATATTGAAAGTATTATTGCCTGCCGGTATTTACGAGAAACTCAAAGAAAAAGAATGGGAGGTGGGAGACACAAAGATAGATTGGGCTGCATTAGAAAATGAAGAAGCGACCCGAACCCCAGGGTTGGGTCTTGGGGACAAAACTAAAGCATTACCAGGATTGTTAGTACAGGTCTTGCCAAGGTTATTAGCAACTAAAAAGGAGGACTGGGATGCAATCTCAGCCTGCAAACAGAAACCCGATGAAGACACTAGTGATTTTTATTCCCGATTTGAGAAATGTTTTATTATTAATAGTGGCCTGAAAGCAAGTAGCGAGTCATACCCACACCTTTTTGTATCCAAATTAGTCGAGAATTCTCTACCCCAAGTTAAGAATCGTGTATTGAAAGTCGAGAGCACATGGCAAGCAAACACGCCTTCCCAAATGTTACAAATGTTACAGTACCGCCAGAACAGAATTAGAGAAGAACATGATCACGAACAAAGACGTATGAAAGACACGA
The DNA here is from genome assembly GCF_964263255.1 of Lissotriton vulgaris. Taxonomy (NCBI): domain Eukaryota; kingdom Metazoa; phylum Chordata; class Amphibia; order Caudata; family Salamandridae; genus Lissotriton; species Lissotriton vulgaris. The sequence goes on from NC_141700.1 coordinate 338,613,400, forward strand.
AAATGAAAATGCTCGTTGCTCAGTCAGTTCCAGCTGACGGTCAGAAAAAGGGCATGACACAGTCCAATAATTCAGCAGCTCCTGTTAAAGGGACATGCAACTATTGTAAACAGCAAGGTCACTATGTAAACGATTGTGCAGTTTTGAAACACAATATATCTACAGGTAAAACTAAAGAGAGACTGCGTCCTCCTAGACAGGACCAGGCCCAAGAGAATGTATAGCCTATGCATGCTCCACAACAGACAGTACAGACCGTAGCGGTACCACAGCCACAACCGATTGCCGCACCACAACATACAACACAGCAGATGTACCAGTATGCTCAAACTGATTATCCCGATTACCAGCGATACACATGAAACAGCCTAGAGAGGGAGGTTGGCTTGCCTCTTATTGAGGTTCCTGTAGATCAAGAGGGTCCTTATGTACATAGTCAAGTATTAGGAAAGGATAGAAAGTTTTTGATTGACACAGGGGCAAGCAGGACAACAATCAGTCACGACGAGGTTCCAGGGGCACCCCTCTCAGGCTCACAGAATGTTTCCCTTGGATTTTCAGGAAAGCCTATTGTAAATGAAGTATCGAAACCAGTCCCCCTGTCAGTTGGTCCGTTGTCTCGCACTACAGATTTATTGCTCACGAAATCATGTCCAGAAAACTTATTAGGTATCAAGACACTGAAAGCTCTAGGAGCTGTAATTTGTTGTTCTCCGGAAGGAGTAAGATTGTTTTTGCGTGACTTTAAGGGTCACTATGTGTTGAGAGATATTGATTCTAGATTACAGAATGTTCCTGCACATTTATGGGCACAAGGCCCCACTGATGTAGGTTGTATGCACATTACACCATACCGAGTTACACTGAAACAAGGTGTTGTTTTACCACGAATCCGACAATACAAGTTACCCCCAGATGCTGTAGTGGCTTTACTGAAAATCATTGACGAGCTCATTGCACAAGGAGTGGTTGTAGAAACCGACTCGAATCTATGTAATTCCCCTATCATTCCGATTCTTAAACGCACTGATCCAAATACACCTCCAGTTTATCGATTAGTGATCGATTTACGAGAATTGAATACTGCATTGTACCGCAGTACCCTGTAGTTCCAGACATCTCTCCATTATTGACAGCTATTGATTCAGAGGCAACGTTCTTTACTGTAATTGATCTGAAGAACGCCTTCTTTAGTGTACCTATTGATCCGGAAAGCCAATATCTTTTCGGATTCTGTTTAAATGGCCGAAGCTTCAAATTTGCACGCGCACCTCAAGGATTCACAGAAAGCCCCAGCATCTATAGCCAAGCATTGAAAAGACAACTTGACAGTATTCACATGCCTGACAACACTGCCCTACTTCAGTACATCGATGATCTATTGATCACCGCCCGTAGTGAACCACAATGTGAACAAGCATCACTGACAGTTTTGTATTTCCTGGCTGACAAGGGACACAAGGTGTCTCCTTCGAAGCTGCAATTCTGTGTTCAGCAAGTGGTATACCTTGGGCACTTGCTGTCCAAAGGGGGGAGACAGCTAACACCTGACCGTATCCAGTTAATTGTAACATGTCACAACCCAAGACACAAAAGGAGGTACGGGCCTTTATAGGCCTCACTTCTTACTGTAGACAATGGATTCCTTAGTATGCATTTCTAGCCAAGCCACTCATACAGTTGACAACACAGGAGGCAGCGACATCGACTGTCCTCCCTTGGACTCAGGAACATACACATGCTTTTGATGATCTGAAGAAAGCCTTATGTCAAGCACCTGTTGAGTACTGCATTGTCAGTACTCACCCAGGATCAAGCAGGTTCACACAAACCGTGTGCTTATTTTTCTAGTACATTAGATCCAGTAGCCCAGGCTCTGCCTGCGTGCTTAAAATCTGTGGCAGCAACAGCTCTAGCAATCAGACAAAGTGATTCCATAGTGTTAGGACACCAATTGACAGTACAAGTTCCACATTCCGTGGAAGTTCTTTTAAATAGGACACAGACTCAACACTTCACTATAGCACGACTGACAGGTTATGAATTGACATTATTTCAGCCACACATAGAAATCAGACGTTGCAATATATTGAATCCAGCGACACTTTTGCCACTAAGTGAGACAGACCCTTTGGCACATGATTGTGTTGAAGTCATTACCATTACGACGAAACCCAGACAAGACTTGACAGACATTGCATTACCAAATCCAGACCTGACACTTTATGTGGATGGTTCATGTATGAGAACAAGTACAGGAGAGTTAGTGGCCGCATATGCAGTAACAACAGAAACTGAAGTCATAGAAACGAATCGTATTGACACCCTGTCAGCCCAAGCAGCAGAGCTCATCGCTCTGACTCAAGCCTGTATACAAGCAAAGAATAAAAAAGTTAACATATACACAGATTCCCGTTATGCATTCGGAGTCGTACACGACTTCGGTGTACTCTGGCGAGAGAGAGGTTTCTTGACCTCTCACGGAGCCAAGATCCAGCACGGTCCCCTCATTCAAGCTCTGTTAGATGCAATACATCTGCCTACAGCGATATCCATTATGAAGTGCAAGGCACATACGAAAGTTACGGATACCATTTCCCAGGGTAACGACCTGGCAGATCGAACAGCCAAGCATACAGCTCAGACTCACGCAACTGACCTGACAAAGACAATAGTGCCGACACCGGCACATTGCATGACAGTTAGGGATCCCGCCCTAGATGTAATTGACATACAGACACATGCTACACCAGACGAAATCAAGAAATGGATTGAACTAGGAGGGATCCAGACAGAACAGGGATGGATGACGAAGGGGAAAGCCACATGGTTTCTCCCCGACTCGATGGTTCAAGTTATCATTAACACAGTACATAGTCCTGCACATCTAGGAGAAAAAGCCATGTTAGACAGTATTCAAAACCTTTGGTTTAATAAGCATTTACGAGCAGCAGCAAAACAGAAAGTGCGTACTTGCATGATCTGTTGTCAGTTCAACCCAGGTAAAGGCATTCCCGTAGAGCAAGGTGGATTTCATCCTCCCGATCACCCTTTTGAAGTCCTCCAGATGGATTATATCCAGATGGAACGTTGTTGAGGATTCAAGTATGTCCTCGTAGTTGTATGTGCACTTTCCCGTTGGACAGAAGCATATCCAGTCCCAGATTACACTGCTCCGACCACTGCCAAGCAGCTGGTACGTGAATTTTTCCCCAGGTATGGTTTGCCCCGTATCGTGTACTCAGATAATGGTCAGCCATTTTCGTCCGAGCTTATGAAGCAGGTATCACTCCTGCTAGGTTATCAGTGGAAGTTCCACTGTGTCCGACATCCCGAAGCAGCCGGTCTCGTAGAGAGACATAATCAGACCCTGAAAATTCGCCTTGCCAAGATTTGTAGAGAGAAAGGCGTTGACTGGATAGTAGCTTTACCAGTTGCACTCTTTTACATGAGAATGATAGCACATTCAAGAACAGGGCTATCCCCGTATGAGGTGGTCTTTGGTAGGCCACCGAATATGTGGGGGGCGCCTCTGCCTCGTAAGATCACAGATGTTGACTGTAATATGCTTACAGATTACCTTGCCTCCTTGATGTCTGCACTACAATCATGTCGTTCACAGGTAGCTGCAGCTTTTCCCGACAACACCGAGGTGAAGCCACACGAGATCGTCCCTGGAGAATACGTTTTTATCCGGAATTTCGACAGGAGGAGTCCGCTGGAGCCCCGTTGGCAGGAGCCGAAGCTTGTGTTATTAACAACAAGGACAGCAGTGAAGGTGGAGGGCCGCAAGGGCTGGCTCCACTCGAGTCATGTAAAAAGACACTATGGACTGCCGCCAAAACCAGATTCCCAGCCCTGCCCCCTTCCAGAGACTGATACTAAACTCCCCCTGGTAGAGAAAACTCCTTCTCAAGAATTTCGTATGAAGTTGAGGTCTAGCAAGTCAGACAGTTTAATTGTTTAAGTCCTCCCCTAGGTGAATCGGTTAGACAAGTTCCTGACATGTACCAACTAGACCCCAATAGAGAGAGAGATAGACAAAAACAGATCAAGAAACATGAATATTGTAAATCTCTCCGTAGTCACTGCATTGTGACATTATTGATTATGTTTTTTCTGAGTCTTATGATTATTGCTGCAAGCATATTGCTACACATGTACTTTCCTATTTTCACGCGTGCACATTCTTCTTCAAATGACACTGCCGAGCACACTTTCAGTGAATTGCCCCCGCACATGTTATCTTACCGACTTGCGCTGCGCAACAATACATTCATCAGTATGTTACATCATTCCCATCAGACCAGCAATGCTACCAATTGTTGGATATGTGGCCAACTCCCTCCCTATCAGAAGTACAAGGGAGTTCTGCCCCTCTTTCCGTACCCGTTCACACATAATGGTTCCTGTGGTGCATGGTTTAGTTTAATGAACTCTTTAGATTCTGATTCCGTAGTTTACCAGGGCAATTGGGTATGGGGAAATCTGAACACAGTTTTGCATAAAGTATGTTTCCCTGACAAGGAGGGTCTTCCCCAAAGGACAGGGACTGATCTAGAAAACGAAGTATATGGATTAGGTAATTTTACACTCAACCTCATGATTCTGAATGTCCAGTCCGAAGCCGAACCAGTCTTGCCCGCTATGTCAGTATTACCAGTCAAAGGTGAATTATATGTCAGAAAGAATGGTTCAGTACACCTAGGTCATAGTAAATGTACTACTGTGATCGAATTCAGTGATAAAGGCAAGTCTACATTCAGAGCTTCCCGTCATTCCTATTTCATTTGTGGTTATACAGCATATATACGCTTACCTCTAGATTGGGATGGTACTTGTTACATTGCATTCCTTCTGCCACCTGTTTTCCTAGCCCCTCCTGATTATCATAGGGACTCCCATCTAGTACACATTAGACCCAAGAGAGATCTCCCGATTGTCGACTACACTGAAACGGCATGGGAGCAGTATACAGACTTCAATAAAGGTTTCTTTCCCTATTTAGGTGCTGTCTTTAATAGTAAACTGATACGTAAATTAACCAGAGCCCTCGAAGCAGTAGTGAATGAAACTACTTCCGCCCTAGGTAACTTAACAGAGGAGCAGTCTGCTATGCGGATTGTTGTTCTTCAAAATCGTCTCGTTCTTGACGTCATCCTGGCCGATAGGGGCGGAGCTTGTAGAGTCATCGGATCGAGTTGCTGTGTTTTCATTCCAGAAAACGCACCATCAGTATATAGAGCCATAACCCGTCTCCACAAGATTGCAAGTCAGATACACCAGAATCCAGGCACCTGGACTTGGTCCGGTTGGTTCTGGAGCGTGTTATCAGCCTGGGGATGGAAAGTCCTATCCTTCCTCGGAATGGCCCTTCTCATAGTGTTCAGTTGTTGCCTATGTTTACAGTGTGGACCAGCGATCTGTGGCCTATGTGCCACATCATGTATTCCCCATTCAAGTCCACGTTCTAAATCCCGCCAGAAAAAGGAAGAGCAAATGATGTTATATGAACAAATTGATGGACTAATGAAGATCGATATATCATGAAGGGTCCGTAGGGGACAAGGAGGGAATGAGGTAATATGAATTTTTATGGTCAATTGTGTCCCCTAACGTAGACCCCAACGGCTCCATGTACGTGCTTCAAGTACATATATGTTCCCTCCACAACCTGCTATGAAGACGCAAATACATTTGCGTCCAACGTCAACATGTCCTCTTTCAGATCCACCATGAATGGGTCGAAAATTCACTTCCTAAGTATGCCGTGCCACCGTCTTTACATGGTGCACTTTCACGTTTTCCTGGCTCTGGCGAGCTAGGCACTGATTTCTGCCATCGAGCCCTTTCTGCCTTCTGCCTCTGAATGCTGCAGCCTGGATCTGCATCCATGACCCTTACCCTACTCCCTGTGCGGCGAGCGGTGCCCGGCTCGGCCTGCTTGCCTGCCAAGGTAATTCAGCCTTCAAGTTATCTGCTCCGCTCCTCGAAAATACATTCCTGTCTAGTGATTTAGGAAAACATCTCCCCAGCTGCAGAGCAAAGGGCCCGGCCTTTCTGTCTCCATGCAGGTAATTCATTGCTCCCATTACCATGGTAGGCCCATGGCCCCTCGCATTACACGTAGACACATATGCACGCACTAGCAGTCAGTATAGAATAGCCTCTGTCCGAGAGACCTTTCCTTCTAGATAATACAGTTCCTCAAACACAAGATATTAGATATGATTTGGGTTTAGGTTGTTCTGACACGCCAGACTTCTGTCTCCACATATAGTGCTAAATGTCAAGTCCCCTTCACCCTCCAGTTCCACGTCAATCACACGCCATGCTGCTGCGCGCGCATCTCTGCCATATATTTCTGCTGACACTGCAGGATTCCTCTATGGATCCACCCACCTGTGACACTTTCATGTGACGTTTCTAGCACACACCTACGTGTACGCCCTCGTGCACGCCTTCTGTTACGTACATGTGTTCTTATCTCTTTTCTCTCAGCTGTTACGCCTTCTGTTACGTACATGTGTTCTTATCTCTTTTCTCTCAGCTGTTACGCCTTCTGTATCCATCACCATTATATGCATTTACTATATATATTGTACTCTGTTAATAAAGCATTGTCTATCCCTTCCTGAACCTTCGTGGCGATGGAACATGATACCTGGTTCGAACCAATTCCATTTTATGGAATAAAACCCTTATAAACTCAGATGCCACGGACTCTGCCTCTCATTTCTGATTGAGTTATTCTTATTGAACTTTTACCGCATAGAAATTCCGCATAGGTAAACTTTATTTACCACAAGCCAACAGACTAGGAACCGAGAAGAGGCATCAAGCTCAATGCAAAAGCGGAGTGTGGGGGCCTGGGCTTCAGTGCAAATGGTGCTCGGGCTGGGGCTTCAAGCACCCTAAAGCACAACTTTGAGATACCTCGTTGAAGGAGTGCAGCTTGCAAAATGCACGATGTCCAGGAGTTCTGGTTCCACGTCTCTCGTGTCCACCACATGTCTCAGCTTTGCTGTGGATGTGGGTCGGGGTCAGAGATGTCTGGAAGTCCAGGTCCTGTGTCGCAGATTCTTCGGGATCCAGTAGGAGCCTTGAAAATGCAGACCAGCAAAGTTGCTGTTGGTGCCTGTTTCAACAGGGTGGTCACTCCTTGACCACAAGGGAGATATCTTCCATCTTCCAGTCAGAATGGAACGTCGAAAGGTCCAGGATATGTCTTTCAAAGATTCGTCCAGGGTAATCTAAAGTCCTAGGGACACAGCTCCTATACTTTTACTAAGGATGGGGGCTGGATTACCTGGCTAGGTCCCTCCTATGGGTGGACCTGAGAAGGGGGTGGTTACACCCCTTTCTGTTTGTCCAGTTTTGCACCAGAGCTGGGGCTGAGTGCCCCAGCAACTGGTTTGAACCGGGCTATGCATCGAGCACCTTGTGTGCCCCAGGCAATGTCTGGAAAAGCATCTGCTGATGAAGCCCTCCCTGCCCCAATACACAAAATTTTGTCTGGCACCTCCCTGGACCGGAAACCTATTGCCCAGGCCTGCACTGCTGGAATTTCATCCAGCAGCAGGAGGTCAGACTTGTGTCTGTGGCAGAAGCATCTATTTTGTGGTGCTGAGGCTCTGTTTAACTTTAACCGGGTAAGCATTAACTACATGTCTTCTCCCTCTAGAAGGGTGGAATGCTACACCCGCCGGGGGGGGGGGGGGGGGGGGGGGTTAGTATTCCAAAGTGTTTGACACCTTACATGACATGTTTTGATAAAGCCAAACCAAAGTAAGCATTAACCGCGAGGATTATAATGCACTTAAGAGTATATGGTATGGCTTTATCATAGAGCAGCTATAAGGAGATGGTACCAAAAGCTGCAGAGGGGATCAGCTCATGCTAGGGCACCCTCTCACATAAAGCCAATCACTCTGCCTCCAGGATTGTTGAGGCCTACCATAGGAGTGACTTATAGGTGTATATGTGTCTATATGTATATATAGATATAGGTATACTATATCTAAGTAAGGGGTGATTACACCACCTTAGCCAGGCTGTGTGAACAGACCTGTGGTTTCAGTTTGGAAGGCAAACCAGGGGTGGCACAATACATGCTGCAGCCCCTGGTGGGCCTGAGGTGCACCGATGCCCTGGGTACCTATGGTACAGTATGCAGGGGCTCACAAGGGTGACCCAGTAGCCAATCTGGTACCTACCTAAAGTACATGGTATCAATTTAGAGAGAGAACAGCAGGGCTGTCGGTCTGATTGGCATGCCCACAGCCACACTAAAGTTGAAAAACCAGAGAATCACAGCAAAAAGTGTGTGTGACCATAGGAAAGAGACCCTACTCTCCTACAGGCAAATGCAAACCTCTTATAAAGATAAAAAGGGGGGACACCTAAGCTATAAGGAGCATATGGCCAACTACCGGGCTGGCATAAGAGCAGCAAAAGCAACGTTGGAGATGATATGTGGGCTTACTTACTAGACACCGCTACAACAAATGACCAGAAGAAGTTCTGGTCTTTGGTTAGCAGATCTGAAGGCAGGCTAGGAAACCCTGCAGAATATTTATCTTACCGTGTGACTTGGTCGCCTATTGCGGGAGCTTGTACGCCCCTTCTACGGTAGTTGAGGTCCAACCTGGGAGTGGGGGTCCCGCTAATTTAAAAAAACAGATCTCCCTCCCAGTAATTTTTTCTCTTGAGGAAACTGAACTAGCGGTGGTCTCTTTCAAGTCTAGGACAGCCCCGGGTCTTGAAAAAGTCCCCGCAAATGTTTTTAAATCAGACCTCACAGTGTGGGTTCTGTATATGAATCTGGGCTCTAAAGCCATCTCAACAAAAGGGGCATTCATCGACTTGAGCACCACATTTGGTTTGCTCCCCAGAGGGAAATCACTGGAGGTGCTCCTCGGGATGAAGACCCCGCCGAATCTCCTCCATTTAATTACTACTCTATGAGGGCAATTATGGCAAAGTAAGGTGTGCCGTGAAAGGATAACTAATGGAGGCCTTTCCAGTAAACTAAGGTGTACACCAGGATTCCTCCCCTGCCCAAACCTTCTTTCTCTTATACATTAAGGCTGGTATTGTCTATTTATCAAATTGTTTCAATGATTCCCTTACCTGGCAGGGGTAAAAATACCAGCCCTCCTCTTTGCAGATAATGCACTCTTTGTGTCCTAAGCCAGCAGGGGTCTACACAATCTGATTCACAGTTCCAACCATTTTTGTAGCGACTTTGGTCTTGAAATTAATACTTCCAAGACCAAACACATTACTTATACCAAGAAAGGTAGAGCAAGAGTGATTCTTAAGCTGGGACCTAAAGTACTGGAAAGATTCCGGGAGTTGGATTATTTGGGCATCAAGTTAGACGAGTCTGGATCCTGGGACCCACTGATCTAAAAGAGCACCCTAATTCTGAAGCACCAGGCTGGAGCAATGGAATAATTTGCCGAAAAAAGTCCAGCAGTAGAAGGCCCAAGCTAGAGGGCCATTGTAACACAGGTGCCCTGAGCATATCAGCAAATAACTTTTTGGGGGGCCTCCTAGGCCTAGGGAAGGGCACGCCATTGGTTTCTTTTTGCCTCAAACCCCTGTTTTACTGGGTTTAAATGTAGTACACTGATGAATTGTGTGATCTAAAGGGGGGCTTGCAGGATGTCATTTTGGCCATAGGGGAGATAAAAGTTAGATGGTTAAGGGCGTTCCAACATGGCTGGACTGAACTGGGAGTAGGAACATTCTGGAGTGAGCCATAGTCCATTCAGCGAATGGATGCCTCCATAGACAAAACATTGGCAAAAGAGAAAGCTATTATTCGTAGGGACCATTCATCCTTGCTAGGGAGCCTAACAAGTGGTTTTCTCCTACATACAACTTTATGTAAGGCTGAGAAATTTGGGGATTTTTTCACGCCAAGTGCCCAGTCCCTGTACCTCCAATTTAGGTATGGGTCCCACCCTGTAACAGACTTCACTTTTACCTTGTTAACTGGAGGAAGATGAACCAGGGATCTGATTAATGTCTTAATAGAAAGCGATGAGCATCTGCTGTTCTTCTGGTTCCTTCATGGGAAACTGAGGTCCAAATGGATTGTTCCCATGTGCCGATTCACTATTCTTTTAGCTAAAGCAGAAGCATATTAAATATGTAAAAGCAACACCTGCTTAATCGTGGTCATTGCTGTTTCCAAATTCTTACGCCTAGCTTGGTTAATCAGATGGAAAGTGTTAGTCACTGTATAATGCTACGCTCCAGATGTTTCTTCTGTTTTATATGAGATTGCAACTCTGATGAAAGTTTGTATGCGATTTTTAAAGATGTTTGTTGTTGTCTTAAACTGTTTTAAAAATTGAAAATGTTTTCGAATGTTTTATGAATGTAATTTTTGATGATGAAACAAAATGTTTCGAACTATCAATAAACGAAGAAGACGACAGCGACCACATAATAGCCTTGCAATGCCACCAGTTTTTTTCTGCGGCAGCCCAATCAGCATTAATCCATTACCACTAGATCATCTGTGAACAATAAGTATAGCATATGAAGTCCTCCTATTTTAGAAAAAAATAAGTTAGTATATCTTAATTTCAAGGAGAGACCTGCAAAAATGAGAGTGAATAGGGCTGGTGTCAGGACACAGCCCAGACTTAAGCCATTCTTGATCAACGTGTGATCAGAAAGGTGGCCTGAAAGATCAAGGTAGAAGATTGAATTGGGAATTATTTTGCTCTAGTGAGAAACCAGTATCTCAGACTTGACCATGAGGCTTGTTGTCAATGATACATGTTGTTTATGACCATTTTGTGATAAGGCATTGTATGATAGGATTGCTTAAAACGTATTTGAATTTGCCTACTGAAATAATATTCACATTGCCAATAAATATGTATAGTTTGGTTCTAAATGTAAACTCTTCCTAGTAAAGGGCTTTTGGTAGCGCTACCTAACCGATATATCCTTAACATCTGATACACGATATTACAGTCATTCAATGTGGTATTACCAACAGAGAGTATAATAGATTTTCTGTGTTTATCTCGAAGGAAGTAAAGCTCCTCTAAGATGGATTAGTGTAACCTTTAGAGTTGGTAGAGTGAGATTTGAATGATTAAGCAATCTACTAGTAATAAAGACACACATTATATAAATTGTGTTTTAATAGGAAGGACTAAGCTGCACAACAATGGGATCTCAGATGGAGCTGAATTGCGAATGGTGTACACCTGAGTGTGCTAAGACTGTAGTGTAGTTCCTATTTTCCCTATAGGCCATGCGCATTGGAATAACATAAACAGCAGTGTAGACGTAGGACTGCGGTCTTCTAGGTCTCTACTATGTTAGACTTAATTTAGGTTTGCGCCAGCTAGCTCAGAGGTCACTGGAAACTTTCTTGACTGAATAGGAAGTGATCAGCTTCCCTGGTTCAGACAAGAAGGGATTCAGCTTCCGACAACCGCATAAACATGACAACTTTGCTCCTCAGAATAAGAGTCAATCTCTAGAGTCGTGTGTAACAATAGACAGGTATTTCACTCAGTCAGTTGTGCAGATTTACTTTCACCAGAGTGCAGAGAATGGAGAGACGGGCGTTTTCAATAAAAGATATTATTTATTGAGCAGTCTTCCTTCTCATGCAAGAGAAATGAATTGCCACAATTGCAAGACTTGTTATTATGAAATGTGCGTACAGTAAAAGGAGTATAACGAAATAATACTGTAAAAGCATTGATATGGTTTCTTAGCCATAAGATAGTTAAAATGAATAAAATATATACATTCATATATACATTGGCTAACGACCTCAACTGGTGCTTCTAACTATGCCTACCCCGGTGTATCTGACCTAAGCCTAATACATTGGAAGGAGTAAGTAGGTAGCAATTTAAGTTAAGTTGGTTTTGCCAAGAGTTTTTTTCACGAATTCTCTCTAAGGGTTTAGTCAGCACCGTACCTCTGGAAAAGAATGTAGGAGGTCTGGTATCTCCTCTCAGGACCCGATATCCCAGTCACCCGCAAGGGTAGGCTGGAAACGCCGGAGCTGCATTTTCTCGGCAGGAGAAAAGACAGCGTCTTTCGCAGCGTGTCAAGGAGGAGGGGCAGCGTCCATGGGCTTCTCGCATCTGCTGAGCTCTCTGCAAGCGGACAGCTGTTCTGCTCCAGTATTCACCACCACCGTGTGCTTGCTTAAGGCAACGTTGGTATATTTATACCTGAAAGGTGCCGAGTTTGACGTACGTTTTTGGACATAAGACGTCAATGAAGATGTCACTAAGAACTGGTCGTTCTTACAGTGCTCGCAGGAGTTTTATTACTAATCAAAACAAAGCAAGCGGGGCTTTCCCAGGTTACTGGGGGTTTGGTATGTCGAAAGAACTCGGTGTGCTATCTAGGAATCTAAATGAAGTGGCTTCTGCTGTGTCATGGACTGCAGAGGCGAGTTACTGAAATATGGCTCTGATTGTCATGCCATTATAGGGATATGTATTGATTATTGCCGTATAGGGGCATGAGGTCACAATATTGATCGAGGTCCTAGATAAAACACATCACCCTCTCCATGAATTTATGTCCATCAAATTACTAAAAACTAAAGCAATAAGAAGCACGTGTATTCCTACCCACCCCAAAATACATTTTGCATTTGAAATGGTGTATATGAAATACATGAAAATGAATAGGTAATGTACGTTATCAAGCATAGCAATCATTCAAAAATATTGCATATGTATTCAGTTGAACGATTTTGCGAAGAATTACACATGAAATGTCTCTAAATACAGAAAAGATGGGCGAGACTATTTCATCACATATAAATACAATTGCTGTGAAATGTGCTACAGGCTGAGTTATTATTACGTCTCTAGATCTACTAAAAATAGAAGCTCTGTTCTTTATGAATAGTTCTACTTTAAGCAAAGTACGTGTGCCAGAAAAAAGGTAAATATTTTTGTAATTTTAGCTGTGCTAAAAGTTCTTCTTTTGACATGTTATCAATGTCTGGATGTGGTGTGTAGCTGGCTAGAACCGGCCACGTTGCTCCTGGTCTACCTAGTGGACCGAGCCTGGTAATGTGATCATTATGTTTTAGGGCGCCTTTAAACCAGAGCAGTTGCTCTTGGTATTTTAATGGGATTTCAATCTCCTCGAAAGGAGCATATTTATCCGGTGGTTCCTCTATTTTGTAATAGTGGAACTCATGTGTTGAAGCATTTGCCGCTGGAAAGTTTATCCACAAATAGAATACCTCTGTCTGCCGATATTCGTGTGCCTCTATCACGAAAATGACTGTACCACCTCGCGATGTCAGTCCGTTTTCTATATGTTTTGAAGTTATAGATTTTCTTATATTTTCCGGGATGAGAATCGCACCCGTTTCATTAATTCCTGTAATATCGGGACCTTGTTGATTCGCGTCTACTGCGACTTCATTGGTTCCGTTGTTATTGCCATTTACTGACATTGTATTAATGAAGGTTTGCAGAGCAGGTTTCCAAGGAAACAAAGATTAGGTGCACAATATTTTGGAACACTGTATCCTTCAACGTTGACTAAACCAGAAACTCTACATAGGAATTTTTTCCTACTAAGTTCCGGCGGATTTTAACCTTTCACCCACTCCAGACGTCTATTGGAGTATATACGGGAGAAGTGGTCTGTGTGAAAAAGCACGACTGAGTTACTCTAATATCTTGCGTTAGTTTTATCACCTTACCAAACGTTGGGTACCATGTAGTGTAGTTCCTATTTTCCCTATAGGCCCTGCACATTGGAATAACATAAACAGTAGTGTAGAAGTAGGACTGCGGCCTTCTAGGTCTCTACTGACTATGTTAGACTTAATTTAGGTTTGCGCCAGCTAGCTCAGAGGTCACTGGAAACTTTCTTGACTGAATAGGAAGTGATCAGCTTCCCTGGCTCAGACAAGAAGGAATTCAGCTTCTGACAACCGCATAAACATGACAACTTTGCTCCTCAGAATAAGAGTCAATCTCTAGAGTCGTGTGAAACAATAGACAGCTATTTCACTCGGTCAGTTGTGCAGATTTACTTTCACCAGAGTGCAGAGAATGGAGAGACAGGCGTTTTCAATAAAAGATATTATTTATTGAGCAGTCTTCCTTCTCATGCAAGAGAAATGAATTGCCACAATTGCAAGACTTGTTATTATGAAAAGTGCGTACAGTAAAAGGAGTATTACGAAATAATACTGTAAAAGCATTGATATAGTTTCTTAGCCATAAGATAGTTAAAATGAATAAAATATATACATTCATATATACATTGGCTAACGACCTCAACTGGTGTTTCTAACTACGCCTACCCCGGTGTACCTGACCTAAGCCTAATACATGGGAGGGAGTAAGTAGGTAGCAATTTAAGTTAAGTTGGTTTTGCCAAGAGTTTGTTTCAAGAATTCTCTCTGAGGGTTTAGTCAGCACCGTACCTCTGGAATAGAATGTAGGAGGTCTGGTATCTCCTCTCAGGACCCGATATCCCAGTCACCCGCAAGGGTAGGCTGGAAACGCCAGAGCTGGATTTTCTCGGCAGGAGAAAAGACAGCGTGTTTCTCAACGCGTCAAGGAGGAGGGGCAGCGTCCGTGGGCTTCTCGCATCTGCTGAGCTCTCTGCAAGTGGACAGCTGTTCTGCTCCAGTATTCACCACCACCGTGTGCTTGCTTAAGGCAACGTTGGTATATTTATACCTGAAAGGTGCTGAGTTTGACGTAAGTTTTTGGACATAAGATGTCAATAAAGATGTCACTAAGAACTGGTCATTCTTGCAGTGCTCACATGAGTTCTATTACTAATCAAAACAAAGCAAGCGGGGCTTTCCCAGGTTGCTGGGGGTTTGGTATGTCGAAAGAACTCTGTGTGCTATCTAGGAATCTAAGGAAGTGGCTTCTGCTGTGTCATGGACTGTCAAGGACTGCAGAGGCGAGTTACTGAAATATGGCTCTGATTGTTATGCCATTATAGGGATATGTATTGATGATAGCCCTATAGGGGCATGAGGTCACGATATTGATCGGGTCCTAGAATTGTTCATACAAGAGCCCATTTAAGAAAAGATACGTTGACTACATGAAGTTATCTACTCAGTTGTCATTCAGAACCACTCCAGAGTGAAACACCATTCAAAACCTTAAGACCCACTATATTCTCTGGGTCTATCCAAGGGTTTTTTTCAAAAAATCTAGTCCTGATGATGGTCTTGTTGACGACAGCCCAAAAGACCGAAACGTCGACATAAATATCATCTCCCCAGGCATTTTTGCCATAGGACATCAAGATACATTTGTGAATTTGGTTTCCTTATCTACTTATTGGAGTTGATTTTACTGTTATGAATTGTCAATTCAATATTTTTTTGTTGCTATTCATGATGGTCTCTGTATAGTTTTGTTTAACCTGTATCCCCATTAATTAAATGTTTTCTGTGATTTATATCTATATAAACAATTCTTTTTAACATAAACCCTCCCCTGCTGTGTGCCTTTTTACTTTTTAATTTTTTCAATAATGAATGTACTATTTTTTCATAAAAGTGTTTAACAAATTTGTCCAGTTATCCTGAGGATACATCTGGTTCTATTGTAAGAACCAAGAATCTAAAAAATAATTGAGTAAGATTCAAAACAAAATCCCTTGTAGCTACTCTTTACCCTGATCATCATTTTTATCAGGCCATCAAGGGGAACACTGGGTGGGAGGAACCTTGTGCCAGTGCAGTGATCCCAAACAGAAATGTGAGGAAAATGTGAATTTGCTTTTAGCTAATTTAGGTTTGTACGGGATTTTGGGTAAGAAAACATGTGGGATTAACACAAGTCACACCTCCCTGAACTCCAATGGATGTCTATTTTTCAGACATTCTAGGATTTGGTAGGTTTCCCTAGATGACTGCTGAGGCCTGGACCAAAAACACAGGTATCCCCGTTGCAAAGCAGATCATTTTGTGATAGATAATTTAGATGTCTCCACAATAGGTTTTGGGCCGTTCCCTGTCTGGAGCACTTATTTCACCCACACAGGTGAGGTAGAATTTTTATCGGGAGACTTGGGGGAACATCAGATGATTGGAAGTTTGTGGCTTCCACAGATTCTGGTTCTAAACATCTCAGAATTGTGAGCAAAATTTGATTTTTTAGAAAAAAATTGAAGTTTGCAGTTGATTCTTGGTAAAAAAAAAAACCTAGTAAGAGCCGTACAAGTCATGCACCCATACTTCCCTGGTTGTCTTCTTTTACAAAATGTACAGGTTTGCCTAGGTGACGGCTGAGGTAGGGCACAAAGTCCACAGCTACCCATAATGACAAAAAAAATCAGAGTTCTTACTAAAGATCATCTTGCCACCAGAAATATATATATGGTACTAATTTGTTAAAGTTAATCCACCACTTACACTGGATGGTTTTAGCACCTCCAGCAATACTGACTTTCAAAGCACAAATACTAAATATTGAAATCCAGCCCTCTGAAGGTGAGCCATAAAGCCACTTCACTGCACCACCTGCGTTATGGTCCATTAACATGTCATTCACACACAAGACTTTCATTCCACAGGCCACAGGCTGAATCCAACAGATCAGTGCACTCACATTAACATACCACCACCAAACAAGGGCCCATCCTACTCATACGCCACACGATAGAATCTGTTTGACTTCTTTTTACCACCTGATAAGTAACCGCCTCCTTCTTTCTGAACATTACCAAAAGCATGCCTAGTTAACCTTTACTAATGGCTCCCTTTACAGCCACATGAAGCTCAGGAAGATGTATTTCATGTCCCTTTAGGGCACTCACTCTACTAAATCCAACTCCTGCAAGTTGGGGGTGTTTGAGAATGCCATATGGCCAATTCCTCAAACTGAATGAGCATATCTACATTTTTAAAATAATGCAAACGGGCTGTGGAATTTTCCAAAATTTCCTAAAGAGAGCATCATAAACTATGAAAAATGGTAGTTTTTGAAACAGGGTAGACTGTGACATTGTAGCCTATGTCCTATCCACCCCTATGTGCAGCGTTGTGACTGCAATACACATATCATAATGCAAACTGAACATCTACTAAGGTCTGACGGAGGATGAACGTGGCAAGCAGGTCAAGCATTGACCCATACGTGCCATAGGTATAGATGAAGTCATGACATGTGTAGCTGTACTAACGTTACTATCTGCCTTTTACTTATGCAATATCCCTTGGAAAGTACACTTACCGTAAACCTTTCTTAATTGTTCGTGTTTCTGTCTGGATCAGAATCCTGACTAATCCTGCAAAATTGTCAAGTGAACACATACTAATGCCTTCCGTCTATAGCTACTTGAAGCTCGAGTAAACATTTCTGTCATGCGGCATCAATTACTGTGCTTAATTCAACTCCTTCCAGTTTGTGGATGCAAGTTGGAGGAGTCTGAGGATGCCCTGTGAGGCCTGTTCCTCCAACTTAGTGAGCATATTTACCATTGAAAGTAAGGCAAACATGCTGGGAAATATTGCTTAAGTTCCCTAAAGTAATAAGCCGAACAAATGTCCTGTGGGACTCATTCACCAACAATATTACTTTTGCTTTGACAGTGTGAAAACTCAATTACTAACTTGTATCATACCCAATGTTATTGAAAAAATGTACAGGACACAATATCTTGTATGTTGATTGTTTTCACATCATATACTAAAGAGGTGAAAATAATCATCATACAAGTTATTGTGTCCTGTACCCCTTTTCAACACCTTGGTTATGATGCAAGTTACTAATTGAGTTTGCACACTTTCAAAGCAAGTAGAAATGTTGGTGAATAAGTCCCACAGGACATTTGTTTGATTTATTACACTTACTCTGGTTCTCAATGGCAATCAGGGTGTTCCTTGTGTCATATACATAAGTTCCCTAACATGCACATCAAAATCCAGTCAAGCCTTTAACATTTTGCCAAACAGGGTACTCCGTGACAACGTGGCTTATGTTCTGTCCACCAGCAAGTGCAGTGCAGGGTCTATAATGTAATTGTCAGTCGGTGAACAGAACGCCAACCACGTTCTGAGGGTGGTTAAATGTGTGGAGCAGACCATAAAGAAGTCCATGATTTCCTGAAGTAGAGGAACTAACATTCTGTTGCTGCTTACCTAGTGAGGTAGTGGCCCATAGACAGTAGGTATGCATTCACAGCCATTGAAAGGTTTACCTAATGGCAGCTCCACCTCAGCCAATTTCCCAGTACTTTGCTTTAGTATCATACAACATTAAGCAAGTTGGATAACACAAGGTTGGCTGAGATGGGCACTGAGACCAGTAAACACAACTCTCCTGCCTCTTTGTCTGTATCAAGCATACTTCACAACAATGATATGGTCACTTCTTTTTCTGTGTTGCAAGAATGCGATCAGAAAAGTGTCACTCCTGCAGCCTGGCCATGTCCTCCAGATTAGATGAAGTGGAGGCTGCTGCTTCTGGAACAATAGGACCTATAATCAAAGACAACTGAAAGTCAAGGAAAGACATGAATCTTCCTGTGGTTGTCTGATGATAATAAACATATTCATTTTATGTTGCCATTTGGAACAGTCAAGTAAACAGTTTCTTAAACAAAATTCCAGTTTTACGACTTGCATTGTAGGGCTGAAGAAGATGATAGTTCTTGTCCACTCCGCCCATTTACTTCTTGTAATCAAATATACATGTGGGCTTGTGGACTGACCCCAAACGGTGATGGGTGAAGTGCTCTCATCATGAATTGTAGTGAGCACGTACACCTCACACTTATCCGAGAACTTGACTGCAAACAGTTCATTGGAATGCAATGTAGTGCTCTGGGATTTCTGGAGCTACTTGTAAAGAAGCTCCTGTGGGAATTCTTGCAGCGACAATGAGCTAGACTCCAGGTCACAGTGGCAGCCTTGTAGAGCTCAACTATCATATAGAAATTGTCCACATAAAGGGTACAATCTTTCCTGTGACTAATAGCGTAGGAGGGCAACCTACTGGGTTTAGAGTGTAGTCCTTCCCTGTTTACAGCTTGATGCCATATCAAGCTCATTTGCTTATAATGTACTGTCTGAACATCAGCTGCCCTTTGTACAGGATCAAGGACTCATTGATGGCTATATTCTTTCCGGAGTGTAAACCGCTGGACACCTGTCAGACAAATGTTTCAATGGTCTGGGTGGTCCTGGGGCAATCCAGTAGAATTGTAATTGAAATGCAGCATGTGCTGCAATAGCAAAAATCGATCTCTGCTCAGGTACGATGGTAAGATCGGGGTTAACCCTATTCATGCAAGTAGACCAGTAGGACAGAAGGTTGGTTTATGCACTACCCCCTTTTTGAGCATAAAGCACAAAAATGTCTTAAACTCCCCTAATAATGTGGGAGTCCCTTTTGTGCCCTAGAATGAAGCCTTAGAGGGTCTCCGTGCTCCCTCGAAAATTGTTCAGCACGTACATTTATTTATTTATAACGTTTTATATAGCACGAACATGACTCACAAGGGTATCAGCGCACTTTACAATATACAGTTATTAAACGTTAGATGGTTGACGTAGTATTCATACATTCGCTATTCACCGTTCAGTACAATAGAGATAGATAGTAATATATAGATAGCATAGTTGACTAGTAATCAATAAAGAATGATCCACGAGGGAATCAGAGAGCTTCACAGTACAAAGCTATTAAACATTAGGAGGTTGAGGTAGTAGACGTACATTCGGTAATCTTTATTCAATACAAAAGAGGTAGACAGTAATAAATGAATAGCATAGGTGACTAGTAGTCAACTTAGAATTAAATTCTTAGGACGTGAATTTATTCATTAGAAGCATTATTACTTCTTTTTTGAAGGAGGTAAATGAGGGGATCCCATGTGTCACTGGAGGTAGGGATTTGCAAGTCTTCGGTGCGATCCGTGAAAATGCTTTGCAACCAGTTCTCTTTTTATGGAAGGATTCCAGTTTCAGTAGTGAGCTCGCACTGTGCAATTGTCTGCATCCTTCGATTCACTCTAGCTTTAGTTCTAAGTAACTGGAGGTATTGCTATGCAGGGCTTTATGTGTCATGCAGGTGACCTTTAGGTGTTTTCTTGCCTCATAGGGCAGCTAGTTCAGAGCTTTCATTGTTGGAGAAATGTGGTTATTTCTTTTAGTTCCTGAGTCCAGTCTGGCTGCAGCGTTAAGCGATGCCCTCAGCGGGGCCAGCTTGTATTTGGGGAGACTGCATAGAGTGGTGCTTCCATAGTCCTATCTTGGTAACACTATGGCTTGTACTGCCATTTTTTGGTTGGTCTGTGGGAGTAAGGGTTTAGGTTTCCTTAGTATACTCATCTGGTGATTGTCTCCCTTGGTGTCATCAGTGATTTATGCCTGCATGTTCAAGTGTTTGTCGATGGTGACCCCCGGACTCAATGATGTGGGGAGCAGAGTCAAAGGAAGTTAGATCTTTCAACCATACGTCTATCTTGGGTGTGTGATTAGGTGGGGAAATGAGAAGGAATTCCGTTTTTTTGGTTTTGAGCATGAGGTGGTTGCCGGTTTTCCAGCTATGAGCATTCTGTAGAATAGCGTTAAGGGAGATGAAGCCTTGTGGTTAGGAGATTTTCATGTTCATTTATAGTTGGGTGTCATCCGCATAAAGGTGGTATAGAATGTTCACAGAGTTCAGTGCTTTTGCCAGTGGCTCCATGAGTACATTAAAAAGAATGGGGAGAGTGCTGAACCCTGTGGAACCCCTATGGTGACCGTCGAGGGTTGAGAGAGTGAAAGCTTCATCTTGATTCTTTGTGTTCTGGCCTTTATGAAGGAGATGACCCATTGTAATACTGTGCCAGTAAAGCCCATCCTTTGTTCCTGGATGGGCCTTACTGCAATTTTTTTTCGAGGAAGTCAAAATCCAGAAAGAGATAGACTTAGTCAATTGGCAAAAAATTAGCTGCCTTAACTTTACAATCAAAGTACTGTTGGATGCTGAGGGACCTTCGGGACCAAGAAGCCCTCAAGTAAGTCACATATAGCGGGGTGCCTGGTAGCTGGTCGGAGGATCAGTTCCCTTTCTCCACCACTCTGTAAAGGTGAATACTAGTTAAACAAAAACCATAGAAATTCACTTAAAAAACCATAGGAGACTGGACTTTATAGTTAAGAAATACATTTTTTAAAAACCTTAGAAATTCACTGAAAAAAAACGAAGATTACATGGACGTTAAAGTTAGGCCCAGATTTCACTTGGACAAAACCAGATAAATTCAGCAGTTATACTTACCTAAGCTAACCATAACTTATGCCACCGCAATGCACTGCTTTATGACCTCACATAATTCTTCACTCATGACATGATCAGTGACATCACTGATGACATCTGATGTCATCTCAAATGATGGTGATGTTTATTCAATAAAATTAAGGATTTAATGAATTCCCGACTGTGGTGCTGTGTCCTTACCTCGAAGTGAAGAGATTCCACAAACCGAGGTTGAAACAGAGATTAATTCTTGAAATTTAGTACGTGACCAGAGCGAACAGAGCAGGCACCTGTATGTGAGACAGGAATCCATGTCCGGGTTATTTATGTACTTGAAGCAAAGACAAATTGCAATCCTGCCTCTGCCAAGAAGGGCTCTAAGTGTCTCGGCAACTTTGCAACTGGGTCACAAAGGGATTCACAATGCTAACGGTGAGAGGATACGGATGGAAAGGGGCAGGGGATTGCATCTGCACCAGTTACGGAGGTTGCCTAGATCCCTGCCCCTTTTTTCTGATCACACTGCAAAACATACATACAATGCATGTGAAGATAGGAGCCCTAAATGCTTAGAATAGTCACGGTGGAGCCGAAAAACGCACTGGTTAAAAAATCGAAAGGATCGAAAAAAATGTGAGCGGGCCATCAACTGATTTCAGACCGGTTTTTCATACTCCAGAATCCTAACAGAGTGAAATTGACACCGAATGGGTATTCAGATGAAGGAATCTTTATGCCTAGGCTACTGTATAAACCTTGATGAAAGTATAGCAAACTAACAATAATTAGATCTTTTTAGACTGTAAATGAAGGATTGAAAGAAGACAAAATTATAGCGTCAATTTGTCTTTATAAAATCCAGAGGAATTACCAAGAGAGTTTATTATTATATTAATCATGGCGGATATGCCAAACAAGAGTAAAAGGCCCAGGAATTATTTGGAATTGCCAACTTAAAAAAAACTATTTGGAGTGCAATAGAACAGAAAGAGGACTATGAATTTCTGTGTTACCTACTTTAAGTGATTTAGACTTGGATCTGTCCAAACAATGGCAAGAAGATACTACTGAATGCTCAAATAAACTTATGGGAACTTTGATTATACATGCTGAAAGAAAATTAACAAAATCTGTTGAAGATGACCTGGAAAAAGTAAAAGAAAAGGAAGAAATAATGAGTCTGTTAATAAGCAGAGAGAATAAACTTGAGAAACATGAACAGGAGGTGGAACAGAAAAAAGCAAAGAAATGTAATTGTGACAAAAGAGACTATGCCACATGTAAATTTTACAACTTTGCTAAAAGATTTGACTATCTATATTTGAGACAAACTGCAGACACCAAAATACTGGGGGCAACATCTGCTGCCTTTAGTGTAGGAAGTTCCTAGTTAAGCTTGGGGGATGAAGAGCTTACAGTGAAATGTCTCAGATTCGATTTTTCAGGGGAGATGAGACTATATCAAATGAACACCAGACAGAGAGGAAGAAGGGGAATGAACAAATCACAAGAAGACATCCCAAAACAAGAAGATCAAAATGGACCAAAATTTGGTCTGGGTACACGAAAAAAAGAGTAAAACTGCAGAAGGAAAGGAGAATAATCTTGTCATCAATCTCTCCTCCAAATGCATTAATGAAAACAATATAAGACTGTTAAATAAAGCTTTTACATTTTGTCCTACATTAAGATTTAATCTTGTAAACACCAGAATTAATGTTTATAAATTCACCAAAAAATCGAAATTAAAGAAATTCTATGCACAAATGGAACTATATCAGAAAAAATGGAAAAATGAGACCTACTCTTTCAGCTATAACAGCCAAATAATTAGTTCCTCTATGCACATTAGTGAGTTTGGAAATGGAAGCATAAGGGATGCACAAGTGAAATCGAAATTCTTTCCCCCGGCTTCTGTCAAGGAACAAGATTGACTTATTCCATGAAGTCATGGTGGAAGGACTGAAGAAAATAGTAACCAAAGTCAAGGAAAATAAAATGAATTTCCAAAATACCATGAAAAATAAAGAATGGGAAGCTTTGATTGACTAACAACAGCATGATAGTATAATCATCAAGTTCAGTGACAAAGAAGCGGATATCGTAATCCTAAATTGGGAAAAATATATGACAGAGGCCAGAAAGAAATTGAATTATAAACATTATAAAAATCTCTCCGAAGATCCCATTAAAGAATACATGTGTACTTTTCAATCCATGTTAGGCGAATGGAGCAACAATGGTCTTGTTGATGTGGGAGAATTGAATTACTTGAAAACAACATACCCTATTATGCCTACAGGTTATTTTCTTCCAAAGAAATATAAGGAGTTGTTGAATCTTCCCGGGAGGCCCATTGTAAATTCAATAGGATTATTGTTAAAGAATACCTCAAGATACATCAATTTATTCGTATTAGCCTATGTAAAAGAGCTTCAATCCTATTTACAGGACTCACAAGAATTTTTAAATAGAGTCAATGATTTCCCTGGAAATCAAACTACTACATGGCAACAGTAGAGGTAGTTTCTCAATACACTTCAATTCAATACACAGATGGAATAGAGGAATGTTAATATTTTCTTCAGACTCGCTCCATTTCCCTGTTGGAACATTCACACATGCTTATAGATATGATCAAATTCTGCTTGCATCATAATACTTTTTTATTCAATGATAAATATTTTTTACAAGTGCAGGGAACTACAATGGGCACATCATTTGTGCCGACATACGCCATCCTTTTAATGGGGTGGTGTGTAGCTAATATATTTTGGAATTAATAAAATAAAACAAATATGGAGCAAGTAATCTTGTGGGTCCGTTTTATAGACGATTTATGTTTGATTTGGGAGGGAGTAAAGGCAGATCTGGAAACGTTTTTAAGTCTCTGAATCAAAATAAACAACATTTACATTTCACCTTTGACATACAAAAGAAGGGGATTACTATCTAGATGGTGGGGTCTAAATAGACAAAGATAACATTTGTACAAAACTATATAGAAAACTCACCAGTACCAACAGCATATTACATGCGAATAGTAGACATCTCCAATCATTAAAATGGGGAATTTTAAAGAGCAAGACAAAGCTGTTCGGAAGAATTAGATTTTAACCAGCAAACTACAGAGATGTATAGAAAATTCCAAATTAGAGGATATGCTGAAATTATCTTGAAAGAGTCTCTGACGAGAGCTGGGATGAAGAAACAAGAAGCATTGTTGGTTACAAAAAAAAGGAAGCTAAATCTGATAATGAAACATAAATTATCAGATACATCACCGACTTTAATACAACTAACCAAAAAGTAAGAGAACTATTAAAAGAGAATTGGAAAAGTATAAAAAATGGATGATGACTTAGGATCTGCACTATTGGAGTGTATGAATATTACCTATGGAAAATCACCTTCCCTAACTGCCCTACTGACGAGAAGTTACGTGACACCAGATAACATGCTGAAAAATAAGTCCATTAATTGGCTTGCCAAGGAAAGAAAGGGTTTCAATAAATTCTCAAAGTGAAAAGCCTGTAATTTTGGAAAAAAACATACCAAAGAATACAAAACAGTATAAGGAAAAATGAAGAAAATAGAACAGTGGATTACATGTGAAATAGATTGTGCTTGTGGCATATAATATGTGAGGCAACCTATTAACAAGTTAAAATGTGTATTCTTCAACACAGACAAGCCATAAAAAATCAGGATTTGCAATATGGTTTGGCCGAACACATCTGGGAGCTTCATGAAAGGAATGTAGAAAGCATGACATATTATGGAGTAAAGCATATTAAGAAAAACAAAGAGGAGGAGACAAAGAAATAGAACTCCGAAGAGAAGAATCAAAATTGATTCTACTGATGGGATTAGAAATATCCTAAGGACTAAATGCTGATGCAAAACTGCATATTCACCTATAAGAATGTCTATAAGAGTTCAAATTGAAATAAAACAATGAGATTTTATGTACTCCACCCATTTTCCTGTTCTATTTAACTCATTTTCTTAATGGTCTTTTTTGATCTTGAGGTAAATTATCACATTAGGAGATGAGAACTAAAAGAAAGCACTTAATGCAAATTGTGCGCAGATTAATTTTAATTCTACTTTAGAAGATTAAGTAATCCATAATGAAAGAAAAATATTGTGCATTGGGACTTTTTCCTAAAATATATTTATTTATTTATGATGAGTTGCACAAGTTCAAATGCATATTTTGCACATAGGAGTGTTTACAAAGACCAACACTTTAGGCATATTTATATAAAATACCCCCTCTAAAAAAAAAAATGTGTCTGTGGGTCTTTAGAAAAGAACGATACTTTTTACAATTAAAATGCACTTCATTAGTAGGTACAGTACTGTATACTTATCTCTACATATCTTTGCACAGAAGAGTGCTAAATATTTACAATTAAATTGCACTTTATAAGTTAAATCTGATTATGTATAGAGTTATACATTATTGTATTTAATATCTCAAATAAGAGCAAATATGCAATGGGAATTGGAAATAGGAAAATAGAAAGTAAGTTCCAGGTAATATCTGAAATGATGATTCAGAGACAGACATTGTGGAGAAGAGGCTACTCTTAATGTCCAAATATAGATTGATTATAAAGATTAAATAATAATGAAAAAACATGAAGGGAATTTGTATTCATGAATTAGATTTCAATCCCTTAACCTCTCTTAAACACCTTGTTTTTAACTTCCAAACATTAATTTAATTCTGATTTCACTCATCTTCCTGGCTATATAAATTCACCTCTGTCAATTGAAAGTAGGTTCTCCACCAGAAATAAAGTAAGCAATGAACATGTAAATAAAATAGGACATGAAAAAAAAGAAAATATCTACTTACAGTTGTAGAAGTGATCAATTGTACATATATATGAAAATCGAAAGATCACAATTTTTGCTGTGAAAACTGAAAGAAATGCAGCAGTCTAATCATGATTTTGTCTAACCCTGGGCAAAGCACTTCGCTACGCTCGCGTATTTTGCCAAGTTTGCGCAACTTCACACTACATGAACATATGTAGCGTATTGTAGTGCAGTGGTCATTTTTTGCTTGCTTGCAGTCCTCAATGTCAAGTTGGCAACCACGAGCAACCAAAATGACAACCCGGCGAGACTTTTTCCTTGTTCGCGATCAGCAACATCAAGTTGCCGATCGCGAGCGTGGAAAAAAAACCTCCCGGTGAGATTCTCAACGCGGGGATGTTAGGTTTCTCATTGCGAGTGGTCGTGTATGCCGACCGCTCGCGATGAGAAACTACCAGTCCGCATTGAGAAAGCTGCTACTCGAGTAAAAATCTACTTGAGCGGCAGAAAACTACAGCTCGCACTGTGCAAGATGCCATTTTCAATGATTGCACAGTGCCGGATGCTTGTCCGCACTGTGCAATCATTGAAAACGGCATCTTGCACAGTGCAAACAGGGTATTACGCAGTTCACTTTGCGTAGCTTCGCGTAGGTCTACTTCGCAAACTATGCCCAGCCCTAATTTTGTCAAAGGTGGAGGAGAGAGGGAAGTTGTCCCTTTAAAAGCACTCTCTGCACGTGTGAAACTCTATGACCCTGTTGAAGCTTACGGCTGAAACGTGTTGGTCTTTTGTATGTCCGCGCCCGATTGCAATGTTTATTCAATGAAACTAAATAGTTAATGAATCCCCAGCAGTGCTGCTATGTCCGTACCTCAACATGAAGCGATTCCATAAACAGAGGTTGAAACGGAGACGAGTTCTTGATTGATATCCCTGTAATTTTTGTTTTTTTTCAGTGAATTTTGAAAGTTTTTGGGATTCTATTTCTTAACTATAACATCCCATTACCTTTGTCTACAAATATTCACTGAAAAAAAACAAAGGTTACAGGAACGTTACTGTTAGGAATTCTGAGCCTAACAATAATGTCCATGTGACCTTTGTTTTTTTTCAGTGAATTTCAAATGTCTTTTTAATTCCCATTACTGAGTATAATGTTCCTGTAAACTTTGAAGGTTACAGGGATGTTATAGTTAGGAAATAGAATTTTTAAAAACCTTCAAAATTCACTCAAAAAAACCAAAGGTTACTGCAACTTTATGGTTAGGCTCAGATTGTACTAGTACACATCCAGTGAAATTCAGCAGTTACATTTAGCAGAGCTTACTATAACTTATGCACATGTAATGCACTGCTTATGACCTCACATATTACATCACTCATGACATGGTCAGTGACATCACTCATGACATCACGGGTGACATCTCAAATTGCTTCACTGATGACATCATTGTGATTGGGAGTGTTTTCTGAAGGTTAGTGAAAGTTGAACATATATACTAAGGTAAGTGGCTGTGGGAGTGCTTACTTGAGTAAGTAAATGGGTGTGTAAGTGGTGTACAGAAGAGTAATTGGATCTGTGGGAGACTATATATATGAGTGAGCAAGTGTGTGATTTTCTTGGATGGGAGAGTGAGTAGGTGTGTCACTGCAAGTATTAGTAAGTTAGTGGCTGTATGAGTACCTGTATAGGTGAGGGAGTAGATGTGTAAGTGGGTGTAATGGTGAATGAAGAGGCTGTATGGGTGAGTGTGCTGGTGTGTCAGTGGCTGTAAGTGAATGAGATGGTGCAAGAGCAGCTGTATGAGTGACTGAGCAGGTACATCAGTGTCTGTATGGGTGGGGGAGAGGGTACATGAGTGGCTGTATAGGTGCATAAATGGGTATATAAATTAGTGTATGGGTAAGTAAGTGGCCATATGAGTGGTGTATGGGTGAGTTAATGGGTGTGTGAAGGCCTGTATGGGTGAGTAAGAGAGTCTGAAAGAGGTTGTATGAGAGAGTATGTGCTTGTGTCAGTGACTGCATAGTTGAGTAAGTATATGTGTTAGTATATGTATGAGTAAGTGAGTGGCTGTTTGAGCAACTGTATGGGTGAGTGAGTAGGTATGTGAGTAGCTGTATGGGTGACTGATTCAGCATGTGAGTGGCTTCATGGGTATATGAGTGGGTGTGTAAGTCTCTATGTTTGTGTGAATGGATGAGTGAAAGGCTGAATAGAACGGTGAGTAGGTGCATACGTTGCTGTATACATGAGTTAGAGGTTGTGTGAGTAGCTCTATGGATCAGTGAGTTATTGTGTGAGTGTTTTTATGTGTCTGTGAAAGGGTAGGTGAGTGGTTTTGTGAAAGTTGGTGTATGAGATGTATTGGGTTCTAACTGGGTGTATGAGTGGTTCTGTGGATGATGTCATCAGTGATGTACTCCCCCCAAGCGGTTTAAGGCTTGGAGTGGTATAGATCAGGCCTGTCTCAGCATCTAATGGACACCCAACCTGAAGATGTTTCTGAAAAAGGAACTGGTCTCTACAAAGTATACAGAATGGCTCTAAAATACTTTTCATAGAGTAGTACAATATAAAATAGCCTCCAAAAACAGGAATGCTCCCTCTGCCCCTTGGTTCTCAGAGGCACTCAGACTGGAGAAACAACACTGTAGGAAACAAGAAAGGCGATGGCGCCAAGTATATGACAAAGAGGAGAAATCTTGCTATAAGATGGCATTGACAAAATATAGCGGTACAAAAGGGGGTGGTGTTGGACGGAGCATCTGAACCAATCAAACACTCACACCCAGTCAACAGATCCGGGTCCAGGGAAGGCATGGCTTGGCAGTTCGGGCTGGACTGTTGCCATGAGGCACAGGGTAAAACTGATTTGCAGATGGCCATGTCTGAATTGATGTGGCGGAGTGGGCTAAAGAATGGTGATGGATTAAACCCAGATCTGCTGACTGGGTGTGAGTGTTTGATTGGTTCACATGCTCCGTCCATCACCACCCCCTTTTGTACCGCTTTGTTCAACATAAGTTGGCAGGGAATGCTCAGATGTGAGTCCCTTGCTCACTTTGCCACTGGATTCAAGTAAGCCTGGCTGAAGATGGCTGTAATGCCCGAAACTGGTCTTAGTAAGCTTGTTTCCGGTCCGGGAAGGCATGGCTTGGCAGTTCGGGCTAGACTGTTCCCATGAGGCACAGGGTCAGACTGATTTGCATATGGCCATGTCTGAACTGGGGTGGCAGAGTGGGCTAAAGAACGATGATTGATTAAACCCAGATCTGTTGACTGGGTGTGAGTGTTTGATTGGTTCAGATGCTCCGTCCATCACCCCCCCCCCTTTTGTACCGCTTTGTTTGCCATAAGTTGGCAGGGTATGCTCAGAAGTGAGTCCCTTGCTCACTTTGACACTGGATTCAAGCAAGCCTGGCTGAAGACGGCTGTATTGCCAGAAACCGGTTCTAGGAAGCGTGTTTCCGGTCCAGGGAAGGCATGGCTTGGCAGTTCAGCCTAGACTGTTCCCATGAGGCACAGGGTCAGACTGATTTGCATATGGCCATGTATGAACCGGGGTGGCAGAGTGGGCTAAAGAATGGTGATGCATTAAACCCAGATCTGTTGACAGGGTGTGAATCTTTGATTGGTTCAGATGCTCCGTCCATCACCACCCCCTTTTGTACCGCTTTGATCACCATAAGTTGGCAGGGTATGCTCAGATGTGAGTCCCTTGCTCACTTTGCCACTGGATTCAAGTAAGCCTGGCTGAAGATGGCTGTAATGCCCGAAACTGGTCTTAGTAAGCTTGTTTCCGGTCCGGGAAGGCATGGCTTGGCAGTTCGGGCTAGACTGTTCCCATGAGGCACAGGGTCAGACTGATTTGCATATGGCCATGTCTGAACTGGGGTGGCAGAGTGGGCTAAAGAACGATGATTGATTAAACCCAGATCTGTTGACTGGGTGTGAGTGTTTGATTGGTTCAGATGCTCCGTCCATCACCCCCCCCCCTTTTGTACCGCTTTGTTTGCCATAAGTTGGCAGGGTATGCTCAGAAGTGAGTCCCTTGCTCACTTTGACACTGGATTCAAGCAAGCCTGGCTGAAGACGGCTGTATTGCCAGAAACCGGTTCTAGGAAGCGTGTTTCCGGTCCAGGGAAGGCATGGCTTGGCAGTTCGGCCTAGACTGTTCCCATGAGGCACAGGGTCAGACTGATTTGCATATGGCCATGTATGAACCGGGGTGGCAGAGTGGGCTAAAGAATGGTGATGGATTAAACCCAGATCTGTTGACAGGGTGTGAATCTTTGATTGGTTCAGATGCTCCGTCCATCACCACCCCCTTTTGTACCGCTTTGTTCACCATAAGTTGGCAGGGTATGCTCAGATGTGAGTCCCTTGCTCACTTTGCCACTGGATTCAAGTAAGCCTGGCTGAAGATGGCTGTAATGCCAGAAACCGGTCCTAGGAAGCTTGTTTCCGGTCCGGGAAGGCATGGCTTGGCAGTTCGGGCTAGACTGTTCCCATGAGGCACAGGGTCAGACTGATTTGCATATGGCCATGTCTGAACTGGGGTGGCAGAGTGGGCTAAAGAACGATGATGGATTAAACCCAGATCTGTTGACTGGGTGTGAGTGTTTGATTGGTTCAGATGCTCCGTCCATCACCACCCCCTTTTGTACCGCTTTGTTTGCCATAAGTTGGCAGGGTATGCTCAGACGTGAGTCCCTTGCTCACTTTGACACTGGATTCAAGCAAGCCTGGCTGATGACGGCTGTAATGCCAGAAACCGGTCCTAGGAAGCTTGTTTCCGGTCCAGGGAAGGCATGGCGTGGCAGTTCGGCCTAGACTGTTCCCATGAGGCACAGGGTCAGACTGACTTGCATATGGCCATGTCTGAACTGGGGTGGCAGAGTGGGCTAAAGAACGGTGATGGCTTAAACCCAGATCTGTTGACTGGGTGTGAGTGTTTGATTGGTTCAGATGCTCCGTCCATCACTACCCCCTTTTGTACCGCTTTGTACACCATAAATTGGCAGGGTATGCTCAGACGTGAGTCCCTTGCTCACTTTGACACTGGATTCAAGCAAGCCCGGCTGAAGACGGCTATAATGCCAGAAACCGATCTTAGGAAGCTTGTTTCCGGTCCAGGGAAGGCATGGATTGGCAGTTCAGGCTGAACTGTTCCCATGAGGCACAGGGTCAGACTGATTTGCATATGGCCATGTCTGAACTGAGGTGGCAGAGTGGGCTAAAGAACGGCGATGGATTAAACCCAGATCTGTTGGCTGGGTGTGAGTGTTTGATTGGTTCAGATGCTCCGTCCATCACCACCCCCTTTTGTACCGCATTGACAAAATATAAACACCTTGTAATAACAGAAAAAAGTAACTACTACACCAAGAAAATAGAAACAGCATAAGACTCCTTTAAACAGTTGTTTCATGTAGTTTCTAAGCTGGCAGGGCCAGCGGACAACTCCACTAAGTTGGCATCCCAATCCCTCTTCGATTCGTTAGCCAGCTCTTTTCAATACAAGGCGGGGCAAATCTATTCCAACTTAACTGCCCCGGGGAGCACGGTAATCAGTTGGCTGTTAATAGCAAGACTGGAGACAACTCGTACTTTATGGAATTGAGGCCAGTCTCAGTGGAACAGATCTCGGACCTGGCTAACACAGTCAAATCGAGCTTCAAGTCTGATCCATGCCCTCTTCAGTCCTGAATTTGAACTCAGACCTAATAGGTTCCAACCTAGCGAGTATCTGTAATTCTATGTTCTGTTCAGGCACCAATCCCTCACTATGGAAAAAGGCCCTCATTTTGCCACTGTTAAAAAAAATCAATCTTGATCCGTGAGAGACCAAAAATGATCGCCCAATTGCGCGTCTCCCTTTTCCAGCTAAACTTATTGAAAAGGTTATGAATACTCAGATGGCGCAATTCATTGCAGAAAAGAAGCAGTTAGATGACAAGCAGTTTGGCTTTAGGAAAGGCCATAGCACTGAAACCACACTCATTAAATCGTACAATGAAATTAGGTTTGTGCTTGATAGAGGAAGTACCGCAGCACTGGCGTTACTGGATCTACTGTCAGCATTTGACACAGTTGATCACACTACGCTGATCAATTGTGTCTCTGCCTTTGGCATCGGGCACAAGGCTAAAGCCCTTCTGTCTTCTTTTTTATCTAATCGCACCCAGTTAGTTTATCTGGGTGACTTCAATTCACCAGTTTTTTCACTTCTGTGTGGTGTTCCGCAAGGATCTCCGCTAATTCCAACTCTATTCAACATATACGTGACAGACTTAGCACGAATAATCAAATCTTTCAGGATGGTTCTCTCATCATATGCGGAACACACGCAACTGGTGCTTGCAGTACATAAGGATGGAGAAGGAGTATTGGCTAGCTTTCATGACGGTATGTTGGCCATTAGTACCTGGATATTTAATCGCTGTCACTTAATTAAGCCAAGACAGAGTTAATGGTCTTTGGAAACCTTGCCCCAGGATGGTCTCCGACCTGGTGGCCAACTGAGCTCGGATTACCACCTATCCCCATCAAAAAGGCTAGAAACTTGGGTGTCATTTTTGATGATAGACTATCCTCCATACATCATGCCAACGCAGTGGTTTCCTCATTCTTTTATGTGCTAAAGATGATAAAGATATTGCTACCTTTCATCCCAGTCAGCACGGGGAGAACTTTAATCTATGCTCTGGTCATGTCTAAGGTTGACTACTGCAATAGCCTGTTAATCTATGCCCAAGAAAGGGTTCTGGATCGGCTGCAGTTGGTACAGAACACAGCCGCTAGGATGCTAACATGTACCCCAAAGTTTGAACCCATCTCCAATGTGATGTGACAGCATCACTGGCTGTCCGTAAGAAGCACAACAAAGTGTAAGGCTCTCTGCATTGCCTATAAGGCAATTAACAACACAGGACCAGAATGCTTGAAGAAAGCGTTCTTGGCTTATGCACCCAATAGATCTTTTCGCTCAACAGATGCCGACCTTTTGATCGTCCCCAGAACTAAGAAAGTCATCTGGGGTGACAGAAGCTTCATAGTGGCCACATCTAACCTGGCTTATCCTTCCAGTACATATCACTGAGACACCTAGGGGTATTTGCGCGCTTTATAAATTGTTAAAATAAAATAAATAAATGTTCTACACTATAATAGTGTAAGCAACACTACGGAAATGTGTTTAACAGCCTTGTGTGTCTGTTAGTTTGTGTGGGCCTTTGAGTGGGAGCATAACTGTCTCAGTGGGTCTGTCAGTGGGTGTCTTAGTTTCTGACAGGGTTTGTGAATGCACACATGACTCTCTTAGTATGTCTTTTAGTAGGTGTTTCAGTTTATGAGTGGATCTGTGAGTAATTGTGTGATAATAACAACTTTTCTATCAGTGAATGTGTAAGTGTCTGCATTTGTCTCTTAGTGAGTGTATGTGACTATGACTGGGTGTCCAAGTGAGTGCATAAGACTATGAGTTAATCTGTGAGTCGATGAATCAGTCTTTCATTAGGCTTGAGAATGGGTGTGTGAGTGTCTGAGTGGCTCTGTGAGAGGTTTCTTGACTGTCTTACTGGGCCTACAACTGGATACATGACTCTCTAAGTGGGTCTGTGATTGGGTGTGTCCCTTTACTAGTTTGTATGTCAGTGAGCATGGCCGTCTATGAGAGAGGTTGTCACTGGGTACATGACTCTCTGAGTGGGTCATGAGTGGGTGCATCAGTGTCTGAGAGGGTCTGTGAATGGGTGTCTCAGTCTCTAATAGGGCCTGTATGTGAATGCATGTGTCTGACTTAGTTAGTGAGTAGGTGCATAACAATTTCAATAGGTGAGTGAGTGGGTATATGAGTGTCTCAGTGGGTCTGCCAGTGAATGCATGAGTCTTTGAGTATGCCTATGAGTGGGTACATTAGTCTCCAAGTGGCTATAAGAGTGGATGCATGACCTTCTGAGTGGGGCTGTTAGTGGTTGCATGAGGACTTGACTGGGAGACTGCGTGGATGCAAAGCTGTCTCTGTTGGTCTGTGAGTAAGATTGGGACTGTGAGAGAGGACCTGTGAGTGAATGCATGAGTGTCTAACTGGCACTGTGAATGGGTGCTTGATTCTGGGAGTTGTTCTCTGAGAGAATGCATGAGTGTCTCAGTGGGTCTGTGAGAAGATGCATCACTATCTAAGTGTGTCTGTGACTGGGTGCATGAGTGTCTCAGTGGATCTGTGACTTGAAGCACCAATGTTTTAGCGAGTCTGTGAGTGGGTGCATCAGTCTCTCAGTCAACAGCTGAGTCAGTGCATCAGTATTTCAGTACATCACTGAGTGGATGCATCAGTGTTTGAGTCAGTCTATGAGTGGGTGTATCAGTATCCTAGCGAGTATATGAGTGGATGAATCTGTGTCTGAGTGGGTTTGTCTGTGTCTGACTGGATCTGTGAATGGGTGCATCAGTGTCTGAGTGCATCTTGGAGTCAGTGTCTAACTCTCTGAGTGGGTCTCTAAATGAAATCAGACTCTCAGTCGGTCTCTAAGTACCTCCATGGCACTGGGTGTGTCAGTCTCTGAGTAAGTCTGAAAATGGATGCATCAGTCTCTGACTGGGTCTCTGAATCAGTGTCTCACTCTCTCAGTGAGTCTGTCAGTGGGTGCATCACTCTCTCAGTGTGTTTCTTAGTGGTGGCATTGGTTGCTTGGTGAGTCTCTATGCCTTAGTGGGTTTTTGACTCAGTGTGTGAATCTGTGGTTGGGTTCATAAGTCTCTAAGTGGGTCTGTGAGTGGATGGGTGACTCCTTGACTATGTCTGTAAATCGATGTGTCACTCACAATACAACTGTCAGTGGGTGTATGAGTTCTGAATGGTTGTGTCACTGGGTGCAGGAGTGTGTATCAATGGGTGTGTGAGTGTGTATGTAAAACTGGTGGCAAGTGTGTATATATATATATATATATATATATATATATATATATATATATATATATATATATATATATATATATATATATATATATATATATATATATTCAATGAAAAAACCATAGGTTATAGACCATATATAGTTAGGGATTAGCATTTAAAAAACCTTATTTTATTTGCACAAAACCATTGAAATTCCATATATAGTTAGTTGCACTAACTATATATCGCGGACCCGCAATCCACTGCTAATGATGTCACATATTACATCATTCATGACATGGTCAGTGACATCACTGATGACATCACTGATGACATCTCAAATGACATCACTGATGACATCTCAAATGACATCACTGATGACATCACTGATGACAACACCCAGTGACTGTATGTTTCTGTAAAGTTAAAATATGTCTTACATATTGAAGAATGAGTGGATGTATAAGTGTCTGGATGAAGGATTTAGTAGGTGCATGACTGACTGTATGAGAGAATGATTAAATGTGTCTCACTGAGTGCATGGGTTAGTGATTAAAGTGTCTTAATTTGGCAATCATTATTTATGTTGTTCTGTAAACTGCTGCATGTTTAAATCAGTAGCTATATCAGAAACTATATGGGTTATTGAATGGTTGCCCAAGTATTTGTATGGGAGACTGAGTATGTGTGTAGGTGGCTGGGAGGTGTATAACTCTGTGCATAGATGTGTGAGCAGTTGATTCCCTAGGTGTATGGGTTCAAAAGTGCATGTAGAAACAGCTGTATGGACAGTTGACTGTGTGCATGAGTATATTGGTGAGTGAATGGATATCTCAGTGCTACATGTCAAAGTAAGTACATATGTAAAACACACTCCATGTGAGAGTTGACATATATAAATAACTGAACATAAGAGCCAGTGAATGTGAAAGTGGCTGTATGAATCATTGTGAACTTGTATCAAGGATTGTATAAGAGAGTAAATATGTGTTAGTATGTGTTTGAATAAGTAAGGTGTGTATAACTGTATAGTTGAGGAAATGGAGATGTGATTGATTCTTTGCATGACTGACTAGGTGTGTGAGTAACTCCATGGATGTGTGACAGTCTGTGAGTGCCTGTTTACACTGAGTGTATCTATGGTTATATTAGAGTCTGAAGATGTATTATCACATAAATGATATCATCAGTGATGTAATCAGTAATGTCAAATGAGATGTCAGTGATGTCATCAGTGATGTCATTTGAGATGTCATCAGTGATGTCATCAGTGATGTCATTTGAGATGTCATCAGTGATGTCACTGACCATGTCATGAATGATGTAATATGTGACATCATTAGCAGTGGATTGCGGGTCCACGATATATAGTTAGTGCAACTAACTATATATGGAATTTCAATGGTTTTGTGCAAATAAAATAAGGTTTTTTAAATGCTAATCCCTAACTATATATGGTCTATAACCTATGGTTTTTTCATTGAATTTTCAAGGTTTTGTAAATGCAAATTCCTAACTATATATGGTCTATAACCTATGGTTTTTTCTGTGAATTTCATTGGTTTTTTAAAAGCTAATATCTATAGCTATAAAATATATTCTTTATTAAGTGACGTATCACGTAGCCCGTGAGACGCCTCATGATGCATCGCATAACCGTGACGTATCGTCTCTGCAGCGCAAACCAAACCCAAAACGTAAGCGCGCCAGAACACGCTCAAAAATATATATATTTTTTTTAACCTTAATTAGACAAAATCCACACGTGCACATATCACAAACGTTCAAAAAACACAATATGTCGGACTCCCGTTACGCTGCCGGTTAACTGCCCGGTTAACGTACCAGGAAGCACCTTTACCGCGAAAAATCACAATTTTTTTTTCTTTTGTCCCGCAGGGAACTTTAATAGCCCCCTCATCAATCCTAGGGGTTCAGGAGGGGTCTGCCTTACCCCTTTCATTCATTTACACCTTTTTTTTTTCCACCTCTTGTCTCTCGATCCCACAGAGAGACAAGATGGCGGCCGCTCCAGACTGTTTACAATGATAACAGCCAATCAGCTTCTCCTCAGACTCCCGTTACACTGCCGGTTAGCTTCCCGGTTAGCTGCCCGGTTAGCTGCTCGGTTCGCGTACCAAGACGCGTCTCTACGGCGAAAAAATCGGATTTCTTTTTTTTTGGCCCCGCGTGGCTTTATAATATCCCCCTCATCAATCCTAGGGGGTCAGAAGGGGTCTACCTTGCCCTCTTTCCTTCATTTCTCCCTTTGTTTTAGCCTCCTCTTGTCTCTCGATCCTACCGAGAGATAAGATGGCGGCCGCTCCGGACTGTTTACAATGTTGACAGCCAATCAGCTACTCCTCAGACTCCCGTTACACTGCCGGTTAGCTTCCCGGTTAGCTTCCCGGTTAGCTGCCCGGTTCGCTTACCAAGACGCGTCTCTACGGCGAAAAAAATCGGAATGTTTTTTTTTTTTTTTTGGGCCCCGCGTGGCTCTATAATATCCCCCTCATCAATCCTAGGGGGTCAGAAGGGGTCTACCTTGCCCCCTTTCCTTCATTTCCCCGTTTGTTTTGGCCTCCTCTTGTCTCTCGATCCTACCGAGAGACAAGATGGCGGCCGCTCCGGACTGTTTAGAATGTTGACAGACACCGGAGAGCCAACCAGCTTCGCATCGCAAAGTTCCGTTACGCGAAAAGTACGCGAACCGGAGCGCTGCCCGGAGCGCTGTTACAGATATATATCTTATTTTAAACGTTAATTTCTCAAAATCCACTGAAGCACATATATTGAGACCTAGCAAAGGCACATCGGGCTAACAGTCCCTACAATTTTGCCAAGTTTCGTGCAAATCCATTCAGCCGTTCGAGCTAAAAGTTAGGCCAACCGCCCTATGGAAAAATGAATGGGAAAAACGCGTTTTGGGACCCCCCTTTTTTCTCGGCCCCCCCTTGACGACCCCCCCCCAAATTTTTAGGGGCTGCTCAGAAACAAAATGTGCCATTTTCCTGAAAATTTCAGCCAATTCCGTCCACAAACGCCAAAGTTATTAGACATAGAATTTTCAAAAGTTCCATAGAGAAAAAATCCTAACTATATATACCTACTGGCTATCGCCAGTAGGTAATATATATATATATATATATATATATATATATATATATATATATATATATATATATATATATATATATATATATTACCTACTGGCGGTCGCCAGTAGGTATATATAGTTAGGATTTTTTCTCTATGGGATTTTTGAAAATTCTATGTCTAATAACTTTGGCGTTTGTGGATGGAATTGGCTGAAATTTTCTGAAAAATGGCACATTTTGTTTCTGAGCAGCTCCTGGAAATTTGGGGGGTGTTCGGCAAGGGGGGGCCGAGATAAAAGGGGGGTCCCAAAACGCGTTTTTCCCATGTTAATTTCCATAGGGCGGTTGGCCTCACTTTTAGCCCGAACGGCTGAATGGATTTCCACCAAACTTGGCAAAATTGTAGGGACTGTTAGCCCGATGTGCCTTTGCTAGGTCTCAATATATGTGCTCCAGTGGATTTTGAGAAATTAACGTTCAAAACAAGATATATATCTGTAACAGCGCTCCGGGCAGCGATCCGGTTAGCGAACTTTTCGCGCATCGGAACTTTGCGAAGCGAAGCTGATTGGCTCTCCGGTGTCTGTCAACATTCTAAACAGTCCGGAGCGGCCGCCATCTTGTCTCTCGGTAGGAACGAGAGACAAGAGGAGGCCAAAACAAAGGGGGAAATTACCATAAGGGGGCATAGTAGATCCTCCTTGACCCCCTAGGTTTTATGTGGAGGTTTTAAAAGGGCCCAGGAGGGTCAAAAAAAAAATATATATTTTTTTTTGCGTGGCAAGCGCCAAGTTCGCGAACCGGAAAGCGTTCTGGGCAGCGTACTATAAGGATAAAAGAATGATAGACTTTTCTAATACTGTATGTTAATTGTTTGTTGTTTTTTTTGTTTTTGTTTTCTTTATTTTTAAAGTATTTTTTTTTATTTTGATTCTGTTTCATAATTCATTAAACTTTCTAACATTTCAGTGTCAGAAATTTCAAAATTGAATATAGGGTATAACATGTCCTCATTTTGAAGCAGGTTATCCACTGCTTCAACACATTGTAGTAGTTCCTGGTCTCTACTTTGATCCATAAAATCATCAAATTTTTCTTGGCTGCTCTCCTCCAGTACAATTGCAAATTTAACTTGTTGCTCGCCTTCCATTTTGCCTGAAATTTTGATTAAAAAAATATATATTAGTAGAGATAGGGCACTGTTGGGATTAATTTTAGATAGGCAGTTTTTATCAGTGAATTTATCTTTTGGCAGTGTATAGTATCAGAGTGGAAATAGGACTATAAAAAGTGTATTTGATTTAACCAAGACAAGCCTAACTCCATTCATAACTATAACAGAGAAGTCTATTTAAATCCATAACTACTACAGAGGGATAGTGTATATCTATCATAAAAAGTCTACCATATTAAGTTATAGTGCACAATATACTTCAGTTTTAAAAATAACAACTTACCTTCACAAACAAGTTGAAGTGTTTGATAGCTATTCAAATGTGATGTACAAGTACAACAAGAAGTAGCAGTCAAAATGGCTGTGTTTTCTTCTCCTCCTTTATATATATACAGGTATATAACCTATCAAATGTCAGGTAATAAAAGTAGAAAATGAAAGTAACATTTTCATTGGTTGTCAATTCCAACACTTCAGATGTTTTTTGTGAAGTAATTTACCTCACGGTACTTAGAGAGGTCTACAGGCTTAATGGCTAAATGAAATTTCAATCAAATTTGTGAGAATGAAAGGGATTGTTATGTAGTATGAGCTAATCTATATTTGGTGAGAGTTTCTCTAGTCGTTTTTCTGTAAATTACTTTCCCACCTTTTTTTGGACCGCTTTCTGGAAAGCGGCCCGGTTAGCGAACCTTAAGCATTACATGAGTCCACCATTTTGTGTTTCGGTCCCATTAAGATACAAGATGGAGGGCAAATAATGCTTAGAATGGGTAGAAGGGGTCATGGTAGACTTATCTTGACCCCGTAGGTTTTCTGAGGGTGGGTGAGGAGGCTTATATGTGCGGAAAAAAAACATTTTTAAAAAAAAATCCGCGAGGTTAGCTTTCGGTTAGCGAACCGGGTAGCGCTCCGGGGAGCGTATTTTGTGGAAAATTAGTGAAAAAAGTTAGAGAAAAATAATAATTGTGAGTGATCAGATGTAGGGTAGCTCTGAGAAGAGCTTTTGGGTTTATGGTACATTTAGGTACTTATAAGTAGGTACCAATGGACAGTCTTAAATTCAGAATGAAAATTCTGTTGCCCTCATCTGAGAAGTGAACTCCATCTCCTCTGTAGATATCTTGCATGTGGTAACGCAAGTTATTGTTGTACAGGGAGCCCATTCCATGGTCTCTCATGAAAGCTGAAACAGATTTGTTTACATGCTTCCTCGCTTTCTCAATTTGTGGAGAAAATTGGTTGGACCACCTCCATTTCTGTCTTTGGCATATATTGGAATATACCAAGGCAGTTTGAGGAAAAAGTGCCATTAATTGCTCAAAGGTGTCCTTTAAAAGCATTTCCAGACCTACCCCTGTCAAAGTGCCCAAATCATTACCTCCACAGTGCACAATTAACAGGTCAGGTTTTGGCAAATGCATAAAGGTTTTCACCAATGGTATCAATTGGTGACATTTTAATCCTCTTTGGCCCAACCACTTAATTTCCACATCTTGTAAATTGAGGTTAGGTAAAT
Source organism: Lissotriton vulgaris (assembly GCF_964263255.1). NCBI lineage: Eukaryota > Metazoa > Chordata > Amphibia > Caudata > Salamandridae > Lissotriton > Lissotriton vulgaris. Next base: position 338,654,178 of record NC_141700.1, read on the forward strand.
TTCTGTTCTCAGCATACCTTTGAGCCCAGTGGATGTAACTATGTCCAACAATCCAGACCTTAAACATGGTTGGAGAAGGTTGTGCTGCAGTCAGATGAAGTGTGGTAATGAAAGGGCAGTTGAAACAGTAGGAGTTTGTAAAGAAAAAAAACTGAGGATTTCCAATGCTAATGATTCATTAGCAGTGATTGGTGCATTTCCATTTCTTAAAACAGAAAGTTAGGGTGCATGGATGTGTTCTTTGAAAGATGTAATTTGAATGGTCAAGGAAGTAACATTTAATGAAAGATTGCACTGGATACGCAGGTGCACTGAGAGTTCAGAGTTCAATTGAAACATTGTTGTGTGAATTTGCAAACATGAGAGGTCTTCCAGGAGGTGGTTGCTATGGAAAAAAGGCAGAGAGGGCAGAGGGGGGAAGGGTTTTGATTTGAAAAAAGTGAGGGAAGAGTTATGATTGGCTAATATGAGAGATATGTGAAATGAATATCTGTATTTCTGTGCTTTCAATAGCTGCAGCCTCTGGAGTGCATCCTTTTTCTTCTGCTGAAGACAATTTGGTGTATTTCTGAGACTGTTTTCAAAACTCAAAAAGTATTTGCTAAGGTGAGAAAAGATTTATTTAATTTAGATAGCGAATAGTATGATTTAAGGAGAAAATGATGAAGAAAGCTGTGTTTTTAAAATGTGGCTTTGTAGATTTTGTTTCTATGAGAAATTGTAATTGCATATTCGGTGTAGCATTCTGGCATGCAGTAACACAAGTTATTGTTGTACATGGAGCCTATTCCATGGTCTCTTATGTAAGCTGAAACAGATATGTTGTTTTTAAAAACGATTTTTGAAATCACTTACATTTTTGGATATGTACTGCTAGAGCTTCATAGGTTGTTTTGGGTCATATTTATAAGGCATTTGAGTGTCTTTGATGTTATTTTTTCCTTTTCAAATGGAAAGCATTCCTCATGGGGCAAGTGTCTTGTAAATACGCTCCCACCTGCGCTTGGCAAATTTAGATTTTGATTATGGGAGTTACATAGCCATATTAATAATGTCCAAAAAATGGTGCTAGGGCATTCCAGAAAACGCTTTCATGTGTCTCAAGGACATTTTCAGTTATTTCCTCTTGAATGCACGTATAAAATTGATTTATATGCTGTGTTTAAAAACGTTTTTTTTAAATCAATTACATTTCTGGATATGTACTGCTAGAGCTTCATAGGTTGTTTTGGGAGATACTTATAAGGCATTTGAGTGTCTTTGATGTTATTTTTTCCTTTTTAAATGGAAAGCATTCCTCATGGGGCAAGTGTCTTGTAAATACGCTCCCATCTGTGCTTGGCAAATTTAGATTTTGATTATGGGAGTTACATAGCCATGTTAATAATGTCCAAAAAATGGTGCTAGGGCATTCCAGAAAACGCTTTCATGTCTCTCAAGGAGATTTTCAGTCATTTCCTCTTGAATGCAGGTATATAATTGATTTATATGCTGTGGTTAAAAACGATTTTTTGAAATCAATTACATTTCTGGATATGTACTGCTAGAGCTTCATAGGTTGTTTTGGGTCATATTTATAAGGCATATGAGTGTCTATGATGTTATTTTTCCTTTTTAAATGGAAAGCGTTCTTCATGGTGCAAGTTTTTTGTAAATACGCTCCCTCTTGCGGTTGGCAAATTCAGATTTTGATTATGGGAGTTACATAGCCATGTTAATAATGTCAAAAAAATGGTGTTAGGGCATTCTAAAAAAACGCTTTCATGTGTCTCAAGGACATTTTCAGTCATTTCCTCTTGAATGCAGGTATACAATTGATTTATATGCTGTGTTTAAAAACGATTTTTTTGAAATCAATTACATTTCTGGATATGTCCTGCTAGAGCTTCATAGGTTGTTTTGGGTCATATTTATAAGGCATTTGAGTGTCTATTATGTTATTTTACCCTTTTCAAATGGAAAGCGTACCTCATGGGGTAAGTGTCTTGTAAATACGCTCCCACCTGTGCTTGGCAAATTTAGATTTTGATTATGGGAGTTACATAGGCATGTTAATAATGTCCCAAAAATGGTGTAAGGGCATAATCAAAATCTAAATTTGCCAACCGCAGGTGGGAGCGTATTTACAAGAAACTTGCCCCATAAGGTACGCTTTCCATTTAAAAAGGAAAAATAACATCATAGACACTCATATGCCTTATAAATATGACCCAAAACAACCTATGAAGCTCTAGCAGTACATATCCAGAAATGTAATTGATTTCAAAAAATCGTTTTTAAACTCTGCATATAAATCAATTGTATATCTGCATTCAAGAGGAAATGACTGAAAATGTCCTTGAGACACATGAAAGCGTTTTCTGGAATGTCCTAGCACCATTTTTTGGACATTATTAACATAGCTATGTAACTCCCATAATCAAAATCTAAATTTGTCAAGCACAGGTAGGTGCGTATTTACAAGACACTTGCCCCATGAGGAACGCTTTCCATTTGAAAAGGAAAAAAAAACATCAAAGACACTCAAATGCCTTATAAATATGACCCAAAACAACCTATGAAGCTCTAGCAGTACATATCCAGAAATGTAATTGATTTCAAATAATGACTTACTTCATTGGTAGGCCTTCACATGTATTATCTCCTTTGTTTTCTTCAGTGAAAATCTTATCTGCAACCATGTGTTGGCCTCACCTCAAACAAACAAAACAGGTGATGGACCGAATGTGGATCAATGACACACATTCACCCCAGTCCAAAGATCTGGGCCTAAACAAACCTCTGGATAGGCCACACCTTATCGTCATCCTGAATTAATCATTTAAAATATTAGGGAGAGATTTATGATTGTTGTATGCCTGTTTTGTACCACTGTGTGTCATTTTTGTGATGCAGTGCTGATGCAAAAGATTTGCTATGTTAAATAATAAATAGGGCATTAAGTTTTTGATGACTGTTATTCATTTACTGTTTGGTAATAGTGGTTAATAACATTTTTTATTATATTTTTCCACAGATTCAACTGCAGATCTTTTGCAAATTTGAAAAATGCCAACGAAAAATCGAATTAGAAAGGCTAGAAAACGTCAAAGACAGCAGGATGATCTTTTATTGCAGCAGTCCTCTTCCCCAAATACTTTTCAAAACACCAAGAAAGCTCCGGGTAAGAGCACAAAATCATTCTTAAGAAATATTTTTAGTAAAAAAAGTATTTATCACAAAAATGTTTCAGTTCAGAAAAAGAAAAGCAATTTAAATGGAAAGGAAAGACCCATCAAAAATGTTACTGGTAGAGGAAGAGATAACTCTGTGCATGATAGTAGAAGGAAACAACAGTTTAGGGACATTCGAAAACGAATGTTCAGTAACAGGATAATAGTTAATTTATTAAAAAATATTAGGAAAGGCCAACAGAAAGTGGCATTTTATAAGAAGAAGAAAAATGTAGAGAAAATTATTGATCATGCTTTTGAAATTAAGCGAAAGTTGTTTATTTTGGTAATCAATAGAATTAGGAAACTAAGCAAGGTAATTTCTGATTTCAAAACAAAAAGTAGATGGAAGAGAGTAGTAAATCGTAGCAACTTTTGTGAAGTTTTTTCCGGAGAATGGATGCATAGTTCAAGTTGTGAGGCATTTTTAAATGAGGAGAGTTATTTTCAGGATAATGATTTGGTGTTTGCAGTTGACACTAGTGGTCGAGCTTATGAAGTGAAGGATGGTTGTCCAGTTGAAAAAGAAAAACTTGTGACAACAGAGACAGAAGAGGCGCTAAGTGATGAGGTTTTAGGAAGACGTCCTAAGGGTCCTGTGTACATCTGGAAGTGTAGTTCTATTTGCAGTGTGCGACAGGTTTCCATCAATTTGCTTTGTGATTTTATACGGACATTTAATAAGAAAAGTTTGAAGCAGAAAATGAAGTTGTTGCAAGATTTAGATCCTTGCAGAGTGAGACAAGTGACAGGTTTGCGTGGTCATTCACTGGCTTGTCTTCCCAGGAGAGTATGCCAGAGTGTTTTTCATCATTTCAGGATGCTAGCAGTGCATCATAATAAAATGAGGAAATTAGTGAGACTGTTGTATCATGCTAAGAGTCCAGCAATTATGCTTAAACAATTATGTGCTGCTCTTTTGCATGGTTCTGAAATAGATGTCAAGAATATTTGTGAAGAAATTGAGTTTTGTTACTTTGGAAATAAAGATGAGAATGTTCAAATTGACCCAGAAGTAGAGGGTAATGTTGAAGATAATGTACAGGTTTCCAGTACTGAAAATTTTCAGAAGGAAATTGCCACGTTTCAGATGAAATCCAGTGAGAGGCCTAATTTCACTTGTGTGTGTTGTCGACGCACTTATTACAAGAATCAGACTAAGTTAGTGGATTTATATGCAAAAAGTGAAAGGGAAAATAATAGTGAATGGAAGGATTTTGCCACATACTTGATGGTAGAAAATTATTTTGATTTGGGATCGGATCAACGTGTGTGTACTTATTGTTGTAATAAATTAAACCAAAACCAGATGCCTGCTAGGGCAGTTCATAATAATCTGGAATTGGTTGAGATTCCTTCTGAATTGAAGGATTTAAATACTTATGAATCTATTTTGATTCAAAGTATCCATCCCTTTCAGGCTATTGTAAGAATGGAGCCAAAGACAGGGAAGTTGCCTCCAGCAGATTTACAGAGAGGATTAAAGGGAAGAGTTGTTTATTTGCCTCTAGATTTGAACAAAAACATTAACACAATTGGAGTAGAAAAAGTGGAAGAGGAACCTTTGGTTATCTTGGTTAATGGGGTTCCGACAAAGAATAAGAACATATGGCAAGATTTAGTAGATGTTAGGAAAGTTAAAAAGGCAACATTGTATTTGAAGAAAAATAATAAGTACTATAAGAATGTATATGTTGCAGAAGAGGAAGTAAGTGATGAAGAGGATAGCGATTTGTGTGCTGGCCAAATTGAGAAAGTAGAGGCCTCTAAAAGTGAAGAAATATATGAACATTATAGTGTTCATCCTTTGCATTCCAAGGAAGTCATGGGGAATGCTATTGAGTTGTTTCAAATGAAACAAGCCAAAGGGAGTCCCATTAGTGTTTGGGAGGAGAGTTTGGAAGCTCGGTGTTTCCCACAGCTATTTCCAACAGGTCAAGGAGGAAGATATGATGAGCGACCTCATCAAATTCCTGCATCTGAATACCGGACTTTACGATTGTATGCAGAAGATCCTAGGTTTCGTCAATGCATTCCCTATTTGTTTCATCTCCTGTTTGAAAGCGATCTGTCTGGACTGTCATATGCAGTGAACCACATCTTAAAAAGTGGTATACAGATGCAAAATATCTCGGCAAGGGACTTTATGCATAAAGTCAATGTCCAAGACAGTATTTTGGATTCTCACTTAATTAATCTCATGGCGTGTCAGCGTGGTACTAATGAGTACTGGTACCGTCGTCATGGTGATTTAAAATGTATGCTGAGGAACTTAGGAACTCCGACATGGTTCCTCACTCTGAGCTGTGCCGAGTATGGCTGGGAAGACTTACTTGAATTTCTACGAGAGGCAAATGGAAATATTGAAAACATTGAATTCAAGACACCTGGAGATCTGTGTTCTTTGGATCCAGTGAATGTATGCAGGTACTTCAATCATAGATTTGAAGCTATGATGTCTTTCATCACAAATAAGAAGAATCCACCTCTTGGAGAGGTGTTGGATTTCTTCTGGAGAAAGGAGTACCAAGCAAGAGGTGCTCCTCATATACATATGTTGTTGTGGATCAAGGATGCACCTACATTTGGAACAGATCCGGATGACTTAGTGATGAATTTCATAGAACAGTATTCTACGTGTGCTGTTCCAAACGCAACGGAGAAGAAAAGCCTAAGAGAACAAGTTCTACGTTTTCAAAGCCATCGTTGTGGAAAGTACTGTCGTAGAAAATTCAGAAACAAGGACAAGTTCTACACCAAATGTCGTTTCAACTTTCCACGACCGGTGATTTCTAAAGTAAGAGTGAACAGTTTGATGTCTTCACTGCGACATAATGTGACGAGGAAATCGCCCAAAAATACATACAATTTGAAAAGGAACGAAGAGTCCAAGTACATCAACGACTACAACCCAGTGATTTTGTCCATGTGGAATGCTAACATGGATATACAGTTTGTGGCTGACAACTGTATGGCTGTGGCTTGGTATGTGACATCTTACATCACCAAAAAAGAAAAGACAGAACTGAAGGATATGTGGGAGGACATTTCCCATGAAAAGAGCCTCAGCAAGAAGTTGTACAGTTTCAGTCTGAAGATGTTGTCGCATCGAGAAATCGGAGCTTACGAATGTTCTGATCGATTGTCTTCAGCAAGTCTCTATGCCAAATCCAGGAGTATCGTTTGGGCGAGTCTTGGTCTTGCTGCAATGCGAAATCGAGTTCTAAAACCTGTCCGGGAAATTGAGTATTTGGCAGAAAAGGAACCAAACAGTACCGACATTTTGAAGACCAACATGTTGGATACATATTATCCAAATCGAAGCAGTCACCTTGAGAATGTTTGTCTATATGAGGTTCTACAAAATTATATATTCAAGAGGAACATCAAAGAAGATATTGAGAAAGGAGTGTATGCTGTAATTGGAAGTGAGGGATGCCTGGTCAAGCAAAGAAAATGCCAATTAGTAAACCATCGAAAATTGAGTGGCGAATCTCCAGAAAAAAAGGAGTTCTTCTATTTAGCACTTTTGCAACTTTTCAAGCCTTGGCGTGCAGAAGAGGAACTGCTTGGAGATTTCCTCTGTTACGAAGACTCTTTCACTGCTGCTAAGGAGACCATAGAATGTCCTGCTTTTCACAAATATCAAGAAATGCTAACTTTGGAAATTGAGCAGGAAGCAACGATTGCAGCCGAGATTGCCAGAGACAGTTCTCAGGACAGTCAGAGTTCTGTTTCATTGAGTCAAGATCCACTTGGAGGACCTATTATTGAAAATGAAGCTGCCACTGCGATGAATGAAGTGGAAAGAGCCATGGCACATGCTCAGGAGGATTCAGTTAACTTAGAAGACTTGGAAAAACAACTCAACGTTGAGCAGAGGAAAATATATGATGAAGTTACCAAGCAAATTGAGCATGGATTAAGTCATGAGAAGAAAGAGTGCTCATGTACATCGTTGAAGCCTGTCCTACTGTACGTGAGTGGAGAAGCGGGAACTGGAAAAAGTTTCCTCATTAAAGCAATTTCTTGTTATTTGCAGGAAAGGACTGAGTCATCGCTGTCTTGTGTTGTCACCGCTCCTACTGGACTGGCAGCACATAACATTAAAGGTATTACTTTGCATCGTCTACTGATGCTGCCAGTGGAGCATGACAACAAATTACAATACCACAAGTTATCTGGGGATGCTTGCTGTGAAGTTTCAAGAGTCTTGAGGAAAATGAAACTACTTATCATTGACGAAGTAAGCATGGTTTCCAATGTCATGCTTGCCTTTGTGTATTTGAGAATGCAAGAAGTACTTAAAACTGAATATGATGTGTTATTTGGTGGCAAACACATCATTGTTTTCGGAGATCTTCTGCAGCTGACACCAGTAAAAGGTCAACCTGTGTTCAAAATACTCACGCATGAAGATACCAGGAAGTGCCTAGGGAGCATTGGCAACGTCAATATATGGTTAAACTTCAATTATGCTGAACTGCATGAAAATATGCGTCAGGCGAAGGATGAAGATTACAAGAAAATTCTACAAGATATTAGAATTGGAAAAGTGACCGAGCATGGAAAAGAAGCTTTAATTGCACGATTACTTTCAAATTTATATCCCGAACAAGAGATTGTGCCTGAGAATATTTTTCAAAAAATTACTGAGAAGAAATCCGGAATATGTTTGATGCCAACTCTTGCAGAATGTGACTTCTTCAACAACAAAATGTTGAATTTAGAAAAGCAAGAGATTGTGAAACTTGAAGCTATTGACAAAATAGAGCATAAGGGATCAACAATTTTTTTGTCAGAGAATTTGAAAACAAAATTGGATTCATTAGAGAAGACTATATCTAAAACAGCAGGTTTTGAAAAGACTTTGAATGTGTGTTTAAATTGCCGAATCATTTTGAGAAGGAATTTACATGTTGAAAGAGGTCTGGTAAATGGATCAATGGGTAATGTTGTTGATTTTGAGAAATACAGAAATAGAGATGGAATAGAATTTTTGAAAATTAAATTTGATGGCATTGAGGAAGTACAGCTAATTGGTCGTTGTTCTGCTAGGTTTTTGCTTGTTAAAGACTTATATGTTCTCCGTAAACAGTTTCCTGTTTGCTTGGCATATTCGGTGACAATCCATAAATCGCAAGGTTTAAGTGTAGACAGTGCATTGGTGAATATGGGCAGTTCTGTGTTCAAGGAGGGTATGGCATATGTGGCATTGTCACGAGTTAGAACTTTATCGGGATTGTACTTGATTGACTGTGATGTCACAAACATTTGTGCGGATCTAGATTGTGTTAAGGAATACAATAGGTTAAGAAGAGAGTATGCGCCACATTTGCCTCAATATCCTTTGTTTGAGAAACGTGTGGTAGGCCGGAAACATAGAAATATCAGTAATAGTAGGGAGGTTGTAGCAAAAAGACCAAAAGTCAATGAACCGAAAATTGTTAGCAGAAAGAAAGTGGATTCTGTTGAAGATGTTGTCGGTTTTCAATTTGAAAACAGTTCTGGTGTCAACTGCTATGCAAATGTAGTGGTTAATGTTCTCTTTTCACTAGAGAGTTTAAAAGAACAGATTCTGTTGAATTCGGAACAAAGTTTATGCTGTTTGTTGAATTCTGTTTTCGAGAAATGTAGCACTGATCGAACAAAAGTAGAAAGTGTGTCTGAAGTTCGTTATCTGTTAGATGAATGTTCAGGTCAAACAGACTTCTCTGAAAATAATCAGCAAGATTGTCAGGAGTTTTTAATGTATATGCTTGATGTATTGCAAGATGAGGGTGTAGATGTAGATCACCTTTTTGGGCTTTCTTATCAATGGCAGCATGACTGCGAGAACTGTATGGTATCAAGTAGTACTAGTGTAGACTCAGAAAGATTTATATATTTAACTTTGCCAGACAGTAAATCAGTCTCCTTTAATAAGCTAGTAAATGCAGCGGATCACAACATGGAGTGTAGCCAATGTAAATCTGAAATGATGTCAACATTATTTATACGTAGATATGGCCAGTATGTCATTTTAATGATCCAACGATGTAGGCCTGATGGATCAAAATTGTCAACTTTAATAAAAAATTTTGTGGCTTCTCAGCTGTCAATATCAGGAAGGACTTTTGTAACTGTAGCAATTATCTATCACGATGGTCCTTCAACAACATCAGGACATTATACCGCTTATTTAAAGTCTCGAAACGGCTGGTCATTCTGCAATGATTCCGTTGTAACTTTAAAAAAAAAATTGCCGTTTGACCTTAAAAATTCTTACCTGGTGTTTTTAAAACCAAAATTTTAAAGAAAGAATCTCGGGATTTCCTGTGAGGAATTGCAAAAGGTTCATTAAGTAGAGGGAATGTAAGTCTGCAATGCTGTCTAGATTATTGGTCCAAAACTTTTAATTATAATTTCAATTTAAAAATCCAACTATATAAACCTGATGCAAGTAAGTCTGCTTCATAGTAAGCAGTATCAGTGTCATAGGAAAAGGAGAACATGAGTGACAAAGAAGGGTAAGATATTAGTAGTCCAGGATTGTGAAAATAATCTTAAATGTTTTCTTTTTGAAAGTTGCGAAAATAGAAAATGACGGGATTTGATTAGAAGAATTACAAGACTTGTGAATCGCTGCAACATGATTTGGCCTAGTGGAAACATGTGGTAGAATGTGAGAAGTCTTTTGTTGTATGTAACATATTTTTCAAAACGATGGAGGTTTTCTTTCAGAAAGTGGCGGGCTGAAAATATTTATAGCACAACAGAGTGGACACTGTTCATAGGACATCCTTCGACGTCATTGAAAGTAAGTTAATTTTAAGGAGTTTTGAGTTCAGATTTCTTAGGTTGTATGGGTTTTTTAAACACAATCATTTTGATTGTGTTTTTTTTTCCCCGCTGTTACATGATGAATACCTTCAAGTCACTGATTTAAGTGAAATTTGATACATTCTGAGAACAGCAAATATAAACCATTTAACATGTATAATTAATGTTCTGCTTTTTCTACTTATGATATACATTTAGAAATGTGAGGTAGATATGGAGAAACTGAGTCTTCTGTAAGTGTCAATTTTAATGCTTACAGTGCTGTACTTCTGGGTACTGTTTTTTTTAAAAAAAAGAAATAGGCCTCACCTCAAAGAAAGCTCTTGAAAGCACACATCTTATTTGCATCCTGAAACAATCATTTAAAATGTTAGACATAATTGTATGATGGCTTTACATCTTTTTTGCGCTGCTATTGCATCACTATTGTGAGACATCAGCAGTGCAAAAGAAGCACCATGTTCCAAAATAGGCCTCAGTTCATCAGCATGAAGATACTGTTTCTTTAAAATATATATCTTTAGGATTGTGTAGGGGATGTAGAGAAGCAGAGGCTTCTGTAAATGTCAAAGTTGTTCAAAAACTGTTTCTTCTTGAACGTTTTCCCTTTTCTTTTCTAATTTTTAAATACATGTTTTAATATTTTTGGAAATGTTTGTTCTCTCTTTTACAGATTGAAAGTATGAAAAAATATTTTAAAAAGGTAACAAGAATTATAAGGTAAATGTTTTCTACTCTTTTTACCCGCAATGCACTGCTGATGATGTCACTGACCATGTCATGAATGATGTAATAAGAGGACATGACTTACTTCATTGGTAGGCCTTCACATGCTTTATCTGCTCTGTATTCTTCAACAAGTGTAAAATTGATCTGTAACCCTGAGTAGGTCTCACCTTAAACAAACCTCAGGAGAGATCACACCTTATCGTCATCCTGAATTAATAAATAGATCTATTAAACAGTATCTCTGGTTTACTCCCTATAGCCGTCTTTGTTTTAACATTACTCTCTGTTTACTTCCCTTATACTAACTCTTCTTTTTTTAAAAAAAATATTTTTTTGATTCGCTTCAAGTTCGCGAACCGGGCAGCGAACTGGAAAGCGAACCAAATAAATAGAGCTTGCCAGAGTGCTAAACATTCTAGCAATTTTATTTGAAAGGGGAGGTAGTTCTGAAAAGAACTTTTTTTTATGGTTTTTTTTTTTTTCTGAACATTTTTTTTTTGTATTTTTAGAACAGTTTTATGTTTTTTTTGTGTTTTTTATGGAGGGGAAACAACAAAAAAACAGGCATTGAAAAGGGCTCAACAGGAGCAAAAAAAAAATTACTGCTTGGGTGGGTTAGGGCAATTATGGTTTTCAAACACCAAGTTGATTAAGTTCACGCTCATGTTCCCACATGAGAGCAGAGCACCACAATATATGCACGTAAACTTCATGTGCTTGAAGTTTGGCTGTATGTTTGGCACAGTTTCCTGTGCCTCTCTTCCAGTCAAAGATATACTTGATGTTGATCTGGCCACAGGAGTTGTCGGGGGATTATCTTGAAGGTCCCTTAACTCTGCCCGGCTGTAATTTAATGGATGCCACCTGGCCATATGTCGATGCATAGTATAGTTGCCCATACTATACTTTTTGTCAGTGCCTCGAGATAATCTGCATTTGCAGATTAGGCAGGTGGCATACTTGGCATTAACCTTCTTCTCCCCTCGAGGGATTGAGAAAAACTGCCATATAAAACTTGTTTTCCTTCGGGAAACACGGGGCAACTCCTGAATAAATTGAGGTTCATCTGTGTCCTCTTCTTCTAGGTCCTCCTCTTCCTCCTCTCTGTTGGAAATGAATTGTGATGGTGGTCCTCTCTTGTCATGAGGAGGTTGAGGTGGTGGTGGGGGTCCACCAGCTGAAGCAAGGATAGAAGCCATTGCTGTAATATTGGAAAATGGTCTTTCTCTCACCAAGATGAAAGTCAGAGTGAGGAAAGAAGGAGGGGTTTACATGATTTGGGATACGTAAAAGTTCTGAACCAATGAAAAGTGTTATTTTTATGTTACATGACCTAGTCATACATCATTTGGAAACCAAAAGTGAAATGAACCAATGAAAAGTTTGATAAACAAGTCACATGACCTGTTCTGCTTACGCTACGCAGTGCGCGCCGCGTCCCGGATCGTTTCCGGTTCGCGGTCCGGAACACTTCCTGGAGCGCTAACGCGGTGCGTCATAAGACGCATTACGCGACAACGTGATACGTCGCGCTTCCGCGATGCGTCACAGTTCCGCTAACGAAACGTTTACCGGTTCGCGTACCAGATCGTGGCATCAAGATGAGCTAACGGAAAGCTTCCCGGTTCGCTTACCGGAAGCGAAGAAAAAAAATATCAATAAACATCTAAAATATATTTTGGGATTTAAAGAAGAATACATTTTACAGCTACAGATGTTAGCTTTTAAAAACCCAATGAAATTCACTGAAAAAACCATAGGTTATAGACCATATATAGTTAGGAATTAGCATTTACAAAACCATGAAAATTCAATGAAAAAACCATGGGTTATAGAACATATATAGTTAGGGATTAGCATTTAAAAAACCTTATTTTACTCGCACAAAACCAATGAAATTCCATATATAGTTAGTTGCACTAACTATATATCGCGCACCCGCAATCCACTGCTGATGATGTCACATATTACATCATTCATGACATGGTCAGTGAGATCACTGATGACATCACTGATGACATCTCAAATGACATCACTGATGACATCACTGATGACAACATCCAGTGACTGTATGTTTCTGTAAAGTTAAAATATGTCTTACATATTGAAGAATGAGTGGATGTATAAGTGTCTGGATGAAGGATTTAGTAGGTGCATGACTGACTGTATGAGTGAGTGATTAAATGTGTCTCACTGAGTGCATGGGTTAGTGACTAAACTGTCTTAATTTGTGCATCATTATGTCTGTTGTTCAGTAAACTGTTGCATGTGTTGATAAGTAGCTATATGAGTAACTATATGGGTTATTGATTGGTTGCCCAAGTATTTGTATGGGAGACTGAGTGTGTGTGTGGGTGGCTGGGAGGTGTATGACTCTGTGCATAGATGTGTGAGCAGTTGATTCACTAGATGTATGGGTTCAAAAGTGCATGTGGAAACAGCTGTATGGGCGGTTGACTGTGTGCATGAGTCTATTGGTGAGTGAATGGATATCTTACTGCTACATGTCAAAGTAAGTACATATGTAAAACACACTACATGTGAGAGTTGACATATATAAATAACTGTGTATAAGAGCCAGTGAATGTGTGAGTGGCTGTATGGATCATTGTGAACTTGTATCAGGGATTGTATAAGAGAGTAAATGTGTGTTAGTATATGTTTGAATAAGTAAGGTGTGTATAACTGTATAGTTGAGGAAATGGAGGTGTGATTGATTGTTTGCATGACTGACTAGGTGTGTGAGTAACTCCATGGATGAGTGACAGTCTGTGAGTGTCTGTTTACACTGAGTGTATCTAAGGTTATATTAGAGTCTAAAGAGGTTCATCGTATTATCACATGAATGATGTCATCAGTGATGTGATCAGTAATGTCAAATGAGATGTCATTAATGATGTAATTTGAGATGTCATCAGTGATGTAATTTGAGATGTCATCAGTGATGTCATTTGAGATGTCATCAGTGATGTCATCAGTGATGTCATTTGAGATGTCATCAGTGATGTCATTTGAGATGTCATCAGTGATGTCATTTGAGATGTCATCAGTGATGTCATCAGTGATCTCACTGACCATGTCATGAATGATGTAATATGTGACATCATCAGCAGTGGATTGCGGGTGCGCGATATATAGTTAGTGCAACTAACTATATATGGAATTTCATTGGTTTTGTGCGAGTAAAATAAGGTTTTTTAAATGCTAATCCCTAACTATATATGTTCTATAACCCATGGTTTTTTCATTGAATATATATATATATATATATATATATATATATATATATATATATATATATATATATATATATATATATATATATATATATATATATATATATATATATATATATATATATATATATATATATATATATATATATATATATATTACCTACTGGCGGTCGCCAGTAGGTAGTTATAGTTAGGATTTTTTTCAATGTTAAATCTCAAAATTCTATTTGAAATAACTTTGGCGCCGGTTGACGAATCTGCCTGAAAATTTTCTGAAAATGGCCTCGTCGAGCTCCGGTCGTTCCCTGAAAGTTTGGGGGGGATACGTCAAGCGGGGGCCGAGATAAAAGGGGGGTCCCAAAACGCATTTTCCCCATGTTAATTTCCATAGGGCGGTCAATTTCACTTTTAGCCCGAACGGCTGAATGGATTTCACCCAAACTTGGCAAAATTGTAGGGACTGGTAGCCCGATGTGCCTTTGCTATGTCTCAAGATATGTGCTCCAGTGGATTTTGAGTAATTTAGGTTCAAAAAAATATATATATCTATAGGCGCTCTCCCGTGCGCGCACCGGAGTGCGCTCCAGGTGCGACACGCGACTTGCGCGCAGGAAGCTGATTGGCTCTCAGTTGTCTGTAAACATTCTAAACAGTCCGGAGCGGCCGCCATCTTGTGTCTCGGTAAAATCGAGACACAAGGGGTTTGAAAAAAAAAGGGGCAAATGACCATAAGGGGGAAGAGTAGACCCCCTCTGACCCCCTAGGTTTTTATGTAGGGACTAAAATAGGGTCCTGCAGGGCATTAAAAAATTTTTTTCGTTTTGCGCGGGGGGAAGCGCATGGTACGCGCACCGGCGAAGCACGGGGAAAATCCAGGACCATATTTATGAAGGCCTTGCGCTGTTAGTTTTGCGCTTCTTGTGCGTCAATTTTTGTGACGCACCAGCGGTGTAAAAAAATGCGCATTGTTATGCAATATTTAAAAAGTGACGCATCTATCTAGATGCGTCACTTTTTAAATATAGTGCAACAAGGTACATTTTATTACACTGCTGGTGTTATGCGTCACTTTTCTGTGCGCACTCCTTATGACATTCCAGATGTGTCATATTTAATGTATGACGAATCATGTTGCAAGGAGTTACAGATACGTCAGTATTTCTGACATATCTGTAAACATAAAAGTGATGCGAGGCAGGTGCAAGATTTTGACGCAACAGCATCCTAAAAGTGACGCAGAGAAATCTTATAGATTTCAGTACGTCGTTATTACCAAGCTTTTTGCGGGGGAATGCCCCCTTTGCATACATTATACCTGACGCAGATATAATGTGGCGCAGAGTTTTAAAAAGTGACCCATGTACCTAGATGCGTCACTTTTTAAAAATAGCGTCAGGTATAATGCATGCAGAGGGGGTGTTCTCCCGCAAAAAGCTTTGTAATAGCGACGCAGTGAAATCTTTGACATTTCACTGCGTCAGTTTTAGGATGCTGTTGCGTCAAAATCTTGTGCCTGCTTTACAGCAGGTGTTAGACTGAGGCAAGACCTTTCACATGCTGCTTTCCACATTTGAAAGGACACATTACTGGAGTTGCGTCACTTTTGTGACGCACTCCAGCAATGCGTTACTTGGAATGTCATAAGGAGTGCGCACAGAAAAGTGACGCATCGCACCAGTGGTGTAAAAAAATGTGCCTCGTTGCGTTATATTTAAAAAGTGAGGTATCTAGGTAGATGGGTCACTTTTTAAAATCAAGCGCCACATTATATCTGCGTGAGGTATAATGCATGCAGAGGGGGTGTTCCCCCACTAAAAGCTTTGTAATAGCGACGCAGTGAAATGTTTGAGATTTCACTGCGTCACTTTTAGGATGCTGTTGCATCCTTTAAATATAGTGCAACGAGGCACATTTTATTACACTGCTGGTGTGATGCGTCACTTTTCTGTCCACAGTCCTTATGACATTCCAGATGTGTCATATTTAATGTATGACGAATCATGTTGCAAGGAGTTACAGATACGTCAGTATTTCTGACATATCTGTAAACATAAAAGTGATGCGAGGCCGGCGCAAGATTTTGACGCAACAGCATCCTAAAAGTGACGCAGAGAAATCTCATAGATTTCAGTACGTCGTTATTACCAAGCTTTTTGCGAGGGATTGCCCCCTCTGCATACATTATACCTGATGCAGATACAATATGGCGCAGAGTTTTAAAAAGTGACCCATGTACCTAGATGCGTCACTTTTTAAAAAATAGTGTCAGGTATAATGCATGCAGAGGGGGTGTTCCTTGCAAAAAGCTTGGTAATAATGACGCAGTGCGTCACTTTTAGGATGCAGTTGCGCCAAAATCTTGCGCCTGCTTCACAGCAAACCTTTCACATGGTGCTTTTTCCATGTGAAAGGACACATTACTGGAGTTGCGTCACTTTTGTGACGCACTCCTGCAATGCGTTAATTTTGTGTTTACAGATATGTCAGAAATACTGACATATCTGTAACTCCTTGCGAATTGATTAGTCATATATTAAATATGACATATCTGGAATGTCATAAGGAGTGCGTCCAAAAAAGTGACGCATCGCTGTTTTCACGTAGCGATGCGACACTTTTCAGAAATGAGGCCTCCAGTTTATTCACTGTGTCATAACTTTCTTTTCTAACACTCACCTTCTTTCATTCCTCCTACTTCACTTCCTTTCACCTCTCATACCTTTCTGTTCTTTCTTACTCATTCTCCTTTCAATTATCAATGCACTATATTTCACTTACTCTTCATTTTTTAAGATTATAGCTCTTTGATGAGAATTGGAGGTAGTTCTGAAAAGAACTTTTGGTTTTCTTCTTTTAACTGAACAGGAACAAAAACAGGGAATAGAAACTGCTCAACAGGAGCAAAAAGAAAAGAAAAAAATTAGGGGTGGGAAGGGCAGTGATGGTTCTCCAATGCCCGAACCATGAGCAGGACACTTTGCTCCCCATAGGTGAGGAGTTGATTGCAGTATCTGCATCTGACGACCCCATGGTTAAATGCAGGTTGAATGTTTGCTACCTGCCCCTGCGATTGTTCTCTTCCAGAAGAAGTTGCTCCTCCTGTTGATGTAGAGGCCCCATCTCTGGGAACCTCTTGTGCCAGAGCCCTGACACTTTCCCGGGCAAAATTCTGGGGGTGCCTCCTCTCCACATGGCGAATCATGGTGAAGTTGCCAAAAGAGTATTTTTTTGGGGGGTTACCCCGTGACAGGACCTGTTTGCAGATCCTGCACTCTACTTTTGGTGCATTCACCTTCTTCTGGTCTGCTGGAAACTTAAAAAATTTCCAGATGAAATGTTCTTTGACCTTTGGCTGAGGAGGCTCTTCATCAATGAAATCATTGGAGTCATCTTCACTGCTGGATGGTCTGGCAGCCATGATGAATCCAGGAATATGGAGCAGCAAAAAAGGCAGGTCTTTCAGTCACAAAAGTGAAAGAAGAAGTGAAGGAAATGGGTGGGGATTTCATTCATTGTAAAAAAAAACTGTTAGCAACCAATAAAAAGTGTTATTTTAGGGTCACATGACCCGACGCGTTTACGCTGCGCGCTCCGGAGCACTTCCGGTGCGTTTACGCAGCGCGATCGTAGGCGCTTCCGGGGCGCAAACGTGGCGCGATCGTAGGCGCTTTTGCGTGCGTTTAGGCGCCGCGCACGTAGGCGCTTCCGAGGGCACTTACGTTGCGCGCCGAAGTGACGTCATCAATCTTTTATAGAAATGCATAATCATTTTCCATATTAAAAAAAACAAATTTTATTTGTATGGTACGAAATGTTTTGCATTATTATTAACTTTTCATTCATATTTTTTTTTCACGAACGACAGTTGCGCTCTGGGTGCGCTTTCAGATGAGCTCTCGGAGAAGCTTACAGGAGAGCTTAGCTGAAAGCTTCCCGGAGCGCGCACCCAGAGCGCAAAAGAAAAAAATTATATAAAAAAAATGAATACTTAAAAAAAAACAGCAAATTGTAAAAAAAAAAAAAAGGTTAGAAACTCGATATACAAAGGAATTAGCATTTAAAAAACCTATGAAATTCACTGAAAAAACCATAGGTTTCACACCAGTTATAGTTAGGAATTAGCATTTAAAAAACCTATGAAATTCACTGAAAAAACCATAGGTTTCACACCAGTTATAGTTAGGAATTAGCATTTAAAAAACCTATTAAATTCACTGAAAAAACCATAGGTTTCACACCAGTTATAGTTAGCTTGAAATTTTACTGATATAAAACCATTGAAATTCTCACGTTATAGTTAGATGGACTCACTATAACTTGCGCGTGCAATGCACTGCTGATGATGTCTTATTAAGCCAGTTAACCAATCAATTTTTAAAAACCATCCATTTAGACACTTATTTAAACATTTATTCTTCCATCAACTTTTACATATACATATATAAAATATATTTATTTTTCAGAAAGACACACATTCACTGGATGGTGTCATCAGTGATGTCATGAGTGATGTCACTCACCATGTCATGAGTGATGTAATATGTGATGTCATCAGCAGTGCATTGCACGCGCAAGTTATAGTGAGTCCATCTAACTATAACGTGAGAATTTCAATGGTTTTATATCAGTAAAATTTCAAGCTAACTATAACTGGTGTGAAACCTATGGTTTTTTCAGTGAATATATATATATATATATATATATATACATACATACATGCATATATATATATATTACCTACTGGCGGTCGCCAGTAGGTATATATAGTTAGGATTTTTTCCCTATGGCATTTTTGAAAATTCTATGTCTAATAACTTTGGCGTTTGTGGACGGAATCGGCTGAAATTTTCAGGAAAATGGCACATTTTGTTTCTGAGCAGCTCCTGGAAATTTGGGGGGGGTCGTCAAGGGGGGGCCGAGAAAAAAGGGGGGTCCCAAAACGCGTTTTTCCCATGTTAATTTCCATAGGGCGGTTGGACTCACTTTTAGCCCGAACGGCTGAATGGATTTTCACGAAACTTGGCAAAATTGTAGGGACTGTTAGCCCGATGTGCCTTTGCTAGGTCTCAATATATGTGCTCCAGTAGTTTTTGAGAAATTAATGTTCAAAACAAGATATATATCTGTAACAGCGCTCCGGGCAGCGATCCGGTCCGCTTACTTTTCGTGAAACGGAACTTTGCGCGCAGAAAGCTGATTGGCTCTCCGGTGTCTGTCAACATTCTAAACAGTCTGGAGCGGCCGCCATCTTATCTCTCGGTAGGATCGAGAGAGAAGAAGAGGTGAAAAACGAAGGGGGAATTTAATGAAAGGGGGCAAGGTATACCCCTCTTGACCCCCTAGGATTGTTGTTGGGGTTATTAAAGGGTTCCGTGGGGAAAATAAAAAAAAAAAGATTTTTCACGGTAGAAGCGCTTCACGGGCCGCGAACTGGGCCGCAAACTGGTAGCGAAATGGGAATTCGCCATTTTGTGCTTCGTTTTAATTGTTTAGAGACAAAAATTATCGCCGCACATTGGCCACAATGCATGAATATCGCTGAAAAGTCAGCGATATTCATGCATTATCCAGCAAATGCTCTTAGCCATGTTATCCACCTTCCATTGGATAACAGAAAGCTGATTGGCTCTCCGGTGTCTGTCAACATTCTAAACAGTCCGGAGCGGCCGCCATCTTATCTCTCGGTAGGATTGAGAGAGAAGAAGAGGTGAAAAACGAAGGGGGAATTTATTGAAAGGGGGCAAGGTATACCCCTCTTGACCCCCTAGGAATGTTGTTGGGGTTATTAAAGGGTCCCGTTGGGAAAATAAAAAAAAATGATTTTTCACGGTAGAAGCGCTTCACGGGCCGCGAACTGGGCCGCAAACTGGTGGCGAAACGGGAATTCGCCATTTTGTGCTTCGTTTTAATTGTTTAGAGACAAAAATTATCGCCGCACATCGGCCACAATGCATGAATATCGCTGAAAAGTCAGCGATATTCATGCATTATCCAGCAAATGCTCTTAGCCATGTTATCCACCTTCCATTGGATAACATGGCTAAAAACTGCTCTGTGCGTGAGCTTTTTTTTTTTTTTTTTGCTGCGTCACGTTTGTTAACGTTCGATTCGATGGAAATCAGGAAGTGTTGACCACCATTTTGTCACTGCGAGTAAATATTTTGTTATAAATGAATCCTTATTGATAAACATTGTCTGCGCCATCTTGCGTTTTTGTCCAATGCCACAATTTTGTCGTGCACGGCAGCCATTTTAGATGCCTTGACCAGGGCCACTCTCTGCACGCCGCCGATCCTCAGCATGGCTCCCCACCCTCGCAAGCATCTCCCCCATGCACTGGTCACCCCCGCTCTTTCTCTCATGCATGGGCCATATACTTCCCCCCATCTGCGCTGCTCTTCTCTGAGAATCACACCCTGTGCCCGCCCGACACCTCCCTTTCACCCTATTCACTACCGCACCCTCTGACACTCCTCTTCCTCTGTGTCCGATTGTCCAGGCCGGACCTAGGCTATCACCTAGCCCTGCGGATGTAGTTTATGGCCCCAGCTGTAGAGTATCCAGACATGCCAACCTTCCCGATTCAGGCGTGAGACTACTGATTTCAGTGCTAGTCTCCCGCCTCCCGATTCCTGCAAGCAAAAACCCGGGGGCATATTACCAACAACTAGCGATAATTTTTGTCTCTAACTTGTTTAGAGACAAAAATTATCGCCGCACATCGGCGAATTTTATCGCACATAAACCTCGCTATTAGCAAGGTTTATCGCAAATGCGATAAAAAACGGCCGCAATGCATGAATATCGTTGAAAAGTCAGCGATATTCATGCATTATCCAGCAAATGCTCTTAGCCATGTTATCCACTTCCCATTGGATAACATGGCTAAAACTGCTCAGGGCAGGTGTTAGGTTTTGGAGATATTCGCGCTTAGCGCGAATATCTCCAAAAGTTGGTAATAGGAGATAGCGATGGTTAGGGACTGTTTCCAGTCGCTAAAATCTTGGCACGCCCACTTTGCATGTCATTAGTGATAAATATCACTGATATGCAAAGCGGGGCCCAAGATGGTCGCTATCTCCTTTTAGCTGTCACTAACTGGTGTTAGCGACAGCTTGGTAATAGGGAGATAATTTTATCTCTTTTTTTTTGGCTTTTAAAGCCAAAAAAGCGGAAATAACCCCCCTTGATAATATGCCCCATGATTTCTCGGGGGTTTCAGCTGACAGGGCTTGGTATTGTGTTACGTGCTAATTCTTCCAGGAAACGTCAGAGGGTCGATGCAGGGGTTCTAGAAGGGGTGATAAACCATTTAAGCCTCATGAACAAGCGCATGGTCTTTTAAAGATTTATGAAGTACTCGGGGCGGCGGTGTGTGTGTGCCCTCTTTCAGGAGCGATTATCAAAAATGGGGTATCCCAAACTGGTCTGGGACCTGGGTACAGAACGTTATACACCTTTTATACGTACCTTTAAAACATTGTAAATATTTGAAAAAACCTGATATAATTGCAATTTTTGAAACCTTTGAATTCTAAGAGGTTACAAGCATGATTTAGTAAAAGTATAAATAAAAATATTTTTCTATAAATATGATACAGTTGTTGGGCCGTGTGACTGTATGAATTAGTCTGGATCTTTTCCAAAGAGCAAAATTTATTTGGGCTCCAATTTAGAAAATTAAGAAAATTTTGTGATATAATCAGTGTATTAAATTAGGTCAAGGACCATTGTTTTTGTTAACGCTCTTTCAGGAGCGGGCGGGGGGGGCACTGCCAGCAACTTGCCAGGCCAGGCAGTGTTCAACGCGTGCATCACCCTTTCTCTGCCTGCTATTGCGCTCCATGCTTCGGAAAGGTAAGAAAAAGAACGTGCATTTGAGTTTGAAATGTCCGATCTTGTAGCAGTACACTTGCAAAGCCCACACATGACAATAATCCGATTCAAGGCCCCATTCACCCGATTTTTTAAACATATATAGCACTCCAACAAAGTTAGATTTTAAAACTTTATTAACATTTAACTATAATGAACGGAACAAAAACTGTAAAAACATTTAAACATTTTTCACCCAAAAAAGCAACAATGGTCAGAAGCTGTCTTTTGTGCGAATAGTCCCAAGGCAGCACAACGTGCAGAATTCTGGACGGCACCCAGGTGATGTCGCCTGGGTGCCGCACTGGTTTTGGTATCCTACAATGCTGGTCCGAAAATTGGCGTGGGGCGTCCCGGGTGGTGCGGGGGGAGGCCTCGTCAGTAGCGGTCTGTTGTGCGAATAGTCCCAAGGCAGCAGAACGCGATGAGATGTTGATGGCACCCAGGTGATGTCCAGTAAACTGCCGCACTGGTTTTGGTATCCTACAATGCTGCTCCGAAAATATGCGTGCGGCGGCCCGGGGGGGGGGGGGGGGGCGTGGGGGAGGCGGCGTGAACGGGCCTCCCCAGGTGGCGGCCATCCAGCTGAGTTGCACCCGCTCTTGCGGCTACAGCGTCTCGCTCACCATGTTGTTGAGTTGCTCCCACTCTTGCAGTGCAGCGATAGGCGCCTGCCACATGACTCTTAAAATGGCGGACGGCTCTTCGGTTTTGGGCCTGGTCCACTGAAATGGCCCTGGGACACCTTGGAACTCGGACGCTTGCCTGCTAGGGCTTGGGCTCCATTCTCGAAAAGCGTCCCCTCAGCCGTGAAGATTCTACAAAAGTCTTGGGGGTCCCCGACTCCCGCAGGCTTCCGGTGGGGAGCGGCTGCCATGATTGCTCGCGGAATGACCACGACGGAGCCACGAGATGGTGGTGCTCTCATGGTGACGCCAGCTTCAGTCTGAATGATCCAGAAACAAGGTGGGGCTTTCATCGTTTGGGAAAAAAAAATGTTCTAAACCAATGAAAAGTGTTATTTTTAGGTCATATGACCAAGCCTTCCATCTTTAGGAAACCAAAAGTAAAATGATCCAATGAAAAGTTTTATAAACAAGTCACATGACCTGTTATGCGGCATAGGGCTACAAAAAGCGTAGAAAATCCGTTGGCACGTGAGGCGGCGTCAGTAGCGGACCGATGTGCGAATAGGCCGAAGGCAGCACAACGCGCTGAGATCCGGATGGCACCGAGGTGGTGTCAAGCAAATTGCCGCACTGGTGTGGCCATCCTACAATGCTGCGCCGAAAGACGGCGTGTCCAGCTGAGTTCCGGTCACTCTTGCGGTACAGTGAGTCGAACGTGCCGAGATCCGGATGGCACCGAGGTGGTGTCCAGCAAATTGCCGCACTGGTGTGGCCATCCTACAATGCTGCGCCGAAAGACGGCGTGTTCAGCTGAGTTCCGGTCACTCTTCCGGCACAGTGACTCGAACGCGCAGAGATCCGGATGGCACCGAGGTGGTGTCCAGCAAGTTGCCGCACTGGTGTGGCCATCCTACAATGCTGCGCCGAAAGTCGGCGTGGGGTGCCCCGTTGGCTTATGAGGTGATGTCAGTAGTGGACCGATGTGTGAATAGGTCGGAACCAGCACAAGGCGCCAAGATCTGAATGGCAAGTCCTGGATGTTGAGTGCCTCAGTTGAGATTTCTGAGCAGTGTTTGTAAGACTGTCTGAAGCTTATGTGCACCTACTGCAGCTTCACTATTGCCCTGGTGTGGCCAAAGGTCGCACATGACATAGGCGGCCGGCTCCCGAGGTCCGGCGGAACTTTTTTCCTTTTCCTTTCTGCTTCTTTTCCTACAATCCGTTTCATCTGAAGACACGACCAGGTCCCTGAATGTGTGCAGGGGGACGCTATTGATTGAATGAAAATGGCGGCTTGACACAAAGCTGACTCAAGCGTTGCTGTTGATGCTATACAGACAAAAATTGGTTTTCAGTTTGTACATTCTTCAGGATTTTTTTTTCTATCCAAGTCTGATTGAGAGTTTGTAGAAAAATGGCTTCAGATTTTCCACATACTACTCTTCAACATTCTTCCTAAATGTAACAATGTGAAACTCACTAGGAGAACGGCTGTTTCTGTTTCCTTTCAAAATGCTGCCAACAATATTTTCTGAATGGAAGACACCATCTTGTAGCATAAAGGGCCGAAAGGGGTTCTGGTCTGGCCGATGGTTGGTGGAGACATTTTGACTATATCTTGGACCTGCCCGGCCTCGCACAAAATGGCGCCGGTATAAATGGGACTCGTAACTCCTTGCCCGCAAATGTATATCTAGAAAATGTTATTGTAAGTGGCCCTGTCGTATTTTAATTACAAAATGTACGTCCACCGATTCCGCAACTGTTAGACACCTTTGTTCTTGCAACCTAATGGCCCGCTCGTTACGTTCCTCTACAGTGTAAATGTCTCCTCATCATATACGATTTCAGTTTGCTCCGTGGCCGGCCCACGTGGTTATAGGCCCGTATTTGTATACTGATATTTTCACAATAAAGGTTTTTAAAACAAAACACGGTAGTAGTATTTACATTGGTAAAGTTTTTACTTTTAGTCACTGTTTTCGAATCAGTAAAAGGCAAGTGAAATAAAGCAGTCCAATTACATGACGGATAAAAGGTATAATATGTAGGAACGCAGTAAAGATAAATGGTCAAGGGCAGTTGTGTTTTTCATTTCTGCAACATAAAGTGATCGATAAGAATCTGATAATCAGGCGTATCGGCGACTAAGACAGCAGGCCGAGTCTCTTTTACTCAACGGCTCCGTCATGGAACGAAGAAACGCCCTTTTTCTCGAAAAAGGAATATATTTTACTTGCAGGACAGTTGTAAATTTTCCGGGAAAGTACATTAGCCTGGAATATTATAACATATATGTTTTTAAAAAAATAATGTTCGAAAACAATAAAAAGCGTAATTTTTAGGTCATATGACCAAGCTTTTCATCATTAAAATAACAAAAGCAAAATGAACCAATGAAAAGTTTTATTAACAAGTCACATGACCTGTTATGCTTACGTTACGCGCTGCGCGCCGCGCCTCGGATCACTTCCGGGTGCGCTAACGCGGCGTGTCATATAACGCATTACGCGACAACGTAGGTCAAGAATATAGTCAAAATGTCTCCACCAACCAGCGTTCGGAACACAACCCCTTTCAGCAGTCCAAAAAGTCCTGTTAAATGACAACAGAGGGGACAGGCAAGAAGAACCATCAGTCAAAGAGGGGAGGGCAAGTTCTTCTCTTCCGGGTCATGTTGGGGCGCTACCGGAACTGATCGAATTGGTAGTCTAAAGTGTTTCTGGATGTTTCAGACTAAAGCTGGCGTCAGCATGAGAGCACTACCATCTCGTAGCTCCGTCGTGGCCATTCCACGAGCAATCATGGCAGCCGCTCCCCACCAGAAGCCTGCTGGAGTCGGAGGCCCCCAAGACTTTTGTAGAATCTTCACGGCTGAGGGGACGCTTTCGAGAATGGGACCCAAGCCCTATCAGGGAAGCGTCCGAGTTCAAAGGTGTCCCAGGGCCATTTTAGTGGACCAGGTCCAAAACCGAAGAGCCGGCCGCCATTTTGAGAGTCCTGTGGAAGCCGCCTATCGCTGCACCGCAAGAGCGGGAGCAACTCAACTACATGATGAGCGAGACGCTGTAGTCGCAAGAGCGGGCGGTAAACAGCAGAATGGCGGAAGAGGCACAGTGTAGCAAAAGCGGGCGGAATGGCAACTGAAACGGTAAAGGGGCGCCCCACTACAGCGTGTCTTCAGGTCAAACGGATTGTGGGACAAGGTCCAGAATTGAAGAGTCATCAAAAGGCAAAAAGTTCCGCCGGACCCCGGGAGCCGGCCGCTTATGTCGGGGGCGATCTCAGGCTACACCAGTGCTATAAGACTTGGGGAGGGTGTCGGAGCCAAGCGTCTTCTCCGAGTCCATGGCCATCACACCGCCCCTCAGGGGCCTCCGTAAAGCTGGCTTAGGAAGGTAACATATCACATTGTTTTCTAATGCAGTCAGGTCCACAAACGACACTCACTTACTTTGAGAATAGTGAAGCTGCAGTAGGTGGAAATAAGCTTCAGACAGTGTTACAAGCACTGCTCAGAACTCTTAACTATGGCACCCAACATCCAGAACTTATGCCATTTGAGAATGGCAGTGACATTGAAGCAACTCAGGGACCAAAACCATTAACGCACTTTCACGTATGAAAAACTTACTTGGGGAGGGGGCAGGAGCGAAGCGCCCCCTCCCAGTCCGCGCCACCACACCGTATGTTGAAAATCTGAAGCCATCGTTCTACAAAGTCAACCAACCTTGGATTGAAAAATCTAGAAAAATTTACAAACTGAAAACCAGTTTTGGTCTGCATAGCATCAGTAGCAACGCTTGCTATCAGAGTGCATGAGTTTCATGCTCGATCGATTGAGCTAGCCGGATCGGGCAATAAAAAGTATAAAATAGTTATGTAAATAGTTATTTAATAAAATGTTTTACCCTGTTTCTTTGCTGGTGTGTTGTCTATATTTTTAATATTTGCATAGGGTTTGTCGTTATTTTGGGCGGGGTGGGTGACGGAGTCGAGCTGTCTTGCAGCCCTCATGGTGTGGAGCTCAGTTCATCTCACTATTTTCGTATTTCTCATGAAGGGTTGTTCCTAATATTTCTATTTTAGCGAGGTCAAAAAGAGATCCAATTAGTGGCCTACTGATTTTGCTCGATTACTTTTATTTTTTTACACGATTTTTCACTATCTGCAAAGACTAAACAGAGTATTGCGACTTTGTGCTTGTTTGTAAATAGAGAATGATCCAAAGAGAACCAATTCTAAAACAGTAAATGGTTGGATAACAATCAATCAAATGGAGAGACAAGCAGGCACGACGGATTACAACGGGGGCAAAGGCCTGCGTTAACTACCGTTCACTATCTGCAAAGAGAGAGTACTACTAAGAGAAAAGAGGGGAGGGGGGGGGGGGCAGCGTTCAAAGCACATCAGCGTGCATAAATACGAAAATGTTTTTATCTATCACGTACTTGACATTTTAAAGCTTTTCATATTTGCTATTAAAAAACCAATGAAATTCACAGAAAAAAACATAGGTTATAGTGGATATATAGTTAGGAATTTGCATTTACAAAACCTTGAAAATTCAATGAAAAAACCATTGGTTTTAGGCCATATATAGTTAGGGATTTGCATTTACAAAACCTTATTTTACTCGCATAAAACCATTGAAATTCCATATATAGTTATAAGCGCTAACTATATATCGCGCACCCGCAATCCACTGCTGATGATGTCACATATTACATCACTCATGACATGGTTAGTGACATCACTGATGACATCACTGATGACATCTCAAATGACATCACTGATGACATCACTGAAAACATCTCATTTGACATGACTGATAACATCACTGATGATATCATTCATGTGATAATACCATGAACCTCTTCAGACTCTAATATAACCTTAGATACAATCAGTGTAAACAGACAGTCACAGACTGTCACTCATCCATGGAGTTACTGACACACCTAGTCAGTTATGCCAAAAATCAATCACACCTCCATTTTCTCAACTATACAGTTATACACACCTTACTTATTCAAACATATACTAACACATATTTACTTTACTCTCTTATACAATCCCTGATACAAGTTCGCAATGATCCATACAGCCACTCACACATTCACTGGCTCTTATGCACAGTTATTTATATATGTCAAGTCTCACATGTACTGTGTTTTACATATGTACTTACTTTGACATGTAGCACTGAGATATCCATTCATTCACCAATACACTCATGCACACAGTCAACCGCCCATACAGCTGTTTCCACATGCACTTTTGAACCCATACATCTAGTGAATCAACTGCTCACACATCTATGCACAGAGTCATACACCTCCCAGCCACCCACACACACACTCAGTCTCCCATACAAATACTTGGGCAACCAATCAATAACCCATATAGTTACGCATATAGCTACTGATCAACACATGCAGCAGTTTACAGAACAACAGACATAATGATGCACAAATTAAGACAGTTTAGTCACTAACCCATGCACTCAGTGAGACACATTTAATCACTCACTCATACAGTCAGACATGCACCTACTAAATCCTTCATCCAGACACTTATACATCCACTCATTCTTCAATATGTAAGACATATTTTTACTTTACAGAAACATACAGTCACTGGATGTTGTCATCAGTGATGTCATCAGTGATGTCATTTGAGATGTCATCAGTGATGTCATCAGTGATGTCACTAACCATGTCATGAATGATGTAATATGTGACATCATCAGCAGTGGATTGCGGGTGCGCGATATATAGTTAGCGCTTATAACTATATATGGAATTTCAATGGTTTTATGCGAGTAAAATAAGGTTTTGTAAATGCAAATCCCTAACTATATATGGCCTAAAACCAATGGTTTTTTCATTGAATTTTCAAGGTTTTGTAAATGCAAATTCCTAACTATATATCCACTATAACCTATGGTTTTTTCTGTGAATATATATATATATATATATATATATATATATATATATATATATATATATATATATATATATATATTCACAGAAAAAACCATAGGTTATAGTGGATATATAGTTAGGAATTTGCATTTACAAAACCTTGAAAATTCAATGAAAAAACCATAGGTTATAGGCCATATATAGTTAGGAATTAGCATTTACAAAACCTTATTTTACTCGCATAAAACCATTGAAATTCCATATATAGTTAGCTAACTATAAGCGCTAACTATATATCGCGCACCCGCAATCCACTGCTGATGATGTCACATATTACATCATTCATGACATGGTCAGTGACATCACTGATGACATCACTGATGACATCTCAAATGACATCACTGATGACATCACTGATCACAACATCCAGTGATTGTATGTGTCTGTAAAGTTTAAATATGTTTCACATATTGAAGAATGAGTGGATGTATAAGTGTCTGGATGAAGAATTTAGTAGGTGCATGACTGACTGTATGAGTGAGTGATTAAATGTGTCTCACTGAGTACATGGGTTAGTGACTAAACTGTCTTAATTCGTGCATCAGTATGTTTGTTGTTGTGTAAGCTGCTGCATGTGTTGATCAGTAGCTATAAGAGTGGCCATATGGGTTATTGATTGGTTGCCCAAGTATTTGAATGGGAGGCTGAGTGTGTGTGTGGGTGGCTGGGAGGTGCGTGACTCTGTGCATAGATGTGTAAGCAGTTGATTCACTAGGAGTATGAGTTCAAGAGTGCATGTGGAAACAGCTATATGGGCGGTTGACTGTGCATGGGTGTGTTGGTGAGTGAATGGATTTCTCATTGCTACATGTGCAAGTAAGTACGTATGTAAAACACAATACATGTGAGAGTTGAGATATATAAATAACTGAACATAAGAGCCAGTGAATGTGTGAGTGGCTGTATCGATCACTGTGAGCTTGTATCAGGGATTATATAAGAGAGTAAATATGTGTTATTATATGTTTGAATAAGTAAGATGTGTATAACTGTATAGTTGAGGAAATGGAGGTGTGATTGATTCTTTGCATGACTGACTAGGTGTGTGAGTAACTCCATGGATGAGTGACAGTCTGTGAGTGTCTGTTTATACTGAGTGTATGTAAGGTTATATTAGAGTCTGAAGAGGTTCATTGTATTATCACATGAGTGATGTGATCAGTGATGACAAATGAGATGTCATCAGTGATGTCATTTGAGTTGTCATCAGTGATGTCATCAGTGATGTCATTTGAGATGTCATCATTGATATCATTTGAGTTGTCATCAGTGATGTCATTTGAGATGTCATCAGTGATGTCATCAGTGATGTCACTGACCATGTCATGAATGATGTAATATGTGACATCATCAGCAGTGGATTGCGGGTGCGCGATATATAGTTAGCGCTTATAGTTAGCTAACTATATATGGAATTTCAATGGTTTTATGCGAGTAAAATAAGGTTTTGTAAATGCTAATTCCTAACTATATATGGCCTATAACCTATGGTTTTTTCATTGAATTTTCAAGGTTTTGTAAATGCAAATTCCTAACTATATATCCACTATAACCTATGGTTTTTTCTGTGAATTTCATTGGTTTTTTAATAGCAAATATGAAAAGCTTTAAAATGTCAAGTACGTGATAGATAAAAACATTTTCGTATTTATGCACGCTGATGTGCTTTGAACGCTGCCCCCCCCCCCCTCCCCTCTTTTGCCTTAGTAGTACTCTCTCTTTGCAGATACTGAAGGGTAGTTAACGCAGGCCTTTACCCCCGTTGTAATCCGTCGTGCCTCCTTGTCTCTCCATTTGATTGATTGTTGTCCAAGCATTTACTGTTTTAGAATTGGTTCTCTTTGGATCATTCTCTATTTACAAACAAGCACAAAGTCGCAATACTGTTTAGTCTTTGCAGATAGTGAAAAATCGTGTAAAAAAATAAAAGTAATGGAACAAAATCAGTAGGCCACTAATTGGATCTCTTTTTGACCTCGCTAAAATAGAAATATTAGGAACAACCCTTCTTGAGAAATACGAAAATAGTGAGATGAACTGAGCTCCACACCATGAGGGCTGCAAGACAGCTCGGCTCCATCACCCATCCCGCACAAAATAACGACAAACCCTATGCAAATATTAAAAATATAGACAACACACCAGCAAAGAAACAGGGTAAAACATTTTATTAAAAAACTATTTACATAACGTTGGTCTATAAGATGATGTCAGTAGTGGACCGATGTGTGAATAGATCGAAAACAGCACAAGGCTCCAAGATCCGGATAGCAAGCTCCTGGATGTTGGGTGCCATAGTTTAGAGTTCTGAATTTCAGCCTTTTTCAATGCCTGTGCTTTGTTGAATCAAAATGGCGGCTTGACACAAAGCTAACTCAAACGTTGTTACTGATGCTATGCAGACCAAAACTGGTTTTCAGTTTGTACATTTTTCTAGATTTTTCAATCCAAGTTTGGTTGACTTTGTAGAACGATGGCTTCAGATTTTCAACATACGGTGTGGTGGCGCTGACTGGGAGGGGGCGCTTCGCTCCTGCCCCCTCCCCAAGTAAGATTTTCATACGTGAAAGTACGTTAATGGTTTTGGTCCCTGAGATGCTTCGATGTCACTACCATTCTCAAATAGCATAAGTTCTGGATGTTGGGTGCCATAGTTAAGAGTTCTGAGCAGTGCTTGTAACACTGTCTGAAGCTTATTTCCACCTACTGCAGCTTCACTATTCTCAAAGTAAGTGAGTGTCGTTTGTGGACCTGACTGCATTAGAAAACAATGTGATATGTTACCTTCCTAAACAGCTTGACGGAGGCCCCTGAGGGGCGGTGTGATGGCCATGGACTCGGAGAAGACGCTTGGCTCCGACACCCTCCCCAAGTCTTATAGCACTGGTGTAGCCTGAGATCGCCCCCGACATAGGCGGCCGGCTCCCGGGGTCCGGCGGAACTTTTTGCCTTTTGATGACTCTTCAATTCTGGACCTTGTCCCACAATCCGTTTGACCTGAAGACAAGCTGTAGTGGTGCGCCCCTTTATCGTTTTAGTTGCTATTCCGCCCGCTTTTGCTACACTGTGCCTCTTCCGCCATTCAGCTGTTTTCCGCCCGCTCTTGCGACTACAGCGTCTCGCTCACCATGTAGTTGAGATGCGCCCGCTCTTGCGGTGCAGCGATAGGCGGCTGCCACAGGACTCTCAAAATGGCGGCCGGCTCTTCGGTTTTGGGACTGGTCCACTAAAATGGCCCTGGGACACCTTGGAACTCAGACGCTTGTCTGCTAGGGCTTGGGTCCCATTCTCGAAAAGCGTCCCCTCAGCCGTGAAGATTCTACAAAAGTCTTGGGGGCCTCCGACTCCCGCAGGCTTCTGGTGGGGAGCGGCTGCCATGATTGCTCGTGGAATGGCCACGACGGAGCTACGAGATGGTAGTGGTCTCATGCTGACGCCAGCTTTAGTCTGAAACATCCAGAAACACTGTAGACTACCAATTCGATCAGTTCCGGTAGCGCCCCAACATGACCCGGAAGAGAAGAACTTGCCCTCCCCTCTTTGACTGATGGTTCTTGTTGCCTGTCCCCTCTGTTGTCATTTAACAGAACTTTTTGGACTGCTGAAAGGGGTTGTGTTCTGAACGCTGGTTGGTGGAGACATTTAGACTATATTCTTGACCTACGTTGTCGCGTAATGCGTTTTATGACACGCCGCGTTAGCGCACCCGGAAGTGATCCGAGGCGCGGCGCGCAGCGCGTAACGTAAGCATAACAGGTCATGTGACTTGTTAATAAAACTTTTCATTGGTTCATTTTACTTTTGTTAAGTTAATGATGAAAAGCTTGGTCATATGACCTAAAAATTACGCTTTTTATTATTTTCGAACAATATTTTTTTTTCAAACATATGTTATAATATTCCAGGCTAATGTACTTTCCCGGAAAATTTACAACTGTCTTGCAAGTAAAATATATTCCTTTTTCGAGAAAGAGGGCGTTTCTTCCTTCCATGACGGAGCCGTTGAGTAAAAGAGATTCGGCCTGCTGTCTTAGTCGCCGATACGCCTGATTATCAGATTCTTATCGATCACTTTATGTTGCAGACATGAAAAACACAACTGCCCTTCACCATTTATCTTTACTGCGTTCCTACATATTATACCTTTTATCCGTCATGTAATTGGACTGCTTTATTTCACTTGCCTTTTACTGATTCGAAAACAGTCACTAAAAGTAAAAACTTTACAAATGAAAATACTACTACCGTGTTTTGTTTTAAAAACCTTTATTGTGAAAATGTCAGTATACAAATACGGGCCTATAACCACGTGGGCCGGCCACGGAGCAAACTGAAATCGTATATGATGAGGAGACATTTACACTGTAGAAGAACGTAACGAGCGGGCCATTAGGTGACAAGAACAAAGGTGTCTAACAGTTGCGGAATCGGTGGACGTACATTTTGTAATTAAAATACGACAGGGCCACTTACAATAACATTTTCTAGATATACATTTGCGGGCAAAGAGTTACGAGTCCCATTTATACCGGCGCCATTTTGGGCGAGGCCGGGCAGGTCCAAGATATAGTCAAAATGTCTCCACCAACCATCGGCCAGACCAGAACCCCTTTCGGCCCTTTATGCTACAAGATGGTGTCTTCCATTCAGAAAATATTGGTGGCAGCATTTTGAAAGGAAACAGAAACAGCCGTTCTCCTAGTGAGTTTCACATTGTTACATTTAGGAAGAATGTTGAAGAGTAGTATGTGGAAAATCTGAAGCCATTTTTCTACAAACTCTCAATCAGACTTGGATGGAGAAAAAAAAACCTGAAGAATGTACAAACTGAAAACCAATTTTTGTCTGTATAGCACCAACAGTAACGCTTGAGTCAGCTTTGTGTCAAGCCGCCATTTTCATTCAATCAATAGCGTCCCCCTGCACACATTCAGGGACCTGGTCGTGTCTTCAGATGAAACGCATTGTAGGAAAAGAAGCAGAAAGGAAAAGGAAAAAAGTTCCGCCGGACCTAGTGAAGCTGCAGCAGGTGCAAATAAGCTTCAGACAGTCTTACAAGCACTGCTCAGAACTCTCAACTGAGGCACTCAACATCCAGGACTTGCCATTCGGATCTTGGCGCCTTGTATTTTTGTTTTGTTTTTGATGGAGGGGAAACAACAAAAAAGAGACATTGAAAAAGGCTCAACAGTGCAGGGCGCCTTGTGCTGGTTCCGACCTATTCACACATCGGTCCACTACTGACATCACCTCATAAACCAACGGGGCACCCCACGCCGACTTTCGGCGCAGCATTGTAGGATGGCCACACCAGTGCGGCAATTTTCTGGACACCACCTCGGTGCCATCCAGATCTCGGCGCGTTCATTCAATCAATAGCGTCCCCCTGCACACATTCAGGGACCTGGTCGTGTCTTCAGATGAAACGCATTGTAGGAAAAGAAGCAGAAAGGAAAAGGCAAAAAGTTCCGCCGGACCTAGTGAAGCTGCAACAGGTGCAAATAAGCTTCAGACAGTCCTACAAGCACTGCTCAGAAATCTCAACTGAGGCACTCAACATCCAGGACTTGCCATTCGGATCTTGGCGCCTTGTGCTGGTTCCGACCTATTCACACATCAGTCCACTACTGACATCACCTCATAAGCCAACGGGGCACCCCACGCCGACTTTCGGCGCAGCATTGTAGGATGGCCACACCAGTGCAGCCACTTGCTGGACACCACCTCGGTGCCATCCGGATCTCAGCGCGTTCGAGTCACTGTGCCGGAAGAGTGACCGGAACTCAGCTGAACACGCCGTCTTTCGGCGCAGCATTGTAGGATGGCCACACCAGTACGGCAATTTGCT
Organism: Lissotriton vulgaris; assembly: GCF_964263255.1. Lineage (NCBI taxonomy): Eukaryota > Metazoa > Chordata > Amphibia > Caudata > Salamandridae > Lissotriton > Lissotriton vulgaris. The sequence goes on from NC_141700.1 coordinate 338,688,516, forward strand.
GGACACCACCTCGGCGCCATCCGGATCTCGGCGCGTTCGAGTCACTGTACCGCAAGAGTGACCGCAACTCAGCTGGACACGCCGTCTTTCGGCGCAGCATTGTAGGATGGCCACACCAGTGCGGCAATTTGCTGGACACCACCTCGGTGCCATCCAGATCTCGGCGCGTTGTGCTGCCTTCGGCCTATTCGCACATCGGTCCGCTACTGACGCCGCCTCACGTGCCAACGGATTTTCTACGCTTTTTGTAGCCCTATGTCGCATAACAGGTCATGTGACTTGTTTATAAAACTTTTCATTGGTTCATTTTACTTTTGGTTTCCTAAAGATGGAAGGCTTGGTCATATGACCTAAAAATAACACTTTTCATTGGTTTAGAACATTTTTTTTTCCCAAACGATGAAAGCCCCACCTTGTTTCTGGATCATTCAGACTGAAGCTGGCGTCAGCATGAGAGCACCACCATCTCGTGGCTCCGTCGTGGTCATTCCGCGAGCAATCATGGCAGCCGCTCCCCACCTGAAGCCTGCGGGAGTCGGGGGCCCCCAAGACTTTTATACAATCTTCACGGCTGAGGGGACGCTTTTCGAGAATGGAACCCAAGCCCTAGCAGGCAAGCGTCCGAGTTCCAAAGTGTCCCAGGACCATTTCAGTGGACCAGGCCTAAAACCGAGGAGCTGTCCGCCATTTTAAGAGCCATGTGGCAGCCGCCTATCGCTGCACTGCAAGAGTGGGAGCAACTCAACAACATGGTGAGCGAGACGCTGTGGCCGCAAGAGCGAGCGCAACTCAGCTAGATGGCCGCCACCTGGGGAGGCCCGTTCACGCCGGCTCCCCCACGCCCCCCCCCCGGGCCGCCGCACGCCAATTTTCGGAGCAGCATTGTAGGATACCAAAACCAGTGCGGCAGTTTACTGGACATCACCTGGGTGCCTGTCGTACATGTTGTGTCAGCCATGTGACACTGGACACAGACCGCTACTGACGAGGCCTCCCCCCGCACCACCCGGGACGCCCCACGCTGTTTTTCTGTGCTGCATTGTAGGATCCCTAAACCAGTGCGGCACCCACGCGACATCACCTGGGTGCCGTCCAGAACTCTGCACGTTGTGCTGCCTTGGGACTATTCGCACAACAGACCGCTACTGACGAGGCCTCCCCCCGCCCCACCCGGGACGCCCCACGCCAATTTTCGGAGCAGCATTGTAGGATCCCTAAACCAGTGCGGCACCCAGGCGACATCACCTGGGTGCCGTCCAGAACTCTGCACGTTGTGCTGCCTTGGGACTATTCGCACAAAAGACAGCTTCTAACCATTGTTTCTTTTTGTGTTCAGAAATGTTTAAATGTTTTTAGTTTTTGTTCCGTTTGTTAAAGTTAGTAGTTAATAAAGTTTTATAACCTTACTTTGTTGGAGTGTTATCTATTTTTTTAAAAACGGGTGAATGGGGCCTTAAATCGGGTTATTGTCATGTGTGGGCTTTGGAAGTGTGCTGCTGCAGGATCGGACATTTCAAACTCAAATGCACGTTCTTTTTCTTACCTTTCCGAAGCATGGAGCGCAATAGCAGGCAGAGAAAGGGTGATGCACGTGTTGAACACTACCTGACCTGGCAAGTTGCTGGCAGTGCCCCCCCGCCCGCTCCTGAAAAAGGGCACACACACACCGCCGCCCCGAGTACTTCACAAATCTTTAAAAGACCATGCGCTTGTTCATGAGGCTTAAATGGTTTATCACCTCTTCTAGAACCCCTGCATCGACCCTCTGACGTTTCCTGGAAAAATTACCATGTAACACAATACCAAGCCCTGTCAGCTGAAACCCCCAAGGAATCGTGGGGCATATTATCAAGGGGGTTTATCTCCGCTTTTTTGGCTTTAAAAACCATGAAAGCGGAGATAAAATTATTTCCCTATTATCAAGCTGTCGCTAACACCAGTTAGTGACAGCTAAAAGGAGATAGCGACCATCTTGGGCCCCGCTTTGCATGTCAGTGATACTTATCACTAATGACATGCAAAGTGGCGTGCCAAGATGTTAGCGACTGGAAACAGTCCCTAACATCGCTACCTTCTATTACCAACTTTTGGAGATATTCGCGCTAAGCGCGAATATCTCCAAAATCTAACACCTGCCCTGAGCAGTTCTTAGCCATGTTATCCAATGGGAGGTGGATAACATGGCTAAGAGCATTAGGTCGATAATACATGAATATCGCGGACTTTTCTGCGATAATAGCAAGGTTTATCTGCGATAAAAATCGCCGATGTGCGGCGATAATTTTTGTCTCTAAACAAGTTAGAGACAAAAATTATCGCTAGTTGTTCGTAATATGCCCCCGGGTTTTTGCTTGCAGAAATCGGGAGGCGGGAGACTAGCACTGAAATCAGTACTCACACGCCTGAATCAGGAGGATTGGCATGTCTGAATTCTCTACAGCTGGGGCCATAAACTACATCCGCAGGGTTAGGTGATAGCCTGGAACCAGCCTGGCATCTAAAATGGCTGCCGTGCACGACAAAATTGTGGCATTCGAAAAAAGGCAAGATGGCGCAGCCGCTGGAAGAGATGTATCAACATATATCAGCCTCCTCAGCCACCCTCAGGAAACATAGGGGATTAGGATATGTCTCCCGCACCCCCTTATACCTAGTACTTTAATTAACGAAGCACAAAATGGCGAATTCCCGTTTCGCTACCAGTTTGCGGCCCAGTTCGCGGCCCGTGAAGCGCTTCTACCGTGAAAAATCATTTTTTTTTTTTTTCCCACGGGACCCTTTAATAACCCCAACAACATTCCTAGGGGGTCAAGAGGGGGATACCTTGCCCCCTTTCATTAAATTCCCCCTTAGTTTTTCACCTTTTCTTCTCTCTCGATCCTACCGAGAGACAAGATGGCGGCCGCTCCGGACTGTCACGCAGCAAAAAAAAAAAAAAAGCTCACGCACAGCCGCTGGAAGAGATGTATCAACATATATCAGCCTCCTCAGCCACCCTCAGGAAACATAGGGGATTAGGATACGTCTCCCGCACCCACTTATAACTAGTAATTTAATTTACGAAGCACAAAATGGCGAATTCCCGTTTCGCTACCAGTTCGCGGCCGCGCTTCTACCGTGAAAAATCATTTTTTTTTTTTTTCCCCACGGGACCCTTTAATAACCCCAACAACATTCCTAGGGGGTCAAGAGGGGGATACCTTGCCCCCTTTCATTAAATTCCCCCTTCGTTTTCCACCTCTTCTTCTCTCTCGATCCTACCGAGAGACAAGATGGCGTCCGCTCCGGACTGTTTAGAATGTTGACAGACACCGGAGAGCCAATCAGCTTTCTGCGCGCAAAGTTCCGATAAGCGAAAAGTAAGCGGACCGGATCGCTGCCCAGAGCGCTGTTACAGATATATATCTTGGTTTGAACGTTAATTTCACAAAAACTACTGGAGCACATATATTGAGACCTAGCAAAGGCACATCGGGCTAACAGTCCCTACAATTTTGCCAAGTTTCGTGCAAATCCATTCAGCCGTTCGAGCTAAAAGTGAGTCCAACCGCCCTATGGAAAACTCAATGCAAAAAACGCGTTTTGGGACCCCCCTTTTTTCTCAGCCCCCCCTTGACGAAGCCCCACCAAATTTTCAGGGGCTGCTCAGAAACAAAATGTGCCATTTTCCTGAAAATTTCAGCCGATTCCGTCCACAAACGCCAAAGTTATTAGACATAGAATTTTCAGAAATCCCATAGGGAAAAAATCCTAACTATATATACCTACTGGCGATAGCCAGTAGGTAATATATATATATATTTATATATATATATATATTACCTACTGGCGGTCGCCAGTAGGTAGTTATAGTTAGGATTTTTTTCAATGTTAAATCTCAAAATTCTATTTGGAATAACTTTGGCACCGGTTGACGAATCTGCCTGAAAATTTCCTGAAAATGGCCTCGCGGCGCCCCGGTCCTTCCCTGAAAGTTTGGGGGGGATTCGTCAAGCGGGGGCCAAGATAAAAGGGGGGTCCCAAAACGCGTTTTCCCCATGTTAATTTCCATAGGGCGGTCGATTTCACTTTTAGCCCGAACGGCTGAATGGATTTCCACCAAACTTGGCAAAATTGTAGGGACTGGTAGCCCGATGTGCCTTTGCTATGTCTCAAGATATGTGCTCCACTGGATTTTGAGTAATTTAGGTTCAAAAAAATATATATATCTATAGCAGCGCACCGGTACGCGCACCGGTGCGCGTACCGTGCACGCCACGCGACTTGCGTGAGGAAAGCTGATTGGCTCTCGGGTGTCTGTAAACATTCTAAACAGTCCGGAGCGGCCGCCATCTTGTGTCTCGGTAAAATCGAGACACAAGAGGTGGCCAAAACAAAGAGGGAAATGACCATAAGGGGGCAGAGTAGACCCCCCCTTGACCCCCTAGGTTTGATGTGGGGGCCATAAAAGGGCCCCGCGGGGCAAAAAAGTGATGTCATGAGTGATGTAATATGTGATGTCATCAGCAGTGCATTGCAGGCGCGCAAGTTATAGTGAGTCCAACTAACTATAACGTGGGAATTTCAATGGTTTTATGTCAGTAAAATTTCCTGCTAACTATAACTGGTGTGAAACCTATGGTTTTGTCAGTGAATTTAATAGGTTTTTTAAATGCTAATTCCGAACTATAACTGGTGTGAAACCTATGGTTTTTTCAGTGAATTTCAAAGGTTTTTTAAATGCTAATTCCTAACTATAACTGGTGTGAAACCTATGGTTTTTTCAGTGAATATATATATATATATATATATATATCGTCCACTCATCCCTTTTCCAGGAAATGAACACGGACTCGTCAGGATCTCGCTTTCCAATTTCTTTATTTATCCATAGTTCTCAATATCAATTCAATTACCAACTCGTTTCGCCGCCAACTGACGGCTTGATCACGGTCAATATTCAGTCTGCCCACTAACTTCCTTTAAGGAGTGGTTACACAAAGCCACATGATTTTTATGTGACTTCCTGTCATTACAGCTAAGAATTATGGGTTTCGTAGTTCATTCCATATGCAAACCGCATTGTATTTACAAACACATTATTATCTACTCATGCAAACATTATTATGCATCATATTGTCACAATGTTACAGATGTTATTTGAATGTTATGAGGTCCTGGTTATTTTTACCCTGACACATTCCCCAATTGGTCATACATTTATTCATTCATTGCCCGAAATCCAGGTTACCATTGTAGTTTTATCGGGTTTCGCCCTCTAGTGGGCCAATTTACCAGTGATATTTATTTCTCAGACATAACGCCCTCCAATATTTATCATGCTGAAAATTGTGAATGAATAAAATTTGGAAAGAATAGATCCTGCGAGTGCGTATTCATTCCTGAGAAGGAGGTGTTTTTGATATATATATATATATATATATATATATATATATATATATATATATATATATATATATATATATATACATATATATATTACCTACTGGTGGTCGCCAGTAGGTATATATAGTTAGGACCTAGTTTCCATAGGAAATCCGCAAAATTCTATTGGGAATAACTTTGGCGCCGGTTGATGAATCTTTGTGAATTTCTCAAACAAGATGGCCCGCTCCGCTCCGCTCCTTCCCAAAAAGTTTTGGGGGGATTCGTCAAGTGGGGGCTGAAAAAAAGGGGGGTCCCAAAACGTGTTTTTCCCATGTTATTTTCCATAGGAAGATTAGACACGGCTATAGCCCGAACGGCTAAACGGAATTACACCAAATTTGGCAGAGAGGTAGAGTCCGGTTCGCAGATCGCCTTTTTGCTTAAATGGTGTAAATCCCTCCAGTAGTTCCTGAGAAAATCAAAAGTAAAACATAATGTATTTATTTATAAGCGTGCACCGTACGCGAAACGTACGCGCACGTGCGTGGACCTTCGCGTGCACGAGCTGCATGCTGATTGGCTGCCAATGTCTGTCAACACTCCAAAACAGAAATTGTTGGCAGCCATCTTGTGCCTAGGTAAACTGAGGCACAGGAAAGCAGAAAAACAAACTTGTAGAACTCAAAAAGGGGGTAGGGTAGAGGCACCCTGACCCCCTAGGCTTGCTCAGGGGGTCCCACAAGGACCCGCCAGGCCCCCAAATTTATTATTATTATTTTTTTTAAATCACGGGGTGTGCGCACCGTACACGTACCTCCGCTTAGGTATGCGTACGTGCGCATACCCCATGATTTTTCACACAAAGGGGCAGGGTAGAAGCACCCTGACCCCCTAGGCCTGCTTAGGGGGTCATTGTGGGACCCCCTGAGCAGGCCTAGGGGGTCAGGGTGCTTCTACCCTGCCCCCTTTGCGTGTTTTCCACTTTTGTTTCACTGCTTTCTTGTGCCTTGGTTCTACCGAGGCACAAGATAGCTGCCAACACTTCCTGGTTTGGAGTGTTGACAGACAGTGGCAGCCAATCAGCATGCCTTCCAGAGAAAGCAGCATGCTCATTGGCTGTCAACACTTCTAACCAGGAAGTGTTGGCATCCATCTTGTCCTAGGTAGACCGAGGCACAAGAAAGCAGAAAAACAAACATGTAGAAAAGAAGGGGGCAGGGTAGAAGCACCCTGACCCCCTACGCCTGCTCAGGGGGTCCCACAAGGACCCCCAAGGCCAAAAATATATTTTTTTAAAACACGGTATGTTTATTTAAAATTACCCCCCAGGGGGACAAATCACGGGGGCATAGTGATAAAGAAGTGTGGGCGGTGCCCAATCCCCCCCCCCCACACTGCCCCGGGGACTGCAGCCCTCTGGGGCGAAGCAAAGCAGCCCCCTGGCACATACTGGAGGCTCCTGGTGGGCTAGTTGCCCCCCAGGGACCCCCAGTATGCAAGGGAAATTAGTTCCCCCTCTGCAAACACGCCCGGGGGCTGCTTTGCAGATAGGTGTAAAAAAATGTGTGGCCTCATTACACCTCTCTGCAATGCAGCCCACTGGCTTATACTGGAGGTTCCAGGTGGGCTAGTTGGTCCACAGGCACCCCCAGTATGCAAGGGGAATTAGTTCCTCCTCTGCAAACGCGCCAGGGGTTGCGCTGTAGAGTGGTGTAAAAAGGGGGCATGCCCTCTGAATACCTTCCTGCAAAAATGTAATAAATCAGTATAAAAAAATAACAATTAATACATTTAAAAATTGTCATTTAAAAAACCTTCGAAATTAAATGAAAAAACCATAGGTTTCAGGCCTGATATATTTAGGAATTAGCATTTAAAAAACCATTGAAATTCACTAAAAAAAGCATACGTTAGTAGTAGTTAGGAATTAGCGTATTCCCAGATATCTCATAGATATCTCATAGATGAGGCCGTGGTTAACTGTGAGTTAGGGATGTTCCACATCATGATTTCCGTTTTACTGGCGTTGATTTCATAGCCAGAGATCAACCCGAACTCCTCCGCCCTCTTGATTACTATAGGGAATGATCTATCCGGGTCAGACGTATAAATAAGAATATCGTCTGCAAAAAGAGCCACCCATTTCTCCCACTGCCTAAAAACCAATGAGGGAATATCTTGATCTTCTCTGAGGATTTGGGCAAACACCTCAATATACAAATTAAATAAGAGGGGGGAGAGCGGGCAGCCCTGCCTGGTGCCTCTAGTAATTATAAAGGGGTCTGCTAAGGCCCCGTTGACCAACAGTCTGGCCCGTGGGTTCCTATACAGAAGTTCAACAACCCGACAAAAATCCTCTCCCAACCTGAATTTCTTCATTTCCACGGCCAGATAGGGCCTATTGACCCTATCAAAGGCTTTGGTAGCATCTAGAGTGAGAGTGGCCAGTGGAAGCGCGAAGGTGGTAGCGATATCAATTGCTCCCACCAAGTCATGGGTGTGGTCTGCCAACTGGCGTCCTTTTATGAACCCTTTCTGATCCCGGTGAATTATCGAACCGATTTTGCTACCCAGTCTAGATTCTATGATAGGCGTGAAGATCTTATAATCGTTATTTAGGAGTGAAATCAGTCGATAAGAACCACAATCCGTCGTATCCTTACCTGGTTTACGGATCAGAACAATCGTTGCATCACTCCATGACTCGGGGGGAAACAAGCCGGCGGAGCCTGGTCCTGCACCAGCACCAGCACCATTGTAGCTGCCCAGTTCGGCCCGCTAGGCAGGCGTGAGGACTAGTACTGGCAGAAAAGTGGCGGGCAGAAAATCTCATTGCTGCGATCATCACAGCAAGGCTAATGGGACCGGTGGTTTTCTGGGTTGCAATCGTGGGCTGATGTCCCCCACTGGTCTGGCGGTTGGCACCACCAGCCCGGTGGCAGCCATCCATCCGCCATCCTAATAGACCCCTTAGTGTATATGAGTTATGTAGAGTGAGATTATGTGTTATTGAGAGTAATTATGTGGTATGGTAGTCTGTGTTGTGGAATGGTAACCACAGGTTTAGTCTTCCTCATTTCCATAGAAGCTAAACTATGAACTCAATGAGACAAAAAAAGAAGGAACTACTGAGGAGCACTTCTAGACCGAGTCGGAGGTATGGGTAGGGCCACTGGAACTATGCCACGGTTTTGCTGCACCGACTTTTGCACAATTATACATAGCCCGTATTTTCCACTTAATTCATCATCTGCTTCCCAATCTGAAGATATGAACAAAAAAACCTTGTTGCGAGCTCAAACTTCTCAAACACTACCAAAAATGCAGTGACAAGTGTTAAAGCATGATGGAAGGCCCTTTGCAAACCTAGAATAGTCACCTATCACTTATTTCTAAATGTGGGTATTACATTGGTACTAAGGGCGTGCAAACAACTCTTGCTTCTTTCTGCGTCTATTTTGCTTCTTTCTACATTTCTGTTGCTTCTTTCTGCACCTTTCTTATATTTCTGTACTACTTTTTCCTCTTTCTGTTCATCTGTTCTACTTTCTGTACCTTATTGCATCTTACTGCACCTCTGTTGCCTCTTTCTGCACCTCACTTGATTCTTCCTGTATCCCTCTTGCCTCTTGCTGCACCTTTCTTCCATCTTTCTGCACCTCTCTTGCCTCTTTCTGCACCCCTGCTCCTTCATTCTGTACTTCTCCTGCCTCTTTCTACACTTCTCTTCCCTATTTCTACACCTCTGTTGCTTCTTTCTGCATGTCTATTGCCTGTTTCTGCACCCCTCTTGCCTCTTTCTGTACCTCTGTTGCTTCTTTCTGTACCTCTCCTTCCTGTGTCTGCAACTCTCTTTCCTTTTTCTGTACCCTTCCTCCCTCTTTCTGCACCTCCCTTGCCTCTTTTGTACCCCGGTTCCCGCATTCTGTACTTCTCCTGCCTGTTTCTGTACTTCTCTTGCCTCTTTCTACACTTCTCTTCCCCCTTTCTGCACCTCTGTTGCTTCTTTCTGTATTCCTCTTGCCTTTGTCCACCCCTCTTCCCTCTTCCTGCACCTCTCTTGTCTCAGTCCGCCCACCTGTTTCCTCTTGCTGCATCCCTTTTGCCTGTTTGTGCAACTCGCTTGACTCTTTCTGCAGGTCTTTTTCATCCTTTTACACCTCACTTGGCTCTTTCAGCAACTCTCTTGCCTCTTTCTACAGTCTTCTTGCCTCCTTCTGCACCTCTCTTGCCTCTTTCTATACCTCTTTTGCCTTTCTTCACCTCTCTTGCCTCTTTCTGGACCTCACTTGCTTCTTTCTGCACCCCTCTTGCCTCTTTCCGCATCCCTATTCCTTCTTTGAGCAAATCTCTTGCCTCTTTCTGCATCCCTCTTCCTTCTTTGTGCAACTATCTTGCCTCTTTCTACACCTCTGGTCCCTCTTTCTGCACCACTCTTGCCTCTTTCAGCACCTCTGTTTCTTCTTTCTGCAGTTCTGTTCCTTCTTTCTGTACCCCTCTTGCCTCTTTGTACATCTTACCTGCCCCTTACTACGTCCCTCATCCTTCTTTTTTGCAACTCTTTTGGTTCTTTCTGCACTGCTCCTCTCTTGCAAATGTCTGCAACCCTCTTGCCTCTTTTTGCACCCTCTTACCTCTTTCTGGACCTCTCTAGTCTTCGTCTGCACCCCTGTTCCCTCTTTCTGTACCTCTTTTGCCTGCTTCAGCAACTCTCTTGCCGCTTTTTGCAGTTCTCTTGCCTCCGTTTGCACCTCTGTTGCTTCTTTCTGCTCTTCTCTTGCCTCTTTCTGCACCCCTGTTACTACGTAGAAGCCAGCAGTGTTGCTATTTCAAACATGTGCTGTGTCAACTACTCTCAGGGCTGGTGACACAAGATGCTGGAATGTACCATTGAACATTCACATAGTCTGAATCTGTTTTGGGGGTACTTTAGTGTGTTTATACTGAACATGTGTACAACTACTTGAGATCAAGGTGTCTCTGCATGTGACTTGTGCTGTAAGCTGTTGTTTTAGTCCAGTCATTGTTGGCCCTGTGTTAGTCAAGACATAAGATGTTGGACATATCTCATTGGGGAATTTAACTGACATGTGTCCCCTTTTATTTCATGTAGTAGACGACCAAATGTGCATCGTCCATTCATATTGCTGGCAGACATGGAGGATGAGGACATCATACGTAAATTCAATTTGGATCGACCTACCCTTCAAGATCTATGTGGTCAGTTGGACCCCCATCCAAGGCTTGCAGAAGCTATCCGACTACTTTGACACCAACATGTAAGGTGATGGTGGCCCTGCATTTCTTTGCAACTGGTTTGTTCCAGTACACGGTGTCCAGCACAGGTGGGATGTCTCAACCAATGTTCAGCATGGTGGTTTGTGATATCCTGTCCGCAATAATGACATACAAGGACTGCTACATCCATTTTCCCAAAAGACATGAATTGGCAGCTGTGAAGGGTGATTTTTATGATCTTGCCCACATCCCTAATGTTGTGGGTGCCATTGACTGCACACATGTTGGCCTGGTTCCATGACAGGCATATGAGCACATATACAGGAACAGGAAGCATTTCCATTCCATTAATGTGCAAGTGGTATGACAAGTGGATATGATTATCTCCCATGTCTGTGCCATATTTCAAGGATCAGCACATGACTCCTACATACTGCGTAACAGCATCGTACCACAGCTGATGGAAAATCTGCATCCAGAACGCGCGTGGATTGTTAGTGAGTACACAGATTCAAGTAGTCTGCTGTATGTGTGACATGCTGTCCTCCGCTACTGTTATATTACAAAATTGGTCTGTGTATCTCACACCTAGGTGACTCTGCATATCCCAACTGGCCATGGTTGCTGAGCCCACTGAGGTATCCCAAGAACCCTGGTGAAGTCCGCTACAATGATGCACATGGGTGGACACATTGTGTGGTGGAGCATACATTTGGGCTTCTGAAGTCGAGATTCCGGTGTTTGGGCAAGAGCAGAGGTAATGTATTGTATTGGGCATTTGTAAAGTGCGTGGCTACCCGTGGGGAATATGAAGGATGAAGATAGAGGGGGGCCTATGTGAATAGACAAGTCTTCAGTTGTTTGAGAAATTTTAGATGGTCCTGCTTACTCCGTAGGTGGATTGGGAGGGCGTTCCATAATTTGGATGCATTGAGTGAAAAGAATGGTTGCAAGGTAGAGCTCATTGGAGCGGAGTGCCCTGTTGGACCTGTAGGGGATGATCATGTCTCGGATTTGTGGTCCTTGTTTGTTCAGGGATTTGTGTGCAATGCAGAGGGCTTTGAAATTAATTCTCTGCTGGACAGGTAACCAGTGCAGAGAATGTAGGGCTGACTTTGCATAGCAACGAGCGGGGGTTTTAGTAAGCAGCCTTGCAGCCCAATTCTGAATGATTTGTAGTTTGGAAATGACTTCTTCGGGGGCACCTAAGTATAGGGCATTGCCATAATCCAGTCTGGATAGGATGAGGGCCTTGGTGACTAGTCTTATAGCGAGCAGGGGGGAGAAGGGGAATGACTTTCCAAATAATCCTGATCATGCCATAACATGATGCGGCTGTCTTCCCAGCTTGGGTTTTAAAGGTGAGGTTATTGTCTAGCCATATTCCTAGGCTTTTTAATTCTGTTTTGGGGGTAGGTGGTAATCCCATTGAGAGTGGCCAGGGCATGTTTAGATCAGTGCTCGGATGGGAGCCTAATATCAAGAGTTCAGTCTTCTCTCCGTTAAGCCTCAACTGTGAGAGATTCATCCATCTCACAACTTCCTCCAGGCAAGATTGGAGGTCCTTGGTTTGTTGGCTGGGGTGGCTCAGGGCTACTACCAATTGCGTATCGTCAGCGTAGATCACCATGTGGATTCTGAATGGGGACACTATCTCAGCCAGTGGGGCCATATAAACATTAAAAGGGTGGGACTGAGAGAGGAGCCCTGGGGTACTCCACACCCTAATGACAAATTTTGAGACACGTGCTTGTCTTGGAAGACCTGTAAGGACCTTCCCTCAAGGAAGGACTGCATCCACTTAAGGGCTGTCCCAGACCTTCCTGCCCTCTTGAGGCGGTGAACCAGGAGGGGGTGGTTGACTGTGTCGAAGGCCGCGCTTCGGTCTAATAAGATGACTGCGGCTGTGCCTCCTGCGTCCAGAATTTTTCTGGTTTCCTCCACCACTGACAAAATAGCGGTCTCTGTACCCTGGCCGGGGCAGAAGCTGGTTTGTGAGGGCGTTGGAGGCCACCATTATTTTTGAGAAAGGAAGAGAGGACGCGATGGATGTGTTTTTCTGTTATTTTGCTGATGCATGGTAATAAGGAGATAGGTCGAAAGTTGGCCAGGTCTGTGAGGTCCAGATTCGGTTTTTTCAGGAGGGCGCGGACCAGTGCTTTTTTCGACTCTTTGGGAACCATGCCAGAGTTCAGGGAGGAATTAATAAGCTCAGTGGCCAGAAGGGCCAATGCCAGGATTTTGGGGGGAGCAGGGTCTAGGGGCTAGCCGCTTTTTAGAGAGGATAAAAGGGTGAGGAAGGAGTCATGGGTTACAGCGGGAAACAACCTAAGTTCTGGTTTGTCGGGTTCCCATTCCTCGCTCGTGTGTCTCTGAGGGGTCTACTGGACTGATTGCGGAAGGTGAGTTAAGATGATCTGGATTTTTGAGTGGAAAGAAATTGTCAATTTGGTGCATTGGAGGTTGGAGGAGTCCAAGGGTGCTGGGGGGTCAGAGTTCTTCATTAATTTGGTAGCGATACGAAAAATTTTGCGGGGGGAGTTGCTGGCTGCTAGAATTTTTCCCTCATAGAAGGAGGATTGTGCTGTTTTAATTTCTGATTTGTTGTGTCGAAGGGTCGATCTATATTCTAGTTTTTTGTGGGTGAAAAATCTTTCCTCCATCTTCTCTCTGCTTTTTTACAGAGCTGCCTTAGGGTACGCAAGTTGGGTGCGTACCATGGGGAGCCGCTGGCGCCCGTTTTTCTTTTGGGCTGATACTTTAGGGAGCACCATATTGAGAGAACTTTCGATCCAGTTGTGAAAGTTTTCATTGTTTGTCTCAGGGTCGGTGGTGGGGCTGGGTTGTAATCTATTCAATTTGTGTACCCATTTCTCTACAGGAAATTTGGACCAGGGTCGGAGTAGGGAGCGCGGGGAGGGGCAGGGTAAGGTGTGGGGGTGTGTCCAGAGTAGTGGGATTAGAAAGTGGTCAGTCTGTGGTAGAGGGGAGGGTTTGAGCCCCGTCAAGTTTCCCAGGTTAGAAAAGACAGGATCGAGCAGGTGACCTTTCCCATGCATGGGGAGCAGGACCTTTTGGACAATTTTGAACGATGCCAGGTCATGGGCAAGTTCTGTGGGGAGTGACACTGCGGGTCATTGAAGTGCAGGTTAAAATCTCCTAGCACGATGAAGTTAACCGAGAGGCTTGCCAGGGTGCCGATGGTTTCTAGTAGTGATTTTGGAAACTGCCCTAGAGTTCCTGGTGGGCGATAGACTAGGATACCCGTGAATGTGAGGGAGGGGGTAAAATTGATCGTAAAATGGGAGTTTTGGGGAGGTGCACTACTCTACTCTCCCCAAAAGGTGTGTCAGATCATAGTTGCATGCTGCATGCTGCACAACCTGGCATTGCGCAAAGAGATCCCCCTGCTCCTGGACGATGATGAGCAGCAGATGCCCTGCCCTGCAAGCCCACACATGTCCAGTGATGACGATAGTGGAGATGAGAACGGTGTTAACCTGCGTCAACAGTTCATCAACAACTACTTTCCTTGAGTGTGAGAGACATTGTACAACAGTGACATTGTCTGCTGTCTTTTATGGTAGTGACAAGTTCTAGAAGAGCTTTTTGACTGCTGCCTGTTGTTGGCTCTGAGCTGATGGCTGATGACTGTGGCACAGAGTGGTAATGACCAGCCACATGATGTCTATATTGATATTGTTTCTCATTGTAATTTGTGCTGGTTTATGTACCTTGATAACTAGTGTTGTGTACTGGCTGTGATGGCATCAGCTGAGAAGTAAATGTTGTTCTCCTGTGTCTTTCCATGTCCCTTCAGACTTTCAATGCCTCGCTCCAATCTGGGCTTCTGGTACATTGGAATCTGAGTCAACATTGTACATACTGTGATGAACATGGAGCGGATACAAAGTCATAGGTGTGTAAAGAGTGTTTATTTACAATGAGAATTTGTGAAAGACAAGTGATGTTTTACAAAATAGTGCTAAGTGAATTAATGAGTTGTCAGTAATGGTAAATGAGACAATAGAGTAGTCACCACATTGATGTAGTGGCACAGTCCAACAGACACCTGCCATCAACATTGCAGTGTTGGTAAGGATAGTCAACAAAGTCAATGGAAAGGAGAACAGAGGTGCCATCATGGCTGGCTCTGCGACTGACTCTTGGATTGTGCTTTGCCACATGATCCTCCAGTGGTGTTTCTCAGACAATCCCTTTTGTGTTTTCCAGGGGGGGCACTGCTGTGGGCTCAGCGATGTCTGAGGAGTCATCCTGTTGCAGCTCATCCCTCTCTGTGGCTCTAGCTGAGGTGGTGGGAGTATCAATCTGCGGGCCACTGGAGGGAGGTTGAGCTGTCCTTTGGGCCGCATGACTGTCCCTCTGAACACCCAAGAGCTGGCCAATGAGGTCCACAATTTGGCCCATACGCATGTTCATGGACTTCAGCTGCAAGCGGGGCTCACAGACTTCTTCCATGACCTTGCCCATGTGTCCCTGTGTTTGCTCCTATGCCCCAAGGACTCTGGCGATGTTGGCCAGAGCTTCAGTCCCAGTGTCCTCTCGAATTTATACTCCAGCTGCCCTCCCACCTGCCCTGCTGTCCCAGACCTGTGGCATTGCCACTCGACACGTAATAGTGAACAACAATATCCAGGCAATAAGGGATAAGAATAATCTGGCAATAAACAATGTAGTACAATAATATATAAACACAAGTAAAAGAAAGCAGGATAACCATTAATTATAATCACATATAAAATGTATTTCCATAGATACAATTAGATAAAAAAGTTACATTATTAACATCAAATATAAAATGACATTAAGAGAAAACAGATAGACTAATCTCTTTATCATAAAAGAAGAGGTGGAAACTGTGATGGCTCCCACTGCTGATAGTTCGGGTCGATGTCAACGCGTTTCGACACAAAGTGTCTTCATCAGGCCCTTAACAGCACCTTATCAGCACATTTCTAGAATTATGGGAGGATAACAGATAAACTTTTACTTGTGTTTAAACTGATATATTTCATTAGATCTGATAAATTGTACTAACATTTACTGCCAGAAAGTATTTACAATACATTTCACCGCAAAAGAAGGACATTAAAGAGAAACCGAATAGCAAAGTATGTACAATCAGATTTGAGCAATTTTTTAAAAAGCACATACATAACGTTTCTTAGAGATCACTATTTTATAACATGATCTTAAGGTAAGCTAACAGTAAAACTGAGGTATATACACACATCATTATATAAAAGAATAATAAATAAATCACATAGGAGCATACATAAGCAATATATATTCTGGTCCTTAGAATGTAGGAGAGAGAAGGGGGAATCCCAAGAAATGATCCTACCTAAAAATAGAAATTGTTTTAGCCATAGGGGGGACATTCATTATGGGTTTTATTGAGAAGAATAAAAAGCCAGAACAAGGATGGCTTGTATTCTAATCAAGGGACCCTATTTAGTGTGGCCATCTAGCTGTTTGTAACGTTTAGGTTTATTCAAGTATATGTCATTGGTGCCAACACCATCGCTATAAAACCATGTTATTAGCGCCAATCCCATAGCTATAAGTTGAACTCTATCCAAATTTGTGTATGTATAGAGTTCTATAGTGTATTTCTAAATCAAACATGCTATATAAAGTCCTTAGGGCTAACTTGTGCCTCATTTTTAGTTCATATTCATTACCAAATCATACCTAATGCTGTTTCTCAAACGAATCTTCAAGGTTAATGGGTTCAAACGATTAAAAGGCAGTGCCACAAAATATAAGTCATTCCGCTATTGTAAAAGGGAGAATAAGAACATAGGATATCTCAGTTAAGGATTATACATGTGATTTGGCCAAAGTTCACCTAATAACTGTCGTGGTTGCTGACATGTCTGATGTATCTCTAATAATTACCTTAGTAAGTAGAGATATTAGGTTCCTGCTGGTGTGTCAGGAATCTTCAACATTCAGTACTCATCTTGTGATTAATGAACAACTCTGTAGGGGAACCAATATAATGTCCTGAGTTAGACTTTCCCTATGCCGCCCCTATGGTAACAAGATTTTTTCTAACGTAAAAACGCTTACCTCCAAAACTTCGTATGAGCGTGTTCTTATAGGCTCCCAGACATATAGGATCAAAGATTGCATAGCACGTATTTTTTCAGTGTATTTCCCTTTATATAGAAATGTAAACAAGAAGAAAAGAAGGCGGATATTTACTACAGAGTCAGCATCCATCGAACTTGGATATCAAAGAATAACGTAGATACCCACGTACGTAGTATAAATCCGCTATCAGCCGGCATGTGAAAGTTTTATAATAAGTCAAAAAAGCGGCTGCAATTTGAGGCAGGACGGACGGGTTCAGAAGCGTGTTACTGTATTTGAAACAAAAACGGAAACGTGATTGAAACGGTTTACAAGTTCAAATTGTGTGCAAGGACACAAAGTTGCTTAAATATCTTGACTGGATACTAATTGTCACTGAGTGCGAGCTTGTTCGTGGAATACCAACAAATTAATTACTTTTTGACGGTGCCTCGAAACTACAAAAATATTATCGCTCGCTCACTCAGGGTGCATGTTGTCTCAGCGTGTAGTATAACTTGCACAAAGAGATAAGAGGAAGCCTGATTAAATACTTGTAAGCGACATAGTAAAATAAACCGCGAGACGCATACCTGTTTAACAATTGCAGTCCGGCGTGATTAATGGCGGCGAGAGTGTCCGTGGCAAGAATGAGGGAAAGTGAGTAAGCAGCTGCTAGGTGAATATATAGCACAGATCTCATTTGTTATCGGGACTGATTCCTCCCCTTTCTTAAAGGGCTATACTATTGGGTTGCAATTGGCGGATGGTCAATGCAAGCATAGGCACAAAGGTAGGACCATTTAGCTAAAGCGGTTAAAAGGTTATCTTTAAAGACATATAACCAATTGAGAAAGAACTTGAATGGTTAATTACCCAATGTTTATACATGGGAGTTTGACTGTTACATTGACAACCAAGTAATCATTTTCTTACTATTTTATTTAAGTTCTAATTAGAGCATCCGCAGACCAAATATGTACAGAAATGTCTGAATTCTATATACAAATAACGAATAGTTACTGCCTGCCTATGGTAGATAGTCTTACGTAATAGCATTTTCCCACGGAAGTTCAAAGTTCAATCCCTTGTTGAAAGTATTGAGGGTGAAGATCCAGTAAACCTCCTTCTTTTTGTGAATTTTGCAGCCTCCTTTGAGTTCTGGTATGTGTATTCTTTCCAGAACACACCATTTCATTTCTGTGGGTAGATGTTTATATTCCAAATAAAGGTTAACCAGTGGTGCCATTGATTTCTTCGTTTTGATTGCAGATCTGTGCTCAGTTCAACGTATTTTTATAGACCGAGAGGTCTCGCCCACGTAGCCAAGCTCGCAAGGGCATACAATTAGGTAGACTACATTCTGGGTGTTGCAGGTGCATAATTCCTTTGCATTAATGGTTACTTCATTGAATATTATAGTTTCACCAGTAATAATGGAATCACAAGATTGATATGACCCACAACGTGAGGTACCTCTAACCCCGTCCCTTCCATCAATCGTCTTTTGTATGAACGGGGTATTTGTGGGTTTTGAAAACCGTGATCTAACAATCTGATCCTTTAGATTTCTGTTTCGCCGATGGGCAAACAAAGGTTTGGCCAGTTTGTTTTTGTTTCGGTCTACATTTAACAGATGCCAATTTGAGTTGATTATTTGTTTAATAGTTAAGTTCAGAGTAGAATGCCTCGTAATACCGACCAGTTTCTCTTCTTGCTTGTGTCTCTGAGTATTTAATAATGAGTCACGATCATAGAATCGTGCCCTTTTGTAGGCTTCTCCGACTACGCGATGTGGATACCCTCGCTCTTTGAATTTTTTCTTCATAGCCACAGACTGGGTGTCATAGTCTGTGAGATTAGTGCAATTGCGCCTCACCCTGAGGAATTGTGAAAAGGGGATACTGTCCTTTTGACATCTCGGGTGGTAACTTTTGAAGTGTAGCAAGATGTTTCTAGCGGATGGTTTCGTATATAAATCCACTTCAAGAAGTCCCTCCTCATTATTTCTAATATAAATGTCCAAGAATTCAACCTGACATTTATCTGTGTGAGCAGTGAAATGTAAATTACTATCTGTGAGGTTCAGCCACATTAGGAAATCCTCCAGAATCCGTTCCCCATCGGTCCATACAAAAAAGATGTCATCTATGTAATGGTACCACTGGGAAACAGACTCATAGAAGGGGGCAATTTCATTAAAGATGAATTTCGATTCAAAAAGCGACATATAAATGTTCGCTATTGAAGGTGCCATGGAAGCCCCCATGCTCACACCCTTTGTCTGCAGGTACAAGTTCTCACCAAACTCAAAAAAGTTCTCTTTTAAGGTGAGTGAAAGACATTCTTTTATAAAAGGTTTGGAACAGGGCATCTTATGTTCATTAATAAACCACATCGTGGCAGCAATTGCTTCATTCTGTGGAATATTGCTGTACAATGATTCAATGTCTAATGTAACTAATATGTCTCTATATTTGTTGAATGGAAGGTTCTCTACTTTAGAAATAATGTCACCAGTGTCCCTGATGTAAGACGGGATTAGAGAAATACAAGGGCGTAATATTTTATCCAGATATTTAGAGACTGCCTCAAGGGGTGTTCCTAATGTTGAAACTATTGGCCTATATGGGGGTCAAGTTCATTTTTATTGATCTTGGGCAGTCCATAT
Source organism: Lissotriton vulgaris (assembly GCF_964263255.1). Lineage (NCBI taxonomy): Eukaryota > Metazoa > Chordata > Amphibia > Caudata > Salamandridae > Lissotriton > Lissotriton vulgaris. The sequence goes on from NC_141700.1 coordinate 338,707,891, forward strand.
ATACAAGATACTTTTCTTTCCGAAGTATTTAGGAAGGCAAATTCCTTTTCAGTGATAGTACCAGTTTCTTTTGCTTTTAGAGTTATTCTTTGTATTGTCTTAATAATCCTTTCAGTTGGATTACGTTTAATTTTCTTATAGAATGAGGTGTCATTCAGCATGGTCATCATTTTTGTCTCATATTTAGTTGAATCTAACAAAACAATACCACCTCCTTTGTCGCTGCTTTTGACAACGATCGATTTATTATTTTTGAGGTCATTCATGGATATATATTCCTCTTTAGTGATGTTATATTTAGGTTTTGGTATGAAGCGAAAGGCCTGTTCCAATCGGTTCAAAACCACCTTTTCAAATATTGCAGTTTCTGGACCTATTTGGTCAAGGGAGGGAGTGAAGTTAGAAGGGAGAGACACTATATTCGCTATCCTATTATCTGTTTGTAATTGTTCGCTTTCTAAGAAAAATTTCTTTAATCAAATTTTGCGGAAGAAAGAATGAATGTCTTGGTAGACCTCAAACAAGTTGGCATTAGCATGGGGGACAAAGGAGAGACCCTTCGATAGTAGGGATACATCTTGACTAGTTCGTTTATGTAGGGATAGATTAAAAATGGTAATCACATCCCTTGTCTCCAGTACTGTTTGTTTCGGGGCTCCAGATACTGTTGAGGTTCCTGAGGGTATAAATGATTCTGGTATTGGCCTCTCAACTGGCCTCTCGGCTGATTTTGAAATCTCACTTTCTGGCGCCCCCTCCTCCCCCCGCACTGGGCTACAAAAGGCTGCCGCATATTCCTTCGGCCATTCTGGGGGATGTAAGGGCCTTCATCCTGATATGCCATATCACTTTCTCCATCTGAGTCTGGGTCAGAGGAGTCTGAGAAAGTGTTAATTTTATGGTGGGCGCTATAATTAACATCTCCCTGTTGGTAGTCTGATTTGTAAAAAATGTCACCAAGATAAGGATATGTTCGCTCTAAGGTATAGAACCTTTTGTCCTTTGTAAATTTATCATTTTTCATTTTACTAAGATAGTCGGTAAAGGAGAGGACATCTTTTTTTACTATCTCCAGTTGTTTTTCAGCCTCTTCTAAAGTAGTGGATTTTTTGATTTTGTCTTCCAAGGCTTCTATTTCTTTCTTTATCTCTAAAGCTATTTCTTTTGATGTGGATATGATTAGAATCAGAAGATCCCTCGAGCATCGATTAGCAATCATGCTCCATTTAGTCAGGAAGGTTTTTATGTCCACAAATAGTCCAGGGATGTTACGAACTCTAAGACCTAAAGGGATTATGCCAGCTTTTAGGTAATTAAGCATAAACTCCCCATGGGCCTCTATCCTAACTAATTTCTTTTGGAGAGTTTGTAATTTATTTATATCTGTACTACTTTGCGGATTAGTTGTGGAGCTGTTACCAAAGGATGCACTAGTGCCCACTAGGGTTTCAAAGTCGATGATGAGCAGCAGATGCCCTGCCCTGCAAGCCCACACATGTCCAGTGACGACGATAGTGGAGATGAGAAAGGTGTTGACCTGCGTCAACAGTTCATCAACAACTACTTTCCTTGAGTGTGAGAGACATTGTACAACAGTGACATTGTCTGCTGTCTTTTATGGTAGTGACAAGGTCTAGAAGAGCGTTTTGACTGCTGCCTGTTGTTGGCTCTGAGCTGATGGCTGATAACTGTGGCACAGAGTGGTAATGACCAGCCACATGATGTCTATATTGATATTGTTTCTCATTGTAATTTGTGCTGGTTTATGTACCTTGATAACTAGTGTAGTGTACTGGCTGTGATGGCATCATCTGAGAAGTAAATGTTGTTCTCCTGTGTCTTTCCAGGTCCCTTCAGACTTTCAATGCCTCGCTAAAATCTGGGCTTCTGGTACATTGGAATCTGAGTCAACATTGTACATACTGTGATGAACATGGAGCGGATACAAAGTCATAGGTGTGTAAAGAGTGTTTATTTACAAAGAGAATTTGTGAAAGACAAGTGATGTTTTACAAAATAGTGCTAAGTGAATTAATGAGTTGTCAGTAATGGTAAATGAGACAATAGAGTAGTCACCACATTGATGTAGTGACACAGTCCAACAGACACCTGCCATCAACATTGCAGTGTTGGTAAGGATAGTCAACAAAGTCAATGGAAAGGAGAACAGAGGTGCCATCATGGCTGGCTCTGCGACTGGCTCTTGGATGGAGCTTTGCCACATGATCCTCCAGTGGTGTTTCTCAGACAATCCCTTTTGTGTTTTCCAGGGGGGGCACTGCTGTGGGCTCAGCGGTGTCTGAAGAGTCATCCTGTTGCAGCACATCCCTCTCTGTGGCTGTAGCTGAGGTGGTGGGAGTATCAATCTGCGGGCCACTGGAGGGAGGTTGAGCTGTCCTTTGGGCCGCATGACTGTCCCTCTGAACACCCAAGAGCTGGCCAATGAGGTCCACAATTTGGCCCATACGCATGTTCATGGACTTCAGCTGCAAGCGGAGCTCACAGACTTCTTCCATGACCTTGCCCGTGTGTCCCTGTGTTTGCTCCTATGCCCCAAGGACTCTGGCGATGTTGGCCAGGGCTTCAGTCCCAGTGTCCTCTCGAATTTATACTCCAGCTGCCCTCCCACCTGCCCTGCTATCCCAGACCTGTGGCATTGCCACTCGACACACCCGCAGACTCTCCCTGCCCTCCTCTGATTGTGTGGTGGTGGTGGTAACCACTTAGGCAGGGAGAGTGTTACAGGCACCTCTGGTGGTGGTGGTGGTTAAGGCCACACAGGTAGTTGCATCAGGGGACAGCTCTGTTTTTATTGCTGAGGTGGTGGTGGTGGGGACAGTGGGGGCCTAGGACATGGTGCACTCTGGCAGTCCAGATGGGCCAGGTTCTTGCTACTCATCCGAGAAACGTATGGAGTCTGTATCCGAGAGTCCATGTTCCGGGGGGGCCGGGGGTGTCTCCTCAGGTCAGTTTTGTCTTCTGCAGCAGTTGCTTGTGGATCTCCTGTTGAACAGATGTGAAATGGTCATTGAAGTGCACCCCACAAGCTTGGTGTTCGACATTTGGATGTTACATGTGATACACCACACAGTTTACATGGATATCACTTTGTATGGCTGCAAGGTACTATGCATCATGACATGATGTGGAGGTAACTACATTACTTGTCCATGGTGTGACATGTAAATCGATGCCATGTTCAATGTACAGATTGTGTGATTACAAGGACATACTGTCATCTAACGACTTTCAGCTTATCAACTGTATGTGATGTTTCTTTTTGGTTTGCTCTGCATGGCAGACGTTTCATCTGAGCAAGAACTAGCCATTGTAATCCTATGCAACTGAACATGAATGTTTTGTGTTCATATGGGTCTTCATGCTCTGACACCATGTGATTTACATATAGAATTCATTACTGTGCATGATTGGGCCCTGAATTTCTTCAACATGTCACTTGGTGAGTCAAAGTTTGTTTTCAGTGACTGTTACTTATGCTTAGCTGTATGCATTCTGGAAGTGGCTTCTGGATTTATGCCAAGTTGGGTGACATGTGAGGGCTGGCGTGGTCATATGGCTCCATGCTTTTCGAAAGGAATGGCAGGGTATATGCACTGTCTACCTACCTGTTCTGTGACACAGTTGAGGAAAATTGCTGCCACATGGTTCTGGGTGTGTGGGGTGTATCATCCTGCTGAGCTGTGGGACAAGGGGGCCTTCTGGGAGTTGGAGTGCTGGCTGCTTGTACACACACATCCCTCCCTGTTGAGAAGGCTACCTCCCTGTGAAGTGGAGCAGATGAAGGCAATAGATTGCTATTGGAAAACGAGGCAGTGTCTGTGAGGCCTAAACAAATAACATGTCACATTTGTCCTTCACTGGGAACCAAACACCCCAGTGTAGCGCCTAACTCTCAGAGGGTAGCGTTGCAGAGCAGTCTAAGACTTACTCAAGGGAGGTGGTTGGGCTAGTAATCGCCATTCACAGGTGCACAGAAATACCACTCAATATTTAATTGCCCAGTCTGTACTTTGCTTTATAAAAAGAAGAGTACATGTATTAAACAGGCACACTACTAAATACTATGCACCAATTTACAAATATACATAAGCTGTTGGAATTACTTTGTGACATTGCATAACATCTCCACCCCTCCCACAAGGGGGGGGTCTAGTACCACCACTTCCATGTATGCACATCATCTTTCCCCTATCCAGTTAGTTGAACATAACCTGGAGCGAGGACCCTGCGCACTGGCACCATCCAGTGGTGACCCACCACATTATCCCAACCAGCCTTTACAATTGGCACTCCAGCCCTGGTGACCCATAACCCTGCCTGAGCATCCCATACCGACCATGAAGTATACTCCTATACATCTTAGGGCCTAACAGTCTGGGTTCTTCTTCACCTAACGCAGCAGCAAGAATACATGTTTAGGGGACCTTTGTAGAAGCGTGTCTACACCTACCCTTGGGCACTGCTGTTTCTTCGTGCTTGCTGCTGCTGGGTGCTGGGCTCCTGACGCCGTTGGTGATCCCCGTTGACGGCGCCTCATACCATCTTGGCTGCCGCGGGGAGGAACTACGGTTCCCAGCATCCCTAGCGGCCGGATACCACCACCACTTCCTGTCCCGCGCACCAGGAGGTGCTCAAAATCGCGGAGCTCCCTCGGTGGAGCGGGGACCTTTGTAGAAGCGTGTCTACACCTACCCTTGGGCACTGCTGTTTCTTCGTGCTTGCTGCTGCTGGGTGCTGGGCTCCTGACGCCGTTGGTGATCCCCGTTGACGGCGCCTCATACCATCTTGGCTGCCGCGGGGAGGAACTACGGTTCCCAGCATCCCTAGCGGCCGGATACCACTACCACTTCCTGTCCCGCGCACCAGGAGGTGCTCAAAATCGCGGAGCTCCCTCGGTGGAGCGGGGACCTTTGTAGAAGCGTGTCTACACCTACCCTTGGGCACTGCTGTTTCTTCGTGCTTGCTGCTGCTCGGTGCTGGGCTCCTGACGCCGTTGGTGATCCCCGTTGACGGCGCCTCATACCATCTTGGCTGCCGCGGGGAGGAACTACGGTTCCCAGCATCCCTAGCGGCCGGATACCACCACCACTTCCTGTCCCGCGCACCAGGAGGTGCTCAAAATCGCGGAGCTCCCTCGGTGGAGCGGGGACCTTTGTAGAAGCGTGTCTACACCTACCCTTGGGCACTGCTGTTTCTTCGTGCTTGCTGCTGCTGGGTGCTGGGCTCCTGACGCCGTTGGTGATCCCCGTTGACGGCGCCTCATACCATCTTGGCTGCCGCGGGGAGGACCAGGTGGCCACCACTGTGGTGGAGGAGGTTGTTGAAACTGGTTTCCTCTTCTTGGTCCTCGCGATCGGCGATTCCCACCCCTCCATTGATTGTTAGCAGAGGAGTCAGAGTCTGTAGAATTACCATCACTCCCAGAGGTAGAGTAGTTTGAACCAGGTCTCCTGCCTTGCTGGTTGTACACTGGTGGAACATAATTCTCACTGGTATATGGATATACCTTTTCCATTGTGAACTTGCTCATCCACCATTTCCAGGACAAATGTATCCCTACCAACCATTCACCAACTACCCACAACAGCAGCATTTTTTAGGCCAGGGCCAACGCCGCTCCAGAGGCAAGAGACGACCAACACAGGCCAATGTACACTGGAGCCCTCCACCATCTTCACGAACCAGGAGCAACCAACAAGAGTCGGCTCCACCGGGACCGAGCACGGCGCGAGTCTAATCGTTAATTTGAGCCAACGCGTCTTGACAACAGATGAGACCCAGGTTCTAGAAAAAGGACTTGGTTTTGTGCCTACACATAAAGGCGATGCCTTTGAGACCAGACTTGAGTTGGCTGCCTTCTTTCGGAAAATTAGACTGCGTGCCTTTTTTAAAGATGAGACGACTAAGGACGATGACCAAACCAAGGATAAGAATACCGGTCTACGCAATAAGTCAACATTCAATCCGCCGCAAAGTCTTACTCCACCTGAGGTTCTGACTTTTGAAAAAGCAGTACTTAATGACACAGAACGGATCTTCCATACTACCCATCAACAATACAACAATCTCTCTAAACGTGAACATCTAGCACTATCAACTTTGTCTAATGACAAGTCAATTGTCATTAAACCCGCCGACAAGGGGGGAGCGACTGTGATCCTTGATACAGACACATACGACAATGAGTGCAAGAGACAACTGGATAATAAGAAATTCTATCGTCCTCTAAAAATGGATCCCACTCAGAGACTCAGTACTGTTATAAAGAGAATGGTAGAAGAAGGAAAAGAGGAGGATTGGATTACTGATCAAGAGGCAGCATATCTGGTTACCACACACCCGGTGGTTCCATATTTTTATATCTTACCAAAGATACATAAAGGAGTTACACCCCCTCCAGGAAGGCCCATTATCTCGGGGATAGGCTCCTTATTGGAACCCCTGTCGACTTTTGTGGATTTTTTCTTGAAACCCCTAGTGAAACAAATGCCAACATACATTCAGGATACCAAAGATCTATTACGTCTACTAAGGGATTGGGCTGAGGATAACAATGTGTTACACTGCAGCCAATTGGGGTTTAGAAGCCATGTGGGTACAGTTGAGCAGTGTCTCAACTTGAATCTAATCATGGCCAAATATATTATCGTCAAAAAGTCCCCACTTTATTTAGGTTTTATGGATCTGAGTTCCGCTTTTGATTTTGTTAACCGCTCTAGGTTATGGTCACAATTGTTGGAATATGGTTTAGATGATTCTTTAGTATATTTTCTTTCATATTTACACAGGGATCTTAAGGCAAAAGTACGCATCAATAATGAAGGTGAACTATCTGGTGACATTTCCATCCAAAGAGGAGTCCGGCAGGGCTGTGTACTCGCCCCTCTACTTTTTATTTTATATATTAATGGGCTGAGCCCTGCCCTGAGCAAGAACACTAAGGATGTCCCAATCATTAATGGGTCCCCCATCACCACCTTACTCTATGCGGATGACGCCGTATTGATGGGGCGTACCCCCAAATGCGTTGCGCTCATTAATTACAGGGTTTGTTGTTTTTATGTCTGATTTAGGTTTAAATACCAATTTTAAAAAATCATTTATCATGAATTGTGGTTTAAAAAGATACAACATTCTTTCAATTAAAAGTGGCGAAAATGAATTAAAATGCACAAGCACTTTCCCCTATTTAGGGTTATTATTCTCCAACACTGGCTCGTGGCAACATCACACCGCCCACGCAAGAAATAAGATTGGCAAATCAATTAACTCAATTTTATCCCTTCGCCAACCGAGAACGGCAGATGTGATCACCCCCTTGTTAAATATTTATCGTACCCAATGTCTGCCAACTGGGACATATGGATCCGAAGTGTGGGGTTATTGTAATAGCCTGCCTTTGCAGCTAGAGGAAAATAGATTTTGCAGGAAGGTATTGGGTGGTATTTCTTGTACGCCCATCTTTATTTGCCACCAAGAACTTAAGTTGCCATATATAGCTGATTTTATAAGGTCAAGGCCTACGCTTTTCTGGTTAAAAACATGGACAAATCCAGCGGCTTCCTTGACCCGTAGCATAATCTTAGATTGTTTATCTCATGAACGATCCAACCTCATACCTTGGCTAAACGCGGTCAAGAATAGCCTAATTAGTGTTGGACATGGTTCCCTGTTTAGCTCCCCAAACACCATTGTGCCCGCCCATAAGAATAATGTAAAACGGGCATTGTATGAGTTATACAAAGAGGAACGCATGAGAATTGAAATAATGAAACCAGCTATTATTAAATATCTTCCACTAACTGTGACTAGTAATGTTGTTTTAAATGAACCCTACAAACCCTGTAGATATCTGTCATTACCGACAGGAAGATGGAACCGGAGCCTCTTATTTAGGTTCCGCGATGGCAGTATTGTAAATTTACTGAGCTTTCCACTCGGCTATAATAAGAATCTAGAAGAGCTTGAATGCCCGTGTTCTGTCGGTGGGAGACAAAGTTTACTGCATTATTTCATCTTCTGTGGTCACTATAAATTGTACATCCATCACTACCTATTGCCAATTTTCAGAAAATACAATCTAAGAGACTTTAAATTGGCATTTAAATTCTTGCAAATGTTACCAACCGATGATGTTATATTTGCTATAAGCTGCTTTATAAAAGCCTGTATAAAATCGAGGGCAAGTATGGAACATGCATAATGGTCTCCGGATGCATAACGCACTTTAAACTCTAAATATAAATTGTATAGAGGTTTAATAATCTGTATGGAAACATTGTTACTAGTATTATTTAAACAGAAATTTACGAATGCTTTTCTAAACTGTTTATGATACTATATCATGTAATTTGCACCTTATGCCATATATGCTGCTCATGCCTAATTGGGATGTATTTTAACTTTTAACTTTTAACTTTTGTATATGTTTTTATGTATTTTAAATGATTCATCCTGTATGTACTTTTATGGATTTTTTCTGAATCCGAATAAAGATCATTTCATTCATTCATTTCAATACATGTTTAGGCATCCCTTTACAATGAGGTACTTATTATATTTGATAACATGTATAAGGCATTGCAATTACAACATCTAAAAGGCATCACAGATGAAATCACAGGATTAAGCATATACAGTCAGATACCCTAGCAGGAATGTTTATGTTTGTTTATGTTTTTGGGATTTTTATTGCGCACAACTACCCAAGGGTGTCTCGGCGCATGTCGGACTTCCTGGGCCGGAAAGCAACCACATAATCATTGATTAAATAACCAGGTTTTCAGGAGTTTACGTAAGCTGAAAAGAGTGGGGCTGGTTTTGATGAACAGAGGGAGAGAGTTCCATAGTCTAGGTGTTGCTACTAAGAAACGTCTATCTCCCCAGGAAGTGGTTCTGGTACGTGGGACCCCCTCCAGGAAGGCCCATTATCTCGGGGATAGGCTCCTTATTGGAACCCCTGTCGACTTTTGTGGATTTTTTCTTGAAACCCCTAGTGAAACAAATGCCAACATACATTCAGGATACCAAAGATCTATTACGTCTACTAACGACCATGCAGTATGATGAAGACCAGGATTTCCTGGTATCTTTCGACGTCGAGTCCTTGTATACATGTATACCACAGGACGAAACTCTCTCTGTGATAGAAACACTCCTGTTACAGACTGATTTGGACAGCATGACTCCTGTCAGCTTTATTATGGCATGTGCGTCCATAGCCATGAAAGAGAACTTTTTTCAGTTTGGTAAAGACCTGTTTCTCCAAGTATCTGGAACATCCATGGGCAGTGTTTTTGCTCCATCGCTGGCGAACCTCTATGTTCATCATTTTGAGCAGACCCATATACTTTGTAACACCAACCCTTTTCTGAGCCACATAGTGACTTGGAAACGTTATATAGATGACGTTCTAGTCATCTGGAGAGGAACAGCTGAGAGTATAAATGAATTTCACAATTGGCTGAACCATCGGAACCAATTTCTGAATTTTACCTGTGAATTCTCCAAAAGAAATCTCCCATTTCTGGATGTTAACATCTACTCTCAGAACGGGCATCTGAGTACTGAACTATACAGGAAACCAATGGCGAGGAACTCACTATTACATTTTCAGAGTTATCACCCCCAGGCACTTTGCGAAAATCTGCCCTTTGGACAGTTTCTGAGAGTTCGGCGGAACTGTTCTGACAGTGCGAAATATAAAGAACATGCAACAGCACTCTCTGGACAATTACAAGAACGGCAGTACCCGAAGAAAACAATCAAAACTTCATTGAAAAGAGCGTCCAACAATAATAGAGACGCATTACTGGAACCCAGAATAACACCTAATGATGAAACAGGTACACAAAGGATGACATGCGTAACCACCTTCTCAGGACATTCAAATGCCGTGAAGAAGAGTATTCTAAAACATTGGAAGATTCTGGAAATCGGAGGGAAGACATTACCCCCTCCGCTTTTTGCATTTAAAAGAAGTATGAATGTCAAAGATCGGTTGGTACATACTAGACCGCGTGAACCTAAGCAGGACCCCACGGAACCAGGAATATGGGGATTGCCACCAGTGATGGGTCACTTTCCGTGTGGTAACTGTTCGGTCTGCCCACTGACCAGTCACACCACTGAGGTAGACATAGGGACGGCCAGGCCCTGGACCCTAAACAAACACACAAACTGTAACACTGAGAGGGTCATCTACCTCATTACTTGTCCCTGTAAAAAGAGATATGTAGGGATGACGTCTAGAAAGATTAAGGTGAGAATTTCCGAACACCGCAGTACTATTCGGTGTAGAAAAAGTGCCACCAAACTAACTAATCACTATATAGAAACAGGACACTCGGATACAGAACTACACTGGGTGATTCTAGAGAAACCGTTTATTCCCACTCACATCACGGACATTCAGAAATTTCTCCTACAGCGCGAACAGCGCTGGGTGTTCCGATTACATACGGATGTGGATGGGCTCAACGAAGAGATTCCTTGGCTGGCATTACAATAAATGAATCCATCATACCTCAGAAAAATACCGTTCTCTGTATTCTTCCACATGGTATTTGAGCAACATCAACCATGGTGATATTGACATTCAGTAACCTCATATGCATAACAATGCTATGTTATGAGTAGGGAAGGTAATCTATCATTTGTCCCTATGCCAAAGAGTAACAAAACCTGATACACTCTCACGAATCCTCATAATTTTCCTATAAGAACAGTACCTTTTATAGAGAGACGTATTAGAACCTCTTGCAGACCATCGAGGTTGCCACTCTTTTAAGTATAAAATTCCTACTAGATACTTATTTAACACGCACTACTCACCACTTGATCTCATATGTGGAAACAGTATCATTCACAGATTGCAGGTTAACATCAGGCAAATTCCCTACACACTAGAATGAGAGTGAGCAAAGCAGATGGATATTTACCCTATGATAATGGCTTCACAATAAAAAAGCAAGTGTTGGTGAACATATTACTAGGGAAAGGAATCTCTGTCCCCCCCTTCTTTGGTGGTCTTGCCCACACTCTCATAGCGAGCTGACATCGATATGTAATGCAGTAAAATTGCAAGACGTGTAAAGAATAGTGACACGGGCTCGGGCACGCTCAGTATTATGTTCTATTTACTGAGCATGTCCGTTGAACAGTGTCTGGTGCCTTGCGCATGCGCACCTCAGGCTAGTGCATGTCACTTCGCGCATGCGCGATACAAACGGAGCACTGCAGACATGGCCACGGACGCCGGATGCGAAGAGGACCCCGCAACGCGGGAATGCCTGCCGATCCGCTTAAAAACACTACAGAGGTAAGCGTCGGTACCTCCGGTCATTACTCCTGACGGCCCGGGGTACCGACGGATAGGTGAGCCTCTTTTAGTAGAGATACTTAGACTCTGGTGATCGAGCAGGCGCTAGCTGGACCTTTGGTGGGAACTCGATGCCCCAGTAGAAATCTAGACAGCATTGATTTTATACTTTTCTCTGGTTCAAAACTGTGTTAACTTGCCCTTGAATCAATAGCAGTTTACCAAATACAGAGAGGTTTATGGAATACTGAATGGGGCGACGTGGTAAAACATGTGCCATGATTATGTGTTTACTTGCCCTTAAATCAAAAGCAGGTGACCTGAGATTGAGAGGTTTATGGAATATTGAGAGGGGTGACATGGTTAAACATGCGCTAGTATGGAGGGAACACCACGTGACACCCCTCGATTGGTGGTGGCATAGATTGATGATGTGTACCCCTTGTGGACTGGATCTGATGCGCTGTACCGTCTATTGGCCCTAGCTAGGGGCAAGTGCAGTAAACATAAGACATTGTAGTCGTGATGTAGATACATCACTGACTTTACGTTTTTTGTCCTTATTTTAGAGCGGGGCCCCCTTCCCTCAGTAATGAGCCAGGTAGAGGTGAGGGCGACACCCAATCGTTATGGGTAAGTGATAAACCAGTTTTGAGTATCACCACATAAATTGAAATGCGTAAGCGTCCTTGGACGCAAATACAGAGTGAGTAAGAGTGAGTGCAATTTAGGGAGCATTGTTTGACACATAATTTTTATCTATTACAGGTTCCGGTTAATGTATCCTTAATCATTCAATTTGGACATTACCAGTGGAGTATATGTATATTTTTGCACTATTATACTTTTCACTTTTGTAGCAGCAGCTGTATTTGTTTATAGCTTGGTCCTGAAGAATGCCCCGATACAGTTAGATCTTAGCGAGGGCAGAAACATGTTGACCTTTTTCACAGTTTGACGTCTTGAAACAACAAGCGTCAGCATTCTGCTTTTTAATAATGGCAAGGGAGCTTGATGAATAAAGTTGTTATAAGTACTCCTTAGTCATTTTTAGAACACAACTTTTTCTACTTTATTTTGCGCTGCACATTTCACATTCTCTACCTATATCCTCCTGATCCTCTCACCTCCTTAAGTGAGTCTCTTGATATGAGCAAGCACTATACAGGGTGACCAGTCAACCCATAAGTCTTCCTCTTACTCAAGGTTTTTTCCGATCAATTCACTGATCGGTTTTCCTTGATGGGATGATACCTAAACCCAGATGATGAGACATCACATTGGGTGATTGATGGGTCTTGGTAGAAGGACATCTCGCTCCCACTTGGAACACTGGTACCCTAGTTTTTGCTTCATTTGGTTGACTCACTCCTTTTCTCACTCTTCTGTTTAAGACCCAGGGTGTTCTGTATTGAGTATAAGTGTGCTTTGTTGTGCCATAGGCCTGCACCCAGTCTGCCATGCTTACATCCATTATGCCCAGGGGTACTCAGTGGTGCATGGGCCTAGCCTTTCTGTGGGGTGTCTTGAATGTAAACATCATTGAGGGCATGGATGGCATTGGATTGTGGTGATTTATGTGTGTTTTTCAATTTTTGGGGGTGGTGTTGGGGTGGTGTTGGGGCTTTCATCCATTATGCCCAGGGGTACTCTGTCAGTGGTGCATTTTATTGGCCTTTCCATTTTGGGGGGTGGGTAAAATAAAAATGCTTACTTGAAAACTATTAATTGAAGCGCTACATATGCAACATTTATTAAACTGATGTTCCTCTGGCTTTGTTTGCTTTCAGGTGCAGAAAGACGAATCATCGGCTTCATCATTCCTCATCAGTGCCAGGAACAAGTCCTGCTGCAGTGTGTGCAGCACAACGTCACGTGTGGCCACAGACAACTCTGCAACTTGTGCAACTACGGCCTGCTGTTCAGAAATCTGAAGAAAATGGCCCCAAAAAAAGTTGCCCTTAGAGCCTCTAGCAAGAAAGTTGCCAGTAAGGAGCAGAAGAAGCAAGTGGTGCCACTTACCAAGGAGACTGGTGTGTCGACCGCCGCATTTTTTGGGGAAAAATAAGTACACCTGCAGCAGCAGCGGGTTCTGCTGGGGACCAAGCTGGGAGCAGCACCTCCGCTCCATTGGGCTCAGTGCCACCACCACCACACCAACTTAGGTCCAAGCCCTTAAGTGCTGTAGAGGCAGCCAGTATAGTTGTTCAATCACCATCGACTAGTGATGTTGGCTCATCGCAAGAAAGTAGCAGCATCCCTCAATCAACACAGGTTGTTGTAACTCATCTGACGAGTGTTCAACAACCGTGCATGGAGCGGCACAAGTGCCCACAATAGTTGTTCCTCCCGAAGTAGGGGCACATCAGAAATTCGACATTCAAGCCGAGGTATCATTTGAGGAAGGCACTCCTCCTGATGATTCATTGTCTTCCAGATTTTTCGTAATAAATTCCAGATCCCCAGCAAGGAAAAAATCACTGATGGTGTCTACATCTTCTTCAAGCCCCCTTCCGTCTGAGAGTGAGGCACACCATGATCTAACAAAGGTAGCAAAGCGTAAAAGGAAGGTCCCCGAAAGACTCATAGTTATGGAGTGTGATGATGACGCTGAACAAGAAGTGGCGTATACTCCTGCTGATGAAGACTCTCACGACGACGACGCAGTCATCATAGACGTCACTACAGCCTCAGCGGGCATGCAGCAAACAGACATTTTTACCCTATCCCGAAATGCTGCTGAGCGTGATGTTGGCGACGTGTCAATGGGACCACCACCAATGCAGTTAACTAGTACACCACCACCTACAGCTTCCATATTTTCTCGCCAGAAGGGACCTCCATCCACCTCGACCTCTATTTCCTCAATTAGTGGTGCTGTAAGTGCACAACGTAGTAAATTTTGGCAACACACATGCTCCACTTTATCTGGCATTAGCATTCCCAGTATCACCTCCTCCGCTCCCCACAGACATTTGAAGTTCGCAGTTTGGGACTTCTTTAGTGTTAGCCCAACAAGGGAAAACAGAGTCATTAGTACCATTTGTAAGGTTCGAGTTAGTCGTGGTAAGCTTGGTACCAACTATGGTACCGGAGGCCAGAGAGGTCATCTTGAGAGACAGCACACTGCCAAATGGCATGCACACCTAAGGGAGATCAAGGCAGCCCAAATTGCAAGTCAACAAATTGTATCCGTTGATGTTTCATCTGATGATGACGAGGAGGAAGAAGCGTCAAACATTTCTTCAGTTACACCCAGTACCCCTGTCAGCAGCACACCCCCTGCAAGATATATGAGCCACACTAAGAGTGTGGGAGAGAGTGAGACACCAATGCAAAAAATGTCATCATCACTGAGCTTAACTGGGTCGAAGAAGTCATCATCATCCCGTAAAATGGTCCAGCCCACCGTTAGAAGCATGTTGTTTTCAAAAGCGCCATTTGAATGCAACCACCCAACGGCACGTCTGTATAACACTAAGCTGGCTAAAATGCTAGCGCTGGACCTTCTCCCTTTTTCTTTTGTGGAAGGGGTGGGTTTTCTTGAAATGGTGGCAACGCTCTGCCCTAAATGGAAGGTTCCTAGCCGGTTCTATTTTGCCAGAGTTGCGGTTCCAGCACTACATGGAGGTGATTGGGGCAGCTTTGCAGAAGAGTGCTGCTCACACTATACATCTGACAACAGACATTTGGACCAGTTGACAAGCCATTGATGACATGTGCATCACTGCATACTGGGTCTCTTTTTCAGGGGTTGCAGCAAAGCTAAACGCAGGTGTTGACTCGGACAAAGTTTATAAAGCTGCTCGGAAACATGCAACACTAGCCATGTTTGCCATGGAGAAAAATCATACAGGAGAAAACATTTTGCATGAGTTTAACACAAAGGTCTTTCAATGGCTGTCCCCAAGAAAACGTATGATTGGTTATGTTTCCATGGATAATGGCGCCAATGTAGTTAAGGCCATGGATAAGGGTAACTATTTCAGAGTGCCGTGTTTGGCGCACTGTATAAACCTGGTTGTTAAAAAATTCTTGAGCGAAGAAAGTCCAGTCTATGAGTTACTGATCACCTGCCGAAGAATGTGCACACATTTCAACCATTCTTTTAAGGCCTGGAAGCAGCTGAGGTGCCTGCAATATGAACGTAAAGTGCCAGTGAAAGCACTCATCCAGGAGGTGGTAACACGTTGGAACTCAACCTTCTACATGCTTGAGCGTCTGTATGAGCAGTATGCGGTAGTCGATCAGTATTTCTTTACACTGGGTACACCTATGATTGACCTGAGGATACAGGTGGAGCAATGGCAGCTAGTTAAAAGCCTGACAGACATGCTTCGTCCATTTGAGGTCTTCACGCATGCAGTCAGCAGGGAGGACTGTAATTTGGGAAAAGCTATCCCATTGTTGCGCATGCTAGAGCACCAACTGAAGGCGGTGTCTTCTACGTTTCAAAAAGATGGAAAGAAAGAAGCATTTGAGTTGGCGGAGAAGTTATTACAGCGCCTACTTCGCGATGAACGTCTTGAAAAGATCCACACAGAACAGCATTACATTTCTGCTACTATTCTGGATCCACGGTACAAAAAAGCAGTGGCAGGCAGAGTATTCTTTCCTTTTGATGACGCAGATGATACGAAGTACAAACATTGGCTAGCTTTGTCAGCCACTTGGTTTGAAAGAGAACAGCAGGAAATTGAAGGAAAAGGCAGTACATCAGCATCAGCTGGCCATCCGGGGTCAAAAAAATCCACTTCTGCATCTGTGGCTGTGGCAGAAGTGAGGGATTTTCCCTCTCAGCCATTAACGACACCAGAAACCGTATCATCTGCACCAGACACAACAGTAATATTGTGTGAAGAAGAGGATTGGCTAACTCAGCTTGGGTTTGCTTCTCAAAAGGTCCCAGAAAAAAGTAGCAAAGTGGAGCAACCCTGGAGAACCTTGAGTCGATGGTGCAGGCCTACCTGAATGACTTAACAGAGGTCTATGTTCATCTTGACCCATTGGCGTATTGTCATGGGAAAAGAGATGTGTGGCCAGAGATCACCAACCTGGCTATAAATTACTTGTCTTGCCCACTCGCAAGCGTGTCTTCTGAACGTGTTTTCAGTGCTGCTGGTGGCATTGTAACTTCCAAAAGGATCCGCCTCTCGCCCAAAAATGTGGAGAGGTTAACAATGATCAAGATGATTCAGCACTTCATACGACCAGATTACAAAATACGAGAATGCACGCAGGAAGAAGACGAGGAGGACACCAACTTAGATGAGGGAAGTTCTTCTCTGTTAACTGACCTACTCCAGTCTAAATTCGCAGAGTTTGAAGACGAGCTCTTCTTCCATGACACCGAGCCCTGAAAATGAGTCAATGAATCACTAACTTTCTTTTTCGTCCTTATTCACTTTTATTCCTGTGTGTCTGTCTTTCTTTGTTTTGCAAAAACTATATAAATAAAAACTTTAATCACCTAATCACAAAAACAAGCCCATCAGCAGAACTGTCTTCACTTATTTGCTTATTGATTTGAAGGTGCCGCAGTCTGCATTCCTCAGGTTCACAAGTTCACAAGAACATGCTCCTCTATCCTCCTCCTCCTCCTCCAGACTCCTATTTCCCTCAAAGCAGATGGCTGGATTACGCCCAATGAAGAAAGACTCTGCACTTGTGGGGGTGTTCTACTTCTTTGCGGGTGAGTTGATGGGTCTGGGGCATTGCTGTGAAGGTCTAATACCGGTTAAAAGTGGTTTGGAAAAAATCGGAGCAGAAAAAGTTTTTGCGTTTTTGCTCACTTGCCTGTCTTTGGGGTGCTGTTTGGGGGGCTTCCAAGTTTTTGTGAGTGAGTTTTGGGGTCTGGGAGCAGTGCTGGCACAGTCTAATGTTGATTGCATTTGTTTTTCAGGAAATCCATGGTGGAAAAGAGAAGTTAGGGCCTAGCTGCATAGCGCATTTGGACAGAATTGAAGGTAGGCCCATTTTTGCTTTTTGGCTTTTTGGGGGTGTTCCGCTTTTTTGTGGGTGGCTGCAGGGGTCTGGGGGCATAGCTCGGAAGGTCTATATCGGAATCAAGTGTTTTGGACCAAATCCATGGTGAAAAAGCTTTTGCGTTTTTGCTCACTTGCCTGTCTTTGGGGTGCTGTTTGGGGGGCTTCCAGGTTTTTGTGGGTGGGTTTTGGGGTCTGGGAGCACTGCTGGCACAGTCTAATGTTGATTGCATTTGTTTTTCAGGAAATCCATGGTGAAAAAGGGGAATTAGGGCCTAGCTGCACAGTGCATTTGGACAGAATTGAAGGTAGGCCCATTTTTGCTTTTTGGCTGTTTGGGGGTGCTCTGCTTTTTTGCGGGTGGCTGCAGGGTTCTGGGGGCATAGCTCGGAAGGTCTAATATTGGAATCAAGTGTTTTGCACCAAATCCATGGTGAAAAAGTTTTTGCGTTTTTGCTCACTTGCCTGCCTTTGGGGTGCTGTTTGGGGGGCTTCCAGGTTTTTGTGGATGGGCTTTGGGATCTGGGAGCACTGCTGGCACAGTCTAATGTTGATTGCATTTGCTTTACAGGAAATCCATGGTGGAAAAGGGGAGTTGGGGCAAAGCTGCAGATCGCATTTGGACTGAATTCCAGGTAGGCCCAAAGTTTTCTAAGTGTGGCTTTTCCCGGGTTTTGCCTTTTGGCTTGTTGGGGGTGTTAAACTTGTTTTCGCCCGGGTTGACAGTTCTGGGGACATTGCTGTGAAGGTCTAATACCAGAAAGAAAGTGTTTTGGAGACAATCCCTGGGGAAACAGTTTTTGCATTTTCTGAGATTTCGCTCACTCTACCGTTTTCGGGGGGCTGTTTGTGGGGGTTCCTGGTGTTTGTGGGGGGGGGGGGGGTTTGCGAGTCTTGGAGCAATGCTTGGTATGGATACTTTTGCTTGCTTGCAAGTGGTTTGAATACAATCCATGGTGGGTAAGGGGGGATTTGGGCCTACTTTACTTTCAAAGTACGTTTTGTCACCATTTTCTACTAGGCCTCTTTTTTTGAGATCTGATTGGGGGTCTTCTACATTTTTGCTACTGGGTTTAGTAAGGATCTGGGAGCACTGCTGGGAAGGTCTAATTTTGTTCTAAAACACAGTTTACAGTACACCTAGCTTGAGAGGAAAGATCGCTAAATTAATTCGCCCATACTTATTTATCCTTCAAAAGGAGACTCAGACAGAGTACACACTTTCAAAAATATTGTACTGTCTATTAGGAAACTCAAAGTCTGACTTTTTGCACTACACAGCGTACATACCTTTTTGTCGCATCCCACGGAGTAGGGCAGTCTCGAACACTGCCTTGAGACATTTCTGCGTCCCGTTTAACTACATTTCCCATGAATCCAGGTTCGCGTGCGACGCCTCTGCCGATGACGTCACACGCGGACCCCTCAAGACAGAACGGAGCCGGAGAGACCTCGCCGTTGATTCTGGTGTGGCAGGACGAAGACACGGTAGGATTATTCCCCTCCCGTGGTATCCAGCGTATCCTTTCTTTGTTGAGAATATCTTGTTGTTCCTCGAGTGTGTGGGGGTTATTTCAATCCCGATTCTGGCCACGGAGCTTTTCTGCAGCTCAAGGAGCCCTCGGCTGAGGCTCCGTCATCAAGTCTCCTCGGAGGCGGTGTTTCCTTGACTTTTCCTGGGTATTGGCAGCTGCTGTGCACTCCTGCTTGGGGGGTGCTTATTCGTGACTGTTCTGGTTGCCGGCAGCGCCGGGCACTCCCGCTGTGGGTGCGTATTCCTTCTTGGAGAGTCTTTGAGAAAGATATAAACAGCACATATATTCTACATGCACTTTGGGTATTCCTTGCGCTGTTATTCCGCATTCAAAGTGGGTTTTTGTCACGTTGATGCCTGCTTTGGGGGAACTTCATTTTCCTTCGTTTTCAGAGCAATTCTGAAGGTAAGAATTGCTCTCTTCTTGGAATATGGTTACAGTTCAGTAAAGACTGAAAAGGCATTAAGCAGACACTGTTGATTGGGCTAATTTGCAAAATACCAAAAGAATTCTTGGATGACTTTTAATCCAGAGACACTCTTGTGGATGATTGAAGAGTGATTTCTTATTTCTATTTTTCTTTGCTTTGTACAACAGGGGTTTTATGAGCTTCGCCTGGCAGGCTAATTATCATTTGCCCTCTGTTGAAGCCCTGACAGTAATTACCTTTGGTACGTGTATGATTTGCATATCTGTAAGAACCCATGTGATTTTGAGTCACCTGATAACGTTAAGGTTCTTGTGTTCTAGATCAGAACTATCTATCCTACTTTTCCGATTGCCAGGCAAACCCAACATTTTTCCCACTCCAGGTAATTGTCTTCATAGAAAAGTAAATCTGAGGTATACACTGTGTTATTTACTTGTTCATAATATCGGTTGAGGTGTGACCTTGCTCATAGTGCCTTGTTCTCATTTCAGCTTCCTTTCCCTGCTGCTCCCTTCCTACCCTACCTGATATCCCTCGCTTGACCACTTCTGTGAGTCTGTTTTCATTCAGACCCAGGAGCTGTCGAGAGGTGGACCCCTTTATAGCATCGCACGATCCTGAGGACACCAGGACCTGACAGAATCAACGGCCCATGAATTTAGTCCTCCCGATTGTGCGATACCATGTCCACCACAGAGGATATCTTGGCAGCTCTAGCGCTAGTACAAACTGAGTTACAGGCTTCTAGGGCGGAGACAGCCGCTCTACAGGCACAGGTAGATAGAATGAGTCGCAATCCTTTTGATGCAGGTACTCCTCAGGCCACTTCCCTGGTAGTAGAAGTACCCGCTCCAATACCTCTGGCTTCCCCTGAAAGATTCCACGGAGATAGTAGTAAGGTACAAGTATTTCTCACTCAGGTGTTATTACACTTCTCATGTAAACCCAAAGTTTTCAATACAAATCATGCCAGGGTGGCGTTTCTCATTTCATATCTAGCTGGGGACGCAGCCCAATGGACTGTACCCTTAGTAAAACGAGATGACCCCATATTAAGGGATTGGGAGGCCTTTAGAACAGATTTTGAGAAAACCTTCAACCGCAGGTCAGCCACCATGTCTGCTGATAGGGAACTGTTAGGTTTAAAACAGGGAAATAGGGACTTAATTGCATACCTTAATGACTTCAGAAGGCTCATAGCTGAAACAGATTGGCCAGAAGAAAAAAGACATGCCATCTTCTACACAGGTCTGACAGAGGAGATGGAGGACATACTGGCTCAGATTGATCCCCAACCCAGTACTTGCGAGGACATGATAAGCCTGGTTCTAAGACTAGATCATCGACTTAGTGACAGAAAGGGTGAAAACAGGCGGAAGGATAGGGTAACTCCTCGCTATGAACATCTCAAGGTAAATGAAGGGGCAACTGCATCTAAGCCGGAACCTATGGAAATTGGGGCAGTGCGATCCCCTTTGACCTCAGAAGAAAGGGAATACCGTAGAAAGAGAGGCCTATGTTTGTACTGTGGGCGGAAAGGGCATTTTATCAGGCAATGTCCTATCAGAACAAGAGCACGAAACGATCCCAAGAAGGTGTCAGTGGTGGCTTCGGAACAGGGATCGGGAAACGAGAAAGCTTGAAGGTGGAAGAAGGGATCCCTTCAAGTAAGTTTGTCATCCCTTCATTGGACGGAGGTGGAAAGAAGGATGGTCTACATTTTTATGTGGACATTGGGTTGGAAATAGACCAAAGGTGGATGTGGATTAGAGCAATGTTGGATTTAGGGGCCACAGGGTGCTTTATGGACCATACCCAGGCGATTAGCTTAGGGCTAGTTTTACTAGAAAAAGAAACTCCAGAAGCTGTGTTTGCTGTAGACAGCAGAAAGTTGGATTCGGGTCCTATCAGGTTGCAGACCATGGATCTAGGCATGCTCATGGGAATGGAACATCAGGAGTCGGTGTGTTTCAATATCATACATGCACCACAGTATGGAGTGATCCTGGGATTGCCCTGGTTGCGCAAACATAACCCGATAGTGGATTGGGAAGGACAGACTCTTCAATTCACCTCAGAGTTTTGTCAACAGAACTGTTACCCCAGGGAGCCCAGTCCTGCTTCTGGTCTAGCTTGCATCCATCATATAGCCACAGCCATTGAACATGATGTGGAACTCCCTTTTGAGTATCGGGATTTGGCGGAACTATTCAGTGAAAGCAAAGTGTTACCGCCGCACAGAACATATGATTGCCAAATCGACTTGATTCCGGGGGAAAAGATTCCAGCAGGGCGTGTTTACGCACTTACTGAACCAGAAACCTTACATCTTCGAGCATACCTGGATAAGCTGTTGAAACTGGGGTTTATCAGAGAATCGAAATCTCCGGCGGCCTCTCCGCTTTTCTTCATTCTCAAAGCCAATGGGGAACTCAGAGCCTGTGCGGATTATAGAGCCCTCAACGCCATTACTATTAAAAACAAATATCCTCTTCCGCTCATCAATGTATAGTTGGAGCAAGTGAAAGAAGCGGTGATTTTCACAAGGTTGGATTTAAAGGGCGCATATCACCTTGTCCGAATGAGATCAGGGGACGAGTGGAAGACCGCCATTAAAACACGTTTTGGTCTCTATGAATATCTAGTAATGCCCTTCGGGCTTTGCAACGCGCCTGCCGCCTTTCAGTTCTTTCTGGACGATGTACTCAAAAAGTATTTAGAACGATTCGTCGTGGTGTGCATAGATGACATCTTGGTCTATTCATCTACCCCAGAGCAACATGTGGAGCATGTGAAGGCTGTATTGAATACGTTACTGGAACATCGCCTATATTGCAAACTTAGCAAGTGTGAATTCAACGCTACCTCGGTGGAATTTTTAGGTGTAATGCTCACGCCTACAGGACAGGAAATGTCGGAAAGAAAGATATTGGCTGTAAAGAACTGGCCCCAACCCAAAACAGTGAGGGACATCCAGTGTTTTATTGGGTTTGCGAACTTCTATCGCCGTTTCATTGAAAACTTTTCCGCCATGGCATCCCCTATGACGAGATTACTAAAGAAAAAAGTACCTTTTGTTTGGACGGAGGAGGCACAAAAAGGTTTTGACGACTTGAAGAAAGCCTTTGTTTCGGCACCTGTGTTGGTGCACGCAGACCCCAACAAACCGTTCATAGTGGAAGCAGATGCGTCAGATTCTGTGGTAGGGGCCCTTCTATCCCAAAGACACTCCGATACTGGCCAATTACATCCAGTGGCATATCTCTCCCGCACTCTGAACCAGGCCGAACAGAACTACGTGATAGCAGAAAAGGAGTTGTTGGCGATAAGAACAGCCTTTTTGGAATGGAGGCATCATCTCATGGGAGCCCGTCATGTAGTCACTGTATATACGGATCACCGTAACCTCCAATATATGGCAGCCGCCAGGCATTTAACTCCTAGACAGATGCGGTGAATGATGCATTTCGCGGACTTTGATTTCATTGTGACATATAGACCAGGAAAGGACAATAGAAAGGTGGACGCATTATCACGACAGTTCGTCAAAACAGAACCAACTGAGGTGCGAGAGAAATCCATCATCAACCCTCAGAAGGTTATCGGAGTCACCTGTACCCAAATGTTCTTACAGAGTGTCATACGAAATGCACAAACAGAAGAGTGGAAAAAATGGATCAATGAACATAAAGAGTGGAAGATGGTCCAGGGTCTACAGATGCGGCAGAAACAGCTTTTGTTACCTATCAAGACCTTGAGGAAACAAGTATTTCAGTGGTGTCACAATGCACCGTGTGCAGGCCATAATGGAATAGGAAAGACACTTGAAAGAATACAGAGACAATTCTGGTGGCCTAAGATAAAGACGGATGTTGTTGCTTGGGTAGCGGAGTGCCCAGTTTGTAATCAGATGAAAACGTTGCACTCAAAACAATCCGGTCTTTTACAGCCTCTTCCCCCTCCTGATTTTCCCTGGGAGAACATTTCTATGGATTTCATAGTGGGTATGCCGATCGACCAGGGTTGTACTGCCATTCTGGTAGTAGTAGACTACTTGACAAAAATGGCTCATTTCATCGCCTGTAAAAGGGTGCCTTCTGCGAGTTTGTTAGCCAGGCTGATTCTCGTCAACATAGTGAGATTGCATGGGTTACCCCGGGTGATAGTCTCTGATAGGGGCAGTCAGTTTACTGCTAGATTCTGGAAAACCTGGTGTAAGGCCCTGGGAATAACCTCTAGCACATCCACTAGCTTCCATCCCCAAACCGATGGGCAAACGGAAAGGGTTAACCAAACCTTAAAGCAATATCTACGTTGCTACGTGGATGTCACCAAGGAGGATTGGGTAGATAGATTATGGCTTGCTGAAATAGCTTATAACAGCGCTGTGCATGGTTCTACAAAACAGGCCCCTTTTTATTGCACATACGGATTTCATCCCAATTTCACACCCTTCCACCACCCGGCTTCAGCCTCCCTAGTCCCGGAAGCACAGGAAAGAGTACACAAGGTTCAGGAGACATGGCAGGAAGTCAAGAGTCAGCTAAAACAGGCAAAATTGAGATACAAGGCCTATGAGGACAGGCACAGACGAACTGGTCCAGTGTATAAAAAGGGGGATTACGTATGGTTATCCACCAAGAACATACGTTTTAAAAGATATAGCATTTTCAATCCTAAATACATTGGTCCTTACAAGGTAATCAAGCTGGTCAATCCTGTGGTGGTTAAGTTGGCTTTTCCTTCCTCTTTGAGAATACATCCCGCATTTCATGTATCCTTAGTTAAACCCACACGGTCTGTCAAGAGGCTCATCCCGGCAGCTGTGGCGGTGGATGAGGAGGGGGAATATGAGGTGAGAGGTATTGTGGATTCCAAAATATATCGCACCAGGTTGTGGTATTTGGTGGCATGGAAGGGATATGGAAACGAGGAGAATTCTTGGGAACCAGCCTCACGTGTCCATGCTCCTAGAGTTGTCAAATTATTCCACAAACTGTTCCCCGACAAACCATGTCTCTGTCAGTGTTCTTCGGGGGAGGGATGTACTGTCGCGTCCCACGGAGTAGGGCAGTCTCGAACACTGCCTTGAGACATTTCTGCGTCCCGTTTAACTACATTTCCCATGAATCCAGGTTCGCGTGCGACGCCTCTGCCGATGACGTCACACTCGGAACCCTCAAGACAGAACAGAGCCGGAGAGACCTCGCCGTTGATTCTGGTGTGGCAGGACGAAGACACGGTAGGATTATTCCCCTCCCGTGGTATCCAGCGTATCCTTTCTTTCTTGAGAATATCTTGTTGTTCCTCGAGTGTGTGGGGGTTATTTCAATCCTGATTCTGGCCAGGGAGCTTTTCTGCAGCTCAAGGAGCCCTCGGCTGAGGCTCCGTCATCAAGTCTCCTCGGAGGCGGTGTTTCCTTGACTTTTCCTGGGTATTGGCAGCTGCTGTGCACTCCTGCTTGGGGGGTGCTTATTCGTGACTGTTCTGGTTGCCGGCAGCGCCGGGCACTCCCGCTGTGGGTGCGTATTCCTTCTTGGAGAGTCTTTGAGAAAGATATAAACAGCGCATATATTCTACATGCACTTTGGGTATTCCTTGCGCTGTTATTCCGCATTCAAAGTGGGTTTTTGTCACGTTGATGCCTGCTTTGGGGGAACTTCATTTTCCTTCGTTTTCAGAGCAATTCTGAAGGTAAGAATTGCTCTCTTCTTGGAATATGGTTACAGTTCAGTAAAGACTGAAAAGGCATTAAGCAGACACTGTTGATTGGGCTAATTTGCAAAATACCGAAAGAATTCTTGGATGACTTTTAATCCAGAGACACTCTTGTGGATGATTGAAGAGTGATTTCTTATTTCTATTTTTCTTTGCTTTGTACAACAGGGGTTTTATGAGCTTCGCCTGGCAGGATAATTATCATTTGCCCTCTGTTGAAGCCCTGACAGTAATTACCTTTGGTACGTGTATGATTTGCATATCTGTAAGAACCCATGTGATTTTGAGTCACCTGATAACGTTAAGGTTCTTGTGTTCTAGATCAGAACTATCTATCCTACTTTTCTGATTGCCAGGCAAACCCAACATTTTTCCCACTCCAGGTAATTGTCTTCATAGAAAAGTAAATCTGAGGTATACACTGTGTTATTTACTTGTTCATAATATCGGTTGAGGTGTGACCTTGCTCATAGTGCCTTGTTCTCATTTCAGCTTCCTTTCCCTGCTGCTCCCTTCCTACCCTACCTGATATCCCTCGCTTGACCACTTCTGTGAGTCTGTTTTCATTCAGACCCAGGAGCTGTCGAGAGGTGGACCCCTTTATAGCATCGCACGATCCTGAGGACACCGGGACCTGACACTTTTATTTATTTGTCAGTGGTGTTCTAATATCACTTCCTGTTTTTCCATCAATAATTACAGGCGGGGTTTCAGCCTGTGCAATAGGAAAAAAAGGATGAAGTCAGGCTTCACATTAGCGAGCCGTAATTCAGAATCTGCCAGGCAGGCAGTGGACAGGGTGTCTTCTGGTCACCAACATTGATGGACGGAGCGTCAGATGGAATGGAGGAGTCCCGCTAATAAGAGGAATGGTTAGATGCATGCAACTTCTCAAATTCAACAGGACAACTACAACAACATACAGATACAGTATCCGTTCTTTTCTAATTATTTTTTAAGTAATGTTTTTACTGTGAACTTCTATGAGTGTGACTCTGCATTTCTTTGATCTCTGCTTCTAAATTCATCCCTACAGCCATTGTATAGGTTTTATTTCTGCTATTTTTCAAACCTAATTTAATGTACGAAGTCTTTCTTTGAGTGCAACGATAGGCAAGTGAAAACGCATAATTATTACTGCAGCCCTGTATTGTCCCATTCTTTCATTCACGGTTGTCGAAAGTACTTTTCAGTAACCATGCATGCAGTAGTGCATGCACTACATTTATGTCACTTAAATGATTTATGGATAGCTTTGTACCCAAAGATTTGTTTATCTTCAATTATTGTTTGTCCATGCTGTGCTTTTTTTTCTTCTCTCAACAAAACTTTCCCAAAAACCCCCATTTCCGTCCATTTTCTAAAACCTAACCCTCTTCCCCCGGGCTGTGTGGTTTTGATTGATGTGTGACTAAATGACAGGAATAATTCCACACACTTGCTGGGGAGGATAACGTCATAGCAACAGGCTGGTGAAGGAATCCGAGGATATATTCTTACTCAGCTTGACACAGACCCATGACTATTGGCAAATGAAAGCAGATTTTCATGTGCGCCATTAGCTTGATTGATCATCAAGAACATCCTCCTCCTAGACGTGGCAAATAATTATGCTGCTGTGTCCTTCACCTTCAGTACTAAATCTTGTAGTAGTAGCCAATGTCAAAGAAATTTAACACAAGTATTAGTTATACTTTCAATAGTTTACCACCATATATTCTCTATCGTACCTTTCTAATGCTACGGTAAGGACAAACAAGGTTTCATTTTCTTTTTTTTCATATGCTGCAACTGCCACTGTGTAATACCACTAGTACATCCGCAATGATGACATTTCATCCGCCCAGGATTGCCAACCTTAATCGCCATTTCCCGTGCAGCCAGCCCTGTGCCTAGCCCTATTTCCAAACACAAATTACAGGTAAGATAGGCGTTTGGGGGGAGGTAGTATAATGGAGTATTAGGAAAGACGAGAGACTGACGGTAGTACTAGTAAAGTCCTAGAACTATTGAATTCACTTACTCTGTGAGAGGCACTTAGTTTTGAAAACATTTGGGCAATTACTTACACAACTTCAAGATGCCACTTAAGTTTCAGGAAAACAAACTTACTGTTAAACCCCCACCCACCAGCCTCAAAAGCAGTAAAAAGCATGTATACTAAGATAAAGTTTAAGGTATGTTTATATCCCTAACATAAATAATCTCCCACAAGAACCGACCCACCCCACTCCCTAACCTCAACAAATTTCTGTGAAAAGTACAAAAAACCCAACTCCCAATTCCCAACCCCAGAAGTCTTTAAAAAAGGGGCAAGGGACAATCTCCTCCTACTGCTGCCTCCTGTTCACTTTTCGGGCCAGGTCGGCATGCTCCTTGCGGAAGGTCTCGAGCAGGGTTTTGGTGTTCAACAGCTCCTGCTCGAGGTAGGACACCCTGAGTGTAAGGCGGTGCAACCTTTTTTTGGTACTGCCGTGGGGGTCAGCTGATTTTTTGCTGCTCGGCGGTGGCGGGTGGCTGCGGTACCCCGGCTCCATACCGCTGGAGACCTGCTGTGCTGACTGGGTGACCCAGGGAGCACAGAGGAGGATGCAGCTGTCCCGGTTGATGTTGTGGTCGACTGCGTGTCCCCCT
The DNA here is from genome assembly GCF_964263255.1 of Lissotriton vulgaris. Classification (NCBI taxonomy): domain Eukaryota; kingdom Metazoa; phylum Chordata; class Amphibia; order Caudata; family Salamandridae; genus Lissotriton; species Lissotriton vulgaris. Next base: position 338,735,533 of record NC_141700.1, read on the forward strand.
CCTCCTGGGCCACCAAACGCCGATATTCGGCGACAGTCGCCTCCAGCCTCCTTTGCCGGGCCCTTTTAGCCAGCTCCTTCCGTGTTGGTTTGGAAGGAGCATCTATGAAGAAAGAAAGACATAGTCTGTCACCAGTGCTCTTTAAGATTAACACAAAATGATTCAGCAGAAAGTTGTGTCACAGTAGAACTAGCAACTTGCAAGCGCAGTACTTAACTATTGTGGCAAGTATCTATCTAACCTCCCACTTCTTCATCCTTGCTCTAACATTAGTGGGAGTTTAAGGAATCAATTCTACAAGCACTATGGACTCACTCCATTAGAGTCGACTATGACAGTACACCAGTCTTATTATTCTTCTTCTCTCTTGTTTAGCAAAATTGGTACGTTAACTTCTGCAAGCCGGCATAATGCCAGCACAGTCAACTTGCACCCGAGAAAAATAGGCGCCCGCCATGATGAGTGAGACAGACTTGCGTTACTGTACCAGTCCAGTACATGCAGGTGGTGATGCTCTTACTTTTCTATTACGGGTGGCACTGAGAATACTCTGTTACAAGGGCTACTGCGTAATTAATTTAACTTTCACCCTACAGTGCTAATGAATACTAGAAAAGGAAAATGAAGAAGATAAATAATCTGATTATCTATCACTGCACATGGTATGTATTTGCTTACATATGGGACGACTTTAGGTGCTTTGCTTTTTATTGAGTGAACAGTGATACATCCACACATGAATGACCGAGTTCTACTAAACTTATTAACAGAGGTAGTGAGTGGCCATCGTAATAGCCGGATATATTCTGTGCTTGCAATACAAACTACTTCTACTATTCATGGTAGTATTCGGACAAAATTAAAACTTCTTTTCCTTGCCTTTCCTACACTGGGACGGACGTGCGGGTGCGGTGTTACATGCTCTTCAAAGTAACACTTAGTTCATCCAGTGACCGTCTACTCTCTCTAGATACACATATGCTATCTAAGAGTCCGATAGTACCATGATCCAGGCATCCATCCATTTAAACTATATGTCAATCATTCTTCTTAATGTCTCTCATCTGGACATACCTTACGTTTTCTCACGGGATAACAACCTTTTGATTTTATTTGAGAAACCGAAAGCCATACATCCGTGCTTGACTTGCATTTGAATTTCAACCAAAGGATATATTGCGCACACATACAGTTTCTGTTTCACCCACCCAGGCTGTTCTCCTTCCACCCATCCTTAATTCATCCTTCACCTAGCAATGCATCATATTCCTTCCCAGCCACCTCAGGCACCAATCAAACACGTATCATTCTTCTTTGTCAGTCATCATTACTTTTAACTTGCTCGTCCTTCCACACTTACTTACACCCTTCTTTTGCTTTTTGTTCATCCCATCCATCAAGTTCATCTCAGATCTGATTTGGATTCTCGAAAAAAAATCACCGCGGAGTTGAAGTAAATTTAGAGGAGGCTACTACCTGGTTGGTAAAAACTTTGTTCTAAATTTGAAAGTCTTCTTAACAGTATAGTAACTTAACTGTAGAACATATATACTACACCCGTGCAGAGAGCACACTCTGCAGTCTGCAATCTCAATAAGTAAGGGATATAAGAGCTTACCACTGCCCGCCACTACCGTGGCAACCCTCACAGCAGTTTCCTCCGACACTCCCCAGAAGTGTCCTCCTCCACCTCCTCGCTGGCCCCGGCACCAGATGTTCAACCTACAAAGTACATTTAATAATGTTAGATGTCATAGACATACACCACTCACTAGTATTTTGTCTAGGAGTGAAGAAATGTGAATATAGAAACCAATCTAAAAATTTGTGACTGTCTACCCTAAAGTAAAAATGTCCCTTTTTCCAGGGAAGGGTGTTGTCTTGCTGCACTTTTTGGCACAACTGATGAATGCTTTCTTTTTAACACTCACCATTTTTCTCATAACAGACAGAAGCTTCACTTCTAAGAACAAGAGCAAGATCAGATCATCATCCCTAGGACGGAGTGACCAACGATTCAGCACCAAAAAGAAAAAATAAAGTTCAAACCAGGTGAGGGCTCGGCTCGCCCACAATAAATGTGTGAAATAAATCACGAAGCACTTTTCCATTTTTAATCAACCGTTTATGTTTTATGACAAGCTTGATTTTAATAAATGTTTTTACTTTTAATAAAGCTTTAAAACTTAAATAGACTCTGTGGTTTTTGGTCAAGAGTGACTGAGCAAAAGGTTTTGCAATTTGCAAGCATGAGTCCATGCCTCTGACACTTCTGGACACTGACTCCGTACTCTTGTCCTGCATTGGATAATCATCATTGGGGATCAATCATCGATGAATTTGGGAGCTAAATGACTCTGCCACACTATCTAGTCAGTAAGGAGATTGGGGGTTCTTCAAAGTCTGATATCAGTGAGGTATGTGGAAAGTCTACCTGCGCCTATTATAATTGATAAACAATGCACTATTTAGTGTCTATAGTTCTGTTTGTGCAGATTTGTCCCTGCAACAGTAGTAGTATGGATTGTCCTCCTATCCAAACCAAAAGTAAAGTAGTATCTTATTCTTTCTTGGTGGTCATTCACATTTTATTGTTGGGAATTGTCAAAGCATAAACATTTAGAAGACTTGAAAAGACATTATGGACAATCCCAGAAGACTGCACTCAGTGCATAGAGCTATTACTGACTAGAATGGGAGTTTCGTTTAACACCTTTTGCCAAATGTGCAATCTTAGTTAGCTACACAGAAAGACTAATAAGAATAATCTAGTAATACCACAGGGAGTCATAGTAGAGGCAGGATAAGAATTTAGATACAGTCTACAAGAAGATCAAAGACAATTTAGAAAAAAATCGAATGAGGAACGCTAGAAAAAATAGGTACTCTATATTAAAATTAAAACTTACCAGGGCCAGCAAAGGAGCCCTCGCCTGACCGATCCTGGCCTTCTACAGCAGAAGCAGTCGATACCACCTCCTCCTCTGTCCTCTTGCCCCTGGGGGGAGCTGATGTACAACATAAAAGAAAGAAAGAGCCGAAAACATGGATGATTGTTGTCAACCAAATCAAACATTTAAAAAGAACAATAACAAAATATTTTGGCGAAATAGCAAATAGACAACTATTCCACGGGATATATTGACCTATCTCATGTGGCCTACTACGATATTAGTATATTAGTAAACTCCATCGTGATTGCAGATCAGTGACAACACTAAAAAGTTTCCTACTACATTAACCAGTCATTAAAATACTCAAACTATCAATCCACCACCACTATTTCTTCTTATTGCCAGGTGTACAAACGAAGGACTGGACTTGAGTCTGTAGGGGCAAATTTGCAAGCCCCTTGCGGCTCTTTTGCTCCGTTGTTGTGTGACTTTTGTGACGCAGCGGCAGAACAAAAGAGGCGCCACAGTGCGGCATATATTAACAACGGTATGCATATGGGAGATGCATCACGTTGTAAAGCCCTGCGCCATGAGGGGGCGTTCCAGTGCAAGGGAGGGCGTTCCTGCGCAGGAACGCATCCTAAAAGTGGCTGAGGGAAATCTACAAGATTTCAATCAGTCCCTTTTAGGACAATGATGCATCACTCAAACCCTGCGCCTGCTTGAAGCAGACGTACGGCTTGATGCAGCATTGGGGAGATAGGGCACCCCAGAGCATTGCTGGAGCTGCACCATTGTTGCGACACAACTCCAGCAATGCGCCGCCTTTACGGCACAGATGTGTAACGCTTCGGTGAAGTTTTGGGCCCATGGTGCGCCGCATTATAAATACAGTGCACCATGGGTGGTGGTGCCGTGGCGCACAATTACTGGTGCATCTCTGATACTTCGCATGGATGCATTGGTAATTTCAAATCTGCCCCTTAGTATCTAGCATTACGCAGTTCTGTAAACTACACTCATACATAATTTCTCAGGCCAATGAAATAAACACAAAATCTAAAACAAATAAGCATAGTAGCAATGCTACTGAGAAGGAGAGCAGTGCACCTGAAATGCACAGAAGATTTTGAAATATAATTTACCTACAATGTAATCGGCAGCATTATTGCTCTTGGTCAAAAACAAAAATTTGCAATATAATAACACACAGAGCAGGACAAAACAGAGTAGTGATGAAATAGCTACTACTACTCACCAAGCCCAGGGATCTCGATGCCCAGCAGGTCGCGTTCCCGGTCCAGGAGATCCGTCCAACGGTGGGTGGCCTGGTTGTAGGTGCGTCGGACCCGAGAGTGAGAATAAATGGCCCGGCACACCTTCTCCCACCGCTTCCGGCGCTCCCGGAGCCCGTACCCACTAGCGATCCTGCCGCCTGCCATGATGGTCCTGGGGAGGCGGCACTGTACATAGAACACTAGTGCGGCCACCTCCTCCACGCTAAAGATCTGCCGTGGCATCACTAGCTCCCCCCTCCAACGCCCACACGGGAGCCGGGCACGGGGTGCGGGACCCTTCCCCTACTGGGGCTGCTTCCTGGCTCCCTTTACCATGGTCTGGGCAGAAAGGAAGGTAAATAAGAAATAAGAAATAGAATAGGGAAGAAGAAAAGAAAAGAGTTTAAAAAAGTAGTTTAAAATTAACCAAAAGCAGCAGAAAACACAAAAATATAGAGCTAGAATGATAGAGGGATAGATAATAAGTAAAATAGTTAAAACAAAACTTCAAACAAGCAAAGGATGGCAGAGATTGAGAGAGGATACAGAAAGCATGCCCAGAACCATAGCAATGGATGAAAAACAAGATGGCCGCGCCTGTTCACGACCGTGTGGGTAAGTTTGCGCGAGATTTCCCCCGGGATCACACGCAAACTTGTACTAGTGAGCCACACACTTTGTGACATTACACATAGCACCCGGTAACGGAAATGCGTCACGCAAACAAGATGGCCATGCCCATGTACGACCGCTAGGGTAACTTTGTGCCGTTGCGCTACCAGCGGCTTGCGAAAATGCAAAAAAACACGCAAACGAACACGCCGCAAAAAAACTAATCGCATATTCGCACGAATTTCCGGCTTCTGAATTCGATCTCGTGCAAATTCGCGCCCCGCGAATCCCGCGAAATTGCAGAAAACCGATTTTTGCAAAACTGAAAGCACTCAGCAGGTGCAAAAGTTCAAGCTCATCATTAGTAACCATTCCCTGTAGTGCTTCCTGAGGGGCCCCTCCAGAGTTCAGTTGCCTACTTGCAACTATTCTATGTCCCTGCTCTGACCCTCACAGCAGGCTCAGAGAATAGCTACAAGTATGCCACAAAGGTCCTGTTAAAAAAATTACACTGCAACAGAAAGCAATTACAGATAAGGAAGCAGGTGCCAGACTGGAAGTTCAAATTCAGTGACACCTTAATCAACCCCTAATTCATTCATGTCAGTTGAGGCAGGGCAGGTGTGCTAACGAATCTTGCAAAACTGAAAGCACTTAGCAGGTGCAAAAGTTCAAGCTCATCATTAATCAGGAAGCACTTACAGCTAAGGAAGCAGGTGCCAGCTCAAATTCAGTGACACATTAATCAGCCCCAAATTAATTCATGTCAGTTGAGGCAGGGCAGGTGTGCTTTTGCCCCCATAATCTACAGTGATGAACCAGAGGGTGGCAGTTATGTACCAGAGGGTGGCATGGGTGAACCAGAGGGTGGCAGTGGTGAAACAGAGGGTGATGTGATGAACCAGACGTAGAAACAACATGGTCGCGACCGTTGCGATCCGACAAATAAGTTCGCTTTGCGAACTGGAAAAAAACCCTCGCGAACTGGCAGAAACCCTTGCGAACACAAAAAAAAGAAAAAATCTGCAAAGTTCGCGGATTTTGCGGATTGCAAATTCGTGAATACGCAAATTCGCGAATCGCGAATTCGCAAAATACGCCCATGCTTAATAAGGATACATAACTTTGCATCACGGCTGCTGTATTCACGGAACAGCTCAGGGGCGTCTTCTTCTTCCTCTTCTTCTTCTTCGGCAGTGGACGGGAAACCGCTGTCCTCATTCAGGGGTACCATGGGCATGTCGCTTTCCACTCTTAGTCCATTGTTTGGTGCTGCGGAGGCGCAGGATCGATCCGGACGTCTTTCTGATGGATCCATGCCTTCCTCTCGGCTATTCGGACAGCAGTTGGGGATGAATCAGTCAATGCCAAGGGTCCGTTGAATTTTGGATCTTTCCAGCGCCTGACATGGCTCCGGACGAAGATCAGAGTCACAGGACGAATAGGTGGAAGTTCTGGATCGATGGAGCTCTTCTCCTTCCTTTTGGACACCTGGGCAGAAAGGAACTGCGTAGCGCGGGTTAGTGTGCACAAAAATTCGTAAAGCTCAGCTTTAATAATTTCAGAAGATGACTCACTATCTGTTTTTGGCCTGGTGGAGGGGATAGTCACATTTATGGATCGTCCAGTGACAAGTTGGTGGGGCGTGAGGTGGTGATCCGAGCTTGGGGAGTTTCTTAGTGAGTAGAGGGCAAGTGGGAGGCAATAGAGCCATTTTTTACCGATGGTGGCGCTAATTTTGCTTATTTTATTTTTGAGCAAGCCGTTGTGGCGCTCGCAAATGCCATTGCTTTGGGGGTGGTAGGCAGATGTTAGTTTGTGTCTGATGCCTAGCATTGTGGTCAGGGAGGAAAAGATGGCATTTGAAAAATGACTTCCGTTGTCAGTTCTAATGGCCTCGGATTTTCCAAAGCGTGAGATGACGTCACGGAGTAGGAATGTGGCTGCTGCTTTGGCATTGCAGTGGACGCACGGTCCAGCTTCGATCCATCACGAGAATGGGCATACCATCACAATGAGATATCAGTAGTTTTGGCACCGATCAATCATGTCGACATAGTCAAGGTGGAGTTCTTTGAAGGGGCCAGATGGTCTGGGGATGTTGGAAGCGACTGTTTTGAGTGTTGAGTTTGGTTAATACTGCTGGCAAATAAGGCATTTATTAAGAAAGAGTTGTATTAGCTCGTGGGCATTGGGAATGAACCAGTCTGCTTGTAATGTTGTGGACATGTTATCTCGGGAGACATGTGCGGGAAGTTGAAGTTGGTCCGGTGCCACCTGCAGTAAGGCTTGTGGCATGACAGGCTTCCCGGACATGGTCTGCCTGTAAATAAAATCAACAGGGTCCTGCTGTACTCCCCTCTTCTTTCATAGCTCTTTATCTTGTTGTGGTGCACTTTCTTGTATTTCTCTGAGATGCAGGTGGGCAATGGAATCGTATTGTTGTGTGTTGTCTATCAAGCAGGAAGCATTTGGGTCAAGAGTCTCATTGCTGGTGTCTGTGTCATTGTTGTCTGTGTGCTGTGCTAGAGTTATACTGTCTTCATGTCTCTTTGTCTGTTCTGCTGGTGCTACAGTTTTGGCAAGTAAGATTGGGGCATTGTACAGATCAGGCTCAGTGAAAGGTAAGGGGGGGTCTTGCTGCAGCTTTGGCTGCCCAATCTGCCAGAGCGTTAACTCTGGACGCAAAGTCCTGTCCATTAGTGTGCGCTGCACATTTGACAACTGCTAACTCTGTTGGAAGTGTAAGGGCCTCAATCAAGTCCTCCAGCAATTGTTTGTGGCACACAGGTGTTCCATCTGATTTGAGAAAGCTGCGCCTTTTCCAGCGCAGGATGCTTGAGTGTGTCGTTGTTGTGGCATATGCAGAGTCTGAGTACACTGTGATGCGGTCATCAGCCCCGTGGTGCAAAGCGTTGGTTAGTGCCTCTAATTCTGCAGCCTGGGCTGAGTAGTGTGGAGGCAATGTAATATGCTGTACAATGTCTAGGGAATCAGAAGACTCATGCTGTTGGGCCCTGACTACTGCGGCACCTGTGTACCTAATCCCTGTCTCCTGGTCAATGGTGGAGGATCCATCAACAAAATATACAGTGCTGTCTGGCAGGAGGTCTTCCTTTGCTGTTCCTGACTCATCTGGAGAGTATGTGGCACAGTCGTGGGTGTCGTCGTCTGAGGCTGCAATCGGATGGGCAAAGAAGGTTACAGGATTGACTGTGTGACATTTGACAATTTATAGAGAGGGCAATGACAGTATGACTTCCTAACCTGACACTCTCTGTGTGGTCAATGTTGTCTTGGCTTTCTGAATTATGGCAAAGACAGCATGCTCTGTGTACATGGTCAGTGAGGATCCCATGACAATGGGGGTGGTCTTATCTACAGCAAAGGCTGCAGCAGCAAGAGCTTGCCCGCAGGGGTAATGGCCTTTCATGACTGAATCTAGCATGCCTCTGAAGTAGGCAATGGGCTTGGGGCCCATGGGATATTTCTGAGTAAGGACAGCAATCATGACCTGACCATTGCAGTGGGTGAACAGGTAAAATTATTTTGTGTAGTCAGGTGTGCCTAACACTGGTGCGTTTGTTATTTCATCTTTGAGCTGCTTAAAGGATGCTGTCATTTCAGGCGTCCAGTCTATTTTGTTGCTTTTGTCCTTGGCTGCTTTGACTGCCTTCATCAAGGGGGCAGTTATCGTGGAGAAGTCAAAGACCCATTGATGGACATAATTGATAAGTCCAAGGAATTTTTGCATTTCTTTCACAGTTTGGGGCTGTGGGGTGTTTCTTATGGCTTCAACTCTGCCTGGTATTCTTTGTCTCCCTGATGCTGATAGTACCTGGCCTAAGTAGTGTACCTCTGTTTGGCAGTACTGAAGTTTGTTTTTTCTCCACTTTATAGCCTTTGTGAGCTAAGGTGGTAAGCAGAGAGATGGTGTCTGTTCTGCACTGCTGTTCTGTGGTGCTGCAGAGCAAAATGTCGTCGACATATTTCAGCAGAGTACTGTCACATTGGAAATGTGATAAGTCTTCTTTGACAACTCTGTTAAAGACTCTAGGGGACTCACAGTACCCCTGTGCCAATTGTATGTAGCTCATTTGCACCCCTTTGATTGAGAAAGCCAATAGGTACTGGCTGTCTGGGTGAAGGGGGACGCTGAAAAACGCATTTTTCAGGTCAATCCCGGAAAAGTTTTGTGCATTCGGGGGAACATTGGTGAGGATGACAGAAGGGTCTGGGACGATGGGAAACTCTGGTACCAGTATGTTATTGATCGAACAAAGGTCGTGTACCAAACGCCATTGATTGGTCTTACCCTTTCGAATTGGAAAAAGGCACGTGTTACAGGGCGATACACAGGGGTATATGACTCCCTGATCTAGCAGGGCCTGTATGGTAGGGCCAATGCCCTCCTCTTCTTCCTTAGATAGTGGGTACTGTTTAATTCTGGGTAGAATTGCGCCTGGTTTCAGTGTTATTTTAAATGGGGTGGCAGAGCGAATAAGGCCTACATCATTGGGTCCAGTAGTCCACAGGTGTGGCGGGACTTGAGCCAAGTCTGCTTCACGCACTGAGTCATATTTTTCTGGGGCAGTGGGTGTTCTCTTTTCCACTGTCACTGAGAGGAGTACCTCATACTCATAGACGATCTCTGTTATGGGATATTCATCAGGATCACCAAAGAGCTGTTCATCTGAAATGTTTCTCACTTGGTGTCCGGGCTCGGTGAAAATTATACAGGCCCAGGAGCACATATAGTCATCTCCTGCTATGAATGCCCCGTATGTTGGTGAAAGGTGAAGAGCGTGTATGCCTAATATCATGTTTCTGTCTGATGTCTGAGAGTTCTGGGACTGTGGGCGGAAGAGGAACTCTTTTGGGGGTTAGACAGTGCTATTGTACAGGTCTGGTGTGTTGGCTACAATGATGTGTACCGCAGTGGAGAACACTTGCTCATCCACAGGGCGAGCCCTCGTTTGATCCTTCAAGGAAGAGTCAACAGTGAGTGCCATCATCCTTGATAGGGGTGTGCCTGGTATAGAACAAACCATTGTTCCGTTCTCATGGACGTGAATTGTCATGTTCAGTTTTGCCATGAGGTCTCTCCCTAAAAGGTTGACTGGAGAATGGGGTGAATAAGCAGTGGTTGCTCCAGCACCCGGTCTCCTATTTGTAGGGGTACTGGCTTGGTAAAGGGGACCCTTGCTATTGCCACAGAGAATCCCTGTGTGTCTGCTACTTGATCAGAAATAGGCAGATGTCGCCTGTAATGCAGGAGTACGAGGCGCCTATGTCAATGAGGAAGCTATATGTTTTGTTATTTATCGTGACCAGGACGGTGGGGTCATCTTCACCGCTCATGATGCATGATAAAACTGGGCACACAAGAGTTGTCTGTGGGCTGTCCTAGCAAGTGTATCCTCCAGCTTGGTATTGTTGGATAGTGCCTTGTGTGAGGGTATTGTTGGGGGTAATCACAACTCCTCCTTGGGGTACGGTGTTTTGGGCTTGGGGCACCATTTGGTTTGTGGGTACTTGCTGTTGTGGCTGCAGGGGGACTTGCATCTGCTGGGGCTGCATAGTTTGCTGCTGGGCACGTTGAGCATAGGAATAACATATCTGGGGCTGTTGTGAATACATTGGTCGTTGTTTTTGGAATTGTTGTTGTGCTTGTGGGATGGGGCCCGAGGGTTGTTGGCCTTGCTCTCGAAGTCTAGTACGACATTCTCTTAGTATGTAGCCCTGTTTGTGACAATAAAAGCAAGTGCGCGGCCCTGCCTGTAGTGGGGCCCTTTGCTGTCCCATTCCATTTCCCCTTCCCTGCATGCCTTTGCTTCTGTAGGTATTATTCCTTTCATTGTTGTAGTGCTGTTGGTCACTCCCGTAAGCAGGCAGTGATGCCACATATCGTACAGGGGGCTGTTGTTGCACGTACTGCACTGTAGGCTGTGGTTGGGCCTGTACATACTGTACTGCTTGTTGGGGTGGGGTCTGCACATACTGTACGGCTGGCTGTGTTTGTTGTTGTGTCTGTGCTTGCACATATTGTATGGCAGGCTGCTGCATTTGTGGTGTCTGTGCCTGGACATATTGTATGGCAGGCTGCTGCACTGCTGCGGAGCAGACTGGGTATTGATGGCAAGCACGTTTTGAGCGGCCTGTGGGAAGGTGGTGACTGCCGTCATTTAGCTGACAGGTGCAGCTAACATGACATTGTCTAATGCATCTTTTTTCTTATTAAGCTTCTGCTGTATTAATTTTGCATCTGCATTTTCAATAGCTAGCTGTCTACTTTTTTCCTGTTCTATTTTCTTTTTGCAGGAAATGTATGATGTGGTCTTGGATTTCAGGCCACGGTTTTGCCTCCATGGGTACTACCCCATCTAACTTTTCCTGCATATCTTCTGGCAGTACTCTCTTCACCATGTGGTAAAAAAGCCTGCTGTTTCCTCCAGTGGTATTTCAGGAGTCACCTAACTCCTGGTGCCATTTTTCTTTCATTCTAGAAATAAAGTTAATAGGGTCCTCATTTGTTTGCATTGTCAGAGACATGAGAGACCCAATGTCTGGAACGTCAGGGTATTTTAGTCGCAATTTAGTCCAGACTGCCGCCCTTATTTTATCGAATAGCTCTCCATCGTACGTGGTGTCGTTCATAGTTATTAACCCTCTACTGATACTAGTGAAAAAAATTCTGCTTCCCCTCCCATGAGGGAGATAAGCAAGCTTTTCATATCACCTACCCCTGGGGTGGTGCCTGTAGTATTTTTATCTAGGGCCACTATTCATTTGCTGGCACCCTCCATGAGCGGCGGGAGGTTCTTTTTAATGACTTCCTTCTCGGCGTAAGACCAGCAGTTATATATTGGGGGGTCCTTTGCTCTTTTATATAATAGCGGCATCTGGCGGGTAATTCCTGTACCTTGCTGCTTTGGTCTTGTGGGATCATGTCGTCTGGCATATTTCTGGCAAATTTTGAGACTGGCTCGCATATAATAATAATCCCAATCCTCATACCCTACACCCTGCAAGATACATTCTACTGCTGTGGCCATATGCTGATGTTCGAAAGACCCTTCTCTTGGCCAGGGGATCATTTCGGGGCCAAAGACTCTTTCCATCCGGTCAGATCGTCTGTAAAGGCATTGACAGCATCATCTGAACCTTCACCTAGTGTCACTATTTCGTTGGGAGTTAGGTCATTGTCCCGCAGGGCACATGCACTGATGAGGAACATGCCATTACCCTTTTTCGCTCAAGTGTTGCGCATAGAAGTGGTGCCAGTGATATCATAGTGGATGTCCTCTGGGCATCCGTGTGTTCCCAACACTGTAAGTCGTTCTACCTCTGTTGTCCTAGTCTTCCTTCTCCCCCCTGTATCCCCTGAATTTGGGATCTCCTGATGTTCGTAGAAAGAGTTTGTCGCATTTGGAACGCGTGGCTGGATGGATGAGTCTACCCTGGCTGTGGCGGATGGCGGGGCAAACGGATCCACCACAGGTGCAGTATGTTGTGGTGGTCGTTCTAGGTGTGTGGAGAGGACTTGTGCTGTCGTGGTAGTCGCATGGGTGTGGTCTGGCGCAGTTGTCTGAGGGCAAGGGGAATGGGCGCTGTTGCACAGTACTTCTATCAGTCCTTCGTTGTCTCCCATTTCCCGAGAGGGACCTGCGCTCGGCAAAGGTGTGGATGGGAAGTAGGCTGTCCTCTGTTTACTATGGCCATGTTGCACAATCCCTTCCGCACTTTGAAAATGGTCTGTCTGTTCCATAAGTTCTGGTGAAGTGTCCATGGTTGTTTGGGTATTGGATGGTAAAAAGCGGGCAATCTTGAGGGTCTCAGATAATCTGTCAGTGATTTTTTCTAACTTTAATGAGGCACGTCGGACTACCTGAGCTATGTCGTCGTGTTCGGGGTTGTGTGGCATTTCTCTGCTGAACATGTCTGTTCGGTTATCCCCATTTGGACTGCACTCTAAGCTTGTATTGAAGTCTGCGGCCGGTCTCCATGAGTCATAGTGGACTAGATACGGTGCCGGAGGGCCCTGTAACTCCCTGTCCCTATTCTGTGGCTGGACAGAGGATAATGTGATCAGTTGTTCGCCTGCCTTTGTGCCGCAAAATGGTATGTGGTCTCGGGGAGTGACCTCCTGCTCCTGGAGTTGTGGAGCATTCGCATCACGGACACTGCTGAGATCAGGGGAGTGGGGGAGTGCATGGCGATGCGAGTCGGATGAGTGGTGAGATGACGTGCGTGAGTTGTTTGATGGTGCGAGGGACACATTGTCGGAATCTTCCTCTTCCTCCTCAACAGGCATTACTGCGACCGAGGTGGGGTTCAGTTGTAGCGTAAACTGCGCATTTATTTGTCCTGGTAAACCTGGCACCGTGGCGTGCAGTGTTGGACTAGCACTGGTGACAGGTGTTACAGGTGGGGGAATGTCTGGGGCTGGCAATGTGACGAGTATGAGGGCCGGCACTGTGACTGGTATAGGTGGGCCACTGATGGTGCCGGGTTGTGCCGATGGGGCAGCACCCCCTTCAACGATAGGTTGAGGGTGTTCAGATGTGGTACAGAGGTCACTTGGGAGTTGACTGTATCCAACAGTTGCCATATTATTAGTCGTACACTGTAGGTCTAGTTCTTTGTTTTCGGCGGATGCAATTGCGGGATACATGCCATTGGCGTGGTATGGTGGGGGCGCCGAAGGGGCAGTGGTCAGGATAGTAGTGTGCTCTTGGGTATTGTCTTTAAAGATACGCCAGAGATCTAAGGTGGCCTTCCTTTTTTGTAATTTGGTGCCGGAATATTTGGTGTTTAGGAAAGTGGTGGCGTGTTCGAGAATATTTACATCAAAACTTCCTTCTGAAGGCCACAGATAATTCATGTTTCTAGTCAGCTTATAAAGCTCCCTATAAAGTTTGAGTATGCGTTGTTCCTGCCCACCAAACATTTTCAGGACATGCTGGAGTGGGGTCGCCATGATGAGATACTCCAGTGTTTTTGAAGGCGAGGGTTCTGTGAACGGAAGTTAGACCCTTCAAAGGGGGCCGGTACCGTTTGTGCTGTTCTTGAGATCGGGTACTAGTTCACCTGCTACTGCCTCAAGGATACGGTCATATATAAGGGTCTGTAGTTCAATATTTTGGGAGGGAGTGCACCCAGGAAAGAGAAGCTGGGCCCAAAGCAGGCGTCAGCTATTTTAGAGAAGTGTGGGTGTCTGGGAAAAACGCTTGATAGGACTGTCGGTCCTCCCCACCCCTCAAGGCCTAGGATAAAATATATATAGAAGCCAGCAGGTGTTTGGTATATAGTGGAACTCAGTATCCTGTTCATGGAGATATTAATGTATTGGCGATAGTGTGCGCTCTTCACAGGAGGGTGGGTTCACCTATGTAATTTTGCCCTAGACGCTGGGAAAGTTGGGAAATCGATCTTTTATGAGTTCGTCTCCAATTTCACAGAATGAATGAATGAATGAATTAATTAATTTATTGTTGTTTGTTTACTCAAAACCATTACATTAAAAACACATTAAAAACAGAGTACAAAATTATAAAAGATTTAAAACAACAAGTTAGTCAGCTGATAAGTCTGTGTAATGAATCCCTAGGCACTGGCAAGCTCAAAAGAATAGTGTCTGTGCAAGGGCACCGGCACCCCCGCCTACAACTGCAAGGTCTTTAATCACTTATGCCCCGGGTAGCCATCAGCTTGGCCCGTGTCTGTTGGATAAGCTTTCCAAAGGAGGCCATTTGCTTTACTATAGTCAATGTGTATAGTTGTTGACCCGCCTCCTTTGCGATGCGTGTCCCCATTTGTCGTAGAATTGGCCTAAGCTAAAGGTTGCGTGCTGCGCGCAGGGCCGGACAGCAAAGTAATAGATGGGCCAGCGACTCTCGTTTGTAATTGCAGAGTCTTTATTCCGGAACTCCCCGACCTGTCAGTTCGAGAGCGTATAGTTCTTTAATAGGCAGAGAGTGTAATCTGTAGGCTAAGATCATGTGAAGGGCAGAGCGGCCCACCGCCTGCTTGAGATGGTGTTTGGGATTATGCACTATGTGCGGCAGGCATAGGACTCATGGAAACCTCGTTTTGCCAGTGACTCCATATCCATTTCCTGGGAACGGATACAGACTTGTTTTTTGATGGCATTTTTAATTGCTGCATAATTAACTAGCTCAGGGTTCCAATGATCGGTGGCGAGATTGAGGAGTTCCTTCGCCATGGTGAAGGTGGTTGACCAAGGGTTCCCGGGTTCCGTAAAAATGTATTTCAGAACTGCCTTCAGTGACTTGTCTTGTGCCGCTATTATGAGATAGTAATTTTTACACACGGCAGCCATCTCTTCCAGTTTTTGTTGGTCGAGTGAAAATTTTAGGCTGACAAGGGTATTTCTGTTGCACTTCGGTAGTAAGAATAATTTCTTATAAGCTCTGCATTTGATTTTTTCCAGTTCCTTATTAAGTTTACCCGGGAACGCTTGTTGGGCATAATTGAGGGCCTACATTAGTTTTGCCTTGAGTACTCTTTGGATAGCCATTGTCGTTGGGCTATGTAGAGTGGCCTGTAGTTTGCAGAGCGCATTTCATAGAAGACAAGTGCATAAGTATTAGCCTTAAGTCCAATTGGTCAGGTCCCCAATATATACCTGCACCTGAGAAGTCAGGAAATTCAAGATTATAACGGGCAAGGGCCAGGATAATTTTACTCTGTATAGGGTGTCGGGGCCAGGAAGAAGTGAAAGTGGTGGGTATTTGTAAGCCTAGGGATAGTAGGCGGATATGTATGTGGATCCACTTAGGTGTTTTGAGCGATGATACGCCTATTATTCTTTTTTCAAATACTGCCCGAAGCGCTTGCATTTAGGCTTGTAATAATGTGTTGTGCCCCTGTATGAAGGTGTACTATTTGCGTCTGTGTTTACAGGTGTTTGGTGGTGGCTCAAGGGGGCACGAAAATGCTGGTGCGATAGACAGAGTAATTTGTCTGGTGTGGCTATAGTCAATGTTGAGTGCTTGAAGGATTGTGAGAAGAACCGTGCTGGTGAGGGGTGTCACATGGATGAAGCAAGATGGACAACCGTCAGAAATGCCCACAACGTTATCGTTGATCAGAAATATTGTGATATTGCCGTGGGTATTATTGTTCATTCCCCTACATAAAGGTGGAGCAATGGGGTAAGTTGCCAAGGTAAGGTAAGGATGCAGACCCTCCGGGTTCTTGTAAGTAGTCAGACAATAGTGCTCTTAGAAGCGGTCTTGTATTGTCCTCAGACTGTGAGTTGCAAGAGTTAGCGTCGGTGACTGAGGGGGTAGGGGAGTCAGGAACTTCACCTTCCAGAGGTGGGATGGACGCCGCTTCAGATAGAGCAGCTGACTGTATGGAATCTACAGAGGAATCTTCGTCAGTGATAAAGATGGGTGAGTTGGCAGGATGGTTAGGGTAACCTAGGTATTCACGGGGTAGAAAGGGGGGCAGATAGGGTGGAGGAATTAGAGGCTTCTTCTGCGTACAGTAGGTCAGGGCGGGTAGTGTCTGGAGATGGCGGGGTGAGAGATATATCTGGGAGGGCATTGTATATGTCGTTCAGAGAGATCGCAGAGATGCGAACTTGGGTGCTTTGAGTGAAGTTGATGCATAAAATCGCCTAGGCGGCTGTTAGTATTTCTCAGAGCTCTTCATTAAGGGGAGTGATTAGATCAGTGGTGGTATTATGAACAGCCTCAGGAATACCGTTAATGAACTGGATATTACAATGGATAAGGCGTGGTGGGGCGTTGGACATTAAGGATATAGGGGGAGGAAGAGCATAACTGGTGTAGGGGGGCAGTAGGAGGAAGCGGTAGGAGAAAATACAAATTCTCCCCCCTCTTTTGGCAATCAATTGCACGAGCAAATGATAGACAAAACAGTGTAATGGAATAGGGAAAGTACGAGGCAAGAGTTGTTAGTTGTGCATGAGACAGTGATGCTACCTAGCAGGGGTGCAATAAAGGGAAACGTCAGTGAGTATGCACCCCAGACACCAGGGGGCTGTGGAGAGGGAGGTGGGGCAACGGGAGCAATGGTGTAGAAGTGATCCGAAGCACAGGCAATGTTATGAAAAGCACAAGCACTTGAGACTGATGACGTAACGCACGACAAATGAACATGGAACAGGAAACAAAAACAGTGAAAAAAATTATTTTAAACACATATACAGATGGAGCAATAAATACTAATCAGGTAAAAAGGATGCATCCTAGAATAAAGAATCAATGATACAGACGCGATATCCTAAATGGATGTGTCCTAGAATAAAGAATCAATGATATAGACGCAATATCCTAACAAGAAAGTGGAATGCCGGAGAGGCTGTAGTGGAGTGGAGGAATCATAAGAGAGGTAGTGTTAGACCCTGAAATGGGGAGTAGGAGAGGTTAGCGGGAGGCAAGTGTGCCGATAGAGAGTAGAGAGTGGGTGGAGGAGGAGGAAGGGGGAGGAATGTGGAGGGAGAGAGAGAATAGAGGGATGTAGAATTCAAGAGAAAAAGGTGGTCAGGCGCTCACTAGCGTCTGTGGAAGAGGGAGGGGTGAGGTGCCATGGCAGGAAATGAGTGACTGTGGCAGAAGCTGTTCCGCAAATAGCACAGGGCACTTCCTCTTTTTGTGAACGCAGAAGACAGGCTGTCAAAGGCTGTCGGCACTGCCTAATGACAAGTGGCAGTGTGAGATAAACAATAACATCCAATCCGTGGAGGAAGAAATCATGAAAAAAAGGGACGGAAAGGCAGTCCTCATAAAGGAAAGTGCAGGGGCTACCCCGTGAGGGGAGGCACCGAGGAGCAAAAGGATGAAGTAAAAGGAAAATGAAATGCAACTTCAAGGAACAATATAAAGGATAACAAAAAGAGTAAATGACATGGAAGTCAGTCGGAATATATATTTATATAGCGCGCTACATACCCAGAGTAGGCGTGGGCGGAAAATCCGTTCCGCTCGCGGATTTTGCGGATTTTCGGGAAATCCGCAATCCGCGAGATTTGCGAATTTCCCGCAAAATCCGCAAATCCGCGAGCAGCGGATTTTTCTCGCACTGCTCGCACTGTTCGCGTGAGTTCGCGCCCCGCGAATAAGTGCAAAATTGCAGAAATACGATCTTAGCAAAACTGAAAGTAACTACTTACCAGGTTCAAAAGTTCAGGCTCATCATTAGTAGCCATTTCCTGGAGTGCTTCCTGAGGGGCCCCTCCAGAGTTCAGTTGCCAGTTGAAACTATTATGTGACCCTGCTCTGAACCTCAGAATAGTTACACATATGCCACAAAGGTCCTGAATTACAGCTAAGGGAGACAAGCAGGAGCCAGGCTGGAAGTTAAAATCCATTAATCAGCCCCTAATTCATTATTGTCAGTTGGGGCAGGGCAGGTGTTGTAACTAATTTTGCAACAATGAAAGCACTTAGCAAGTGCAAAAGATCACTAATCAGGGCGCACTAAGGAAGCAGGTGCCAGCTAAAAAAATATTCTGTGACACATGAATCAGCCCCAAATTAATTCAGGTCACTTGAGGCAGGGAAGGTGTGCTTTGCTTTGCCGAAAATAATGTACACTGGACAACCAGAGGGTGTGGTGATGAAACAGAGGGTGGCATGGGTGGGCCAGAGGGTGGCATGAGTAGTCAGAGAGTGGCAGTGGTGACAGAGAGTGGCAGTGATGAAGAAGAGTGTCCCAAACAGGCTGGACACGTAGAAACAACAAGTTCGCGAAACTTGCGACCCGACAGGTAAGTTCGCAATTTGCGAAAGTGTACAAAACCCTCGCGAACTGGCAGAAACACGGGCGAACACAAAAAAAAAAAAAATCCGCAAATTCGCGGGAATTCGCGGATTTTGCGGATTGCGAATCCGCAAATCCGCAAAATTCGCGAACGCGAGATCCGCAAAATTCGCTCATGCTTAACCCAGAGGGCCTTGAGACCCTCTGGGTATGTAGCGCGCTATATACATTTTCTGACTTGACTTGACTTGAATGTAAGGCGGAAAAATATGAAATGCAATTTGAAGGCACAATGCAATTTCAAGGCACAATGTAAATTGGAGGTGCAATGTAAATGATAAGGAAAATAGTATATGACATGGAAGTCAATGTGAAACCATACTGTAGAGCAGAGAAATGCAGCAGGTAATACCCGTAATAAAGAGACACAATGAGACACAATGGAGGATGAATGGAAAATCAACCAAAATAGGGGTAAAATGTAGCATCTGTCGGGGAATTTAACCCTGACCCCATGCAAAACCTGACGTGCGGAGGGTCTGTGAATCTAGAGTCAGTTGTGGAATTAAACCTCGACCCCGTGCATGCTGAGGGAACAAGGCTCTAGAAGCTGTCCGAAACTGAAAGTCCGACCCCATGCACTGTTCAGAAATGCTGAGGGTGTAGAACAGTAGGACCATAGGCAGATAGGACCAGGTCCCTTTTCAACTGTCAAGTATCCCCTCCGGGCTACAGCCGGCAGGGTAAAACTGAAAAACCACAAAACCCCGGCACCTGAGTCACAAGAAGCACACAAGGGTAATCAAAGGACACAAGTATCAAAGGATACAAGCGGCGGAGCATTACAAGTAAGATAGGCGAGCAAAATCGTGACCACAAAAGGAGAGAGAGAGAGAGAGAGAGAGAGTTCAAATCGTGACCAGAGATAGTGCTGCAGGGGGACAGGTGGCAGCCGGAGACAGTCCAGAAAGAGTCTGTCCCCAAGGCAGCAGAGGCCCAGGAGATTCAAGAGAAAAACGAAAACCTTGTCTTACCCATCGTCTCTGCCGCAAAGGAGCGGAGGCCGGACCCTCAGGGACTTGTCGTGGATGAACACCTGATCCGCTGCAAACAGTACGTAGTACAATTTTAAGCTGGGCGCCAGTTGACAGAGGGGAAACTGGAGGCCCTTCCGAGCCCCCTTGAGGGTGTGATCACGTTCACTGTGATCTGGAATACCATATCAATAATGCACTGAGGAAGGAGGAACAATGAGGTGAGCTGACAACTTTTCACGTTGGAGTGGCACTTTATTACACAAAAACACATGTATTTCAATATAATGTATTGCTAAAGAACACATTTAAGAAAGCCTGGCTTCACTTTGCCAGGGATGCATACCAGATAAAGATTGTTCATAAAATGCTGCGAGGCAAGCAGAAGTGACTAAATACTAAAATGCGTGTTTTGGTTAAATTGAAGCTTTAAGAATACATTGAAACCAGTTCAAGACAACACTTTGCTGTCACACAAGTCTCCTGATGAGAATCATTATAGCAGGTTTAATCATTTCCAAAAGAAATGTCAGAGTCTAAGACCCTTAAAAGACATAATGATATTTTAGCTGAGTTATATAGAGTACATTTTTATCAGGCCTAGCGTCTTAAAGTACCTAACTAGAGTGAGCAACCCTACAAGATTTAATGCAGCTAAAATACCTCAAAATACAAGGGATAGGTTGTGGATGGAAAAAATACTAGGTAAAGTCAAGAATTCTAAGAGAGATAGAGATATTATCTTATCTGGGAAGGCATCACCTGGTAGAGTTGGCTTGGCAGCCCCAAATCAGATAATTGGTCGACCGGAGATTTCTCACCAAAGGCGGCAGGAGAATTCTGCCTTCTGATTGTGATGCTGAATCTTTTATACCTGAA
The DNA here is from genome assembly GCF_964263255.1 of Lissotriton vulgaris. Classification (NCBI taxonomy): domain Eukaryota; kingdom Metazoa; phylum Chordata; class Amphibia; order Caudata; family Salamandridae; genus Lissotriton; species Lissotriton vulgaris. Next base: position 338,755,984 of record NC_141700.1, read on the forward strand.
ATTACAGAACTGACACTGTCCTGACGTATTTTCTGACGCAGGTGGCTTGACCGCATTGTCCTAGGACAGTGGGGGCGGTCAGGTGTCCTAAAGGTTGGTTGGCCATGCTTGACCGCAGAACATAAACAAAGAGCATCTTGTCCTGTACATATTTCTAAAAATGTATGTGAGAGCGTAACTTATGCCAGGTGCTAGCATTGCAAGATGTTACGGCTTATATTTCGGCAAGCTAAGTTTCAAAACAATATTTCAGTAAAAAGTCCCAAGATGTGCCAACTTGTACCAGCTGGGTCTTGTGTACGTGTGTGGGCGTTGGTCTTGATGCTGTGGAAAATTACTAAACTTCATGTCAGCCCAATTAACCATGTTGTTTTCAGTAAACCAAAAATGCATGTTTAACATTATTGTGGGCCTAGTGCATGTTGTTAGCCTAGGGCATGTCTTTTTTGGCCTTTGCCTTGGGTCTATAACCTCAGAACTCGGGGAGTTTGTGGGATTTAATTTGCTGATCATACATAGCAAAAGGTGAAGATTGTAAAGCATTTTTTCAGATCCTCTTGGGTGGGGCTATATAGCACTTTTATGCTACCAAGGTAGACAAGAAATGCTCTTTCTGGTGGTCAGATGGTAGAGTGTGATTTTAACCCTTCATCAGTCCTGGGCCAGTCTGGAGGTTCTTCATTCCAGCTGCCCATGGTGCCAGTCTCCAGCACCAGTCTTCCTCAGCAGACCACATCCCAGAGAGAGCTCCTCTTTCTGTGCAGACTCTTTTAAAATATTGATGAGGGGGCTGGCAGGAAGTGCCTGTTTGTCTTATCACACAGCTACACATCACTTCTCTGCCCCGGCTCCCTCCTTACTGCCCAGGCCTCTGGGTTTCTTCAAAATGGCATCATCCAGGGTTCTCATGCCACATGGTCTCTGAGAGCCCCTTACCCCCTTGCTGCCTTCTTTCCAGAGCAGCCTGGTGCCTGGCACCAGGTGTCAGCTACTGATGGATGAACCTGTAGCTCCACCAATCTTCTCTTCTAGGATTGGAGACCCTCGCCCTTGGAATGCTTGCTGTGCAGGGCTTGTCCACTGAGGCTACAGCTTGGAGAGGCTACCTCATTGTTAAGTGGAACAGATGAAGGCAATAGGTTACACATGGCTCCTGGGTGGGGAGAATGTTCCATCCTGCTCAGCTGTCGGGCAAGGGTGCCTGGTGGGTGTTGTAATGCTTGCTTCCTGTAGACACACACCCCACCCTGTTGAGAATGTTACCTCCCTGAGCAGTGGAGCAGAGGAAGGCAATTGGTTACACGTGGCTCTTGGGTAGGGGAATGTTCCTTCCTGCTGAGCTTTGGGACAAGTTGTCCTGGTGAGAGTTGGAGTGTTTTCTTCCCACACACAAACACCACTCCCTGTTAAGATGGCTACCTATCTGTAAGTTTGAAGAGAGCAATGCAATGTCTGTCACATGGTTCTGGGTGTAGGGAGTGTTCAATCCTTCTCAGGGGTGTTGCAAGTGAGCATGAGAAGGCTACCTACCTGTAAGGTGAAGAAATGGCTGCCACATGGCTCTTGGATGGGGAGTGACCCATCCTGCTGGCCTGTGGGACTCGGGGGCCTGGTGGGAGTTATAGTGTTAGCTTCTCACCCTCAAACTCCCCTCCCTGTTTAGATGGCTACCTACCTGTAAGTTTAAAGAGAGCAATGCAATGGCTGCCAAATGGTTCTGGCTGGGGAGAGTGCTGCATCCTGCTAGGCTGTGGCACAAGGGGGCCTGATGGGAGTTGCAGTGCTGGTTCCCCACCCACAATTAACCCTCCCTGTTAAGCTGGCTACCTACCTGTAAGTTTGAAGAGAGCAATGCAATGGCTGCCACATGCTTGTGGGTGTGTGGCGTGTTCCATCCTGCTGAGCTGTAAGACAAGGGTGCCAGGTGGGAGTTATATTGATGGCTGCCAATACACATGCCCCCTGGGAATTTTGCTAGCTACCTTTGGGGTGATTCAGAGGAAGGAAGTGTTAGATCTGTGAGACAGGTGTTGGGAAGAGTGTGGTGCACATGAGTGCTTTTGGGTCTAGGAAGTGTAGCTTTGTAGTTGTGCAAGAGAGTACATAGCAGTGCAATGGTAGATATTTGTTGGTGCTTACCAGCCTCCACTCCCCCAGGTATTCCTGTGAGACTCTCTGGATGCAGTATGGCAAGCACCGTCTCCCATTTGGTGAATGTTAGTGGTGGAAGGGGAGGGCCACCACCAGTCCCTTAAGCCACCTCATGGTTCTTATTGGCACGCTTTTTCACCCTGGTCTTGAGGTCATTCCACCTCTTCCTGATCTCCTGGGTGTTCGGGATGGTCCCTTCTGCATTGACTTTTTTGACTATCCTTGCCCATATTTTATTTTTAGTGGCTAGTGATGTTTTTTGAACCATGCTTCCAAACATAATGGGATATACTCTGATTACCCCACCTACCATCACTGCCAACTCATTGTGAGTGAATTTGTTCATTTTGTTCTGTGACATGGTGTGTGATGTGCAAATGTGGGAAAAGTGCAGATGGGAAGGTGGTGGTGGTGATGTGTGTGGTATGTGTGTGGTTATGAGGGTATGATGTGTGCAGATTTGCTTCTCCTTTGTGATGCTGGTCCGGTGTTGTGGAGTGCCTTGTGTGTGTGGGTGAGGAGTTTGAAAGTGATTCTCTTGTTGATGGGCAGGCAGTGCAGGTCTCTCAGGTGGGGTGAGATATGGTTGTGTCGAGGGATGTCAAGGATCAAGTGGGCAGAGGCGTTCTGTATGCGTTGCAGTCATTTCAGCAGTTTGGCTGGGGCTTCCACATATGCATTTCCATAATCCAGCCTGCGGCTGAAGAGGGCCTGGGTGACCGTTCTTCTTGTGTCAGTGGGGATCCACCTGTAGATCTTGCGGGGCATGTGGAGGATGTTAAAGCAGGAGGAAGAGATGGCGTTGACTTGCTCGGTCATGGAGAGTGTTGAGGCGAAGATGACCCCCAAGTTGCGTGCGTTGTCGGTGGGTGAATGTGCTTCTCCCAGGGTGGTCGGCCACCAGGAGTCGTCCCAGGCTGAGGTGGTGGAGCCAAGGATGAGAACCTCCGTTTTGACCAAGTTCAGGTTCAGGCTGCTGTTCTTCATCCATTCGGCGCCAGCTTTCATTCCTTCATGGAGGTTGGTTTTGGTGGTGAGGGGTCCTTGGTGAGGGAGAGGATGAGCTGTGTGTCGTCGGCGTAGGAGAGGATGTTGAGGTTGGGCAGTCTGGCGACATGGGCGAGCGGGGCCATGTAGATGTTGAACAATGTCAGGCTGAGGGATGATCCTTGGGGCACGCTGCAGATGATCTTGGAGGCTTCGGATCGGAAAGGGGGAGGCAGACACTCTGGGTTCTGCCAGACAGGAAGGAGGTGGTCCAGTCCAGTGCTTTGTCTCAGATTCCTGCGTCGTGGAGGCATGTGCCTAGGGTGCGGTGGCAGACCATGTTGAAGGCAGCTGATAGGTCCAGGAGGATGAGGGCTGCGGTCTCACCATTGTCCAGCAGGGCCTTGATGTCATTGGTGGCGGCAATGAGGGCCGTTTCGGTGCTGTAGTTGCTGACTGGATGGGTCCAGGATGTTGTGCTCTTCGAGGTAACGGGTCACATGTTTGCTGGCATTTTTTCTCGACGACCTTCGACTGGAATGGGAGCAGGAAGATAAACCGGATGTTCTTGTGGTCCCTCTTGTCTGCCTTGGGTTTCTTGACAAAGGCGTTGATCTCGGCGTGCTTACAGCTCTTCGGGAAGGTCGCAGTCTTGAAGGAGATGTCGATGGCCTTGCAAAAATGGGGTGTGTTGGTGGCGCTGGCTTTCTTGAAGATGTTGATGTTGTGATGTGATTTAGAAAAGGGGGTGGTGATGAACAGAGTGTCTGAGTTAAACAGACCACTCTTACCCAGTCCAAAGATCAGGGCTTGATCCATCACCGTTATTTATCTCACTGCCCCATCCCAGCTCAGAACCTGGCTATATGCAAATCAGTCTGTCCCTGGCCCAGTGCATCATGGGAACAGGGCAGACTAAACTACCAAGCCAATTCTTCACCAGAAAGGAGACAAGCTACCGGGGACCGGTTTCTGGCATTTCAGCCTTCTTCGGCCCGGCTTGCTTGAATCCTGATGGAGCAGTGAGAAAGGGACTCATGTCTGAGTATACCCTGCCACACCTATAGTGGCCAAAAACGATTTAGAAAAGGGGGTGTTGATGAACAGAGTGTCTGAGTTAAACAGACCACTCTTACCCAGTCCAAAGATCAGGGCTTGATCCATCACCGTTATTTATCTCACTGCCCCATCCCAGCTCAGAACCTGGCTATATGCAAATCAGTCTGTCCCTGGCCCAGTGCATCATGGGAACAGGGCAGACTAAACTACCAAGCCAATTCTTCACCAGAAAGGGAATAAGCTACCGGGGACCGGTTTCTGGCATTTTTAGCCTTCTTCGGCCCGGCTTGCATGCATCCTGATGGAGCAGTGAGAAAGGGACTCATGTCTGAGTATACCCTGCCACACCTATAGTGGCCAAAAACGATTTAGAAAAGGGGGTGGTGATGAACAGAGTGTCTGAGTTAAACAGACCACTCTTACCCAGTCCAAAGATCAGGGCTTGATCCATCACCGTTATTTATCTCACTGCCCCATCCCAGCTCAGAACCTGGCTATATGCAAATCAGTCTGTCCCTGGCCCAGTGCATCATGGGAACAGGGCAGACTAAACTACCAAGCCAATTCTTCACCAGAAAGGAGACAAGCTACCGGGGACCGGTTTCTGGCATTTCAGCCTTCTTCGGCCCGGCTTGCTTGAATCCTGATGGAGCAGTGAGAAAGGGACTCATGTCTGAGTATACCCTGCCACACCTATAGTGGCCAAAAACGATTTAGAAAAGGGGGTGGTGATGAACAGAGTGTCTGAGTTAAACAGACCACTCTTACCCAGTCCAAAGATCAGGGCTTGATCCATCACCGTTATTTATCTCACTGCCCCATCCCAGCTCAGAACCTGGCTATATGCAAATCAGTCTGTCCCTGGCCCAGTGCATCATGGGAACAGGGCAGACTAAACTACCAAGCCAATTCTTCACCAGAAAGGAGACAAGCTACCGGGGACCGGTTTCTGGCATTTCAGCCTTCTTCGGCCCGGCTTGCTTGAATCCTGATGGAGCAGTGAGAAAAGGACTCATGTCTGAGTATGCCCTGCCACACCTATAGTGGCCAAAAACGATTTAGAAAAGGGGGTGGTGATGAACAGAGTGTCTGAGTTAAACAGACCACTCTTACCCAGTCCAAAGATCAGGGCTTGATCCATCACCGTTATTTATCTCACTGCCCCATCCCAGCTCAGAACCTGGCTATATGCAAATCAGTCTGTCCCTGGCCCAGTGCATCATGGGAACAGGGCAGACTAAACTACCAAGCCAATTCTTCACCAGAAAGGAGACAAGCTACCGGGGACCGGTTTCTGGCATTTCAGCCTTCTTCGGCCCGGCTTGCTTGAATCCTGATGGAGCAGTGAGAAAGGGACTCATGTCTGAGTATACCCTGCCATACCTATAGTGGCCAAAAACGATTTAGAAAAGGGGGTGGTGATGAACAGAGTGTCTGAGTTAAACAGACCACTCTTACCCAGTCCAAAGATCAGGGCTTGATCCATCACCGTTATTTATCTCACTGCCCCATCCCAGCTCATAACCTGGCTATATGCAAATCAGTCTGTCCCTGGCCCAGTGCATCATGGGAACAGGGCAGACTAAACTACCAAGCCAATTCTTCACCAGAAAGGAGACAAGCTACCGGGGACCGGTTTCTGGCATTTCAGCCTTCTTCGGCCCGGCTTGCTTGAATCCTGATGGAGCAGTGAGAAAGGGACTCATGTCTGAGTATACCCTGCCACACCTATAGTGGCCAAAAACGATTTAGAAAAGGGGGTGGTGATGAACAGAGTGTCTGAGTTAAACAGACCACTCTTACCCAGTCCAAAGATCAGGGCTTGATCCATCACCGTTATTTATCTCACTGCCCCATCCCAGCTCAGAACCTGGCTATATGCAAATCAGTCTGTCCCTGGCCCAGTGCATCATGGGAACAGGGCAGACTAAACTACCAAGCCAATTCTTCACCAGAAAGGAGACAAGCTACCGGGGACCGGTTTCTGGCATTTCAGCCTTCTTCGGCCCGGCTTGCTTGAATCCTGATGGAGCAGTGAGAAAGGGACTCATGTCTGAGTATACCCTGCCACACCTATAGTGGCCAAAAACGATTTAGAAAAGGGGGTGGTGATGAACAGAGTGTCTGAGTTAAACAGACCACTCTTACCCAGTCCAAAGATCAAGGCTTTATCCATCACCGTTATTTATCTCACTGCCCCATCCCAGCTCAGAACCTGGCTATATGCAAATCAGTCTGTCCCTGGCCCAGTGCATCATGGGAACAGGGCAGACTAAACTACCAAGCCAATTCTTCACCAGAAAGGAGACAAGCTACCGGGGACCGGTTTCTGGCATTTCAGCCTTCTTCGGCCCGGCTTGCTTGAATCCTGATGGAGCAGTGAGAAAGGGACTCATGTCTGAGTATACCCTGCCACACCTATAGTGGCCAAAAACGATTTAGAAAAGGGGGTGGTGATGAACAGAGTGTCTGAGTTAAACAGACCACTCTTACCCAGTCCAAAGATCAGGGCTTGATCCATCACCGTTATTTATCTCACTGCCCCATCCCAGCTCAGAACCTGGCTATATGCAAATCAGTCTGTCCCTGGCCCAGTGCATCATGGGAACAGGGCAGACTAAACTACCAAGCCAATTCTTCACCAGAAAGGAGACAAGCTACCGGGGACCGGTTTCTGGCATTTCAGCCTTCTTCGGCCCGGCTTGCTTGAATCCTGATGGAGCAGTGAGAAAAGGACTCATGTCTGAGTATGCCCTGCCACACCTATAGTGGCCAAAAACGATTTAGAAAAGGGGGTGGTGATGAACAGAGTGTCTGAGTTAAACAGACCACTCTTACCCAGTCCAAAGATCAGGGCTTGATCCATCACCGTTATTTATCTCACTGCCCCATCCCAGCTCAGAACCTGGCTATATGCAAATCAGTCTGTCCCTGGCCCAGTGCATCATGGGAACAGGGCAGACTAAACTACCAAGCCAATTCTTCACCAGAAAGGAGACAAGCTACCGGGGACCGGTTTCTGGCATTTCAGCCTTCTTCGGCCCGGCTTGCTTGAATCCTGATGGAGCAGTGAGAAAGGGACTCATGTCTGAGTATACCCTGCCATACCTATAGTGGCCAAAAACGATTTAGAAAAGGGGGTGGTGATGAACAGAGTGTCTGAGTTAAACAGACCACTCTTACCCAGTCCAAAGATCAGGGCTTGATCCATCACCGTTATTTATCTCACTGCCCCATCCCAGCTCATAACCTGGCTATATGCAAATCAGTCTGTCCCTGGCCCAGTGCATCATGGGAACAGGGCAGACTAAACTACCAAGCCAATTCTTCACCAGAAAGGAGACAAGCTACCGGGGACCGGTTTCTGGCATTTCAGCCTTCTTCGGCCCGGCTTGCTTGAATCCTGATGGAGCAGTGAGAAAGGGACTCATGTCTGAGTATACCCTGCCACACCTATAGTGGCCAAAAACGATTTAGAAAAGGGGGTGGTGATGAACAGAGTGTCTGAGTTAAACAGACCACTCTTACCCAGTCCAAAGATCAGGGCTTGATCCATCACCGTTATTTATCTCACTGCCCCATCCCAGCTCAGAACCTGGCTATATGCAAATCAGTCTGTCCCTGGCCCAGTGCATCATGGGAACAGGGCAGACTAAACTACCAAGCCAATTCTTCACCAGAAAGGAGACAAGCTACCGGGGACCGGTTTCTGGCATTTCAGCCTTCTTCGGCCCGGCTTGCTTGAATCCTGATGGAGCAGTGAGAAAGGGACTCATGTCTGAGTATACCCTGCCACACCTATAGTGGCCAAAAACGATTTAGAAAAGGGGGTGGTGATGAACAGAGTGTCTGAGTTAAACAGACCACTCTTACCCAGTCCAAAGATCAAGGCTTTATCCATCACCGTTATTTATCTCACTGCCCCATCCCAGCTCAGAACCTGGCTATATGCAAATCAGTCTGTCCCTGGCCCAGTGCATCATGGGAACAGGGCAGACTAAACTACCAAGCCAATTCTTCACCAGAAAGGAGACAAGCTACCGGGGACCGGTTTCTGGCATTTCAGCCTTCTTCGGCCCGGCTTGCTTGAATCCTGATGGAGCAGTGAGAAAGGGACTCATGTCTGAGTATACCCTGCCACACCTATAGTGGCCAAAAACGATTTAGAAAAGGGGGTGGTGATGAACAGAGTGTCTGAGTTAAACAGACCACTCTTACCCAGTCCAAAGATCAGGGCTTGATCCATCACCGTTATTTATCTCACTGCCCCATCCCAGCTCAGAACCTGGCTATATGCAAATCAGTCTGACCCTGGCCCAGTGCATCATGGGAACAGGGCAGACTAAACTACCAAGCCAATTCTTCACCAGAAAGGAGACAAGCTACCGGGGACCGGTTTCTGGAATTTCAGCCTTCTTCGGCCCGGCTTGCTTGAATCCTGATGGAGCAGTGAGAAAGGGACTCATGTCTGAGTATACCCTGCCACACCTATAGTGGCCAAAAACGATTTAGAAAAGGGGGTGGTGATGAACAGAGTGTCTGAGTTAAACAGACCACTCTTACCCAGTCCAAAGATCAGGGCTTGATCCATCACCGTTATTTATCCCACTGCCCCATCCCAGCTCAGAACCTGGCTATATGCAAATCAGTCTGTCCCTGGCCCAGTGCATCATGGGAACAGGGCAGACTAAACTACCAAGCCAATTCTTCACCAGAAAGGAGACAAGCTACCGGGGACCGGTTTCTGGCATTTCAGCCTTCTTCGGCCCGGCTTGCTTGAATCCTGATGGAGCAGTGAGAAAGGGACTCATGTCTGAGTATACCCTGCCACACCTATAGTGGCCAAAAACGATTTAGAAAAGGGGGTGGTGATAAACAGAGTGTCTGAGTTAAACAGACCACTCTTACCCAGTCCAAAGATCAGGGCTTGATCCATCACCGTTATTTATCTCACTGCCCCTTCCCAGCTCAGAACCTGGCTATATGCAAATCAGTCTGTCCCTGGCCCAGTGCATCATGGGAACAGGGCAGACTAAACTACCAAGCCAATTCTTCACCAGAAAGGAGAGAAGCTACCGGGGACCGGTTTCTGGCATTTCAGCCTTCTTCGGCCCGGCTTGCTTGAATCCTGATGGAGCAGTGAGAAAGGGACTCATGTCTGAGTATACCCTGCCACACCTATAGTGGCCAAAAACGATTTAGAAAAGGGGGTGGTGATGAACAGAGTGTCTGAGTTAAACAGACCACTCTTACCCAGTCCAAAGATCAGGGCTTGATCCATCACCGTTATTTATCTCACTGCCCCATCCCAGCTCAGAACCTGGCTATATGCAAATCAGTCTGTCCCTGGCCCAGTGCATCATGGGAACAGGGCAGACTAAACTACCAAGCCAATTCTTCACCAGAACGGAGACAAGCTACCGGGGACCGGTTTCTGGCATTTCAGCCTTCTTCGGCCCGGTTTGCTTGAATCCTGATGGAGCAGTGAGAAAGGGACTCATGTCTGAGTATACCCTGCCACACCTATAGTGGCCAAAAACGATTTAGAAAAGGGGGTGGTGATGAACAGAGTGTCTGAGTTAAACAGACCACTCTTACCCAGTCCAAAGATCAGGGCTTGATCCATCACCGTTATTTATCTCACTGCCCCATCCCAGCTCAGAACCTGGCTATATGCAAATCAGTCTGTCCCTGGCCCAGTGCATCATGGGAACAGGGCAGACTAAACTACCAAGCCAATTCTTCACCAGAAAGGAGACAAGCTACCGGGGACCGGTTTCTGGCATTTCAGCCTTCTTCGGCCCGGCTTGCTTGAATCCTGATGGAGCAGTGAGAAAGGGACTCATGTCTGAGTATACCCTGCCACACCTATTGTGGCCAAAAACGATTTAGAAAAGGGGGTGGTGATGAACAGAGTGTCTGAGTTAAACAGACCACTCTTACCCAGTCCAAAGATCCATCACCGTTATTTATCTCACTGCCCCATCCCAGCTCAGAACCTGGCTATATGCAAATCAGTCTGTCCCTGGCCCAGTGCATCATGGGAACAGGGCAGACTAAACTACCAAGCCAATTCTTCACCAGAAAGGAGACAAGCTACCGGGGACCGGTTTCTGGCATTTCAGCCTTCTTCGGCCCGGCTTGCTTGAATCCTGATGGAGCAGTGAGAAAGGGACTCATGTCTGAGTATACCCTGCCACACCTATAGTGGCCAAAAACGATTTAGAAAAGGGGGTGGTGATGAACAGAGTGTCTGAGTTAAACAGACCACTCTTACCCAGTCCAAAGATCAAGGCTTGATCCATCACCATTATTTATCTCACTGCCCCATCCCAGCTCAGAACCTGGCTATATGCAAATCAGTCTGTCCCTGGCCCAGTGCATCATGGGAACAGGGCAGACTAAACTACCAAGCCAATTCTTCACCAGAAAGGAGACAAGCTACCGGGGACCGGTTTCTGGCATTTCAGCCTTCTTCGGCCCGGCTTGCTTGAATCCTGATGGAGCAGTGAGAAAGGGACTCATGTCTGAGTATACCCTGCCACACCTATAGTGGCCAAAAACGATTTAGAAAAGGGGGTGGTGATGAACAGAGTGTCTGAGTTAAACAGACCACTCTTACCCAGTCCAAAGATCAGGGCTTGATCCATCACCGTTATTTATCTCACTGCCCCATCCCAGCTCAGAACCTGGCTATATGCAAATCAGTCTGTCCCTGGCCCAGTGCATCATGGGAACAGGGCAGACTAAACTACCAAGCCAATTCTTCACCAGAAAGGAGACAAGCTACCGGGGACCGGTTTCTGGCATTTCAGCCTTCTTCGGCCCGGCTTGCTTGAATCCTGATGGAGCAGTGAGAAAGGGACTCATGTCTGAGTATACCCTGCCATACCTATAGTGGCCAAAAACGATTTAGAAAAGGGGGTGGTGATGAACAGAGTGTCTGAGTTAAACAGACCACTCTTACCCAGTCCAAAGATCAGGGCTTGATCCATCACCGTTATTTATCTCACTGCCCCATCCCAGCTCATAACCTGGCTATATGCAAATCAGTCTGTCCCTGGCCCAGTGCATCATGGGAACAGGGCAGACTAAACTACCAAGCCAATTCTTCACCAGAAAGGAGACAAGCTACCGGGGACCGGTTTCTGGCATTTCAGCCTTCTTCGGCCCGGCTTGCTTGAATCCTGATGGAGCAGTGAGAAAGGGACTCATGTCTGAGTATACCCTGCCACACCTATAGTGGCCAAAAACGATTTAGAAAAGGGGGTGGTGATGAACAGAGTGTCTGAGTTAAACAGACCACTCTTACCCAGTCCAAAGATCAGGGCTTGATCCATCACCGTTATTTATCTCACTGCCCCATCCCAGCTCAGAACCTGGCTATATGCAAATCAGTCTGTCCCTGGCCCAGTGCATCATGGGAACAGGGCAGACTAAACTACCAAGCCAATTCTTCACCAGAAAGGAGACAAGCTACCGGGGACCGGTTTCTGGCATTTCAGCCTTCTTCGGCCCGGCTTGCTTGAATCCTGATGGAGCAGTGAGAAAGGGACTCATGTCTGAGTATACCCTGCCACACCTATAGTGGCCAAAAACGATTTAGAAAAGGGGGTGGTGATGAACAGAGTGTCTGAGTTAAACAGACCACTCTTACCCAGTCCAAAGATCAAGGCTTTATCCATCACCGTTATTTATCTCACTGCCCCATCCCAGCTCAGAACCTGGCTATATGCAAATCAGTCTGTCCCTGGCCCAGTGCATCATGGGAACAGGGCAGACTAAACTACCAAGCCAATTCTTCACCAGAAAGGAGACAAGCTACCGGGGACCGGTTTCTGGCATTTCAGCCTTCTTCGGCCCGGCTTGCTTGAATCCTGATGGAGCAGTGAGAAAGGGACTCATGTCTGAGTATACCCTGCCACACCTATAGTGGCCAAAAACGATTTAGAAAAGGGGGTGGTGATGAACAGAGTGTCTGAGTTAAACAGACCACTCTTACCCAGTCCAAAGATCAGGGCTTGATCCATCACCGTTATTTATCTCACTGCCCCATCCCAGCTCAGAACCTGGCTATATGCAAATCAGTCTGACCCTGGCCCAGTGCATCATGGGAACAGGGCAGACTAAACTACCAAGCCAATTCTTCACCAGAAAGGAGACAAGCTACCGGGGACCGGTTTCTGGAATTTCAGCCTTCTTCGGCCCGGCTTGCTTGAATCCTGATGGAGCAGTGAGAAAGGGACTCATGTCTGAGTATACCCTGCCACACCTATAGTGGCCAAAAACGATTTAGAAAAGGGGGTGGTGATGAACAGAGTGTCTGAGTTAAACAGACCACTCTTACCCAGTCCAAAGATCAGGGCTTGATCCATCACCGTTATTTATCCCACTGCCCCATCCCAGCTCAGAACCTGGCTATATGCAAATCAGTCTGTCCCTGGCCCAGTGCATCATGGGAACAGGGCAGACTAAACTACCAAGCCAATTCTTCACCAGAAAGGAGACAAGCTACCGGGGACCGGTTTCTGGCATTTCAGCCTTCTTCGGCCCGGCTTGCTTGAATCCTGATGGAGCAGTGAGAAAGGGACTCATGTCTGAGTATACCCTGCCACACCTATAGTGGCCAAAAACGATTTAGAAAAGGGGGTGGTGATAAACAGAGTGTCTGAGTTAAACAGGCCACTCTTACCCAGTCCAAAGATCAGGGCTTGATCCATCACTGTTATTTATCTCACTGCCCCTTCCCAGCTCAGAACCTGGCTATATGCAAATCAGTCTGTCCCTGGCCCAGTGCATCATGGGAACAGGGCAGACTAAACTACCAAGCCAATTCTTCACCAGAAAGGAGAGAAGCTACCGGGGACCGGTTTCTGGCATTTCAGCCTTCTTCGGCCCGGCTTGCTTGAATCCTGATGGAGCAGTGAGAAAGGGACTCATGTCTGAGTATACCCTGCCACACCTATAGTGGCCAAAAACGATTTAGAAAAGGGGGTGGTGATGAACAGAGTGTCTGAGTTAAACAGACCACTCTTACCCAGTCCAAAGATCAGGGCTTGATCCATCACCGTTATTTATCTCACTGCCCCATCCCAGCTCAGAACCTGGCTATATGCAAATCAGTCTGTCCCTGGCCCAGTGCATCATGGGAACAGGGCAGACTAAACTACCAAGCCAATTCTTCACCAGAACGGAGACAAGCTACCGGGGACCGGTTTCTGGCATTTCAGCCTTCTTCGGCCCGGTTTGCTTGAATCCTGATGGAGCAGTGAGAAAGGGACTCATGTCTGAGTATACCCTGCCACACCTATAGTGGCCAAAAACGATTTAGAAAAGGGGGTGGTGATGAACAGAGTGTCTGAGTTAAACAGACCACTCTTACCCAGTCCAAAGATCAGGGCTTGATCCATCACCGTTATTTATCTCACTGCCCCATCCCAGCTCAGAACCTGGCTATATGCAAATCAGTCTGTCCCTGGCCCAGTGCATCATGGGAACAGGGCAGACTAAACTACCAAGCCAATTCTTCACCAGAAAGGAGACAAGCTACCGGGGACCGGTTTCTGGCATTTCAGCCTTCTTCGGCCCGGCTTGCTTGAATCCTGATGGAGCAGTGAGAAAGGGACTCATGTCTGAGTATACCCTGCCACACCTATAGTGGCCAAAAACGATTTAGAAAAGGGGGTGGTGATGAACAGAGTGTCTGAGTTAAACAGACCACTCTTACCCAGTCCAAAGATCAAGGCTTGATCCATCACCATTATTTATCTCACTGCCCCATCCCAGCTCAGAACCTGGCTATATGCAAATCAGTCTGTCCCTGGCCCAGTGCATCATGGGAACAGGGCAGACTAAACTACCAAGCCAATTCTTCACCAGAAAGGAGACAAGCTACCGGGGACCGGTTTCTGGCATTTCAGCCTTCTTCGGCCCGGCTTGCTTGAATCCTGATGGAGCAGTGAGAAAGGGACTCATGTCTGAGTATACCCTGCCACACCTATAGTGGCCAAAAACGATTTAGAAAAGGGGGTGGTGATGAACAGAGTGTCTGAGTTAAACAGACCACTCTTACCCAGTCCAAAGATCAGGGCTTGATCCATCACCGTTATTTATCTCACTGCCCCATCCCAGCTCAGAACCTGGCTATATGCAAATCAGTCTGACCCTGGCCCAGTGCATCATGGGAACAGGGCAGACTAAACTACCAAGCCAATTCTTCACCAGAAAGGAGACAAGCTACCGGGGACCGGTTTCTGGCATTTCAGCCTTCTTCGGCCCGGCTTGCTTGAATCCTGATGGAGCAGTGAGAAAGGGACTCATGTCTGAGTATACCCTGCCACACCTATAGTGGCCAAAAACGATTTAGAAAAGGGGGTGGTGATGAACAGAGTGTCTGAGTTAAACAGACCACTCTTACCCAGTCCAAAGATCAGGGCTTGATCCATCACCGTTATTTATCCCACTGCCCCATCCCAGCTCAGAACCTGGCTATATGCAAATCAGTCTGTCCCTGGCCCAGTGCATCATGGGAACAGGGCAGACTAAACTACCAAGCCAATTCTTCACCAGAAAGGAGACAAGCTACCGGGGACCGGTTTCTGGCATTTCAGCCTTCTTCGGCCCGGCTTGCTTGAATCCTGATGGAGCAGTGAGAAAGGGACTCATGTCTGAGTATACCCTGCCACACCTATAGTGGCCAAAAACGATTTAGAAAAGGGGGTGGTGATAAACAGAGTGTCTGAGTTAAACAGACCACTCTTACCCAGTCCAAAGATCAGGGCTTGATCCATCACCGTTATTTATCTCACTGCCCCATCCCAGCTCAGAACCTGGCTATATGCAAATCAGTCTGTCCCTGGCCCAGTGCATCATGGGAACAGGGCAGACTAAACTACCAAGCCAATTCTTCACCAGAAAGGAGAGAAGCTACCGGGGACCGGTTTCTGGCATTTCAGCCTTCTTCGGCCCGGCTTGCTTGAATCCTGATGGAGCAGTGAGAAAGGGACTCATGTCTGAGTATACCCTGCCACACCTACAGTGGCCAAAAACGATTTAGAAAAGGGGGTGGTGATGAACAGAGTGTCTGAGTTAAACAGACCACTCTTACCCAGTCCAAAGATCAGGGCTTGATCCATCACCGTTATTTATCTCACTGCCCCATCCCAGCTCAGAACCTGGCTATATGCAAATCAGTCTGTCCCTGGCCCAGTGCATCATGGGAACAGGGCAGACTAAACTACCAAGCCAATTCTTCACCAGAACGGAGACAAGCTACCGGGGACCGGTTTCTGGCATTTCAGCCTTCTTCGGCCCGGTTTGCTTGAATCCTGATGGAGCAGTGAGAAAGGGACTCATGTCTGAGTATACCCTGCCACACCTATAGTGGCCAAAAACGATTTAGAAAAGGGGGTGGTGATGAACAGAGTGTCTGAGTTAAACAGACCACTCTTACCCAGTCCAAAGATCAGGGCTTGATCCATCACCGTTATTTATCTCACTGCCCCATCCCAGCTCAGAACCTGGCTATATGCAAATCAGTCTGTCCCTGGCCCAGTGCATCATGGGAACAGGGCAGACTAAACTACCAAGCCAATTCTTCACCAGAAAGGAGACAAGCTACCGGGGACCGGTTTCTGGCATTTCAGCCTTCTTCGGCCCGGCTTGCTTGAATCCTGATGGAGCAGTGAGAAAGGGACTCATGTCTGAGTATACCCTGCCACACCTATTGTGGCCAAAAACGATTTAGAAAAGGGGGTGGTGATGAACAGAGTGTCTGAGTTAAACAGACCACTCTTACCCAGTCCAAAGATCCATCACCGTTATTTATCTCACTGCCCCATCCCAGCTCAGAACCTGGCTATATGCAAATCAGTCTGTCCCTGGCCCAGTGCATCATGGGAACAGGGCAGACTAAACTACCAAGCCAATTCTTCACCAGAAAGGAGACAAGCTACCGGGGACCGGTTTCTGGCATTTCAGCCTTCTTCGGCCCGGCTTGCTTGAATCCTGATGGAGCAGTGAGAAAGGGACTCATGTCTGAGTATACCCTGCCACACCTATAGTGGCCAAAAACGATTTAGAAAAGGGGGTGGTGATGAACAGAGTGTCTGAGTTAAACAGACCACTCTTACCCAGTCCAAAGATCAAGGCTTGATCCATCACCGTTATTTATCTCACTGCCCCATCCCAGCTCAGAACCTGGCTATATGCAAATCAGTCTGTCCCTGGCCCAGTGCATCATGGGAACAGGGCAGACTAAACTACCAAGCCAATTCTTCACCAGAAAGGAGACAAGCTACCGGGGACCGGTTTCTGGCATTTCAGCCTTCTTCGGCCCGGCTTGCTTGAATCCTGATGGAGCAGTGAGAAAGGGACTCATGTCTGAGTATACCCTGCCACACCTATAGTGGCCAAAAACGATTTAGAAAAGGGGGTGGTGATGAACAGAGTGTCTGAGTTAAACAGACCACTCTTACCCAGTCCAAAGATCAGGGCTTGATCCATCACCGTTATTTATCTCACTGCCCCATCCCAGCTCAGAACCTGGCTATATGCAAATCAGTCTGACCCTGGCCCAGTGCATCATGGGAACAGGGCAGACTAAACTACCAAGTATACCCTTCCACGCTTAGGGTTCATCACCACCCCCTTTTCTAAATCGTTTTTGGCCACTATAGGTGTGGCAGGGTATACTCAGACATGAGTCCCTTTCTCACTGCTCCATCAGGATTCAAGCAAGCCGGGCCGAAGAAGGCTGAAATGCCAGAAACCGGTCCCCGGTAGCTTGTCTCCTTTCTGGTGAAGAATTGGCTTGGTAGTTTAGTCTGCCCTGTTCCCATGATGCACTGGGCCAGGGACAGACTGATTTGCATATAGCCAGGTTCTGAGCTGGGATGGGGCAGTGAGATAAATAACGGTGATGGATCAAGCCCTGATCTTTGGACTGGGTAAGAGTGGTCTGTTTAACTCAGACACTCTGTTCATCACCACCCCCTTTTCTAAATCGTTTTTGGCCACTATAGGTGTGGCAGGGTATACTCAGACATGAGTCCCTTTCTCATTGCACCATCAGGATTCAAGCAAGCCGGGCCGAAGACGGCTGAAATGCCAGAAACCGGTCCCCGGTAGCTTGTTTCCTTCCCAGTGTAAGAATTGGCTTTTGTAGTTTGGTTTGCCCTGTTCCCATCATGCACTGGGACAGGAACAGACTAATTTGCATACAGCCAGGTTCTGAAACTGGGATGGTGCAGTGAGCTAAAAAACGGTGTTGGATCTAGCCCTGATCTCTTGACTGGGTGAGAGTATTCTGTTTAATTCAGAGACTCTGTCCCTCACCACCCCTTGTTGTAAATATTTTTGTCCACCCTAAGCGTGGAAGGGTATACTCAGATGTGAGTCCCTTGCTCATTGCACCATCAGGATTCAAGCAAGCCGGGCCGAAGACGGCTGAAATGCCAGAAACCGGTCCCCAGTAGCTTGTTTCCTTCCCAGTGTAAGAATTGGCTTTTGTAGTTTGGTTTGCCCTGTTCCCATCATGCACTGGGACAGGAACAGACTAATTTGCATACAGCCAGGTTCTGAAACTGGATGGTGCAGTGAGCTAAAAAACGGTGTTGGATCTAGCCCTGATCTCTTGACTGGGTGAGAGTATTCTGTTTAATTCAGAGACTCTGTCCCTCACCACCCCTTGTTGTAAATATTTTTGTCCACCCTAAGCGTGGAAGGGTATACTCAGATGTGAGTCCCTTGCTCATTGCACCATCAGGATTCAAGCAAGCCGGGCCGAAGACGGCTGAAATGCCAGAAACCGGTCCCCGGTAGCTTGTTTCCTTCCCAGTGTAAGAATTGGCTTTTGTAGTTTGGTTTGCCCTGTTCCCATCATGCACTGGGACAGGAACAGACTAATTTGCATACAGCCAGGTTCTGAAACTGGGATGGTGCAGTGAGCTAAAAAACGGTGTTGGATCTAGCCCTGATCTCTTGACTGGGTGAGAGTATTCTGTTTAATTCAGAGACTCTGTCCCTCACCACCCCTTGTTGTAAATATTTTTGTCCACCCTAAGCGTGGAAGGGTATACTCAGATGTGAGTCCCTTGCTCATTGCACCATCAGGATTCAAGCAAGCCGGGCCGAAGACGGCTGAAATGCCAGAAACCGGTCCCCGGTAGCTTGTTTCCTTCCCAGTGTAAGAATTGGCTTTTGTAGTTTGGTTTGCCCTGTTCCCATCATGCACTGGGACAGGAACAGACTAATTTGCATACAGCCAGGTTCTGAAACTGGGATGGTGCAGTGAGCTAAAAAACGGTGTTGGATCTAGCCCTGATCTCTTGACTGGGTGAGAGTATTCTGTTTAATTCAGAGACTCTGTCCCTCACCACCCCTTGTTGTAAATATTTTTGTCCACCCTAAGCGTGGAAGGGTATACTCAGATGTGAGTCCCTTGCTCATTGCACCATCAGGATTCAAGCAAGCCGGGCCGAAGACGGCTGAAATGCCAGAAACCGGTCCCCGGTAGCTTGTTTCCTTCCCAGTGTAAGAATTGGCTTTTGTAGTTTGGTTTACCCTGTTCCCATCATGCACTGGGACAGGAACAGACTAATTTGCATACAGCCAGGTTCTGAAACTGGGATGGTGCAGTGAGCTAAAAAACGGTGTTGGATCTAGCCCTGATCTCTTGACTGGGTGAGAGTATTCTGTTTAATTCAGAGACTCTGTCCCTCACCACCCCTTGTTGTAAATATTTTTGTCCACCCTAAGCGTGGAAGGGTATACTCAGATGTGAGTCCCTTGCTCATTGCACCATCAGGATTCAAGCAAGCCGGGCCGAAGACGGCTGAAATGCCAGAAACCGGTCCCCGGTAGCTTGTTTCCTTCCCAGTGTAAGAATTGGCTTTTGTAGTTTGGTTTGCCCTGTTCCCATCATGCACTGGGACAGGAACAGACTAATTTGCATACAGCCAGGTTCTGAAACAGGGATGGTGCAGTGAGCTAAAAAACGGTGTTGGATCTAGCCCTGATCTCTTGACTGGGTGAGAGTATTCTGTTTAATTCAGAGACTCTGTCCCTCACCACCCCTTGTTGTAAATATTTTTGTCCACCCTAAGCGTGGAAGGGTATACTCAGATGTGAGTCCCTTGCTCATTGCACCATCAGGATTCAAGCAAGCCGGGCCGAAGACGGCTGAAATGCCAGAAACCGGTCCCCGGTAGCTTGTTTCCTTCCCAGTGTAAGAATTGGCTTTTGTAGTTTGGTTTGCCCTGTTCCCATCATGCACTGGGACAGGAACAGACTAATTTGCATACAGCCAGGTTCTGAAACTGGGATGGTGCAGTGAGCTAAAAAACGGTGTTGGATCTAGCCCTGATCTCTTGACTGGGTGAGAGTATTCTGTTTAATTCAGAGACTCTGTCCCTCACCACCCCTTGTTGTAAATATTTTTGTCCACCCTAAGCGTGGAAGGGTATACTCAGATGTGAGTCCCTTGCTCATTGCACCATCAGGATTCAAGCAAGCCGGGCCGAAGACGGCTGAAATGCCAGAAACCGGTCCCCGGTAGCTTGTTTCCTTCCCAGTGTAAGAATTGGCTTTTGTAGTTTGGTTTGCCCTGTTCCCATCATGCACTGGGACAGGAACAGACTAATTTGCATACAGCCAGGTTCTGAAACTGGGATGGTGCAGTGAGCTAAAAAACGGTGTTGGATCTAGCCCTGATCTCTTGACTGGGTGAGAGTATTCTGTTTAATTCAGAGACTCTGTCCCTCACCACCCCTTGTTGTAAATATTTTTGTCCACCCTAAGCGTGGAAGGGTATACTCAGATGTGAGTCCCTTGCTCATTGCACCATCAGGATTCAAGCAAGCCGGGCCGAAGACGGCTGAAATGCCAGAAACCGGTCCCCGGTAGCTTGTTTCCTTCCCAGTGTAAGAATTGGCTTTTGTAGTTTGGTTTGCCCTGTTCCCATCATGCACTGGGACAGGAACAGACTAATTTGCATACAGCCAGGTTCTGAAACTGGGATGGTGCAGTGAGCTAAAAAACGGTGTTGGATCTAGCCCTGATCTCTTGACTGGGTGAGAGTATTCTGTTTAATTCAGAGACTCTGTCCCTCACCACCCCTTGTTGTAAATATTTTTGTCCACCCTAAGCGTGGAAGGGTATACTCAGATGTGAGTCCCTTGCTCATTGCACCATCAGGATTCAAGCAAGCCGGGCCGAAGACGGCTGAAATGCCAGAAACCGGTCCCCGGTAGCTTGTTTCCTTCCCAGTGTAAGAATTGGCTTTTGTAGTTTGGTTTGCCCTGTTCCCATCATGCACTGGGACAGGAACAGACTAATTTGCATACAGCCAGGTTCTGAAACAGGGATGGTGCAGTGAGCTAAAAAACGGTGTTGGATCTAGCCCTGATCTCTTGACTGGGTGAGAGTATTCTGTTTAATTCAGAGACTCTGTCCCTCACCACCCCTTGTTGTAAATATTTTTGTCCACCCTAAGCGTGGAAGGGTATACTCAGATGTGAGTCCCTTGCTCATTGCACCATCAGGATTCAAGCAAGCCGGGCCGAAGATGGCTGAAATGCCAGAAACCGGTCCCGGGTAGCTTGTTTCCTTCCCAGTGTAAGAATTGGCTTTTGTAGTTTGGTTTGCCCTGTTCCCATCATGCACTGGGACAGGAACAGACTAATTTGCATACAGCCAGGTTCTGAAACTGGGATGGTGCAGTGAGCTAAAAAACGGTGTTGGATCTAGCCCTGATCTCTTGACTGGGTGAGAGTATTCTGTTTAATTCAGAGACTCTGTCCCTCACCACCCCTTGTTGTAAATATTTCTGTCCACCCTAAGCGTGGAAGGGTATACTCAGATGTGAGTCCCTTGCTCATTGCACCATCAGGATTCAAGCAAGCCCGGCCGAAGACGGCTGAAATGCCAGAAACCGGTCCCCGGTAGCTTGTTTCCTCCCCAGTGTAAGAATTGGCTTTTGTAGTTTGGTTTGCCCTGTTCCCATCATGCACTGGGACAGGAACAGACTAATTTGCATACAGCCAGGTTCTGAAACTGGGATGGTGCAGTGAGCTAAAAAACGGTGTTGGATCTAGCCCTGATCTCTTGACTGGGTGAGAGTATTCTGTTTAATTCAGAGACTCTGTCCCTCACCACCCCTTGTTGTAAATATTTTTGTCCACCCTAAGCGTGGAAGGGTATACTCAGATGTGAGTCCCTTGCTCATTGCACCATCAGGATTCAAGCAAGCCGGGCCGAAGACGGCTGAAATGCCAGAAACCGGTCCCCGGTAGCTTGTTTCCTTCCCAGTGTAAGAATTGGCTTTTGTAGTTTGGTTTGCCCTGTTCCCATCATGCACTGGGACAGGAACAGACTAATTTGCATACAGCCAGGTTCTGAAACTGGGATGGTGCAGTGAGCTAAAAAACGGTGTTGGATCTAGCCCTGATCTCTTGACTGGGTGAGAGTATTCTGTTTAATTCAGAGACTCTGTCCCTCACCACCCCTTGTTGTAAATATTTTTGTCCACCCTAAGCGTGGAAGGGTATACTCAGATGTGAGTCCCTTGCTCATTGCACCATCAGGATTCAAGCAAGCCGGGCCGAAGACGGCTGAAATGCCAGAAACCGGTCCCCGGTAGCTTGTTTCCTTCCCAGTGTAAGAATTGGCTTTTGTAGTTTGGTTTGCCCTGTTCCCATCATGCACTGGGACAGGAACAGACTAATTTGCATACAGCCAGGTTCTGAAACTGGGATGGTGCAGTGAGCTAAAAAACGGTGTTGGATCTAGCCCTGATCTCTTGACTGGGTGAGAGTATTCTGTTTAATTCAGAGACTCTGTCCCTCACCACCCCTTGTTGTAAATATGATGTTGTGATGTGGGCACGTGTCTGACAGGGAGTCAGAGTGGATGGTGTTCATGATTTTGATGATGTCATCGTCCTTGATGTTAGTCCAGGTGAGCAGGGGGTCGCTGTGGGTGGTGGCTGTGGGGTCTGAGGTGTTGTTGGCTGTTGTGGTGGTCTGATTGTCGAAGCCGTTCTGGATGTCTGCGATCTTGCGATGGAAGAAGGAGGCAAAGGAGTTGCACAGGTCTTGTGATGGTGGATGTCGTTGGTGTTGGAGCTGGGGTTAGAGAGTTCCTTTACGATATTGAAGAGCTGCTTGCTGTTGTGTACGTTGTTATTGAGGCGGTCCTTGAAGAAGGTCTTTTTGGCGAATCTGGTGAGGTGATGGTGTTGGTGCATGGCGTTCTTGTTGGCTGTGTGGTTCTCGAGTGTCTGTTCGTAGGGCCATTTCTTCTCAAGATTTTAGCAGGTTTGGTTTCGAGGTCTGGAGGACCGCTGAGAACCAGCTGGCGTTCTTGTTGGTGCATCTGTTGGATGGTTTTTTGATCGGGCGAGGGTGTTGGCGCAGTCGTTGATCCAACGTCTGAGGTTGCTGGCAGTGGCGTTGGGGACGGTGGAGTCTGTGGGTGGGCTTTGTACAAGGGTGGTGTTTAGCTGGTCTTCTGTGATTAGGCTCCAGCTGCAGCCGGGGATCTTTTGGGTACGGTGGTGCATGGTGGGTCTCCGGAAGGTGAAGTGGATGCATTGATGGTTGGTCCAGTGGAGTTCGGTGGTGTTGCTGAAGGAGAAGTGGGAGCTTGCGGAGAAGATGGGGTCATGCGTGTGGCCGGCGGAGTGGGTGGGCATCGTGATGAGCTGTCTGAGTCCGAGGTTGGCGAGGTTGGTGATCAGGGTGGTGGAGTTGGTGTTGTTGTTGTTCTTGAGATGGAAGTTCAGGTCTCCGAGGAGGATGTAGTTCATGGAGGTGAGGCTGTGCGTGCTGATGAAGTCGGTGATGAAGTTGCTTAACTGAGGCCTGGGTCCGGGGGTCTGTATATCAGAGTTCCTCTGAGGGTGGTGTTGGGATCAGTGTGGATCTGGAAGTACAGGTGTTGTGTTGTCGGAGTTGGTCGTGAACTTGAGGGTAGACTTGTGGAAGATGGCGATTCTACCAACTACTCTGTTGGTACGGTCTCTGCGGGTGATCTTGTAGCCATCCGGCGATGTCGGGTGGTGAGGAGTCATTCATCCTGGTCCCTGTCAGGAAGGCGACATCCGGGGGGGATTTGTCGAGCAGGTCCTAGAGTTCGAAGGAGTGTTTGCGTGCGGAGCGGGTGTTCAGGAGTATGCATCTGAGGTGGTTGTGTCTTGTCCTGGTGTGTGGATTGGCAGATCGGATGCTGGTGTAGCTGCAGTTCCGGCACGGGAAGGGCACTTGGGTGCACTTCGGGGTGGCCAGGAAGCAGGTGTGTGATCATCTGGTGTTGAGTGCATGGAGGGTGCTAGCATCGTATTGGAGATGGGTGAGGTGGCGTTTGCAGGGGACAGAGGGTCTGGCGCTGGACACAGTCCAGGCGCAGACGGGCTTGCTTTAGGCACACCTTCGGCACACCAGCAGCGTTCCCTGTGCAGCAGCAATCACCGTAACAAGGCGAGGTGGGAGGGAGGAGCAGCTGGGATGTTTTCCCTCAGGCAAGCTCACTTTGGAGTCGGAATAGTAATTTTAAGCCCACCACTATCCAGCATTTTCCCTTAGACAAGCAACCTTTGAAGTAGGAATAATAATTTTAACCCAACCACTATCCAGCACTGTCCCTGAGGCAAACATCCTTTGGAGTTGGAATATAAATTTTAACCCCACCACGATTCTGCACTTTCCCTGATGCAATCACCTGTTAGACTAGGAATAGTAATTTAAACCCTACCACTATCCAGCATTTTCCCTTAGGCAAGCACCCTTTCGAGTTGGAATAGTACGTTTAACCTCACCACTATCCAGCACTTTCCCTGATGCATGCACCCTTTGGAGTAGGAATAGTAATTTTAACCCAACCAATATCCAGCACTTTCCCTGACGTAACCACCTTTTGGAGTTTGAACAGTAATTTTAACCTCAGCACTATCCAGCACTTTCTCTTAGGCAAGCACCTTTTGGAGTTGGAATAGTAATTTTAACCCCTTAATTATTCAGCACTTTCCCTTTGCCAAGTATCTTTTGGTTTAGGAATAGTAATTTTAACCCCACCAGGATGCAGCACTTTCCCTGGTACAAACACCCTTCGGAGTAAAAATAGTTATTATAACCCCCCAATACAGCACTTTCCCTGATGCAAACATTTGGAGTAGGAACTGTGGTGCAGATTTACAAGCCCCATGCGCCGCCGGTGCATCACATAGCGTGATGCATCAGTGGCGCAGCCTGCTAAGGGGTATTTACAAGCAAAGGTAAAGTTACCCTGCGTGACTTAATCTGTGCTTGTAAATATCGCCCCTGTTCATGCAACACTTTGGGGCAGATTTATGTTAACTGGCGCATCCCCAGGGATGCGCCAGTTAACACGCGCCACAGTGCGCCACAGCTCTGCCAGCCATGGTGCACCGCATTTATAATGCGGCGCACCATGGTGCAAAAACGGCACAGATGCGTGATGCATCTGTGCCGGAAATGTGGCGCATTGCTGGAGTTGCGTCGCAAGTGCAACGCAGCTCCAGCAAGGCTCAGGGGTGCCCCATTTTAACAAATTTTAACAATGCTGCGTCAAGACCTACGCCTGCTTCAAGCAGGCGCAGGCTTTTGGCGCAGCATTGGCTTAAAAGTGACTGGGTGAAATCTCATAGATTTCACTCAGCCACTTTTGCGAGGCGCACCTGCCCCGGAACGTCCACCCTGCGCAGGAACGCCCACAAGCGGCGCAGGGCTTTACAACGTGACGCATCTGCCTAGATGCGTCACATTGTTAATCGTTCGTAGGGATGCGCCACGTTTACGCTGCCTTGCGTGATGCAACAGAGGCGTAAACGTGGCGCAAGGGCCTCATAAATCTGCCCCATTGAGTGTTAGGGTTGGGACATTGGTGTTGCTGTGTGTGTTCCCACGCAACGCCCATATCCACTGATGCATTTCCAGATTTACGAGATATCGTAAACCTAGAAATGTGTCAGTTTGCTGCCCCACCATAGGGGTGGCGTAGCCAAGCGAAACTAGGAGAAATGTTTTCATTTCTCCTCGTTTTTTCCTCTTTTAGGGCCATATGTATGAAGGTTCCGATTTGCGATTCGGAATCTGCGATTTTTACCGAATCGCAGAATCTGAATCGGAATGTATCAACATAATCGCAAATATTTAGCGATTCGGATAAAATCGCTAAATATTTGCGAGAAAGACAATTGCGATTCCTTAAATGTGAAAAATCTCATTCTTGCGATTCCTTAATGGGAAAAATCGGTAAATAGCGATTTTTCAGAAATCAGCCAATTGCAATCTTGATGCAGTTTGATGACATCACCATCCAGGAAGTGAGTGACTACCCATGCTGCAACAGTATTGTTTGTGAGAGAGTGGGACAGTGAGGATTGCTACTGAGGAGCCATGGCTGAGAGTGGGAACAAGGAATTGCCTGGAACCCAGCAGGAGCAGCAGGAAGGAGACACTTCTAGAAAGAGAAAGATGAAGTTCTCAGAAGCTGAACTGGAAACACTCATTACTGAGATTGTGCCAAACCACGATTTGTTGTTTGGAAAGAACTCACTCAAGGTGCCTGAGACAAGGAAACAACGCATCTGGGCAGGCATTCAGGCTAAAGTCAGTGCCCTGGGAGGGACACACAAGAGTGAGGAGGTACTGCGCAAGCGCTGGTACGACCTGCGCCAGTGCTCAAAAGAAAAGTTGGCAGCCAGGCTGGAGCAGTCACAGCTCACCGGTGAAGGGACCTCCAATGTACCAGAAACTACACGGCTTGAGGAACTTGTAGAGTGAACACTGGCTCCAGAGAGTGTGGCAGGCATGTCTGGGCTAGACAGCTTCGACCAACCAGCTTCCAGACCAGGTAAGATGCATGCCATCACACCCCAAACCCCCCCACCCATCCCCCTGCAGCAATCTAGGGATTAGGGGAGCCACATGTCACGCTAGAGAAAGTACACAGGCAGTCACAGCAATGCATTGTGGGAGATGAAGTCACATGAAAAATAAATGTAGTAAGAAGCAGCCACGCTAGGCAATTTTCACATGTGCAGGTCAGGAAAGGGGAATAAAAATAGTATTGTAAGGCTAAACTGTGAAATATTTTATTTTCACATTGCAAATTAGTAAAGTAAATTAATGTGTGCTGTTCTATCCACAGCACCTGCAACTCAAAAGCCCACAGGCAGTGGAAGAGAGACAGAACCTCCAGACTCTGGAGACGCAGGGCAGGAGCAGAAAACAGATGGGGAGGACAGCCCTGTCATTCCACCAAAGAGACCCAGGAGGAAGATTGTGAGGCCATTGGCAGTCATGGAGGATGATGAAGAGGACACCAATAACAATGTGCAGTCTGATGCAATAGGTTCACAGCAGGAGTCAAGGCCACAACACAGCCAAGGTCCACAGGGCACAGACAGGCGTAGACCCCGCACGGCCAGCAGCTCCGTTGATCAGCAGGAAGACTCGGTTTTCGCAGGGCTGGAATTGAACATGCTCCAGGTGCAGCGCCTACAAGCCAAACACATGAAGTTGCGTGAGATGAGGGCAGGGCTCAGGGACATACGGGAAGAAATGAGGGGTGCTTTGCAAGTGCTTCGGGAGGAGTTGCGTGCCGAACGCGCTGCTAGGCGCTGAGAGCTTGGCCGCATGGAACGGTACACTCGCGCATTCAACTGCCTGACCTCAGGAACCAATATTATGTCCAGGCGCACCATTGGATCATAGCGTGAGTTCTCACCCGGCATACAGGACATCGCCACTGTCGTTGTGCAGTCCACATCTGCTCTGGATGAACTGCGTGCCCTACGTACCACAGGCCCTGGAGAACTGACTCCAAGTGAGGAGGACTCCCAGTCAGTGCGGAGCTCTACCACCCTACCACCCACCGTAGAGAGTCGCCGTAGTGGCAGGAGCAACATGCCTGCTACATACCATTAGAATGTGCAACCAAATATCAATGATTAGCAGGGGCCACATATGGACAACTACAGTGTTGACATTGCAGACACTCCAGTTACATAGTTGCACTGTGAATTAAACATGTGCATTAGATTGGGAGTGTCTGTACTTGCCTATAAGGATGTGTGGCATTGTTGCTGTAGCTATTAAAACACAGTTGCACAGATTGAAGTTGTCATTGTGTCATTATTTCTCACCAAGAAGTAGTTGCGCGTAATCTCATCACGCCTCTGGCTCCCAGCTGCAGCACCAGCTACACCAGCTGCCATGCGTCCAGGTCCAGGCCCCTCCACGTCAGAGGATTCAGATTCACTCAACTCCACTGGTGTGCCTTTCCTGGTAGCGATATTGTGCAGCATGGCACATGCTACAACAATTTTGTAGCAAGTTTCTGGGCTGTATTGGAGTGCTCCGCCACTTTTGTGAATGCACCCGAATCTGCTCTTCAATATGCCAAAGGTTCTCTCAATTGTGCCTCTTGTTGAAATGTGTGCCCGGTTGTTGCGCCGCTCCCCAGCATTAGCAGGATTGAGGTAGGGTGTCATGATGAAATCCCGGACTGCATAAGCACTGTCACCTGTGGTTGGAAATGTAAACGGTTAGTCACTGGAATGCACATGCTAGTCAGTTTCAATGTGCCCTATGTATGTGAGCATTTACCTAGTAGGTATCCCTTGCCAAAATCACCTCTTGAGAGTCTACGGTATAGCCCACTGTGACAGAAGATAAACGCATCATGTGTGCTGCCCGGATACTTTCCCACTATGTCAGTGATGATGTTTTTGGCATCACACACCACCTGTATATTAAGTGAGTGGTAGCATTTCCTTTTCCTGAATACGAACTCATTGTTTGAGGGGGGATATTACAACATGTGTCCCATCTATGCATCCTATGACGTGGGGGAATTGGGCGTTGTTGTAAAAGTCCTGCTTGGTCTGTGCTAGTTCCTGTGGGGTGCTGGGGAAGTGTATGTGGTGTTGCATCCTCTGTGTCATGGCATCAAGGAACGCATGGAAAAAGCGTGACAGGGCACTTTGTGACACCCCTCCTGCTGTGGCTATCACCCCATGGAAACTACCTGAGGCCAGCAGGTGTAGTGAACACAGGACCTGGATGTGTGTGAGTATGGCTTGTGTCCTGCGTGTGGGGTGTTCTAGATATTCCTTGTATTGCGATCAATTTTGGCTTCATACATTGGAAATTGCTCATTTTCAGTCGCTGAAAATTAGCTTCATATATATGGCCCACAATGCGTGCTGCAATGAAAGAGAAAAATTCCTGCGGTGATTGCTTTTGTGCAGGAAGGCGTCCCTTCCTTCACAAAAGCAATCTCCCCATGGTTCAAGGGTGCCTGCGCCGGCGAATGGCAGCTGTTTCTGCGCCAGCGCAGGGGAGAGCACAGGAATGTGACATATCATTGTAGATATGTTGCATTACTGTGCTCTGAAAGTGACGCAGCGTGGCGTAGCCAAAGGGCTTGCGGTGCATCTCTATGGCACTTTCTTGTAGATCTGCCCCTCTAATTTTAACACCACAACTATCTAGCATTTTTCCTTATGAATGCACGCTTTGGAGTATGAATAGTACTTTTAACACAAATACTATCCAGCAATTACCCTTAGCCAAGCCTCTTTTGGAATAGGAATAGTTATGTTATTCTCACTGCTATCTAGCAGTTTTTCTGAGGCAGAAATTGTAATTTTGGACACACTACTATATTGGATTTTTTATGAAGCAAACGACTTTCAGAGTAGGAATACTAATCTTCTCCCCACCTCTGTACAGCAAATTTATTTTGGCAAGCAATGCATTTAGTAGAAATAGCAAATTTGGGACAGATTTACAAGCTACTTGCACCACTTTTGCATCCATTTTCCCATGATGCAAAAGTGGTGCAAGGGGCTTGTAAATCTGTCCCTTTGTCTATAGTACTATACCACTTTTATGACTAGTTAGTTTGCAAACAACATCATTCTGTGTTTTACTTGCAGTAAACAATTGTTTGAGTAGTTTCATTTTCTTTAAACTATAAAATATTCTACTCTTTTTGAATGTTAATAAATGTTTGTTTAGTTTTATAATGTTAAACATTTTAAATAAAATAAGTTTGCTTTACTTACATAATATATTTTCTTTTCTTTTTTTAAATATTTTTCATTGAATTTTTTTTTAGTTATTTTACCCCCTAAACCAAGGGCACGGAGAACAGCATAGTATACAACCAGTTGATTTGTACATACATAGGTATATATAATAAATAAATGAAGCAGAAAGAAATACATTCCGAACAGCAAAAAAAAAAAAGAAAGTTAAAAAAAAAGAAAGAGTGATAGATTACATACATCAGAGATACAATAGCTTAACTCGACAGTTAATGACATTAACAACACCTCTCTATATACAATCCTCTTATCTTACATCTCATCCTTCCATGTAGTTATTGATTCCCATATTTTTAGTCCCAACTTCCTCCCCTTCTTACCCTTTCTAGAATAGATTGCTTTTTCCAAATTATATACATTCAAAGTCCTGGCTAACCATTGTTGATATGTCGGTGGTGTTGGGTCGAGCCAGGCTGAAGCAATACATAATCTTAATATCGCCATGGCTACAAAAATGAAATCATTTTCTTACCCCTCAGTACCATCCGAATTTACCCCCAACAATATTAAAGAGGGGGTTATGTTAACTGATATTCTCAATGCCCTTTGCATAAAAGTTTCAATTTCATTCAATAAAGTACATAGTTGTGGGCATGTTGCAAATGCATGTACAATATCCGCGTGCAAACTTCCACATCTTGCACAGTTAATACCCGTTGTAGCTCCCCATTGTGCAATTTTTGCCGGAGTGTAGTATAACCGATATAATGTCTTGTAATGTTGCGCCTGCAATGCTGCAGAGCACAAAACATTCTGACCCAACTCTAATGACATATTAAAACAATCTATTTGAACATCCAATTTAGTTCCCCAACCAGTTCCTCTCTGCACCCACTCTAATATATTATTTTTCTCAAATCCAGCGGCCCCCCCTCTTTTATTTAACAGAAAACTTCTTACTTGAAGGTATTTAAAAAAAATGCCTTGTTTCTATCTCATATTTTGCTTGAATCTCTGAAAACTGCATCAGACCCTCGGGTCCCATCAAATCACCAATTTTAATAATTCATTTTTTTACCCAAATCATAAATACTAAATCAGAAAAAATGTCTTTAGGAAAAGTTGAATTATTCTTCATTCTTGTGTATCTGTTGTTTTTACCCAAGCCATATCTCTTACTAAAGGCCTTCCAAGATGTTGTATGCTGCTATCAGGGTCTTAAAGCGAGTCCTCTTATAATATGCTGAGTCAAAATGTCTAAGGAATACATTATTAACATCTCCTCCCAGCAGGAGTTTATATATTGCCAACGTTCCAAATTCATCCTCCTCCTCCATCTCTGCCCCGCCAATTAGCCCCACCATATATTGTAGGGCAGCAGCCCAGTAGTAGAGTTTCAGATCAGGTACTGCCCACCCTCCTCGTTCTCCTGGGAGTGCCATGAAACGTAGTGCTCTTCTGGTCTTTCCTTTAGACCATATAAACCTATCAATCATGACTTCTAGCTTTTTAAACCAGAAGTTGTCAAACATCAGTGGGATTGCCCTGAATATATATAGAGACACTTTGGCAAAACTAGCATCTTAATAATGTTTGTTCTGCCAATTATTGAGAGGTGGACAAGACAGGGATGCCTGTGTTCCCCTCTGTTGTTTGCCATGTACTTGGACCCCCTGATTTGGAGAATGGAAAGTAATGAAGACATAGCTCCACTGATTACCCGCAGGGGGGAATGCAAGATACTGGCGTACGCCGATGATGTAGCAGTTCTTACATCATCACCCGCGGCGGCTATACGATATGTGGAACTGGAGGCAAAAAGATTTGGAAGGGTTTCAGGTTATTCCCTGAACACCAATAAAACGCAAATAGTTAAGAACAACAATGCAGTATGCCAGGATCACAGGGTGGTTCAAACAGGCGTCTATCTGGGCATCACAATTACTTCGGAATTGGATAAGTTAGTGGAATTAAATATAGCCCCTATCATAGCTAAGGTGGGAAGGGATTTAGATAGGTTACACAATCTCCACATAATATATTTTCAATGTCATTGTGTTTTCAATTCTGCTTAAAGTAATTTTGAAATTTTTTCGAAAAAGCTATAGAACATTAATAAGGGTGTTAGATATGGGGGCAGAGGTAGGTACCAATGTGCAAATAGGGACCCTTTCTTCTAGTCAGGGTAAGGGGTATACACTCTTTAGATAACCCCTGCTCACCCCCTTGGTAGCTTGGCACGAGCAGGCAGGCAACATGCTTATCAAAGGCAATGTGTAAAGTATTTGTACCAACCCTTACAGTAACATAGTAAAAACACCACAAATGGACTTCACACCAGTTTAGAAAAATAAAGTATCTTTATCTAAACTACACAATATCAAAATAAAAAAAATTCCAACATACCAAGTTCAAGAATATGAGTTTAAACGAGTTCTAGGGTTTGCGTCAAAATAATCCACAGTTTCATCAGTTTTAGCCCAAAGTAACTGTAGATGCGACAAAAGTTCCAAGTGGAAGATGCAGCGTCGAAAGACAAGCTATGTGTCACTCCTGACACCCTGGGGAGGCGATGCAACAAGCCAGCTGCACGCAGTGGGTGTTTTGTAACGAATCCGGTCTGTATGGGGAGAGATGCGATACTTTGAATTGATTCCGGTGCGCGGGTTCAGTAGGAAGCGTCTGGCAGAGACACGGTAGGACGATCTTCGGGATGGCGATGATCTCCGGTGCCCAATGATGTGCGGCAAAGCGGTGATCTTCTCCTCTTGCGGCCCCTTGATGCATTGGCTCTGCGACGATGTTCGCAGCGACAGGATGCGATCCACAAGCAAGCGATGCGACGGTTTCTCACAGAGATGACATGCTCTGCAACGATACTCGCAGCGACAGGAATCTTCCCACACCTGGGCGATGCACTACGCAAGCGAACGATGCGTCGGTTCTTGCAGTGGCAACAGGCGCTGCAATGATCTTCAGGAATTTTCTGGCACTGTCGATGATACGCTCAGCAAGCGAACGATGAGTGCAAATTGTAGATCTTCTGTTCTTCTTCTTTTCCAGCTCTCCAAACAGCAGGCAACAACTTCCAGAAGCCCCACAAATGGATCAAGCACTCTAGGAGGGGCAGAACTAACACAGCAGAGTTCAGGAAGGAAGCTGAGGTGAAGTCCTTTTGTTCCTGGGACTTCTTAACAGGAGGCCAACACTTCTAAGGCCCCTGGAGATCTCTTCAAGCAAGGGGACACAGCAACAGCAAAGTCCTTACCCTCTCCTCTGCAGCAAAGCAACTGCAGGTCAGCCCACAAAAACACAGCAGGACAGTCCTTCCTCTTCAGTCTTCCAGCTTTCTCCTTGGCAGAGGCTCCTTCTTGATTCCAGGATGATCTAAAGTCTTGGGGTCTGGGGCCCAGTATTTATACCAATATTTTCTTTGTTCTCTGAAGGCAGAGAGGTATTTGCCTAGTCCAAACCAGTTCTGGTCAGTCCTGGAGCACTCTGTTTACATGACTCCTTCTTTCCTTTGAGAAAGAGGGGCAGGGTCTTCAGCCACCCAGCAGGCGGTGGAGCCAGCATTGTGGAAGGCAGGCACAGCCCTATTCAGGCCCAAGTGCTATCCCCTCCCACCACTCTAGATACAGACTGAGCTATACAGCCCAGTGCTGACTCATCCAGCCTCCCGGAGCCACCCCAGCCCTGTCACTCACAAACCAGACAGTGAATTCACAAAGAGGCAAAGGCACACAGAAAGGTCAAACAAGAAAACAGCCACTTTCTAAAAGTGCTGTTTTCAAACACAGGATTTAAAAACCATCCTTCATAAAAGATGAGTTATTAAATTCTGAGTTCAGGAATATCAGACTTCAATTTTCTACCTTGCTCCTATGGGAAGATATGCAGGTAAATATTATACACAGCATTCCCCGTTATATCCTATGGGCAAGATAGCCTTTCAATAGTGAAAAACTAAAATGGCTGTAATTCACTATCAGAGCATGCCATCCATACTAGTAAATTCTCTACCTTTCACATACACTGCACCCTGCAAAGGGGGGTACCTTGGGCCTTCCATAGGGGTGTCCAATGTGTACAGAAAGGGAAGGATTAGACCTGGCCAGTGTGGACACTGGTCAGGTAAGCATGGCAGTTAGCAACTGCACATAGACACTGCGGTGGAAGTCCTGAGACAATATTTTAGGGCAACTCACGTGGGTGGCAAAATCAGTGCTGCAGGCCCACTAGTAGAATTTGAATCACCAGCCCTGGCACATCAGTGCACTTTACTAGGGACCTACTTGTAAAACAAATATGCCAATCATTTATAACCAATCACAATAACAATTTATACAGATGGCATATGCACTTTAGCACTGATCAGCAGTGGTAAAGTGCTGAGAGTCCAATTGCCAACAACCACGGGTCAGGAAAAACAAAGTAGGAAGAAGCAAAAAGTTTGGGGGTAACACTGCAAAAATGGCCATTTCCAACAAAGGGTATATGTAATTATATTCAAAATATGTTTTGAGTATTTTTTTGTCGTATTTTTAATCCTATGAAAAAGTGTAATTATTTTTAGCAATTTATTAATGTTCGTTATATATTTTAATGTCAGTTATGTCCGCCATTTTGGTGGCCTGCGGGTCAAGGTAGTTTCATAGAAAGTGTTGAAGGACTTTTGTTCTCGTGACGTTTAAAATGGTGGTTTGTTTGTTTTATTTTCGATTAGTTTAGGGCTTTTTGCGATTAATAAACTTATATATTTTAGATAAAAAATGGTATATATTTTAGAAAGTTAATGTGTTTTAATGTTTGATTTTTTGGGGTTGCTTGTTATTTTATAACTAAATTGAAGCATTTTATATAATGTGTATTTTAATTTAATGTTTATTTAAAAACATATCACAATTTAATATGATTTTTAAAATGTTTTTTGTGTGATAATTATATTAGTACATTCAATAAAAAAAGAATTTTATTACAGCTATTTTTGTAATGTATGTAACTTAGTACTAGAGTATTGATTTTAAAAGTCTGGACTATTTTTAAATTTGTATATTAATACACTACACCCCCTGGAACCCCTATTTTTATTGTATCCTGTCCCAAAGGTTAGTTCAACATAAAAAAATACACAACTAACCATTTTACTACTTGAGTATTACTTTTTTTTTAATTGTAGTAGTTTTAAATATAATTTAATAATACACTACCCCACCCAAAACCCCTATTTTCTCTGCATCCCGTCCCAGTGATTAGTATAACATAATTTTTTTTAATATCCGTGTTTTAATACACTACCCCACCTAAAACATCTATTTTCCCTGCATCCCGTCCAATTGGTTTTTTATACATGTTTTTTAAAATGAGGTGTAATTCTATACATTGTACTTGTATGAATTGTAAATGTTTGCATTGTAATGGATTATTTAATGCATTAACACTACTTTGCGTTGTAATGGTATGCATTGGAAAAACATGCGATGTAATGGCATTTGCGTTGTAAAAACACGTTGTAAAAACATGCGTTGCAATCGTTAGCGTTGTAATGTTAGATATTCACTCATACATCCATGCAGGGAGTTACACACACACCCACACAGACACTTAGGCACCCATACAGGTACCCAGAAAACCGATGATGAACCCGTATAGACACTGATGTAGCTACTTACCAACCCACACAGCCACTTACACACCAACTGACAGACTGATACAGACATTCACACAGATTATTCATTCACCCATGCATTCATAAAAGACATTTTTAATCACTCACTTATACAGTCAATCACGCACCCACTAAATCATCCATTCAGACACTCATACACCCACTCATTATTCAATACACCTTGGCATATAAATAAATATAACATTCTTGAACTTTTTAGAAACACTCAGTCACTGGATGATGTTTTCAGTGATTTCATTTGAGATGCCATCAGTGCTATCACTGACCATGTCATGAGTGATGTAATATGGGACGTGATCGGCAGTGCATTGCGTGTGCACGAGCTATAGTAAGCTCTACTAACTATAACAGCCTAATTTGTCTGATTTTATACAACTGAAATGTCCAACTAACTATAACGTCCCTGAAATTTGTATTTTTTTCAATGAATATATATATATACTAGCAGCACGTCCCGACCTTGTCCGGTAGCATTCAGGCTTCCCCTACCCCTGCCTGCCCTGACATTGCCCAGCAGCCCGTGCCCTCGCCCGCCCCATCCCCCGCCTGCCCCGACCCCCGGCTGCCCCAGTGTAAGGTGTGTTCACATGTCTTCGTGGTGGGGTCTACTACCAAGTAGATTCTGACAGTGAATGGAAAGACAGATGAGGTGGTGACTGTTATGCCTCCGAGACTCTGACTTTCGCCTCTGTGCTCCATAAAGACACACATGCATCTATTCATTATTAAAGCATGTTGCAGTAACCCCAAATGGTAGCAGGAGTATCTGTGCATCCCAACATCTCGTCCCCCGCCTGGCCCGACATACTACAGTGTGTTGCAGTAACCCCAAATGGTAGCAGGAGTATCTGTGCATCTTGTGAACTTTTCGCAGCCGATCCCCATCCCCCGCCTGGCCCGACACCCCCCTGCCCCGATATTGTCCCCGGAGGCTTACCTGATCGGCCGCTCCTCAGTGTACCACTCCTTGCCTCTCTGCTCCTCACCGCGGCACTACACAAGCCTGCCCCGACATTGTCCCCGGAGGCTTATCTGATCCGCCGCTCCTCAGTTTACCGCTCCTCGCCTCTCTGCTCCTCACCGCCTGTCTGCCGCCACCCTCCCCTGCGCCATGTCCGCCTCTCTGCTGCTCGCACCGCCGTTGGCCTGTCCGCTGCTCCTCAGGTCACCGCTCCTCCCAGAGCTCCTGACGTGAGCACGCACGTTGCGGCCGGCGCTACTTTGGAGGGACTACTTTTTTTTAATATAAATTTTCAAAATAACGTTTATTTTTTAAATTTATATAGCCTATGTCCTTCTGCATGCCCTGACGTTTTCAAACATGTATTGGGTGTTTGGATTGGTGGTGTACTTTTCGAGTTTACCTGTTTCAAAGGACACAGTTCTCTCTTTATAATAGTAGTATAGATATATCTATATGAATATATATATGTAACCAAATGTAAATGTAAATGTACATGTATTTATATAGCGCAAATCGCCCACATCGCAGGCATCTATGCGCTTGCTTAGGGAACCCGTCCTGGTATTCCCCTGTGAGATACCCCGGCAGGGTATCCACAAGGTGAAAGCCAGGCATCCCGCCGCGAGGGGCCGTTGTGGAGATTAAGCAAGCTATAAATACGCCCAGAAGCTTGAGGCCGCACAGCTGGGATTGCACGCTGGGATTTTAGGTCTCATTTTGCCAATTAACGCCCTCTAGTGGGTTACCTCTGCTGCAGCTAATTATGGACAATTTTTCTCGGCCTTCCATTGAGCCTTGGATGAGACTCTGCCAGCTTCATTAAAGGTTCCCTGCAGCTTCAGAAAGAGGAAGCTTCCTCTCTCCTAATGCCCATTGGTTGCGGGCAGTGCGATCCCTCTGTGCCCTGGAATTGCCGCATTACATGTAACCAAAAACACCCAGAAGTTTGAGGCCTCACAGCACTGCAGGTGAGTAACAACTCTATTTAAACCAAGCAGGCAGCGTAACATCCCTTTGAAGTCCATGGCCTGACGCGTTTCAATGCCGCGGTATGCATGACCTCAGAGTCCGTGTCAGCGGAGGTGATTAGTGGCTACCACATATCCCCTGCATATTTCCGTAATAGGGCACTTTCAGTGCTCCTCCTTTGGTGGCAGTTCATTTTTAAATGCACGCTGGGATTTGAGATCTCATTTTGCCAATTAACACCCTCTAGTGGGTTACCTCCGCTGCAGCTAATTATGGACAATTTTTCTAGGCCTTCCGTTGAGCCTTGGATGAGACTCTGCCAGCTTCATTAAAGGTTCCCTGCAGCTTCAGAAAGAGGAAGCTTCCTCTCTCCTAATGCCCATTGGTTGCGGGCAATGCGATCCCTCTGCAGCCAGGAACCGCCGCATAACATGTAACCAAAAATGCCCAGAAGCTTGCGGCCGCACAGCACTGCAGGTGAGTAACAACTCTATTTAAACCAAGCAGGCAGCTTAACATCCCTTTGAAATCCATGGCCTGACACATTTTGATGCCGTGGTTTGCATCTCCTCAGAGGCCGTGTCAACGGAGGTGATTAGTGGCTACCACATCTCCCCTGCGTATTTCCGTGATAGGGGGCTTTGATTGCTCCTCCTTTGGTGGCAGTTCATTTTTAAATGCACGCTGGTATTTGAGGTCTCATTTTGCCAATTAACGCGCTCTAGTGGGTTAACTTTGCTGCAGCTAATTATGGACAATTTTCCTCGGCCCTCCATTGAGCCTTGGATGAGACTCTGCTTGGTTAATTTATTTAATTTGTAATTATTTTATTTGTATTTAATAATTTTATTATTTGTGTATTTTAAGATTTTGTTTTAGGAACGGGATGTTGGGTTAATACAGGATAAGGGTGGGTGAATGTTTTAAAATAATGATTAATATTTTATAAAATATGAATTTTTAATTTAGATTTCGAAATTTTATTTATAGAAATTGAATTAAAAATTTTGAATTCATATAAATTGTTTTGGAACGGGATTTTGGGTTAATGGGGGATAAGGGTGGGGAGTGTTTTAAAATAATGAGTAATATTTTATAAAAAATGAATTTTTAATTTAGATTTCAAAATTATATTCTTAGAAATTGAAATAAAAATGTCAAATTTGTATAATTTTTTTAGGCACAGGATATTGGGTTAATAGGGGATAAGGGTGGGGAGTATTTTAAAATAATGATTAATATTTAATAAAAAATTAAAAATTATTTTAATTTTGAAATTATGTTTTTAGAAATGAATGTATATAATTTTTTTAGGAATTAGATGTTAGGTTAATAGGGGATGAGGGTGGGGAATGTTTAAAAATAATGAGTAATATCTTTTTAATTTTAAAATTATTAGAACATTTTTAATGAATGGGGTGTTGGTTTAATAGGGGATGAGGGTGGGTAGTGTTTTATAATCATTAGTAATATATATTTATTAATGAAATTTAAAAAAAAATGAAATTATATTTTTAGAATTAAAAAAAAAAATCAATTTTATATAAATTTTATGGGAACGGGATGTTGAGTTCATAGGGTAAAAGCGTGGGGAGTGTTTTAAATAATTTGTATAATAAATAGTCATATTTTATAAAATATAAGAATTAAAAAAACTATTTTGAAATTATATTTGTAGAAATTAATTTACAAATTTTGAAATCAATTTTATTTATGAATGGGTTGTAGAATTAATAGGGGATATCAGTGTGGTGATTTTTTAAATATTTATTTAAAATTTGTATATAATTATTAATGTAAAAAATAAAAAAAATGAATTTTAATGAGAAAATAAATGTTTACTTAATTTTTAGATGTATTTTTTTAATAATTATACTTTAAAATAATTTTGAAAAATTAACTTTTTTTTGTGAATTGGAAAATAATTTATACAATTCTTTTAATTTTTAAAATTTATGAACTTTATTATTTTGTTAGTGTCCAGCACCTTCCATGACTTTCACCTGACTGGTGTAGGAATAGTAAATTATATTGGGTCAGTGTCCAGCACCTTCCCTGACTGGAGTGGGAATAGTAAATAATATTAGGTAAGTGTTTAGCACCTTCCCTGACTTTCACCTGAACGGAATGGGAAGAGTAAATCATATTGGGTTAGTGTCCAGCACCTTCCCTGACTTTCACCTGAGTGGAGAGGGAATAGTAAATTATATTTGGTAACTTTCCACCACTTTCCCTGACTTTCACCCGACTGGAGTGGGAATAGTCAATTATATTGGGTCAGTGTCCAGCACCTTCCCTGACTTTCACCTGAGTGGAGTGGGAATAGTAAATTATATTGGGTCAGTGTCCAGCACTTTCCCTGACATTCACCTGACTGGAGTGGGAATAGTAAATTATTTTGGGTCAGTGTCCAGCACTTTCCCTGACTTTCAACTGACTGGAGTAGGAATAGTAAATTATATTGGGTCAGTTTTCCAGCACCTTCCCTGATTTTCACCTGACTGGAGTGGGAATAGTAAATTACATTGGGTCAGTGTCCAGCACCTTCCCTGACTTTCACCTGACTGAAGTAGGAATAGTAAATTATATTGGGTCAGTGTCCAGCACCTTCCCTGATTTTTACCTGACTGGATTGGGAATAGTAAATTATGTTGGGTCAGTGGCTAAGGGTGCTCCCATTCCATATTCGTGGAAGGGAGCAGAAATAATTCCTGTTTTTAAAAAGGGAGACAAATCCCTCCCCAGTAACTATAGGCCCATCAGTCTAATAGATTCTGCACAAAAACTCATGGGTCGGTTAGTTCGAAATAATGTCCAATTGTGGATAGATGAACATAATATACTATCCCCATTTCAAGCTCGTTTTCGCTCTTGCACTAGTTCTATAGAATTTATTGGAGGAACGAGGTCTTGTCAAAAGGGACACTTTACGCTGTATTTGTTGAATTGAAATCGGCATTCGATTTGGTCCCTCGTTGCAAAATTTGGAGAGTCCTTGCTGAATTGGGGATGGCCCCTGAGTTATTGACACTTCTCGTCCATCTACATGAGAGCAATTTTGCTAGGATCAGATGGGGGACACAGGGTGAGGTTACCGATTCATTCCCTGTCAAACATGGTGTTCGGCAGGGCTGTGTTTTGGCCCCCACCCTGTTTTCCTTATACATCAATGGAATAGTGGACCATCTTTCCAGATACCCTACCGATGCCCCTGTTATAGTGGGGGTTCGGGTACCCGTCCTCTTGTTTGCGGACAACACCCTGATCATTTCCAGGACCCAGAGTGGTTTGCAGAAAGCTGTCAATGCCTTTGGGGAATTTTGCCATCTCCCTGAGCTTGAGATCAATACCACAAAAACGAAGTTTATGTCCATGAATCAGCACAAACCCTTTAAAGGCAGAATCCTCCTGAACGATACTCCTTTAGAGCAGGTGGATGCTTTCACTTACCTAGGCATCTTGCTCCAGAGTAACATGGGATGGAAAAGCCACACTGATATGGCTATTTTAAAATTCCACCAGCTTGTAGGTATTTTATCCTCTAAACATAAATCCTCCTTCACAAAACCTATTATTCCAGCCTTGGAGATATATAACATCAAAGTGATAAGCTCTGCCCTATATGGAGCAGAGTTATGGGGATTTAATAATTTGAGTCACCTTGTAAAAGCTGAGAATAAATTCCTACGTAGTTTAGTTGGTGTTCCCAAAAGCACACCTATGGTTCTGCGTTTATTAGATCTAGGCAGGAAAAGTGTGGTAGATA
This sequence comes from Lissotriton vulgaris, assembly GCF_964263255.1. Classification (NCBI taxonomy): domain Eukaryota; kingdom Metazoa; phylum Chordata; class Amphibia; order Caudata; family Salamandridae; genus Lissotriton; species Lissotriton vulgaris. The sequence goes on from NC_141700.1 coordinate 338,796,641, forward strand.
TAGCCAGGCTAGGCCCACTCTTGTACTGGAGGTGAATCTGGACCACCCCCGAACTTACACATTACGTCCAGGGTTTGAAGGATGTGATTTTGGCAAACCGTTTTCATAAAATTAAGTGGCTAAAAGAGCAAAGGTCTCTTTTGATAAAACTAGATCTAAGGCTACTATGGGATGAACCGGATACAGCAACATTCCCTACAAAAAAAACAAATGAAAGAAAAATATTGGGAAATGGTCCTGACCAACTTGACAGGTTGTTTTTTAGATCATAAATTTTGGCCGGCCTGCGAAGCATATTGGGATATAATTGAGAGACCCCTAGACAGAAAATTGTATTTTCAATTTAGGGTTGGTACTTTACCAATTAAAGCTTTTACGCACAAATGGGCGCCATCTCAAGATGAAAAATGTCATAATTGTTTAGACATGGTAGAGTCTATAGCCCATTTATTTTTTGTATGTCCCTTATATGCTGCTCCACGTCGCATATGGCTGAGGCCTATCTGTTCTTCCCTGGGCACTTTGAGGCATATAGAAGCCTTAAGGATACTAGGATCAGATTGTTCTCCCCATATTGCTATTGCTATAGCAAAACTTTTAAGATGGGCCTGGATCATTCACACAGGCACTTTATTGCCACCTGCAGCTAGTTAGTGACTATGCTCATTGATATTCATGCTGTCTTCATTTTATGAATTAATTTTAATTGTATTATATATGAATTTTAACTAGCTTTTCTTATTCAACAATAACTACATGGAATTTAATACTGTTTTATCCTGTGTATGTATTATTTATTGTGTAACTTGTTAGTGGTTTGTATTGTATGTGCTTTTATGACTTAATATTGAATAAAGCTTTTGAAGTTGAAATTGAGTGATAACAGAAGAGACCCAGTCCTTCAGATTTAGTTTTAGACAAATTGGGTGTAGATGGGGCACGAGGAACATTCATATTGGCACCCTTGGTTGGTTTGACAGAAGATTTTGTGCTGACTAGCTTGATTTCACTAGATGATGCAGATGGCGCAGATGCACTCAACTCTTACATACAGAATTGAGAATGCTCAATGCTCCTTCCCAAACTAAGAGCAGTCTCTAAATCCGGATCTTCAGAAGATAAAAGTTTTTCCTGGACCTTCTCATTGCATGTGCATTCACAACTGATCACAAATTATTTCATCCCTGAACTCCCTGTAATTGCAAGTGACAGCTAAATTTCTAAGGGCAGCAACAAAATCGTCTATGGATTCTCCAGGTATTTGTGCACATTGCAAAAATGTATGACACTCCAGTACAATATTACGCTTACGGTTGAATCTTTTATCCAGGGTTTTTACTAGTGAAGCATAGTCATCAACAATTAGTGAATCACCATCATTACCTCGACTAATATTTGTTTTTAGCAGCTTGAGAGGTATCGTTTTTCAAATAGACCTCCCTTCAGCACCTAAATTGTAAACAAGTAAGGCTTTTTCTTTTTGGAGGTGAAAGTATCACCATCAATCGCCTCAAGATATGCCTCAAATGTCTCCTTCCACTGTTGCCACAGAATGGGAGGAGTACCAGGTGACTGTAAAAAGGGAGGTGGTGCAATTACTCCATCCATTTGGTGACCTTGCTTGGGTGAGTTGCTGCCCCAAAGATTCACAAAACCAAAAATGTTATTCTTTTTTCTTTACTGACATACATAGTGTGCTTATCACTGAAGTGTGCATATCACTGAAACAACAATAATGAAATAATGCGTGTGTTGAATTGTGTGCCAAGAATTACTATCACACCACTAATTAAAATTAAAGGAACTGAGCATATATTTGTTGGAAATGGCACACACAGCAGAGTAGAGTGACATGCACCGGTATGAGCGTCGATAATCAGTGATGTAATCTCTACAGCGGGACTCCCATCAAAGCAGATGTTACAAAAATAATATATTCAAATAATCCGATTCAGCATTGTGCGTGCTGAAACTATGCCTATTGTCAATAACTAATCCAGCGTTGAACACACTGAGACTGCACCTGTTGAGGAGAGAATATCGCGACACAAGGCAGCCTAGTACAGATTCTGCATGCTGATTATCATGGCTGTTGTCACGGCAACATCAAAACATAATATGATCTTCTACGGCATTCCGCAGGCCGATGTGTATGCCTCTTGTCATGATGACACGCGTCGATGCACGTGCTGAAAACCGCTGATAAAATCCTGGGAGGGAGGGCGAGGGGTGAGAGAAAAGTAGACCAAAAATTGTTTTGTGTGTGTGTAAAAGGCCGCTTTATTAGGAAACAGGTGCACATTACAAATACCAACCTTGGCAAAACGCCTTACAAAACTAAACCTCGCTAAATAAATAAATGACTAACCACTCGGGCCCCCAACCCCCACCCCTAACATATTTGGGCCCTCCCCACAATACATCAATAAACATTATAACATCATTATACATTACGTCATCAATAAAACATTACGTCATCAATAAACATTTCGTCATAGATAAAACATACGTCATCATTAAAACTTTATTCGTCAAACCACAACTGAAATAACATTGGTCATGTCCTCCGTAATCATCGACCCTGCCTGACCCTGCACTCCTGCAGATACCCCCTTTACAAAACTGAACGGTCAAACCATGACCAACATACCCCGGCCCCAGTCAAAGAAATACTCTATCGAAAATTCAAACAACAATCTGCCTAAAACCGTACTGATACACAAAAACCCCGCCACCCAGAAAGGTAGGCAAGTGGGGGGGGGAACACACAACGTCTCCCTTTCTGCCCCCCAACACGCGAAGCGAACAGAAAAGATAGGGGGATCAACGCTGCATAGCCAATGCCCGTGCTAACACCTCACGAAGCTCCAATAGATAAAGATCCATGCCCACCCGTGACAAATGGACTCCATCATCCCGAAAAAACTCAACTGACTCAAATTTAATGTCCCTGTGCGAGATCCTGCTGAAACCAAGCCCCCTGCAGCAACGAGACACCTCTGAATTCACCTTCTTCCTGGCCCGATCAACAGCCCTGGGGTTCACCGCCCCTCTCCATGTCCTACGCGGTATCAACTCCGTCCAGAACACATGGCACCCAGACCAAAGCTCCTTGATGAGGCCTAAATCCCGTTTCATAGCACGCAATAAAACAACACCTTTCGTGGCACAAAGATCATTTTCTCCCAAATGAATAACCAAAATATCCGGGCATAAACCGCCCACCATGTTATTGTTCAAACAAGGGATTAACTCTCTCCAGAGCATCCCACCTTTACCCTTCCATACAACGTTAAACATTCGATCATTAAAACCAAGTTGTTCTCCAAAGTAGCTTCGTGCCGCCTGGACTCTGGCCCACTTTACGAAGGAATGCCCCACTATCCAGACCGTTACCACTGGGGAGCGAGGTCCAGCAACGGATCCTGAAAAAGAAAAGACAATTAGAAAACATGACTAAGAGGAGGACGCCTGCGCTTCCTCTGCCGAGCTCCTCACATAACGCTGGAAGCAATTAGAAGACCAACGCCCCAACCGCATAATATCCCTCTCAGTCCAACCTCTGTGAAAGGCCTCAGTGGCTGCACCTATTCGGAAAGAATGGGTCCCATATAGATTGCTATCGAGACCAATGTGTTGCAGAGCTTTGCGTAAAACCATCCTTAACTGGAAAGTTGTGACAGGGGTGCCATTAATATGTTGGAAGACAAGAGCCTCATCACCACCCCCACATAATGAACGCCAGCGCCGCGCCAGCAATAAAGGGCAAGTGAGCTTTGGAGCACGCGCCTGTAACCACACACCTTTTCCCTTACCCGTCTGATCAGTTTTAGAGCTGGACAACCAGACATGAACACCCTCATCATAACAAAAAACGTCCTTCCAATGTAAACCACCCTTATGCTTGGACCCCAACAACTCCGAGACCCTAAAGGCTCCAAAAAACATAAACGCCATGAGCATTGAGAAGACACATGCCTCAAAATCATCCGAACATACCATAGGCAGGACTGTGATTAATCTGGCAAGCACTTGCCAAGAGAGGGGAGCCCTGGATCTACCAACATGCCCCTGCTCCCTGGCCCAGCCCTCAAGCATCCTCCTGCCTATCTCACCCGCTGACGGGGGGTAACCCCACAACAACTTTCCCATAAAAGCAATACCCGCTAGCTTCCCAGCGATAGTTACTTTGGTGAGGCCCTTATCCATGAGGTCCAGTATAAAATTGACCACATCGTCCGACCGCCGAGACAGATCCTCCCTTCTGACAGCACCAGATTCCAGGAATTCCCTCCAAGCCAAGGAATAAGCAGAACGCGTAGACACAGACAAAGAACCTACCACCAATTGTACGACCCAACCTCGCCTACGCGCCACAGATGAGTCGGCATCGGAGTCGGGGATCTGTCTGCGTCCCTCGCCAGTCCACGGAATCTCCCCCACTGTGAACGAGACAGAGCATCCGCAATTTCATTGTCCACGCCAGGAATGTGTAAGGCACGAAAATGAATGTCGTGTTTCAAACAACCCAGAACGAAAACTCTCATAAGTTTTAACACCTGTTCGTCTCTGGCAGACTGTCGGTTCACTACCTCTACAACAGCCATGTTATCCACACGAAACAGCACCCTCTTGTGTGCCAATTCCTCCCCCCACAGTGTCAAGGCCACCAATAGAGGGAACAATTCCAAGAAAGTGATGCTGCGACCACCATTCAACCATTCATCCGGCCAACGTTCCGCACACCATTTACCATTCCAGAAGAGCCCAAAACCATCACTGCCAGCCGCATCAGAAAACATCTGTACGTCCCACTGAAAATCAACGTCTCTGACCAAGGGAACACCATTGAAAAAATTCAGGAAAAACTTCCACATTCTCAAGTCCTCTTTAACACCAGCAGACAAACGCACACGATGGCGGGGCAAGTGATGTCCTGCTAAAGCCCTGCCCAGTCTTCTACAAAAGGTCCTGCCCGCTCTCACAACTCTGCAAGCAAAATTCAAATGACCCAAAAGCACTTGAATCTCTTTCACCAACACTTTCCTCTTAGACAACATTGGCTCCAGCAGTTGCACCATGTTGACCCTTTTGTCCTCGGGCAGGCGAGCCGACATAAGTACAGAATCAATTTCAATACCCAAGAACGAAAGGACCGTAGTAGGGCCCACTGTCTTTTCCGGAGCTAAAGGAACTCCCAGATCCTCCATGAGCCCATGGAATGTGTACAGAGCGGTCTGGCACTCCGCGGAGCCCGGGGATCCGACAAAGAAAAAGTCGTCAAGGTAATGTGTCACCAGGGAATGACCGGACTGATGGGAAAAGTACCATTGCAGAAAAGTGCTAAAACACTCAAACAGAGCACATGATATTGAACAGCCCATCGGTAGAGCCTTGTCCACGTACCAATTACCTGCGAATTGTATACCCAGAAGGCACCAATCGTCCGGGTGGACAGGCAACAGCCTGAAAGCAGATTTGATGTCACACTTGGCCATCTCAGCGGCTGCGCCCGCGGTCACAACAAGTGACATGGCCACGTCAACCGAAGAGTAGGAGACCGACACCGCCTCTGGGTCAATAAAATCATTAACAGATGACCCCTCAGGCCACGATAAGTGTTGAATGAGTCTAAACTGTCCCGACTCCTTCTTCGGGACAACACCAATCGGTGAAACAATCAAATTAAGTAACGGCCAATCTTGGAACGGGCCAGCCATCCTTCCCTCCTGAACCTCTTTAGTAAGTTTGTCTTGGACAACTGCGGCGTGTTCCGACGCCGATTTTAAATTGGCAGACCACCTCCGTTGCCGAGATCCTAAGTAACCCAGTCGGAAACCAAACTGAAAACCTTCTAATAATTTTAGTTTTGCAGACTCATCCTCGTAACCTTGTAATGCAATACGCAACCTGTCCAATTTAACTGGTGTACGAGCCTTTGGCCCCAGAACCCTTAGCACCTCTGGATCCCCGACCCCCTGAAAACTGTGAGGACGTATTGGAATTTCCTGAACCCGACTGTTTACCCTGCTGGCTTCCCGATGGCTGGTTGTCCCAGCATTTGGATAACGGGTGTTTCCTTCCGCAACCTGAGCATTCATGCCTGAATTTACAGTACTCTCTTGTGCAGGAGCCCCTATTAAATTCCCAACAGAAACCAGATCCCGATGACATGGTTGTAGTGGCCCCCACCCCTCCCCGGGTGGGGTTCCCCTGAAAGGGCCGGTAAACTAGCGGTAAACCACTGGCCGTAAAGACGGTCTTCCCCCCAGCTGCTGACCCCATTGTGTGCTGCCATAAATCCATATCGAGCTCACCCCATTTCGCCTCAGGGTCCCAAGCCATCCTGGCCCTAAATTCCTCGTCATATTGAGACCAGGCAAAACCACCCCCGGTGATCTGAGCTTTACGAATCACGTCCATGTATTTAAAAAGGGAAAGGCTGCGCTCAGGGAACTTTTCGCAATATACACTAGCATAAATCAAAAACGCAGCTGTCCAGTTCTCGATATTCAAAGGCACTTTAGGGCGTTTAGCCAGCTCAAATTCCTCCTCTTTAGAGCCCTCCTTAGACCGGACTTCCCGGTGTAGAAGCTTAAGGAGCTCCACATACTCACCGTTCCAAATTCTTTCTTTGGTACTTAGCATTAGATGAGCACCCAAAGGTTTCGTAACCCCCATGTATGGCAATTTTTTGATTTTCAACTCCTTACTGGCCACTGGCTCTTTAACATCGCTGGAAGCACCAGCCATAACACCACTGTCCACTTTGTCTGTAACTTTGCTGGAAGCACCAGCCATAACACCACTGTCCACTTTGTCTGTAACTTTGCTGGAAGCACCAGCCATAACACCACTGTCCCCTTTATCTGTAACTTTGCTGGAAGCACCAGCCATACCACTGTCCCCTTTATCCGTTACAACCATCACTTCGTCAGTGCCCACTGCAGTGTCTTTTACATAACGACCTTTGACCAGACGGCCATCACCAATGACCACATCAGTTTCACCACCGGTACCCACAGACACCATAACAGGTTTGGCCTGTGGGGCCGTTTCCTCACCTGGCAACAGAGAGACAGCTCTCGATGGCTCCGCCCGTGGCGCCGAGGACAATGCATCCGGTCTGCGAGGCGCCCTACCCAATGGGCCGTGCTCTCTTCTCCCTTGCAGTTGCCTCTGGACCACTGGAGCCTGTAAAACACTATGAGAAGCATGAGAGGGCACCCCCCCTCAAGATCCCGCAATTCACCTTCCTCAGGACTCTCTTCATCGTAGTCCAATACCACCGAATCCACACTGGTATGCATCAAGTCACCACGGGTCTTACCCAACCCGGTATCAACAACTGTACATTTAAAAGATTTTGAAACTCCAGGGGGGGGAGCAGACTGTACGCGCCTGTACCTCCCTGCGCGTTGACTCTGTTGCTCCATAGCCGCCGGCAAGGCCTGCCACCTATACCTGCTACTCGTTGGGGCCAGCGGGGTCACGCCAGACCCTCGTGTGCTGGCCGCGTCGGGCTCCCTCGGTGGAACAGAGAGGGCCGCGCTAGGCACTCTCCTCACTTCCCCTTGGCGAAAAGGGACTGGACCGCGCCCTGCCAAGTCTGGAACTCCGCGCCTAACCTCTTCCTGCAAAGAAAAAGTTTGGACTGGTGTGCTAGGGTTCCTACCATCCACAAACCAACCAGACACATTCCCCCTCCAGTTAGAATCATCAGCCATTCTCCGACCCCTCTCTAAAGAACGGCCACGTGCTTCAGACCTCAAAGGTACCTCCCGAACCGGAGAACCACCTACAACCTCCTCGTCTCCACTGTGATCCAAATTATCAGGTGCCAATGCCGAAGAAGAAGAATGCCTATAGGCTCTCGAGACTGACTCTTGGCCTGCTAACTCCTTCTGAAAACTACGCTGCGCAAGGCCCGCTGCGCCAAAATGTTCCCATCCAGGAGAACCACACATACAATAAGGACCCCCAGAGGCCCCAGATAAGTGAGGAGCTGTACTCCTGGGCCCTTGTATAGGCCCGCCACTCACCTGGCCAAAACCCCTATCCGGACCCAACAAAGTGCCCTGAAAGTTTACCCCCGCCGCACTCAAGACCCCAGGAGCCTGAAACCTTCCCAGACCCATTCCTGAAGTACCAAAAGCCGCAGAACCGAAACCAAAAACTGGCTGACGATTCTGTAAACCCGATTGAAAAGACCCACCACATATAAAAGGAACACCCCCACCTTCCGCCCTAAAACCCTCCACATGCTCCAAACCAGAAATCGCACCACCAAACGAACCACTCTCGCCCATTTGGGCCCATTCGCCCTCACCTTTAGAGCCGCCACCCACAGAAATTACTTCACCAGCTGACGAGCCCGGCGTCGAAAACAATAACGGGTTCCCCACATTACCCCCAAATTTACCCACCCCCGCATCAGCCTCTTGCGCAACGACCTGCAAACCAGAAGACAAACCAGCCCGAGGCCCACCTGCATTCCCATCATGCCCCTCCCCCGCAAGAACATCGTGAGGAATCCGTCCTAAAGGGGTTAACAACATCCTTTGACCAGCCTCAGGGACAAACTGAGTCTCATTAACGACTAACATGGCGTCCTGAGCCCCGTGCTCAACCTGTTCCCGCTCCGAGTCCTGCAAAACAAATTGAACCGAACCCCTACGCCCCCCGCGCACAGAGGCACCATCCGAAGACTGCCCCCGCTCAAACAACGGTTCCGAAGCAGAGCGTTTCTTGCTTCCTCCCCGGCCACTCCTGCCCCCTTTCTTCGACCCCCGCCCCCGCCCTGCCATAACCGGAAACTCCCCCGCTCCAGAAACAACTCCCAACTGAAGCGCCGGGGCTTGGGAAGGCACACCCTCCCCACACTCAACACCCCTTGAGCCTCCGGAGCCTCAGAAGTACTGGGCTCCCCCCGAACCATCCTTTGTGGGGCCGGCTTCCTAGACCGGGAGCGGCCCCTCTCGCTTACCTGACTTGGACGTCTCCTCTTCGGCGACGAACATGCCATCACCGCAGCCACCACACCGGCAGAGGCCTGGCGTTGCGGCCTAGCCTGCCCACCTCCTGCGAGCAAATCCAAACGACCGGCATCCGCCAACAGGCGCATCGCCTCAAGAACTCATGCGTCTTCCATTACTAAGCTCTAAGTACAATCGCAATTGGCAAAGAATGAAAAGGAGTCGCACAAACACACAAGACACTCTCTCACAAAAAAGCTAAAGCACCTAGCCACCAGGTCACCAAACCTAAAATGGTGGCGGTTAGCGGGAAAGAGGGAATTTATACTTGGGCTGGCTGGTCCTACTAGACCAGCCCAAAAACTAGAACATTCTGGCAACTTCTGGAAATAACCCCTCGCAGCCCTCCCAAACCGCCCGGGGGAGGAGACCTCCCGTCGGTCGGCTCCCTCCCCCAAGCCCCCCTTGTGCACCACAGCAGGGAAATGGCGAAAGCGAGGCGAGGCTAATAAATCAAAATTATCTTACCAGGATGAAAGTCCTCAGGAAGGCACACAGCGCATGTGAAACACCAACCTCCGACGACTTCAGGGCTTCGCAGAGCTCAATTCACGAAGTGTCGAAAATTTTAATGTTGCCTGGAAGTGGAAAAACCACTGCAACGTCCAGCAACTCACGCAGAGCTCAATTCACGAAGTGTCGAAAATGTTAATGTTGCCTGGAAGTGGAAAAACCACTGCAACGTCCAGCAACTCACGAAGAGGGAGACTGTATACTGGACCAGCCCGTTGCCACTGAAAGGAAGACAGGATTGTACGAAGCAGTCTCTTTCGTGCCTTTAAGGAACAATTCCATTTATGGAAGAGTCTGTGGCACTACATTTCAATTCAAGGTTGTGACATTTTGTTGAAGAAACTTCGATTAAAAAATCTTCTCTGCCAGCCGGTTGACAAGGAAAGTTAACGGAGTGACTGGAGCAGGGCCACCAGTGTGAAGCCTGCACATGAATTTCGGAAAACCTTTTGTAACTCAGCCAGGATTTGCAGAGAACTGTTCTTTGCACTCTGTGCCTAGGTTATTGAATAAAGGCAGATAAGCTTTTTTCATTGAAGTTTCTTCAACAAAATGTCATGTATTATTTTTATTTACTATGGGGCATATTATCCAGGAGGTTTATCTCCGCTTTTTTGGCTTTAAAAGCCAATAAAGCGGAGATAAAATTATCTCCCTATTACCTAGCTATCGCTAACACCAGTTAGCGATAGTCAGTAGGAGATAGCGACCATCTTGGGCCCCACTTTGCATGTCAGTGATATTTATCACTAATGACATGCAAAGTGGGTGTGCCAAGATGTTAGCGACTGAAAACAGTCGCTAACATCGCTATCTCCTATTACCAACTTTTGGAGATATTCGAGCTCAGCGCGAATTTCTCCAAAAGCTAACACCTGACCTGAGCAGTTCTTAGCCATGTTATCCAATGGGAGATGGATAATATGGCTAAGAGCATTAGCTCGCTAATGCATGAATATCGCTGACTTTTCAGCGATATTCATGCATTGCGGCCGATTTTTATCGCATTTGCGATAAACCTTGGTAATACCAATGTTTATCTGCGATAAAAATCGCCGCAGCTCAGCATTAATTTTTTCACGCTCACCAAGCAATAGCGATAATTATCGCTATTGCTTGGTAATATGCCCCTATATCTTTAGGTTGATGAATACAACTATGTTGTTTCTTACTTATGAGGGATAATGTCTGAGAAAACAGAAGACGTTTAATGTTGGAATCAGTGCATACTCTTTTCTATAACTGGTATGGTAACTTAAATCAAAATGTTTATTCTTCCTAAAATGTGACTTTTCTTCCAAGATCTTTCTCTTACATTCCAGTGAGTTTCTTTAAAAACTTAGATTTCTATATTGACTCATTCATCTGGTCAAATAGGACCTTATGGGCATTATTTACAAAGGTACATTTATATGTACAAATGTACTACAATTTTGAGTAATTTCTTTTTACTATTCACTATTTAAGAGGTAAAAGTTACTTAAAAGTCTGGGCTTACATGTCTTCACCTTCTGAATTCAGGGGGTGGATCCTAAGTTATTAGTGTGAAGTTACCATGTTTAATTTTTCACATGTGGGTGGAGGTCTCCTCCACCGGGTCATAGATCTCCCTACTACAAAGTACAGAGAAAAAATGTCAATGTTTTTAAACTTTAAAAGCATGATAGAAATATGTGTAATTAAAATACTAATGGACCTTAATTTATTATATTTATTTTAAATGTAGAACAAAAATAAATACAAGTTACAGTATTGTGCCTACATTTGGATTTAGATATATTTAATTATTTTGATCGAACTAAATTAAAATGCTTTCACTTAAGATTTTTAAAACATCCCACCTAAACTATGCAATCTATATTTATAAATTAGTGCATATTATTCAAAGTTATATATAGAATTTATTTGATTAGTGTCATTTTTTATTTAATAAAATAAAGCTATATTATTTTTTAACATATTACCATTTTTTATAATAAACTAACAATTATGTTTTATATATACTATTGCAAAGTACATTCATTTATATTTTTTACAATTCTTAATAATTTAGTTTAACTTGAATTACTTTTATTTTATGTCCCTGCTTCCATTATTTTTTAATGGAGGGTGTAACAGTACAAGCAGTTTGCCTTGTATCATGCTGGTTTTACTCAAGCTCTGAGCCGGAGTACATGTCCTTCTATATTGGATCGTTTTTAGTAGTAATGACTACAGATGTTCAGTCTGGGAATAGCAATTGGCTTATTCTTGTCTGGGATGGTGCATGTCCCTCCCTTCACCCTATCTTAACCCTGCCCCTTACCCCTCCCTAACCCCTTTACCTTTGTGGTTAATACCCAGTATATTCCAGGCACTCCTCCCTGTTTCTTCCATATTTGCTACTCAAACATACATTTATGGAGATCTCTGCAGTCAGGGAGGAGAGCTCCATGAATAAAATTGTGGAGAGACCGAGTCTTTGAGCTCCACATTTAGGTTTGTGAATAGCATTTTGCATCATGCTAGTAATATAACTGTACTTCTGCTAAATACGCTACAAAATGTTCTCTTGACAAAACACGCCCTTCTGCTGCCTCTGCAGTTCCCGCAAGCGCATTGTGTGTTTGTTCATGCTGGTATGGGGAATTTTTTTAGCATTACTGACGGTGATGGACTGCTTTTGAGTTCAGCCAATGTGTCGGTTCAAACTATTGATATTTTGTTGAGAATGGCAACATGTGAGAGTAGTTTGCTATTCTAAGCACAGCATAGCAGTCTTACAGAGGAGTTCATGAGAGTTTACTAGAGAAACTAAAACACTGATGCTGAGTAGCCATTTATGCATGATTGTGAAGAGGACTCCAGCTTGGTCAATTTATTATGTACCCAGAGTCCTAGTTTACACATAAATTAGTCAGTTCTACAGTACAGTTAATGCCATATCTTTATACAGAGTCATAGAAAAATATAGCCTAGGATGCTAAAACATGAACTATATATAGTATTGTTTGTGCTGATGTTGCATTTGCACATTCATGTAACATCTAACTTTTCAGAGGATACTGCAAGATGTTGGCCAGAGGTGTATGCACAAGTAGGCGTACACTCATGGTTACTAAATGACTCCGTGTCACCAGGGACACTATGTTGCCGTACTCACCTTTTGCTATAAAAAGCATTGTATTTAACTGTGTTAGTCCAACTGGGTTTTTTGCAATGAGCCATGACTACGCATCCCTGAATGCATGCTACTGACTGAAAAACTTGATAAAATAGTGTTGCACGATACTGGTGATTGAAGCTTTTTTTAAAACATTTTTTATTTATTGAGCATTTGCAAAATATCATATCACAAATAGTCATTGCATATACATTGCAAAAGAGCTCTGCAAACTTCAACAAAAGTAACAAAAACCCATTCTCAGTATGACACACCCCAATAGAATCTGATACACACACATGTTCATATAATCATATTCCTGTCCACAAAACAAGCCTGTGGAAACATCTACCCAGAGCACCTCTAGGGGTTGATGCCAAGAGAGGTTTCTGCACTCACTCGAACTTCCCTCCTCCTGTTCACATCGTGCTAGTAAATATTCACGCAGCGGTGCCCATATGTCCATTGGCCGAGATGATGTCGGTAGTTCCACAGCATACAGTTCCAGACTGGTGATTGAAAGTTAAATGAAGTTATGAAGTTGTAACTGTTCCTTGTGTGTTGCAAAAACAGCCCACACTATCTTGATATTAAGGCCTTAGCAACTGGGATTTTATCAACAGGAACTCACAGTTTCGAATTACTGTATTTCTCAAAATAGACAACTCATTTTGCAAATGGGAATTGAAGCAATGAGCCCTGGACTGCATATGGGCGCAGACAAAACCGGTGAGATGCCCATGGAATTCTAATGCACAGGAAACAGGTCCCAGAATGAGAATAGTCTTAGGTGTATGCAGCTCTCTTTAAACGCCGCTTACACGCCAACAGCGTTCTGTACCTATAATGAAAGAGAGGTGAGAGGTGTATGTAATAGTTTTAAGTCTGAAATGAAATATCGATCAAGTAATACCAAGAAGGCAACCAATATCTTGTCAATTGAGAACTGTGACATGTCACAAAAGCCTGCCTACTAGTCTATATTGATTAGTTAACTGCATTTTTTCTCTATCATCCACAAGCTGTTCTTTTTTATCAGATTTCCACCAATGTGTTTCCTCTTTATAGAAGAACTGCTGTACTTTTCTTCCATTGTCAAACAAGATTTGCAGCACAATTTGGATTTGTTTTGTTCAGATTCACCGTAGTACGATAAGGCACTGCTAACAAATCCCCTGGCACTGTTACTGTAATCACAAATATACATTACCCATAGTTATTTTACTCATATGGCTGTTTCACTTCACTATACATGCCTCGGTACAGAAGATACATATTAAATGAGGCACATACAGTCTCTGTCTTTATATTTATATATTTCATGGTTAAAAAAACACAGGTCATAATTATGCAGTTTCATGTTCCTAAATTAGAGGTTTTGCTCCTACCCCACAGCTATTTTCATTTTACCACCATTCTACCATAATCGATGTACCCACATTTTCAGACCAATCTATTTGTCTATAAGTTTGTGTGTGTGTGTGTGTGTGTGTGTGTGTGTGTGTGTGCGGCTGTTCATATAATCATATTCCTGTCCACAAAACAAGCCAGTGGAAACATCTACCCAGAGCACCTCTAGGGGTAGATGCCAAGAGAGGTTTCCGCACTCACTCGAACTTCCCTCCTCCTGTTCACATCGTGTTAGTAAATATTCACGCAGCGGTGCCCATATGTCCATTGTCCGAGATGATGTCGGTAGTTCCTCAGCATACAGTTCCAGACTGATGATTGAAAGTTAAATGAAGTTATGAAGTTGTAACTGTTCCTTGTGTGTTGCAAAAACAGCCCACACTATCTTCGTATTAAGGCCTTAGCAACTGTTCACATCGTGCTAGTAAATATTCACGCAGCGGTGCCCATATGTCCATTGGCCGAGATGATGTCGGTAGTTCCTCAGCATACAGTTCTAGACTGGTGATTGAAAGTTAAATGAAGTTATGAAGTTGTAACTGTTCCTTGTGTGTTGCAAAAACAGCCCACACTATCTTGATATTAAGGCCTTAGCAACTGGGATTTTATCAACAGGAACTCACAGTTTCGAATTACTGTATTTCTCAAAATAGACAACTCATTTTGCAAATGGGAATTGAAGCAATGAGCCCTGGAGTGCATATGGGCGCAGACAAAACCAGTGAGATGCCCATGGAATTCTAATGCACAGGAAACAGGTCCCAGAAACAGAATAGTCTCACCCGAAAACACCACCAACTGATCCACACCACCAAGAAAACTGCATTCAAGGAACGACCGGACAACAACGCACACAACAGCAAGAACTCTTCAACATCGTTAAAGAGCTCTCCAACCCCAACGCCGGAAACAACGACATCACCCCTTCGCAAGACCTCTGCAACTCCCTCGCCTCCTACTTCCACAACAAGATCGCGGACATACACAACAGCTTCAGCACTCAACCGATGCACGCCATGACCGACCCACCGCCCCCCACCACCACCCTCCGCGCCTGGACCCCGATCAGCACCGAAGACACCGTCCGCACGATGAACTCCATCCACTCCGGATCTCCGACCGACCCCTGCCCTCACCACGTCTTCAACAAGGCTGACGATGTCATCGCACCCCACCTGCGGGACATCATCAACACCTCCTTCAACACCGCTACCTTCCCGGAGAACTGGAAGCATGCTGAGCTCAGCGCCCTACTAAAGAAGTCATCAGCTGACCCCACCGACCTCAAGAACCACCGACCCATCTCTCTGCTCCCGTTCCCCGCTAAAGTCATCGAGAAGACCGTCAACAAGCAGCTGGCCGCCTTCCTCGAGACGAACGGATCCCTCGACCTCTCGCAGTCTGGCTTCCGGGCCAACCACAGCACCGAGACCGCCCTGATCGCAGCCACAGATGACATCCGAGCTCTGCTCAACAACGGAGAAACAGCGGCCCTCATCCTCCTAGACCTCTCTGCGGCCCTCAACACTGTCTGCCACCGTATCCTAGTACAGCGCCTCAGCAACGTTGGAATCCAGGAGAAGGCACTGGAGTGGACCATCTCCTTCCTCACCGGAAGGGCACAGGGAGTCCGCCTCCCCCCGTTCAGATCAGAAGCCACCGAAGTCATCTGCGGCGTCCCTCAAGGCTCCTCACTCAGCCCAACTATCGTCAACGTCTACATGAGCCCCCTCGCAGCCATCGCACGCCAGCACAACCTCAAAATCATCTCCTACGCCGACGACACCCAGCTGATCCTCTCCCTCACCAACGACCACGCCAACGCCAGAGCCAACCTACACGAAGGGATGAAAGAGGTAGCCGAATGGATGAAGAACAGCCGCCTGAAACTGAACTCGGACAAGACGGAAGTCCTCATCCTGGGATCTTCACCCTCCGCCTGGGACGACTCCTGGTGGCCCCCTGCCCTAGGCAGCGCACCCAAACCAACAGACCACGCATGCAACCTGGGCTTCATCCTGGACTCCTCCCTCTCCATGACCAGCAAGTCAACGCCGTCTCCTCGTCGTGCTTCAACATCCTACGCATGCTACACAAGATCTTCCGGTGGATCCCCACCGAGACAGAAAGACGGTCACCCAGGCCCTCGTCACCAGCCGACTGGACTACGGTAACTCCCTCTACGCCGGAACCACCGCCAAACTCCAGAAGAGACTCCAGCGGATCCAGAACGCCTCAGCACGACTCATCCTGGACATCCCCCGTCGCAACCACATCTCCGGACACCTGAGAGACCTGCACTGGCTCCCGGTCAACAAGAGAATCACCTTCCGTCTCGTCACCCACGCACACAAAGCCCTGCACAACCAAGGCCCAGGATACCTCAACAGCCGCCTCAACTTCTACGCTCCCAAATGCCAGCTTCGATCGACCGGCCACGCCCTTGCCGCCGTCCCCCGCATCCGAAGAGCCACCACAGGAGGAAGGTCCTTCTCCTACCTCGCCGCCAAGACCTGGAACTCCCTCCCGACCCACCTCCGCCTGACCCAGGACCACCTCGCCTTCAGGAAGCAGCTCAAGACCTGGCTGTTCGAGCAGTAGCGGACCCCCCCACCCCAAGCGCCTTGAGACCCTCCGGGTGAGTAGCGCGCTATACAAATGCTTTGATTGATTGATTGATTGTGTGTGTGTGTGCGTGTGAGTGTACACATGATATGCAAGAATACTGACAATAGACTCCTCCATTCGGAAAAAATTCCCATAAATCCACCACCAAGAATGAACTCTTCTCGAGCATGGAGAAAACGATTTCAGGGAGAAGTTCCACCAAACAAGATTTTTGGGCCATCCAGTAGCTCAACATACCAGTTCTTGATATCATTAATGCAAGGATTGTCACGGTGTCCAAAAGTTAAAAGCTGAATGGTAACCCAAGGAAGCTTCCCTATTTCTCTGTCATTTCTTTTATCCGACGCATTTCAATTATTCAAGAAGTAGAGACCTAACTCAGATGTACTTGGTTACTTTATGAGAAGGCATTTGAGTCATACTCTGTTCCGAGGGCCATAAGACTATGCAAGGGAGGGCTAGGTTCACTTCCTGGATCATCTGGAAAAGTGGTAGTTGAAGCCCTCTCGGGCTGTTTGGGTCAGGTTCACTGTAATTTAGCACAGCCAGACTTGAGCAGAGATCTCATGTCCGAAGTTGGACCTTGACTTCAGGTACATCGAGGACTTGGTTGCATCGCTTCTCCGGGTCACGCTGCAACAGGGGCAGTTGCAGAGCCTTGAACTAAGATGAAATAATTTGGGCACAATGGCTCAACATACAATGAAACATTCACAGATAAGGCTCATCACTTCAGGTCACGTGATAATCTTCAACAGTCAGACACAGCTTTACAGATCACACTGAACCTCTGAAATCAGACACAGTGGCCCTGGTCACACCGGACTTCTCAGATTGGACCTAACACCTCAAGTTGCTTTTCACTTTTCAGTACAAACACAGAGACTCAGGCTACTCCACAATCTTCATGTTTCCCGCCTGGCATCACACATGTCCGTCTAGGGCCCTCTGAAACCAGGGCACTCATATCGCTATTCACCATACTCTTCTTCCACGGACCCAGTCAACCATGCTGCACCTTTATTTTTCTGGATAATGCTCCTCCTACAGGCACTTTGGGGCAGGTAATCAGCTTTTGCAGCAAGGGTAGGACTTAGGTGATGTCCACTCATTTCTGGCTGTCAGACTGATACAAGCCCAGGAGGCACAGGAGTTCTCTGAGTACTTTGTAAGGCACACCCATCCTTGATCATAGAGAATTTGGGACTGTAACAAGAGGGCCATATGTTAGGCAGTCAAAGGAGACAGGCAGGAGATGTGGTCCCACTGCCTGCACTTTCAGTTGTCATTAGTGTTGGTTCTACTTTCAAGTGTCCTCTTTGGGCTGCTCTCCAGACACAGCCTTTGACCCTAGTAATGCGATTCACAGCATGATAGTCTCCAGCCTGGAGTACCCAGAACTGAGGCAGAAAGAAGTATGAGCTTTCTGCACTTGGCTGTCGGCAGCCTCAATGAAGAGTGGTCAGGGGAAATTCAAAAGGCTGACCTCATATAAAGGGGTTGCTTTCATATTGAACATCGGATACTGAAATTCCACTTTTCTCCCCCACCATTTTTTAATTGGAATACCCCAGGAATAAACTTCCAATGTCTGAGAAAACAATCTCATCTCCATCTTGTGTAAAAGGACGGTCTTGCGGTATTCATGATTGATTCAACAGGCCTCCATTACTCTAGTCCACTCAGACAAACAAATGTACCAAGCAGGCTTTACACACAAACATGCACAACATACACTTGGGATGTTAGCAGATCAATGCAAGTCAGTGCACAGAAGCGGGGAACTTAACACAAGTGATCCAGTAGCCTTCCACTCCAGTTAAAAAATGAAAAATTCTGGTCACAACTATGGACTCACAAAGCACAGTATGGTGTCACCACTACTCCATATGCTGACCCTATGGCAGTAGACAACCGGCAGAAGACAACTGTCAACACAATAAGGGCACACTTTATATGTCCCACCAGGTTACAGGACGAATTCAGACCCACACTATTGTCAATGAACAGGTCAACGACACACCAAACGCTCTGGATCAAGTGAAGCTAGGCCCAAAGTAAAAAAACAGGATACCAGATGCATGCTGTTGGGCACACAGAAAGAAGACCGCATATGCACACCATGAAGGAAATATTCCCATCCCAACAATAGGCAAGAATGCTCAATGTACTGTAACAAAGTAACATGTGTGTTAATGTATTTGAATTTAGACTTTGGGCAACTAAGATATTAGTCCATATTCATGGTTAATACAAATCAAATGTTCAACAGTGTTCTCAATAAATATATTTATACCTGTAATGAATAACATTCAGAAGCTTTGGTTGCTCATTATCAGATCCAATTCTCCTTGCCTGGAAATGATTAGGACCAGTATCTGAATGTAGCCACAGACTCAGTTCTAACATTCACTTAAGTGGAAATAGAACATGCATTGGACAGGGTAGCTGCAGGTAGAGCTCCGGATCCGGATGGCATTACGGCGGACATATTTAAAGCTGACCGGGCAAATTGGTTGAGATATATTTTCATTTTTGTCAATGGACTGGCAAGAGGAGTTCTTATTCCGGAATCCTGGCACAGGCTGAAATTGTTTCCATATATAAATAAGGCTAGTCCAATTAATTATCGGCCCATTAGCCTTATTGATTCTATGCAAAAGTTTGTGAGTAGATTAGTGCTAAGTAGGGTTAATAGGTGGATTGATGACAATGGAATTTTATCCACCTATCAAGCAGGATTTTGTTCCCATGTCAGCACAATCGACCAAGTTTTCAGATTTATGAAGATATATTGGAATACTATAGTGCTAGCTGGGGCACCCTTTATGCAGCGTTCATAGATCTTAAATCGGCATTTGATCTAGTGCCCCGTAGAAAGCTATGGAACGCACTTAAGGAAGTGGGGTTGCCTGTTGAGATTTTATCATGTATCTTAAAATTGCACAAACCTACATATGCCCAAGTCAGGTGGGGTAAGCAGGGTGAGGTAACTGAACATTTCCTGTTAACAAGGGAGTTCGGCAGGCGTGTGTTCTAGCCCCCACCCTCTTCTCTTTGTTTATTAACAATGTTATCTTATGTTATACTGACTACCTTACCAATGCTCCCATTCTTGCTGGTTCGAGGGTACCTCTTTTAATGTTTGCAGGAGACACCTTAATTTTGTCTAAAACACAAGTCGGTCTGCAAAGAGCCCTCTATAGATTTGGTCTTTTTTGCAAGGACCATGATCTTGTTGTCAATGTTGACAAAACAAAGTTCATGGTGCTGCATAAGTATAAATCTGTCAAAGCTATAGTAGAAATGAACACCAAGAATCTCGAACAAACTGATTCCTTTACATATTTAGGTGTTACAATGGGCAAAAGGATGAATTGGAAGCCACAGATGGATTTGCTAGTCCTAAGGCACAGCCAAGTAGCAGGGGCGCTTCTGAAAGAACACTGTTTATCTCAAACCAAACCAGTTCCTCCCGTTTTAGCTATATACCATGGGAAGGTCAGGGCCTCAATAATTTATGGTGCTGAACTATGGGGGTTTGAAAATGTAGCTTCTTTAGTCCAAGCGCAGAATACATTTCTGAGGTCATTGAACGGCCTCCCTCAGTCCACCCCTCTTAGCCCATTATATAAAGATTTGGGGTGTATTTCATTTGAGGAGGCCGCAGGCTTTATGCCTCTTGCCTATTGGCAAAGGCTTTGGACTATCCCGGAGTTAGCACCTTATGCGCAAGCTGTTAAGCATATTAGAAATGCTGATAAACTAATAAAGTGTCTTGGTTACAAAGGATTAAGGCTACATTAGCAGATATGGGTCTCACACATTTGTGGCATTACCCAGAAGGGAATATTTTCCCTTCAAAAAAAGATTTTAAAGCCTTATATAGGGACATGGTAATTTTGAATTTTATTTCTCAGGTGAATGCTACTTCACTAACAGGTCTGTTTCTGGAACATAAAATTGATTACAGCTTGGAAGCCTACTGGGACATCATAATGATTCCCGGTGATAGAAAGCTCTATCATCAATCTAGAGTGGGCACTCTCCCCTTAAAATCTTTTTCAAGTAAGTGGGGCACAGTACAAGACTCAAAATGTTACTGTTGCCCCTGCATGGAAGACACTTAATTTATTGCATGTTCTGTTTGTATGTCCTGCATATAAGGGTCCTCTTCATAAATGGCTCAAGCCAGTCTGTGCTAAAATAGTAACAACATCTTGCCAAACTGTCTTACGTGTCTTGAGAACTGATACTGATACAAGTGAGGTCATAGTTATTGCTATGGTTGCATTTTGGAGCTGGACGTGGGTCCTTAGAAGGAACAGGTTGCAGACATTATGTAACTGATGTTATTTGACATGGCTTAATAGTTTGTACTTATTCACTTGCACATGAGATTGCGGTCCTTATCCAACCCTGTGTATTTTTAGCCTTTTAACTTGATATGTTTTTTATGGGACCTTTTATGAATTTTATTATGTGATTGTTTTAAAAGTCATTTTTGGATTTTTAATACTGTATTTTATGTGTCTTTTATGATTGTTCAAATCAAATAAAGACTAACTGAATTGAATTGAGAATAACAGTTGGGTGAGGTTGAGTGCTAGTAAATATACAAATAAGAGATATTGGTGGAGATATTATGCTGTTGCGTGGAGGAACACTGAAAAGAAACGTGTTCCTGCACTCCTATTTATCAATGCATTCAAGTTGTAATCTAATGTTTTTCATTTAACTAAAGTGTGCGTGCATCTACCTGCATGAGAGACAAGGCCCCCCCCTCTCTCTACATAACACAAAAAGAGGGCTGAGGAAACACCACAGCCTAGCTAGAGCACAGCATCAGACACTCAATGTCTCATATAGTTTCATCTCATGAAAGCAATAAATGTTATATAAATGTACCACAATTGATTGCAACGTTTGAAAATTCTTATATTTCAAAATATAATTTATACACAAACATATTATCAGCCCTATAAATCAAGTTATCTGGGCGAAATATTTTCCAATGTCTTAAGGAATAAGATAAAAAATTATGTGAGAAAATACCATTTTACATCAGCAATTCAATACATATCATTTTGTAAACAAAAACAATCCCAATGCATTTCGGGTTCGTCTCTGAACCATTCGTCAGGGGATAGAAGTAGAATTCAAAGTGTGAAAGATACAGATGATAAGGTGGTCCTCCACAGCAATCTATAATACAATGATTTCATAATTACATGAAGACTGAGTTAGAATTTGCACTCAGAAAATAAGTAAATTCACAGCTAAATGAACATGAAAACAAAAAAGGGAAAACAAAAAAGAAAAGGAAAAGAAAAGGAAGAAGAAGAAGGAATAGAATGGACCCATCTAGATCCCAAGCACATATGTTATAGATAAAGGCTCAAAAAATGATGTGTATCCCTCGTGCACTAATCGTTGAGAATAAACTGAGGCCACCCATACTAGGTGTTTACACATGCTCCTTATGTCCCATTTGTGGAGGATTGGCATGTAAGTATGTGTGTGTGTAGAATGGATAAACATACATTTCTGGAACACAAAAGTGGTAAAGAGGTATCTTTGCTTAGCTTTCATATTGTACTATTTTGTCAAATTGAGGTAGATTCTGTATAAAAACTGAAGAGGTATATGCCTTGACAACTAAAATCCTAGATTCTCCACATGCACACTGTGAAGAAGCGAGTGGCTCGATAGAAGTGGAAGAGAGAGTGAGATTCTGTAGAGCAATACATAATCGTCCACAAATCCCAAACAATAAAGTATAAATGAATGCAAATCCCTTTAGAATAGTCTTAGCCCTTCCTTTGAAGATCAGTTAAATGCAAGGCTTCTTCTTTCAAAAGGTGCATTTGGATTTTTTGAAAATGAAAACACAGTGGAAATGCACATAAAGTCCAGACAAAGGGTGTTCCAAAATAGTAAGAATGATTTAAGTAGAGATAACTAAATGGTTCGGGTGAAAAATGAGCTGAAGCACCCAAGTGGAATAAGTGAAAGGCCCCAGAATAAGGGGCCGATCAGGATAGCGGTTTTTCCGCATCCTCGGGGCCGGCGGAAGCCACCGCCGGCCCCGAGGATGCGGAAAAACCGCAGCGGACTGACCAAGGACCCACCGCCACATTAGGATGGCTGGTGGGTCCTGGTTTCCGTCCGCAGCTTTTCCGCCGCGGTTGGCTTACAACCGCGGCGGAAAAGCTCTAATATGGTGACGGTGTCTCTCAGACACCGTCCACCATATTAGGATGGGCAGTGAATTATGCTTTTCCGCGGCGCGTTTCCCGCCGTGGAAAAGCATACGGAACTTCACTGCGGGGGCCCGTTGCGGGCCCCCTAGGTGAAGAGGGGGTGGGGGGTGCACATGGGGGGTACCTATGGTACCCCCCTGCATTTGCATGCAGAAAGCGGCAGGCACCGCACGGTGCCTGCCTCTTTCTGCATGCAAAAGCAATGCGTGCATTTTTAACATTGCCGCGGGTGCAGCTTGAAGCTGCACCCGCCGCAATGTTAAAAATAGAGGATGTGACCGCCAGGGTGGCGGTCACATCCTAATTGCACAGGAGGGAACTCCGCATGCCCATGCGGAGGTTCCCTCCTGCTCTGGGGTCGCGGACGGACTTGCGTCCGTCCGCGATCCTGATCGGCCCCTAAGTGTTTGCGGTAACTACTAAAGGTAGGTAAAGTAGTGAAGATCTGGACTTCACCCTTTATCCTTTTTTTAAATTTGGAACTATTAGAGCTTTGTGGTAAGGAAATTTGGCATTGTTTAATAAAAGCACAAATTGTGGGGGGAAATGGGCCTTGTACTGCAGCAGGAATTTTCCCACTGCCTAGCAGAGCCAAGAGCTCATTGCTCAGCAGTCTCTTACATTTTTGTCAGCTGTATTGCACACTGTCTGCTTTGCAAACTGCGGAGTAGTATTTCTAACCCTAGGGAAAGATGGTTGTGCAGCTAAACAGTGGCTATTGAGATTCCCTCTGCCACCCAGTTACCAACATACTGCTGCACCCATGTTAGACAGAATATCCAGATGTAGGGAATATTTGTGGATGGATGCAGTGAAACTATGTTGCCTGAGAGTCGAAGGTGTTTGAATTTCATGAAATGCAAAGTCCTGTCACTTAGCTAGTTTAGAAACATAATACTAACACAATAAAGCATACATCTGCTTAAAATCTAGCAAGAAAAATTGTTTGAATCTCTGAGTTACCCAGGGATTTGTTTTTCCATGAGGGTGACCCTAAAAGTAACCTGTGTTGCTTTGCATTACTTTGCATCAAAACGGCCTTTCATGGTTGTTTCCATGCAAGTCCCCACTGTTTTTTATTCCATCGTGCCACGGGGAGAAAGCGACCATCGCCCCCAAGTAATCACTTTGTCTTTCGATGTCACCCGGCACGCGGTAACAGGTCATACAACAAATAGCATCTATACAGAGAACCTTAAAAAACTGAAATGGTCAGATCTTTCCATTCCTACTATAATGACAAAGTGCAGTGGCCTTCTAGGTGCAAGGAGCTCTGTTGATATTTTACCCACTGCAGCATGGGAGTCTTTTTCAAGCCACTTACTCAGCAAATTCCCGTGCACTCTATGAAAACCCTCAACTGGGAATCTATTACTGACTTCTGCAGAGACCCAAATATTAAAAAGCCTATGTATTTAAGCTAAACGACAAGCCCGGAAGTGCCCGGGGGATACTCAGTTATTTATCATCTATAAGCAAGCCCGAAAAAGTATTCAGGCAAGCAATATACCTAGACAAACCAAAAACCTCTAACCAGTTCCGGTTAAAATTAGCCCCTGCAAGCAAAAACCCTAATCCAAAGTTATTTCGGTCTTTTGTGAACAGGAGGATACAGGGCCCTAGAGGGAAAATCAGTGCTAATATAGGTGAAGATGAATTGTATCATTTTTAACAGATCACTTCAAAGTGTCTTAAAATGAAGAGGGATGATCTTCTAAATCCATATCACCCGTCTTCTCGTCCATCTCCCACTATTCGCAGCTCTCCTTGGGTACAACATGCACCATTAGGCAAGAACAACCAACAGACACAGCTGCCCAGACACAAGTTGCAAACATTACTGAAATCTTGCAAAAGCAAGATGAGCCTTTGTCTCAGGCATCAAAGACACCTGAAGTACTGATATCCAAAATGCCACAAAATATAAGCTATGGCCTGTCTGGGCCAAACGGTTTTCGTCAGGCTTGTACAAAGTAAACAAGCTGAGGTCCGAACACCTGGCTCCCCTATTCTCCTATTGCTGGTTCAGTCAGCATATACCAGAGTCTTGTCATGGAGTCATCATCCACCCAATTTTTAAAGGGGGTAGGAGTGCTGACCCCAAAAACTACAGGATGATAGTCCTCCTGGACATTGAATCCAAATACTATGCCAGCCTGTTGCTCGAAGAGCTGTCGTCCTAGGTCTACAATAATCATCTCTTACCCTTTAATCAGACCGACTCTGTGGCAAAAACAGAAACCACAACAAATCTGTTTGCATTATCTGTACTGATGGAGAAAGCATCAGCCTACCTCATGTATTACACTCCATTGTTCCTGGTCAACTTTAAGGCGGCCTGCTTGCCCTGGGGTCTTGTATGGCTTAAACTGTAGAAATGGGGAATCCTTTCTGCTCTCTTAAAGAACATAATCCAGCTTCACTCCAATAGCAGCTGGATCCGCAAAACCTTGGGGGACGGATCTCACGTCTCAAGGAAAATACAAACGTCCTGTGATGTAAAACAAGGATGCGTTCTGGCTCCCCTTCTTTTTAACCGTTTTATCTCAGATTTCACACAGCTATTTGATGATGTTAACTCCCACTCTCCAAAACTTGGCGGCACTAGTGTAAGCAATCTGCTATATGCAGATGATCTTGTTTTCCTTAGCCACACAAGGGTCGGCTTGCAGAGGCTTGTCAAACAGCTGCACTTTCGGAAAAGGAAGCCGCTAAGAGGTGGGCGGCAATTTAATGGCAAAAGCATCGAAAGCACAGCCTTCTACATGTACCTGGGGGTTTACATGGACTCAAGGGGCACTTTCTCCAAACAGAAGGAAGTGGTCGGGCCAAGACTCTGTCAATCGAGTCAGCACTAACAAAGCTCACGAGGCAGCTATCGGACCCAATTCTGCCCCCACTCTTAACTGTAATGAAAGCCAAAACTTCCAATTAATTATTTTTTGGCCATGAGATTATGCTTGGCAAAGACTCCCAAATGGTGAATAAGGCAATAACCAGAATCCCCAAGCGAGTATGGTTTCTACCAAAATCTCCATCCCCAGCTCAGTTACGACTTGAGTCCGGCCTTCTAGACCATCGAGGGGTTGGGGCTGGCGCTTTCATCTAGCTGTGTGACAAACTGCGCACCTCAAGTGAAGGAAGCCTGGAGGCTATGCTGTGGCAAGAAATATCATCCAACCAAGTGGGACGAATACATCGCTGCTATCTAGAACAGTCATTGCAAATGCTCTATGCAACTGAATTTTGGGGAACTAACCCACCCCAGCAAGCCCTTAAAAAGTACATAAAAAAAGATTTTGGTCCTGGTCTTTTCACTCAAACAGGGCATAACTGGCAAAATACAAACATGCCTGAATGGTTTTATCTGGGTTTAAGCCAGGCGTTGCAGTGCCACATCCATCATGCACCAATGCAGTTGCATGGAAAAAAAGTTTTTGAGCACTCAGGATGGGTGAATGGCCTTTCTTGCACCATTTACCAGATTGGCACCGCTCAACGACGATACAGTGTGCAGAGGGTGTGGGTGCATCTCGGAGTCGATTGAGCACGTGGCATGTGTTTGTCCTGCGTTATTTAAAGATCAAGTGATGCTGCTATGGGGCGAATGGAATAAACTTGGTGTTCGCTCCTGCTGCCAAGCCATCAAGCCTTTAAAAAGCATCGCCACCACAGGACTGCCAGACCAGGAGAAAAAACCCTAATCTGGTGGGCAGCAGAGGGCTTTGGTGATCTTGCAGTGGGGCACTGGCGTGGGGGCATGCTGCAAGACCGCCGAAGTCGAAACCAGGCCCCAAGACCATTGCTATTCACAAACTACATTCCTGTTCTTACTGCAACCAGTAAAGACCCAAAACAGTTGTAAATGTTCTCCAGCTCAAGCCTTGGGTAAGTCCAGTGGCACACAAGGCCACCACTGGTACTTTAACATCCTCCCATGCAAAATATTAGAGGCCCGGGCTTAAAACAGAACCACATAGGAAAAGTATTTAAAGTAATTTATTTCTTTTGAATTTAAAACAAGATCAATATTATTTTATTATAAACTGTTTAATGGTGAAAAAATAATTATATTGTTTGAAAATAATGTGATAAATAAATATTTAAAAACATAATTTTAATTTAATTTAAGATATTTACATTATATATTTAATGCAAAATTGAGTTAATAGTGATATAGAATTTTTTATATTTTGTACATTTAAAATAAATATATGAAATTACTTTATATTAGGATGTGTGATAAAAAGATGTTTATTTTCTTTTAGTTTAATAGACTTCTTTACTTTTCTTCATACTTTACTATAGAGAGAGCTCTGCCATAGTAGCAGAGACCTCTGCCTTTGTGTGAAAAGTCACTAGTATTGCTTTTACACTAAACATTAGGCTCACGGGTAAAGATATGGAAGGTTTGCAAGACTTCCGTTGTTAGTAACTTAACACTTGGGAATTAATAGTCAAAAGTAGTAAATTTACTACAATGTGTAAGAGTAAATTTACATTTGTAGATTTACCTCCTTGCAAATTTACCATTGTGAATAGGTCTGAACATACCAAGGTGTACAGGTACTCCTTTACAGAGTTTGCCAACTGTTTTGAAACACATAACTTGTACACAGACTTTTCATGCTCTAATTCTTTGGCACTTTCACTCTGCAGTACTTCTCTATATATGTTCTCAGTTGTGGGCTTTGGGCTTTACCATGGCACACCAAGCAGGCACACTGGCACCACATAGCAATCTGTCATCACAGGGCATATGTTCATCAAGAACAATCATGGAGGGGGTCAGGAATGTAAAACGGTGCCTCATGTTGTTGCAAAATCCCTATGTCATCAATGACACTATTCCAAATGTCATAGCTAAAGCAAACATAAACAACATTGATTTTTTTTTAATGTTATTTTCAGGTCAAAAAGAATTTTATTGGTCAAGAACAAGGTGTCAATACAAAGTACAAAAGTAAGTCAAGAGAAACATAAGAGCAGTTAAGTAAAGCAATACATCAAAAGCAATAATAAGTAACTAAAAACTAGCTTTAAAGCAAAACAATGAAGGTAAAATGGTTATAAATGTAAGACAATGCAAGTATAGGGAGATAAAGAGAATAATGAAGAAATAAGGAATGTCAAGGGTAGTTAAGGGGGTTTAGAGACTTCTTGTTGGACAGGCTGTAAATGAAAGGAGCGTTTGGCACATTCATCAAGATATAACTTGATAGGAAGCCATAAATTCATACACTTCGTCGCCATGTGAATAGGAAAGAGAAAAGCAGTGTCCAATCTGTGATTGCGACACACATTGTACCACCATGCTTCAAACAAAATATTTGAAAAGTGTTTCCAATTAGCTGTAATCTGCTGAAACGCAACAGCCAGTAACAAATCAATAATTTGAACATTAAGTGTGTCATCCTCCCAGCAAGAAGAAAGGCTACCCAGGAAGATGTGAGTGAAAGAGAAGGGAATGTGGGTGTCAAAAATTAAGTTGCTTTGGGACCAGACCTGTTTCCAAAAGCCATGAACAGCATTGCACATGAACAACATATGAAATAGAGTGGCGTGCGGGGAAGAACAATTCCAACAAAGGTCCGGGGTTGTGGAAAACCTTCTATTGAGATCAAATGGTGTAAGAAGAAGTCTGTTGTAAATGAAGAACAGGGATTGCGTCAAAGTCGCTGCTTTGGATGATTTACGGATTTTAGTCCATATCTTATTCCACCATAGATATAGGCTAAGATGTAGCAAAATCGCATTCCCATTGTTCTTCTACCTTAGATTTAGACCTAGGGAACTCTGTGATGTGAAGATATTTATAGATAACAGAAGCTTTGGGTGTGACTCATAAAAAAGAATTTGAGTTTTGAAGTAGAAGTGAAATATGTGGGAGGAGCACAGGGTTGTGAGAGTCCAGTATGAGTGGTCATGACTGCCTCTTTAGGTAGAAGGTATTTGCAAGCAAAGGAAGTAGGTAAGTCAAAAGACTGGCAAAGTTTGAAGAAAGGTATATAAGTTGAATGTGAAAATAATTGAGATACCCAGATTAATCCTTTTTGCCTCCCGGATTTCCAGTAAAAGGGCTTATTGTTGATTAATAGATTCAAATTATGCCAAATGGTGGAGTTAAGGAAATCAGCAACTGTAGTAAAGGAAGGGGGAGTGGAGGTTAAAAGCAATTTGGTAGTGAACCTGTGTAAGGGAGTGGTAGTGAAGAAGGTTTGCGAGAAAAGAAAAGATATTCAGCAAAAGAGAAAGGGGAGAGTGAGAGACGCTCAACCTTGACCCATAAAGGACAGGGATCAACAGGATCCTGTAACCAGAAAGAAGCTTGCAATAGCAGAAATGCCTTTTGGTATGCCGGAAAGTCTGGAAAATTAACTCCACCTTCCAATTTTGGACGCATTAATCTGGCAAGGGACATCCAAGACTTCTTGCCATTCCAGAGAAAGGAAGATAGGATAGAATTAATCTTTTTTAAAAATTTGGAGGGAATGGGCACGGGGATGTTAGAAACCGTGTAGAGGATTATGGGGGACATCATCATCTTAATGGTATCAAGGCAACCCCACCATGACAAGCAAAGAGGGTGCCATTTGGTTGTCAGATCTGATATTTTTTGGATGCACTTGGTAAGGCAAACAGAGACTGTGTCTGAAATGGAGGGAGTAATGTGTAATCCTAAATATTTAATGGAAGAAGAGCTCCAAGTAAAATTGGAAGAACTAAAGTCAGGTTTAAAAGTAAATTTTGTTAAGGGCAAAATCCCACACTTGTCATTATTGAGTTTATAGCCGGAAATCAAGGAGTATTCGTTTACCTCATCTAGAAAGACAGGTATGGATTCAGTGGGGTTAGATTTAAAAAGAAAAATGTCATCAGCGTATGCTGCAAGTTTGACGTGAGAATGCATGGTTTGAAAACCATGTATTTTAGGGTTTTGACAGAGCTTGGAGAGAAAAGGCTCTAAAGCCAAGTTGAAAAGAAATGGGGACAAGGGACAACCTTGACGGACGCCCCTTCCTAGGTCAAAAAAGGAGGAAACTAGACCATTAGCAAAAACTGTTGCACATGGGTTGGAATAAAGAAGGGATATTAAAGAAATGAATTTGGAGCCAAAACCAAATCATTTGAGGGCAGAAAAAAGATAGGTCCATTCAACCCTATCGAATGCTTTCTCGGCACCCAATGCGATCGCCGCAAGAGAATGTTGCAAACGAGAAGATTTCGACAGGACATTGAACAAAAGTCTGGTGTTATCAGTAATAAAACATCCTTTGACAAAGCCAGACTGCTCCGAACCTAACAGGTCAGGCAGTAGGAGGTCTAACCTTGTTGCAAGCGATTTGGCAAATATTTTGTAATCAATATTAACCAGAGAGATGGGTCTGTAATTCTTGCAATATTTTATATCCTTTCCCTCCTTGGGTATGAGGCATATGTGAGTGTCTGAAAAGGAACCTGATGAACTTCCCAGGGTAAGAAATGTGCCTATTAGAGAATGCAATTTAGGTATTAATAGTTTTGAGAAATGAAGGTAAAATTCAACTGTAAAACTTCAGGCCCAGGAGCTTTGTCTTTTTTAAGATGTTGAAGTGCAGTAAGTAACTCTTGTTGGGATACATCTGAATCTAAAGAGGTAAGATCGAGTGGAAAATGCTGGGATTTGTGTATGCTGGAAAAGAAATGTGAAAGGGATTGGGGTGAAGGTTGAGTTTCTGAAGAGTAAAGCGTCTTGTAAAAGAGGGAAAATTCAGTTAGAATATCACCGTCTTTATGTTTGAGATCAGAATTGTTATCATAAATAAATTCAATATTCAACCTATTATGCTTAACTTTCAAATATTTAGCCAAAATTTTCCCGGCTTTGTTTTCAACCCCTATAAAACTTTGCACTTGACTTTAATAAGTATAGAAAAGCATAATCCGTAGGTTTTTTGTTAAATTGCATCTTGGCATCAACAAGAGCTGTCAAACTATCTTGAGAATGTGAAGTGAAATAGGTGTGCTCCAATCTCTTAATTTTCTGAAGGAGATCTCTAGTAAAATTGCAGGCAATTTTTCATTTTTTGGCGACGTAACTAATTATACAATCTCTTGCCGCGGCCTTAAAAGCATCCCACATGGTGTACTTGGGTATGGGATGAGTATCATTAATTTTAAAAAACTCGTCAAAAAATTCCGTGAAAGAGGAAGTAAATTTAGGATCCAGGAGAAGAGTATTATTAAAGCGCCATCTCCTAGGCCCTTTAATTTTAGGTAGAATGTCAATATTAATTGAAACAGGAGCGTGGTCCGACAATAAAATGGGGCCAATGTCAGCATTGGTGAGAGTTTGGGCAATGTTGTGTGAGACGAAAATATAATCAATCCTTGACTGGGAGTGATGGGTTGGCGAGTAAAAGGTAAACTATTTCATCATCGGATTGCAAAGGCGCCAAGCATCAATGAGCTTGTGTTGTGAGATTGCCTGAGCTAAAAGTTTGTGAGATTTGTTTGGGATATAAAGCGCTTTAGAGTGTCTGTCAAGAAAAGGGTCAAGAGGTTGGTTACAATCTCCCGCTAAAATGAAATTGTCATCAATAAATTTGGTGATGTGCGTGGAGTCGCATGCCAAAAGGTGGGGTTGCCTCCATTGGGGGCATAAACATTGAGGAAAGCGATTGGAAAGTTTTACATAAATCCATCTACCTTCGGAGTCTGACTCTTGAGTTACAAATGAATAGGCAAGGGATTTGCGACATAAAATTGCTACCCCACTACGTTTACCATCACCAGGAGAGTAATAGACGTTACCCTCCAAACACCTTTTGAGTTTCGCAGACTCTATATCTGAAAAATGGGTTTCTTGCAAAAATGCAAAATCAACATTTAATTTGGCTAAATGAGATAAAATTCTTTGTCTTTTGATAGGAGAGTTAATACCCTTAACATTCCATGTAATAACTTTTAACGACATAAAATATAATACATATTATAATAGTCACAACAAAGAAATCCATAGAAGAAGCTCGTACGCAAAAAAAACAATGAGCAAATAAAGGCTTGTGTAAGAAAAAAGAGAAGAGGAAAAAGAGCAGTTCAGTGGAATATGATACAGTGAGAAAAGAGCAGGTAATCTAAAAGAAGAAGAGAAGAAAATAATAAGAAAAAGTGTATATAGGTTAGTAAGTGAGAAACGACATGATGATGAGTAAAAATTACGATATGAGAGAAAAAGAGAGGAAATAGAAAGAATGAATGTAGTCTGACACCTACAAGAAAAGGAAGAGAAAGGAAAAGGAAAAGAAGAGGGGAAACAAATGCTGAGACAAATGCGCAGGACAATTGAAGGAAAAACATACTTACAGAGGAGAAGGGTGAGGGACCAAAATTGGGAGCAAAAGCAGGAGTGAGGGAGAGGAGGTGAAACCACCTGGAACAGGCGGGACATCCAGGGTCAGCGGAACACCGAACCAGGGGAGCATCACGGAACAAGGTTCTTGATCTATGAAAACATGAGCTGAGCAGCGATATAAAGTGACTAAATATTAAACAGGATAAACAGTAACTGGAACATAATTAATCCAAACATGCTTACGAACGCATAAAACAAGGATAACAATAAAAAGATGCGAGTAACGTACATAGGAATATATGTTTGAAGAGGACAACAAAGAAACTAGGAGAGTCAGGTAGGGAAGGAAGAAGATCGACCAGATATGTCCATATCAGTTGCATGGCAGGAATTCAGGGAGCTTCGAAGACGTACAGGATCCTCGTATGTTGTGATTTTGTTATTATAGGTGACCTTGAAAAGACAGGTGTGGATATTTTTAACTTTAGGATTGGCAGGTAAACCCCTATTTTTTTCCGAGCCCGTTGCAAACCTAGTGCTGGTACCCTCTTTAAATGGATCAGCTGTAGATAAGCCTTCTTTAGTTAATGGAACTGCTGAGCCTTCTGTTGGAGAGAGGAGTATATCTTGTGAGGGCACTGATGAGGGTAGTAAGGTGATGGTCTCATTGTTGCTGGGAGCACCGAGATCGCCAGACCCCAATCCGACATCTAGAGACTCTGAGTGCGTTATAACAGACCTGTCACCACCTGCTATGTCATCCCTGGCAGACTCCAATTGACATGCTTGAGGGATCTGTGGATCTTTGCCTGGGTTTACCTCAAGAGTGCTGGGTGGTAATAGTGAAGGTCGATCGATGGATTCATATGTTACAGAAAGTTCAGGTTCAGGTTGCGGGGGTGTTACAGCTAGTACTGATACCCCAGGATCCACAGCTTCCAGGACTGGCTCAATATCCTTCAGCTTTCTTTTTTTCTCATTCCGGTTCAGCATTTCGACCACGCTGACCGTTGCTGTGGCTGTAGCTTGCCGGGTTCTGATCTTAGGGGAATTCTGACCCACAGATGTCTGCAGCTTTGCCTGTCCTACCCAGTTTCTGACGTTGCCCCATCTAGTCCAGTGTTTGCACCATTGTCCATACGTGAACCATTGACTGAATTGCCAGGTACGGGGGCACCATCCGCCCCACCCTTTTTCTTTGTCTTCCCAACAGTATTGACTTTAGGGGGCATAGATGCAACCACTATTAGCAGGGAGAACCCCTGCCTCACCTCAGCTGGTGTACTACAACACGGAGCCTCTCCACTGCTCCGTAACGGGCCGCTGGATCTGCTCAGACTGAACCGTCTGACAGGTCTGCTGAAGTTGCAGCCACTTCCGCCTCGCCTCGCTAGACCTGCCGGTCCTGGATGACTCTGCCTCCCAGCTACGCGAGCTCCGCGAGCTCCGCTAGGGCCAGCTGAGCCGACACCCAACACCGCCACAGCTGTGGCCAGGAGCCTCAACAGATCCAAGCGGGGCAGCCCTCCGATACAAGTGCTTGAAGACATCAGACATCAGAGTCTCACCGGAGGTAGTTTTCCAGCCCCTTGTGTGCCGTTATGCTCCTACGGCGAATTACGTTTTCAGACCTTTTTAATTGTATCTCGCCGGTGTCGCCAATACAACATAGGTTTCACGCATATTTTTGCGAGTCAGGCAGCCTCGAGGTATTTTCCGTAGTCTTGTTTGTTTCTCTTTGTGATTCTGTGCTGCGCCGGTCTTGCAGAGGAAACATAGAATCAGTATTTTAACACCGCTGCTTTATCCTGCTTTGTCCCACTGTGTTCCGCTTTATTTGATTGAGGGTCAGATAGGGTCAGGTAGATCCATAAGAATTTTTATGGTCCTTTGCTTTGCTTTCCCTTCTCCAGTGGTATTTTTAGTTATCCCGCAGTTGTTCCGTTCTCCTATACAGGGAGAGAACATAGATGCCGAGGCCACGTCAAAGAACATCATCCCATCCCTGCACTGCGTCCACTGCTGCCGCTCAGCCGCTGGTCACGGCCGCCATCTTCAAGGTGAGAGGGAAATGGAAAAGGAGAAGACCCCTAGCGAGTGCTTCTTCTCTGTCACAGAGGAGGCCAACTGGTCAGAAAAGGATGATGAGCTACATAGCTCAGATATCGATGGCCGCAACCCGGAAACAGAGAGTGATAGCGAAGCTGGGTTACCATCATCTATCATAAAAAATGCACCACCACAAAGAGACCATAATGCGCTGGCTTGGGACCATTCTCCTACAACATCCCTTCAAGGGAATTTTAACTCGGCGTCATGCAACGTAAACTGTAATGAGCCCACACAGTTATCAATGATGACGATGATGGAGTCAATTCACCAAGGAATAACGGCTCACAGAGAGGAAACCCGGGCAGACAGCATCAAATCCCAGGCGGAGATAAGAAAGATGAAATCAGTGGTTAGAAAGCTTTCTAAAGCCTGGGTAAATGTCGGTGACAGGGTCTCAAATTTAGAGGAGAGGGTGGTCGCCACTGAAGCCGAGGCAGCTGCAGCCACGACCAAAGTGGAAACTCTTGGAGCCCAAGCAATCGACATCCAGTGGAAGCTAGAGTACCTTGAAAACAGGCAAAGAAGGAACAACCTCAGAGTCCTGGGTATTCCGGAAGGGGCAGAGGGCCAGGATGCCAAGATGTTTATAGTCAAAACATTTGAGAAAGCTTTTCCTGACATCGCCGGTTGGAACTGGACCACTGAAATACAGAGAGCACATAGGACACCCTTTAGAATGAAAAAAAATGCCAGAGAAGGGGATAAGCCTAGAGCAATCTTAATCTATATAGGCAATTTTCTTCTGCGTCAGTCCATTTCAGAGAAAGCCCGGCCAGACGCTAAAAGAACATTTGAAGGAGGGTCCTTCTTTGTCAGGCCGGATTTCTGTCACTCCACCGTGGAACGAAGATGGAGATTAAGGCAATTAATCAAACCTTTCCAGGACAAAAGAGTCCAGGTCTACCTCATCAATCCTGCTCAGCTAAAGATTATCCACCTTGGCAAGACCATGTATTTCTCTTCGGAAATCAAGGCTCAGGAGTTCTTAGACTCTATTTAGCATGTGTCGTTACTGAATGAAGGCTTAGGTTTAGATTAGCTTAAGGCTCAGTTTGAATATCACTTAGTAAAGTTTGTCACGTTAGGGAGATCTGTGGTGTGATTTGTGGGAGTTTTGTAGGAAAACTGTGGGTGTACATAAGCCGAGGATGATTTCGGATTTACTGATTGCACTGTGTCCATTGCCGCACCCATCACTTGCACAGACTCCGTCTGCGCGCCTCACCGGGGGGTGAGTTGTGGTCAGGGGGGGGGGGAAGGTGGGTCTCTCATGGGAGGGGAGGGAAGGGGGAAGAAAAAGAAGCAAAAAGAAAGTTCATGCACTAAATATGTTTGCTGATACATTGGAGAAGTTGAAAGTGGTTATACTTGATATTACTAGACATAAGATAAAATGCGATTGGCTAGTTCGTTGGCTGGTTTCTCTCCAGGGTTATGTCAAAGATTAAGATAATTAGCCTTAATATAGGTGGATTGAACGACATCTGCCATGGAAAAAGAAACATTGGTTAAATATAAGGGGGTATGAAATATTCTCTTGTTCCTCGCAGACCTCAACTGTAAGGGGGGTAGCCATCATTGGTCGGGCTGGATTGGGTGGGGTCAAAAAATCAAAAGCTGACCCGTTGGGAAGATGGGCTATATGTGAACTGGGATTAGGTATCACTCTCTATTCAGTGTATGGGTCTAATCTGGACGATTCAGGGGTGATGGATTACATTGAAAGGGAGCTTACCAACTGGCCATCACCTGTGGTATTCTGTGGTGACCTCAATATTTCGGCAGATTTTACAGGTAACACCCAATATAAAGGACGAAAACCCCGGGTATTCAGGGCAGTCTCTTCGATAATCCATTTTTACGGCCTGAAGGATGTCTGGGGTAATCTAATGAAAGATGATCCTGGGTTCACATACTTCTCACACCCATTCAACAAATACACAAAATTGGATTATTTTTTAGTATCAGCCACTCTTCTCAGTACTGTAGAAATTTCAATGCTCCCAAAGCTAATTTCGGATCATAATCCACTTGTCTTGAATCTGTCTATCACTAAACCAAGGGAAAAAATGAGACCGTGGTCCTTTGATAGAAAACTTCTATTAGACAGCAACTACATCACACATATAAAGGGGTGGTCTCAATCGTTTTTGATGCCAACAGATATAGCGCTTCTCGTGGTATGGTTTGGGATAGTTTCAAGGCGGGTTTAAGAGGAGAGACTATCAGCTTTTCTGCACGGTTGTGGAAAAATATAAAGGAAGACAGGGAGGGAATTCTGAATAGGCTGGTAAAGGCCGAGGAACAACACAGGAGAGATGTATACAGCGGGATTCAGGGTTCTCAGAGTCTAGATAGCTTAAATACGATAAAAGCAGATATTCACCGGCAACTAGCAAGGAAAGCTGCAGCAGAATACCAGACTCGCAGATTGGGAATGTATGAAACAGGTGAGAACGCAGGAAGGGCCTTAGCATTAAAGATAAGACAAGCTACCTCAAAAAATATTATCACTGAAATTAAAGAGGGGGAGCACACCTATAAAAAACCAACAGAAATCCTAGAGGTTTTTAGGCGCTTCTATCAGGCTCTCTATAAAGAGGATGCAGATACAACCTATCCAAGCAAGAATTGGCAGGATACTGAAAATAATCTGTTGCCCAATGAGAGGGAAATCTCCGACAAGCACTGAAAGATTTATCAGCAGGAAAAGCAGCAGGGCCGGATCTCATACCCCTGGAACTTTACAAATACCTGAGTGAAGAGACGGCTCCTCTCCTATTAGATCTATTTAACGGGGTTATCAATACAGGCACCATACCAGAGTCCTGGACCAAAACCAATATAGTGGTCTTTCATAAAAAAGGCAAACCCAAGGAGAGCCCAGGTTCTTACCGGCCTATATCATTAATAAATAGCGACAATAAACTTTACGCTAAAATATTGGCCACTCGAATGGGGAGGATTATTGCAGGCCTCGTCTCTCCCTGGCAGCATGGTTTTATCCCCGGAAGGGGCACTACCGACCATATAAAAAGAGCTATAACTCTGTTTGATATGCATGCCGGGGAAGGGGAGGGGATTGCAATGATCCTCCTCGATGCCGAGAAGGCGTTTGATCGGGTCAAGTGGAGCTTTCTATGGAAAGTGATGGAGGGCAGAGGATTTGGCCCCCGATTTCTTCAGGCAATCAAGGCCATGTATCACACCCCAACAGCTAGTATCCACCTAATGGGTGAGGGTTCTAATCCGA
This sequence comes from Lissotriton vulgaris, assembly GCF_964263255.1. Lineage (NCBI taxonomy): Eukaryota > Metazoa > Chordata > Amphibia > Caudata > Salamandridae > Lissotriton > Lissotriton vulgaris. The sequence continues at coordinate 338,834,331 of NC_141700.1, forward strand.
TTCATATCTCGAGAGGGACAAGACAAGGGTGCCATGTTCGCCTATCCTATTTGCACTGTATATCGATCCCCTGATTTGCCACATTATGGGCAACATAAATATTAAACCAATCATCACTAACGGATTTGCAACCAAAATCCTCGCTTACGTGGAAGACATAGCCATTACCACTGTGGATCCTGCTAGTGCTATGAGGGAACTAATTAATATCACCTCCGATTTTGGTAGTGTATCCGGATATAGATTAAATGTGCCAAAAACACAGGTTCTATGTTCCAGTAAGACAGTCAAATTGGATGATAGATATGTGGACTCTGTTGTCTATTTGGGAATCACAATCAATGCCCAGACACAGGAAATTATTAAGGATAATTTCTCACCATTATTGTTGAAAATGAAACAGGATCTAAAGCGGATCGATACTCTTCATTTATCAATCAGGGCTAATGTCATTAAAATGACAATGTTTCCAAAAATTTTATATAAATTCAGGTCTATTCCTTTTAAAATTGATGATATTTTGATCAGGGAAATGGAGGCAATGTTTATGAATTTTATCTGGCAATATGGTATGGTGAGGAGATCAATCAAATTTATGTATCTCCCTCAGGAAAAGGGCGGTTTGGGTATACCAAACCTAAAATTCTACCATTGGTCTTGTCTCCTTACAGATATGGCTATACTTTTTTTCCCTGCTAACACGATTAACTGTCAAAGCGGTATTCCGGCCATTTATAAGCTATTATTAGGGAATGAAACCTATGGGGTACTATTAAGACACTATGACAAACGGTTCTTTAAGTCTCAAGGGTACAAAATGTTGGAAGATATCCACACAATTTGGGCGGTGATACAGAAGAACCAGAATATTCCGAAGTTTAATAAACACACTCCACTTTGGAACTCAGGGCTATTCCCTCACTTGAGCATAGATGGGCCTTGGAGACACTGGGAAAGACAGGGAATCACCTCATTGGCTCAAGTGATGGTGAAGGATGTCCTGAGGCCCCTCGATCTCCTGATGTCACGGTATGCACTTCAAGGTTCTCAAGAGCTTAAATACATACAATTGACTAATACAATTAAATCCAAGAGACCGACTATAGATGTATCTAAAGAATGTGCACTTTTAGACTATATGAAGGGAGGCGGCCGTCGCATAAGGAAAATGTATGTATTATTTTTGGATACACTGTCGGATGATATGCTCAAGACAGAAACCACTTGGGCTGGGAAACTGAATGATCCCGATATCGATCTAGATAGAGCCATTCTTATGGATAAAAGGTTTCTAAGATCTTCAAACCTAAGAGCACAGCATTTTAAAACTTTATTTAACCTTTATTACACACCGGCAAAATTATTTGACTGGGGCAAGAGAGCAGATCACAACTGCCCCAGATGTGGCAAGGGTCCGGCAGATCTGCTTCACATGTTTTGTTACTGCGAGAAATTAGGACCAATTAAAAACGAAATTGTAAAGTTTTTAAAGGGGCTGCTAGATATCAGGATTGATCTATCCCCAACACTTTTAATATTCGGGGTCGATACCCAAATGGGTTTGAGCGTAGAGATGGAGGCACTTGTTTTTATAGCAACAGCAGTCTTCAGAATATTAATTGCTGCTGCTTGGAAGGACACTGAGGCCCCAACCTTTCAGATGTGGATGTGTAGGCTACTAGGTATTCATAACATTGAGTCAGAGCTGTACGCACTGAAGGGTGTGAAATCCAGGGATATGGGACTAAGGCTCTGGGCCCCCGTGGCAGCATGGAGGCGGTCAAAAACCCTGGGCTTATAGCTTTTTAACATCCACAGCACTACTTCCCTCACAATCTTAACATATTATCAGTATTTGTATCTTCCGTTATATTAATGGTTTTAATCAGCTCGAATATTCTTATTAGAAGTTGAAAACTTGTTAGCCTTATTTATTTCTTAATATGTATAACTACCTGGCATTGTCATGTTAGTTTGTGTTCTCTACTATGTATTTGATACGATATTGTCATGAACTTTCAATAAAAAAAGCACAAAAAAAAAGAGAAAAGACAGGTGTTGAAAAGTCCATATCTGGCACCAATGGATCGAAGATCAGCCCGCATGTCCAGGAAAGCCTTGCGATGGTTTGCTGTAGCTTCAGCATAATCTTGCGCGAAAAACAGAGAAGGTCCTGACCAGGTGAGACGAGGAGAGGCTCTAGCTGCTGACAAGACTTTTAGAAGATCCGTGTATTCTAAGAAGTACATAATGACACCTCTCGGTCTCGATGTAGTGGAAGTTGAGGATGGAGCTCTGCCAAGTCTGTGTGCCCGTTGGATATTATGCACAGTATCGTCTGGCATCTGTAAAAGCTTGGGGAGAAAAGACTTAAAAAAGGTAATGGGATCATTACCTTCACAACCTTCCACCAGGCCATAGATACACAAATTATTGCATCTATTGCGATTTTCGAGTTCCTCCATTTGTTTCTGAAGAGAAGAGACCTGCGACTGCAAGTGAGAGACTTTGGTAGACGATTCCTGAAGAGATGAAACATGCCGTTCCACTGCTGTGACTCTTGTGTCCATTTGCGCCCAATTGTCAGTCAAGGTTTGTAGTTTAGCATTGGTTTCCTCCATGAAAGGGCGAAGGGCCCGTATTTCTTCCAGCAGAAGCTCCATAGATATGGACGTTGCGGATTTAGGCGGTGAGGAGGATCTTTTTTTAATCTTTTGGTGGTGTTCTTCCCTGAAGTAGTCACAGACGGTTCCATCTCGAACTGTGAGTCGGTAGTGAGAAAGGATTGAGAAGCCTGGTATTTAGCAAATTCAGAGAATAATTTGCAATTTTTGAGGAGACTGCGACTCGAGTTCTTAACAACAAAGGTTGCTGACCTCTTGTCCATAGAGCAAAATCATGCTCTGAAGAAAATCACTTGAGCAAGACAGGTATCCTACAAGGCCTTGGAGAATGTGAAAAAAGAGGTAAATCCACAGTATAAAAAATTTGAGTGGTTGAAGCCAAGTGTTCAGCGCCAAGATAAGGGGGCTCAAGTGAATGCGGCAGGAAATGAGGCAAGCCTTAGGTTGTGTGCAGTGAATCGATGAGGTAAGCCCTAAGATTAGGAGCGAGATATCACACTCCAAAGGGAAGGTAATAGCACAACCAGTTCAGAGAGAATAACGAATCAGAACAGCAAACCTGAAGCAAGTGGGGCAGGCCGAGGAGAATCACAAAATGGCCGTCAAGCATGCAGATAAAAAATGCCTCATAGCTGAAGAGAGAAACTCAAATGAGTGATTATGAATAACCAGTCGTCAAAATTGGCCCACCTTAAATGGAACGTTGCAATGCAAGGCATTGTGGAAGAACAGGCAGGAGCATTGAAGTGCAGCAACCATAGAAACGTTTCGCATGAAATGCGCTGAAGAAAGAAAAAAAAACAAAATGGCAGCCGAGGTCGATGACGAGCCGCGACCGAAACAATTTCGCCAAAAAATGAAGGAAGGCAGCCACAAAGGGCAAACTAAGGTCCTCAAGGCATTCTGAAAGCCTTCCGACAGTCAAATCTGCCACCTCCGGAGTTCGGGAGAAAGGCGAACCATGAATGCCCAGCGGCGTCGGTGGAGCGTTCACATCAGCGCCGTCATGCTCGCCGGGCGCCAAGCCACGCCCCCTATTAATGTTATTTTGTGTTCTTACTATCCAGCAACACGTTCTTATTTTTCAAACAGTGTTCCTGCAATGTATTGTATCAATAGGTGAGAGAAAAATAGTGTCATATTAAGATTTGGCACTGTTTTTTCTTTCTCCCAGCACTGGCACACCTAAGGCTGCCATGCTGCAACGCATCCACAATTTCAATATAGTGCAATGGTGTGTGCATTCTTTCAAACTTACTTTTTGGGTTGGAAGGAGACCCTTCCAGTACAAAAAATATATTTTAATATTTTTACCCACTTTTTATGTGTGCTTTACAGTTCAGCACACATGCAAAGTTGGAGAAATATGTCGATTTTTAAAAGCACACAGTGGACTCACTGTGTGCTAAATGGTCGGTCAAAAGAATATTTGTCCCTAATGAAGGCCACTGTTATTTTGCTGCCCAGGTCCATTTTCTATCCCTATCCGACCCTTTACCTCCGTTGAATCCCACTTTCTCCTCTCTCTGTTTCTTTCTCTCATTTACTTTTCTCATTTTCCCTCTCTCCTTCTTGTCTGCTCTTCGCTCTTTTCTTCCTTTTAAGCTCTCCCTCTCTTTTCAATTCAAGCTCTCTTTAGTTAAAATTCCCACTCTTACGACTTTTAATTCTGATTTTGAAATATGTTATTTCCTTGGGTTCCACCTTGCCTCACACTGTGGGCATATGCTTAATGACCGTGGTGTTCTTTTCCAGCCACATATATTTTAATGTGACACAACTTCGCCGAACATTCTTTTTACACATAGCCATTAATGTCAAAATCCTGTAGAGATGAAGGAAACATTTTTGGACATTTTCACGGTTTCCTTCTGACCTTCCCCACAGTCATAATTTTCACACTTGCTCGTATTAAAATGTCCTATAAAAAGACAAATGTTGAATCTGTAGGGGGCTAGCAGATGTAAAGATGAAAAAGCCGTGGAAGCAGGGGATTCATAAAATCTGACAGGAAGTTTCATTAAAAAAGAAGAATGTAGAGTCACCATGGGAGATTCTTGGGTCAAAAAGGTAAAATAAGATAGAGATGACATTTGTGCAAAGCAAAGAAGTTATGAATCTATTCCAAACCAAGCTTAGTTTAATCAGCATTTCAGCCTTAGCCCCAGCGCACCGCCAGGTGCTTAATCTTTTTTAACTATTTTTCAGCTTTTTCTTCATGCTCAAACTATTACTGACACGACAGGTGTACAGAAGATGTAAGGAGGACAAAGTAATGTTCTGCCAGATCGTTCCACTGCGGAACATACAGCTGATTGTTCCATTCATTAAAAGTCCCAATTAAACAGTTTGGCTAATTGTAGTATGATTAATCGTTCATTTAATTGGTGCGTGCAATTGGAAAGAAACCACGTTAGATTCCAATCAAAAGGAAGAATTCTCACATTAAAATCACCTTGCAGCTCTGAAATTGATAAGTCACGAAGAGCAGAAAGTCAACAACTGAATAGACAAAGACAGTGTAAAGCAAATTCACTAATTCGGTGAGTGTTTCCACTATAGGGACACGAGGTTAAATAAATACCCAGAGTATAGATAATCTTGAGAAACCAGCATCTGTTTATGAGCGCAATAGTTTGGTGAACAAATATAATTATTTAGGACAAAACCCATGCTTTGTTTTCTTGAATAGGCCCACTTCATTTGCAGTGTTTACACTGTGCTTGTATCAAGGCGCCTCCTGCAAGCAAAACAGGTTTCTACCTATTCATTATTCATTGGCAAATAAGAGTGTTTTAAGCTGGCGCATAACGCAAAATGGTACCCCCGCCTTCAGAAAGTTAAGTGGGTCCCCTGAGTAGCCCATATCTTACAGATATTGGGCTGAATGTGGGCCCCCCTGAAGGTCTGCCCCTCCCACATCCTCAGGGACCTCTGTTAAGCCCCTTATTTTTTACTTAAAAAAAAAATATATAAAGAGTTTTGTATAGTGGGAACTAGACCCGAGATATTGGGTATCAGAGCGCTTTACATGAGCACCAGTTTTGTTACAGATGGACACATTCATTTTTTGTTAGGCGCGGGGAGATTAAGAGATTTGCCCAGAATCACAGGATGTTGAGCGTGGTTGCCGAGACGCGAACCCAGTTCCCCAGGTCCGAGATTGACTGCACTAGCCGCAAGCCTACATCCTCTCCCCAAACTTTGTTTTAACTTTGTGCAGAAAGGAGATGCCTAACAAAGGTGTATCTTAGTGAGATTGGGAAGTCATAGTTTAAATGTCACTAATGCAATGCTATTGGCAAGTAGTGGCCAGCACAGGTAAGAGCATTGCGGAGGCGGGGTGGGGCGGGGCAGGGTGGTGTGGGGGGAAGTCAACAGAGGACGGGATAGGTAACATTAAATAAAAAATAAATATAACCACTTACGTTGAGCTCATCGAATCTCAGGGAACCGCATCATTGTACACTTCTGAGAAAGATGTCAGCCATTGTACATCTCACATAGTGTTGGAAATGGCTTTTTCAGGGTTATCCTCAAACTTTTTGCTTCTTCCTTCTATTTTCCCTGAGCTGTTTTTGTTGGCTTTAGGACTCTGGGCACTTTACTACTGCTAATCTGTGCTAAAGTGCATATGCTCTCTGTGTAACTTGTCATTATAATTGATTACCCATGGTTGGCATATTTCATTTACTGGTAAGTCCCTAGTACAGTGAACTAAGTGTGCCAGGGCCTGTAAATCAAATGCTACTAGTTGCCTGCAGCACTGATTGTGCCACCCACATGAATAGCCCTGTAAAGTTATCTCGGACCAGCCATTGCAGTGTCTGCAGGCAATTTTAAACCACCGTGCCGACCTAACAAGTGCACCCTTTTGCCTGACCCACCATTCCCTTTTCTTACATGTAAGGCACCCCTCAGGTAGCCTAAATGTAACCTGATGGGCAGAGTGAAGTGTATGTGAAAGGTAGGACATGTACTGGATTGTGCGACATGTCCTGATAGTGAAATACTATTTCGTTTTTCACTATTGAAAGTCTGTCTGTCCATTAGGCTAACAGGAGAGTTACTTTGTACCATTTTACAAGTATAACTGTCCATTGGGGCAAGATGAAAAAATTGAGTTTAGGCTCTCTGACCTCAGAATTTAATAACACATCTTTTTAGGGAGATGGTTTTTTAAATTGTGTGTTTGAAAATGACACTTTTAGAAAGCAGGCATTTTCCTGTTTAACAATTCTGTATGTCTCTGCTGGTTTGTGTATTGACTGACTGGTTTTAGAGTGACTGGGGCTGGGGATGTGCATTCACAGTAAACAGCCACAAGGGGGGTTGAGGTGTGTCTTGCCTTTCCTGGGTGACTCAGAGCTTATCTGGCTAGACCTGGGCTACATTTAGAGTATAGTAGTGGGAGGAGCTTTCCTTGAACCTGAATAGGCCCTGTCTACTCTGCACAATGCTGTTTCTACCTCCTGCCAAGAAGCTGGACTAGAGAGGATAGAACTGGTTTGGACTGAGCTGAGAGACTTTTTGCCACAAGAGAACACAGGAAAATGTGGTATACATTTTTGGGCCCAGACCCCAGAAACTTAGAATACTACTGGACATAGGAGGAACCTCTGCCATGGAGGAGATCTGGAGAAGCTGAAGGAGGAATACTGCCCCATTGCTGTGTGGATGCTTTGCTGGGTTGGCCTGTAGCTGCTTCTGCAAAGGAGAGGACAAAGGATTGGGCTTTGCTGTGCATCCTGCGTGTGAAGTTCCCCCAAGGGCTTGTGTGTGTTTGCTCCAGTTAAGAAGTCTCAGGGACACAAAAGGCTTCCTACAACTCTTCTGTTTGTGCTGGACTCTACCATCTGTGAGTCCTACCCTTGCCTGAGGTAGCACCCTCCAGTCAAAGGGCCTCAGAAGCGGATTTTGAAGCTGGTCTCTGTAATAACCAGAACGAATTAGCACGGAGCCTGGCAAAGCCCTGCCGAGTCCTGCTCCACAGCTGCACACTCCTCAGAACCGACGGCAGATTACGCAAGGCCTCGCCGAGTCCCACCGCACAGCCGGACACTCCTCTGAACCTACACCAGATGACACAAAGCCTCGTTGAGTCCTGACATCGGAAAATGCAAAGCCCTACGAAGAGTCACTGTGCAGGTCCCAGCACTGACTGCGGACAATGCGAAGCCTCACAAAGTGATGCCTCACCTCCGGTGTGCAACACATTGCACCTGGGCATCAAATCTACCACAACAACTGTAAGAAAACAACACATCACCTCCCCACACAGCAAGATCTGATGCATCGCCTCCTTTCCAGTAATGAACCGATGCATCACCTCCCATGTGTGGCAGTAAGGAACCAAAGCATCACTTCCGCTGGAGCAAGGAACCAACGCATCATCTTAGCTGCATGTAAGAAACCAACGCATCACCTTCCTGTGGCTGTTTTTCTACCTCTGACTTTTGACGCATCCCATGTACTTTGTGTTGAATGTGATGCATCAATAGGTTGCTATTGGCAGAACTGTTTTTACCTTTTAAAGGTTATATTGTGATAAATGAATGGTGGATTGTTTGGTTTAGATGAAGATTTCCTATTTTTCTAAATTGTTTTGGGGTCCATTTGTAGTGTTTTCACTTTGTTACTCTATGTGTGCACAAATGCTTTAAACATTGCCTCAGAGATAAGCCTGCTTGCATGTACCAAGCTACCAAGGGGGGAGCAGGGGTTGTCTAAGGGTGTAACTCCCTTATCCTGACTAGAAGCAAGGGTTCCTCCTTGCACAAAGGTGCAAACCATTGCCAACTAGAGACTCCCATTGCTGACAGTGTTTGACTTACCTCTGTATTTGACTTACCTATAACTGGGCTCTCTATCATCTTTAACTCAACCACCAGCTTTCCAATTGTCCTCATAACACATGAACCAGACTTTTGAGCAGCAGTGGTCCAGTTGAACACTTTTTAATTTCACCATAAATCTAGAGTTCTGAACTCTTGCCGCTCTAGGCCTGTCATCAACCAAGAGCTGAATCATGAACATGTAGCACATCTGCTCACCTGTTTTTATGTAACTACACTGTCTAAAGCACACACATTTAATTTATAATTTCTCTGACTTAGTACATGATTTGCTGGCAGCAGAGAGAGTGATTGTCTCACTCTCTCTGACTTTCTGACTCCATGCTGTGCTCTCTGCAGCTCATGTACTAGGACATTATTGGTTAAATCCATGCTCTTTAAACAGTTAAAGTGCATAAAAAAGTGAGTGAGTGTGCACATTCATGCTATGGTCTGTAATCTCATTTTTTTATGATTGAGATAGTTTTAGCAGAGTAGAGTTGTTGATAAATTCATTAGTGAAATTAATTTGCTATATTACTTCCTCAATGACCTCCTTCATCCGTGCGTTTACGTATTGAGACTCACTTAATCGAAAAAGGCACCTTTACATGCTTATGTCGAATGTGAAGAATGTCTTTTTCATTCCATCATTAAGTTTTAATCAATCTTTAATTCCTACAGTTCCCTATTCCAATCAATCAATCAATCAATCAATCAATCAATCAGAGTACTTGTAGAGGGCGCTACTTACCTGTGAGGGTCTCAAGGCGCAGAGGGGAGGGGGGTGCTGCTACTGCTCGATGAGTCAGGTCTTGAGGAGTCTTCAGAAGGAGAGAAGGTCTTGGGTCTGCCGTATGTGGGTAGGGAGGGTGTTCCAGGTCTTGGCGACGAGGTAGGGGAAGGATCTGCAACCGGAGGTCGTTTGTTGGATGCGGGGGACAGAGGCGAGGGTGAGGCTGGTGGAGTGCAGCTGGCGGGTGGCGGTGTAGAAGCTGAGTCTGCTGTTCAGGTAGGCTGCTCCGGCGTTGTGGAGTGCTTTGTGTGAGTGGGTGAGGAGCTTGAAGGTCATCTTCTTGTCGACGGGAAGCCAGTGTAGGTCTCTCAGGTGGGGGGTGATGTGGCTGCGACAGGGGACGTTGACGATCAGTCGAGCAGAGGCGTTTTGGATGCGTTGTAGTCATCGTAGGTGTTTGGCTGGGATTCCTGCCTAGAGTGCATTACCGTAGTCCAGTCTGCTGCTGACGAGGGCCTGTGTCACCTTACTTCTTGTTTCGGTCAGGATCTACTTGTAGATCCTGCGGAGCATGCGGAGGGTGTTGTAGCAGGAGGAGGAGACAGCGTTGACTTTCTTAGACGTGGAGAGGGAGGAGTCAAGGATGAATCCTAGGTTGCGTGCATGGTCAGTGGGTGTTGGTGCTGATCTCAGTGTGGTCGGCCACCAGGAGTCGTCCCAGGCTGAGGGGGTGGATCTGAGGATGACTACCTCCGTCTAGTCTGAGTTTGGCTTCAGACGGCTGCTCCTCATCCAGTCGGCGACGGCCTTCATTCCCTCGTGGAGGTTGGTTTTGGCGGTGTGTGGGTCCTTGGTGAGGGAGAGGATGAGCTGGGTGTCGTCGGTGTAGGAGATGATGTTGAGGTCGTGATGGCAGGCCACTTGTGCGAGGGGAGCGATATAAATGTTGAACAGCGTTGGGCTGAGGGATGAACCCTGGGGGATGCCGCAGATGATGTTGGTGGCTTCAGATTGGAAGGGTGGGAGGCGGACGCTCTGGGTCCTGCCAGAGAGGAAGGACGGGGTCCAGTCAAGGGCCTTCTCTTGGATTCCGGCTTCCAGGAGGTGTGTCTTTAGAGTGCGATGGCAGACCATGTCGAAGGCGGCCGACAGGTCCAGGAGGATGAGGGCTGATGTTTCACCGTTGTCTAGTTGGCGCTTGATGTCGGCTGTGACTGCGATGAGGGCTGTCTGGGTGCTGTGGTTTCGTCTGAATCCGGACTGGGACAGGTCCAGGATGTTGTTGTCTTCCAGGTGGTGGGCCAATTGTCTGTTGACGATTTTCTTGATGACCTTTGCCGGGAACGGGAGCAGGGAAATGGGCCGGAAGTTCTTGAGGTCCTTGAGATCCGCCTTGGGCTTCTTGAGGAGGGCGTTGATTTTGGCGTGCTTCCAGCTTTCCGGGAATGTCGCTGCTTTGAAGGAGATGTTGATGACCTTCCATAGTTGGGGTACGATGGCTGCATCTGCTTTATTGAATACGTGGTGTGGGCACGGGTCTGACAGTGATCCTGAGTGGATGGAGTTCATGACCTTGCGTGTCTCGTCGTTGTTGACGTTGGACAAGGAGGTCAGGCGGATGGCGCTGGTGGTGTTCACAGGGGAGGTGGAGTCTAGCATAGTCGGGTGGTCATGGTGTTGAAGCTGTCATGGATGCCAGCGATCTTGCGGTGGAAGAAGATGGCTAGTGAGTCGCACAATTCTTGTGAAGGCGGGATGTCGTTGGCCTTGTAGCTGGGGGTGGAGGGTTCCTTTACGATGCTGAAGAGCTCTTTGCTGTTTTGTGCGTTGTCATCCAGGCGGTCTTTGAAGGAGGATCTCTTGGCTAATCTGATAAGGTAGTGGTGTCTGCAGGTGTCGTCCTTGTGGGCTGCGTGGTTGTCCGGTGTGCATTCGTGGAGCCATATTTTCTTCAGTTTCCCGCATGCACATTTGGAGGTCCGGAGCTCGTTGGTGAACCAGGTGGCTCTCTTGCTGGCGTGGTTGTTGGATGGTTTCTTGAGCGGGGCGAGGGTGTTGGCGCAGTCATCGATCCACCGTCTGAGGTTGCCGGCTGCGGCGTCTGAGTTGGTGGGGTCGGTTGGTGGGTTCTGGGCGAGGGTGGTGGCCAGCCGGTCTTCGGTGTCTTTGCTCCAGCAGCGGCGAGGCAGCTGTTGGGTGCGGTGGTGCGTGGTCGGTTTCTTAAAGGTGAAATGGATGCAGTGGCTGTCGGTCCAGTGGAGTTCGGTGGGGTGGTCCACAGTCGTCACTTTCCTGTTGCTGCAAGTCATAGTTTCAGAACACCTGGGACTGGCCCTGGGGTGGCGCGACAGGTATGTGTGTCCACTTTCTGCACCTGCAGGGTACTTTGATATTACAGAAGGGATGAAAATGCTTGTGCAGCCCCGCCTGTTACACATATTGCACTGGCGCATGCATAACACTGGCATGATTCTGTAGGTGTGTTCCCTTCATGGGTTAGGTTTGAGAAACCCCATTCTTATTATATACATATTTTGTGCCTTAGTAGGTTAGCAGTGTAGTGTGCGGTTAAATGACATCTCATGTGTATTTACGTTATGCAACCCACCGAGTTATGGCTGTAATGCGCGACCTAAAGCTAGGGAGCATGACTCAGTTTTGTATTTTGCAATTCCCATTAGGTTGTGTTCAAACTAGGCCCTGTTTTTCATTTTGCTTGCCTTAGCCGAAGACTGTATTTAGTTGTTCTTTTCTCTTCTGATCAAGGTTGCCTTCTGACTTACTAATGAATAGGCCATTCCACCCTTGCATACCTATCCATGTGTGTAGCTCCGCTCCCATGTTAGGAGACACTGAGACCGGGCACAGTAACCTTGAAAGTATGCTAGTGTGTACCCATCTAGCAGATGGTAGCTCATCCTTCTGTGCCTCCTTTGTTCACGTTCGGCCTAAGCTGGTAACTTTCCACTGTTTCTGTGGTTGGGGGTTCCTGGAGGTATGGTGACGTGTCGCAGGCTGTTGGGGGGCCGGTCCGATCGGAAGACATCTTAGGGTGCATGTCATATTGGACGCCTCTGCAGAGTATTGGTAATAAATGCCAGTTTGTATTCTCTACTGTCTGACCAACTCTTCATTACTTGGGAAGGCATATTAGGTGGGTTTCAGTAACCCAGGTGTCCCTTAAGGGCCACTTCCTTCAGTTGGAGCCCGAACAGGGACCCCGCAAGGTGATCCGACTCACCTGTAAACGGGTTGCAAGGTCGGGGTGCCGTCTGGTCAGTTGGGCGGATTGGGGATCCCCACATGATAAGAGCCTGGTTCTCTTGGCTGCCCCACCCGTCTGATTGGGCGACTCCTCATCTAGTAGCCACCTGCTAGGGTCCTGAGAAGGCAAAACCTTGGAGCTGACCATTTGGTCCGATGAGTCTGCAGTGGAGAATAATTTTACACGACCTGACTGCACCAGGTGAGTGATTTGATTCTGGGAAGAATGGCAACATTCTTGAATGGCATAAGCCCATGAGTCATGTCCTGGTACAGTCTCCAAACAGTCTTGGTGCAGTTTTCGGACTGACTTGCTTGAACGGCACTAGCCGACTGGCTGTGTCTTGGTACGGTTTTTGGACTGTCTTGGTTTGACCTTGGTGGGTTTGCAGACCTCTAAAAGACACAGAGTGTTTGCCAACAATCTGCCAGGCCAACTGGAAATTCAGCTTACTCTTGAAAAGATCTGGGGCTGAAGCCTGTCTTCTTGAACGTGGTGCTGTCTCTGGACTGAAGGGTGTGTTCCTCAGACCATTTTCATTTTTTGGTTTGGTTCTCAAACTCTTTTGCTGGTTGTGGTTATATTTGTCTGTTAGGGACAGTGCATGTGTCTTATGTTAAGATGCCCTGTCTAAGCAAATTAGAGTGTTTTGGATGTCGGTGTTGCTCTACTGAGCTCGACTAGAAGAGAGCCAGCCTGCGCCTCCGGAGGGTATCCCAAATATTGATGTATACGTCAAGCACGGCATTGGCCCTATTATGCTTAGCAGGTTGTGGAATAAATAGACGAGAGACAATGCTGAGATACAGTGGCCGCCTACTGGCTCATTTGATGAACAAAAATTGGTTTTCTTGCAGGACATATTGTTCACTAAAAAGAGCAGGCGGTCGATGGTTGATTCTTTAAGGGTATGGCAGAAGGAAGCAAAACAACGATGTATGAGAGCAGAGAAGGATGCCTGGATGAGACAGACGCAAACCATAATGCAGAAAGCAGTGGCCTATGATACAGAAAAGATAGAGAAAGGCATAGGATGTGCAGAAAGGATTTTTTTTATCACAGAATGATAAATGTTGTGTCTCCAGAGAGGAGGAAGATGTTTTTGCTGAGGAGTTAGTAGATTCTCGCCCCCCACCTCCTTATGCCCCTGAACGGATACACCCAACAGTTCTGATGTCCTTGTCTGTGTCCCCTAGTGCTGCCCTCTCTAGTGTTAACTATACAAAATAAAATGTATCTTAGTGTTTCTGTTTCTAGCTCTAATGCCTCAGCTCCGGCCCTACTTGGTTCTCTTCCACTCACACAAGTCAAAGGGGCAGGAGCAGTTAGCTCTCCTGTCCTGTCTACTGGTTCAGTTTTGACTGCTACACCCCCTTTCACCCCTACAGCGCAGTCTCCTTTCATGATGATACTTGTCTCTTCATCTGCTTTTTCCCCCTTAAGTGTGACACCTCAGACACTGCAAAATGGCGAGAGCCTGTGCGTCGGATGCATGAAGCAAATTGGGCAGCATCGGGAGACCACATGGAGAAAGTGTTGGTGCATTCTGCTGTAGGTGATGAGGAAAAACAAATGGTGGTGAATCAAGCAGCTCAGTGGGCTGGGAACGCGATCTATAGTGTGGAAGATGTGTGGAGTGTGATAAAAGATTATGAGTCCTTCATATAGTAGCATGCCCTTAAGCATATGTCGGCCACGCTGATAGGACTGTGGGAACAGTGTTTTCAGGGTGTTGCACCACAGATCAACTGTGGCATACAGGACAGGGTATATCCTACAGGTATGGCCCCCAACAAGGTTTTTAGTAATGTAACAACCTTGGTGGGTTATCGGGGCAGATTGCTCCAAAAGGTCCCGACGATAGTGACACAGTGTCCCATGAGTAAAGTCCATCCCATTTACCATCCTGAAATACCAGAACTGTGCGACTCAACGTATACTGTGATTAGCCCACGAGTCAATGGTCGGTTTCAGGAACAGTGGATCTATACTCCTTGGAAGAGGAATGAGGTGATATACCTTAAGGCGCAGTTGCCGGACCCTCATAAAATCCGACTGCTTACTACAAAGAATTGACTGAAGTGGCCTCCTCCATGGTGATTACATTAGCTGATATGGAGTTGTTCTTTGGCTTGTTGGTACTGGTAGACATTTGTAGGCAAGTGCATACACAGGATTATGCAGTGGAATTATGTGAAACATGGGACCAGAATAGGACGTGGGACAAGGAATGCAAGCCTGGCGACAAGTCGAAGGCGGAGTTATTAGCCTTGCCGGGTCGCATTATCACTTATATACATTCCCTTATCCCGCAGAGACGAGTGGATTGGGACAAGTTGACTGCATGTCATCAGAAGAAGGACGAGAGTGTGTCTGATTTCTTTACTAGGTTTGAAGTGGTGTTTCTAGACTTTAGTGGTCAGGATCTGTCGTTGGAGGGAGGTGTCCCGTTGTTTGTCAGCAGGCTTGTTAATAACTTATCCCTGAGATTGCAACCAGGTTGAAGGCCTGGAAAAATGCGTGGAGTACCTCCTCCCCGTCAGTAATATTGAGTATGGTACGATATTAAGAGAATAGGGAGAATGAAGAAAAAGAGAAAGTGGAGAAAAAGTCGAAGGAATTGAAGATGAGGGTGTTGATGCAGCAAGTAGCGAGGGGAAATGGAAGCGGCAGAGGTTTGGGTTTGGCCCAGCCGCTACCTAGGTCTAATAGGGGTGGTGCTTCGAGTGCGCCCTTTGGGCTCAACCAATGTGTGTATTTCTAAGCAGGAGGGACACTGGTGGAACGAGTGTCCGGAGTTGTTGTAGAAAGGTGTGGCCCCTAGAGGTCAAGGTTTTTGAGGAAGTGGAAGAGGAGAAGGAGGCCGAGGGGAAATGCACTCAGAGAATACATTGTATACTCGACAGAGCGGGAACTATTTTAATGACCCCCGAGGCCCACAGAACTATCATGACGACTATGACATGGATGAGGTGTCGGGGATGTCCCACACCTAGGACAGTCAGGGACAGGGCACAGGACCTGTTCTGGTACCTGTAGATCAATGCGGACCCAATGTCACTGTGGATCTGCAAGGCATGGCTAAGACATTTTTGATTGACACGGGTGCAATGAATAGCTCTGTTTCTCGTTCACTGGTCCCAGGGGCAGCTCTGTTTGGCCACAATAATGTGTTGGTACTTTTTTCTGGCATGCCGATTGTTAGCCCCATTTCCAAACCGCTTGCTTTGACTATTGGCCCCTTTACAGTTTATTCGCAATTTTTGTTAACGTCAAATTCGGGGAGAATTTGATGGGATTGGATTTGTTAAAAAGATTGCATGCGACAATATTTTGTTCTCCAGATGGTGTATACATGACTATTGGACCAAAGGTGACCAGTGCAAAGCAATGCTTCACAAAAGATGCTCCCCTCCCTGTGGAGTTTAAAAATGTGCCACGCACATTGTGGGTTGCAGGAGTCATGGATGTTGGGTTTCTCCAGATCTCCCCGGTCTCCATCCAATTAAAGGACACCGCCAAATTGCCATGCATTGCCCAATACAAAATATTGCAGGCAGGAAAAAAGGCTTTATTGGAAATAATACAGGATCTGATAGAGTCTGGTGTGGTTGAGGAGATAGTGGCAAATGTGTGTAATAGCCCTATTCTTCCTATTCTTAAGAAGGCACCCCTGGATTCTCCTGATGCTCATCCTGATGTTTATCACTTTGTGATAGACCTTAGAGAAGTTAACAAGATAGTGATTCCCGAGTATCCTGTAGTTCCAGACATTACCACGATCTTGACAATGACTCCCCCATCAGCAAAATTATTTTCTGTAATCGACTTGAAGAATGCTTTCTTCAGCATACCAATCCATACAGATAGCAGATATCTGTTTGGATTTGCAATAGCCGGCTGGAGCTTTAGATTCTGTTGTGCTCCACAGGGCTATACAGAAAGACCTAGTATCTATAGTCAAGCTTTAAAGAGACAATTAGATTCTTTGGAACTTCCCACTGGTAATGTGCTCTTGCAGTACGTTGACGACCTTCTTGTGGCTTCTGATACTGAGGATGGTTGTAAAGAGGCCACAGTTAAATTGTTGTTGCATTTAGCACATCATGGACACAAGGTGTCCCTTTGCAAATTTCAATATTGTCGAAAAGAGGTCACCTATTTAGGTCATCTACTGTCAAAAGAGGGTTGCAGACTAACACCAGAACGCATATCTGCTATCACTAACATGTCTGTTCCTAGGACACAACGTGAGGTGCGTGCCTTCATTGGTATAACCTTGTGTAGTCGTCACTGGATTCCCAACTATTCCTTACTAACAAAACCCCTCCTTTACCTGACCACCAAAGAAGTGCATGAACCCCTGTCTTGGACGTCTGCATGCCAGCAAGCTTTTGAGCAATTAAAGGTTGCGCTTTGCTCTGCTCCTGTGCTTGGTACTCCTGATTACCAGAAGCCTTTTGTGCTCTACGTACACGAGGTAGAGAGTTGCACGCTCTCCGTTCTAACACAGGGTTTCAGTGATAAGTAGAGACCCTGCGCTTACTTCTCTGTTATTCTTGATAACATCGTCAGAGCTCTCCAGAGCTGCCTAAGAGCTGCCGTGGCGATGGCAGTTTTTATTAGACAATCGGCAGGGCTCGTCCTTGATACTGACCTCACAGTAATGGTACCCCATGCTGTGGATATGCTTTTGAATAAGACAAAGACACAGCACCTTACTAGTGCACGTCTGACTGGATATGAGCTGACCTTGTTTGTTCCGCACTTTGCCATCAAACAGTGTGCTACTCTGAACCCAGACAAGTTACAACCCCTCCCTTCGGAAGAAAAGAATAATGATGTTGATGACTGTTTATTTCGAACTGAAGAAGAAACGAAAGGACGGGTAGACCTGACTGATGTTCCTTTACCTGATGACCAAGGGGAGCTATATGGCTGTGGCTCTTGTTTCATATTACCAGATGGCACTTCCAATTTCATGTCCATGATGAGGGAAACATTTTACCTCTCTGTCCACTTCATATTATAGACTAGGGCACAGAGGCAAACAGTCCATCAGAGGTCACTCTGACTGTGCGACTCAAAGAAGTAGCGCAAAGTCAGTGCACCCCTGAAGGTGCATTCCAAAAGGCAGACATCCTCCTGCAGGCTAGTGCAGTCACTCTCTTCACTCGTCTATTTTCTTCTCTGCCCCACCACCTCTTTGGAATACACGTCTTGTATTGCCTGCACTTCTAAAGACAGACAGGGTTCTTAAAACAGCTGCTCTGCCTTTCACAAACGTTTATTTGTAATAGAGTACACTGTCACTGTTTGTGCCAGGTAAACCTAGTTTAAGGTGCACCATGGTTGAAACAGGGACAATGTGTCATTACATAAAAAGGCCCAGGTTGGGTAATCTTAAAGTTCTTTTTTTCTTCAATTTATTATGAAGAAAACATTACAAGTACTTGCATCAGATGCAGTGAGCATTTGCAAACTCTTTTTTGCAACCGGGAAGATGTTGATATTACATAATTTAGAAGCGGAGCAGGCCTTACAGGGAGTAAGGACAAATCCTGGGCACTCTAGTGGGCACCGAAGTGCGTAATTCAAATTATAGATTTTCCAAGAATGATTGTGTTGATGATAATATTTGAATTTATTTCAAAAAGTCATTCTCCATAATAGTGGTAAAGTTCAACAATTCAAGTATATTTCAATCATATTGCAATCATATGATATTGATGATTTGGAGTCAAATCAAGAAGTTATACAAGTCAATGAACTTCAAAAGTTAAATAATCCCCGATGCATTTCGTGCAGGATTGCACTTCTTCAGGGGGAATCTATAAAGTAAAGGAAAAGAATGTGTAGGACGCTAATACAGGAGGCTTAGGTGCACAATGCATGCTCGTGAAAGTCTGTGAGGTTAATAGAAAAAATTCTGTACATGGTGAAAATAGCAAAAAGATTAGTAACCGTCGAAGGGCAGGTGATTGGAAATAAACGTGAAGGTGGGCGTGATGCAAAAATAAGGTGCCACGAGATAAATAAATAAGCACATGTAGGAAGGGGGGACTGGATAGTGAAATAAACCAAGGGTGAGGGTCATAAAAACGCGGATGGCGGGTGGAAGAACTAGATGGACAATGAGCTTCAAAAACCGAAAGCCGGATAGCATGTGCTGAGATAGACTTATCGAACGCGCGTGCAGATAAATAGCAGCCCAGAAAGGTAGAGGAAACTAGGTGAAGAGTGCTCGCTTACCGATTAACGGCGGTGAAGGTACATGGAACAAGGTTCCTAAGGTAAACACCGGATCGAGTGAGTAAAGACCCGGAAGAAGCCGAGCATGCGCACAAGGTGTGCAATATGAAAGGGGAGCGAGGAGAGTCGTAGAAAGCAGACTCCGCTAAGCAGGGGCGGAGAGCGAGGGGAAACAAGGTAAATGGGACCATGATGGTGTACAGTGGAACAAAGCGTAAAACTTTATAAACACACAGAAAAAGGAAAAGGAGTGATAGTCCAAGGGTAGACAGGAAAGTGAGGCATATGGGAAAAATAGAATGAAAATAACTCCAAGGATAAACAACAGAAATGGTTGGAGAAACATCCGGAGATGGACAAGGATCTAAGAAAATAAGATGCAACGCCTGAAAAGAAGATGAATAGGTGAATGGATAAACAAATAAATGAAGTTGCCACTGTGTTGTACAGAGGTAACAACTGTCATAAACAAAAATGATAATGATGATGTGCTGAGTGTGATGGCGTAACGGTAAAAATGGTATGAGAGATGAAAGGAAATGAAAGATGAAGGATATTGCCCATATCACGAGTCAAAAAAAAGTCCCAGTAAGAGATAAGGAGGTAAAAAGGTGAGTAAGCAAAAGGAAATGCTAAGGAGAGATCAAGCAAATCAGCAGCACATAGTACATATGGAACAAATACAGTAATCATAAGTATTCTATAGGTAGCAACTGTATTCCAGTCTGTCATTTAATCCCTTCGGATGCATGGCGAGAAGGCGGTGTATCCAGTACAGTTCACGACGAAGCAAGTTTTTATTATTGTCAATGTGTGGGTATTTGTCCACCACTTCCAGGATGAGGAAGCGGATTTGACTGGGGTTATGACCATGTTGGATGAAATGGGCCGCTACACAGGACTTGAGATTTTTTGTACGTATGTTACTGCGATGTTCAGTTAATCTTGTTTTAATTTTACGCTCAGTTTTTCCCACATACGGGAGGCCGCAAGGGCATTTCAGCATATGTATAACATTCGTAGAATCGCAGGTAGCATTAACTCTAAGAAGGATGGGCGTCCCTTGAGTTGGATGAGATAGACTATTCCCTGGAATGATGCTGCTGCAGTGGCCACAGTTGTGGCATGGTATGGTGCCTTTAAAAGTGGTGTGTCCTGTTGTTGGGGATTGTTTCAACATGGATGCGATGTTTTTGGAACGCTGGTATGCAAAAATTGGTGGTTTATCAAATACTTTGTTGAAATCTGTTTCTAGTTGTAGCATTTGCCAGTGCTTGCGAATGGACTGTTTGATTTTAGTGGATTGCGTCGAGAATTTGGATACAAAAACGGCACAGGTGTCCGAGTCTGCAGGCTTTTCTCTGGGTTTTAGTAGCTCTTGTCTGAGTTTACTTGACAGTCTGTTTTCAGCAGCTTGGGTAAGTTCCTCGGGGTAACCCCGTTGTTTGAATTTCGTGATGATTGTGGCACTATTTTGTGCGTACTTTTCTGGTGTAGATGCAATTCTTTTGGCCCGGAGGAGTTGTGAATATGGTAAATAGCGTTTCAGGCTAGGTTGGTGAAAACTGCGGTAATGTAGGTAATTGTTACGATCGGTGGTTTTGGTGTATATTGAGGTGACAAATCGGTTGTTGGATAATGAAATCTGTACATCAAGGAAAGATATGGATTTGGTATCCAAGTTGTGTGTGAATTGGATGCGGTTGTCCACGTGATTCAGATAGTGAATGGCATGCGTTAGCTGGGTTTCATTACCTTTCCAAACAAGGAAAATGTCGTCAATGTATCGGTGATAAGCCAGTAGAAATGGTTGCCAGATTTGATGATTCAAGATGTGTTGGTTCTCAAATAAGTACATGAATAAATTCGCATATGCTGGAGCTGCAGTTTCCCATGGCAACTCCAGATAGTTGTTGGTAAAATTGGTTGGTAAGAGATTTAAAGTAACTGTGGTGTAACGTGAATTGCATTAGTTCCATGAGGAAAATTTGTAAGTCTATAGGTTTCTGGCTTTGTACCAGGGCAGATTCCAACGCTTCCAATCCCAAATTGTGGGGTATAGATGTATATAATGAGTTCACATCGATGGTACATAAGATTACAGACTGATCAGGTGGGATATTGATGTTTTGAAGCTTAATGAGAAAATCTGTGGTATCCTGTATGTATGTGGACATACTTGTCACAGAACTTTGTAGATGTTTGTCGATGTACTTGCCAGTGGGTTCATGAATAGAGTTACATGTGCTCACGATAGGTCTGAAAGGTGGCTTGGTAGCGTGTTTATGGATTTTAGGTACTAGGTAGATGTATGGTACCTGTGAGTGTTCTTTAATGAGAAATTACATAATTGACAGCAGATTCTTGTGTAGCCCATTCTGTAATACAGATCACAAAGGCACAAAACCTGAACTTCCTTGAAAGCAAAGAGGCATTACCTCTATAACATGGGGGCATGGCCCCAATCAAATGAGGAGACCTTTTGTCTTTTCACCAATGAGGTGTTACAGATGCCTTTTGGGCGGGCCATGACTGAGCCCAACATGTGATGTGGTGCCCAATCAATGTTTCCTTAGAGGGTGCTCATAGGTAGCAGCATAAGGGTGCAAGGTCACCCTCAGATGGCCCTTCACTGGTGGGTGTAGTCACAGACTGCATCCACTTGGTGGGGATCTCTGTGGTCCCCTTGAAAGGGGGGACATGGCCCACATCTGCAGAGATGAAAAACAAACTAGCATATTTAAACAGCTGGTCCACCTTTAATTGATGACCTGTTCCCTGTGCAGTTCATTTTTCATAGAAGGGACTAAACCAAATAAAAATAAAAACTACACATACCTTGGTCAGCCAGCCGCCACCTCTTCTGAGTCCTCGTCTTCCTGTCTCGCTAGATGCAGGAAACAGCAGAAAGCACCAGGCTCCCAATCTCCCCATAGCTAATCACAACATCGAACCATGGTGCTCAGATGTGGACTTGGAGGATTTGCATGTTCCTCAGCAGGATGTGTAAAGCAAGCCTGGTGAGTAAGATGCAAAGCGTGCAGGACTGTTTGGCGGGCCCAGTATGGCCGGCCAAGCAGTCTTGCACACTTAAAGAGTGCAAAGCACTCCTATCCCTGCTCTGGCCAGCCCCGCCCTAAGAGCCACTCACTTCAATAGGAAAAATAAAATGATAATAACGATACGTTATTATCCCTTTATTTTTCCTATTAAAGTCAGTGAGGCGACACTCCTCCGCCTTGTTGGAGGTGCTTCCATTGTGCATAGGAGTGATTCCATTAATTCAATTTTATTAATTCTCTCTATCAAACATGAAAAAGAATTAAACATGCAGGATTTTGAGAGCTGTGCTTTACAGTCCCACAATTGTTCACCAAAATGTTTCTGTATGTTTCTAGGCTCTAACAAACATCATGGGCATTCATCAAGGCTGTGACCCCACTACATGCACATTTAAACCTATATATTAATATGTCAATCTTCCCATCTGTCAAATGTGAAAATCAGAAAGAGATTTTTTTGTTGTACTTCTGTCTGTGAGTTGTGCAATTCCTCTGGTCAAATGACTGTATTGACAATACACCAGTCCCCGCATTTGGCTCAGTCACTGGCACACTACTACCTTGTTGTAAATTAACAGTGATTGGATTAAGCATTAGCAGAAGACATCTTAATATCTTAATATCTTAACATCTTGACATCTTAGTATCTTAGATCTAGCCATTCACTTGACATTTAGAGGACTCCATTTTGTATTCACGGCAGCCATTTTGTCTGCTACATGCTGCCTCGTGTTGACCATGTGTTTTGTCCTATCTTCCTGTCCACGGCGCTTAAAATCTGCCCGGCAACAAGTTATATTTAAAATCGCCCACTTTTGCACATGTCAAGTAGGGTCCACATCTGTTAGTGATTAGTTCTAGATAGGAATGTGTTTGTCACCCCCCAGAACTGTTAGCTCCTCCCACTGATCGATTGTGCCTCTCGATATTCTATTTTATGTACATAAACTGTGCTCTTGTGTTTGTACCGGCTTCTTTTGAGCCCCTGTGTGGGTATAAATAAACCATGCTTTCTTGGCTCGTGGTGCTACTTCTTGCAATGCCGAAGGGTACTGTTTGAACCGCAGCACCACCTCATGAGGTGTAATAAATATTACTTTTTCTATTCCAGTTTCTGTGCCAACTTCTTCCTATTGGTCTGAGGACTTTGTGCAGAGAAGGGCGAACCCCTTGCACTGGTGGGTCAGGCTGAGGCCTGCTCAAACAAATTGGTGCCCGACACGTGGGGCTTATCGGCGACTCGGCTGCCCGAAGGAGTGGTCGCGACGAAGGATTGGGATCTCGCCGTGGACGATCGTTGCCCGAGGAGACACGAGTCTTGGCAAACCAAGGCGATTTTCTCTTCTTTCCGATCTGACTATCAAGGTGGCGCCGGTCTTCGACTGAGATTTCTTCTGTCGATTCGCTGTGCAGTGACTGGTTGGTCGAATTTAGAACTTGGCAGTTGGAACCTGGACACCCTATGATTGGTAAGGGCCATTTTACGGCACATACTATGGGTTTGGATGCCCTTGTATGGTAAGGTGTTTTAGGAACACTTACCGTGACATATTTAGTATTTGGTAAAGACTAGTCTTATTTGTATGAAGTATTTGTAAGATATGATATATGTATTGCAATACATATAGGCAGGCAATGTGGAGATTTTTCTTCAGTGAGTAAAATTTGAACGGCGCAACGTACTAGAAGTACCTTAAGTGCCACTTGGTGTATAATACTGCATATTTTGCATTATGTTTGACATGCCTGTTTTCAGCGCATTGCGAAGGATGTGCAGCTTTTGTAATGGGGCCCAACTTAGACTTAAAGACTCGCAACCGGATCCCCCAGAGGGGACGCCTAATAGGGACATGTACATTAAATATGGTATTTCTTCCATAATGTACAGCACATTGTGGAATAAATACATCAAAAAGGATTCTGAGTTACGTTGGCCAATGCATGGGTCATTTGATTTACGAATGATTGAGTATGTGGAGCGATGTGTGTTTGAGCAGAAGTCTAGACGTGATATGTTTGAATGTCTGCGTATGTGGGAGAAAGAAGTACGTGAACGAGCGAAGCATGAGCAAGCCATGATTAAGAAAGAGCAGCGAAAGAATGTGTATGAGAAAGCGCTGGAGTTGAGAAAGAAAGAAGTGAAAGAGCTGAAAGAGAGAGAGGAGAAAGAAAACAGATTGCAGGTATCTGGCCAATACCCTGTCCGACAGCCTCTCTATCCTGTCCTTAATAATCTACCAGATGATTTTTCGTTACTAGATCGACCTCCACCTCCGTATGCCGTTCCGTCCCCTCCGTTAAAAGGTGGTAAGGATTCGGACTCGGATCAACGAAAAGCGTGGGACACCCGGTCTATGCTGTCTGTACAACGTGCAGCTGATATCAGACAGGCTGCCCGCAAAGCATTACGTAGCACTGATCCTGCTTCTGATCTTTTAGCCAGTATGCAAGGGTGGACAGAAAGGGAGCAGTTGTATTTTACTGATACATTTGCTGCAGAAGTCGTTGACATGTTTCGAAAATTCTCTCCAGAATTAGAACCTGATGATATTACAGCTGATTGTAAAAATATGCGTGACGGTCTTTTTGTTTTCTCTCAGGTGGCTGACATGATTAGACGGTTGGTCAAATTACGAACTGAGGCGGTTCACTTGAAGGAGAAGAAAAAGCTCATGGACGACGCTGCGCAGAAATCTTAGACCGGATAGTCGCAGTCGCCTATCTTCGGGACAGATAAGCAAATGGCGGTTTATATGAAGCCTATGCAGGAAGCCGCGCCCTTGTATGTTCCTCCTAAAGAAACAGGTGACAATGACGATAAAACTTCTGTTGATGCAAAAGGTTATTTCATTTATAATTGGGTGTACACTCCTTGGAACAGGGCAGACGTAATGGCACTTAAAGCAGCATTGCCTGATCCACGTAAAAATCCAGCCGCTTTCTATGAGGAAGTTGAAGGCGCTTTAAATTCCTGTACTATGACTTTGTGTGACATTGATTTGTTTTGGGTTAATATTACCACCGGACATGTGGAGGACCGTTCGTAGAATTAACGATTGTGCTACTTTTGGTGCGGAATGGAAAGAGCTCAAACGGTTGGATGTGGAGAGGGAACCTGCTAAAAAACCGCACCAGTTAATCTTAGATCTCCCTGCAGCCATATTAACTAAACTTAAAACAGTTATTCCCCCTAAAAAAATTGACTGGACCGTGTTAGCATTGTGTAAACAAAAGGTAGATGAATCGATTTCTGAATTCTTTACACGTTTTGAAGAAGCTTTTCATGATTTCAGCGGTCAGTCTTTGACCGATGATACAGGCAGACATCTGTTTGTCTACAAATATGTTACGAATTTGTTACCAGGGATAGCTAGCCGTTTAAAAGCCAGTGAAAGTTCTTGGACTACATCTTCTCCAGCATCTGTTTTAACAATGGCTCAATATTACGAGTGTCAAGAACTAGAAGTGAAAGGTAATGAAGATAAGAAATCAAAAGATTTAAAAACAAAGGTTATGTTAGCTCAAGTTTATGGCCTGCCTTCTAGAGGCTATGATCGAGGCGGACGTGGTTCTTTTAATCCCCCTCATGCTCGTGCGAATTTGGCTATTAATTAATGTGCGTACTGTAAGCTATTTGGTCACTGGATGGCCGATTGCCCAGTGTTGCATGCTCAACAGGGCCAACGAGGCCGGGGAGAAATGAGGAATCGTTTTGGCTAGTCAGGGCCAAGAGGAAATGCAAATGATCGTGCTCGATTTGACACTAATGTACGAACACAGGAAAGGCCTAACACTTTTGACAGACGAAACCAGTATCAAATGTCCGATTATGTGCAACCTGATCTTTACGATTCAGCTCATAAACAGGATTGCCTAGGATGGGGTAAGGAATCAGTTGAAGTTCCAGTAGATCAGACAGGTCCCTATGTTACAGCACATGTTTTGGGTTCTACTGATCGGTTTCTGGTTGATACAGGAGCTACATGTAGCGCTTTGTCTAAACAATTGGTTCCAAGGGCTTCCCTGTCTGGCGTAACTATTACTTCAATAGGTTTCGATGGAACACATTCCCTTAGCCCAATCTCACAACCACTTGCATTTCATGTTGATAAGTTTAGCGCTCCATGTCCGTTTTTTGCTTTCTCCAAACACACCAGATAATTTTGTGGGTCTTGATATGCTCAAGTATTTCAGAGCCACAATACGATACTCTCCTGATGGAGTGCTTGTCATTTTGAATGGGAATTACTCTGTGCCTGAAAGAGCTTGTCTTGTCAAAGAGGATATTGCATTAGCTTCACTCCCTGAAACTTTGTGAAATTGTGGGCTACCTCGGACACTGATGTGGGCCAGATGGTCATTCCACCAGTGCACATTATTGTCAAGGAGGGAGCTGTGTTACCACGATTGCCTCAGTACAGAATTTCACAGGAGGGTGAGAAAGCCCTTATACGAATTGTACATGATCTCATTCAAGTTGGAGTTGTTGAGGAAGTTCCATTTAATGTTTGTAACAGTCCGATTCTCCTGATATTGAAAAAAGACACTGATATTAGAGTTTACAGGTTATTATAGACCTTGGAGAGGTGAACAAGATCGTAGTGCCGCAATACCCTGTGGTTTCCGATAATACGACACTTCTTACTTTGGTTCCTCCGACAGCAACCACATTCTCCGTTATAGACTTGAAGAACGCTTTCTTTTTGATCCCTATTCATCCTGACAGCCGATATCTGTTCGGTTTCACTTTGAATAATCGATCATATAGATTTTGTAGAGTTCCTCAAGGCTATACTGAGAGTCCGAGTATTTACAGTCAGGCATTGAAAAGAGAACTTGATTCCTTTACTTTGCCTGAAGGTGTGGCTCTCATACAATATGTTGATGACATCTTGTTGGCAGCCGATATTCCTGAACAATGTGAAAAATGCACTCTGTCTTTGCTTTCTTTCCTTGCTTAACATCATCACAAAGTGTCACAAAAGAAATTGCAATATTGTAGACCAAAGGTAACCTACTTAGGTCACATTTTGTCTAAGGAGGGACGTGCATTGACATCAGATCGCATACAAGCAATTTTAGATACACCAGTACCTACCGCACAGAAAGGAGTACGTGCATTTCTTGGACTTACTTCCTTTTGTAGATAATGGATTTTGGGATTTTCGTACATTGTTAAACCTTTGTTAGCACTTTTGACAAAAGACACTCCAATACCTCTTCCGTGGTCAGATGAATGTGAAACTGCTTCTCAGCAGTTACAACAAGCCCTTTGTTCAGCACCAGTGTTAGGTACACCAGACTACACAAAGCCTTTTACACTCTACGTGCATGAGAAAGATTGATGCACATTGTCAGTTTTAGTCCAGTTACATGGCGATAAGCAACGTCCCTGTGCCTATTTTTCAGCCGTACTTAATCCTGTTGCCCAAGCATTGCCTGGGTGTTTTCGCTCAGTTGCAGCAACAGCTGTGTCAATACTAGAGAGTGAAGGGAGAGTTCTGTCGCATAAGCTGTTAGTGTTGGTACCTCATGCGGTTGATGCCCTTTTAAATCAAACAAAAACGCAGCTCTTAACTAGTGCTCGTCTGACAGGATATGAACTGACATTGCTAGCTCCTCATGTTACATTAAAAAGATCTGCAACCTTAAACCCAGCTATTTTGTTACCATATCCGGCGACTCAGCCTCAGTCACAAGAAACACATGATTGTATAGTCTTGACTGAGGAACAGAAAAAGGGTCGCATTGATTTGCAGGATGCGCCCCTTCCAGATGTGGATGGTGAATTGTGTAGATCACTGGGATGCGTGGATTTATTTTGTTCAGGTACTCATACTCCTTCGGTCCCAATATTCCTTCCTCCAGTTCCCTTTTCAGTATTTCTTTGACTTCCTCTGATCTACTATTTACCAAAAATTCATAAAAGCATGGTGGATCCTCCCGGGAGACCAATTGTCTCCTGGTGCGAGTCAGTACTAGAGCTGGTTGCAAAATATGTGGACATCTTTTTGAAACCATTCATCAATCAAGTACCATCATACTTACGTGATACAACCGACTTTCTAAACAAAATTGAAGGACAACCATTTGACAGCAACTCACAGTGACTAGTGCCATTCGACGTCACATCTTTATATACACAAATCCCTCAAGATGAGGGCCTCAAAGCAATGGAGGTTTACCTTGAGACACGTGTAAGACCACACCTAGTGCCGACAGTGTTTATTCTTGATCTGGCACGACTCGCACTAAAATGTAACTACTTCCGATTTGAGAATACTTTATACATGCAGGTGAAAGGCTCAGCCATGGGGTGTCCATTTGCACCAGAGATGGCCATTCTGTTCATGGCCTTGCTAGAACGGTTCATTGATAATAACAATCCTTTCAGTGACTGCATCCCACAGTGGTACAGATATATCGACGATATCTGGTGTGTCTGGAGTGGATCAGAGAACCAATTATTACAGTTTTACAAATGGTTGAACACGTGACACCCAGACATCAAGTTCACAATGACAAAGAGTCGCTCAACTCTCACATTTCTTGATGTTGAAGTTTTTGAAAAAATCAAACATTGACCACAACACTACACCGCAAGTCGACTGATAGGAACACTATACTGCACTATCAGAGTTCCCACCCCAACAATCTAAAAAATAATCTCCCTTACGGGCAACTATTAAGAATCGGACGCAATTGTGCACGTAAAGAGGACTTCATGGCCCATGCTTTGATTTTTTGTGATCAACTCAGGGATCAAGGTTACCCACGCAAATTGCTGAAACATGCTGTAAAAAGAGCGTGGTACACCCCACGAGAGACTTTGTTAACCAAAAGGGTAAAACTAAGCATGGGCGGAAAATCCGTTCCGCTCGCGGATTTTGCGGATTTTCGGTAAATTCGCAATCCGCGAACGCTCGCGAATTTACCGAAAATCCGCAAATTCGCACGCAGCGGATTTTTTTTTCTTGGTGATACAATTTTGCGGCGCACGGCGTTCACTTACCGTCATTCAGCGCTTGCCAAGTTGTTTTTCTCGATATTTTGCGAGTGCTGCACCATTTTGGATCTTGCTGAGGGATCCCGCGGGAGTTTGGCGAGCGCGATTACGTCATCGCGGCTTGCCACCTTGCACAGCGAGAGTTTGTCAACGCGAGTACGCCGTGATCACGTATTGCGGGAGTTGGCAATTGCGAACTTGTAGATGCGGCGGGCAGCAACAATCTCGCACTCACGAAAATACAAAATTTGCAATTCTGCACAAGAAATCCACCAGCAAGCAGCATAAAGCTTCTGGAAATGATGATTTTTATCAGAATAACTTCTCAGGTTGACATTTGCCTGCACTTTTTTTTGCAATGAGTCCATTTTGGGGGGGGGAGGAAGGAAGTGCCCCACAGTCTCCAACTTCCTGTTCCTGTCCAGTAGGCTCCTCCCAGTGCTTTCTTCATGTGCTGGTCACTTTCATTCGGATTCTTCACCTGGAAGGATTACTTTTTGTGGATGCTGCTGAATATTTGGATTTGAGGCCTTTTTGACTTTCTTTGGATCACTTTTGGATTAGAAATTTCACAAGTAAGTTTGTTTGGGGCATTACAGTTGCTGCAACTACAATTTTGGAATTTTCGATTTTTGGGCTGTTTTGGGGCCTTTTGCCGAGGGGTACTCAGTGGTGGGTGGACTAAGTCTTTCTGTGGGGTGTCTTGAATTTAAACATCATGGAGGGCCTGTATGGCTTGGGATTGTGCTGATTTTTAAGTGATTTTCATTTTTTTGGGCTGTTGTTGTGGCCTTTTCACCAGGGGTAGTGAGTGGTGCATGAGCCTAGTCTTTCTGTGGGGTGTCTTGAATTTAAACAACTTGGAGGGCATGGATGGCATGGGATTGTGCTGATTTTTCTGTGTTTTTCGATTTTTTGGGGTGTTCATGGGGACAGGCCATGTGGGTGGGGGCCATTTTGAGTGCTGCTACAGGCAGACCCTGGCCATGTGCTGGGAGGCAGGGGGCCATTTTGAATGCAGGCAGTGTTCTTAGGTCTGCAACCATTTTGCCTAGCTTTCAACCTTTATGCCCAGGGGTAGTGAGTGATGCATGGGCCTAGTCTTTCTGTGGGGTGTCTTGAAATTAAACATCATGGAGGGCCTGGATGGCTTGGGATTGTGCTGATTTTTCTGTGATTTTCGTTTTTTTGGGCTGTTGTTGTGGCCTTTTCACCAGGGGTAGTGAGTGGTGCATGAGCCTAGTCTTTCTGTGGGGTGTTTTGAATTTAAACATCATGGATGGCATGGGATTGTGCTGATTTTTCTGTGTTTTTCGATTTTTTGGGGTGTTCATGGGGACAGGCATGTGGGTGGGGGCCATTTTGAGTGCTGCTACAGGCAGGCCCTGGCCATGTGCTGGGAGGTAGGGGGCCATTTTGAATGCAGGCAGTGTTCTTAGGTCTGCAACCATTTTGCCTAGCTTTCAACCTTTATGCCCAGGGGTAGTGAGTGATGCATGGGCCTAGTCTTTCTGTGGGGTGTCTTGAATTTAAACATCATGGAGGGCCTGGATGGCTTGGGATTGTGCTGATTTTTCTGTGATTTTTGTTTTTTGGGCTGTTGTTGTGGCCTTTTCACCAGGGGTAGTGAGTGGTGCATGAGCCTACTCTTTCTGTGGGGTGTCTTGAATTTAAACATCATGGAGGGCATGGATGGCATGGGATTGTGCTGATTTTTCTGTGTTTTTCGATTTTTTGTGGTGTTCATGGGGACAGGCCATGTGGGTGGGGGCCATTTTGAGTGCTGCTACAGGCAGGCCCTGGCCATGTGCTGGGAGGCAGGGGGCCATTTTGAATGCAGGCAGTGTTCTTAGGTCTGCAACCATTTTGCCTAGCTTTCAACCTTTATGCCCAGGGGTAGTGAGTGATGCATGGGCCTAGTCTTTCTGTGGGGTGTCTTGAATTTAAACATCATGGAGGGCCTGGATGGCTTGGGATTGTGCTGATTTTTCTGTGATTTTCGTTTTTTTGGGCTGTTGTGGCCTTTTCACCAGGGGTAGTGAGTGGTGCATGAGCCTAGTCGTTCTGTGGGGTGTCTTGAATTTAAACATCATGGAGGGCATGGATGGCATGGGATTGTGCTGATTTTTCTGTGTTTTTCGATTTTATGGGGTGCTCATGGGGACAGGCCATGTGGGTGGGGGCCATTTTGAGTGCTGCTACAGGCAGGCCCTGGCCATGTGCTGGGAGGCAGCGGGCCATTTTGAATGCAGGCAGTGTTCTTAGGTCTGCAACCATTTTGCCTAGCTTTCAACCTTTATGCCCAGGGGTAGTGAGTGATGCATGGGCCTAGTCTTTCTGTGGGGTGTCTTGAATTTAAACATCATGGAGGGCCTGGATGGCTTGGGATTGTGCTGATTTTTCTGTGATTTTTGTTTTTTTGGGCTGTTGTTGTGGCCTTTTCACCAGGGATAGTGAGTGGTGCATGGGCCTAGTCTTTCTGTGGGGTGTCTTGAATATAAACATCATGGAGGGCATGGATGGCATGGGATTGTGCTGATTTTTCTGTGTTTTTCGATTTTTTGGGGTGTTCATGGGGACAGGCCATCTGGGTGGGGGGCATTTTGAGTGCTGCTACAGGCAGACCCTGACCATGTGCTGGGAGGCAGGGGGCCATTTTGAATGCAGGCAGTGTTCTTAGGTCTGCAACCATTTTGCCTAGCTTTCAACCTTTATGCCCAGGGGTAGTGAGCATTGCATGGGCCTAGTCTTTCTGTGGGGTGTCTTGGATTTAAACATCATGGAGGGCCTGGATGGCTTAGGATTGTGCTGATTTTTCAGTGATTTTCGTTTTTTTGGGCTGTTGTTGTGGCCTTTTCACCAGGGGTAGTGAGTGGTGCATGAGCCTAGTCTTTCTGTGGGGTGTCTTGAATTTAAACATCATGGAGGGCATGGATGGCATGGGATTGTGCTGATTTTTCTGTGTTTTTCGATTTTTTGGGGTGTTCATGGGGACAGGCCATGTGGGTGGGGGCCATTTTGAGTGCTGCTACAGGCAGGCCCTGGCCATGTGCTGGGAGGCAGGGGGCCATTTGGAATGCAGGCAGTGTTCTTAGGTCTGCAACCATTTTGCCTAGCTTTCAACCTTTATGCCCAGGGGTAGTGAGTGATGCATGGGCCTAGTCTTTCTGTGGGGTGTCTTGAATTTAAACATCATGGAAGGCCTGGATGGCTTGGAATTGTGCTGATTTTTCTGTGATTTTCGTTTTTTTGGGCTGTTGTTGTGGCCTTTGCACCAGGGGTAGTGAGTGGTGCATGGGCCTAGTCTTTCTGTGGGGTGTCTTGAATTTATACATCATGGAGGGCATGGATGGCATGGGATTGTACTGATTTTTCTGTGTTTTTCGATTTTTTGGGGTGTTCATGGGGACAGGCCATGTGGGTGGGGGCCATTTTGAGTGCTGCTACAGGCAGGCCCTGGCCATGTGCTGGGAGGCAGGGGGCCATTTTGAATGCAGGCAGTGTTCTTAGGTCTGCAACTATTTTGCCTAGCTTTCAACCTTTATGCCCAGGGGCAGTGAGTGATGCATGGGCCTAGTCTTTCTGTGGGGTGTCTTGAATTTAAACATCATGGAGGGCCTGGATGGCTTGGGATTCTGCTGATTTTTCTGTGATTTTCGTTTTTTTGGGGTGTATAACTGAACTGATGTTCCTCTGTCTTCCATTGCTTTTAGGTGCACAAGACTCAACAGAACCACCAGTGCCAGGAAGAAGTCCTGCAGCGGTGTGTGTGTGCAGCATAACGTCACGCGACGTCACGTCTTGCCACAGACAACTCTGCAACTCGTGCAACTGCGGCCTGCTGTTCTGACCTGCTCTGAAGAAGATGGCCCCAAAAAAAGTTCCCCGTAGCTCCTCTAGCAAGAAAGCTGCCAGTAAGGAGCAGAAGAAGCAAGTTACCAAGGAGACTGGTGTGCCGCCCACCACATTTTTTGGGAGTAAAAAAAAAAGTACGCCTGCAGCAGCAGCGGGATCTGCTGGGGACCAAGCTGGGAGCAGCACCCCCGCTCCATTGGGCTCAGTGCCACCACCACCACCACGCCAAGTTCGCAAACTTAAGTCCAAGCCCTTGAGTGCTGCAGAGGCAGCCAGTGTACTTGATCAATCACCATCGACCAGTGATGTTGGCTCATCGCAAGAAAGTAGCAGTAATGTCCCTCAATCAACACAGGTTATTGTAACTCATCTGACGAGTGTTGAACAACCACAGCCGCAACAACAACCACATGTGCAAGTACAAGCCCAAGTACATGTGGAAGGAGAGGCAGCGCAAGGAGATGCGCAAGCAGAGGTGCATGGAGGGTCACAAGTGCCCACAATAGTTGTTCCTCCCAAAGTAGGGGCACATCAGGAAATCGACAATCAAGCCGAGGTATCATTTGAGGAAGCCACTCCTCCTGATGATCATTTATTGTCTTCCACATCCCTAGCAAGGAAAAGATTAAGGGTGGTGTCTACATCTTCTTCAAGCCCACCTCCTTCTGATGATATGGATCTAAATTGGGAACCATCACTGCCGTCTGAGAGTGAGGCACACCATGATCTGAAAAAGGTAGTTAAGCGTAAAAGGAAGGTCGTCGAAAAACTCATAGTTATGGAGTGTGATGAGGCTCAACAAGAAGTGGCGGATACTGCTGCTGATGAAGACAGTCACGACGACGACCCAGTCATCATAAAGGTCACTACAGCCCCAGCGGGCATGCAGCAAACAGACATTTTGACCCCAGCCCGAGAAGCTGCTGAGCGTGATGATGTTGTCGACGAGGAGGCAATGGAAGAAACACCACAATCATTGGAGTTAACTAGTACACCAACACGTACCGCTTCCATATTTCTTCCTCGCCAGAAGGGACCTTCATCCACCTCGACCGCAATTAGTGGTGGTGAAAGTGCAAAACGTACTAAAGTTCGGCAATCCACATCCTCCACTTCATCTGGCATTAGCAGCAGG
This sequence comes from Lissotriton vulgaris, assembly GCF_964263255.1. NCBI lineage: Eukaryota > Metazoa > Chordata > Amphibia > Caudata > Salamandridae > Lissotriton > Lissotriton vulgaris. The sequence goes on from NC_141700.1 coordinate 338,868,100, forward strand.
ACCACCACCACCAGTATCGCCGCCTCCTCCGTCCCCCAAAGACATTTGAAGTCCGCAGTTTGGGACTTCTTTAGTGTTTGCCCAAAAAAGGAAAACCTCGCCATTTGTAGCATTTGTAAGCATGAAGTTTGTCGTGGTAAGTTTGGTACCAACTATGGTACCGGAGGCCAGAGAGGTCATCTTGAGAGACAGCACGCTGTCCAATGGTTTACGCACCTAAAGGAGATCAAGGAAGCCCGAATTGCAAGTCAAGAAAACGTTGATGTTTCATCTGATGATGACGAGGAGGAAGAAGACGTGTCAAACACTTCACTTAAACCCAGTACCCCTGTCAGCTGCACACCCCATGTGAGCCACACTAAGAGTGTGGGAGAGAGTGAGACACCAATGCGAAAAAGTTCATCAGCGAGCGTAACTGGGTCAAAGAAATCATCTTCATCATCCCGTAAATGCTTGGTCCAGGGCAACATTAGAAACATGCTTTTTTCAGACGCGCCATATGAACGCAACCACCCACTGACTGTATAACACTAAGCTGGCTAAAATGCTAGCTATTGACCTTCTCCCTTTTTCTTTTGTAGAAGGGGTTGGTTTTCTAGAATTAGTGGCAGCGCTCTGCCCTAAATGGAAGGATCCTAGCCGTTTCTATTTTGCCAGAGTTACGGTTCCAGCACTACATGAAGATGTGCTGGAGGTGATTGGGGCAGCTTTGCAGAAGAGTGCTGTTCACACTATACATCTGACAACAGACATGTGAACCAGTGGCGAAGGCGCTGATTACATGTGCATCACTGCACACTGGTTCTCTTTTTCAGGGGTTAAAGCAAAGCTAAACGCAGGTGTTGACCCGGACCAGGTTTTTAAAGCCGCTCGGAAACATGCAACACTAGCCATGTTTGGCTTGGAGAAACGTCACACAGCACAAAACATTTTGGATGAGTTTAACACAAAGGTCTTTCACTGGCTGTCCCCAAAAAAACGCCAGATTGGTTATGTTTCCACGGATAATGGCGCCAATGTAGCTAAGGCCATGGAGCTGGGTGACTATTTCAGAGTGCCGTGTTTGGCGCACTGTATAAACCTGGTTGTTAAAAAATTCTTGAGTGATGAAGACAGTCCTGCGTGCGAGGTAGTGGCCACCTGCCAAAAAATGCACAACCATTTCAGCCATTCTTTTAAGGCCCGGAAGCATCTGAGGAGCCTGCTACATGAACGTCGAATGCCAGTGAAAGCACTCATCCAGGAGGTGCCAACACATTGGAACTCAACCTTCTACATGCTTGAGCATCTGTATGAGCAGTATACGGTACTCGATCACTATTTCTTAAAACAGGGTACAGCTCAGAAGGACCTGAGGATGGATGCGGTGCAATGGGACCTAGTTAAAAGCCTGACAGACATGCTTCGTCCTTTTGAGGTCTTCACGCGTGCAGTCAGCAAGGAGGACTGTAATTTGGGAAAAGCTATCCCATTGTTGTGCATGCTGGAGCACCAACTGAAGGCGGTGTCTTCTGTGTTTCAAAAAGATGAAAAAAAGCAAGACCCTTTTGTTTTGGCGGAGAAATTATTAGAGCGCCTACGTGGTGATGAACGTCTTAAAATGATCCACTCAGAACAGCATTACATTTGTGCTACTATTCTGGATCCACGCTACAAAAAGGCGCTGGCAGGCCAAGCATTCTTTCCTTTTGCTGATGAAGATGTTACAAAGTACAAACGTTGGCTAGCCTTGTCAGCCAAGAGGTTTGAAAGAGAACGGCAGCTCATTGAAGGAAAAGGCAGTACATCAGCATCAGCATCAGCAGGCCATCCCCAGTCAAAACAATCCACTTCTGCACCTGTGGCTGTGGCACAAGTGACCTCTCAGCCGTTAAAGACACCGGCAACCGGATCATCTGCACCAGACACAACAGTAACATTGGATGCTGAAGAGGATTGGCTAACTTGGCTTGGGTTTGGTTCTCAAAAGGTCACAGCAAAAAGTAAGCAAAGTGGAGGAACCTTGGAGGACCTTGAGTCGATGGTGCAGGACTATCTGAATGACTCAACAGAGGTCTATGTTAATGCTGACCCATTGGCGTATTGGCATGGGAAAAAAGAATTGTGGCCACAGCTCTCCAACCTGGCTATAAACTACTTGTCTTGCCCATTCGCAAGCGTGTCTTCTGAACGTGTTTTCAGTGCTGCTGGTGGCATTGTAACTCCCAAACGGAGCCGCCTCTAACCCAAAAATGTGGAGAGGTTAACAATGATCAAGATGAATCAGCACCTCATACCACCAGATTACAAAGTACGAGAAAGCACGCCGCATGAAGACGAGGAGGACAGCAACGTAGATGAGGGAATTTGTTCTCTGTTTGGTGACACTGACTTCACCCTGCCTGAATTCGCAGAGTATGATGACGAACTCTTATTCTTATTCCCTGACACCGAGCCCTGAAAATGAGACAATGAATCAATAACTTTCTTTTTTGTCCTTATTCACTTTTATTCCTGTGTGTCTGTCTTTCTTTGTTTTGCACAGTTATATTAATTCAAACTTTAATCACCTAATCTCAAAAACAAGCCCATCAACAGAACTGTCTTCACTTGTTTGCTTATTGATTTGAAGGTGCCACAGTCTGCATTCCTCAGGTTCACAAGTTCAGAAGAACATGCTCCTCTATCCTCCTCCTCCAGACTCCTATTTCCCTCAAAGCAGAGGGCTGGATTACGCCCAATGAAGAAAGACTCAGCACTTGTGGAGGTGTTCTACTTCTTTGCGGGTGAGTTGACGGCTCTGGGGCCATTGCTGGGAAGCTCTAATACCAGATAAAAGTGGTTTGGACCAAATCTGAGGCGGAATGTTTTTTGCGTTTTTGCTGACTTGCTTGCCTTTGAGGTGCTCTTTTGGGTGGTTCCGGGTGTTTGTGGGTGAGTTTTGGGGTCTGGGAGCACTGCTGGGACAGTCTAATCTTGATTGCATTTGCTTTTCAGGAAATCCGTGGTGGAAAACGGGAGTTATGACCTAGCTGCACAGCGCGTTTGGACCGAAGGCCGAGAAATATTGTAAGTATGAAATTTTCCTTTTTGGCTGTTTGGGGGTGTTGTGCTTTTTTGCGGGTGGGTTGGTGGGTCTTGGGGCATTCCTGGGAAGGTCTAATACCGGATAGAAGTGGTTTGGACAAAATCCATGCAGAATTCTTTTTGCTATTTCTGACATTTTGCTCAATGTAGCGTTTTCGGGGGCCTGTTTGGGGGGCTTCCTGGTGTTTGTGGGTGGGTTTTGGGGTCTGGGAGCACTGCTGGCTATGGATACTTGAGTTTGCAAGAGGTTTGAAGCAAATCCATGGTGGCAGAGGGGAGTTAGGGCCTAGCTGCAGAGCGCGCGCGGAGTGATTTTGGAAATTGGCAAGAAAATGACTAAGTCCCCATTTTTGTACTTTTGCTTTTTGGCTGTTTGGGGGTGTTCTACTAGTTTTCGCCTGGGTTGAGGGCTCTGGGGCCATTGCTGGGAAGCTCTAATACCGGATAAAAGTGGTTTGGACCAAATCGGAGGCGGATTTTTTTTTGCGTTTTTGCTGACTTGCTTGCCTTTGAGGTGCTCTTTGGGGGGGTTCCGGGTGTTTGTGGGTGAGTTTTGGGGTCTGGGAGCACTGCTGGGACAGTCTAATCTTGATTGCATTTGCTTTTCAGGAAATCCATGGTGGAAAACGGGAGTTATGACCTAGCTGCACAGCGCGTTTGGACCGAAGGCCGAGAAATATTGTAAGTATGAAATTTCCTTTTTGGCTGTTTGGGGGTGTTGTGCTTTTTTGCGGGTGGGTTGGCGGGTCTTGGGGCATTCCTGGGAAGGTCTAATACCGGATAGAAGTGGTTTGGACAAAATCCATGCAGAATTCTTTTTGCTATTTCTGACATTTTGCTCAATGTAGCGTTTTCGGGGGCCTGTTTGGGGGGCTTCCTGGTGTTTGTGGGTGGGTTTTGGGGTCTGGGAGCACTGCTGGCTATGGATACTTGAGTTTGCAAGAGGTTTGAAGCAAATCCATGGTGGCAGAGGGGAGTTAGGGCCTAGCTGCAGAGCGCGCGCGGAGTGATTTTGGAAATTGGCAAGAAAATGACTAAGTCCCCATTTTTGTACTTTTGCTTTTTGGCTGTTTGGGGGTGTTCTACTAGTTTTCGCCTGGGTTGACGGCTCTGGGGCCATTGCTGGGAAGCTCTAATACCGGATAAAAGTGGTTTGGACCAAATCGGAGGCGGATTTTTTTTTGCGTTTTTGCTGACTTGCTTGCCTTTGAGGTGCTCTTTGGGGGGGTTCCGGGTGTTTGTGGGTGAGTTTTGGGGTCTGGGAGCACTGCTGGGACAGTCTAATCTTGATTGCATTTGCTTTTCAGGAAATCCATGGTGGAAAACGGGAGTTATGACCTAGCTGCACAGCGCGTTTGGACCGAAGGCCGAGAAATATTGTAAGTATGAGATTTTCCTTTTTGGCTGTTTGGGGGTGTTGTGCTTTTTTGTGGGTGGGTTGGCGGGTCTTGGGGCATTCCTGGGAAGGTCTAATACCGTATAGAAGTGGTTTGGACAAAATCCATGCAGAATTTTCTTTTGCTATTTCTGACATTTTGCTCAATGTAGCATTTTCGGGGGCCTGTTTGGGGGGCTTCCTGGTGTTTGTGGGTGGGTTTTGGGGTCTGGGAGCACTGCTGGCTATTGATACTTTAGTTTGCAGGAGGTTTGAAGCAAATCCATGGTGGCAGAGGGGAGTTAGGGCCTAGCTGCAGAGCGCGCGCGGAGTAATTTTGGAAATTGGCAAGAAAATGACTAAGTCCCCATTTTTGTACTTTTGCTTTTTGGCTGTTTGGGGGTCTTCTACTAGTTTTCGCCTGGGTTGACAGCTCTGGGGCCATTGCTGGGAAGCTCTAATACCGGATAAAAGTGGTTTGGACCAAATCTGAGGCGGAATTTTTTTTGCGTTTTTGCTGACTTGCTTGCCTTTGAGGTGCTCTTTGGGGGGGTTCCGGGTGTTTGTGGGTGAGTTTTGGGGTCTGGGAGCACTGCTGGGACAGTCTAATCTTGACTGCATTTGCTTTCCAGGAAATCCGTGGTGGAAAACGGGAGTTATGACCTAGCTGCACAGCGCGTTTGGACCGAAGGCCGAGAAATATTGTATGAGATTTTCCTTTTTGGCTATTTGGGGGTGTTGTGCTTTTTTGCGGGTGGGTTGGGGGGTCTTGGGGAATTCCTGGGAAGGTCTAATACCGGATAGAAGTGGTTTGGACAAAATCCATGCAGAATCTTTTTTTTGCTATTTCTGACATTTTGCTCAATGTAGCGTTTTCGGGGGCCTGTTTGGGAGGCTTGCTGGTGTTTGTGGGTGGGTTTCGGGGTCTGGGAGCACTGCTGGCTATGGATACTTTAGTTTGCAAGAGGTTTGAAGCAAATCCATGGTGGCAGAGGGGAGTTAGGGCCTAGCTGCAGAGCGCGCGCGGAGTGATTTTGGAAATTGGCAAGAAAATGACTGTCCCCATTTTTGTACTTTTGCTTTTTGGCTGTTTGGGGGTGTTCTACTAGTTTTCGCCTGGGTTGACGGCTCTGGGGCCATTGCTGGGAAGCTCTAATACCGGATAAAAGTGGTTTGGACCAAATCGGAGGCGGATTTTTTTTTGCGTTTTTGCTGACTTGCTTGCCTTTGAGGTGCTCTTTGGGGGGGTTCCGGGTGTTTGTGGGTGAGTTTTTGGGTCTGGGAGCACTGCTGGGACAGTCTAATCTTGATTGCATTTGCTTTTCAGGAAATCCATGGTGGAAAACGGGAGTTATGACCTAGCTGCACAGCGCGTTTGGACCGAAGGCCGAGAAATATTGTAAGTATGAGATTTTCCTTTTTGGCTGTTTGGGGGTGTTGTGCTTTTTTGCGGGTGGGTTGGCGGGTCTTGGGGCATTCCTGGGAAGGTCTAATACCATATAAAAGTGGTTTGGACAAAATCCATGCAGAATTTTCTTTTGCTATTTCTGACATTTTGCTAAATGTAGCGTTTTCGGGGGCCTGTTTGGGGGGCTTCCTGGTGTTTGTGGGTGGGTTTTGGGGTCTGGGAGCACTGCTGGCTATTGATACTTTAGTTTGCAGGAGGTTTGAAGCAAATCCATGGTGGCATAGGGGAGTTAGGGCCTAGCTGCAGAGCGCGCGCGGAGTAATTTTGGAAATTGGCAAGAAAATGACTAAGTCCCCATTTTTGTACTTTTGCTTTTTGGCTGTTTGGGGGTCTTCTACTAGTTTTCGCCTGGGTTGACAGCTCTGGGGCCATTGCTGGGAAGCTCTAATACCGGATAAAAGTGGTTTGGACCAAATCTGAGGCGGAATTTTTTTTGCGTTTTTGATGACTTGCTTGCCTTTGAGGTGCTCTTTGGGGGGGTTCCGGGGTGTTTGTGGGTGAGTTTTGGGGTCTGGGAGCACTGCTGGGACAGACTAATCTTGTTTGCATTTGCTTTTCAGGAAATCCGTGGTGGAAAACGGGAGTTATGACCTAGCTGCACAGCGCGTTTGGACCGAAGGCCGAGAAATATTGTAAGTATGAGATTTTCCTTTTTGGCTGTTTGGGGGTGTTGTGCTTTTTTGTGGGTGGGTTGGCGGGTCTTGGGGCATTCCTGGGAAGGTCTAATACCGTATAGAAGTGGTTTGGACAAAATCCATGCAGAATTTTCTTTTGCTATTTCTGACATTTTGCTCAATGTAGCGTTTTCGGGGGCCTGTTTGGGGGGCTTCCTGGTGTTTGTGGGTGGGTTTTGGGGTCTGGGAGCACTGCTGGCTATTGATACTTTAGTTTGCAGGAGGTTTGAAGCAAATCCATGGTGGCAGAGGGGAGTTAGGGCCTAGCTGCAGAGCGCGCGCGGAGTAATTTTGGAAATTGGCAAGAAAATGACTAAGTCCCCATTTTTGTACTTTTGCTTTTTGGCTGTTTGGGGGTCTTCTACTAGTTTTCGCCTGGGTTGACGGCTCTGGGGCCATTGCTGGGAAGCTCTAATACCGGATAAAAGTGGTTTGGACCAAATCTGAGGCGGAATTTTTTTTGCGTTTTTGCTGACTTGCTTGCCTTTGAGGTGCTCTTTGGGGGGGTTCCGGGTGTTTGTGGGTGAGTTTTGGGGTCTGGGAGCACTGCTGGGACAGTCTAATCTTGATTGCATTTGCTTTCCAGGAAATCCGTGGTGGAAAACGGGAGTTATGACCTAGCTGCACAGCGCGTTTGGACCGAAGGCCGAGAAATATTGTATGAGATTTTCCTTTTTGGCTATTTGGGGGTGTTGTGCTTTTTTGCGGGTGGGTTGGGGGGTCTTGGGGAATTCCTGGGAAGGTCTAATACCGGATAGAAGTGGTTTGGACAAAATCCATGCAGAATCTTTTTTTTTGCTATTTCTGACATTTTGCTCAATGTAGCGTTTTCGGGGGCCTGTTTGGGAGGCTTGCTGGTGTTTGTGGGTGGGTTTCGGGGTCTGGGAGCACTGCTGGCTATGGATACTTTAGTTTGCAAGAGGTTTGAAGCAAATCCATGGTGGCAGAGGGGAGTTAGGGCCTAGCTGCAGAGCGCGCGCGGAGTGATTTTGGAAATTGGCAAGAAAATGACTGTCCCCATTTGTGTACTTTTGCTTTTTGGCTGTTTGGGGGTCTCCTACTAGTTTTCGCCTGGGTTGACGGCTCTGGGGCCATTGCTGGGAAGCTCTAATACCGGATAAAAGTGGTTTGGACCAAATCGAGGGCGGAAATATTTTTGCGTTTTTGCTGACTTGCTTGCCTTTGAGGTGCTCTTTGGGGGGGTTCCAGGTGTTTGTGGGTGAGTTTTGGGGTCTGGGAGCACTGCTGGGACAGTCTAATCTTGTTTGCATTTGCTTTTCAGGAAATCCGTGGTGGAAAACGGGAGTTATGACCTAGCTGCACAGCGCGTTTGGACCGAAGGCCGAGAAATATTGTTAGTATGAGATTTTCCTTTTTGGCTGTTTGGGGGTGTTGTGCTTTTTTGCGGGTGGGTTGGCGGGTCTTGGGGCATTCCTGGGAAGGTCTAATACCGGATAGAAGTCGTTTGGACAAAATCCATGCAGAATTCTTTATGCTATTCCTGACATTTTGCTCAATGTAGCGTTTTCGGGGGCCTGTTTGGGGGGCTTCCTGGTGTTTGTGGGTGGGTTTTGGGGTCTGGGAGCACTGCTGGCTATGGATACTTGAGTTTGCAAGAGGTTTGAAGCAAATCCATGGTGGCAGAGGGGAGTTAGGGCCTAGCTTGAGAGCGCACGCGGAGTGATTTTGGAAATTGGCAAGAAAATTACTAAGTCCCCATTTTTGTGCTTTTGCTTTTTGGCTGTTTGGAGTCTTCTACTAGTTTTCGCCTGGGTTGACGGCTCTGGGGCCATTGCTGGGAAGCTCTAATACCGGATAAAAGTGGTTTGGAACAAATCGGAGGCGGAATTTTTTTTGCGTTTTTGCTGACTTGCTTGCCTTTGAGGTGCTCTTTGGGGGGTTCCGGGTGTTTGTGGGTGAGTTTTGGGGTCTGGGAGCACTGCTGGGACAGTCTAATATTGATTGCATTTGCTTTTCAGGAAATCCATGGTGGAAAACGGGAGTTATGACCTAGCTGCACAGCGCGTTTGGACCGAAGGCCGAGAAATATTGTAAGTATGAGATTTTCCTTTTTGGCTGTTTGGGGGTGTTGTGCTTTTTTGCGGGTGGGTTGGCGGGTCTTGGGGCATTCCTGGGAAGGTCTAATACCGTATAGAAGTGGTTTGGACAAAATCCATGCAGAATTTTCTTTTGCTATTTCTGACATTTTGCTCAATGTAGCGTTTTCGGGGGCCTGTTTGGGGGGCTTCCTGGTGTTTGTGGGTGGGTTTTGGGGTCTGAGAGCACTGCTGGCTATGGATACTTTAGTTTGCAAGAGGTTTGAAGCAAATCCATGGTGGCAGAGGGGAGTTAGGGCCTAGCTGCAGAGCGCGCGCGGAGTAATTTTGGAAATTGGCAAGAAAATGACTAAGTCCCCATTTTTGTACTTTTGCTTTTTGGCTGTTTGGGAGTCTTCTACTAGTTTTCGCCTGGGTTGACGGCTCTGGGGCCATTGCTGGGAAGCTCTAATACCGGATAAAAGTGGTTTGGACCAAATCTGAGGCGGAATTTTTTTTCGTTTTTGCTGACTTGCTTGCCTTTGAGGTGCTGTTTGGGGGGGTTCCGGGTGTTTGTGGGTGAGTTTTGGGGTCTGGAGCACTGCTGGGACAGTCTAATCTTGATTGCATTTGCTTTTCAGGAAATCCGTGGTGGAAAACGGGAATTATGACCTAGCTGCACAGCGCGTTTGGACCGAAGGCCGAGAAATATTGTATGAGATTTTCCTTTTTGGCTATTTGGGGGTGTTGTGCTTTTTTGCGGGTGGGTTGGGGGGTCTTGGGGAATTCCTGGGAAGGTCTAATACCGGATAGAAGTGGTTTGGACAAAATCCATGCAGAATTTTTTTTTGCTATTTCTGACATTTTGCTCAATGTAGCGTTTTTGGGGGCCTGTTTGGGGGGCTTGCTGGTGTTTGTGGGTGGGTTTCGGGGTCTGGGAGCACTGCTGGCTATGGATACTTTAGTTTGCAAGAGGTTTGAAGCAAATCCATGGTGGCAGAGGGGAGTTAGGGCCTAGCTGCAGAGCGCGCGCGGAGTGATTTTGGAAATTGGCAAGAAAATGACTGTCCCCATTTTTGTACTTTTGCTTTTGGCTGTTTGTGGGTCTCCTACTAGTTTTCACCTGGGTTGACGGCTCTGGGGCCATTGCTGGGAAGCTCTAATACCGGATAAATGTGGTTTGGACCAAATCGGAGGCGGAAATATTTTTGCGTTTTTGCTGACTTGCTTGCCTTTGAGGTGCTCTTTGGGGGGGTTCCAGGTGTTTGTGGGTGAGTTTTGGGGTCTGGGAGCACTGCTGGGACAGTCTAATCTTGTTTGCATTTGCTTTTCAGGAAATCCGTTGTGGAAAACGGGAGTTATGACCTAGCTGCTCAGCGCGTTTGGACCGAAGGCCGAGAAATATTGTAAGTATGAGATTTTCCTTTTTGGCTGTTTGGGGGTGTTGTGCTTTTTTGCGGGTGGGTTGGCGAGTCTTGGGGCATTCCTGGGAAGGTCTAATACTGGATAGAAGTGGTTTGGACAAAATCCATGCAGAATTTTTTTTGCCATTTCTGACATTTTGCTCAATGTAGCTTTTTCGGGGGCCTGTTTGGGGGGCTTCCTGGTGTTTGTGGGTGGGTTTCGGGGTCTGGGAGCACTGCTGGCTATGGATACTTTAGTTTGCAAGAGGTTTGAAGCAAATCCATGGTGGTAAAGGGGAGTTAGGGCCTAGCTGCAGAGCGCGCGCGGAGTGATTTTGGAAATCGGCAAGAAAATGACTAAGTCCCCATTTTTGTACTTTTGCTTTTTGGCTGTTTGGGGGTCTTCTACTAGTTTTTGCCTCGGTTGATGGCTCTGGGGCCATTGCTGGGAAGCTCTAATACCGGATAAAAGTGGTTTGGACCAAATCGGAGGCGGAATTTTTTTTGCGTTTTTGCTGACTTGCTTGCCTTTGAGGTGCTCTTTGGGGGGGTTCCGGGTATTTGTGGGTGAGTTTTGGGGTCTGGGAGCACTGCTGGGACAGACTAATCTTGTTTGCATTTGCTTTTCAGGAAATCCGTGGTGGAAAACTGGAGTTATGACATAGCTGCACAGCGCGTTTGGACCGAAGGCCGAGAAATATTGTAAGTATGACATTTTCCTTTTTGGCTGTTTGGGGATGTTGTGCTTTTTTGCGGGTGGGTTGGCGGGTCTTGGGGCATTCCTGGGAAGGTCTAATACCGGATAGAAGTGGTTTGGACAAAATACATTAGGAAAAGCCTTTTGGCACTTTTTGTAACTTAGGGTTTGTTAGGGTTAGCCCTAGCAGCAGGATTGCATTTGTTTCGGGGTGTTAAAGATTTTTGCAACTGAGTTCCGGTGTCTTAGAGCACTCGGGAGAATGTGTAATTTTGGTTGCAAGTCATTTGAAGAAAATCCATGGTGGGAAAGGGGGGATTTGGCATAGTTAAAGAAAGCCTTTGCCACTATTCTTAACTTAGGGCTCGTTAGGGTTAGCAGTATTTCCATTGCATGTGTTTGGGTGGGGGGGGTTTTAGTCTTGGAGCGATGCTGGCTATGGATGCTTTTGCTTGCTTGCAAGTGGTTTGAATACAACCCACGGTGGGTAAGGGGGTAATTGGGCCTACTTTTACTTTCAAAGTACGTTTTGTCACCAGTTTTCTGCTAGACCTCGTTTTTTGAGATATGATTGGGGGTCTTCTACATTTTTGCGACTGGCTTTAGTAAGGGTCTGGGTGGGAGCACTGCTGGGAAGGTCTAATTTTGTTCTAAAACACAGTTTACAGTACACCTGGCTTGAGGGGAAAGATCCGCTAAATTAATTTGCCCATACCTATTTATCCTTCAAAAGGTGACTCAGACAGAGTACGCACTTTCAACAATATTGTACTGTCTATTAGGAAAATCAAAGTGTGACTTTTTGCACTACACAGCGTACATACCTTATATTTATTAATCAGTGGTGTTGTAATAGCACTTCCTGTTTTTCGTTCAATAATTAAAGGCCGGGTTTCAGTCTGTGCAATGGGGAAAAAAGGATGGAGTCAGGCTTCACATTAGCGAGCCGCAATTCAGCATCCGCCAGGAAGGCAGTGGACAGGGTGTCTTCTGGTCACCAACATTGATGGACGAAGCGTCAGCTGGAATGGAGGAGTGCCGCTAATAAGAGGAATTGTTTGCTGCATGCAACTTACTTATCAAATTCAACAGGACAACTACAACAACATACAGATACAGTATCCATTGTTTTCTTCTATGAGTGTGACTGCATTTCTTGGATCTCTCTCTGCTTCTAAATTGATCCCTACAGCCATTCTATAGGTTTTACTTCGGCTATTTTTTAAACCTAATTTATTGTAAGAAGTGTTTCTCTGAGTGCAGAGATAGGCAAGTGAAAACGCTGCAGCCCTGTACTGTCGCATTCTAGCACTACTTACTTTTCAGTAACAATGCATGCAGTAGTGCATGCACTTCCTTTATGTCACTTAAAAGATTCATGGTTAGCTTTGTACCCAAAGATTTCTTTATCTTTAATTATTGTTTGTACATGCTGTGCTTTTTTTTTCTTCTCTCAACAAAACCTACCCAAAAAGAAACCCCCATTCCCATCCATGTTCCAAACCCTAACCCTCTTCCCCCGGGCTGTGTGGTTTTGCTTGATGTGTGACTAAATGACATCAATAATTTCACACACTTGCTGGGGAGGATAAGGTCATAGCAACAGGCTGGTGAAGGAATCCGAGGATATATTCTAGACGTACTCAGCTTCAGTACTATTTCTTGTAGTAGTAGCCAATGTCAAAGAAATCCAACACAAGTACAAGTTATACTTTCAATACTTTACCATTTGTTAGGCTACATTGTGGCACTGTTCTAGTGTACTGTCACCTGCTATATTCTCTATCGTACCGTTGTAATGCTACAGTAAGGACAAACCAGGTTTAATTTTCTTTTTTTCCATAGGCATGCAACTGCCACTGTGTCACACCACTAGTACCACCGCAATGAGGAGGACATTTCATCCGCCCAGGATTGCCAACCTTAATCGCCATTTCCCGTGGAGCCAGCTCTGGGCCTAGCCCTACTTTCAAACACAAATTACAGGTAAGATAAGCGTTTGATGGGAGGTAGTATAATGGAGTATTAGGAGAGACGAGAGATTGACGGTAGTACTACTAAAGTCCTAGGACTCTTCAGGAAAACAAACTTACTGTTAAACCCCCACCCACCAGACTCAAAAGCAGTAAAAAACAGGTATGGTCCGATAAAGTTTCAAAAAGTATATTTTTTTAGCCCTAACAAAATAATCTCCTGCAAGACCCTCCCTAACCCCAACGATTGTCCTTCAAAAGTCCCAAAAACAACCCAACTCCCAATTCCCACCCCCCAAAAGTCTCTAAAAAAGGGGCAAGGGACACTACAGCAGGGTGCTGTTGACTTTAGCGGCCAGGGCATCATACTCCTTGCGGAGGGTGGCATGGTCGAAGCGGAGGCCCTCCACCAAGTTTTTATAGGTTAGGACCTCCTGCTCCAGGTAGGACACTCTGAGGCATAAGTGGCGCTGGCGTGCCTTGCAACTCCTGTGGGGGGCAGCTGCTGTCTTTGCTGCTCGGCGGTGGCGGTTGGCTTTGGTAGCCCGGCTCCGTACCGCTGGAGCACTGCGCTGGCTGGCAGCCCGTGGGGGCACGGAGGAGGATGCAGCTGTCCCAGTGGATGTTGTTGTTGTACCGGTAGACTGCGTGTCCTCCTCCTCCAGGGCCACCAGCTGCCGATATTCGGCGACAGTGGCATCCAGCCTCCATTGCCGGGCCATTCGAGCCAGCTCCCTCCTTGATGGTCTGTTTGATTTGGAAGGAGCAACTATATGAAGAAAGAAAGACATAGTCTGTAACCAATGCTCCTTAAGATTAACACAAAATGATTGAGCAGAAAGTTGTGTCACAGTACAAGTAGCAAATTGAAAGCACAATACATAACTATTGAGGACAGTATCTATCTAACCTCCCACTTCTTCATCCTTGCTCTAACATTAGTGGGAGTTTAAGGAACAAAGTCTACGAGCACTATGGACTTCCATTACAGTCGACTATGACAGTTTACCAGTCTTATTCTTCTTCTTCTCTCTTGTTTAGGAAAATTGGGACGTTATCTTATGCAAGCCGGCATAATGCCAGCGCAGTGAACTTGCACCCGAGAAAAACAGATGCACACCATGATGAGTGAGACAGACTTGCGTTACTGTACCGGTCCAGTACATGCAGGTGGTGAAGCTCTTACTTTTCTATTACGGGTGGCACTGAGAATACTCTGTTAAAAGGGCTACTGCTTAATTAATTTAGCTTTCACCCTACAGTGCAAATGAGTACTAGAAAAGGAAAATGAAGAAGCTAAATAATCTGATTATCTATCACTTCACATGGGATGTATTTGATGACATATGGGATGACTTTAGGTGCTTTGCTTATTATTGAGTGAACAGTGATACACCCACACATGAATGACGTACTACTACTAAACTAAAGTTATTAAGAGAGGTAGGGAGTGTCCACCGTAATAACCGGATATATGCTGTGCTTGCAGTTGCAATACAAACTACTGCTACTATTCATGGTAGTATTTGGACAAAATTACAACTTCTTTTCCTTGCCTTTCTTACACTGGAACGGACGGGCGGGTGCGGTGTTACATGCTCTTCAAAGTAACACTTAGTTCATCCAGTGACCGTCTACTCTCTCTAGATACACATATGCTATCTAAGAGTCAGATAGTACCATGATCCAGGCATCCATCCATTCAAAGTATATGCACACATACAGTTTCTGTTTCACCCACCCAGGCTGTTCTCCTTCCACCCATCCTTGCTTCATCATTCACCCAGCCATGCACCATACCATATTCTTTCCTTCCCAGCCACCTCGGGGACCAAGCAAACACATATCATTCTTCTTTGCCAGTCATCATTAAATTTCTCATCCTTCCACGCTTACTTACACCCTTCTTTCGCTTTTCGTTCATCCCATCCATCAAGTTCATCTCAGATCTGATTGGGATTCTTCTCGCCAAAAACTTCACAGCTAAGTCGAAGTACATTTAGAGGAGGCTACTACCTGGTTGATTTATAATACACCCGTGCAGAAAGCACACTCTGCAATCTTCAATCTCAATAAGTAAGGAATATATAGCTTACCTCTGCCCGCCACCACCGTGTTAACCCTCACAGGCACGTCCGGTACTTGCACCGCCTCCTCCCCAGAGTTGTTCCCCTCGTCCAATACCACCACCTCCGCGCTGGCCCCGCCACCAGATGTTCCACCTACAAAGTACATTTAAGAATGTTAGAATACACCACTCACTACTATATATTATTTGGTCTAGGAGGAATAAAGAAATGTGAAAAAAACAGAATACAATGTAATAATGTGTGACTGTCTACTCTAAAGTAAAAATGTCCCTTTTTCCAGGGAAGGCTGTTGTCTTGCTGCACTTTTTGGCGCAACTGATGAATGCTTGCTTTTTATTTTTAACACGCACCACTTTTTCTCCTAACAGACAGAAGCTTGACTTCTAAGAACACGAGCAGGATCAAGTTCAAACCAGGTGAGAGCTCGGCTCGACCACAAGAAATGTGTCCAATTAATCATCAGCACTAAGCACTTTTCCATTTTCAGTTAAACGTTTAGTTTTATGACAAAGTTGATTTTAATAAATGTGTTTACTTTTAATAAAGCTTTTAAACTTAAATAGACTCTGTGGTTTTTGGTCCTCCAGACTAGAGTGGATGAGCTAAAGATTTTGGAATTTTTGCAAGCATGAGTCCGTGCCTCTGACACTTCTTGACTCTGACTCTCTTGTCCTTCGTTGGATAATCTAATCATCATTGGGGATCAATCATCGGTGACTTTGGGAGCTAAATGACTCTGCCACACTATCTAGTCAGTAAGGAGATTGGGGGTTCAACTACAAAGTCTGTTATCACTGAGGTATGTGGAAAGTCTAACAGCACCTATTATAATTGATAAGCCAAGCAATGCATTATTTAGTGTCCATAGTTCTGTTTGTGCAGATTTGTCCCTGCAACAGTAGTAGAATGGATTGTCCTACTATCCAAACCAAAAGTAAAGTAGTATCTTATTCTTTCTTGGTGGTCATTCACCTTTTTATTGTTGGCAATTGTCAAAGCATAAACATTTAGAAGACTTGAAAAGACATTATGGACAATCCCAGAGGACTGCACTCAGTGCATAGAGCTATTGCTAACTAGAATGGGAGTCCCATGGAATTGCCAAATGTGCAATCTTAGTTAGCTACACAGACAGACTAATAGGAATAATCTAGTAATACCACAGGGAGTCATAGTCGAGGCAGGATAAGAATTTAGATCCAGTCTACAAGAAGATCAAAGACGATTTAGAAAAAATTGAATGAGGAACGCTAGGAAAAAATAGGTATTCTATATTAAAATTAAAACTTACTGGGGCCAGCAAAGGAGCCCTCGCCTGCCCGATCCTGGCCTGCATCCTGAACAGCACCCTCCTCCTCCTCCTGTGTCCTCTTGCCCCTGGGGGGAGCTGATGTACAACATGAAAGAACGAAAGACCAGAAAACATGGATGATATTTGTCAACCAAATCAAACATTTCAAAAGAACAATAACAAAATATTTTGGCGAAATAGCAAATAGACAACTATTTCACGGGATATATTGACCGATCTCCTGTGGTCTACTACGTTATTAGTATTGCTTGATTTACGGACCGTCGCCTTGGAAAGTTCTTATGTAACTCACTAAACAAAGTACTAAAAAGGTTTGCCTAGGATTGGCAGGCAGCAGTCCGCAGCACGCGAAGTGACAGACAAAGTCCATTGTGATTGCAGATCAGCGACAACACTAAAGTTTCCTACTACATTAACCAGTCATTAAAATATTCAAACTATCAATCCACCACCACTATTTCTTCTTATCGCCATGTGTACAAAGGAAGGACTGGACTTGAGTCTGTAGGGGCTGATTTAGAAGCCCCTTGCGGCTCTTTTGTTCCATTGTTGCGTGACTTTTGTGACGCAGCGGCAGAACAAAAGAGGCGCAATGGTGCAGTGTATATTAACAACGTGACGCATATGGGAGATGCATCACATTGTAAAGCCCTGCACCATCAGAGGGCGTTTCGGCGCAAGGGAGGGCGTTCCTGCGCAGGAACGCATCCTAAAAGTGGCTGAGGGAAATCTACAAGATTTCAATCAGTCAATTTAAGGGCAATGATGCGTGACTCAAACCCTGCGCCTGCTTGAAGCAGATGTACGGCTTGACGCAGCATTGGGGAGATAGGGCACCCCAGAGCATTGATGGAGCTGCGCCATCGTTGCGACGCAACTTCAGCAATGCGCCGCCTTTACGGCACAGATGCGTAACGCTTTGGTGATGTTTTGGGCCCATGGTGCGCCGCATTGTAAATACGGCGCACCATGGGTGGTGGTGGCGTGGTGCACAATTACTGGCGCATCCCTGCTACTTTGCAGGGATGCGCCGGTAATTAAAATTCTGAACCTTAGTGTCTAGCATTACACAGTTCTTTAAACTACACTCATACATAATTTCACAGGCCAATGAAATGAACACAAAATCGAAAACAAATAAGCATAGTAGCAACACTACTGAGGAGAGCAGTGCACCTGAAATGCACAGAAGATTTTGAAATATAATTTACCTACAATGTAATCAGCAGCATTATTGCTCTTGGTAAAAAACAAAAATTTGCAATATAATAACACACAGAGCAGGAGAAAACAGAGTAGTAAAGAAATAGCTACTACTACTCACCAAGCCCGGGGATCTCAAGGCCAAGCAGGTCGAGCAGATCGCGTTTACGGTCCAGGATATCCGTCCAGCGGTGGGTGGCCTGGTTGTAGGTGCGCCGGACCCGAGAGTGGTGGTACATGGCCCGGCACACCTCCTCCCACCGCTTCCGGCACTCCCGGATCCCTTACCCGCTACCGATCCTGCCGCCTGCCATGATGGACCTGGGGAGGCGGCGCTGAACATAAAAAATTAGTGCGGCCACCTCCTCCGGGCTGAAGATCTCCCGGGGTGCGACCTGCTCCCCCCTCAAACGCCCGCACGGGAGCCGGGCACAGGGTGCGGGACCCTTCCCCTTCTCAGGATGCTTCCCTGCTCCCTTTACCATGGTCTGGGCGGAAAAGGAAGCTAAATAATAAAGAAAATAGAATAGGGAAGAGAAGAAAAGAAAAGAGTTTAAAAAAGTAGTTTAAAATTAACCAAAAGTAGCAGAAAACACAAAAATATAGGGCTAGAAAAATAGAGGGATAGATAATAAGTAAAATAGATCAAAAAAACTTCAATCAAGCAAAGGATGGCAGAGATTTAGAGAGGATACAAAAAGCATGCCCAGAGCCATAGCAATGAATCAGAAACAAGATGGCCGCGCCCGTTCACGACCGCATGGGTAAGTTCGCGCAAGATTTTCCTCGCGATCACACGCGAAATTGTACTAGCGAGCCGCACACTTTGCGAGATTACACATCGCGCCCGGAAACGGAAATACGTCATGCAAACAAGATGGCCGTGCCCGTGAACGACCGCAAGGGTAACTTCGCGCTGTTGCGCTACAAGTGGCTCGCTAAAATGCTCAAAACCTTGCGAACTAACACGCCGCAAAAAAACAAATCGCATATTCGCACGAATTGGCGGCTTCCGAATTCGATCTCGGCAAGTTAGCGCCCCGCGAATCCCGCGAAATTGCAGAAAAACGAGTTTTGCAAAACTGAAAGCAATCAGCAGGTGCAAAAGTTCAAACTCATCATTAGTAACCATTCCCTGTAGTGCTTCCTGACTGGGGCCCCTCCAGAGTTCAGTTGCTACTTGCAACAATTGTATGACCTTGCTCTGACCCTCACAGCAGGCTCATAGAATAGCTACAAGTAGGCCACAAAGGTCCTGGAAAAAAAATTGCACTGCAACATAAAGCAAATTACAGATAAGGAAGCAGGTGCCAGACTGGAATTTTAAAACAGTGACACATTAATAAACCAACCCCAAATTAATTCATGTCAGTTGAAGCAGGGCAGGTGTGCTTGCTTTTCCCCCCCATAATCTACAGTGATGATGAACCAGAGGGTGGCATTGATGTACCAGAGGGTGGCATGGGTGAAACAGAGGGTGGCAGTGGTGAAACAGAGGGTGCTGGGAACCTGTGATGATGAACCAGACGTTGAAACAACATAGTCGCGACCGTTGCGAGCCGACAAGTAAGTTCGCAATTGCGAACTGGTACAAAACACTCGCGAACTGGCAAAAACCCTTGCGAACCCCCCAAAAAAAAATCCGCAAATTCGCGAGAATTTGAAGATTTTGCAGATTGCGAGTTCGCAAATACGCAAATTCGCGAATGCCAGATTCGCAAAATTCGCCCATGCTTAGGTAAAACCACCAATGGAAAAGCTTGTTTGTGTATCCACCTTTGGCCCTCACACCAATAAGTACAAGAAAATCATCACATCAAATTGGCATCTCCTGTCACAGTTGGAGTGTCCGATTGGGAAACCCTTGTTCGCCATGCGAAAAAACAAAAGCATAGGCCAGAAAATTATTCGAGCAGACATGGAGACAACGAGTTCCAAAGTTAAAGACTTGCGGACACAGTGGAATCTATCTCCCATACAAGGCCATCGCAAGTGTGGAAATTGTTCCGTTTACAGCATAACTATTGAAGGGCAAGAGTTTACACATGACCACATCAAATCTACCCACTGTGAATTTACAGATTGTAAAACAAGAAACATTGTGTATGCCATCAAATGTCCATGTCCCAAACTGTATATTGGGAAAACCACGCAACAGGCCAATCAGAGGATTGTGCAACATCGATTGGGCATACAAAATAAAGTACTGACTGCCCCAATGGTCCTACACTTTGTGAACCATAACCATTCAGAAAAAGAATTTGAATGGACTGTTTTATCCTGCGTTAAGCCACCACCACGTGGAGGAAATATGGAAAACATGTTGGCTAAAAAAGAAGCGTATTTAGTACTCAAATTCCATTGCACAACCAATGACAGAACTAAATCAATTCTGAACAAGCGCAACGTTTGAAGATTAAAAAAACTGGGTATTGTTTCATCACAACTTCATCAAACTACGTGTCCCAGAAACCCTGCTACAAGGAACAGGAAGAAGAACAAATAAGCAGAGTCAGCACAAGTGCTGTGTGATGAATGTTTGTGGAGAAATGCCATTTGCCATGTGAAGTTTGAAGAATATCGCCTAAATGTAAGTGTGGAGAACTGCTACAAATGTTTGGCTTTAAGGTTTATTGGCAAACATGTGCGTAGCATTTAAGCACGTTTTAATCGATTGCAAAAAAAGCAGAAACGTGATGAACTGTTTGAGGTTAATGACCTGCAAAGAAGATGTAACTACAAACTAAAAGCGCAAGTCCAAAACATTTGGCCAGGAGGGGTATTTCTAAATATACGCGCACCAGTGAAGCGCTTCTCAATTTAATATAAATATGCAACGATGAAAAGTCCTAATCTGAAAATATTTGCACATGCAAAGGAAGGAATAGAAACACCAAAAGCTTGAAAATGTGACATACCGCAAAGTAATTCAGACTTTCTTACCATTCTTCCAGTTCCATCAGGAAGTCATAACCTGTTAAGAAGAGCCAGAAATCCCCTGAAAAAGGATTACAACATTCACAAGTAAGGGAGAGGCCACATTAAGCTCATCCTGTGCTTTTAACATTGGTTCATAATGGTTGTCCAAATGGCCACGATTTAATTGTATTTTAGGGTGGAATGTAAAGCCCTCAATGAAATATTTTGGCTCAATTTAAATCGCAAATAAGGATACAAGGTGGGAGTCATCACAAGTAAACACGAAGACTCCAGTAAGTCTCATATATTTAGACAAAAATTAACCATACCTGCTGAAAATGATCAGACTCAAAACCTCATACTTACTCAATTTATTTACCCATGTTTAGGTGTCTATGAGGATACTATTAGGAGATTGATTTCAGCAAAGAAGATAAGGTACCAGATAAACTTAGTGCCCATTTTTTACCTATTAATTGCAGAGAAAGAAAGGGTGATGTAGTGTGTTATTTATACATCTCATTATTTGTTAATTTAGATTACACCGTGGTCTAAGCCCTGATGATAATCCCCTGAGGCAGAGGGGGATTGTAAACGCGTCGACACACTAATATTTTGCCTGCGAGGGATCCACATTAATTGAAGCTCTAGAAAGGGTGCCACTACGTGAAATATACCCCGAGAGCAAATCACTTCCAGAGAAAGTTGTCCCCGCAGTATACCTGTTTGAAGCGCTCAATGAACTGAACAATAATCAATGTCATAGCGCATACAGGCATTGTTTGAATCACCGACTGGTGTAATTGTTTGAATTAATCATAGATTTGAATTTATTGTCATCATGTTTAGGTTTTTGAATTGTTTAGTTTTTTATGTGTTTATTAACATTTATTCATGAGGAATGTATAAATGAATGAAATGTGTATTCTTTTCATGCTTCAAAAAAAATGAAAGGATGTTTGAAATTAAGTTGAATTAATACAACTGTGAAAGTAAAATGCAATGACGTGATGCGGTGTATTTCCAAATCTGCATGAGTAACTAGCAGTTCCAAAACTGGTGGCCAGGTAATTCTTTATGAAAAAATATTGCACGTCCTACCGGGCCCCCAAAACGGACGTAACCCTATAGTTTAAACTTTTGTACATAATCAGCATGTTAAAAGACAGGGGCACAACGCTGAAAGCTTTCTCCTGAAATTCAGTAAGAACTAACCTCATTATTTGGCCAACCTCACGTATTAACAGTCTCCTCCTGTCTATACCTTTGCGAGAAACATGGATCTAATGTGGTACATTTAAATATGTGACATGCCTGGAACCGGAAATGTAGTGAAGTATCACGTAGACAGAAAGTTAAGTGACATAAAGAACGGACTTAGTGTGACATTCCATGGTGATCCAAATGAGTTGAACCACAAGGGTGACAAGGTGGCCATCTTAGAAGAGCTCCCAAAGAGGTCAGAAAAACAGCAAAAGAAGAACCCAGTGAGTATAGCAGAATAAACAGACAGCAATAAAGGCACTAACTGTGGATTCAGTCAAGTGAGAAGGAGTATGATAGGAGAAAGTATTTAAAAAGTATTTTACAAGTATACTAATGTTACATAACTTACATTTAGTATTCAAAGGCATCATACATCGATTGGACTTGAATGAAATGTATTATACCAGAATGAAATATTTTAAAAAACAGACAAACAGATCTTGTATTACATGAAATTCGACGGCACCAGGATATGTTGAATATTTTTATGCATTACTAGTTAAAAATTAGACATTTGCAGTACACTACTCAATGATGGTCATAGAGTTATGTTTAGGACACATGACAAATATTGAATTGTTAGGATCCGTTAACAAACACTTATTTAGACAATATTGGTAAACATTCAATGCATTTAGACAAAGTAGCCTATTTCTTGGCACAGCATTTATATCACTTGGAATGATCTGTCATATAGTAAGCATGTATCCCTAATGTATATATACACACAAAGGTCCCTGTCTTATGGGTTATTCAGACAAGAACACATGTAGTTCCCTGTCTGTGTTTAAACCCTTATCTACAGCTCTCAATTTAAGAATCCATTGGGTCTTAGTGTAGAATCTTGTAAATCTTGTAAATCAAGTTGCTATGTGTGTTGTAACCAGGAACAAAAGCCAATTTATTATCCCTACCTTTGCTGGAAGTCTTTCTCTTATTATACAATAGAGACTGTCTTGGTGTGTTAAGAATTTTCTTTTTTGAACTGTCAAGAACCACTTGTGAGTTGCCCCTGTGGATGAAACGTTTTTCTAATTTGCTCAGCTCTGTAAGGAAGACTATGTCTTCACTACAGTTCCTTCTAATCCATGTCATCGCTCCCAGTGGAATAGCATTTATTTGAGAACAAGGGTGCAAACTAGAGGCATGTAGCACTGAGTTACACGCTGGCGATTTTCTAATCAATCTGGAAATGATTTTATTTTCTCTGACATATACCACCATGTCTAAAAACTCAATCTTTAGCTTACTTGTTTTGTAAGTAAAACAAGTTGTATGAGTTTTTATTGAGATGTTCTAACAATTCTAACAAACGAGCCTCGCTACCCGACCAGATAAGGAAAATATTATTGATGTACCGTCCCCAATAGATGATGTGCTTGGTGACTTCTAATGGGGATGCCATCCAAAGATGTCTCTTTTCGAAATTGCCCGTATAGAGATTTGCATAGGAGGGTGAAAACTTAGAACCCATTACGACTCCCACAACCTGTCTAAACCAATTCTCCTGTTGTAAGAAGACATTGTTTTCTAGAGTGAGGTGAGTTAGGTGTAAAAGCATCTGCATGTGTTCGAAAAAGGTGGCATTTCTCTGATATAGTGTGTCGGTCAGAGCTTGTAATCCCTTCTCTAACGGTATACAGGTATGAAGGGAGCAAATGTCCATTGTGATAAAAGAGAACTCATCAACCCACTCAATATCTTCCAATTTGTTCAAAAGGTCTCCTGTATCTCTGAAGTAGAAAAGGAGATTATGGACTAATGGCGGCAAGTATGCATCTATATATTCCGATATATGTTCTGTGGAAGATCCAATACCGGAAGTTATAGGTCTCCCTTGTGGGAAGGTACTTGGTTTATGACTCTTGGGTAACATGTACAGGCATGGTGCCCTAGGTCAGGGATTAAATGGGTATTTATACTCAATGTCGGTTATGAGACCTTGTTCCCTCCACATATTTAGTTTGTGTTCTATGTGGTTGGTGGTTCCCCAAGTGGATTACTGGTTAGTTTGATGTATGCCTTGCCATCCATGAGTTGCCTCTAAATTTCTTGGATATAGACTGTGTTTCACCTTACCACTATATTCCCACTTTTATCTGCCTCTTTAGTTTCTGACTCGGTTTTAAGTATCCGACTACTCAGTCGACTGATAACATACTCAATTATTTTAAACCAAATTATTTCATTGTTACAGACAAATAACAATTACGAGTTTGTAAAGAAATACACATCTGTTGCGACTGCAATCAAGATGAAGAGTGGTCTAGACACAACCTTTGAGTAAGCATACAGTCAAGTGGACAGTATAACAACAATTTAAATATTTAGACCAGCTCTAGTAAATAAATACTATCTTTATGTTTCAGCATTAAATGATGACATGTATGGAATTACTCCAATCAATTTTGCCTACTACTACCGACGAGCCGTTAACTTCTAAATAACTCATATTTTCCAAAGAGTAGACTCTTAGTTACTCTTGCGGGATTCATTTCTTTCTTGGTCTATATCGGTGGTGTCACGGCGAATCTCCATCTCTTTTCGAGCTCATATTCTTTGCTTGTATGTTACACTAAATGGTTTGGACTCCCTTCCAAGCATTTTCTCATCTTATACAATCTCTAAAAAGGGCTCACCATCACTTTTAATTATATTTTTGCACATGTTCCTCTTTTTTACTCTGGCTCTCTTATTTCAGTTTTTTGTTGCATGATGTTAGATCTTCTCTAGATATATCCTACCTATACACAGGGCTGCTTTAGGGCAGTGCTACTGGTGCGGCAGCACTGGGCGCTATGACCTCATGGGGGCGCTATGATCAGCAATATCTTATGATAGGAGTGATGATGGGCACTTTTGCAGGCGGTAGGGAGAGAATCTAAGGAGGCGGTCATGGGACGTGGGGGCACCAAAAGTGACTTTCGCACCGGGCGCCACTAGTGCTAATGCCGGTCCTGCCTATACACTGTCAAGTCTAATGTGTATAGGATGTATTATACATTGCAAGGATATACAAAATAGATGTACGTGTTTTTATAATTGTTCCTACTGACTTGAAAAAGTCACGGATGTGATGAAATATGTGTTGGCTGTTACATGTTTTCTGCACCAGGGACTGGATCACTATTTCCATCATTGTAGAGATTCCTCTTTCAGATTGTAATATTTAGATCTAAGTGTCTCAGTCCTTGCACCTCCTGTAACATTTGAATGTTACTTTTAAAATAAATTAACTAATATCTTGAAAAATGACCTTTCCCATGTTTCCTGTGTAAAGAGAACGTCTCCTGCTTCTTCTTGCTAGAATTTGGCATAACTATGTCAATAATTGAATTCTAAATATTTTGAGTGCCAGGGTATCTTTTGTTGTAAGCTAATTCACAAGCCCCTTCCTGTTACTTGTGTTTTCCACACCCAAGGTTGTGGGGTGTCCTTTACCCTCAGTGGCACCAAGTCTACTCTTTCACGCTATGCTACTATACAACTTACTTTGTAACCTGTATATATATTAATATTGATGTGTGACCCCTGTATCCACTACTACCTTTTCTTATTATGTATACCCCCAAGGGATATGTTAGTCTGTGGACCAGCTAGCTCACAGTGCCACTTTAAGTCCCACAACCTTACCAGGGAGGGATTAGTTTTTGGCAATTATCAAACATGACAACCCTGATCCCTCAGGGATTGTGGAAACAGTGTACTACTTTTCGCTCAGTCACTCGTGCTCACTTTTTTTCAGAGAGATACATAGAATAAAACGAGGGGAAGTTTTTCAATAAGCATTTATTGAACAAGCATCATTCTAGTATAAAATAAGATTGCTGCAACAACCATTAGACAGAAACAGATACATATGATTATAAGCACCAACCGAGTCAATAAAAGGTAGAATTCTACCATGGTGCTAAAACAGTGAATATATGCGGCCATATAGATACATGGCAGTACTCCTGAGATGCAAACCCTAACTAAATGTACAAAATGTACCTAGCATGTATGTGGGTGTATCCCCCATACATCCCCCCAGGAAACAGCCAACCCATTACCTGATGGGAGAGAACAGAGGACCCTGTCTTGGTTTTAAGTAGGACAACCTGCAAGGGATGTCAGACAACTGCATGCTGGAGTGTCTGCATTCAGGTACTTCAGCATCTCATGTCAGCATGGAAGCTTCTCCCCTGGTTTGCGCAGCAAAGATGCTGTACTTATGTACCCGAAAAGGTACCCTCAGCGATTATACTTAGATGTGTCATGGTACTGTGGGCCTGTTGTACATGATGACGATATCGGTGACTTTTGTACAGAGTTATTATACTGAAGATGGTAATGCTGCTGTGATACTAGATATCCTCATGCATAATGAATGTGGCTAGTTTTTCGAAGAAAACCACACAACATTTATTCGGCACATAACTAGGCAAAAGGTCAGCACCAGAGCTATTATGTAGAGTCAGGTAGGACAAATGTAGGTAAAGGGTTGTGCAGCTACTTAGGCCTATACTGGGGTATATTGGGGCTCATGACAATGACAAACAAATGTCTGTCTAAGAAGCATAAAAACATTTGTTAAAAACTGATTGTAAAAACATCTAAAACATGTTAAATAAAAAATGTTTAAAAAGCACTATACATCCTCTATAAAGTCAATATACCATTTAGACCCGCTGAGCATATCGAAGGCCATGCTGCCCAGTGAGAGCAAAACAGAAAAATAAAACAAAAACGTTCTCAAATTCCAATTCGGGTTGTTTTGGAAAAAAAGCCAAATTGTTCCCATCACACGGAGAGCCAAATGTTTATGTGTCCTGTGTGGGGGACCCACCATCAGTGTTGTTTGCCTTTGCAGACAATGGTCCCTGTAACACCTCTTGAATCTGGTGAGTAGAGCAAAGGTGATCTTCTCTTGTTCCCACAGCAGCCGCTGGGGAAGCACTCAACACTTGTGAGCCTGTTGTAGAGCAGGTGTCCATTCAGACAGGAGCTGAAGCATCCCGTGGTGGCTCTAAGAATGCCGACATGAAGGTTGGAATACACTGAGGATACTGCAATACATGGGCCGTTAATGGGTCCAGTAGTACTTCCATATCTGGAGGTGCAACAGATATAAGTGCTAGACATATGTTCAACACGCATTCGTATCTGCTGACTAGGCAGCGGAGCACAGGCAAGATGCTGTGAGTCAACCCAGACTCATCTTAACAATAGAAACCAATGCTCGCTTAGCTCCAGAAGCCGAGGTGTGCCCAAATGGAGCACCATGCATTCACAGCAACATCGCACCAAGAATGCTTTTTCCATCTCTTTGGAGGCCGAGGCATCCATTGCGTAGCAGGAAAATTAAAACCAGAATACCCACTACAAGGAATAGGACCAGTGGAAGCCCCCTAAAAACACTTCCTAACACAGAGTGTAAAAATGATGGGATAACTCCGAAGATTTTTTGAAAGGTGCGCAATAGTCCAGAACCTATGCTCTTAAAGAGGTGTACTATCCCACTCATATCATGTTAAAGATACGATTTACCATTTTCTGGAAATGGAGCAGGAAGTTCGTTCTGACTAGCGCATGTATCTCAGCTGAAGACCTTGCAACCTGAGATTAAAGTCTCTCAGGCTGAGATTAAGGCCACATCCTTCTGTAAAAGCAAGGCTTTCAGTCTGCTCCGAGAATCACCCCGTATAAGGGAAACATTTAATGGATGCTTTAATGGTCCCTCCATGACTGTCGGCAAAAACCATACTTGCATGCAACAAGTAACCCTGGAACGTACTGTGAACAGATACGGGATGACCGGCAGCATCCCACAACAACCTGGATCATTCAAAATCAAATAACTACCATTCGAGAGCAGTTTGAACACCAGATTAATCATTGCAGCTGGGGACGCTTTTAAGTGACACAACAAGTTTGCCATTGAAGCATTACATGCTCCATGAAGCATACTATCCTGACAAATTTTAGATCCACTTGAAGGAATTCTTTGAAGGAATTCACTGAGAAAAACTTCAGTGTCTCCATTCCTGCATCCAAATCTGTACAACAATTCCCAAGATTCCTGTATGTAGTCCTTACTCAATGCTTCTTTCCAGCCTACCTGGTGGTACTGTAGACAGTTTTGAAATTGGAATGTCGTGATTGGCTGTGTAATATGGCAATGGATTAACCATTCTGTGGAAGGTGACTCAGCCACGGTAAAAGGTAATTGTTCCACTTTTTCGATGTACATCATTGTATTTGTGCCATTGTTGTCTATCTTTCTGTTACGTTGTATACAGAAAACAGATACGTACTGTTGTTATACCGCCAGGGCACGTGACCAGAATGCAGTGATTGTAGCGTCCAGCCTAATAATAAAATGTATTGCAATTTCCCATGTTGAAGAATCGACAAATCATGTTCTATTATACCTATTGCAGAAGACACAATGTTGCCCAGTGAATAAATCCTGGATGTCAGTGTTGTCATACCATTGTCAAGTCAAGTCAAGTCAGAAACACTTTATTCGATTGTTTTAAAATCATAAAAGTATGCTACAGAACCATTTTCAATCATACAGACACATTTTTAAAACAAGTTAAAAAGTTAAAAGAGTTACTAAACAATGAAAAATACCATTGTCAACCGCTGCCAAAGCCTTTTCTAGGTTAACCCTATCAAGTTCAGGCAATCTCTCAGCAACCTCTTGTTGAGATATTTTCCATACTTCATTGGAAATAGCATAAAGAAATCACTTCTGATGTGGCTTCTTGGGACCCTAGATCCATGTCATCGGAGAGTAAGGACAAGTGTTGTTTCACCTGGGACAATGTTGAGGTGTCTAGCCTTTCTAGGCTTTACTTCCCAACCATGTAAGATGTCCCCACCCTTGAGTGTTCTGTTTGTACATAGCATTGGTCAGGCCTATGGATACTAAACCTTCTGACAGTACCCTTGAATCTTGACTAACACCTCTTTGTGTCAATAGGCCAAACCAGCCATCCCTTCTGTGAGAAGCTGGCCTGGTATTTGAAGTTCACTAATGTAAGTGGGCACCTTGCATGAATACAGACAACCATTATGGTAATTTAGAGGTCTCAGACAGTCTTAGAAAGCAATCCAAGTGGTAGCTGTGGAGAGCAGCCTTCCGACTTTGTCTTGAAGGAAGGTAAAGCAGCTAGTTTTATCAGAATGCAATCTTATAGAACATTTAAATGAAAAAGAACCACACAAAGCATTTGTAAAAATATGTATTTATTATATATCACTATCTAGTATGTTACAGTATCTCCTTACATTGAGATAGACATAAAGCACACAATACCTAAGCAAAGAAATGACAGTAAATAATACTGATACACAGAGGCCGGAGCCAAACCATATTCTAAGAAAGGGGTATAAGAACCACGACTCGAGTCAGTACAAAGTCAAGAGGACTTAGAATTGCTGGGGACCAACAGAACCATCCAAGGTAAATTCCTAGAGACCATACGAAGAGCGTGTGCACTGTGTGAACACAACCTCGTGCTCCATATAAAGCTATGTGCAAGTCGCAGTTAGTTTTTTAAAGATTAGGGACCCTTCTCTGTGGAGCCTGAAGAAACTCAGTGGAATACAGAAGGTTGAAGAACCACCCCACCCGTGGATACTTTGGTACCCAAGTTACCTATTGCAGGGGAGCTGGGTGCATAGTTGTGATGTGGCATCGAAAACTGCAGTCGAACCCAATGGATGACTTCAGGAAAGTGCCTCTGCTGGAAGTGGAGGAAGTGTATGGAGGAATCGAAACATGGATTCTTGAAGAGAAATACCTAAAAGCAGAGGGTACAGTGTCTATGTCACTCAGGGGTGACCAGGAAACTTGGAAGATGGATGCCCTCCGATGTCGGTTGCTTCAGGAAAGATGATGGTGCCTGTGACTCTGCAGCTATGAGGACCAGACGATGCTGAGGTCAGGCCATGCTGCACACAATGTGGTGTGGCCAAAGATTCTGGTCAATGGAGGTGCTTGAGGTTGGAGCAACTTGGAGCCGGAATATATTCTTGCAAATATGTCAATAAACCTTTGCAACTGCAAAGGGGATGCAGTACCCTGGGGTTCGGTTATTGCAACTAACTTCAATGAGGACTACTGGCCTCAAACTCGATAAGATGGTACAGTAAGCCATAGGAGCCAAGAAAAACTACCACCTGTGGTTTAGAGCCTAGAGAGTCCGGAGGAGCTCAGGATCTGCAGACCGGTTGTCTTAGTTGCAGTGCCTTCGAATGGAGGGGAGGTATTCCTTTACTTCAAGGGAGACTACTTTGTTCGTCCTTGATGCTTCTCTGGCCTTGTAAGGATCCTGTCTGATGTAGAGGCACAGACAATGCAGCAGACTGGAAGGGAGATGAAGTCAGGCCCAAACGAAGCCCAGCGAAGTCCGGAGTGCCCAGACAATAGAAGTGCAGTGGTTTCAGTTCTGAATCATATCCCAAGATGAATGTTGGGACCTACACCCAGGTAAATCCTGAAGTACACTAGGGAAAGGGTTGGAAAGATTCAGGGGATCCTCCTGGGGGAGGTTACTCCATGTGCTTTGTCTAGTTTTGTACCAGAGTGGGAGCCAACGGCTCCCAGGACTAGTTTGAACTGGACTATGCACAGGGACACCAAACTTTCCCCTCATGCAGACTTTACGGGACGGGCAAGCACACCCGCACAGCCCTAATACACTAAAACCTGTTGGGGAGGTGGTCACACCTCACTGCGACAGGATGTCTGTTGTTCTGCCTTCCCCCGCTCGAGCCTGGCTCAACAGCAGAAGGGCAGAAATGTGTCTCAGATCAGCACCAACCATTTTGTGCTGTCCGGGTCTAGAAGGCTGGTACTGGGAAAACTGAGAGCCTATAGGAGGGCTCTTCCATTGCTTGGAATCATACCTCCCACACAGTTTACTGTGTGGGGGTATAATTCCAACATGTTTGATACCAAACATGATAGGATTCGTTGCAGCTGTTTTCAAGATGGTCATCGCACGATTATGCGGTGACCCTCTATATAGTATATGGCTGCTTCCTGACAATCTGGGTGAATAGACTCTGTACGCTGCAGGGGTGCCCTGCTCATGTAGTGGCACCCTCTCACTTAGAACCAAGCACCCTGCCCTCAGGATTGTAAAGGCCTGCTATAGGGGTGACTAATAGGTTTTAAGTCCACTGTTCCTTAGATATAGTAAACCTATATCTTTAGTAAGTGGTGCAGGAACCAACTTACACAAGCTGCAATGGCAGGCCTCTAGTTCCATTTTGAATGGTCTCTCATGAGTGGCATATTACATGTTTCTGCCCATGGGAGACCTCTGGGGTACCTATGCCCTGGGTAGATGGGTACTATGTACTAGGGACTGACAAGGGTACCCCAGTATCCAATCTGGGATGTACCTAGGTACTGAACACAACAGTTTAGGAAGAAACCAGATAGACTGGGGTCCTGATTAGCAGGATCCCAGTCAGACTATTAAAAAACAGCATCGCATCCAGCAAAATAGGTGGGGGTAACCATAAGAAGCAGAACCTACTTTCCTATACCTTCCAATCAGGGTCTGATGAATTGTATGAACCGTCATGTAGAATGTCATCTAGTGTATCCTCACTATGTTGTTTATAGTTTCGCTATCCTTCCAAGTATGTAAGAGAGGGAATCCAAGCTATGTCCATGTCCTTTATCTTGGCTAACCCAAGACAGAAAGTCTGTTTCACCGTATTGTTCAGGAAGATAATTTGCTTGGTAGTAGGCATGCTCTAAATAAGTCCTCAGGTCCCTGAACTTGCCAATATTTAGTCCCCCTGACAGGTTTTGTGTCTATAGTATACCTCCAAAAGTCAACACCCTGTAAATACAGCTGGGAAATAAAAGAAGCAGAGTATATCTGTTTTGTGATGGTGAGCATATTTTTCATTCCAGGTGTAGGTGTAATCTTATAACAATAGGATCTTGGGCCTGAAATGTTAAACCCAGAAAAACAAGTAAACCTTTGTGCAAATGTTTGTGAACTATCTTTTGGTGGTGTTGGACAATGTTTCCATTGAAGGTAAGTGAAAACATTACGTGAGATACTCTCTTTGTGCAAGAAGTGATGACCATTAGTGTTGGTAAAAGTACATGGTGTCAAAATCAGATGTTACCTCATTCGTTAAAGGAACATCAATATTGTCCCAAAAAAAAGTTACATAAACATTAAGGACCACCATTGTTCCAGCCCCCTTTACTACTTATTAGGAAAATGGTAGGGCCCCTGCTCTATACCTCTTTTTTTTATAGATCAGTCATTCCCCTCGTGTATCTTTTGCCTTCCACGTTCGAGGCACTGTTTCATTGGGCACTTTTCTTGTCTTTATACTTGATCTAGAAGAATTTCTTATTAGAACTCTGCTATCACTGGGTTCGTGGACTATATCTTTTTCCATGCACAGTAAGGTATATATCTATCCTCCTTTGGATTTTTCAGCTTATCTGGTGTTGGTCTTTTTCCACAGCCACTTCGTTATAGTAACGGTATATGTCATTGTAATTATTTGTATATAATATTGTTCTATTGTCCCGTACAGATTGATACCCCATTGATTGATATTGAAACTGAGCCCCATTTGGTGGTTTTGCATATTATCATTCCAAACTGCACGGAGGAATACTGTACTTGGAAAGTATTACATCCCCTGCGCCCTGACGAACGAAATTTAGGACTCTTGTCCTACTTCGAAACGCTCGTCGGCGCTCTTTCTCCTGTTATTGTGTTCTGATGTTTGTTATATTTTTTTTAGAGCAGTGTGATGTTCTATGTACTTCAGTTTTGCTTATTTTTGTTGTGAATGGTGTGATTGATGTGTTTGGGTATATGTGGACTGAGTAGGGCATGAATGATCATTTTGTATATACGCGTGTGTGGGGCCGTGTGTAAATATTTAGGATGTACATATAGTCAATTTGTAAATGCTTTAAATAGAGTGATGAAACCCATGATATAATAAAAGGAAACTATGATTATGTAACTATGTTTTGGGACAATATTGATGTTCATTTAACGAATGAGGTAATACCCATGTGTTAAATTACTGCCTGGGAGAGGTATTGTGTTCATGTTCTTGTTGCTCCCCTGCCCCCTCTCCCAGTATTTAGCTTTCAGGGACCCTCTATTGTTCAAATAGTCAAAATCAGATGTTACATCATACAATTCCTTACCGGAACATGCAGCAGTTTGGTTTAAATCAGACAGCATATTATTTGCAGTTTCAAAGTCCCAATCATCAGAGAAAGTACTGGAGGTGATGATATAAGTCAAAGAAATTTTTAATAAGTGTGGTATTTTCAAAAGTTTAGTTGGACCATATGCATCATATGTGTTGGACTTGGCCCTCTTGGCAGGGTCATCCCTGAACTTTTTGCCTTCCTCCAATATTCTCTCTGACCTGTTTTTGTTGGTTTAATGACTCTGGGCACTTTACCATTGCTGACCAGTGCTAAAGTGCATATGCTCTCCCTGTGCAAAATGTATATGTGATTGATTTCCATGATTGGTTCATTGGATTTACTGTCAGTCCCCAGTAGAGTGCACCAGGAGTGCCAGGGCTTGTGAATGCCAATACTGCTAGTGGGCCTGCAGTGCTGGTTGCGCCAACCACAGGAGCAGCCTTTTAAAATGTGTCTAGGTCTGCCATTGCAGAACCTGCGTGCAGTCTGGTACTGTCATGCTGGCTGGGCAAGTGCACACACTTGCCAGCCTCTAAACCTTTCCTTCACTTCATATGAGTCACCCCTATGGTAGGCCCTAGGGCAGGGTGCATTGTAAGTGTAAGGTGGGACAAGCCCTGATGTGTGTGGCATGTCCTAATAGTGAATTACAGCCAATTTGGTTTTTCACTATTGTAAGGCTTCCTGTTCTCTTAGGCCAAGATGGGCTGCTGGAATTATTACACCCTATAATCCCAGCAGGCTCAGGGAACATGGTAGAAAGTCAAGTTTAGTATGCCTGAACTCAGAATAATAAAATACTTCTTTTAGTAAAGTTTATTTTAATATCCTGTGTTTGCAAATGCTACTTTTAGAAAGTTAGCATTTGCTTGCCTAACCATTTCAGCCCGCCTCTGCTAGGATGTGTATCTGCTGTCTGGGTTGTGTGAGTGACAGGGCTGGTAGATGATAGGTGGTGAATGCAAGGATTACACCTTAGTGGGAGGTGGGAGTGCCCCTGGACTCTGAACAGGGCTGTGCTCTGCCACCACAATGCTGGCTCCACCTCCTGGGGAGCGACTGATGACTCAGCCCGACACCTGGCCCAGAAAGAGGGAGGACTGTCAACAGAGTACTCCTGGCTGTCCCTGCCATCACAATGCTGGCTCCACCTCCTGTGGAGCGTCTGATGTCCCTGCCCCTCACACTGAAAGGAAGAGCCAGGAACAGCACAACGGAGTGCTTCAAAACTGAAATAGGCTATGCAAAGCCCCCCCCTGGCCTGAAGGAACAAAAGAAACTGAGTATAACTATAGGACCCCTCTCCCAAGAAACTAGATACTGTTGCCCACAACGAACCTCTGCCCAACTAGAAGGAAGAAGAAGAAGCTGGAAGGACTGGCCTGCTGTCTGCCTTGCTGAGGAAGTAGAGGAAGATCAAGTTTGTATCACACTTGCACACACTGTTCTCTCTTTTTTTGTCAATTCAGGCGTGCTCTAGGGTGCACCCTCCGTGCTTGGGTGCGTCAAATATGTACCAACAGCGTGTCCCGACTGGGAGACGTCCCCTAGTCACAACTCATTCTTCCCAACAGGGTTATCCAATTAATGATGAGTAACGCCGCCGTTTAATTCACATTCATTTTAATGTTTCATTATTTTCAAGAATTCCTTCATTCTTCGCATTTATAAATCCAACTAAGTGTTATTAATTCTCATCCTTCAAATACATCCATTATCCAATGCATTTCGGCTAGCAAAAAGCCTTCATCAGGGATATGGGTTTGAGAACGAGATGATGCGGCTCCGAGTTTGTACTCGACATGTTGCTCGCGTCTGGAGCTCTGCCCAACTAGAAGGAAGAAGAAGAAGCTGGAAGGACTGGCCTGCTGTCTGTCTTGCTGAGGAAGTAGAGGAAGAGACATAAAGAGGACTTTGCTGACTTGTGCTGAAACTTTCTCCAAGGGCTTGATTGAGCTTGCCCTCTGAACTGAACCCCAGGACTAGTGGGTTCTCTAAGCCTTGGCTCGTCTGAAACTGAGCCGTGTGATTCCTCCCGCCGAAGGCAAGACTGCGCCCCCCTCACCTCTTCCTTGAGTTGTGGCACTCGGGAGCGCACCGCCCTTTTACCCGTTGAGAGCCTCGCTCTGCTAAAGAGTCGCTCTCTGCCCCTCGGGTCAGGCCGCCTGCTCCTCTGCCCCCTCTTGCTTATTGGAGGTGATTGGTGTGTTGTCCGCCTCCTCCTGCTGGAATCCTGGTCCCGAGAGCACTCCTCATGCCTGGACGGCCGCCTGTGTGCTGCGAGCGCATCCGGCCATGCCGCTGTGCTCTCCAACCTGTGGAGAGGCTGCGCCGCACAAAAAGGAATCCGCCCCCAGTAGGGACCGTACTGGAAGCCTCCGTGCCGCGCCTCGCCTTCAGGAGTCATCCTGCTGCGTGTAAAGATCCCAAGGTACGCACCCGTCTAAGCGTACTCTCCAAGTACGACTCGCCCCCCTTTTAAGGGCATCGTGTGGCTGGAGCACCCCCAAGAAACGTCGCTCACCTACGCACAGTGCTTGCCACGGGCTCGGGCCCGTAACGTTCTTCTTGCCCCGTAAAGCTCTGTGCGCTGCGATTTGTCCCTGTACGCCCCGGCCTCCCAGCCTTGCCCGCCTTTTGACCCGCAGCGCACCAAAGAGGTACGTGTCGACCTGCCTGGAGCCGCACGCGAGGTGTGTCCTACAGAGAAAGGCCCCTGTTCACTCTAGGTACGACGTGCACACCGTACGAATCGTACCCCGTGCGCCGCGAGAGGCGTACACAATAGGCGGGCTTCCCCATGCGACACGTCCAGTGGCCAACAGAGAGCTGGTGAGTGCCCCGCCTGCAAGAAAGCCCAACAAGAGCCCAGATTCTGCCCCAAGGTGGGGGAAGATAGTGTCCGTGGGGGAAGGACATCGTGACTGAAACCGTGTGAGAGCCTGGAACCTCACCCATACACTGTGCGCTTCATAGTGCTGTGGAGAACTGTACGCGACGTACGCAACTCACGCGAGATGCGTGAGTATTGGTAGGGGCTGTCGATTTCGCACGGTTAAAGCGCACAGAAGCGCTACGAAGCCTCCAGCTGGCCTCAGACTGGCCTAGAGTACCCAAAACCTAAAGAAGAAGCAGCCTAATGTGAACTAAGGACTACAAGAGACTATTGCCTATATTTTTACACCCTGTGGCCCCCATTCAAAGAACATTTGCCTACTTAAAGGTCTGTTGGCCTCAAAACTGTGTTATGCTGGTCTTGTTATAAGTCACTGCCTCATAGAGATATATATTTTTACATAAAGTAACCATATTTGCATACATAACCTAAGCCAGGAATCCCATTTCTAACAATATGCAACCCTATCCCAAGCTATTCCCTGCTGTAATGTTCACTAAGGACATATCTCTGTTCACGGTGTGATGATGCATGTGGTTTCAGGACCAAGTTCACATGTTGTACTGTGGAGAGTTCTGGGAGATATTGTCCATACAGGAGCAGGGAAAAGACAGTCACAATACCTATCCAAAGGACTGGGAAAGGTAGAACAATTGCAAACCACAGCTATAGCCAGGGAGGGGAAACATCCTTTACCACGCATCAATTACAACGCGGTACGTTCCATCGCAGTTTTGACTATGCAAGTCTTTATATTGACTTGCACTGGAGGGCACTCTAGACTAAGGAATAGTGTAAATTACTATTCTAACACCTTTCCTACTGTACGTAGACAGGAGTTGGACTAGTAATTCATCCTGTCCCTAAGTCCAGCACCCTCCAGCACATGTCAATGTGACGACTTGCATTGTCAGGACCGCGATGTAACTTACCACGTTGTAATAGAACGCGCTGTATCGTTATACATCCGCCAGGGAGTAACAAAGTAAGTCTTTTTCAGCCAAAGATAGAAATCACATTGTTTTTGTCTGTTGGAAACAGGAGCTGGCAGTGACTCAGGTTTATTTGGACCCAAAGCGAAAGTATTGTAAATCGATGAAGTAGCCAAACGCAGTTTGATCTATCTTTGGTAGCTCAGCAGGTTTCATAGAACTGGCAGATGACTCGTTTTGAGACACATTCACATAGATGTCGGTATTAGGCCTAATTGAGATCTGTGTTTCATTCTTTCTGTCCGAACTTCCTGTATAGTAGCGAGAGAAGATCGGCAGCTACCCAGGAGCCCATGCAGCCTGCTATTCAGTATCGGCCTCATAGTGTGGTTTGATCAGATTGATGGTGACAAATCTCCTTTCTTTTTTGCTGGCAAAGGGCGGAAGAAGTACTGTTCTTGTTCCTTCGACAGTCAGGACAGATACAGGTGCTCTGTAAGATGGCCCAAATTCCTTTTTGTCCACTATTTTCTCTCTGACCAGGTCCCCAATCTTCGGGTCCCAGGCAGGTCTTGACAGAACAGCTTTGACTTCCCCAGTGGGTGTGTGTTTTACTTCAACGTAGATTTGTAATGCCCGGAATTCATTGAGTTCCTGTAAAACAGCCAAACGATTATTGATGTCAAATGCTTATTCATCTGCCACTGCGTTGCCACAATCAAAAATGGGTACCCACATTCTAGTCCCAAATAGGACTTTGTATGGAGTACGGCCTCCCAGGGAACTTCTTGGCATGTTATTAAGTGCCCTCTGGACCCCCCATAGGTGATTGACCCAACTGCCACCTGAGCATAATACTCTCGCTGTTAAGGATTGCTTTAACTCCCGGTTTTTCCTCTCCACAATTGAATTTCCCTTGTGGTGATACGGAGAGGAGTAACGCAAGCCCACACCCAAACTTCCCATGTCTTCTTTGTAAGCCAGAGAGCAGAACACGGGGCCAAGGTAAGAATGTAATGTAGCAATTGTGTATGTCCCTATAAAGACTCGCACATCCTTTATAACAGGTAGAGGGTCAGCCGAGCGCTGGGGCCAAACCCACAGGAATCTAGAGCATGAATTCACTGCCACCAAGATGTACTTATAAGCCCTGTCAGATTGTAAGGAGACGCAGTGGTCAAAATAGACCAATGCAAGAGGTCTGTCTGATATCAGTTGTGGTGTCAGTGGCAGACATACTACTGTGGAACCATTCATCTGTTGACAGATGTCGCACTTAAAGACATAACCCTTGGTCTACTTTGTAAGACCTGGCCACCGATAACGCTGTATCTGGAGTGAAACTGTTGCAGTAATACAAGCGTGAGCTGAACCCAGACCCTCGTGTGAAGCTAGAATTAAACCTAAACAGAGATCCATGTTTGGTATTAGTCCATTCCCTACTCCTGGAATTTGAGCCTACTGAATATTTTAAGCATATACTTTGTATGAGTACTTGATTGGAAAACCTTTTAGCATGGCTGAGTTGTTATTACTCGTAGTGTTGACAGCTACGATTATCTGTCCATCTATCCTCGTGCTAGAACGAGCGATTGCAGCAATGGCAGCAGTTCTCGCTGTCACCTTTGTGGCTTCATCAGTCAGTGAAGTCCCTTCAAAGTGCACGCCAATACGCTGATGACTCAATGTGTGAATTACATGAATCCATGGCAAGTCTTGTTTCAGGTCTGTGCTTTATTGTGCAACCTCTGGAATCTCTAAACCCATTCTGGCCCCAATAGTGAAGATATTTATTCTATGACTGGACACAGTCAAATACATCTCACACAATAAGTCTGGGGAATTCCCAATCTGTATTTTTTGATGCAGGTATCAGGGCTTTTAGTTCTGCCAGCTGTGCCGTGCAGTCTCCTAGAGATTGCGTCTGTGTAGTGCTAGGATGGAACTTGCTGTCCTGCATACGTCCCTTTACAATAGCACATGTTGTGCTGTATTGCTGTTTACTTCCTACAACAGGCTGGACAGAGCCGTCAGTATAAATGTATTCATACTGATCTAGAGGCATTATTTAATTCGCAAGAGGATATTCGTGTTCGTACTGCAGGAACATTTGTGTTTTTAATGTAGAATCAAATGTGTAGTCTGCATCCATTGTAGTGAGGCAATTAGGTCATAGTATCCATCACAGCTGCAGTGATTTTGCGTTTGCAACGCTTGCTTTTGTAACAGCCTCTAAGGTTGGGTTCGGAGTCACAACAATTATGTGTTTCTCCTGAGCTAGTGCTCGTTCTCTCACTACAGCCGTCTGCTCCTCCATCAGTATTTTTGTTGTTGTTGATGCAAAACGCATTTCAGCATTTGTGTACAAGTAATATTTGTATGCAATGGGTACTGTTTCGCCTTCATTGAAGGTGAGGTAAGTGTACCCAAATTGACCCGCGATTACACGGATCACCAAATTTGTGGTGTTTACACATGTGTGTAATTGTTTAGAAGCTATTTTGTCAACTGAGAATTTCCGTGTGCTCTTGTGTCCAATGTCGGACTGAAAAAAAATCAGGTCTAACTAAGTTGTGGAAAGGTTTTACTTTTTCTACCCGAAATGTATGTTCTGCAAAAATTTAGGAGTCCTAAATTGTACTGTACATTTCTCAGGGTCTTTGCAGGTTGGAGCAGGGCACATTTTTCAAAGAAATAGCTGCTAGGCTTTT
Source organism: Lissotriton vulgaris (assembly GCF_964263255.1). NCBI lineage: Eukaryota > Metazoa > Chordata > Amphibia > Caudata > Salamandridae > Lissotriton > Lissotriton vulgaris. Next base: position 338,907,330 of record NC_141700.1, read on the forward strand.
CCCTTCACTTGAGAGCTCATATCCCACAACTAGGACATTGAGAAGGGCAATTTTGTTTTTTAAAGGTAAATTTGTAGCCCTCAGAGGTGAACCCCAGAAATATGTTGTTCACCCTGTGCAAGTGATCCAATAATTAATTGTCCATCAGGTAAATATCATCTACATAGTACAATGCTTCCTAATCAAAATGTTAAAGTAACTCTGATACTCTAGGTGGGAACAACCCAGGGCAATTCTTAAATCCTTGGGCAGTCTACAGAATTGGTGTTTAGAGCCTAGGGCCAAAAATGCTGCCAAATTTCTGCTTTCAGGTCCTATATTTTGGCAAAGGAATCCATTTGGGATATCTAGTGTTCTTTTGTATTTCTTCTACACACTTTTATATATTAATGAGGCACTGTGTGCATTTTGTACTGCAAATATTGTTGTACATGTGTTCAAATGCATGTAGTCTAAAACTATACAGTATGAATTGTAGGGTTTCATTCAGGGAAACAAATGATTATTCATGGAAGAGGTGCAATTCTCAATCACACCTTGGTATTCAAGACTTGTTTCTTTGCGTCATGTTTTATAGGGTACTGCCTCTGTGGAGTTGGAATAGTTTTTACTGGGATTTCATGGTGAGGTAGCTCAGCATTCTACCCTGCATAAGTGCGGTATATTGCTGGAGCTAGTGCTACTGCTCACTCCTGAGCATATGTGTGATTTAATGGTGCTGGAACAAGGTCGGGGTAAGCCATTAAAATGTCCTATTCCCCCTTTGGGCAATCCATGATGAACTCAGGTGGCCAATCTATTTCAGCCAAAAGGATATCATATCCAAAAGTCAGGTTCTCCCTAAAGACACCTTTCACTTTCCTTAGTATGTCCCCCGCAATTTGGAGTGTTACTTTGTATAACTGACGTGGGACACTTACCCTAGTATCAGGTGTTTCCACCATGATATGTTCATTAACCCCTTCCATGCTCATGACAAGGTCAGCTCATCATGAGGCACAGTGGAGCTGTGCTTATGACGAGCTGACCTTGTCATGAAACTACAGTATTCAAGCATTTTCAGCACAGGAGGGGAAAACCCCTAGCAGCCAAGGTGTTAAATGCTGCTGTCGCCTGGAATTCCCTCAGGTTCTGACAAGCTATTGGTACTTCTGCTGCACTGCCTAGCATCTTTAGAGCCCATTACCCGTTCAGTAGTTGAGTCCTCAGTAGCAGAGGCATTTTTCATTTTAAGACCGCCTACCTTCTTCTTTTTAAATTGAGGTTTATTTTTTGGTTTATCTTCATTTGATAATGTAGTTTGAAGTGCAATGTGTGTCTCTTGGTTTGACTCACTCTTCTGATCTGTGTTCTGACCACCCTTCCCTCTCAGAGTTTTTTGATGAACCCTGAAAGGAATGACAGGAATGTGTATCAGTATCCTGATACCTGTCAGGTTTCTTAAAATTGTCACAGTTTCTAAGGCTATATTTCCTGTCAGAAGGCTCCTGTTGAGAAGACCCCCCTCGTTATTGTGATGTATTTTGCTTGTTTTTTGATTGTTTATTGTCCCATTTCTTTTTAGAAGAATCAGGTGCTTGCTTTAAGTGATCCTTTTCAGGAGTAACCATCAGTTTTAGTTTCACTGGTCTAGCTCCCATATTATCTCTACCTAGTGAAGCATATGTATCATCTTTTTGGGAATTCTCGTTCCCGTTGTGCAGGAGTACATTCCCTCTGGTGCTGGTTTATCGCCACTGCTGCTGCCTCCCCTTTTATAATGGCTAACATAATTGTAGATAACTGGGCACATTTGCCTATCCATTTCATCCCTAACTACAGGGCGGATTCTGCTCAGTACACATTCTGTATTTATTTCAATACTTTTGGTATAGCTGCTATTGAGGGGGTACCTTGTGCCCTGGTACAAACGGCAGAGAAAACTGTACCCCAAGTGCTACAGTCCTCTATTGGGAGAGCTATTTCCATTGGCAAGCAGATTATCAGTATTCAATGTTTTTCTTGCTGGCCTGTGTGTGGAAACACTGCCTTCAGCTGTGCTATTTTCTGTGCTATCCAGACCTACATTTGCTCAAGCATCGGTGGGCTGATTTTAGTTGCGGTCCCTTGTAGGTGACCTGCTTGAGTGACCCTTGTAGGTTGAAGTGTGGGTGTTTGCATAAGGAACTGTGTAAGATTTCTGTAAAGTTGTATAAGTTCTTTCTGAAGTGGCCATACGTCTGCTGCTGGTAATGTGTCAATCTCTGGATTTGGTGTGTAAGCACCAATGACTGGCAAAGTGGCTCCATCTCTGCTGAGCGGACCGAGTCTCACTTTTTCTATGGTATGTGGAAGGGCACCTTTAAACCAATTTATATGCTCTTGGGAAGTTAACATGACTGCTATGTCCTCGTATGGAGAATATTGGTTCATCTGGAGTATAGGTATGAAATGTAGGTGTACGTGCATCTGCAGGTGGGAACTTAACCTAAGAATAGAACACCTCTGTCCTGAATGTCTCATGTGCCTCAATCAAAAAGGTAACAGTCCCACCTAATGTTGGAACTTCATAATCAGGTAATTTTAAAGTAAGCGCATTTCTTCAATCTTCTGAAATGTCCAAGCTCAGCTTCTTTCACCCATAAAACCACTCATAGTAGCGTCTTCAGTCTGAGACATTATGAGAGTAAGTATTCTATGAAAAATAGATAAGGTTAATTTTCCCTTCTCACTCCAGATGTCTCTGGGTAAATGTGAGTAGGGTTCTCTGAGAAAGAATGACAGAACTCCTCAGATTTGACCGTTAAATAAGAAACAAACCAACGTGGGCGACGTCATGTTGTGTAGTTCCTACAAATCTATATAGGATGTGCGTATTTAGACAATATAAACCCAATGCCTCTTTCAATTACTCTCAAATAATTTTCCTGCAAACCTAAGTGAGAAATATGTTTAAGGTTAAAAAATGCCATACTAAACAGGGCCAAACATCTGTATGGTTTGACAGCAAAACATATGTATTGTCATCCCATGAATAGTCATTACTTTTAATGCCATAGGTCTACAAAAGGTTTACCAGCTTGGTCTTTCTTTCAAGCAACTTCTAATCTTTGATGGGTCAAATAAAGGGCACTATGGGAATACAATTAAAGCAAATACAATGCAGACATGTTCAGTTTCTCTTGGGTACTTTGGCTGCTCAAATAAGGCAAAGTGTCTAGCACGAAATGCTATTCCCCATTCCTAAGTGGACCTTCAGAGTCCAACTCTGAATGGGTCAATGTTTGATCATACTCTTTAATGGAGATCTCAAAGTGAGTCTCTTAGGTTTTCCTCTTTGCCCTGTTAGTCACTGTATCAACAAAATGTAATGCTAGTGTTCCAAACCAATATATCTGCTCACCCACAAAGCCCTGCACACAGGCAAACCGGAATACCTGGCTGCCAAACTCAAGCAGGCTGGCCAGTCCAGAAACCTAAGGAGCTCCAACACTCTGCTACTCATCCCACTGAAAGCTCGCAAGCAGAAAAACGCGACAAAATCATTTGCCGGAAACACCCCCAAAATCGGGAACTCCACCCCCCCCACATCAGAACGATACCCTCATTTCCCAAATTCAAAAATCTGTTCAAAATCCTTTTCTTCGACCGCTGTCGAACAAACCAATAGAAGCCAAGGATGCACTCCATCCTGCACCTCTTCTATCCTTATATTTTGAACATTGTCATTGACTCTGACCAAGAAAATCTTTCTGGACTTGCGTCCGGTGTGAACTAAGCAACCTTTTGGGGGGCACCTTGTTCGAACTGCATCGTCCTTGCCCGCCCGCTCTAATGCGCCTTTTTTCGTCCTACTCTCGGCCTGATCCACATGTTTGTCTATAACCTGTACTGCATACTTGCTCAGAATTTATTTATTAGTTGTTGTAAAGCGCTCTGATACCCTCGGGTCCAGCTAGCGCTATATAAAACTCCTAAATAAATAAATAAATAAACTCTTTCAAAAAGGATTGCATCAATGCTTTGTTCTCTTGCCCTCAGGTGGGTTATATTTTGTTTCTAAGTAATATATGAAAACATCTCCACTTTGCATCTCAATACTGAGCTGGATGGTCAATATGGTCAAATTCAACAGATTACGTTTATGTCAATATTTTTAAATATGTTTTTCTACTGAACTTGCATTAAATTCAACTGTTTTCATTTATAGGATGCCACACATTGAGCATCACCTCTCTGTGATTTAATAGCTCAAGTTAATTGATTCCTAGTTTTAGGCTAAAATCAATGGTCTACTAAAAGTCTTGTATCCATCTACACCTTCTTTCAATTATTTGTGCCCAAATTAATATCATTCAACGTGGTTCAGCACTCAACTTCACAAGTAGGTTTATAAATGATGGGCATTATAGTCCATAGCCCATTGTCTCACCAATAAACCATTGTGCAAGTAATTCTTTCTTTGAACATTTTTCTTTATTCTTTATTCAATAGTCATTCTTTAGAACACAGCATACAATTGATAGCCAATGCGTTTCGTTCCCCTGGGACTTCTTCGGGGCTTAGCATGCAAATGACATTTCTCGCATGTTCTTCATGTTGTGCTTTCTAATAACAAAACAGTGATGTGAAGAGTAAATGGAGTACAGTTGCTCCCAAAGTATGTAAACGTGACGTTAGGTTCCCTTATAAATATGCTGATTCCATTCTCTCCTATCGGAATGCATTTATTTACTTATAAAGTCTTTGTATTTTGATGCATTCATACTTCTTCACAAAATGAATCGGATTGAAAAAGTTATCTTCTATAGAACAGTTGATCAAAACTCCGGTGGTTCAAGCATATTTGAACATTTTGTAATAGATATCAGCGCTAAAGTACCCCTTGCCGTGCATTATAAGGATACTGTAAGTCACTGAGGTGTTTCATAACCATATAGAGGAACACATCTGAAGGCTTTTATAAGGTTATGGAACTCCAAGGTAACTTCAAATATCCTTATCATGCACGCCACATAGAAACACCATCACTGTTTACAAAAGCACTTATAATCTTCACAACAACGTCAATGGTAAGGATGGACACAGTGTCTCTAGACACTGTTAGTAAATTGCCTGCATTTCTATGGTTGGAGTGTGGAGACCCATACATAGTAGTGATGGAGGCTAGAGACAGGGCTATGATTGGAATTTCAATGAGGGAATTATTAGCAACTGCCTGTTGATTTGTTCTTCCTGCGGTAAAAAGCGGGGTGGTGATGGACGGAGCATCTGAACCAATAAAACACTCACACCCAGTCAACAGATCTGGGTTTAATTCATCACCGTTCTTTAGCCCACTCTGCCACCCAGTTCAGACATGGCCATATGCAAATCAGTCTGACCCTGTGCCTCATGGGAACAGTCCAGCCCGAACTGCCAAGCCATGCCTTCCCTGGACCGGAAACAAGCTTCCTAGGACCGGTTTCTGGCATTACAGCCATCTTCAGCCAGGCTTGCTTGAATCCCATGAGGTTATTAAACAATTCGAGGATAAGACATTACAAGTGTTTTTGGTCAATCCAGCGCAATTGAAAGTAATTTATAATGGAACTACCCATTACTTCGCGTCAGAGATTAAGGCCAAAGAATGTCTGGACTCCTTTGACAAATAAAGAGGTTGAGCTGTCAATGTAGGGACCAAGATAGAGTGTATTTGGTTTTTCTGGGCAATGAGAGATGCACTATGGCTCATTTTTTTGCACTCGATGACTTTAACTAATGTGTTAATAAATCCCTATGAAGCTCACTTCAATTCTCCTTGCTATTTCCTGAAAAGTCCCAATTCGTCTTCACTGTTATGGTAATTGATGTGAATGATAGCTCCTTATCCACTCTTCTTGTTGACTATCAGATATCAGATATCCATACAACCATAGGTGGAGTTATATGATGACTATACCTGACATTTGAGATACAAAAATCCCTGCTCTGCACTATAATCTAAGGATAAACAGAGCATCTGGGCTATCCCTGTGAGAAATGTGAACCCTGGACCCCGTATAATGATTCAGCCTCCTGAGGGCCAGATGCTCAAAGGAATCTCTGACTTTTTGATTTTGTCCCTTAGGTGAATTGTAGACGGGACTTTGGGGCAACACTGACCTGGGAGGTCTCTTGTAACCTGGGCTCCTGATCACCGCAGCCTCAGCGCAGCCCTGCTGCAACATTCACCAGGCTCCCAGCTGCCTGCCACTTCCTACAATCATGGCGAGGCGGCAGATCGGGGACTACATCCCCCAGCACCACTAGCGCGTAGGAAGGCGTGTTTCCTGTCCCGCCCCCGGAGGTGTGCTTAAGGACAGCGCGAGCCCCGGGGGAGCGGGGGACTTTGGGGCAACACTGACCTGGGAGGTCTCTTGTAACCTGGGCTCCTGATCACCGCAGCCTCAGCGCAGCCCTGCTGCAACATTCACCAGGCTCCCAGCTGCCTGCCGCTTCCTACAATCGCGGCGAGGCGGCAGATCGGGGACTACATCCCCCAGCACCACTAGCGCCTAGGAAGGCGTGTTTCCTGTCCCGCCCCCGGAGGTGCGCTTAAGGACAGCGTGAGCCCCGGTGGAGCGGGGGACTTTGGGGCAACAGTGACCTGGGAGGTCTCTTGTAACCTGGGCGCCTGATCACCGCAGCCTCAGCGCAGCCCTGCTGCAACATTCACCAGGCTCCCAGCTGCCTGCCGCTTTCTACAATCGCGGCGAGGCGGCAGATCGGGGACTACATCCCCCAGCACCACTAGCGCCCAGGAAGGCGTGTTTCCTGTCCCGCCCCGGAGGTGCGCTTAAGGACAGCGCGAGCCCCCGCTTCGCGGGATCGCGCGCGGGTCGGCGCCCGGGGCTAAGCCCGGGCAAAGGGCGGGCCCTCTGTGGCCCTCAGAGGCACAAGGAGGCCGGGACGGGCCACCCCTCTTGGCTACTACGAAGGAGGAGGTACCGAGTTGTCTTATTGTATCTTATTATTATTGATTCCACACTGTACTGTTTATTGTTGCTGTAGCAGCTCTGAGTACCTTTCCTCATGTCCATCTGGGAGGAGCTGAACGCCCTGTGTGGTACGAACTACGTCCAGGACGTATCTACACCCCCTATAGTGGGTAGAGATGCTGTTGAGGAAAATGACAATGACACTGAGAATTCATCTAATGCCGATAAAATGTGCACTAGCCCCTCACTATCTCCCTTCAACCCACCTATATTAGTGCCGATTGAGGCTGTGAACAGAATACCTGACTCCGTATCACCACTTCAATAGACCTTACTGGCCCAGATCGAGCAACTGTTAATAACTGCACTATCACCCCTGGTCACAAAAATCAACGATCTGGGAGACAGGTTGACCAGTATCGAAAATACAATACTAAAGAACTATACTCCAACTGTAATACCTGCTACACCCATTCACCCCATTCCCCACAGTAACAATGAAAAATTCAAGCCCAGGACACGCACGAAAGCTCAAACTCTTGAACCCCTGATGTCTATACCTAATCCAAGAAGCCGGAACATTACTTTTAACTCCGTACCTGTACCCCATAGAGTTCCCAGGACCGCACTTGAAAGAAGGAATCGGATTAACCTACCTCCAGAAGCTGCCCCTTATGTGACTGTTCTCTCTGGGGTCCCTGCACCTAGTCAGGGCAAATTTGAAACTCACCAGCAACTGTTAAACAAAGCCATTTCCTGGCTAAAACAAAACAGACCATTGCCAACTGTTTTAGATGGCAGCATCCTGAGTGTCAGGAGGGTGGGGTGGCTAGGTACATCGCCCAAAGACATTCCGGGCGACCTGATTTTAATTAAATTCAAGAGTATGAACATTGTCCCCTATCTGCGATCTTCCCAGCCCAAAGAGGGAGATGGCCCCATTCGCATCTGGGACTTGTACGATTTCTATCCCGGCCCCCGACCCCATCCGTCCCTAAGGCAAATGACATTGAACCACAAATCTTGGTGAAAGGGGATGCCATGAATCTTGTGCTACTAACCCTCTACCCTTTTTTGATTTTGCATGTACCTTTTTCTTTCAGCTGAATTGCCAAATTGATTTTAGTTTGTTTTTAATAGTTGGTTCCTTTCTACCTTGTAAATGTTATGCTGAGTCATTTATACATGTATGTATTTCTTTTTTTTTTGCTGCTTTTATGGTTTTAAACAAAAAAAACGAATAAAGCTTATTTTGATTTGATTTGTAGATGGTTGTTTAGAATTTACCTTTCTGAATAAAGGTGGAGGAAAACTGATATTTAGCATTTGTTGTGTTACGTAATTCCTTAACAGTGCCTAATCATCCATGAGGATATCCAGGCACTTGAAGAGGTGTGGTACCCACAGTGTTACTTGAAGTGGCAGGTCTTCAGCCTATTGTGCAGCTAATGCAGCAAGGAGGAGGCCCTGATGTATTGTGTCAGGTCGTTCCATGTTTTGGATGCAATGTATGAGAATGAATGACCTCCTGTTCTGAATTTTTGTAATGACGTGGGTGTGCTAGTGAGTGTGAGGCTGAGCGTAGGGGACTGGTGGGCTGGTGAAAGTGTATGCAACTGTTCAAAAAGCTTTTCATATGTGTGTGAGGAGTTTAAATTGGCTGTGTTTGAATGGAGAGTTAGAGTTCTCTGAGGTGGGGTAAAATGTAGAAGATGTATGGGAGGATGAGTATGAGTCATACTACATCGGTCTGGATGGTCTGTAGTCTATGTAGGTGCTGATTGGAGATTTTGGTATAGTGTGTCTTGTGGTAGTTGAGTCTGCTTGTGATGAGTACTTGCATGATGGCTGATTTGGCGTGGTATCATTTTGGTTTTGGTTTGTTTTGTTACAATGGGAATAAGGCTACTACTGTTTAAACTATTGTGCATGTGTGTGAAAGCACTTTCTTAAAGTTTTGATCACAACATCATTTAGTTTTGCTCAGATCTTAAAGTACTAATATTTATTGTGAGGTGCCCCCTTGGTCATATCTATATGCATTCTATTTCATCTAATTAAGAGTATACATCTATGACAAAGAGGCCACTAACACAAGATCCTCTTTTTAGCAGAATGCTTTGGCAAGTGCAAAGCATAGAAAACTTATCAGAAAGGCACAAGACTGGAGTTATAAACAGGTATGCTGAAGTGAAGTCGAACTCTATAAGAAATATAATTCACTTCCATTTCTACCATTTATTGTTGAAGATTGACATTAGCGATAATAAACTTTCCTAGCTCTTTCAGCATAGAATGCACAATTCTCAATACTTAGCAACACAGCACACTGTAAACAAGATAAGATGGCCTACTGTATCAGGGTCACACACCCTTGCTCTATGATTGGTTGAATGCTCTGAAGCACTTTGTTATGTGAAATGTATCGAGAAACATTTAGAATTTAAACACATTCTTTGATCCTGCCCTGGCATTCATGGGCAATAACACACACGGCAGGTTTAGTTGCAAGAAATTGCATGTTGGGCTCCTGTTTTCACACCTAAATGGCTGAGGCTTAAGTTCAGTTATTTATGAGTTTGCTATGGTCTAAAATATCTTTGTAATTATGAAATGTCAGTAGAGAATGTTATAGATAAATTTGAGACTGCGATGTTAAGGATCATACTTATCATAATTCAGTGGTTTTCAAATTTTCTGCTTTGCTGCATGCTTCCGTAGACTGATGGTCTCCTCTATCCCTGTCATATGTCATAAAATGTTCTTTTTTAGATACTGTCTGACTCTAGTAGTATTGTTTTGGACATTATTTTCCGTGTTATTGCTATAAGCATTGCAATATAAAATGTATTTTTTTCTTTATTATAACTATAACATTTTTATAGACTGAATGCTGTGTTTACCTCGTGTTCTCCAGAATGTTTTCCATTATGTAATGGCACATGCATCATAAAATAAACTATAAAATATACTTGCATGAAACAATTTCATTTGAAAATATTTACTATTAATACATTTGATTGAGTACTAGTAAAATACAATGGCATAATATTTCGTGGATGAATCCATATTACCCTAAAGAAGACTTGTGTTGGCTGGTCAGATAAAACATATTTCCCACTAGAACGAAATGTTCTTTTCTTTGTACAAATATTATCTGGCAAATGGAGAATAAATATACAATCTATCCACTTCCAACTGGGCGAGCAGTTAAATGGGAGATATAGACACATTATCATTCTGCCGCATGATTCCCTCCCACACCTCCTTCAAAGTGCCAGTCCACAATGTCTGGGCTTGCTTCAGGGTGCTGTGTGGTGCCGGATGTATGACGGTACCACGCGTACTTTTACAACGCGTACCGTTACAACGCTACTTTTACCACGCAAGTCGTTACAACGACTTGCGTGGAGGGGCGCTGGATAGTAAATTTTTTAATTTACTATTCCAACTCCAGTCCCCGTGGACTCTAGGGAAGGAGTTGGATAGTAAATTAAACTATTTACTATCCTGGAGCGCCCTCCAGCGCAAGTCGTTGCAACGACTTGCGTGGTAAAAGTAGCGTGGTAACAGCACCGCGTTGTAAAAAATGCGTGCTAACCGTTGTATACCGCCCATAATCGGTCTCAGAATTATGCACCAGGGATCTCATAGAACAGAAAAAAAGGCTGGTGTAAATCTATCTGTTTTTTCCTTGGCCCCACACACCTAGAATTTCATTTTTTTATTGAGATCTTTTGGAGTCAGAAATGAGGACTTGTTTGTGTAGAACATGCCTCCACTCACAGAGCCCAAGTACATCGAGAGTGTACTGTGGTGCGCAGAAGTGGTATCTGTCATCTGTTGTGGTTTTGCTGTATACATATACATTCATCGGTGTGTTTATATAGGGCACAACTAACACTGCAGAGGAGAATTTTAGTGATAAGAGCACTGCATGTGAACTAGATGGAGATGGGCCGATGGATCACTAACAAAAAATCGGAAACAAAAATATGTGGACAGAATATTGTGAAAAACATATTAAGGACCAGAATATCAGGAAGATAAGTGCAAATAGGTAAGTATAGATTTATTATTCCTACCTCCACATCTACATACCTTGTAAATTTTTATATATATATATATATAACCGCCAGTAGGTAGTTATAGTTAGGACCTAGTTTCCATGGGAAATCCACAACATTCTATTTGGAATAACTTTGGCGCCGCTTGACGAATCGTCATGAATTTCTCCAAGAAAATTGCCTGTTTGGTTTCGCTCCTTCCTTGAAAGTTTGGGGGTGATTCGTCAAGGGGGGGCCAAGAAAAAAGGGGAGTCCCAAAACATGTTTTCCCATCCAATTTTCCATAGGGACCTTTAGCCAGGGCTACAGCCCGAACGGCTGAACGGAATTACACGAAATTTGAGAGAGAGGTAGAGTTCTGTTCGCAGATTGTGCTTTTTGTTAAATTGTGTAAATTCTTTCAGTAGTTTCTGAGAAAATTGCAAGTAAAATCATAGCGATATCTAGAGACGGAATTCAGCATGAGTACGGAAATCCGTTCAATTACGAGCGCGAGCTGCATGCTGATTGGCTGTCAACTGTCTGTCAACACTCGAAACCAGGAAGTGTTGGTGGCCATCTTGTGCCTCGATAGAACCGAGTCACAAGAAAACAGTAAAACAAAGTTGCGAAGTAAGGGAAGGGGGCAGGCTAGAAACATTCTGACCCTCTAGGCTTGCTCAGGGGGTCATACATGGATGTTTAGACTCTATTATTTTATTTTATTTTTTTAAAGAAAAAATGCATCGCACGCATACGGAAATCTGTGGAATTACGAGCACGAGCTGCATGCTGATTGGTTGTCAACTGTCTGTCAGCACTCCAAACCAGGTAGTGTTGGCAGCCATCTTGTTCGTCGCTAGAACCGAGTCACAAGAAAACAGTAAAACAAAGTTGAGAAATAAGGAAAGTGGGCAGGGTAGAAACATTCTGACCTTATAGGCTTGCTCAGGGGGTCGTATATGGATGTTTAGGGTATATATATACATGGTCCAGTGGAAGGCTTGTAGTAGCCGAAACGCGTAGGCCGTCCTAATCGATGCACGTTCTTTTGCACATGGTGTGTAAATAAAAATTTTGTTAAAATATAACTGTTGCTGTGCCGTGACTTCTATCGCAAGGAGCGAGTTGAGAAGATTCTAAGGAATATATATATATATATTTATTTATTTTTTTAAAGAAAAATCGCGGCGTACGGAAATCCGTACAATTACGAGCAAGTGCTGCATGCTGATTGGTTGTCAACTGTCTGTCAGCATTCCAAACCAGGAAGTGTTGGCAGCATCTTTCATTTTGAAGTATGCCGGGGGTCACGGGTCTCCTACATTCTACGGGGACCGCCACCTTCCTGGGGCAGTAATATTTAAAATAGGGGGGTCTGTGATGGCACGGATTTCCCAGCTGCGGGTACTTTCACTTCTCGGGACTTTTTAATGTTGGGAGGGGGTCGCGCAGCCTCCTTACTGGAACCCTTGATGGCCCTGGGGACTATCATTTCCCAGGGTCGACTATTGCAGTGTCTCGGGGTGCCTATCCCCGGGACACTGCTGTTTGCTATGGTAGGGCGGGAGCGTCGCAGCTCCCACTTTAGCACAGCAAACCGGTTTACTATTTGAAAGAGAGAGCAAGTTAATCTGCTGTGTCTTTCAAGTAGGAAAGCAGATTGCTTTTTGTTAGAGAGAGCAGCATGTAATCTATTCTCTCTGAGAAAGCAATGCCGGCTCTCGAAGGATGCGGGGAGCTGGCTGGGACCGTGGGGGCATTGGCGTTCTTTTCACGGTCCCCAATGTTATTTTTTGAGTCCCAGGGGATGGGGTCCCTTTGCAGCTCCTTAAACATTTGTTGATATAACTTTTCCAAAATCTTTTTTTGTGTTGGGGAACAGAGTATTACCCCAGTGACTTTGTCATCCATGTATCTTTTTTACTTTTTCTTTATTTGAATTCCGCTTTATTTACAGTATGTTTCTACCTTTCTTCACAATGAGTTCCACAGCGTAGAGTCCGTTGCAGTGTTCTTAGCCTTTTTGTTCTTTTGGTGACTTACCAGTTTGTGTTCAAGATTCGGTGACCTATTTGTGTTGCTTTCCTTTGTGTATCTTTTATGCAGCCTTTTTTTGTGTATGTTGTTTATTGAGTGCTTCATCCAGTGTTCTAAATATAGGAGTACATCTGTAGACATGTAGTTTACTCTTTTCCTTTGCCTCCCTCAACCCTAATTGAGAACGTAATGGGGTGAGTCAAACTAAGGCAGTGCTGTCGTCATTGTTTTAAGTTTGCAAAACAGTAGGTAGTATAAATAAAAAAATAAAGCACTTGACACAATGCAGAGTGACACTGTATTTGTTGTATTCAATTTTAGAATATTTTGAAAATAATATACACTCATGTACAAAATATTGTTAGTTTAATTGTAAGATATTTCATATAAATCATCACATATGCTGATATTACAGTGAAGATAAAATTAAGTGTTTATGTTTTTGTTTTTGTACAAGGACCTACAACATAAGAAATTCAGTATGGAAAATCAACAAAATTTGAAAGACGTTTTCAACATTAGTAACAGTGTCATAGAAGAGCTAAACATATTTTTTATAAGTAGGGAGAATGAAGAGGAAGACATAAATGCTGTAGATATCAGGTGTGATTTTCCAAACTAAACTTTAGATTAGATGTAATCAAGAAATTGAAGTAAATCATCCCAAGCATAGTCAGCAGAGCTTAGCGTAAGGAACTATGTAGGAGTTTCTAAGTTCCTTAGCATACATTTTAGTTCTCCATGATGACGGTACCAGTACTCATTACTACAACGCTGATATGCCATGACATTAATGAGGTGAGATTCCAAAATATTATCTTTCTGCTGTACTTTATGCATAAATTTGTTTGCTGAAACATTTTGCAGATGTACACATGTTTTCAATATATTGTTTTGTGCATAAGAAGACCAGACAAATCACTCTCAAACAAAAGATGGAACAAATATGGAATACATTGTTGAAATCTTGGATTTTCTGCATATAACATTGATGTCTGGTATTCAGATGCAGGAATCTGCACCGGTCGGTCATCATATCGTCCTCTTTTTTGCGTGGGAAGGAACTGAGGGAAAGAACAATTTTCCAAGATGTTTTCACATACAGTAATGGGACTTCCCTTTGCTTCTTTCATTTGGAATAACTCTATAGTATTCCCCATCACTTCTTGATGAATACTGTAATGTTCGTAGATTTCTTCAGTTATGGAAACATCCAGTTTTTCAATTTGTCCAGATGGGAAGTCAGTATCTTCTACAGTTATTTATTCTTTTCCCACATACACATTTTTGTAATATTACATTTTTTATAGCAGATAGAACAGAACATTGCCTTTTTCGCTTTCTTAATATCTAGTCATTTTTGCCATATTTTCTTACTCTTAGTAGGAACGCCATTGACAAGAATAGCTAAATGTTTCTACTGTACATTTTCGACACCAATTGTCTGTGTTTTAAGTAAAGCAAGATTGTATTGAATGTTTTTTGTAGTGCTAGCGCTCTTGGTGTCTAGTTGTGAACAGTACTGAGCGGAGAATTGATTGAAGGCACTTCTAAGCACACATAGTGAAGAGAAATTAACATTGAAAGCTGAATTAAAGTTGTGAACCCCGCTGTCTGTAATGTAGATCGAAGGTACTAATTGATACAAATATTGATGAATGCTATTTTGTACAGTTAACAGAATCTGAGAACAGAGTACAATTGTCTCTATGTTAAGGAAAGCAAGGGTAGATCCAATGGTGTCCTTAATGTGCAAGGAAAGCTGAATTGAAGTTGTGAATCCGGCTGTCTGCAGTGTACATTTAATGTTGGACTGTATCATCTGTAATCACAATTGAAATGAAAGATAGAACTTGTATGGAATGCATTGTCAAAATATGTATGTTTCAGGGACATAATAGTTAAAATTGTGACCTGTGTTGTCTGTAGTGTAGACTGTCATTCAGTGTTTTTTTGGACTTGCCAGACAAATTTTCTTATTATACTAAACCTATAACTGATATAAAAGAAGTTCATGAAATTCAAGAATAATTGATAACCCTAGCTAAGTAAGGTAGAAAGTGTGCAAATTTTTAACTGCGTTTGGGTGGGGTAGTGGCTACATCAAAAAGGCTTTATAAAGGGGCTCGAGTTTGAATCAGAATATGAAATTGAAGAATAGCTTATAACAACAGTGAAGAAAGGCAGCAAGTAGGTTTGTGTATGTGTAGATGATATGTTGATTGAGTGGAAGATGAATAAGGTGAAAAATAAGAAATGCTGAAGATGTGCAAGCTACCCATTTCCATGTAAGGGAAGTGGATGTTTGGTTTTCCAGTCCATTACACCGACAGGGTGTCGGATTCTGCAGTGGGAGCCTGAGAAATGGGTACCATATATAAGGAGGCAAGCTAGTGCAGAAAGTACACACACTGTGCGGTAGAAAGGACGCAAGAAAGGACGTAAGTGTGCAAATTACCCACTGCTATTCATGGGTAGTAGTTAACAAGAAGGGTCAATGAAGGGCCTGTAGTTTGAATTTCAATTTCAAGAAGAATAATTGATAACGCTAGCGAAGAAAGGCTGCAAATGTGGAAACATCTAAAACAAAAAGGCTTCATAAACGGCCTTGACTTTGAATCCGAATATGAAATTGAATTATAATTGATAATCCCAGTCAAAAAAGACAGCAAGTGTTCACTTGTAGTACAATAAATACATTAGTAGATAGTGCTCAAAGCTTTATTATTTTTCAACAATAAATTTATTCTAATAATATCTCATAATTTAACAGACATTCCAATGCAACTTCATCTGATATGTCATTCAGATCAATTTCCTCGTTAGGAGTTTCTGATTTAATTTGCACTAAAATGTCAACATAATTTAAAACTGTGCAGAATCTATATGAAAAAGGCTTCGGACAGGGTAGTAGCTCCAACAAAAAGGCTTGATAAAGGGCCTGCACTTTGAAGATGAATATGAACTAGAAGAATAGTTGTTAACCATAGCCAAGAAAGGCAGCAAGTAGGTGTGTGTACGTGTAGATGATGATGATGTGTTGATTGAGTGGTAGATGAATAATGTAAAAAATATGAAATTGTCCAAATTTCCTACTGCCATTCACGGGTAGTAGTTAGCAAGAAGGCTCAATAAAGGGCCTGTACTTTGAATTACAATAACAAACAGAAGATTTGATAACCATAGACTGTACTGGCTCTTTTTTAATATTGTTATACTTTTATGCTTTTGTTTATACATGAACGGTAGGAAGTGCCCAAATTACCCACTGCCATTCACGGGTAGTAGTTACCAAGAAGGCTCAATAAAGGGCCTGTAGTTTGAATTTCAATAACAAACAGAAGATTTGATAACCATAGACTATACTGGCTCTTTTTTAATATCATTAGACTTTTAAGCTTTTGTTTATACATGAACGGCAGGAAGTGCGCAAATTACCCACTGCCCTTCATGAGTAATAGTTACCAAGAAGGCTCAATAAAGGGCCTGCACTTTGAATTTGTATTATAAGAAGGAAAATTGACAACCCAAGCCAAGAAAGGCAGCAAGTGTGCAAATTTCCCACTGCTTTCGGCTGCGGTAGTACGTACAACAAAAAGGCTCGATAAAGGGCCTTGACGTTCAATCAAAATATGAAATTGAGGAACAATTTATAATCCCAGCCAAGAAAGGAAGCAAGTGTGCATCTAAAGCAACAAAGTTCTGTGGAGTGTGTGATGATGTGTGGTGCAAGCAGCACGGATTGGTAGGAAAATCTTTAAAATCCAGTTTTCTAATAAATATTGGTTGTCTATTCACAGAAGTAAGTTGAAGTATATTTTCAAAAAGTATGATGTATTTTGTCCTAAATAAGTCATCTCATTCAATATGGTGACATGGTGATGATTTGTGGTGCACTGAGTTAGTAATACCTTTGGCGCTGAGCTTGAATGTACCCTGTGATGATGTGTTGTCGGGGTGAGGTACAGTAATTGAAGTAATGTCTTTTGTTAATTAAATTCTGCATCAATTCCATTTAAAAGGGACAGTATGTCTTACTGTGACATAAAAGTGTTCACTCTTGTTTGTGATTATTTATGGTGCGCTGAGTAAGTAGTATCTTTGCCGGTGAGCTTGTATGTTCCCTGTGCAGTGTGGATTGAAGGCAGTTGTTAACAGACATAGATACATTTAATGCAGACAAAATTCTACTATATGTGTTTCACATTTTGTTTAAATAAGTGACAAAAAACATCGTCCATATCCCGCATTTTACAACCCCCCACCCTGCCCCTCCTCTGCCTGACGTCACCGCCCGGCGTAACGCCCTGCACGAGCCATGGCTGCAGACGTCACCGCCCAGCGTAACATCCTGCACGAGCCGTGGCTGCCAATTACATTCGTTTAGACTTACAAGTATTTGAAAACGAATACATGCTTGGGAGTGTCACGTGCCGCAGTAATAAATATTACAACTAATGGGAGAATTAGGAGGGAGCAAATACGATAAACCAGAAAGCATATATTCCTGAAAAATAAAGCAAAGCAGAGCTAGGAGGGCCACGTGACTGATAGAAGGAAACATTTGCGCAATAACTCATTGTCCACAACTTCTTTGTTAGCAAGAAAGGCCACTTTATTAAGACAGGTGCAAATTAACTTCTAATCAAACATCTTGCAATTCATTATTTAATATACCAAAAATTCCTTCAACTTATCTTAGCATCCTTATGAAAGATGAAACCCCCACCAAGTTAACCCAAACAAACCCACGAGCAACTGACTATGGGTGATACCCCCTCCTTTCCTTTAAGTGCCCTTTGAGGATGGACCAACCTGCTCCAGGCTGCCCACCCCCCATAAAAAGCTCCTACCAACTAAAATTGCACCTAGACCTGTCTTAGCGTGACAACCGGGAATAAACAGCTTCGGCAGTACCCAAAGCACAATAAAAAACAAACAAACAGGACCTGAAAGAGAAAGAGTCAGGGTGGGTTGGGCAAAAACAACTTTCGCAACCCGCCTCCCCCGGCACAGTTCCATTTCCTGCCCTTTCTACCCCTATTTATCCCTTTTCCCTTGCGCTGCAACTTGCTAATTACCTTCCCTTGCACCTTTGGCCAGTTCCTTTGTGTAAACCAACCCGGGGGAGAGAACGGCTCGCGCACGGCTCCCCCTGGGTCCCCCCTTATACTATGTACATACAAAATCATTGAGGGGTAGGAGGGGCACGTGATGCAGAAAAGAATACCATCATGAACATACAATAAAAAGAACACATTGTAAAGCATGCGAAACATTTCAAATATAGGATACAGAAATTCATGGAAGCTCAATTTATAAAAAAAAAGGCAGGGAGTGCTCCGTAAGACAGAAGGAAATATTAGGATCAACAAAGGAAGATCAATAAGAATGGAGGCCTGGGACCAGGGTCGGACTGGGAACCAAAACCGGCCCTGGCAAAGTGCTCGGCTGTAACAAAATCGGCCCCCAGGGGCCCAAAACCGGCCCCCACCCTTGCGGCGCACCAGGGAATTGCTTGTGCCCGCAACAGACAGTCCAGGCCTGCCTGGGACGGCCTTGTGATGCAGAAAAAAAAATATCATCATGGTCGCACAATTAATAACGATAGAGGCCTAAGCACATGGCGTAGTACAGAAATACGACACAGAAATTTATAGACGTGTAATTTATAAAATTAGAGGTGTATAGGACCAAGTGACGCAGATAGAAACTTTTATACTATGTGCATACAATTTAAAACCATTAAGGGGTAGGAGAGCCATATGATGGAGAAAAAAAAGCATCATGCATATACAATTTACAGCGGAGTCTGATGTTGTGACGGTTTCTCTTACATTTGCTTCTGTCGTGTCTTCAAAGGCTGCGGTTTCGCTGGGTCTGGGGTGTTTTGGGTGCAGGCGCGATACCACGTCGAGTGTCAGAAGTCCTCCTCCGCTCGAGGTGTGAGTTTGTAGTAAAATCTATGACGACACTCTGTCTGTCACTGCAGCACAAGCAGGCGAAGGAGAGCGTGCTAACGTCAGTGTTCGGATTATATGGGAACCGCGGGTGATGAGCAAACCAAGCCCAGGAGCATCATTGGTAGCGTTTTCGCGGTCTATAGGAATGATGGCCTTG
Organism: Lissotriton vulgaris; assembly: GCF_964263255.1. NCBI lineage: Eukaryota > Metazoa > Chordata > Amphibia > Caudata > Salamandridae > Lissotriton > Lissotriton vulgaris. The sequence goes on from NC_141700.1 coordinate 338,926,474, forward strand.
GAGGACATCACATTGGCTAATGTATTGGTTTCCAGGCTTAGTGATAGCAAGCATGCTCGGTGGTGGCATGTGGGGAGTGTGGGCGGGCGTGCACCGCGCATGTCCAAGTGTGAGTGTGTGCACCAACAATTAACAACAGAGAGAGATGGGGGCGGTGTTATCATGTGCGCAGAGGCAAGCAATTATACGCTGGTCGTGTATTCTGGCTTGCCGAGGAGTCAATTTCATGAAACTTGGCAATAGTTTCCTATTGCAAGCTGAGGAAGACTAAATACAAACTCATGTAAAATCACCCCACACCCTTTTTTAGGGGGTACATATTTAAAAAAAAAAACAAAAAACTTTTGTTATTCGAGTTTCAAAACTGTTAAAGTACTATTTTTAACAATTGAATTTTATAGACATGTAATTTTTGTAAGACAAAATAGGGATGCATTTCGATCTTTTTTATTGTTTAATAATCTTAGTCGCCTGTGCAGATGTATTTCATTTCTCTAGGGGGGATTTTTGTAATGATTTAATTAATCAAACAATAAAAAATAAACTTGAAACTTGAAACTTGAAACATAGGTTTCACACACGTTATAGTTAGGAATTACCATTTAAAAAACGTTGTAAAATCACTGAAAAACCCATAGATTTCACACATGTTATAGTTAGGAATTAGCATTGAAAAAACCTCGGAAAGTCACTGAAAAACCATAGTTTTCACACACGTCATAGTTAGGAATTAGCATTTAAAAAACATTGCAAATTCACTGAAAAAAAACATAGGTTTCACACACGTTATAGTTAGGAATTAGCATTTAAAAAACCTTGCAAATTCACTGAAAAAACTATAGGTTTCACACATGTTATAGTTAGATGGAGATTTCACTCATCCAAAACCTTTGAAATTCCCCCGTTATAGTTAGTTCAGCTAACTATAACTCGCATGCCCGCAATGCACTGCTGATGACGTCACATATTACATCACTCATCACATGGTCAGTGAAATCACTGATGACATCACTGATGACATCCCCACTGTTTACTGAGCTTGAGTTGACAGTTATGGTGGATGAAATCATTAGAGTTGAGCCCCACATTTTTGGTTCTCAGTGCCAACATATTCCTCTAATTAGGAAAACACAAATGTGAAACAGGATAGTCAACAGAGTGAATGCTGTTGGTCTCACCCTGCACACACAGGCCAGCATTAGGAAGAGGTGGAGTGACCCCAGGTTGAGGGTGTGTACTCGGTATCATCATTTGGAGGTTCAGAGGACTGGCGGTGGCACTCCAAGCACACTATTGGCCATTCTGCATTCTGAGGGCTTCGCAGGAATAGCTGGAGGACTGGACTCTGGTAAGTTACACTTCAATAACAACTGTCCCAATATCACAACTTCCTGTTTTCTCACAACTCTGCTTTTGCTGTTGTGTGCTCTATCTACTTTCCTAACATGCAATACTCAAAGTATCAGAGATGTTGGTTTGTCTGCGTCAATGGGTATTGTTGCATATGCTATTCAGAAAGAATATTGAGTTGGAAATGTCGACTTACACAAATATTGATTTGGAAATATTGTGACTAATTTATGTTTTCATTAATTAATTATAAGTTGATTGTTAATATTAATTAATTAATTGATATTTAATTAGGATATATGTTTTTTGGTGTGTGGGGTTTACTGGTATAGGGTGGGATGACATTTTTGATTGATTAAGAATTATTAGTTAATTTATATCAATTAATTTCTTGTAAATTAATTATGGAAATTGTGTAAGTAATTTTAGGTGCGGGTTATGGGGTTTATAGGGGTAAAGGGTGAGAAATAATTTATGTTTAATTAATAAATAATTAGTTGTTAATTAATATTAATACATTAATCGATATTTAATTAGGGTATATATTTAATTTACTATTCCAACACCTTCCCTACTATCCACAGGGACTGGTGTTGTAATAGTAAATTAAACTATTCCTAAGTCCACACCCTACAGCGCAAGTCGTGGTAAACACGCGTTGTAACGGTATGCGTGGTAATAGCCCGTGTCGTACCGTCATAGATCCTTTTTTTACAGTTTAATTTTAGCTGTGGGTTGTGGAGATTATAGGGGTAAAGTGTGAGAAGTCAATTCATTTTTATGAGTTTTAATTTGTTTTTTAATTCATAATATGTATTTAATTGGAAATTCATTAAGTTAATTTGTTTAAAAATTTAAATTTGGGTTGTCCATTCTGTGGTGTCATAAGGTAGGAAACAAAAAAAGTACATTTATGTAATAATGAATTGTCTTGTTTCTAAATAATTCCTAATTAAAATATTTCTTTGTTTGAATTTATTTATTTAACATACTATTTGTAAGTATTTATCATGGGTATTTAAAATTATAATATGCTTTTTCTTGTATTTTAATGTTTACGCTGTGGGCGCCTCTGTGCAGTTTATGGAGCTCCGTCACCATGTCATTGCCCTTTCACACCTGGGGGCAGAGCCAGAAAAGCAGCAGTCTTGTGGAGGCTGTCAGTGGTGGTCTTTCCGACATTTTGTGCAATGGTCCGACCGATGCATCAGGGTGCATGGCAGTTGGAGGCAGCGGGCAGAGAGACCAACCAATGCTTCCGACTGGCTCCCGTAGGTTGGAACATAATACCCTACAGTAAAGGCGGTGCCTGCTCTGGCACTGCTGTAGGGATTACAATGGCCCACTCCGACCACCAGAATGGGACTTTGGAAGCCTGTGCTATTGATGCAGGGGGGCACCTATGCTGTCCCACTCAAAAACCACATGGTGCCTTGCTCACGCAGCATCGATGTTTGAAAATATCAGTTTTTTCTTTATGCCTTGTGCTGCGGCCCTTTAGGGCCACAGCACAAGCCACAATTTTTAAAGTTATGATTACGACTGCCTACACGGTGGTCGCATCATAATTTGGCAGGTGGGACCTTCGACTACTTGTTGGTTGGTCCTAATTCTGTTACGATGGCGGTCGGACTCTCTGACGCTTCTCCGGGTGGTACCGTAATGAGGCCCTATATATTTAATACTTGCATTTATTTATTACCTTCTTTCTGTCATCTGAAAGTATCTTTTTTCTTTTCAGTTATACAGCCATGTTGTTACTGCTTGCTTACATTGTCTGTTTTTGTCATTTTGGGACTCCAAGCTAATGGTTCCACATTGCTGTTCAATGGCAAAGGTCACTGTTTTTTAAATCTTTTTTATGATTTCACAGAGAGCATGTCTCCATAGAGCCATATGAACATCTGCATTCATGCTTGGTACAGGTGATGATGCCAGTCATAGATTGTATATCCACAAACCAATACACCTTTGTCCCTGAACAGCTATGACAGGAAAATGGGGGATCACTAGAACCCCATCACCTGCTGAGTGTATTATGAATACACAATCGTACTGGCAGCTTTGATCATTTAGAATATATTTATCAATCTAGAGGTGTAAAAGCATATGCATAGCTGTCAGTACTGCCTGCTTAGGGGCAGATTTACAAGCCCTGTGTGACACTTTTGCGCTGCCTTTGCATCACTTTTGGGACGCAACGTGGCTTACAAAATGCAGCAAATTTACAACATGAAGTATCTTGTGAGATGTGTCACATTGTAAAAGCCCTGGGTGACATTATACCTGTGTTATGCAGAAGTGATGCAGTGAAATCCACAAGATTTCACAGAGTCACTTTTAGAACGCCACTTCATAAAAACCTTACTCCCATACAGATGCGTCAGTTTCTTATAAATCTGCCCCCTTGTTTTATAGTAAGTAATCATCAACTTGTTTTTTTCATTAAAAACATTTGTGCACTATTGCAACACACTGGCAAATTTTCACTTGAATGCTTATTTAGCAATTTAAAATAAAAGCGACGTCTATCAAGTGGAAGGCAGCTCCACCAACCTTAAGCTAGAGATAGCCAAGTTATTCTAAAGAAACCCGCAGTATGTGAAATATGGGCCCCTGTTATGCCCTGAGTAGCCAACAATTTTGTCCAAATTGTTTACAATGATTGAGCTGCTTAATACCAAGAATCACAATATCCATGTGCAAGAATGTCAAGTACAGAATATCGAGGGACAAAATATTGATAAGGTAAGTTCATAGTGGTAAATATAGATTGATTTCTCCTAACTCTACCCCTACGTACTTTTTGAGACATATGTATATGTGTAGGTACATATATGTGGAGTGATATACAGGAAATCTAGGCTAATTTACCAGTTTACATTCTTTGTTTTATGTTTTGTTTCCCATCAATCTTCTGAGGTCAATATTTGGGATGTACGTTTTTTACAATGTGTCAATGATGGGCCACTGTTATTTTAGGGTACCACAATGTTTTCCCAAAAAGGCCATATTATCTGATATAAAATGTCCAGTCTTATGCCAAAATTAGCCACCGGCTCTAATTAAGAACTGGCTTCCCTTTGTGAATCAGTGGTGATCCAATTTGACAGCTGCCTACAGTGCCTCAATTCAGGATAGGCCCTTGTAACCAGCAGTCACAGTATTTGGTCTAGAGCTGTAGCAAGGTTTGAAAGCAATATTAACCCATATGAAAGCACACTTAAAGTCATGAAAAATTATTCAATGGAAATACACACCCTACCAACAATGAACTTGATGATTCACAAAGGGTCTTCACGCTTGTGGTGGATGCCCACAGTCATGGGGGAGTTGCTTCACTCTGGTCAGAATCTCCATGATGTTATTTCTCATCATGGAGTCTACCTTAAGTAGGGAGACTCCCACTTGATCACTGGCCTCTGCCACAAATGCAGAGGCACTTTGCGAATCAGGTCTAATATGTTTCCATTGCAGCTGATTCGCTTACAATAGTATGATAAAGACCAGGGGTGCTCAGTTTCCAAAGTCAGCAATGGCAAGAAAAATGTATGCCAGCCCCTCATTGGACAACACAAGAAAGACAGAGAGAGTACAAGTAACACTCTCTCTGAAGGTCTGAGAGTGGCCTCCACCCCAAATAAAAGAAAGAGAGACAATTTGTGTACATTTGAAGCACAATTTCAAAATAAAAGAAATATTGACACCATGTTGCAAGGGTGCCTGTATTGGAGCTAGGCAGCCTGAGGTTCCGTGACGGTTCCGTGACGACTTGAACCCGTGTTTTCAAGTTTGTCGGAAATACATAAAATTAGTATCAGCGAACCGCAAATGATCCATTTAGTATATCCTAGTGTTTTCGCTACGCTACGAGCAAGAGCACTCCTTCCACTGACACATTTCTGATATACACACGGCATCCATCTTAGATCGTGGCCGCCATTTTGTGGTTCCTTGCCCTCACATATGCAATAGCCTCTGATCATTTCATTCACTTCACTTTGATTAAGGACACGTAGCCTTAGCCGGAGATTCACCTCTTACATGACACGTGCACCTTAAACCAGATCACGCTGAAGCTGCATGACTCGACAAAGGCTGCCTCCTCTGCCCGAGGCCAGCCCACCTGAACTGGTTTTCCTGTCCATTGTACCTGATCATGATTAGGCGGCCGAAGCCGGTAGCCTTGCCCATTTACAACCCACAAACATCTCTTATCCCGCTTTTCTATCTTCTACACCTGGCTCTGCTCCTTTCCTTCTGGGCCTTTATTAGGGGGAGGTAACGAACTTTACGATGAGGCGGTCCGGGTCTTGAATGCAATATTGACAAGGGATTGTGATGGACTGGTGGGAACCCCTCTTCGTGATGTTTGGTATCAGATATTATCGACAGTTCCTGTGTAACGCCAAATATTTATTGTTTAGAGACACAAAAGGTTTGGGAATGTACCGACATGTGAAATATTTGCCTAGAGCACAATTTTTAGTATATAAGGAGCAACCCACTTTGTACAAATCGAACAGTCTCCTAGATTCTGCCCGTGTGTAGATTCTGTGACTTCTGTGTCCCTGCAGTAATAAACCTTTGGTCTTTGACGCCACCATCGAGAAGCCCGTGTTTCTGTTCATTTGTGCACCAAGGCAGGTGGAACTCCGGGGTCTTCGGGTGTTGTACCCTGACACCTCTGGACGGAACCAAAAAGTCCAGAACTCCAAGCCAATTGTATGCCAGTGCAAAGGAATGCACAGGGATGTGTTGTATTGTTGTAAAAACAACAATTCCCTGCACTTTCCCACTGACACAGCTCGGCACAGAAAGATGGCTTGCAGCACAGCGCTGCATCATTTTCTTGTAAATATGTCCCATGGTGCTTTCCGGCTCTCTGTCACACAACACAGCACAACAACTTTGGGTGCTGCAGTGTGTTGAGTGAAAGTTTTTAAATCTGGGCCTAATTGTTCTCCTTTGCGCTCTTTCCTCAACACAGCTGCTGTCACCAAAATTATAATCAGGAGGGCGATATTAGCTCACTGTTTGACACAGAATTGTTCCACAAGTGACATTGTAATTCTAAATTATAAGAGGGTTTTTCGACAAATCAGACAATTCAGGCAAACAATAAAATCTAAGAAATGCTGGTGTCGCTCATTACTGCTAATTGTGTCGGTGACTAATTGCACCCCTAATTCGTGAGGCAATTTTTTGCAGTGACACTCTTCCCACTACAGAGTATTAAGTGCTGATTTTAGGTGACTTGAATGTCAAAGAATAGCCATTGTGCTATGGTTTACAGTGAACCTGGAAAACTGTGTCATTTCCATTTGTAATGGACCTTTTAAACCTTATTGTGACAAACAATAAAAGGCAAGACCTCACAGCTGTTCTTTTGAAGAGAGCCAAATAGCAGAAGGTGGATATGTATATATGTTATAGTTAGCTGAACTAACTATAACGGGGGAATTTCAATGGTTTTGTATGAGTGAAATGTCCAGCTAACTATAACATGTGTGAAACCTATGTTTTTTTCAGTGAATTTCTAAGGTTTTTTAAATGCTAATTCCTAATTATAACTAGGGCTCCCGGTTTTCCGTTTTTACGGATTTATACATATAAATACAGACGGAAATCGATATTTCCTTTGTCTGTATTTATATGTATAAACGGCAAAATAATTCTAAATGTTTCCGCGCGCGCTGCCGTGCTCCAGTGCAGAGTTTCTTTGACACGCCCCCGTTCCAGGAAATACTTTCAATCCTTTCCAATCAGGGTCTTTTGGTGTCTTCATGTGGGCCTATGGGCGCAGGGTGTTTCAGTGACGATTATGCCCATCAGCCATCCTGTTACGAGTCGGAATTGCTTGTTGTGGCAGCTCTGCATGCAGAGCGTGGGCCGCACAGTTGGGGGCATCACCTCGGCTCTCGGAGCGCGGGCACCGAGTGGAGGAGTGACTGAATCACCCTGGGTGCCCCTGCACGGATTTCCCTGCCAGAGGCACGTGAGCCTGTATGGTTTCTCTGCGATGCACCGGCCTTGGGGTTGAAAGTATTTATTGACGTGTCTCTCCCCGTGATGCTCTCCTCCGTCGTCCCGCTTCTCAGTCTACCTCGACTGACCTCATGTAGAAAGTACCCACACCAGGTCCTCACCGCCCGTCCCCCCATAAGTCCCCTACCAGCCCCCTTCTGAACTCGCCGAAGCCTGGAGTGCACAAGCCCGGGTGCTTGTAAAACACAAACTCGAGAGGCACCCAGAAGCTTTCAAAGACAGTGTAGCCATGCTCCATTATCTGGAACGGTGTCTCTGCCACACAGCGCAGTATAAATAATACGTTATTATACTTTGAAACCAGCTTCCTGACTTTTTACACTGCCTTCCCCTTCTCGACAAGTTAATGCATTCTCTACATAACATTCATTTTTTCCCCACACAGACTGTGAATGGACTATAGAAAAATAGAATTTGCAAAAAAATGTCGATATAAAAGACAACACTTGCACATTATGCAAGGATAAAAACAATTCACTCAGAATGTCTTGTGAACAGAATTCCCCCAGGGTGGAAAAAAGTTTCCTGCTTTCCCTCACAGGTTAAAACTGTACATGTGTGACTTTGATGCAGGTCTCCCGAACACAGGGACTCTTCCAAGCTATGGGTCACTGAAGGGTCACAGTACTTCTAAAAGACTTCTCAGGCCCAAAAAACATTTCTCTTTCGATGGCGCTTCCAAAACCATGTCAATGTTTTTACTAAAAAAAGAGGAAAGATTTTACTAGACATATAGAGTACTCCAAACTTAATTTGACGTTTTAAACAAAACTAGGACACGGGAACAGACCGATGCACTACGAGCAAGTCTAGGTCTGTAACACATTCGGGGACACAAAATACAACTTCTGCTTTACAGCAGCTTTACTACCGAGAGATATGACATGCCACGGTTTTGAAATGTGCCGTGACCACTTGGCACAACTATGCTTTTATAGTTGCTTATATGCTAATTCAAAGCTGTGGATTTTTTTAAACACTGGCAAATTCTTGAAACCATTTCTGGAGGGTGTAAGCTCCCCAAAATATGATTTGAAAGCCTTGACGTCAACAGTAGCCAAACCCTTCACAATAGCCTGCTCTGTCCCTTCCTTTCTAGGAGTTGGGAATGGCGCGGGGGAAGATGGGACATACTGATAGGAAGTGACATGCACAACCAAAAGTCGGGAGTCCAGAGTGTGGTGTCATAAATGGCATTTAATGAATCTGATCAATATTAAGGGCTACTTACACCAGTGCAGCCGCCACTTCGACATCTGACACAGCCGTGGTGAGCCTGCCCGCCTGATACAAACACAAACTCGAGAGGCACCCAGAAGTTTTCAAAGACAGTGTAGCCATGCTCCATTATCTGGAACAGTGTCTCTGCCACACAGCGCTAAAATAGCATGCGTAGCCGCAGTGAGGGCCTGGGACGTCACTCTCTTGGTGCGAGCGCTGGTGAATATGAGTGCTTTGGGTAGTCCGCCAGGGAATGGGGATGTCTGTGTGGAATATTGTGTTGCTGCTGCTAAGTACAGATGACCACTATGGCAGAAGCTTTGGAAAGTTCCGTAAGAGATGTGTACAATGGCAACGTTTTTAGAGGAATGTATTGTTTTGACCAATAACAACCGGGCGCTGGTGTGCATTGTCAATTTAAATAAATGCGGAAAAATACTAGCTGTAGCAGCGTCTTTTGCTTGTGGCAAAAATAAATGTGGATAAATGCAGAAAAAATGCCCAAAAAATAAATATGGATAAATACAGACGGAAATGGCAAAAAAATAAATACCATAAAAAACGGGAGCCCTAATTATAACGTGGCTGAAACCTATGTTTTTTTCAGTGAATTTCAAAGGTATTGTAAATGATAATTTTTAAATGTATTAATTGTTATTTTTTTATACTAATTTACTACATTGTTTTAAAGTATTTATTTTTAGATATTTAATTTTTTTAAATTAATTACATATTTGTAATATAAATTGAAAAAATAATGTTTTTAAAAAGATTGAAATTGTAATTTTTTTACATTATTTAATATTTTTTAAATTTATATATGTTTTATATAGCAGGCTGTGATATCCTATGGAAGGAAATTCAAGTTACTGGTAAGTACGGTTAAATTTACTTTTCAGGAATAGTAGTGAGTTGAAAGATGCAGCACTGAGGTCTCTCCTGGTAATAGGTGATTAAATCAGAATTCGTAGTTCGGCTGATTTTAGAGGAATTTTTTAAAGTTCCAAAACTCCACACTTAGAAAAATTTCCAAATGAAACCAGTCAATGGTAGCCTATGGAAGGAAATTCAAGTTACTGTAAGTATAGTTAAAATTAATTTTAAGGATCTGTAGTGCGGTCAAAGATGCAGCACTGACGTCTCTCGTGATAACAGGTGAGTAAATCGGAATTCGTAGTTCCCCTGATTTTAGAGGAATATTGTGGTCAATAGTGCAGGAGGGGGCGGGGCCTGAGGTGACATGTCTGCAAACACGCCCTGTGGCATGTTTCAGGTTGGGGAATTAATTCCTCTTCAATCCTGAGGTCCCCTGTGAGTCAACTAGCCCACCAGGTACCTCCAATATATGCCAGGGAGCTGCGTTGCAGATAGGTGTTCAGAGGGCATGCCCCCTTTTTACAACACTCTGCAACGCAGCTCCATGGCACTCACTGGAGGTACCTGTTGGACTAGTTGGCCCCTAGGGGACCTCTGGATTGATGAGGTATTAATTCCCCAACTTAAAACGCGCCACAGGGCATGTTTGCACTCATATCACCCAAAGCCCCGCCCCCTACATTCACCACTGTGCAAACGCACCCCGTAGCGCGTTATAAGTTGGGGGATTAAGTCCCCTTGCATACTGGGGGTCCCCGGGGGCTAATTAGCCCACCAGGAACCTCCAGTATGTGCCAGGGGGCTGCGTTGCAGAGAGGTGTAAAAAGGGGCGTGGCCTCATTACACCTCTCTGCAATTCAGCCACCTGGCGCGTTTGCAGAGGGGGAACTAATTGCCCTTGCATACTGGGGGTTCCTGGGGGCCAACAAGCTCACCAGGAACCTCCAGTATGCACCAGGGGCTGCGTTGCAGAGAGGTGTAATGAGGCCATGCCCCTTTTTACACCTCTCTGCAACGCAGCTCCGGCACATTTGCAGAGGGAGAACTAATATCCCTTGCATACTGGGGATCTCTGGTGGCCAACTAGCCCACCAGGAACCTCCAGTATGCACCGGGGGCTGCGTTACAGAGAGGTGTAAAAAGGGGTGTGTCCTCTTTACACGTCTCTGCAAAGCAGACCTCTGAGTCTTACTGGAGGTTGTTGGTGGGCTACTTGCCCCCCAGGTACCCCCAGTATTCAAGGGGAATTAGTTCCCCCTCTGCGAAGGCACCAGGGGGCGGGTTTTCAGAGTGGTGCCTTAATTTTTTTTGGTGGGATTGGCAGTGTATGCGTACCATACGCGTATCCCGTGATTTTTTGAAATCCCAGAGCATGCCTAGGGTGTCAGGGTTTTTCTACCCTGCCATCTTTTCTTCGTTTTCACATTTGTTTCCCTGTTTTCTTGTGACTCGGTTCTACCGAGGCACAAGATGGCTGCCAACACTTCCTGGTTCAGAGTGTTGACAGACAGTTGACAGCCAATCAGCATGCAGCTCGTGCTCGTAATTGTACGTGTACGGTACTTCGTCTCTAGATATCACTATGATTTTACTTTTGATTTTCTCAGGAACTACTGAACGGATTTACACCATTTAACAAAAAGCACAATCTGCGAACCAAACTCTACCTCTCTGCCAAATTTGGTGTAATTCCGTTCAGCCGTTCGGGCTGTAGCCCTGGCTAAAGGTCCCTACAGAAAATTGCATGGGAAAACACGTTTTGGGACCCCCCTTTTTTCTCAGCCTCAACTTGATGAATCACCCTCAAACTTTTAGGGAAGAAGTGGAGCGGAGCAGGCCATTTTCTTGGAGAAATTCTCGAAGATTCGTCCACCAGCGCCAAAGTTATTCCAAATAAAATGTTGCGGATTTCCTATGGAAACTAGGTTTTAACTATAACTACCTACTGGCGACCGCTAGTAGGTAGTTATAGTTAAGGTGCATTTTTGAGTCTTTCTGAAAGCAGCCCATGAGGAAGGGGGTGGTTCCCTGAAATGCGTCATGCACATGAAAGGATTGTGAAGCAGGACTGCGTGCTGATGTAAAGCCCGGAGGGAAGAGGACTGTTGTGTGCCTCCCGAATGCTATAGGCACTTTCTGTTTCTATACTGCTACACGGCAGCCTGGCCGTGGGGGGAGCACCTTCATCTGCTGTGAGATGAACTGCAGCCAGCAGAATGAGGCTGACACTTCCAAACTGTTTGGATGGCGAGCACAGGACTCTTATGTGGAATTAACAGCACCCCAAACCGTAACACAGCCTACTATAGGCAAGTGCAATAATATGCAGCATTGTTCAGAATTCTCGACTTTACACGAAAGTGAATGTTTAAAATGTGCATCTTAATGGACTACAAGTCCCAGTAAACAGGATGTGACGGTGCACTGAGCACATGCCCACCAGTGGACTTGTATGAATAAATGGTCTGAAAACTGAAGGTGCATTTTTGAGTCTTTCTGAAAGCAGACCATGAGGAAGGGGGTGGTTCCCTGAAATGCGTCGGGCACATGAAAGGATTGTGAAGCGGGCGCACTGATGTGAAGCCCGGAGGGTAGAGGACTGTTGTGTGCCTCCCGAATGCTACAGGCACTTTGTGTTTATATATTTATATATATCTATATATATCTATATTACCTACTGGCGGTCGCCAGTAGGTATATATAGTTAGGATTTTTTCTCTATGGGATTTTTGAAAATTCTATGTCTAATAACTTTGGCGTTTGTGGACGGAATTGGCTGAAATTTTCAGGAAAATGGCACATTTTGTTTCTGAGCAGCCCCTGGAAATTTGGGGGGGGGTTCGTCAAGGGGGGGTCGAGAAAAAAGTGGGGTCCCAAAACGCGTTTTTCCCATGTTAATTTCCATAGGGCGGTTGGCCTCACTTTTAGCTCGAACGGCTGAATGGATTTGCATGAAACTTGGTAAAATTGTAGGGACTGTTAGCCCGATGTGCCTTTGCTAGGTCTCAATATATGTGCTCCAGTGGATTTTGAGAAATTAAGGTTTTAAAAAATATATATATCTGTGACAGCGTCCCGGTTAGCGCCCCGGTTCGCGAACCTGACGCGTAACGGAACTTCGCGAAGCGAAGCTGATTGGCTCTCCGGTGTCTGTCAACATTCTAAACAGTCCGGACCAGCCGCCATCTTGTCTCTCGGTAGGATCGAGAGACAAGAGGAGGAGAAAAACGAAGGGGGAATTTAATGAAAGGGGGCAAGGTAGACCCCTCTTGACCCCCTAGGAATGATGTTGGTGTTATTAAAGGGTCCCGTGGGGCAAAAAAATTTTTTTTGATTTTTCGCGGTAGAAGCGCTTCCCGGTACGCGAACCGGGTCGCTCACCGGTAGCGTAACGGGAGTTCGCCATTTTGTGTTTCGTTTTAATTAAATCACAGATGGATGAAAAACAATGTGGGAAATGGGTATAAGGGGGCACGGGAGACGTATCCTGACCCCCTAGGTTTTCTGAGGGTGGCTGAGGAGGCTCATATATGTTGATACATGTCCTCCAGCGGCTGCGCGTGAGCGGAATTTTTTTTTCTCCTGCATGACGTCTGTTAACGTTCGATTTGAAGGAAATCAGGAAGTGTTGACCGCCATTTTGTCACTGCGAGTAAATATATTGTTCATTTCAAAGCGTTGGAACATGGAAAAGGGAGAAGGTAGAGATTGTCTTGCTGCGTAGTTTTTCTCAGGGTGTGCAGTAAGGCCCCAGTTGTTGTTATACTCACGGTGGGGTCTTCGAACACTTTAGCAAATGATGATTCAAGCTGAGGCAAAGGAGGGTGTCAGTCGGGGGGGGAGCAATGGTGATTCTCACTGTAAGATAGGTAGTGCGGACCCTTGTCCCCCCTTTTGTAATCTGTAATGCCTATCTTCTCCCCACTGATTGGTAATTGGTTCTATCCGGACCATTTGTTAGAGGTAGCTCGTCCGGCCCCACCGGAGGGCACCCCTAATAAAGAGGACATATATATAAAATACGGATTAGCCACGGTACCTTCCTAGCAAATTATTGCAAAACGAAAGGAATCGAACAAAATCAGTAGGCCACTGATAGGATCCTTTCTGAACCTGCTAAAACAAGAAACACCAGGAAATAGCCCTCCGCAAAAGTATGAAACGTGGGGGAGGAGCCAAGCTCGCGGTCGGGATGGCCACGAGGTAGTTCGGCTCCGCCGCCCTCGCTGCCTAAGCATGCCTGCCCCACCACCCACCCCGCCCAATAACCGACAAACCCTATACAAATGAAAGTCTGCTGATACCCACTATCGGCGTCACCAGATTGGACTAGATCACGCACAATTGGACTATGTCTTTTTCTGGTTATACAGTAACATCTTTGTGCTTGTTGCCACATTACAAATATATAGCACTCCAACAAAGTAGTAGGATTATAACACTTTAATAACTTATAAATATATTCAAGGCTCCAACAAAGTAAACACGTAAAAAAAAAACATTTTAAACAACTATTTACATGGCAGCCTGCTGCAACATCCATCTCAAAGCATTCACCGTCCGCTTGACACAGTCCCTGCCCCTCCCTCCCTGGAGTAGCAACAATGGGCTGCTTTGGACTGTCTTTTAGTCGGCTTTTGGCTATAAAAAGCCTACAAAATCCGTCGGCCTGTGAGGCGGCGTCAGTAGCGGACCGTTGTGCGAATAGGCAGAAGGCAGCACAAAGCGCCGAGATCCGGACGGCACCGAGGTGGTGTCCAGCAAGTTGCCGCACTGGTCTGGCCATCCTAAAATGCTGCGCCGAAAGACGGCGTAGGGCGCCCCAGGGGGGAGGCGGCGCGAACGGGCCTCCCCATGTGGAGGGTTCCCAGCTGCAGTGGGGCGCCCCTTGGCATCCAACTGAGTTGCTCCCGCTCTTGCGGCACAGTGCCTTATCCGCCATCCAGCTGAGTTGCGCCCGCTCTTGAGGCACAGTGCCTCACCCGCCATCCAGCTGTGTTGCGCCCGCTCTTGCGGCTACAGCGTCTTGCCCACCATCCAGCTGAATTGCGCCCACTCTTGCGGTGCAGCGATAGGCGGCTGCCACAGGACTCTCAAAATGGCGGCCGGCTCTTCGGATTTGGGCCTGGTCCACTAAAATGGCCCTGGGACACCTTGGAACTCGGACGCTTGCCTGCTAGGGCATGGGCCCCATTCCCGAAAGCGTCCCCTCAGCCTTGAAGATTCTACAAAAGTCACCGGGGCTTCCGACTCCCGCAGGCTTCCGTGGGGAGCGGCTGCCATGATTGCTTGCGGAATGGCCACGACGGAGCCACGAGATGGTGGTGCTCTCATGCTGACACCAGCTTCAGTCTGAAACATTCAGAAACACTGTAGACTACCAATTCGATCAGTTCCGGTGGAGCCCCAACGTAACCCGGTAGGGAAGAACTTGCCCTCGCCTCTTTTGACTGATGGTTCTTGTTGCCTATCTCTTCTGTTGTCATTTAACGGAACCTTTTTGACTGCCGAAAGGTGTTCTGGTCCGACCGCTGGTTGGTGGAGACATTTTGACTATATCCTGGACCTGCCCGGCCTCGCCCAAAATGGCGCCGGTATAAATGGGACTCGCAACTCCTTGTTGTGTACTGGTTGCCCAGCCTTGATATCACGAGATACGTATGCAGTTTTGAAGCACATGGCGGGCGGGGACGAGTACTGATTGAACATTTGGACATCCCTATTGGTATTAAGTTCTGATGTGTTATTGATTACTGTACTATTGAAAGTTCGAATTAACGTCAACCATGGTACTTGCCCGCAAATGTATATCTAGATAATTTTATTGTAACTGGCCTTGTCGTAGTTTAATTATAAAGTTTACGTCTACCGATTCCGCAACTGTTAGACACCTTAGTTCTTGCAACCTAATGGCCCGCCCGTTACGTTCTTCTACAGTGTAAATGTCCCCTCATCATATACGATTCCAGTTTGCTCCGTGGACGGCACACGTGGTTATAGGCCCGTATTTGTATACTGACATTTTCACAATAAATGTTTTTAAAACAAAACATGGTAGTAGTACCTAGATTGGTAAAGTTTTGAATAATAGCCACTGTTTTCGAATCAGTAAAAGGCAAGTGAAATAAAGCAGCCCGATTACATGACTGTTAAAAGGTATAATATGCAGGAATGCTGTAAAGATAAATGGGCAAGGGCTGTTGTGTTTTCCACTCCTGCAACATAAAGTGATCGATAAGAATCCGATATTCAGGCCTATCAGCGACTAAGACAGCAGGCCGAGCCTCTTTTGCTCAACGGCTCCCTCATGGGACGAAGAAACGCCCTTTTTCTCGAAATAGGAATATTTTACTTGCAGGACAGTTGTTAATTTCCCGTGAAAATACATTAGCCTGGGACATTGTTAGTGATAAACTGTAAATGCATCTGGGTCCTTTGCTTAAAAAATAAAATATAAAATATATTTTTGAATTAGAATAAGAATACATTTTACAGCTTTTGATATTTGCTATTAAAAAACCATTGAAATTCACTGAAAAAACCATAGGTTATAGACCATATATGGTTAGGGATTAGCATTTACAAAACCTTGAAAATTCACTGGAAAAACCATAGGTTATAGACCATATATAGTTAGGGATTAGCATTTACAAAACCTTATTTTACTCGCACAAAACCATTGAAATTCGCATATATAGTTAGTTGCACTAACTATATATCGCGCACCCGCAATCCACTGCTGATCATGTCACATATTACATCATTTCATTCATGACATGGTCAGTGACATCACTGATGACATCACTGATGACATCTCAAATGACATCACTGATGACATCACTGATGACATCTCAAATGACATCACTGATGACATCTCATTTGACATTACCGATCACATCATTGATGACATTATTCATGTGATAATACGATGAACCTCTTCAGACACTAATATAACCTTAGATACACTCAGTGTAAACAGACACTCACAGACTGTCACTCATCCATGGAGTTACTCACACACCTAGTTAGTCATGCAAAGAATCAATCACACCTCCATTTCCTCAACTATACAGTTATACACACCTTACTTATTCAAACATATACTAACACATATTTACTCTCTTATACAATCCCTGATACAAGTTCACAATGATCCATACAGCCACTCACACATTCACTGGCTCTTATGCACAGATTTTTATATATGTCAACTCTCACATGTACTGTGTTTTACATATGTACTTACTTTGACATGTGGCACTGAGATATCCATTCACTCCCCAATACACTCATGCACACAGTCAACTGCCCATACAGCTGTTTCCACATGCACTTTTGAACCCATACATCTAGTGAATCAACTGCTCACACATCTATGCACAGAGTCATACACCTCCCAGCCACCCACACACATACTCAGTCTCCCATACAAATACTTGGGCAACCAATCAATAACCCATATAGTTACTCATATAGCTACTGATTAACACATGCAGCAGTTTACAGAACAACAGACATAATGATGCACAAATTAAGACAGTTTAGTCACTAACCCATGCACTCAGTGAGACACATTTAATCACTCACTCATACAGTCAGTCATGCACCTACTAAATCCTTCATCCAGACACTTATACATCCACTCATTCTTCAAAATGTAAGACATATTTTAACTTCACAGAAACATACAGTCACTGAATGATGTCATCAGTGATGTCATCAGTGATGTCACTGACCATGTCATGAATGATGTAATATGTGACATGATCAGCAGTGGATTGCGGGTGCGCGATATATAGTTAGTGCAACTAACTATATATGCGAATTTCAATGGTTTTGTGCGAGTAAAATAATGTTTTGTAAATGCTAATCCCTAACTATATATGGTCTATAACCTGTGTTTTTTTCAGTGAATATATATATATATATATATATATATATATATTATATATATATATATATTGCCACAGCTTCTTCTCTCCACTTCTTACGGATCAAAGGACACGGCACAGCAGCAGTAGTTTTTAGCGTTTTATTATTTACACACCAGTGCAAACATAACGTGCAACAAAATAGGACGGTATATATGTATATGTATGCAATTTCTTGAAAACCTTAGAAACCTTGAAGCTCCATCCAGAAAGTAAAAACCATGGCAGATGTTTCCGACCTCTACAGGGAATTCACTGTATAAAACTGACTCATTTACGGAGTCCATGGTTATCACCAAAGTCTGACATTGAGAAGGCTTTTCTGGACTTATTTTGGACACCTCTGTTTTAATCAGCGCTTAATTTGAGCCGACGGGTACCACCGGCACTCATTTTTGGGGACCTGCACTTATTTTAACTCATAAGACATTTTCCCCTAGAGCAAGAGAGGGAAAACACACAAAGGAGAAAGATAGAGAAAGAGAAACACAGAAAAATTGTTGCAAGATGAGAAAGAAGCAGCAAGGCCCTGTGCAGGTAGGAGCAGTGGGGCCGAGTGAGGAGGGATTTCAACGGACGACGACGAGGGAAAATTAAATAAATAAGTACATTTCCCTCTCGCCGTCTGTCGAAATCCCCCCAACCAGGTCCCACCTTCCACCACTCTTACCTACATGGGCCGCGGCTAAAAGGACCTGCAAGAGTGAGATAAGGGGGAAGATAGTGTCTGGTAGGGAATTAAAGAGCATGAGGGGAACTGAAGACCACACATCCTTGGTATTCAGCGCACTGACATTGGAGGTGGAGCAGAGCTCTGGGCAGCAGCACTCATTTTTGTTTTACAAATAAAGCACTGGCTTTAGTGGATTGTAACCAACTATCTTTTAGTCCAAGAAATACACAAATCTGTGTGCAACGATTAGCAACATTCTGATCTTAAAAGGGAATAGGCTCTGTTATTGTCATTACCTTTGTAAAGATTTTAGACAATAATTACAAACTGTCATGAAAAGGACCTTGTGTTAGTGATGTAAAATCTCCAGAGGTACCTTCATTGATTAGACGAGCTTGCTTGAATGTGACCCTAGGACTACATGCATGAAAATGGAAGGCAAAGCACAAAATCGTTTCTTTAACGTAATGGAAAGTCAGAAATTACATTACTTTTCATTAAGGATACTTCAAACAATTTTTTTCCGAATCTGATAGCTAAGGTCTCGTCTGTGGAATGTGCATTTACTTTTTTTTTGAAGCAATACATTTATAAGGAAATTGTACGTTTCCAACTTTAAAGGGACAGTTTTACAATGATTTTGGGAGGGTTCGTGTTTCTCTGTAAAAATGTACGTTTCTTCTTGACAGGGAATGCTGGAACATATTGGTATATAGACTACAGTTTAATATGTTTGCAAAGTAAACATTTTTTGTTGTGCCGCAAAATGTAAAATATTTTAAACTGATGAAAAATAAACAACTCTGGCAAGGTTCAGGCAAAACACATTTTCAAAAATGATTTATGTGATGGCAACACAGAAAATAAACATGACTACAATCTCGCTTTAGTTCATTACTAGGCAGGTCCTTTCCCTAGTGTCACTGCATTACCAAAGAGTCTCGGTTTCATTGAAAGCAACATCTGTGCAGTGATTTCTAGATTCCTAGATATGCCCATCCCACAACAACACAGCCATTTTTGAGGACTACGTAGCAATGGGTTTCCCAGTCAGTACTTAATTTGTAAAAAACATAAATCAATCAATCAATCAAAGACATTTATAGAGCGCACTACTTACCCGGAGGGTCTCAAGGCGCTTGGGGGGGGGGGGGGGGGGTGCTGTTACTGCTCGAACAGCCAGGTCTTGAGCTTCTTCCTGAAGGAGAGGTGATCTTGGGTCAGGCGCAGGTCGGGAGGGAGGGAGTTCCAGGTCTTGGCGGCCAGGTAGGAGAAGGACCTTCCTCCTGTTGTCGTTCTTCGGATGCGGGGGACGGCGGCGAGGGCGTGACTGGCTGATCGGAGGTGGCGTTTGGGAGCGTAGAAGTTGATGCGGTTGTTGAGGTAGCTCAGGCCTTGATCGTGTAGGGCTTTGTGTGCGTGGGTCAGGAGACGGAAGGTGATTCTTTTGTTGACGGGGAGCCAATGCAGGTCTCTCAGATGTCCGGAAATGTGGCTGTTTCGTGGGATGTCGAGGATGAGTCTGGCTGAGGCGTTCTGGATCCGCTGGAGTCTCTTCTGGAGCTTGGCGGTGGTTCCGGCGTAGAGGGCGTTGCTGGTGGCGGCTGGTGACGAGGGCCTGGGTGACCGTCTTCCTGGTCTCGGTGGGGATCCACCGGAAGATCTTCCGTAGCATGCGCAGGATGTTGAAGCACGACGAGGAGACGGCGTTGACTTGTCTGGTCATGGAGAGGGAGGAGTCCAGGATGAAGCCCAGGTTGCGTGCGTGGTCTGTCGTTTTGGGTGCGGTGCCCAGGGCCACCAGGAGTCATCCCAGGCGGAGGGCGAGGAGCCCAGGATGAGGACTTCCGTCTTGTCTGAGTTCAGTTTCAGGCGGCTGGTCGTCATCCACTCGGCTACATCTTTCATCCCTTCGTGACGGTTGGCTCTGGCGGCGGCGGGGTCGTTGGTCAGGGAGAGGATCAGCTGGGTGTCGTCGGCATAGGAGATGATGTTGAGGTTGTGTTGGCGTGCGATGGCCGCGAGGGGGCTCATGTAGACGTTGAAGAGGGTGGGGCTCAGCGAGGATCCTTGAGGGACGCCGCAGATGACTTCGGTGGCCTCTGACTTGTACGGTGGTAGACGGACTCTCTGTGTTCTTCCGTCGAGGAAGGAGACGATCCATTCCAGTGCCTTCTCCTGGATTCCGACATTGCTGAGGCGCTGCACTAGGGTGCGGTGGCAGACAGTGTCGAATGCCGCAGAGAGGTCTAGGAGGATGAGGGCCGCTGTTTCTCCGTTGTCCATCAGGGCTCGGAAGTCATCGGTGGCAGCGATGAGGGCGGTCTCGGTGCTGTGGTTGGCTCGGAAGCCAGACTGTGAGGGGTCGAGGGATCCATTCGTCTCGAGGAGGGTGGCCAGCTGTTTGTTGACGGTCTTCTCGATGACTTTGGCTGGAAACGGGAGGAGCGAGATGGGGCGGTAGTTTTTGAGTTCGGTGGGGTCCGCTGTTGGTTTCTTTAGTAGAGCGCTGAGTTCGGCGTGTTTCCAGCTCTCCGGGAAGGTGGCGGTGTCGAAGGAGGTGTTGATGATGTCCCGCAGGTGGGGTGCGATGACAGCGTCGGCCTTGTTGAAGACGTGGTGAGGGCAGGGGTCGGTCGGAGATCCGGAGTGGATGGAGTTCATCATGCGGACGGTGTCTTCGGTGCTGATAGGAGTCCAGGCGCGGAGGGTGGTGGTGGGCGGCGTTGCTGCGGTCGTGGTGTGCGTCGGTTGAATGCTGAAGCTGTTGTGTATGTCCGCGATCTTGTTGTGGAAGTAGGAGGTGAGGGAGTTGCAGAGGTCTTGCGATGGGGTGATGTCGTTGTTTCCGGCGTTGGGGTTGGAGAGCTCTTTCACGATGTTGAAGAGTTCCTTGCAGTTGTGTGCATTGTTGTCCAGCCGGTCCTTGAATGCAGTTTTCTTGGTGGTGCGGATCAGTTGGTGGTGCTTCTGGGTGGCAAGCTTGACCGTGGTCATGTTGTCCGGTGTAGGTTCCCTTCTCCAGACTTTCTCGAGGGCTCGGCAGTTCTTCTTGGAGCTCTTGAGTTCGTCGGTGAACCATGGGGCTTTCTTGCGGCCGGGTCTGCTGGGCGGGGTCCTCAGAGGGGCGAGTTCGTCCGCGCAGTTGCTGATCCACTTCGTGAGGTTGTCGGCGGCCTGGCTGGGGTTCGCTGAGCTGGCGGGAGGGTGCTGGCTCAGGGAAGCGGCAAGCTGGTCGGCTGTGATCTTGTTCCAGCTTCTTCGGGCAACCTGTTGCTGGTGGTGGTGGATCGTCGTTCTTCTGAAGGTGAAGTGGACGCAGCTGTGGTCCGTCCAGTGGAGTCCTGTGGCGTGGCTGAAGGCGATGTCTTTGCTGGATGAGAAGACGGCGTCGAGTGTGTGTCCGGCGAGGTGGGTGGGGGTGGACACCAGCTGCTTGAGTCCGAGGTTGGCGAGGTTGTCGAGCAGGGTGATGGTGTTGCGGTCGCTGTTGTTCTCCAGGTGGAAGTTGAGGTCCCCCAGGAGGATGTAGTCGGCGGAGGGGAGGGCATGCGGGCTGATGAAGTCGGCGATGTCCTCGCTGAATTGTGTGCGTGGTCCCGGGGGTCGGTAGATCAGGGTGCCTCTGAGGGTGGTCTTCGGGTCGGTGTGGATCTGGAAGTGCAGGTGTTCGGCGGTGGTCAGGGTGTCGTCGGTGTTGGTCGTGATGCGGATGGTGTCCCTGTGGATGATGGCGATGCCTCCTCCCATCTGGTTGGCGGTGCGGTCCCTCCGGGTGATCTTGTAGCCCTCTGGGATGGCGATGGCGATGTCGGGCGCTGAAGAGTCGTTCATCCAGGTTTCCGTGGGGAAGGCAACGCCAGGGGCTGTGGTGTTGAGGAGGTTCCAGAGTTCGATGGCGTGTCTGTGGACGGAGCGGGTGTTGAGCAGGATGCACTTGAGGTGGTTGCTGCTGGTGTTCGGCTTGGCGGGTGCTGGTGCGGGGTAGGTCCAGATGCAGGTGAACTTGCAGGCGTGGCAGCTGAAGGGTCCGTGGGTGCGTCTCAGGGTGGCTCGGTAGCATCCTGGGATTTGGCCGGTGTTGAGCGCGTTGAGGGTGGCGGCAGTGTACGTCCGGCGGGTGGGCTGGGGTCCTCGAGGGCCAGGGGTCCTGGCACTGGGCGCGGTCCAGGCGCGGACGGGCTTGCCTTTGGCGTGCCTTCGGCGCACAATCGGCGCTCCCGCTGCGCGTCTACGCTGCGCGTATGCACGATCGCCATTTATGGCCAAGTGGGAGGGAGGGCGGATCAGCTGGGAGGGCACAGAAGGAAGGGGGCGTGGCCGCACGCAGGCGGCGGGAAGTGGGGAGCGGGAAGCGAGTAGGGGGGCACAGAGAGCAGCGCAAAACAGTGCAGGGCAGCAAAAAGGAAAACAGAGGGCAGAGAACACAAGGGAAAAACGATACAGGCAGCACAAATGAAATAAATAAATAAAGCACACGAGAGATGTGACGGCGGGGGGCGGGGTCGACGGGGCGGGCTCAGCGAGGCTGAGGGCAGTATGAGGACAGAGGGCAGAGCACACAAGGGAAAAACTATACAGGCAGCACAAATGAAATAGGTAAATAAAGCACACGAGAGATGTGACGGCGGGGGGCGGGGTTGACGGGGCGGGCTCAGCGAGGCTGAGGACAGTAGCGAGGGGATGCACACGCTACAGCTGGGGGCCGTGCGGCGCGGGGCTGTCCTGAGGTCAGGTCACACTCACCTGCGCTGCACGGTCGCCATTTATGGCCAAGTGGGAGGGAGGGCGGATCAGCTGGGAGGTGGGAGGGCACAGAAGGAAGGGGGCGTGGCCGCACGCAGGCGGCGGGAAGCGGGGAGCGGGAAGCGAGTGGGGGGGGCACAGAGAGCGGCGCAAAACAGTGCAGGGCAGCAAAAATGAAAACAGAGGGCAGAGAACACAAGGGAAAAACGATACAGGCAGCACAAATGAAATAAATAAATAAAGCACACGAGAGATGTGACGGCGGGGGGCGGGGTCGACGGGGCGGGCTCAGCGAGGCTGAGGGCAGTATGAAGACAGAGGGCAGAGCACACAAGGGAAAAACTATACAGGCAGCACAAATGAAATAGGTAAATAAAGCACACGAGAGATGTGACTGCGGGGGGCGGGGTCGACGGGGCGGGCTCAGCGAGGCTGAGGACAGTAGCGAGGGGACGCACACGCTACAGCTGGTGGCCGTGCGGCGCGGGGGTGTCCTGAGGTCAGGTCACCCATAAAAGGGCCAGTACCCTCGTCGTGGGAACACTGCAGCTTGCACCACCGGTTAACATGCCAGTGTTGACAATGTCAATATCAACACAACTGCTAATCATCACACTCCTACAAGTGTTGCAATTCTGACTATCCCTAGGCGGGAAACAACCTTAACAAAGCGGATTTTACATTGCGATACAATCACAACGCGTTTGTTACAACGACCATGTTGTTACAACGCAGTGCCATTACTAAGCAAGTCGTTACAACGACTTGCACTAGATGGCACTCAAGACAAAGGAATAGTATATTTTACTATTCCAACACCTTCCCTGGTGTTGCACACACTGAAGTTGGAATAGTATCATACTATTCCTACGTCCAGCGCGCCATCTAGTGCAAGTCGCTGTAACGACTTGCCTTGTAATGGCACTGCATTGTAACAACGCAGTCGTTGTAAAGACTGTGTTGAGATTGTATTGCGGTGTAAAATCCATGTGGTAAAGTACTATATTCACCCCAGGCACCAGCCACTGTAAGAATGAGCAGAGGCAGGTGGTATTATTCCATTTTAACATATATTGGATTCATAAACTACTGTTGTTCATTTCTAAAATAGACAGACAGCACCATCATGTGGCAGACTTTCACGAGTCTGGTAATGACAATTAAGTGCTGGTGCCATGCACCGCAAACCACCGGCTCAAATTAAGCCCTGGTTTCCCTTTGTGAATCAGTTTTGATGTAATTTGGTAGCTGCCTACAGATGCCTCAATTTAGAATTAGCCCTTCTAACCAGCATAGTCACAGTATTTGGTCTAGAGCTGCATCAAGGTTTCTAAGCAGTATTTCCCACATATGAACGCACAATTAAAGTCATAAAAAATAATTCAAAGGAAACACACACCCCACAAACAATGGTCCTGATTCACAAAGGGTTGTCACACTTGTTGCAGAGTCACTGCAGTCGTGGGGTAGTCGCCCCACTCCTTGCAGAATCTCCACAATTGCATTTCTCATTGCAGAGAGTCCACTCTGAGTGCAGAGACTCATCCCAAACCACAGGGCCTCTGCCATGAATGCGGAGGCACTTTGCGAATCAGGTCCAATATGTTTCCACTGCAGTTGATTCGCTTACAATAGTAAGTGGTGAAGACCATGGCCGCTCCCTTTCCATAGTCAGCGCTGGCAAAAAAAATATGCCAGCCACTCAATGGACCAAACAAGAGAGAGAGAGAGAGAGAGAGAGAGTGCACTAGGCACTCTCTTTGGAGGTCTGAGGGGTCTCCACCCCAAATTAAAGAAAAGGAGGCCAGTTGTGTTCTTTTGGAGCACACTTTTAAAAGCATTTTACCGAAGCCCACAGGATTTACAAGTACTTCTAATAGAGAACTAATGGCATATTACAGGGTGTCTCCCAGAAAACCAAGAACAAATATATTGTGAAAGCAGAAAGTCATTTAAGCCTTAGGAAAAAAATTATGTGCCAAATACAAAAAAATACATGCACAAAAAAGAACTATTCAATAACTACCGATAAAATCATCAGATGAGTGAAACAACACCAGTTTTTAATGTTATGGCAAGTCATAACATAGCTGCAAACAAGGTAGTGAAGACTCCATCAGTGCTTTTATGATACCAATAATATGATGTAAATATGTCAGCCTTTTATGGGTTCCACTCAGCTACACCAGAGTACTTCTCATAATGCTAGCCTATCGGGGGTGATCACTGATGCTGAGCCAGAGGGTTGCCCTGAGTGCTGGGACTGTTGCAGGACACTTATTGCACAGATTCAGGCCTTAGAATTAATGGTGATTTCATGGCTCCACTGTACACGTTGTTCCGGAAGTTCTACAGAGTTCTAGTATGGAAAATGCAACTGCCATCACACACAAACTTTCTTGGTATTTATTTTACAAATGGTGTGCCAGAAACTAAGGTCCGGGTTTAGAGGTTGGCGGATGGGTACTCCATTACAAACGTGACAGATACCCCACCCACCTTACTATAAGTGCCTTATCATATAATGTATAACGCAAATGGAATATCCATCACAATTGTAGCAGAGTGCCTGTCCTCAAAACTCGAAATCAGGCCCTTAATTGCCTAGTATATAATGCATCACTGAAATGCATATTTACATATGTTTATAGGACTATGGGCAATGATGCAAGAAGCAACTCTGCCCCGGGGTGTACAGTAACAGTGTTATGACAAACACAAAACTGCTGAGGGATGAAAACCCCTAAACCTAATCAAGCATAAGTGACAACATTGTATACATTGTTTAGAATTGCATTGCATTGTACATTTATTTAACGCTTACTGCCCCTGACAAAGCATTGATACACTTTGCAGATGAGTAGCATGCATCTCCCTGGGTTCAGATTTAAGGGCATATTTATCAAAATGTATGGGGCACCCTTGCACCAAGCAAGTGGATGTAGGGTGACTCAAAACCTAGAATGAGGTTTACCAGGCCATGCAAGGCCACATTGGCTTGGTAAATCCGGAGTAATGCAAGAAACTGCTGCCTGGGGTTACTCTGCCCCAGGGTGGCGTTCCATGGATTTTGGCTCTTTCTCAGATTTACTATGAGTGGTAGACCTGGAAATGCGTTAATATGTTACGTCTTCCTGGGTAATTCAGAACAAGGAGACATATGTTTATTACTCCTTGTTGTTTCCTCTTTGTGTGTATGTTGCATTCTGCAGCACACATAGAAGGAAGAAAAAGACTCAGAAGATTGTTTTTGTGCAGTAAGGTGCCCAGGGGTGCAAGGGAGCCTGCGTTGGTGCTAGACAGCACATAGTGCAAGGAGAGGACAGGAACACACCATATAATGTAAAATATGGTGCATTCCTGTCACGCAATGCAGTACAGTAAGATTTCTTGCTGCGCTGGGTTGCGGGACATTTTGAAAAATCTGTCCTTTAGTTTGATGCGCTAGTATGAGGGTTCCAGCAAATCGTATATTATGCAATATTATTTATCCTGGTGTACAGACTGGGTTTAGGCTATTTCTAGTATGGAGATAAGTTAGTTGTCGGTT
This sequence comes from Lissotriton vulgaris, assembly GCF_964263255.1. Lineage (NCBI taxonomy): Eukaryota > Metazoa > Chordata > Amphibia > Caudata > Salamandridae > Lissotriton > Lissotriton vulgaris. The sequence goes on from NC_141700.1 coordinate 338,952,869, forward strand.
TCCATTCCCAACTGCATCTCTGAAATTAAATGGAATGGAGGGCATGCTGTATTGTATGTTACCTGTACTAGTATTTGGTGCTTGATTTATATTCTGGTGGATGGAGTAATTCCCATTGGCTTGGCGGAGGACTTTTCGTTCTCCAGGTCAAAGCTACTCCACCCGCCAAATTTATAAATGAGCACCTTTCTTGCAGGCATTTATAAAGGCATTGGCAGGAACTGTGGTCACGAAGCTCCTCATGTCTTCGGGAAGTATGCCTTGTCCTCCTTTCCACAAATCACAGTTCCGCAAACCAAGGAACTCTTACTCTGCCTAAGGTAGAGAACTCCTTTTGACCCCTGTATCCCCCCCACATTCAAACTTGCTCCTGACTTTAATAGCCAACTTCCTGTGCAGGTCTTCAATGACACACTCATATCCAGCATCTATAAATTCACCTGGAAGGAAGCAATTGTCTCACCTCTCCTTAATAAACCCAACGCCGACCCTTCAGATTTAAAGATCTTTCACCTCATCTCCCTTCGCCCTGTTCCTAACAAAATCCTGGAGAAATTCATCAATATCGATTTGATGAAACACATTGAATCCCAGGAAATCCATAACAGCTCTCAGAACGGGTTTCGTGCCTGTCAGAGCACTGAGACCGCCCTTATAGCAGCCGTAAGGGGATGTTGGGTGACTCAAAACCTAGAATAAGGTTTACCAAGCCTCGCAAAGCCACATTGCATGGCCGTGCATGCATGTTCACCAAGGCAGATCTGCAGCGCTGAATTTTCACGACTTTTAGGCGCCATTTGATACCATCTCCCCAATGTGCATGGTCCAGCGACTGCATGAAGTGGGAGTTACTGGAAGGTCCTTACAGCTTCTCCACTCTTTTATGTCCGGCAGAACACACATCATCAGCTGTGGAAGCTTTAGAGCAAAGACCTTTGGCCTTCCTTGCGGGGTCCCCAGGGATCTTCACTTAGCACCTCTCTTTTTAACCTTTATGTGACCCCTCTGGCCGAGTTGGTGAGATCATTCAGACTCCAGGTGCTTTCCTACGTGGATAACACACAAATCATTATTTCTATAACAGGTGATTTGCAATCGGTCAAACAAAAGTTCAATCAATGTATGTCCAGCCTTATATGCTGGATGAAAGGCAATTCATTAAAGATCTCTACAGACAAAACTGACATGCTAGTTTTCAGAACACAAAATTCCATCTGGAAAAATGCCTGGTGGCTTTTAGACTGCAGACCCCTTCCTGTCCTGATCAGAACAGCAAAGAATCTGGGGGTCATTTTTGACGAGGGTCAACCGTACAGCCAGCACCTTATTTCTACATCTTAAAAACCCTCAGAAAGGTGCTTTCATATTTTCCATCTGAACTGCATGGATGTACGGCATTACAACGCGGGCTTTTACACTGCGTGCCGTTACAACGCTGTTTTTACAACGCAAGTCGTTACAACGACTTGCGCTGTAAGGGCTGGATAGTGGAATAGTTCAATTTTCTATTCCAACTCCAGCCCACATTACAGTAGGGAAGGTAATGGAATAGAAAATTAACTATTCCCTATCCAATAGCGCCCTCCAGCGCAAATCGTCGTAACGACTTGCGTTGTAAAGGCAGCGTCGTAATAGCAAAGTGGGGTAATGCCCGCGTTGTTAAGGATGTTTCTCGAACTGCATTGGTCCATTATCATAGCACTAGTCACTTCCCAGCTGGACTACTGCAATGCTCTGTATCTTAACATCAACGCAGTATCTCTGATCAAACTGCAGGTGGTACAGAACGTAGCGACAAGGATGATTCTTAATATTCCAAAGTATCAGTCAGCCAGGGAAGGGATTCGTGCCTTGCACTGGCTCCCTATCAGGAAGTGCATTTCCTTCAAAGTCCTGAACATGATATATATGATTATGCGTAGCAAAGCCTCATTACATTTAAAATCCATGTTTCAGTGGTACACTCCAGGGAGGACCTTGAGATCCTCCTCACGGAAAAAAATTGGTGTCTTCTAGACTTCACAGGTCCAGATGGGGCAGTCACTCCTTTTCTGTGGCAACCACCAAACTCTAGCACTCCTTGCCACCTTATATTTCCAAGTCAGGTTCTCTTCCAGACTTCAGGAAACTTTTGAAAACTTGGCTATTTGCTTCCTAGCTGGATGTTGGCACTTGTCCCTCTTCCCCTGTCCGTTCAGAGCCTTGACACCTGCTGGTATTAGTGCACTTTAGAAATATTATCCTACTCCTACTCATGCATTTTACTGTTTGCTGTATAGCTGCATCAGAAGGACGCATCTCTGCAGCAAACAGTATTCTTTTTTCTGTTCAAATTGTAAATCAAGAAACAGGATGTACTTTTTAAAAAGAAAAAACGAATGCTCACTTTTCCATGGGAGTCTTCTCCAATGGCAGGGCGGTATTAGAATGGTTTTACGGTTCCTTACCACCAGCTTTTAACTTGCATAATATTTTATTTTTTACTCCATTAATCAAGTGGAGAAGTGCCCCGTTTGCATCATCCTTCAAAACTCCCTTTGATTTATGGTAGCTCATATCATTGCTTGGAGACAAATCCATAGTTTGAACATAGATGGATGCACCATCCCAGAGATCCTCCCTCTCAGTGTGGGGGTTCTAACCCGCACTGCGACTTGGTTTGCAGTGCGAGGAAGTTACCCAAAGATGGAGAATGTCACCCAAGGGTGGGTGAGGGAAACCGCACTTGAAAAGGGACTCTCCCGCACTCCATTCTCATTCTTGACCCATGGGGGCATTTTTGTTCTTCTATGTAGAAATGTCAGTCTAACCATAAATCTTTAGATTAGATAACTATACAGACACAGCTTTCCGTTCTTGGATTGTGTGTGTCAGCCTAATGTATTCTGGGTGTTTTGGTCTTGCTTTGCTTCCATTGAACAAATTAGACTGAAACAACTATTCATAATAATTTGTAGTTGAAAAGTTCAGGACTGGAAATAGTGTCCATGATAACATGTAATTCTGATGCAATTGGAGACCCTGCCTGCCAAACAGGATTAATAGATTTTTGCAAACAACTGGGGATCTTTTTCTGCCTGTTTATACCTACAAGGCACTTATTTGGTGCTATGGTTCAACAGGTTGGAGAAAACAGGTTCTGCAGAAAACTCATTAGGCTATCACCCTGTAGTTTTCATTTTATGGTCCATGAAGAGCTGAGGCTCAATTACGTCATGGATGATGCTAGGCTGGCCTTACTAAGGCTTTGGCAATCGATCTCAACCAATGATAAAGCCCACCTAAATTGGGAGGTTTTTGAAGACTGTGTGAGCTGTGCTTAAAATCATAATATTACATGGTTGGATTATGTTAAAAAGTTGACTGAAGATTTAGGTAGATCAGTTTTGTTCCTCAAATCCGAGAACATTTCTAATAGAGATACAAATTGGGTGAAGGAAAATTATTTGGAAAGAAGGGTTAGTGAAAAAGAGTGTGCATATTATCGAAACCTTCGGTTCAGGATTTTGCTCCTTCAAATGGGTCATACCCTCACTGGGAACATAATGTTTGGGAGCGAACTTTATTGACCCGGCATTTCAAGTCTCTTTTATCCTTCCCTATTGGTCAATATGACACTTCATCCGCTTTTGCCTGTTCATGTGATAAGTTTTCAATCCAGTCCTTGATGCGCTTTGGGAGTTTTTGTGGGCACTGTAAACCACTTTAGCAAGCGTTTTTGAGGTCCAGTCTAAAAAAGAAAGGTTTTATTTAATGTAGATCAGCTCTTTATTATTTACAGTCACTCCAGAATGCAGCAGTTTGCTGTGCTGTAGGTCGTTTTTTTAAAAGCAGCTGTTTGCTACCGCAAAAGTATGATGTTTTCATATTGAATTTGAATTTAAAACATTTGTAAAGCGCGGCGTACACCCTGCGGTTTCTTGGCGCTGTGTAGACAAGGTTAGCAAAGCGGGGCTGTGGATGGCTGGCCCATAGAAATAAAAAAGAGGCACATTTACAGAGGAAAGGCTTGTTTGAACAAAAAAGTTTTAAGGTCTTTGCGGAAGGAGGAATAATGTGGGGCAAATCGTAAATGGTCGGGGAGGGAGTTCCAAAAGGTAGGAGCCAGAGTTGAGAAGTTGGCCCCTCCCCACTTTTTGCGTTTGTAGCGTGGAATTTGCAGGAGAGATTTGGACGATGAACGAAGCTCTCTGGCAGGAACATATTCATTAATCAAGGAGGAAATGAAAGCGGGAGCAGACCCCTGGCGAGCCTGAAAAATCATACAACCGGTTTTGAAAAGGGAACGTTCCTTGACAGGAAGCCAGTGGAGCTCCTTGAGGAGGGGTGTTGAGTGATGGGAGCGCGAGAGACCATACACCAATCGTGCCGCTTGGTTCTGAACCATCTGGAGCTTCCGCAGGCTGTACGCTGGGATGCCGTTGTACAGGGCATTGGCGTAGTCCAGCCGCGAAATCACCAGAGCAGACATGATCAGTTTGAGTGCCAGAGGGGAAAAGAAACGGGAAACAGTGCGAATGGTACGAAGAATGAGGAAACAGGAAGAAACGACAGAACTGATTTGTGAGTGTAAAGTAAGTTGGTTATTCATTTTGACACCCAGGGTTTTGACTGTGGAGGAAGGATTGGGGGAAGGACCAAAAGAAGGGGGCCAAAAAAGAGAGTTCCAGGGACTGGAAGAACCACCTGTGAGAACCAACTCGGTTTTGTCCGGGTTCAGTATGAGATGGTTGTGGTTCATCCAGTCCCTGATGAAAATCATAGTAGACTGGAAATTAGAAACAGAGTGGGGAGAAGGGGAGAGGCTGAAGATGAGCTGGAGGTCATCTGCATAGTTATATACAGTGACCTCCAGCTGCTGGAGTGCAAAAATTAAAGGAGAGATGTATAGATTGAAAAGTAAGGGAGAAAGTGAGGAGCCCTGGGGAACACCACAAGTGACGTGGAGTGGGGTAGTCGTGAAGTCCCCCAACCGGACCGCCTGGGTGCGGTCCCTCAGGAAGGACGATAGCCAGACCAGGGCTGAGCCCTCTATTCCCGCTGCTCTGACACGTGAAAGCAAGATGGTATGGTCCACCGTGTGAAAAGCGGCGGAGAGGTCGAGGAGCACCAGCGCCTTATGTTTATTTTGGTCCATGCCATTCCTGAGGTTGTCCAGGACCGACGCCACGACGGATTCGGTGGAGTGCCTGGGGCGGAAGCCGGCCTTACGAGACGCCAAGCCACCATTTGCCTCTACATGGGCGCTGAGTACCGAGGTGACATGGCGCTCAAGCACCTTCCCCAAATAGGGCAGTAGGGAAATGGGGCGGTAGTTGGCTGGGGTGGACGGGTCAGCGCAGGACTTCTTCAGAATGGGCACTATTGTGGCTGATTTAAGTGCGGGGATCACAACTCCCTGGGTAAGAGAGCTATTAAGGAAAGTAATTGGGGGCTGGGGGCAGGCAGAATAAATCTGTTGTAAGATTCGTGCCGGACAGATGTCTGCCGGAGAGCCGGATTTGACCTTTGGCAGCATCTCTAGAAATACTTCTTTAGTCAAGGGTGGAATTGAGGTAAGACGGGATTGGACAGTAGGGGGAGAAGGATCAACAAAAGTAGAAGAGGGGGGGGGATATTTGCCTTGATGGTTGCAATCTTATCCAAAAAATAAGAGTTTAATTGGTCACACAGGGCCTGGGTGGGAGGGGGTTGGGGTGAAGCCCTATCCGAGTAGGCTAGGTCATTGACTATAGTGAAAATCTCCCTAGATTTATTTTCAGCTGTCTGAATTTTTGTGGAAAAATACATGGTTTTGGTAGCTAAAATGGCTTTTTTGTACTCTGTTAACAATGAGGAATAATGGTTTTTTAATAAGGGACAGTAATTTCTTCTCCACTGCCTCTCAGCTTGCCGTACGGCCATTTTTTGTTCCTTTAGGTCGTCACTGAACCACCTATTGGAGTCCTTGAGTCGTCGAGTTGAGATACGACGTAAGGGGGCGACCGAGTCGCAGCTTTCAGCAAGCCAGGTGTTGATAGCGGTGGCTTGTGAATTAGAAGATAAACCTGTGAGATTAGGAGAGGAGTTCAGAAGCAGGGAGGTCAGTGAAGGAAGATCTACTCGATTCCAATTCCGCGCCCAGGTGTTTTTGGCATGCGGAACCTTAGTGACAGAGTTGAGAAGGAGGGAAAAGGAAATGAGGGCATGGTCAGACCAGGGACAGGGCGATACAGACACAGGGGAAACAGATAGGTTAAGAGACCAGACCTGGTCTAGTGTATGACCATGAGAATGTGTGGGGACAAATATGTGAGGGACAAAATTCAAGGACTGGAGAGTTTCAGTGAATTGTTTAGAAGAGGTACACTCTGAGGGGTCCGAGGGCCAGTAATTAAAATCGCCCAGCACCAGGACAGAGGCATAGTTGACCACCAAGGTGGCCAATAGGTCTTGAAATGCTGGCAGAAACAAAGGTGAAGGCTGGGGTGGACGATACATCAGAAGACAGGTAATCGGAGGAGTAAAAGAGAGAGAACGGACTACAAGGTGTTCAGTGGGAGAGATGGGGGGGGAGGGAAGGAGTTGAAAATTATAATCCGAGCGAACAATTAAAGCTACGCCACCACCTGTCCTACCCGCTGGGCGGTCGGCGCGTAGGGCAACGTAGGAAGGGGGGAGAGCAGCCAAAAGAGCGGGTAAGGAAGAGTCACAGAACCAGGTTTCGGTTAGGAGCAGTAAGTCGGCCTTTTCAGAATCAAGCAGGACAAACAGCTCATGATGGTGTTTAACTGCTGACCTGGTATTAAGCAAAATGATAGTTAATGAAGGAGTGGAAGGAGGGGAACCAGGCAAAGAGGGAGGCGGCGGCGAAGGTGCCGGGGGGGTAGCCGTAGGTGACAAAGAAGGGGGGGTAAGTCCTAGTGAAGCAATATAGCAACAGACTGACCCCGATAGCGACCAGTGGCCCTGAAGAGTAGTCAGTTCCCCAGCGGAGTATGTTAAATAATGGGCATTACAACGGGGCCCTGGGCCTGGTCGGCCGCGGACGGGCGCAGACGGGCTTGACTTGTGCGCGACTTCACTTGTGCGCGACTTCGGCGTGAAGTCGGCGCTCCCGCTGCGCTCGTCCGCTGCGCTTCCTCCATACTGCCATTTTATACCTATGAGAGGGAACACTAGACCGCTAACCTGCGATGCCTGGAAGCAGGGCGGAAGTGGTGTTGCAGGCAGGCAGGAAGTGACGCTCCTCTGATTGACCCTCCGCGCAAACGGCACAGAGCCGGGGCGGAACGGGGTCACGAGCGTGGCAAAATGAAGTAAGGTAAGATTGCGCGCTACGCAAAACAAAGTAAATTACAAATGTGCTTTTAAAATCAGCAATCCGCATTCAGATCAACATTTAAAATTATTGCAGCAGCCTCAGCGAGCGTGCATCCGCAGCCTAGCTTGCCGCTTTTGTCACTGGCCGGGCGCTGGGAGCGAGAATAAATCTATACCAGCTCGGCATCACTAGACCGCTAACCTGCGATGCCTGGAAGCAGGGCGGAAGTGGTGTTGCAGGCAGGCAGGAAGTGACGCTCCTCTGATTGACCCTCCGCGCAAACGGCACAGAGCCGGGGCGGAACGGGGTCACGAGCGTGGCAAAATGAAGTAAGGTAAGATTGCGCGCTACGCAAAACAAAGTAAATTACAAATGTGCTTTTAAAATCAGCAATCCGCATTCAGATCAACATTTAAAATTATTGCTGCAACCTCAGCGAGCGTGCTTCCGCAGCCTAGCTCGCCGCTTTTGTCACTGGCCGGGCGCTGGGAGCGAGAATAAATCTATACCAGCTCGGCAACACTAGACCGCTAACCTGCGATGCCTGGAAGCAGGGCGGAAGTGGTGTTGCAGGCAGGCAGGAAGTGACGCTCCTCTGCTTGACCCTCCGCGCAAACGGCACAGAGCCGGGGCGGAACGGGGTCACGAGCCTGGCAAAATGAAGTAAGGTAAGATTGCGCGCTACGCAAAACAAAGTAAATTACAAATGCGCTTTTAAAATCAGCAATCCGCATTCAGATCAACATTTAAAATTATTGCAGCAGCCTCACCGAGCGTGCATCCGCAGCCTAGCTCGCCGCTTTTGTCACTGGCCGGGCGCTGGGAGCGAGAATAAATCTATACCAGCTCGGCAACACTAGACCGCTAACCTGCAATGCCTGGAAGCAGGGCGGAAGTGGTGTTGCAGGCAGGCAGGAAGTGACGCTCCTCTGATTGACCCTCCGCGCAAACGGCACAGAGCCGGGGCGGAACGGGGTCACGAGCGTGGCAAAATGAAGTAAGGTAAGATTGCGCGCTACGCAAAACAAAGTAAATTACAAATGTGCTTTTAAAATCAGCAATCCGCATTCAGATCAGATGTATTAATTATTTGGTATCTCCTCCTTATGTCTCTTTATAATTCAAATGTATGGAAACTTAAATTGTATCTTTAATTGTATGGATAGCATATTGCATTTTGATTCTATTTGTTTTATCTGTTATGCTTTTATGGCAATTTTTTAAATAGTCAAATAAAGCTTGCTTGATTGATTGACATGGAGTAGTAAGGCAGATACCTCGTACACAACCCTGAATCACCCTGGTGTCAGTTTCAATATCAAGTGATTAGGTCCCATGCAGCATTTCAGCTCACAGTTAAATGCAGTCGTAAGAGTGCCCTGAAAACCACTCAGTCTTTCAACATTCTGTTAATTAGATTCTCCCAATGTCACTCAGGCAATCATCAACTGCTGTAAATATTGTACAGATTGCAGAAACTATGTCAAACTAGGTTATTAAATAATAAAGCTGTACTACTTTTTATACTTTTCAGCATTACTCTATCTTTCTGTATATATTATCTACTTTAAAGATTTTGATTTAATTTATCATTATTTCCTATGGGGTTTTATTTTGAGCTTCTACTGTCATCATATCCTATGGGAGGGTGATGCCTGGTTGGCCATGCGCAGTGCTGGACTTACTATAAAATGTATTACAATAGTAAGCCACTACAAAAGAGCAGTTTGTGAATACCAAAAAGTAGTAAACTTACTCAAAGGTGTAAACGTACTCAAAAGTGTAGTTTGTGAATCAGACTCATTACTATTTACATTCTCACTTATTAGGTTATCACATACAATGCACTCTCAGCATTGCATGTTTATTGTGCCATGAAATGGGCCACCTTGTGGGTTCATTTTTATAAACACACAAGGTATATTGAAATAATATTTGCGAGGGGTTCTTGTTTTGTAAGAGATGACCCCAGCTGTAATTAAAAAGGAAAGTTATGTCTGATTTGGATGTAATTGCACACATACACGTGCTAGTAAGCCTTTCACAGTCTGGAATCCGTAGATGTCAAATGGCAGAAGATGCACCAGCAATTTGACCGCCGCCAGAAGGAGAATTGTTTCAATGCTAAACTCAACTTGAAAAAAGTAATTTATGTCCTACTTAAAATTCAGCTTGCACTGCTGACAGAGGTCTCCGAGCAAAACAGATCTCAAGATGCCTCAGAGAGGGAAATGCAGGCCGTATTACCTTAGTGACAGATCCTATATGTAGAATATCACTGCAAGCAGGAGGAAAAACGCAAACTTCATGTGAAATGTATCCTCCTGTCTATCATCTTTCCAGCCACGGGGGAATATATAGGAGGAGCAGATCTGTTAATAGGATGAAATGTCAAGAACAGACAGACATCCTCTGAAATCACAAGCACGGAAGAAAATACAATATAACTGCACCCATGACCTGAAATTGTTGTTTTAGTGGAAATAAAACTGAGATAGCATTTCTTACGTTTGATTCTACTGCATTTGCATTTTTATGGGGTGCACTGCATCACCGCAGGAATATGCAACTCTAAATTCAAGTGAAAGAGAAAATGTTTATTTTCTTCTGATTCCCAAGTGTCGAGTTATCTTTTCAATATGTGCATATTTGTGATATAGCATTTTAGAAGAACACAACTGTGTGTTCTCCGTGTCAAATAATAACCAAGATCTCGGAGGCAGTTGGTTACTTTAGAGAAACGTAAAAAGGTTTGTGCCCTGAAGACAGAGAAATAATTTACAAGTTAACGTGTGGCATAATATTCGTTTCGTTTCCGTTTCGAATCCTAGCTCAGGAGCGATTTCCATATATACTACTAGAAAATAGGGCATGTAGTAAACAAAACAAAAACATTTAATTTGTCTTATCTTGGTTCCTGGATTTACTTTAGTTTCTAATGAAAAATAATCATTATAATAAAAAAAAGAGCCACAACAGTTATCAATAATCATTATCACTTTTATTTATTAAAACGTGTATCAGGAATCGGGGAGGCGTCACATTTTGCATTAAACAGTTACTAGGAGACTATACATAGCCAGTAGAGATGCCCTCGTTGTGGGAGACTTCACTTGGCACGCATTTCAGAACAGCCATGGCCGAGAAGATGGCATCAGACAAAAAGGCACAGAAGCCAGATGTCCGGTTTCAGGAAGAAAAGGGTTTCTCACAGAGATGTGTGTGCATTACCTGGACTGGGACAGGATCCAGCACCTGTCCCGGCACCCATGAGGTGGAGAGGGGTGTGCCTGGAACACCAGATCAGACGACTGGAAGATAATAGGGTGGACATTTTGGTCATGTAGCCGTTACCAGAAACAAAAATAGTAACCATTTCCTTACCTCCTCAGTGAAAAATCTTCTCTCTAAGCAAAAAAAAAAACAGTGGACATGGGGGAACCATGAGCGTATAACTATATATTGTAACTCTGAACGGTTTGCCACATCCATGTGTCTCCAGTCTCGTTTTGAGGATTTTTGAAACCCCTGGAAAGACATATTTTAGATGCCTCTTTTCTGAGCAACTTTGAATTTTATTACACTATTCACATTAATTCAAGCCCACACGATGCCAAGTAAACCTTTGAGAATGGAGTCACGAAGAGCAATTGAAATATGTCTTTCAAGGGCCCAAAATCCTTAAGATGATTCTTGGACAAGGCTTTTCTTTCCCAGATGGCCCCATGGAAGGTAGGGGGTCATGGACAATTGCCCACTTTGCCCATGCCATAAAATGTCTCTATGTTTCTGATGAAATTGTACTCGAAGTGTGGGCAAACAGGACACATTTGCCACTCATCTTCTAGAGGAAGAAAGACTTAAAAGTAAGGGATCAATTAATATTAGGAGGAGAGTGGTCTCTGCCATGCTGTAACCGGTCTCTGAACTGACCCCGTCCCTAGGGAGAATAGTGAGTTTAGTTTCCTCTATCATAGAAGCCTGAAAAATGCCCTCCTCTCTTGGCGCAAAAAAAGTCACAAGGAGTCCTGTTGTAACAAGACAGAATAGTGAGTTCTGTATCAGTCAACCTTTCCAAAACGCAGGGATTGAAGGCTTCCTTGATATTCTGCTGCCCCTTGTCTAAAGAGGTGAAAGTCAGAATGTAGGAAAATGTTTCCTCCACAAAATGCCCCCCAAACAAATCGCCTTTAGCATCTAGACTCAAATCTTTGCCAGCCAACTCCACCAACTTTGGATCTATTGTCTTCAAGAGGGTTTTCTTCTCTCTGCCACAACAGCCATATCAGCATTTCCCAGTATACAGATAGCTGACTGTTTACAACACTTTAGGATAGGCAGAGTGACTGAATTAGCCATGACCTCCGTATCCTCTGAATTTTTTATGATTTGAGTTAAAGGACACAACACATATTACAGTACGTCTTGACAAAAGTCTGGAGTGGTCCTATCAATATCCTTCTTACGCTCCTTTCCCTTTTCAGATAAGAAGAACACTATTGCCGGCAAAACACCTGGGGTCATAGAATGTTTATGTAGAAGAATAGCTATTTGACATTCTAAGTGCAGTTAACTCCTACGTGCATCAGATTATGTATTCAGTGTGTGACAAATGTAGTAATAGCAGGAAATGTAGCCCATTCCCCCCAACTCAGGATTCGTGATAACCTCTGGGACAAAAAAAGGATTGCCCATAGAATGCAAAATGACCCAACTTGAACTTCCTCAGGTGACCACAATATCCACTAAATTGTCATTGGCACTCTTTCAATAAATTGACAAGGAAGTGAAGAAATGATTCATGTACCAGGGTCATCAAGGCCTAAGTCACCTGGCCTGATTGCGTTCTCAAAAATGAATCTCTCAGTAAAGTAACCACTCCAGATTTCTATTTGGAAATCCCCTGGGTTCCTAAGGGCATCACTTAGAGTTTGACAGGTGAACAATGCCAGACATATTTAAAGATCTCAGCTAGTTGCTCCTTTGAAGGTACTGAAAGTTTGCTGAGCTCCCACAATGTTTGATGCCGTCTCTCAGCAAACTTTTGTATTTTACACACCCAAACTGAAGGCAGCAGTTTGTTTTTCTGGAGAAACCTTCATTAGAAATCAAAAAGGAGGAACTGTCTCCCTGTGAACCATGTGCAAGCTCCAGAGAACAGAAGGGAAAATGATCAATGAGTCTGGATAGAGTGTCGAATAGCATCCCGCACAGATTGCCTTCGTCCAATTACAGATGACTGAACTGTCTTGAACAGATATGTGTTTAGTAGAGAACCGACCGCTCTCCTGTTTGCAGTTTGTTATCACCCTTTTCCAAAGAGCAACACGGCTTGCAACGGATGAATTCAGCAGAAATTTCGGCAGGCCACATTTTCCTAAACGCTCCATGCCTCACCTGTTTGGAGGCAAACTCGAGATCAAGCAATGATTCTGACAGTGTGCTCTAGGCTTTGTGAATGAGGAGTACTACAACAACCTAAAACAATTGTTCAACTCTTATAAGCGTATCTGTTCATTTTCAAAAGATGCTAAATGAACTGGATATTTCAGAAGTGAAGAACGTTTGATGAATGCCAATATATTCATCTGAAGGATAAATACAGTGGGGTAGGTCCCCTGCAGGAAGCTGGCAGCTGAACATCATTGAACAATTGACCGTTTGGTCAAATTTTGCTGCGAAGGGCTGAATGCTGAGTATTTAGGGTGTTAGATAGTCATGGAAGCATGAGGATACACAGTAGGGGTTTCCCGCATGCTGAGGATTGGTAGCAGGGTCTAGACATGGGGCAAGCCCACCACCCAACCCTTACTATATGATGGATTCTCGGTTTAGTGTGATAGGAGGCCTGCAGTCAATCTCACTGTGTATGTCCAAAGTCTCTGTATAGTGTGAGTTGGCTGCTTGTGGAGGGGTGGGTGCAGACCTTGGGCACAGGCTAAGCCGTCTGATAAACCAGTCCTACATATGGTTGAAATGTGTGTGCAGTGGAGGTTTGATGCTGGTGGGAGGTTGGGTGAAGGCCAGACCTCGCCAGATTCTAGGTACTGAGTTCAAGTCTGATGTGTTTTGGGTGAAGTCTGGCCAGAGGCTATAACTGAGATGTCATGAGTGATGTCATCAACAATGCCATTTAACTTGTCATTAGTGATGCAATATGAGAGGTCATAAGCAGTGCATGGCACAAGTGAGTTCACCGTACTATAACTGCCATATTAAAGTGGTTGGGGATTTTGTACATTCCTAGTGTCTCATAACTATAATGTCACTAACTGCTGTTTTTGAGTAAATTTCAGATTTTTAACCCCTTCCAGGCTATTGACGGAACCGTTCCGTCACGGCTCGCGGGTGAGCTGTGCTCATGACGGAACGGTTCCGTCATGGCCCGGCCGCCGCGCCTGCGCGGCGCTGATTTCGCGCCTGCACGACGCTGATTTCGCGCCTGCGTGGCGGGTTTAATTGAGCGGGCGGGGCCGTGACAGAACCATTCCATCATGAGCACAGCTCACCCGCGAGCCGTGACGGAACGGTTCTGTCACCCGCGGAGCTCACCCGCGCGCCCCCCCCCGTGACCGTTAGCGCTGCAGCGGAATAGCCGCCGCAGCGAAAGAGTTAAAGCATAAGTTACGTCTTGGCACCTAACCTAACATAATGCTGCTTTAAACCCTAGAACTCTTAGTCCAACAAAATGGTATCAGGAGTGTCTCATTTTTGTCTTCAATGTAAAATATTACTGCTCCAATTGTTTGTGAGAATTCAATGGTGATGCTGTAGTTAATTCCTAAGGAATTGCCTGCCAGACTGCTGCTGGTGTTGAAAGTACAAGTTTCACTCTGCATGTCAGACTGTTTTACTGAAATGGATAATGAAAATATTTAAAAGCTCACAGAAAATGTGTCCGTATTTTAGCTTTCTAAAGCACCAACCATACTTCCTGTGCCAAAAAGAACCCCTTATTTTGTTAATTTACTGAAGTGTTCTCTGTAGGACATTTATTCCAATTGTGCATTTCTGATTCCATCAAGTAGGTACTTTTGTTTTTTGTGAATAGGTATGTCTTTTTAACGAAAGTTAAGAATTTATTATCATACTGAGTTATAATGTCACTTTAAGGTTTCTTTTTTTTCAGTGGTATTTCTTGAGTTTTGAGCATGAATTTCTAGGAATTATTGATCCTCTTCAGCCCTGGGTAGAGAAGGTTGGTCTCAGGGTTTGGCTTTCGGCACACATGCAAGCACTTGAGACATGTGACACAATGTTGACATCAAAAGCTGAAGAGAGAGTTGTCGGTTCTGTCATTATGGAGTCTCAACACTCCAAACTGTAAGATGGAACAAATGTGCACGCCTTTTGTGCAACTCAATACCAGTGCTTTCTGTCAACAAAGCATGCACATCTCCTTCATGCTGAGGCTGGCCCTAGAACATTGTAGCTCTCTTAATGGAACTCACACAGTTATGCACCAAGAACAAATGTGATGTAGCATTAACTCAGTGATAATAAGAGCCAAATATATAAATTACATTGCAGCCTAAATTTGTCCAGCTATGCCGGAGAAACAAGGCCTAGAAACTTTTAATGGACTCTACAACAACCGCAAGAGGCCATTCGAGGTCTCTCCATTCTGCTTCCAAGCTTTGCTTGTTCTTCTGTAGGAACCACTTCACACCTCTTCAGCAGAGTTAAGTAATTCAAATAATGTAGCAGTTAAGAATAAACCTACCGAAACTAACCTGTTCCTGGTGCAGAAATGACAATATTTTCATATACCATGTTTGTGGCATATTTACCAAGAATACATCTTAACTAATGAATTAGATTTTGGTGAATATTACAGGTGCAAGGGTAATAATTTGGTCATATCAAAAGCCAACGTCTGGAAAATATGGCTTTTCACATTTACATAATATGCACACATACCTTGTGGCGCACAAGGGGGTAAGTGTAGGTAACTTAGTTAACTTAGTTAATATAAAGTGTGTGCTTTCAATATGTAAACAATGTTTTACATTGACATGCTGACAGCAGGTGCTGATCACATTAGTTTACGCTTGCACTTTCTATCTTGTAGTCAGGCTTATAAAGCTACACCTGTGTATGGTGTAACAGCATGTGACATTGGACCTTTATGTTTTGCAGTATAATAGCGTGGTCTTACTAAAGAGTCAGTAATGTCAGTTATATTTTCCAATAGTTAGCATGGTTTTCAGGGCAGAGCACATACACTGGGAGGTGTTTAGGATCATCCTTGAACGTAAGCATGGACATAGTAGGAGTATACATAGTTACATTTTAGGAGCAGGTAGGCTGGACCTTGATGTGCTCCTTGCTCCCTTCCTGTATAGTGTATGGAAATAGTAGGACATACCTACGAACGAAGAGGACTTACCAAGTGTCACTAAGACGACCAGCTCTTGACATATTTAGCAGGATTCCAATCATAAGTACATACTCTAGATGCTCAAAATGTACAGTTATACTAGGGATTCCAGTACAGTTCTATGATGACATAACTTATTTAGTCAATATCACTCTCTCCTCTCTCTTGTCTCCATACATTCTTGATACTATTTCTTCGAACCATTACTAATAGATATAACATTTCAAAATACACATTAAAAGAGGCTGGACATCACAGAAACCCCCAAACACCTAAAGGGAACATATTGTTTATTTTATCGCATTTACCCTAGAACAAAGGTGATCAACAAAAATTTCTAGCAAGGGTATTTGGTTTTTGGAGTTATAATAAACCAGTTGTCTGAGACACCCAATGGAAGTTATTATTTTCTTACTGTAAGATTGGATTAGAGAGAGTGTTGCACAGTAAATATGATTGACTGCAGTATGTAAGATGATATTTTGATCTACAAAGTGTGTGAAAGCACCAGAAGCAACTGTGATCTCTGCATTTCAAAATCTTTTTCAGTTGGGATTTTGTAACAAAAGCACAACATTTTAGTGGGATAGAGCTAATATACCTCTAAACTGCATGAAGAAAGTTATTTAAAAGCCCAGATTGTGAAGTGCAGGACCCTGAAAACCAAGAATAACTGTTAAATGACTGTCTGTGAGAGGAAAACTTTATCGAATCACAAATATCGTCAGGACAGAATATCTTTACAACAATATTGAGGAACAAAATATGTAAAATGCAATTTCAAAGAGAGAGGTAAGCATTTACTATTCTTAATGCCACATTTGCGTACATTGAATATTGTGATCAAGGGCTCTCGAGCCCGAAACGCGTCATCTGTCGATTGCTGTTGTGGATATGCATGGTTGAATAAAGAACATCCTGCCTGAGAATAAGAGGTTCGCTTCTCCTTCTTCATCGCCGTGGTTTTGGTGGAAGTGGCTGGAGTGTTTACTTGATATATATATATATATATATATATATATATATATATATATATATATATATATATATATATATATATATATATATATATATATATATATATATATATATATATATATATATATTACCTACTGGCGGTCGCCAGTAGGTATATATAGTTAGGATTTTTTCTCTATGGGATTTTTGAAAATTCTATGTCTAATAACTTTGGCGTTTGTGGACGGAATTGGCTGAAATTTTCAGGAAAATGGAACATTTTGTTTCTGAGCAGCCCCTGACAATTTGGGGGGGTTTCATCAAGGGGGGGCCGAGAAAAAAGGGGGGTCCCAAAACGCGTTTTTCCCATGTTAATTTCCATAGGGCGGTTGGCCTCACTTTTAGCTCGAACGGCTGAATGGATTTGCACGAAACTTGGCAAAATTGTAGGGACTGTTAGCCCGATGTGCCTTTGCTAGGTCTCAATATATGTGCTCCAGTGGATTTTGAGTAATTTAGGTTCAAAAAAAGATATATATCTGGGCGGAGCCTAACCACACATCTGATCTGATTGGCTGTCAGCACTTCATCCAAGAAGTGTTGGCAGCCATCTTGGGACCAATATACATGATAGCACCTCATTAAAAAGCATTGTAGTTAATAGAGGGTTTTAGGACTTTAGTTACATTATAAATCATTTGTTGATGGTACCATACTCGTTTTAGGAATTGTGGTGGGTTCTAAGGTGATTTTACCATGTGAAAAAACCTTCTGCTGTGATATCATGAATATTGTTTGAAAGAAAACTAATATCTCATGATTTTCCCACAGTGGTTTGGAAGGGGATCTATAAGCTAAACTGAAAGCATATTTTCTGTAAATTCACATTATCTTTCTCAGTCATGTGAAAATGAAGTCTGACATTCTCAGTAAAACATGTACATCCAACAAGGACAGAGACTGTCAGTTGATTCCTTTGTGCTCTACTGCAGCCTCCTAGAGTGTTCTAAAGAACAACTAGAGCGCTAACAGTCCTACTTATTACAAAGGTATGGCACACCTGAAGCCATCTTGATTGGAATAAAGTGGTAACTCTTAAAACATTTAATTTAAAAAGAAACAACATGAGGGGGTATATTTTGCCATAGAAAGTATGATTAGTGCTGCAGAATGAAAAATTAGGGCACATTTTGACTGACTTCTCAAATCCTTTTCTATTTCATTAAAACATTCTGACATGCAGTCTCCCAAAATGGCCACCAGAGACAAAAGAGCCCAAATGTAGCCCAAATATCACCCAGATGTAGCCCAAGTATAGCCCAATGACAGAATGTCCCAGAGTGTTCTAAAGAACAACTAGAGCGCTAACAGTCCTACTTATTACAAAGGTATAGCACACCTGGAGCCATCGTGATGGGAATAAAGTGGTAACTCTTAAGACATTTAATTTAAAAAGGAACAAAATGAGGGGGTATATTATGCAATAGAAGGTATTATTAGTGCTGCAGAAAGAAAAATTAGGGCACATTTTGAGTGACTTTTCAAATCCTCTTCTATTTCATTAAAAAATTCTGACATGCAGTCTCCCAAAATGGCCACCAGAGACAAAAGAGCCCAAATGTAGCCCAAATATCACCCAGATGTAGCCCAAGTATAGCCCAATGACAGAATGTCCCAGAGTGTTCTAAAGAACAACTAGAGCGCTAACAGTCCTACTTATTACAAAGGTATGGCACACCTGAAGCCATCTTGATTGGAATAAAGTGGTAACTCTTAAAACATTTAATTTAAAAAGGAACAAAATGAGGGGGTATATTTTGCCATATGAATTATGATTAGTGCTGCAGAAAGAAAAATTAGGGCACATTTTGAGTGACTTCTCAAACCCTCTTCAATTTCATAAAAAAATTCTGACATAGTCTCCCAAGATGGCCACCAGAGACAAAAGAGCATAAATGTAGCCCAAATATCACCCAGATGTACCCCAAGTATAGCCCAATGACAGAATGTCCCAGAGTGTTCTAAAGAACAACTAGAGCGCTAACAGTCTTACTTATGACAAAAGTATGGCACACCAGAAGCCATCTTGATCGGAATGAAGTGGTAAGTCTGAAAACACTCAATTTAAAAAGGAACAACATGAGGGGTTTAATTTTGCCATAGAAAGTATGATTAGTGCTTCAGAAAGAAAAATTAGGGATCATTTGGAGTGACTTCTCAAATCCTCTTCTATTTCATTAAAAAAATTCTGACATGCAGACTGAAACATGCACTTTGAATACCAGCAGCAGACGTCCCTGGTGAGCAGTAGCTTTACTACAGTGATCTAATGTGCAACTAGAGTGCTAACATTCAGAATTTATGGCAAATGTGTGACACATCTGAATGCCTTCTTGATGGAACCAAAGTAAACAAGCATTGAAAATGCAATAGATCTCGCCCTCGTTTAAGTTAAAGCCATTCTGTTTGTAATGAGGTGGCTTTTTAGCTTTGCTTTTATTAGTGTTTTTTCAACTTTCATGTAAATAACGCACCGTTTTCACCAAATCGACTTTGCCCAAGCACACCCTTCCCTTCGGCCAACAAATCCCAAAAATTCGGCACACCTGCCGATCCACTCTCCCTACAGCTCACCCAAGCCCCGTCCCTCTAGCGCAACTGGAACACCCCAAATTCACCTTCTCCATGCGCACCAAAAACTCCCATTGAATAACATGGCAATTCGCTACTCCGCACAAAAATTGCTCTTTAAAGCACTTCCACTGCTCCGATCCGCTTCAAACTTGGCTGGACACTAGTTCCAGCAATTCCCTAACATCTCACCAAAAATCAGCCCAATCCATCCACTGGAACGGGGACGAATTTCAACCCGAATACGCGCCCCCCGCAAATACAAAAAAAAGCCATAAAACGGCCAAATCTCGACCAAAAAACGCCAAAATCCCTCAAAACCTTGCCAACACCAATACGCACGAAACTGAACCGGCCCCTCAGCCCTAGGCTCCGGGAACCCTACTTAATTGACCCAAAAGCCCTAAAAAAGCAACATAATACACACGAAAACGCCCTAACAACCCTAAAATGCATATAAGTATATGTATGCATGCATTTATCTTTGTATTTCTATAGATATACAGATGATATATGTTTATATATGTATGTATATATATATATTCACTGAAAAAACCATAGGCTATAGACCATATATAGTTAGGAATTAGCATTTACAAAACCTTGAAAATTCACTGAAAAAACCATAGGTTATAGACCATATATAGTTAGGAATTAGCATTTACAAAACCTTGAAAATTCACTGAAAAAACCATAGGTTATAGACCATATATAGTTAGGAATTCGCATTTACAAAACCTTATTTTACTCACACAAAACCATTGAAATTCCATATATAGTTAGTTGCACTAACTATATATCGCGCACCCGCAATCCACTGCTGATGATGTCACATATTACATCATTCATGACATGGTCAGTGACATCACTGATGACATCACTGATGACAACATCCAGTGACTGTATGTTTCTGTAAAGTTAAAATATGTCTTACATATTGAAGAATGAGTGGATGTATAAGTGTCTGGATGAAGGATTTAGTAGGTGCATGACTGACTGTATGAGTGAGTGATTAAATGTGTCTCACTGAGTGCATGGGTTAGTGACTAAACTGTCTTAATTTGTGCATCATTATGTCTGTTGTTCTGTAAACTGTTGCATGTGTTGATAAGTAGCTATATGAGTAACTATATGGGTTATTGGTTGGTTGCCCAAGTATTTGTATGGGAGACTGAGTGTGTGTGTGGGTGGCTGGGAGGTGTATGACTCTGTGCATAGATGTGTGAGCAGTTGATTCACTAGATGTATGGTTTCAAAAGTGCATGTGGAAACAGCTGTATGGGCGGTTGACTGTGTGCATGAGTGTATTGGTGAGTGAATGGATATCTCAGTGCTACATGTCAAAGTAAGTACATATGTAAAACACAGTACATGTGAGAGTTGACATATATAAATAACTGTGCATAAGAGCCAGTGAATGTGTGAGTGGCTGTATGGATCATTGTGAACTTGTATCAGGGATTGTATAAGAGAGTAAATATGTGTTAGTATATGTTTGAATAAGTAAAGTTTGTATAACTGTATAGTTGAGGAAATGGAGGTGTGATTGATTCTTTGCATGACTGACTAGGTGTGTGAGTAACTCCATGGATGAGTGACAGTCTGTGAGTGTCTGTTTACACTGATTGTATCTAAGGTTATATTAGAGTCTGAAGAGGTTCATCGTATTATCACATGAATGATATCATCAGTGATGTGATCAGTAATGTCAAATGAGATGTCATCAGTGATGTCATCAGTGATGTCATTTGAGATGTCATCAGTGATGTCATCAGTGATGTCACTGACCATGTCATGAATGATGTAATATGTGACATCATCAGCAGTGGATTGCGGGTGCGCGATATATAGTTAGTGCAACTAACTATATATGGAATTTCAATGGTTTTGTGTGAGTAAAATAAGGTTTTGTAAATGCGAATTCCTAACTATATATGGTCTATAACCTATGGTTTTTTCAGTGAATATATATATATATATGACACAACCACCGTCTCCTCCCGCAATCGCTCTCACCACGATCACGCTATGGACACAGACACGGACCAAAATTTCGGATGCTGGTTAGAGTTTATTCAGCTGTCGCTATAACGTTTCGGCACAGAGCCTTGATCACATGACAGCGTAACCACATTTTTCGTGAATTTTTAAAGTGCACAGTGCTGCTTCATGATTGGTCAATTACAAACATGAAAATAAAGGAAAGACTCATTGTTGTTTCGAGGCATATCTTTCCCTAAATTGCAGGTACGAATTACTAATACATATAAAAACATTGTTATAGTGCATAGTTATGCCATAATAAGTTATTGTATATATATTTGTGGTAAAAATCATGGGTTAAATCCCGGTACGATTTTTTAACATTTTAATACAAATTCAAGATTGTGGGTTAAATCCCTTAGTCGTATTACCGCACAAATGTAAACATCTCGGTCTTTCCCTGTGTATTGACCACAATTATCCCAATATGTGAAAGAGCATTAACGTGCTAATAAAAGTTATGTAAGCTTAACATTTAAAGAGTAGGACTGAGCCTCAAATTCTAAATTCATTTCTTCTGTCCTTGCTACCAGTGTTGCCTCCCTCTCCTATTGTATAATAATTCTAATAGGTACTTCCCACAGTCTATTGACAAGTCGCCTATTGCTATTATGACTTATTAGGCTAAATTTTCTGAGAATTAAAATATTCATTAGATCCAACAGACTAAGATCACTTTCCCGCAATTATAGTATATCTCTGGGTCTTATAGATATAAAGATATAAAGGTGGAGTATGTTGAACCTATAATAACCTACGAGTTTGCTGAATTTTTGTGATTAATTCAGTGGGGGGATGTCGCTAATGGTTAGAGAGGTATTGTTCAATTATATGTTTCATCTCCTATTGTATTCAATATTTGCAATCATAAGGATCCATAATCTATTTCATAGACCCTTATTATTATACACATCATGTCCAAACAATGTTACCGAAATGCATTGTTAAGGAATATATTCATTTATGTATTAAAAACGATAATACGGTCTAAAAACCATAAATATCCTAAAATCCATTAAAATAAATTTTTCATTATAAATAAGATAAAAGGTATTTAGAATTCATTTATGTACAGCATTGTAAATGTTGATGAGTATTCCTTTAGAGCTTACTTTCTGAGAAGGTATCCTGATATTATTTACCCTAGTGCAGACATGTGTATAGGTCCTCCGTGAGGTTCAATCCCCCAGGCTGTTTGCTATTGAATTTTAAGATATAATTGGTTTCCATTTTGTGCAATTTTGCCTCCCTATTGCCTCCCCTTCTACTAGCTGTTATAGCATCCACCACATAGTATATAAGTTTTTTGTTATTGCTCTGATGGTGTGTTTTGAAGTGGCGTGCCACCGGGTAGGTGTTGTCCTGTGATGTTATTGCCCTGAGATGTTGTAGGATTCTTCTATGAACGGTGCGTTTAGTGCTCCCCACATATTTCAATTTGCATGGGCATTCCAGGACGTATACAGCGTATTCCGTTTTACATGTTAAAACTTTAGTGATCTGATGTTCACGTTCACTAAAGCCGTCACTGTATACCCGTTTGTTGACAGCATGTACACAGGCCTTACAGGTTTTACATCTGAATAACCCTTGGTTGTTTTTGTACCATGATGTGCTGTCCAATATCTCAGGGCATGTTACAACTACCCTCTCTCTCATATTAGGAGCCTTACTGAAAGTGATGGATGCTTTTTTGGGGAGGTCCTGGCCAATAATGGGGTCTTTGCTCACAGTGGGCCAGTTATTATCTATAATTTTATGCACCTCCCGGTGTTGGTTGCAGTAACCCATAATTATTCGAAAAGGTTCAGTTTTTACTCCCTCTTTACTGCCTGTTGCATTTGGTATGCTGCGCGTCTCAGCCGAGACAGCATTGCGGCCAAGCAACTCCATTCTATCCTTGATCATGGATTTCTGGATTGCCTGTCTGATTGTGTTAGCATGGTACCCACTTACCAAAAATCTAAGTGTGCTGGCTTCCTGAGCTTTCTCCAATTCCCCAGGTTCACTGCATAATCTCCTAAGCCTGAGCATCTCCCCATACGGGATGCTCCGTATTAGGTGAGCTGGGTGAGTGCTGCTCGCATGCAGTATGGTGTTTCCTGCAGTGGCTTTTCGGTATAGCCTGCTTTCCAGTTTGTTATTGCGGGCATACACCTCGATGTCAAGAAAGGGCACCTGTGTCTGACTCATTGTTACTGTGAAGTTGATATTTAGTTCATTCTTATTCATGTTTTCAATAAACATTTCTGCTTCTTCACGTGTGCCCCTCCACACATCAAACAAATCATCAAAAAAACGGTACCACGCAATCACATTTTATCTCATCTCTTTTTCAAAAGTGGTTCTGAGGACCAGTTCCTCCCAAGCTCCCATATATATATATTATACAATCAGAGACCCGTTTTCACTAAGTCCGCGGCCCATTAACAGATGGCGAGCAAAAATCGAGCAGGTCTCTCGGTAATCATATCCACCACAGCAATTTTCTTCACAGAAAAAGGCTCGCACTAGGGATACACCTAAGTTTTATTAAGCAAAGTTACGCGTTTCAGCAGCAAGGGCTGTCTTTATCACACAATTTGCATTTGGTACTGCAGGACTATACATAGGTCTAGGGCACAAAAGAAGAACTAATCGTTTGATAACTAGTGTCCAAATCTGAACTTGGCGGCAATCTTAGAATGGTGAATATATATATAAGTAGTATATATCACAAGTTCATGTTTTCGACATATTTATATGTACAATTCCCAAGTCTATTTGGAGACTGAAAATATTAATAGTAAAATACTATGTACATAGAATTCATATATATACATTCGTATGAAATTCATATATATACAATTTTTAACAAAATTGCGAACGCTGGCCAACACATCATATTCTTTCGACATAGTGTCGTAGTACTGTATCAGATGACCGGCCAAAGTGTCTCCTATTGGTATATATCAAATCATATGCGGCATAGTGCCCAATTTATACCAGAATTGTACTTTTTTAATATATAGCAAAGTGACGAAAAAAATCTTAACTGAACATTGTCCTACATATCATGTTAAATGTGTTCGAGGATAGACCAAAGTATATACATTGAATGCCTATGTGTTAGTCCCTGTACCAACAAAGAGAAGAGAGAAAATTAGAAAGTGCATACAGTAGAGTGAATTCTTGATATAGAAAAAAGTGAATTCTTATCTGAAAAACAGGACCCTTGGGAGAAAGGGATAGGTTATCAGGAACGGATGAGACAGTCCGCAACTCAGGTAACCTGTCCTTTCTTCCTATAAATAAAATCAAATGGGAAAACAAAATTAACCCCTATGTGAAATGAAGTGTAATGTTCATAATCATAATAATACTTTAACAAAAAGCACTAAAACATGGTTGCAGAATAATACATTGTACAAGCAAATACAGATCCATGACCACATATAACAAGACCGGACATCAATCCTTTAGGTGATAGGCAAGTTTTTCATCAAGATTATGGCCTTTAGGATATTTGGTCTCAAGATTAATTATCCACTTCAATTCTCGTTTTCGAAGGGCAAAAGTCCTATTTCCACCTCTGGGACCAATGTGAACTTGTTCCAATGCAAAGAAGTTTAACAAATTGCTGATGGACTGATGAAAAAGTTCAAAGTGTCTAGCTATTGGGTAATGGGGGTCCTTGTTGTTTGTGGCCCGCATGTGTTCAAGTACTCTCTTTTTGGTGGTTAATGTGGTACTTCCCACATACTTCATCTTGCATGGGCACATCAATACATATACACAAAAGGTGGAACTGCATGTTAGAAATTGGTCAATGATTTTGGGAGTATCAAAACCTGGGATTGCAACAGATTTCACCATGTTTTTATTCCTAAGGGCTTTGCTGTGCCCGCAGGGGTAGAAGCCCTTCAAATGATGATCATTAACTGCTCTTATTGCAAACAATGTTGTCTCTGATGCTTCTCCCTTTTCTGTACGTTATTTTGGGTCTGCATGGCATGCTAAGACCGATGATGGGGTCACTAGTTAATACATCCCACTTGTCGGCTAGTATCTTTGATATTTGGGTTGAGTTACTATTGTAGGTAAATATTGCCCTCATAGTAGCTTCTGACTCCTTGGTTTCATCTTGTGTGTTAGTCTCATCATTAGGGCTAAGCAATGAGTTACGATCTACATTCCTGACTCGTTCTTTAGCTTTGTTAAGTACCCACTCGGGATAACCTCTGTCCCTGAATCTGGTAGTCATAATATCCATCTCTTGTTCGAAAGCAGAGATAGTACTACAATTTCTTCTTGCCCTCAGCAGCTCACCGTAGGGAATACTCCACTTGAGAGTATCCTGGTGGCTGCTGAGGGCATGGAGAAGAGTATTCCCTCCTGTTGACTTTCTGTAAAGGCTGGTTTTCAGGATATTTTCTTCAGCGGTTATGCAAAGATCTAGAAACTCAATAGATGTGTCATTAATCTGACTGGTCAATTTTATGTTACAGTTATTGGTATTCAAGATGTTGATGAATTCTACTGCCATGGCTTCCCCTCTTGTCCAAATTACAAACAGATTGTCAATATAACTGAGCCACACCTTTACCTTAGGGAAATAAATGTTCAAGGTGTGGTCAGATCTGATTTCCTCCTCCCATTTGCCTAGGTAGAGGTTGGCGAAACTTGGGGCAAAACACGTGCCCATGGCCGTGCCACGGATCTGTTGGAAGAGGGTACCATTAAACATAAAAATGTTACTAGTTAAACACAGTGACATCATGTCTAATACCATCTTTTTGTGTTCTAGAAATTGTATCGATCTCCTTTTCAGATAGTGATAGCTGGCTTGTATACTGTCTTCATGGTCAATTACAGTATACAGAGAATTCACATCAGTAGTTTTGGAGAAATATTGAAATTTATAGATATCGATAGTTGGGAATTCTGCCATCTGATTGGCTGGGGCGTTACAAGCACAAGCTTGCTGTCTATTGGTTGCAACTGCAGTGAGAGTTGCAACTAGGAAGTACTGTACCAGAAGTGAAGTACTCACGCCTACCGGTGTGAAGACTCGGGGATCAAAGCGAGCTGATTGCTGTAAAGTGATGGGCCCTGGACTCTATAGCATACTGGCCGCTGTAGTATAACTGTGTAAGTAGTGTTAGTATGCGTTTATAGTATACAGGGAGTGGGAAGCAAACTACTCACCTCAAGTCTGAAGACTTGGGGATGAAACCGTGAGCCTAAATTGTGAGCTCATTGCTGTAAAGTGATGTGCTCTGGGCACTGTAGCATACCTGTGGAAGTAGTGTTAGTTTGCGTTTATACACTAGAGGGAGTGGGAAGTGAACTACTCAGCCCTACTGTTCCCAAGACTCGTAGATAAAACCATGAGCTCATTGCTGTAAAGTCATGTGCTCTGTGTAGTATTCTAATGTAAGTCATAGTAGAATGTTAGTATATAATGCTAGTAGAATGTAACTATGTAATGTTAGAATGTAGGGCTGTCGTGAGGGTAACCTTGGGGAGTTTGTACACGTGCTGGAGAAGACTGTTGCCTTGCTGTCTGCTCCTGTTGGTGGCTGTTTAGCCTGTCTTGTTTTCCTGCAATAAATCTACTCATCAGATCCACTACTGTCTGCCTCTTCAGTACATAAAATTGGCGACGAGCGGGAGAAGGTAAAAAGAAGGCAGCACTCATCAATATTTCAAGCTTGCTTGCACTGTGCTGAAGTCCCGTTTCCTTCGTGAAGCTGTTTCTACTCATCCCAGGGTCATCGGCTCATTGAACTATGTCATCCGAACTCTGGTAGGATTTATATTTTTAGATTCTGGGCTTCCTATGCCTTTTCAGTACACTCTGGTTGCTGTACTACACGTGTGCAAGTAGTGTTAGTATGTGTTTATACTAATTCTGTAGTTATGCAGTAACCAATGCATCATGGTCCTAGGGAGTGCCACCTCCCAGGCCAAGCTCATACAATGTCCCAGGGTGTGCATCCGCGGGAAATTTATGGTTGCTATTATCGGGCGGGGCATGGCTACCACCCTCGTTGCAGCGAGAGGAGGAAAACCTCGTATCACTTTAATAGATCAGATCCGGATGGTAAAAATGGAGAAAAAAGAATGAAGCGCGATCTCACCAGTTCATTTAAATGAGCCCCCTGGTGGGTAATGTTCCGGGCCAATCCTTTTATTATAAGGGGGGGTCTCTGTAGCACTGGGGACCTTAATCTCACATGTAAATTAGGCACGGGAGGGCACAGAGATGTTTCGCAGCCTAGGGGATTGCAACATACTCGGGTATTGTTTACGAATTGTTTGGGGGGTTTTGAGGCCAATTGAAGTCCAGGGATCGCCACCCTTTGGGGCTTTACTTAGATATGCAGGGTGGGCCTCGCCAGTCCCTGAATCATCGGTGGTCCTAGGCAGTGCCTTATTGGTCCTGTAATCACACAGGCAGTACTCATGGTGTTATAAAGTGAAACACGCATAGAATCCTTGCAGTTGTAGAATTACGCAGGCTTCATTTGAATAGTCTGTTAGTTTATATTTGGTTGGTGCACCGCAAAATTACAAAAGTTTTCCCTCATAACCTCCTATAAACAGCTGATTTTTACATTAAACTACAGAAAAATGTTGCCAAGAAAAGAAGAACTGTACACTCACATATTTATTGGTAAAAAATTCAACCTTTATTAAAACAACACAAATAAATGGAAACACAAGTTTATTAGAACAAACAACAGTATAACATGAAATAAGTGGATGGGACTCCTCCGGAAGCAGCATACAAAACCTGCAAGGCAAAAAAGAAACATAAGTATGTGTGCCAAGTCCAAGAGAAAAAGAAAGATAGTGAGAATGAAAGGAGAACAGCATGGGACAGAGAGGGAGTGGGTGGAAGGGAGAAGGGGTGGGAGAGTCAATAGAACAGAGGGAGGAGAAGACAGAGTGTCGGCCTACTGCACCCAGCCCTCACTGTTTACCTCCCGTCACGCATGTGTCTAGAACGCTGGGGTCCCCAAGAAAGAGTTCGGTCCAGGAAACAGATATGAATGAGTCCAAAGATTACATTATTATCTACAGCAACATTGCTTGCCTGCTCCTGTGCACACAGGCTGCTGCACCCTAGCCCCTTCCCACGCACTGCGCTCAATTGCAGATCATGCGCATCGAAGCTTTACTGCTAACCTGCCACCACCGGTGTGTCCAACGATATGCTGGTGCAAGCTCCGGCTCCGGGGTGCCTCTCTAGGGTGGCATAGAAGGTCTCCTGTCGGGGACAGTGTCTAGATACCATGATGGAAGGCGTCAGAATGCCCAGGGCATCATCACGGGGTGAGCACCAGCTCGGCCCATATTGGCACAACTAATTCAGTGTCTGAAAAGGGAGAAATAATATAATGGTGGAAACGTCTGGAGGTAAATGAAGGTTTATTTCAAGCTTAATAGAGAACACCAGTTGAGTGCATCCTTCTTTCTTGAAGTACGATGTACAAACTGTTAGTGGTAATCGTGGTTCAAAGAGGAGTTGGAGTGCACAAGAATACACAAGGTTAAATAATAATATGTTATGCCAACGTTCACATACAAAGGAACAGAGCGCTTGCTAGAAGCATATTGTGCACGTGTAATGCAGTGGCGTAAGCCTGTGTGCATGTACATTTAGTAATCAGATCACTAGAGTATTCCAAAAGCCAACGTCACATGTCTGTAGGGCAGTGGTGCCCGCTGGCTCAGGCCTACAGTAGGGTGCAGCAGGTCCTTAAAATGAGACAGAGATGTGACTGAATGGGGTCAGAGATCACATCATTACACACAGCAACACTGCTTGTTCGTACCTGTGCACCCAGGCTGATGCACCCCACCCCTCCAGCAGGACTGCTCTTTATTGCAGCCCCTGTGCACCCAGGACCAACTGCTCGCCTGCTGTCATTGTTGTGTGTCCAAACACGCCGGGCAGCAGTGTTCACAATTCAGATGCAGTGTTGATTGCCAGGATGGTGTACACCTCATGGATCCCTTTTTTTTGCACATTGTGATATGAGCGGTGGATGCAACCATATCACCCGAGGCAGTGTGGAAGAACTGGGACATGTGGCATCATCATCATTCTATTTATACGCATGCAAAGTGGGCTGGGCTTGCGTACTCCAGGCTAGCATAGGGGTGTGAATAATTGTTCTGGGGACCTGGGCGTTGTTCAGTTCCTGCCTGGCCAGGAAGTGTACTTATGTGTGTTTCTCTTGCAGTTTTGATGTCGCAGAATGCGCAATTTACATTAATGGAGCATGTACCGGGAGGGCGGCAACTATCGCTAATGAGATGCTGTTCAAAAACATTGAATGGACAACATCACATTTTGTTGTCAAGCTTGTGGCTATGCGCAGACACTCATGTAAATGGTGTGCGGCATTATTGAAAGTGTTGCTATCACGAAGCGCACACATGTGAATGTGCTCAGATGGAGGGAGGATCAGCAGTGAGGCTACGTTATTCATAGTGATAACGCTCATTACAGTCAAGCAATGCATGTCAAACGTTAATCTGAAAGTCTCACGTAAGACTCACTACTATACTGGTATAGCATGACAACATTGCATACAGCAACACAAATGTACACTTTACTCTTTACTGTTTGTCACATGTGATCTAGGATGTGCACTCTGCCCATGGCTGATGATATCCATTTGAGGGACCAATACCCAGGCTGAAAGGCAGCACAATACAGTGCACACACACACACCAGGGGCATCGTGTAACACATATTTGTTTTTTTTTTAATTTTATTTTATTGCTCCACAGTAACAAGATTACACATAAAAAAATACAATAAAGAAAAAACAACTGTATAGTTCTAATCATTTCCACTTCAGGAGTCAAAATAATCACAAAATGCCCCCCAAATGCTTATACCAATTTTTCGTTTTTTTACCCCCTTAACTGTAAAAAAAACTCCATTCTAATATGTACAAATTATACATTTTAGCCCGCCAAAACTCAAATGCTGGAGATTCTCTTTGTAGCCATTCAGAAGCAATGCATAAACGCGCAACAGACATAGCGATGAATATCAAATGTCGATGCCTTTACATTAAGTTCTCATGAGTATCAATAAACTCTATCCCTAATAACATGATTGTTGGGGTAATTTTCATTGGGTCCATACTTATAGATAAGAGTTTCTCTATATCGGAAATAAATGTAGATAGCTTCCTACAACTAAAAAAAAAACATGTAAACTATCTTCATTCTCTCCCCCACATCGAAAACATCTTCCATCAAACGTCACCCCCCATTTAGCCATTCGAGCGGGGGTGTAATACAGATCAAATGTTGTTTTAAAAACCTGTGCCTTCAAATTGGCCGACATTAGCACTTCTCTGGCATTAACTCATATCTTCTCGATGGATATATTTTGCTCACCCAAAATTGTTGACCATTTCTCATTGTACTTTTCAAGATCGTCCACTTTATATGACAATAGTGATTGATAAACCACCCCAATCTTTTCCTGACGTCTAACCATCTCAATAAGAGATTTAGGGCCAGATGTAGGTAAATCTAATTTACTGACTCATAAATACCGAATCATACTGAATCGGTATTTATGAATTGGTAAATTAGAAGGAGGGAGACGTAGGTAATTATTTATTTTGAATTACCGAATCTGTAAGATTCGGTATTTAACGATTCGGTAAATACCGAATCGGTATTCCCCTTTGATTCCTATGGGCTTTGGTGCCCATAGGAATCAATGGGAAAAACCGATTCGGTATTTACCGAATTGGTAAATACCGAATCCAGCAAGGGTGCAGGGGTGTTACTTTGACATCCTCTAGCACCCCAAGTGCAGGCTTGTGTGCCTTCTGGCACGCATACATGCCCTAAGGGCATGTCTGTGTGTCACATGGCACAGGTGTGCATGCACAGATGTGCATGCACACCTGAATTCGGTATTTTACCACCCAATAGGATTGGGTGGTAAAATACAGACTCTTAAGGGCCTGTGGCACTCTGTGGAGTGCCACCTACATCTTGATTTACCGAATTCGGTAAAATTACCGATTCGGTGTTTTACAGAATCGGTAAATTTACCGATTCGGTAAATTTACCGATTATGTAAAATAATGCCCCTACATCTCAATCACCAATTACCGGTCGGTAACGGCTGAATACGGCCGTTACCGACCGGTAATTGGCGACCTACATCTGGCCCTTAGAAACTAAGGCCACTTTTTTTTTTACAAAAAATCACTAATTTGAAGAAATTTAGAAAACTGAAATCTAGGCAGATCAAAATGTTTAGCCAATTCTTCAAATGACTTGAGCCCACCCCCAGTGGAAAATAAATCCTCTAATTTTTTGACTCCTTTCTTTCTCCAGCTATTTACAGTATTATCACAAAAAATAAGCGGTAAAACCTTTACTGCATTCAGCTGTGTATAGTATGATATTTTCTCCAGTAATTCAAATTTGTTATTCTTTTCCATACCTTAAAAGCACTTTCTAATGTCTTAAATCAAGTGTGTTTATAATAACTCCCATCAATTTTTTCTAAACAGACACTGTCTGGCAATAGGACCCAAGATTATCTCAAAGATTTTCGGTGTCTCAGCTATACTGCTAGCACCCTCGCCAGTTTGTAAAACCTGCATCCTTAACAAAAAACAAGTATACAAATACAAAGTAAAGTCGGGTATAGCTAACCCCCCTCTAATTACTGGTAAAGTCATAAACCGCATAGCGTGTCTCGGTTTCCCAGAAGCCCATATGAACTTTCCACACATCGATTGAAGGTGTTGTAACTAAATAGTCGTCAATTCCAAAGGAATTGAGCAAAATAAGTATAAAATTTTAGGTAAAATATTCATTTTAATAATATTACTCAGTCCAATTAGCGTAAAATACAAGCGTCCCCATCTATCTAAGGATTCCCTGATGTTATGCAGTAAAGAGTTCCAATTTACTTCAATAACCTCATGCATCGATGCCCTTATTTTTATACCGAAATACGTCACCTCTTTAACTACCCTGGCATCTAGCCAGATAATACTATCTGAACACAAAATTTGTGTTTTAGCCACATTCAATTTGTAACCAGATATTTGGCCAAAAGCTGTCGCTAGTTGCTCGATCTCTGTCAGTGCTAAGGAGGGATCTAAAGAGGTTACAGCAATATCATCTGCATAAGCATAAACAGAGAATTGATGATCCAACACAGAAAATGGTTTGACACATGGGTTATTACCTAATTGTTCAACAAAAGGATTTATATAAAGGGCAAACAAAAGGGAGGAGCAGGAACAACCATGCCTCATGCCACGAGTAATACTTACAACGTCAGATACCAAACCCATAGCGGATATTTTGTCAGTCTGTCTCTTATAAAGGGCCTTTAATGTGGTCATAAATCCAGAAACAAACCCTATTTGATACATCAATTTCCATAAGTACTGCCATTCCACACGATCGAATGCTTTCTCTGCGGCTAATAAAATGAAACCCAAATCTCGTTTTTCGACAGATGCAATATCAAATAATGTTATCACTTTATTGACATGAGAAACGGTTCCTCGTGATGATATAAAACCGTGTTGATTTGGGGATACCAATGAGCTAATAACTTTGGATAGCCGATTAGCCAAAATCTTGGAATATATCTTGCTATCACAATTTAATAGCGAGATCGGGCGATATGAGCCCACCAAATCCGTTTTTTTACCCTTTTTACAGAAGACAACAATAGTGGCCTCTGCCCAAGATTTAGGCGGGCTACACGCCTGTGCCGCAAGGAAGATGTCCAACATCTAATCCTTTATATATTGAAAAAAAGTTTATATGCTTCGACTGGAATTTTATCAGGCCCTACAGCTTTACCTACAGCTAGGCTCTTGACTGCACTTTCTAATTCTTCCATGGTGATTGGAGTATCAAGTTGCGCTGCTTCAACAATATCAAGGTATGAAAGTCCTTTCTGCCACAAAAGACTATCATTTCCCTTTAACCATCCCTGATGGGTATATAAATCGGTAAAGAATTGGTGAAATATAGACAATATCTGTTGTGGATTTTGACACTCTATACCACTATGGTCCTTCATAATCCGAATAGATCGAGCTGACTCTCTCATATGTATCCGTAATGCTAGTTGTTTACCAATGATTTCCCCATATTCATGGTTTTGCTGTTTGAATATTAAATATTTTCTTGCATTCTCCATATTCCAAAAACCCAAAATGTTAGCTCTATGCTTAGCTACAGTATCTTATAGTTTGGAAATATTATTCTTGTACCTATGGTTAAAGCACCTTCCGCCTCTCTCAAAACATCATAGTAGTGAAGTAAATCAGATTTAAATTTCCTTTGCTGGTATATACCAAAATTAAGGGCTTCACCCCTAAAACCAGCCTTAAATGTATCCCATATAACGGTAGAGTCAGCCGATTGTCTGTTATTTAAAAAAAAAAATCCTCATCCAACACCTCATATAATCTTTAAATTCATCATTTAAACAATGTTTACAATCGAACGTAAAAGAGCTTGGTTGGGTCTGCCTGCTAAATACACATAATTCTAGAACAATAGGAGCGTGATCGGATGTATATTCTCAGGTAGAGTTGAACAGAAGCACCTTCTAATAAAGAAAAGGGCGCAAAAAATAATCCAGTCTAACTAGCTTTTTGTGTGGATATGAATAAAATGTAAACCCTGGCTCAGACTTTTTCAACATCCCCCACACATCAGCTAGTCCATGGTCCTTAACTAAATTACAAAGTGCTTTAAATACCCGTGGCTTCCGCCCTTTATACTTATGAGGACCCTCCTCTAATACTAAATTTGAAAAATTAATAGTAATATCCCCACATATTACCAAAGGCTGCGCCCATAAGGCCAATTCCATATTCAATTCAACAAGGGTTTCCACCTCATCAAAATTTGAGCCATATATGGTACACACCGTGAACTTACTCCCCCCAGACCACATTCAATTATGACCCATCGACCCTTTTTATCACATAAAGTCCGTACAATGGTAAATACATTTGGTTTAACTAGAATAGCAACCCCCCTCATCATACAAGATTGCTGAGAGGTCGAGACCAATGAAAATCCCAATTTCAAAATATTCCGTTCAACCGAATGTATATGTGTTTCTTGAATACAGACCATATCGGGCTGAATAAATCGAAGCTCTGCTGCAACCTTTTTCCGCTTCGCCCAATTGTTAAGGCCGGACACATTCAATGAAGATATTCTTATCCGTTAATTTTACATTGTGATAAAAGACCGATACCACTTCGAGCCACTCCTAGCTTACTGGAGAAAACCTTGTGATAGCTACTACAGACCCCCACAAATTGAATTTGAAAGCAACTCATAATTTTAGTCTTTTTCAATTTTGATTGTTCACTTGTTACCGTGGAATTTTCTCCTTTTTCACCCCCTTCACCCCACCTCAGTGACCCCTATCCCTCCTCCCCTTGGTGGCCCCCTAGCACACCCTCTACCCACCACCAACCCCCCTTTAACGAGGCTTTAGGACTCCTCGTCCTGTAGATGCGAGCTCGCCCTCAGTCCCCTGCCTTTATCTGTGGATCTCAATCTCCATAAAAAAAACATTCACCCAAAAAAGAAAAGGAGAGGGTTAGGAGAAGAGAAGATGTACAGCAGAGATCTACCAACACAAGTCAAATCTAGCTAAATAGAGCTCAAATATTCTTTAGCCAGACCAATAAAGGTAAAGAAGAAAGAGCGTTCTTTGTATATCACTTTCAACTTAGCAGGAGACATTAAAAATGCTTGAGCTCCTTTAGATGGAAATTCCGGAATCAACTGCCGATACTGCCAACGGAGCTCGACAGAGCGTTGACATAGATCTCAACGCACAAAAAACTCAAAATTGCCCCGCTTCTTTTCTTGTCTGGTCGTACCTGCAGAAAGACTTCTTCTCGAGCAAGGAAACTATTAAAAGATACCAGAAGAGCTCTGGGTTTTTAATCTTGCTGGCCAGGTGTCGCTCGGATGTTAAATGGAAATCTGTGAACCCGCTCAACCTCCCTATCCCAATCCCACTTTGTCACCTCGGGGAAGGCTTTTTTAAATAAACCTATAATGAATCCTCGAGGGTCTGACCCCTCCTTCCCCTCCGGTATCTGGAGAATCCTCAAATTATTTCTGCTAGACCGGTTTTTAATGTCAGCTAGTTTCCACATATTGTCCTCCTTAGTCGCCATATATAGATCAGTGGCAGTCTTATGTTGAGCCAGATCATCCTCTAAAGTAGATTTACGTGCTTCTGCTTCATTAAATCTAGATGAAAATTCAGCATGAGATTTTACCAAGCGTCTAACCGAGTTTTGTAGCTTCCGGAATGAGTTTTGAATCTTTGACTCTCTTCTCGAGTCTCATCTCGATGTGACATGATGGATCGGTAAATCAAAGCTAGGGAGATTTCCTCTCACTCTGCCTCTGACGACTGTCCCCCCTGAATCGGAGACTTTACTAAAGACCCTTTCTTTCCATTCAGTTCAAGCTTCCTAACAGTATGGGAGCGGCCATCTTCCTGTTCTTCCTGTTCTTCCATATCTAGACTGCTATGGTCACTTTCATCCCCCATACTCAGCTAAGCTGAATATTGTACAGCAAGATCCTCACATGATGACAGCGACTGTTCCGACAGGAAGAAAAAGTCAGCTGAATCAGTTTCTGTAGCCAATATATGTTGTTCTTGGCTCCCTCCAACAGTCCCACCAGGGTTAAGGTCATCGCTATACGTAGTACTTTCAGCAACTACACTTGAAACATTATCCACTACATCGACTTTGCCCCTCTCCTTTAACAGAGATGCCCGATTCAGTTGAGTATTTACTAAATTACCAAATTCCAGATTCCTCCGGCTCAGTGGGTAGAGACGCAAGATTAACCACAGCAACTACAGCAGCCGCATCAGAGTCGCTTACTAATCCATTAGTCAAGTCAACCGAGTCTGCAGGGTTATTGGGTGCTTCTGCAGTTTTGCCTCCCCAATGCCGTTTCTCTTTATCTTTAACAGCCAAAAAATAAATCAGGTATTTTTTTCCCCAGGATTTGATTCCTTTTAGCTCTGGTCACAGTAGCTACAGAACCCGCTGGATTAATTGAATTTCCTCTGTTAACGCCTCCCTGCAGAGTCTTTCTCACCTACCCTGCTCCCGGTACACCATCGGCACCCTCCACGGACTATCCTTCCTGCCCACAGTTCTTACCGCGGCTCCCTTTCAGTGACATCTCCTCTCACAGTTTCGAGTTCCTGGCAGAATTAGGCAATACAGTACAGGTGAGGCGATCCCCATCGAGCAGCGACGCCCACCAAGTCCGACTACAGAGTTGATGCCACGTAGCCAAAACCAGCAACAGCCGCAGCATTGGATTTCACGCAGGCAGATTAATTCCACAGATTCCGCCGCCGCAGTGAATGAAAACGCGGAGAGCAGTAGTTCGGTAGTCAAATCCAGCAAAAATCCAATCCATCCGCCGAAAACCAAAAGACACAAGTACGTTTCAAGTAAATTTCAATTGTAATGGAGTGGAAGTGGTAAAATTTCGTCCCTCCTCTCCTTTTCAAGTTCTCCCAACAGGGTCCGGCAGGAGCAAACTGCTCACGCGTCCATCGTGGACGCCATCTTGCCTCTGTTGTATTTGTAACGTTTCAGATGCATGGCCATCACACGTGGAAGGCTAATGTACAGACCATTAATATTGATCAAGATGATCGCTGCATGTTGTGTGCAGTATAAGATATGTGTACACAGCAAAAAAACTTTTCAAAAAAGCAGAAGGGGTGTGTCTCATCAAACGCTGTATAGAGAATGACTAAAATGGGTGGGGTCCTCCAACTGTGATAATTGGAAATTTTATGAACTAATCAAATGCTTTTTCTTAAAGGTCATATGGCAATCGCGCATCGAGGGCGTAAGAAGGCCGCATCCAACGCAATTTTGACAAAATATATTTA
Source organism: Lissotriton vulgaris (assembly GCF_964263255.1). Taxonomy (NCBI): domain Eukaryota; kingdom Metazoa; phylum Chordata; class Amphibia; order Caudata; family Salamandridae; genus Lissotriton; species Lissotriton vulgaris. The sequence continues at coordinate 338,990,162 of NC_141700.1, forward strand.
TTCTAATATTTAGTTTATTACAGTTAGAAATATATAAATGTTTAAAATATTTTAGTTTATCGCTTGCTCCCTTAGAACCTTTAAAGTTATGTAATATAGTTTTGAGACATAAAAAAAATGAGGGAATGGCGTACCCGGAGTGATACCATACGTCTATGACATAACATAGGGCCTGGCAGCGTGCACTCATCGCATATAAAACTTTATAAATAAATAAATAAATATGCAAGGCGCAGCGGGTGCGACCCCATACGTACCTGACGGAACACGTAGCTTAGTACTGCGTACTCATCGGATACCAAATTAGCAGCTGGCGCGACCTTATACGTATATGATGTTATGCGGGATGCGTTGCCACAAGCCAGTCAGATACGAAATGCGCATAATTTCTAAGTATAGCAATAAGGCGGATAGGATTAGTGTGGTGATGGAGCTTGGTACACTATAGATATGGGACTGCAGTTTTCTCTAAAAAAGTAAAAAAGATATACATAATATTTAAAGATGAAAAAAAGAAGGACAATAGAGTTCCAAAATATTACAAAAAAATTGAAAAAATATATGTTTTATAAACATTAAAAAAACCTTCGAAATTCACTGGAAAAACCATAAGTTTTACAGACGTTATAGCTAGGAATTAGCATTTAAAAAACCTTTGAAATACACAAAAAAAAACATAGGTTTCAGGGACGTTATAGTTAGTTGGACATTTGATTAATATAAAACCAGAGAAATTTGCGCGCCTGCAATTCACTGCTGATGATGTCACATATTACATCACTAATGACATGGTCAGTGACATCACTGATGAGATCACTGATGACATCTCAAATGACATCACAGATGACATCACTGATGACATCATTCACGTGATAATCTGATGCACATACTGATGCCATAATATATACTTTGATACACCCATTCTAAAATGCAGACTACTATTTTTGAAACCATACACACAAGAATTCCATATACTACATACCACTCACCATTTCCTAGGTCTACACACAGATCCAGTCATTTATACATGTAGTTACTCATCAATACAGGACTATAATATGCACTCATACATCTATACATGCAGTCACACTCCGCCACTCATCCATAGAGTTATTCACACCTAGTCAGTAATGCAAAGAATCAATCACATACCCATTTACTCATGTATACAGTTATACACACCAACTCCTTAATTTATACACACACCACATCACTTATTTATACAGATACTAACACATATTTACTGTCTTATACAATCACTGATAGAAGCAGACACTTAAGTATGGGCTGAAAATGTGTTCCGCTGGCGAAATTTGCCAATTTTTGGCATTTTCGCAAAAAACCGCAAATCCCGTAAAATTGCCAAACAATTCACAATTCGCGAGTTGGTGAATTTTTTTTGCTTGGTTGTGCTTCAAAAATACAATCTCGCGCGCGCTGCGTTGACTTACCATGATTCGCCGAGTTGTTTTCCTCCCGGTTTGCGTGCGCTGCGCCATTTTGGATCTGCCTGCGTGATCGCGGGAGACTTTTCGACCGTGAGTACGTCATGGAGTCCCGCCATCTTGCACTGCCAGACTTTGAGAACGCAAATACGTCATGAGGGCCCGCGATCACGTATCGCGAGAGTAAAAAATAGCGAATACGTAGATGCGGCAAGAAGCTGACATCTGGCGAGAGATTTGAACAGCTTGCTTTCCCAAACTCGCAAAAATTGCAATTCTGCATAGGAAATCTATCGCTGGCAGCATAAACCTTCTGAAAATGATGCTTTGGATCAGAATACCTCCTCAGATTGACATTTGGCTGCACTTTTTTGTGCAAGGAGTCCATATTTGCTGGGGTGGGAGGAAGGAAGTACCCCAGAGTCTCCAACTTCCTGTTCCTGTCCAGCAGGCTCCTCCAAGTGCTTTGTCCATGTCCTGGACACTTTTCATTTGGATCTGGAGATGGAAGAATTATTCTTTGTGGCTGCTGCTGTATATTTGTATGTGAGGACTTTTGTTTGGATCACTTTTGGATTTGAGATTTTACAAGCAAGCTGGTGCTGTTTGTTTGGGGCATTGCAGTTGCTGCAACTACAATTTAAAAACTTTTTCACAACTTTAAAAAAAATATATGTTGGTTAACCTGTGAGTTTTTTTGAACTTAAATATCATTTACGGCATGGATGGCATGGAATTGAATAGCTCACTGTTATATGTGGAAGTTTTTTTAAATTTTGGGGTGCGTGTGAAAGCCACACTAGCCAGTGGGCCCAGGGGTAGTCAGTGGTGCATGGACCAAGTCTTTCTGTGGGGTCTCTTGAATTTAAACATCATTTAGGGCATGGATGGCATTGGATTGAGGTGATTTTTGTGTGTATTTCAATTTTTCGGGTGTTGTTGGGGGCGTGGTCCAGGGCCTGGCCATGTGGGTGGGGGCCATTTTGAGGCCTGGTCCAGGGCCTGGCCATGTGGGTGGGGGTCTAGGGGCCATTTTGAAGCCAGGCAGTGTGCTTTGTGCCATAGGCCTGCACCCAATCTGCCTTGCTTTCATCCATTATGCCCAGGGATACTCAGTGGTGCATGGACCAAGTCTTTCTGTGGGGTCTCTAGAATTTAAACATCATTTAGGGCATGGATGGCATTGGATTGAGGTGATTTTTGTGTGTATTTTGATTTTTTGGCTGTTGTTGGGGCGTGGTCCAGGGCCTGGCCATGTGAGTGGGGGCCATATTGAGGCCTGGTCCAGGGCCTGGCAATGTGGGTGGGGGTCTAGGGGCCATTTTGAAGCCAGGCAGTGTGCTTTGTGCCATAGGCCTGCACCCAGTCTGCCTTGCTTTCATCCATTATGCCCAGGGGTAGTCAGTGGTGCATGGACCAAGTCTTTCTGTGGGATCTCTTCAATTTAAACATCATTTAGGGCATAGATGGCATTGGATTGAGGTGATTTTTGTGCGTATTTCAATTTTTTGGGTGTTGTTGGGGGCGTGGTCCAGGGCCTGGCCATGTGGGAGGGGCCCTTTTGATGCCTGGTCCAGGGCCTTGCCATGTGGGTGGGGGTCTAGGGGCCATTTTGAAGCCAGGCAGTGTGCTTTGTGCCATAGGCCTGCACCCAATCTGCCTTGCTTTCCATCCATTATGCCCAGGGATACTCAGTGGTGCATGGACCAAGTCTTTCTGTGGGGTCTCTAGAATGTAAACATAATTTAGGGCATGGATGGCATTGGATTGAGGTGATTTTTGTGTGTATTTTGATTTTTTGGGTGTTGTTGGGGCCTGGTCCAGGGCCTGGCCATATGGGCGGGGGGGGGGCATATTGAGGCCAGGCAGTTTTTGCCATAGCCTGGCAAGCTTGTGGGCCAGTAGGCCTAGGGTTATGAATGGGTGCATGAAACAACTCTCTTTGTGTGGTCTCTCTTGCATTAATTTGAACATCCATGTTTGATTAGAATTGCAATTTTTATTTTGGGTCTTCCCGTTTTTTGGGTGTGTTGTGTTAATAATAATAAATGCCTAGTTGCAATAGTAGTAATTGAAACACAACATATGCAACATTTATTTAACTAATGTTCCTCTGGCTTCTTTGCTTTTAGGTGGACAAAGACTGAGAACCAGGAATCATCCTCATCATCATCACTTGTTGTAGTGCCAGGAAGAAGTCCTGCTGCGGTGTGTGCACAACGTCATGTGACGTCACGTGTGGCCACAGACAACTATGCAACTCGTGCAACTGCGTCCTGCTGTTCTGACATCTGAAGAATATGGGCCCAAAGAAAGGTAACCGTAGCTCCTCTACCAAGAAAGTTGCCAGTGCCACTGCCAGTAAGAAGGAGCAGAAGAAGTAAGTGGTGCCACTTACCAAGGAGACTGGTCAGCCGACCGCCACTTTTTTTGGGGAAAAAAACTACGCCTGCAGCAGCGGTGTCCGCCGGGGACCAAGCTGGGAGGAGCACCTCCGCTTCATTGGTCTCAGTGCCACCACCCCAAGTTAGGCCCAAGCCCATGAGTGCCGCAGAGGCAGCCACTTTAATTCCTCTTCACCATCGACCAGTGATGTTGTCGTTGACTCATCGCAAACTAGCATCCAATCAACGCAGGGTGTAACTCATCTGACGAGTGTTCAACCACAGTCGCAACGACAACCACAGGTGCAACAAGGAGAGGCGCAAGTGGAGGCGCAAGGAGAGGCGCAAGGAGAGGCGCAAGTAGAGGCACAATGAGAGGCACAAGGAGAGGTGCAAGGAGAGGCACAAGAGAGGCACAAGAGAGGCACAAGGAGAGGCATAACTGCCCACAATACTTGTTCCTCCAGAAGTAGCGGCACATCAGGAAATCGAGATTCATGCAGAGGTATCAGCCGAGCAAGCAACTCCTGATGATCCATTGTCTTCCAGATCCCTAGCATGGGAAAGGAGGGCTAATACAACTTCTTCTGCAAGCCCCCTTCCTTCTGATGATCTAGATCTTGATTGGCAATCACCAATTCAGTCTGAGAGGGAGGCACGCCATGAGCCGACAAAGCTAGGTAAAGGGAACGTTCCCGCAAGTCTTTCTGTTATGGGTGATGATGAAGAAGAAGTAGAAGTGGTGTATTCTGCTGCTGATGAAGAGTCTGACAATGACGACCCAGTCATCACAGTCGTCTTTCCTGCCCCAGCGGGCATGCAGCAGACAGACATTTTTACCCTATCCCGAAATGATGCATGGGATGTGGGCGGCGTGGCACTGGTACCACCACCAACACAGGTAACTACTAAACCAACACGACCTACAGCTTCCATATTCTCTCTTCAGAAGGGCCGGCAGTGACCTCCATCCATCTCGACCACCATTACCTCAAGTAGTGGGACTCTAAGTGCACAACAGAGTCAAATTCCGCCACGCCCATCCTCCACTTCATCTGGCATTGAAAGTGGCACCTCCTCCACCACCAGAAATCTCAACTCCCCAGTTTGGGACTTCTTTAGTATTAGCAAAAAGGCGGAAAACCAAGTTATTTGTTCAATTTATATACAAGTAGTTAGTTGGGGTAAGCTTGGTACCAACTATGGTACCTGAGGCCAGAGAGGTAATCTCCAAAAACACCACAGCATCCAGTGGGAGGCGTACCTAAGGAACATCCGGAAAGCCAAAAGTAGAAATCCAAATGTAGCCATTGATATTGCATCTGATGACGAGGAGCTGATCGTGCAGGGGGGAGGTGAAGAAGAAGCGAGAGACATTTTTTCTGGTACACACAGTACCCCTGGCAGCAGAACTGCAGCGGTAGCCCACTCCCTCTACCCCAGCAAACATCTAGGTGGCACAGTAAGAGTCTGGTAGAGACACCAAAGCGAAAAAGTACATCAATGAGCCTAACTGGGTTGAAGAAGTCTGGATCTTCATCATATATGAAAATGGTCCAGACCACCATTAAAAGCATGTTTTGGTCGGAGGCGCCATTTGAACGCAACCACCCAACGGCACGTCTGTATAATGCAATGCTGGCTAAAATGTTAGTGCTGGACCTTCTACCTTTTTCTTTCGTGGAAGGGGTGGGTTTTCTAGAATTTGTGGCAACAGTCTGCCCTAAATGGAAGGTTCCTAGATGGTCCTATTTGGCAAGAATTGAGGTTCCAGCACTACATCAAGATGTGCTGGACGTGATTAGGACAGCTTTGCAGAAGAGTGCTGTTCACACTATCCACCTAATAACAGACATGTGGACCAGTTGCCAAGCCGTTGATAATTTGTGCATCACTGCACACTGGGCCTCTTTTGCTGGGTTAGAGAGAAGATAGCTGCAGGTGTTGACAGTGTCACAATTTTTCAAGCTACTCGGAAAAAAGCAACAGTAGCCATGTTTGCCATGGATAAATCTCATACTGTAGTAAACATTTTGGAGGAGTTTAACAGTAAGATCTTTGAATGGCTGCAGCCAAGAAGGTGCATTATTGGTTATGTTTCCAATGATAATTGCAGTAATACAGTTAAGGCCATGGCTGATAGTGGCTATTCCAGAGTGCCGTGTTTGGCGCACAGCATTAACATTATTGTTCGAGATTTCTTGAAAAAAGAAAACAGTCCGAAGTTACTGAACACCTGCCAAAGAATCTGCACACATTTCAGCCATTCTTTTAAGGCTCGGAAGCAGTAGAGTGCCAGTCAGAGGACTCATCTAGGAGGTGGCAACATGTTAGAACTGAACCTTCTACATGCTTGAGCGTCTGTTTGAGCACTACTTGGCAATCAATGAGTATGTCTTTCATGCACGGGGTGTTTCTATGAAAGACATGAGGCTAGGCTAGAGGTGAAGGAATGGGACCTAGTTAAAAGCCTGACTGACATGCTATGTCCTGTTGAGGTCTTCACGCGTGAAGTCAGCAAGGAGGACTGTACTTTGGGCAAAGCTATCCCATTGTTGCGCATGCTAGAGCACAAACTGAAGGCGGTGTCTTCAACGTTCCGAGTTGATGCTGAAAAACAAGACCCATATCAGTTGACAGAGAGCTTGTTAAGCCGCCTAGTTGACAATGCAAGGCTTAAAGCAATACATTCAGAACAACATTACATTTGTGCCACTATTCTGGATCCACGGTACAAAAAGGCACTGGCCAGCAATACATTCAGTCCTTTTTCTGAAGCAGATGTTTCCAAGTACAAACATTGGCTAGCTCTGTCAGCCACTCGGTTCGAAAAAGAGCGGCAGGAAATTGAAGGAACCACCACAAGTACTACTGAAGTAGCAGGCCATCCGGCATCAAGGCCCACTTCTGAGGCCGAAGGCAGTCACTTTCCCTCAGAGCCGTTACCGACACCAGCAACCGTATCATCATCACCTCCACCAAGCCCAGCCATAATATTGTCTGAAGCGGATTGGATAACTCATCAAGGGTTTGCTTGTTCCAGTGTTGATACAAAGGCAACAGATGGTACGCAAAGTGGAGCACCCCTGGAGGACCTTGAGTTGATGATGCAGGCCTATCTGGATGACCCAACAGAGGTCTCCTTTGATCAGAACCCATTTGTGTATTGGTATGGGCAAAGGCCTCAATGGCCACTGATCTCCAAGCTGGCTATAAATTATTTGGCTTGCCCACTCGTAAGCATATCTTCTGAACGTGTTTTCAGTGCTGCTGGTGTCATTGTAACTTCAAAAAGGACCCGCCTCTCGCCCAAGAATACGATGCTGACAAAAAGTGGAACAGGTAATGAATGATGAGATGGGATGCAGTGGACAACACTGGCTGTCTGGCTCCTATGAAAGCAATTGCTGTTTGTTTGTTGTGCATGAAATTAATCCTATGTGTTCCTGGTACTATTTTTTCTTTTACAAACTAAATGTAACTGAAGTCTACTCTGTTTACCTTGTTTAATACAAATTGTACTTCGACTGCAGGGGCCACTACGTTGCATTTTTCAATATGGAAAATGTCCTTGGACTCACTGTGTGTAGACTGTGACTGCATGAACAACATTAAGTTTGCCAACACCATGATGATGATGAGTCATGATGACCAAATTTATATAATATCTTTACAGTCACTCACTTGGATGGATGGATCATCATCGTCGATTTACGGAAGAACTATGGCCATTTCGTGAGTGGCAAACAGGTAAACAAGTCAACAACAACCACAGCAGAACTATATGTCCGTCTAGTCGTGGTATGGAATGGTTTAGCCAGTGTAGTGTTATGCCAGAGTCCAGACAGCGGATCATGTGTAATTGCGGTTATGTGGCTGGCTATAAAAAAATAGATCAGCTTTGTCTGTCTGTGTCAAAGAGGTATGCTACATGGAGGTTGGTTCACTCAGTGGTGAATGCCTTGAACGTCTGCATGGCCCTGGCCTGCTGTGTGCTAATTATTATCCTGGAAACAGAGACTCAGAGTAGGCACTTTAGAAATGATACATGTATGTAATACTGTCGCCTCTGAAAGTGAAAGTGGTATTTTTGTACTACAGACCGTACCTTATATTTTTCCTCCAGGGTGTTTTAATATCCCTTTCTGTTTTTCCATCGATACTTACAGGCCGTCACTTACCCTGTGCGATGGGAAAAACATTAACTCAGGCTTACCATAGCAGTCAGCAATTCTGCATCCGCCAGGCAGGCAGGGGACAGTGTGGTCACCAAGATTGATCGACGGAGCGCCCGATGGAATGGAGGAGTACCGTGAATAAGAGGAATGGCTGGATGCATGCAACTTCCCAATTTGACCAGGACAACTACAACATACAGTTACAGTATCCACTTCACTTGTCCTTGTCTTTTAAATAATGTTTTTGTTGTGAACTTCTATGAGTGTGACTCTTTGCGTTTGCTGTCTGCTTCAAATTCATCCCTACAGCTATTTGATACATTTCTTTGCTATTTTTAAAACAAATGTAATGTACTACTAAGTGTTTATTCTCTCTGAGGGCAGATAGGCAAGTGAAATTGCGTAATTACTGCAGCCCTGTACTGTCTAATTGTTTAGTACTAGTTAGTAAGTTGTAGTAAGTACTACTTTTCAGTAACCTAACCATCCATTTAGTAAACAACTTCATGCAAGCATTTCCTTTATGTCCCTTAAAAGATTTATGGATATCTTCGTATCCAAAGATTTTTTTTTCTTCATTTGTTGTTTGTCAATGCTGTGTTTTTTTTTCTCTCCAAAAAACCTTCCCAAAAACCCCCATTCCTATCCATTTTTCAAACCCTAACCCTCTTCTCCGGGGCTGTGTGGTTTTCATTGAGGTGTGACTAAATGACACCAATAATTCCACACGCTTGCTGGGGAGGAAGGTCAAAAGCAACAGAAAATCAATTTCAAGGCAGGTCAAGGAATCTGAATATATATTCTTATTCTGCTTGACACACATCCATGAGTATTTTCAAATCATTTCAGAATTTCAAGTCCGCCATCGAGTGGATTCATCATCAACAACATCCGCCTACACGTGACTAAAGCTTGTACTGCTGTGTCCTTCAGTACTAGTTCTTGTAGTAATCAGAATCCACGCAACTAGTCGTTAACTTTTGATTGAATACTTTAGCATTGCTTAGGCTACAACTGCACTGTTCTTGTGTACTGTACTATCAAACTGTTCTAATGCTCTTCTCAGGCCACTCAATGTCTCATTTCCTTATATTTTATATGCTGCTACTGCCAGTGTGTACCACTACTACTACCACCACAACAATGCCATTTCATCTGTTCAGGATTCCAAAGCCAACCTTAATCGCCATATGCCATGCAGCCAGCCCTGTGCCTAGCCCTATTCTCAAACACGAATCACAGGTAAGATAAGCATTTTTGGGGAGGAAGAATAATGGAGTAGGAGGAGACGAGAGACTGACGGTAGTACTAGTAAAGTAGTAGGACAATTGAATTCCCTAACTCTGTCAGTGGCACTTTTGTACAAATTTGGGCAACTACTTTGACAATTTGAATCAAGCAGCCAGCTAAGTTTCAGGAAAACAAATGTACAGTTAACCCCCCCTCCCCCTGCCTCCCCCACAATACAGTAAAAACGCGTATGCTACGTTTAAGTGGAAAATAAATAATTATTTTGACCCTAACAAAAATAAACTATCCCACAAGACCCGACCCACCCCCCTCCCTAACCCCAACCAATGTCCATGAAATTCCCTCAAAAGTTCAAAAACCCCAACACCCAATTCCCACCCCCCCCCCCTCAACATTTTTTTTAAAAGGGGCAAGGGACAGTCTCTACTTTGGCCGGCGGTGTCCTGTGGCCAGGTGGTCCTGCAGCTTTCGCTGGAAGGCCTTGAGCAAGACTTTCTGCCTCTCCACATCCTGCTCAAGGTAGACCACTCACAGGGTTAGGAGGTGCACACGCGCCTTGCAGGTACTGTGGAGGGCAGCTGTTGGTTTCGCTGCTCAGTGGCGGCGGGTGGCTGCCGGACTACGGCGCCGTACCGCTGGAGGATTGCGCTGGCTGGATGACCCAGGGGCAGTGGAGGAGGATGTTGCTGTTGTTGTTGACTGAGACTCATCCTCCTCTTCCTGAGCCACCAGCCGCCGATATTCGGCAACAATTGCCTCCAGCGTCCGGCGCCTGGCCCGGATAGCCAACTCCTTCCTTGATGGTTTAGAAGGAGTATCTATATGAAGAAAGAAAAGAATACTGTAACCAATACTCTTTAAGATTAACACAAAATAATTAAACAGAACGTTGTGTCACAGTAGCACTAGCAACTTGCAAGCACATTATATAACATTTGTGGCATGTATCTATCTAACCTCCCACTTTGTCGGCCTCTGCTCTAACATTAGTGGGAGTTTCAGTAATTCTACTAGCACTATGGACTCACTACATTAGACTCAGACAGTACACCAGTCTTCTTCTTCTCTCTTGTTTAGCAAAAACATACATAAACTTGTGGAAGCCGGCATAATGCCAGTGCAGTCAGCTTGCACCCAAGAAAAACGGACGCAAGCCATGATGACGCAGACTCGCGTTACTGTTACCAAAACATGAAGGTGAGGAAGCTCTTACTTTTCTATTACGGGTGGCACTGGCCATACTCTGTTACAACAATGGCCACTGCTCAATTATTTTAACTTTCACCCTGCCCTGCCCCTGGCTACTACAAAGGGAAAATGAAGAAGATAATATGATTATCTATCCCTTCACATGATATTTGCTGATATAAGGGATGACTTTAGGTGATGTATTTTTATTGATTGAGTGAACACCGATAGGCAACACATGAATGACAGAGTTGAAAAAAAATATCAATATAGGTAGTGAGTGGTCCCCGTAATCGCCGGAGGAAGGCACTTGTGACTTGACTTGATAATGTGAACTATACAATATAGATACACAATATATGCTGTGCTTGCAAACTACTGTTAGTCAAGGGAGTATTCTGAAAAATTACAACTTCTACTTTCCTCTGCTTTGCTACTCTGGCAAAGACGTGAGGTGTTACATGCTCTTAAACTAACACTCTGCATCCAGTGACCGTCTACTCTGTCTACTCTAAATACACCTATGCTATCTATGAGGAAGATACCATCCAGGCATCCATCCATTCAAAGTAAATGTCAATCATTCTTCTTAATGTCTCAACTGGACAAACTTTACTTTTTCTCACCGACAAACACCCTTTTTATTTTATTTTGTAAATCACCACCCATGCATCCGTGCTTGACTTGCATTTGAATTTGACCCAAAGGATATATTGCGCACACATACAGTTTCTGTTTCACCCACCTAGGCAGTCCTCTTTTCTTTCTCCTTCCACCCATCCTTGCTTTAACCGGCCATGCATCAGGTTCATACCAGCCACCTCTGCCTGCATTCAAAAACACGTATCATTCTTTGCCAGTCATTAATTTAACTTGCTCGTCATTCCTCCTTCCTTACACCCTTCTTTCCCTTTTAGTTCATCCCATCCATCAAGTTCATCTCTGATCTGACTTGGCTTCTCGATAAAACTTGCACAGCTGAGTTAAAGTCAAATTTAGAGGAGGCCATTGGTTACACGTCAACTCCCACTGCTAATGCTATTGCTAATGCGAAGTCAAGGGTGACTGTCTTCTACCTGGTTGACAAAAACTTAGTTCTACATTTGTAAGTCTTCATAACAGTAAAGTGCACTTGTACTGTACAACATACACCCCTGCAGCGAGCCTACTCTGCAATCTCAAAAAGTAAGGAATATAATAGCTTACCACTGCCCGCCGCTACCGAGACATCCTCCACAGCAGTTCCTGCTGGCACTGGTGGCACCGCATCCACCCTGGAATGACCACCTCCGCGCTGGCCCTGGCACTGGTTGTGGTCTGTGCCGATGGTGTTGCGCCTAGAAAATACATTTCATATTTTTAGATGCCATGTACACCACTCCCTATTTTGTCTAGGAATGAAAAAAAATGTTACTACATAAACAAATGTAATTATTTGTGACTCTCTAGTCTAAACTAAAAATTCCCCTTTCGGAAGGCGAGGGTGTTTTTATTTATGCTTAGCCATAACATGCTACACTTGTTGGCACAACTGATGAATGATTGCTTTTTAACACGCACCATTTTTCTCATAACAGACAGAAGATTCCCTTCTATGAACAAGAGAAATATGTTCCTCATCATCATCACCACCAGTACTTTAAGTTCCAACCAGGTGAGGGGTCTCCCAAAATGAATGTGTAAATCAGCCATTGTTCAGTTTTCATGAGTTCACCGTTTCTTCTCTGTGAAGTTGATTCTAATAAATGTTTTTATATAATGCACAATTGCAAATTAATATTCAGAGTACACACAGAGCTAGTTGTTTTACTTTTAATAAAGCTTCAAAACTTACATAGACTCTGTGGTTTTTGGTCATGAGTGAGTGAGCAAAAGGGTTTGCAATTTGCAAGCATGATTCCGTGACTCTCAGAGGTCGGGACTCTGACTCCGTAGTCTTATGTTCTGGGTTGTATAATCATTGGGGATCATCGCTATATTCGGGAGCTAAATAATGACTCTGACACAGTAGCTAGTCAGTAAGTAGATTGGGGGTTCAACTTCTGTTATAACTGAGGTATGTGGAAAGTCTAACTGCGCCTATTATCACCAATGCCCTATTTCGTGTCTATAGTTCTGTATGTGCAGGATAGTCCCTGCAACAGTAGTAGTATGTCCTCCTATCCAATCAAAAAGTAAACTAGTTTCTTATTCTTGGTGGCCATTGACATTTTATTGTTGGAAATTGTCAAAGCATAAATATTAAGAAGACTTGAATAGACATTATGGACAACCCAGAGAACTGCACTCAGTGACTAGAGCTATTGCTGAATAGGAGTTTTGTTTAATACCTTTTGCCAACTGTGCAAGCTTAGCTAGCTACACAGACAGACTAATAATAATAAATAGTAGTAGCACAGAGAGTCATAGTAGAGGCAGGATAAGAATTTAGAAACAGTCTACAAGAAGATCAAAGACGATTTAGGAAAGAATAGCATTATGATGAACGTTTGGAATAAATAGGTGCTGTAGGGAAGTATAATTATTAATATTAACAAGAAAACGTACTGGGGCCAGCAGAAGAGCCCTCGGCGCACAGATGCTGGCCTTCCTGTTCCGCTGGCGCCGCCACCTCTGTCCTCTTGCCCCTGGGAGGTGTTGATGTACATGAAAGAAAGACACAAACATGGATGATTTTTGTCAATGAAATCAAACATTTAAAAAAAAACAATAACAAATTATTTCGGGGAAATAAACAACAATTGCACTAAATTTATTGACCTATCTGATGTAGTCTACTAGGATATTAGTATTGCTGGATTTGGGGACCGTCTACTTGGAAAGTTATGTAACTCACTAAACCAACTACAAAAAGGTTCTACTAGGATTGGCAGCACTCAGCAGCACGCAAAGTGACAGACACAGTCTGTCATGATTGCAGACCACTAAAAAATGTCCTACTAAATAACAAGTCATAATATACTCAACCTATCAATCCACCACCACTATCTCTTCTTAGTGGCAAGAGTGCAAAGAAAGGACTGGACTTGAGTCTCTAGTCTCTAGCATTACACAGCTCTGTAAAATACACTCATACATAATCACTCAGGCCAAATGAGCAAAAAATTGAAAACAAGTAAGCATTGTAGCACCGCCATGGAGCAGGCGAGCACCTGCAATAACAGAAGCTTTTAAAACATAATTTACCTGCAATGTAATCGGCAGCATTCTTGCTCTTCGGAAGAAACATATATTTGCAATATAACACAGAGCAGAAGAAAACAAAGCAGTTATTAAATAGCTACTAGTACTCACCAAGCCCAGGGATCTCGACGCCAAGCAGGTCGAGCAGGTCTTGTTCCCGGTCCAGTATGTCGGACCACCGGTGCGTCACCTGGTTGTAGGTGTGCCGGACCCCTGACCACCGATACATGACCCGGCACACCTTACCCCATAGCTGGTGATGCTCCCGGAGGCCGTACCCGGTACTGGGCCTGCCGCCAGCTGCGATGGTCTTGGGGAGGTGGCACTGCACAAAGAAGAGCAGTGCGGCCCCCTCCACCGCCCTGAAGATCTCCCTGGGACTTACAGATGCCCCCCTTAAACGCCCGCAAGGGAGCCGGCTGTGGGGTGCGGGACTCTTCCCCTTGGACTTGCCGGCTCCCTTTGCCATGGTCCTGGGTTAAAGGAAGGAAAAACAGGAAAGAATAGGGAAAAAAATAAGTAAATCAAAGAAAAGAGAGAGTTGAAAAAAGTAGTTATTAAAGTAACGAAAAGTAGAAAAAAACACAAAATATAGATGTACAAAAATAGAGAGCTAGATAATGAGTAAAAAAGATTTTTAAAAAGTTCAAACAAACAAAGGATTACAAAGATTGCAGCAGGATAGAAAAGGCATGCCCAGAATGAAAAAACAAGATGGCCACGACCATTGCAACCACGTGGGTAAGTTCACGCGATATTTTACTCCCGAGCACACAAAAACGGACGCGAACACGCAACTGCGACCCGGAACAGGAAATGCGCAACGCAAGCATGCAACTAGCGACCGGAAATGGAAATATGCAACGCAAACAGTGAAAACAAGATGGCTGCGCCCATATACAACCGCATGGATAACTCGCGGTAGCCGAGGTAAAAAAAAAACAGCGAACTCGCAAAAATAAAAAAATCCGCGATCTCATGAAAGTTCGCATATTTTGCGAACCGCAAGTACGTTTGCGCGCGAATTTGCGTACCACGAATTCGCAAAATTCACTCAAACTTACTTATTTATACACCCACTCTTCAAATAACTTACTCTCATGTATAGTCATTTATATACTCCAACACTCACATATAGTGCCTTAAAACATACGTAGTTAGTCACAGATATGCCGCTGAGACATTCATTTACTCATCAACACACCCATACACACACTAACTCACCCATACCGCCCTTCTCAGATTCACTTTTGAATCCAACTAGTGAATCATCCACTCAGACATCTATGCACAGACTCATACACCCCCCACCCAGCCACACAGACTGTTAGGGACCCATACAGATACTCCGACAACAAATCAATAACCCATATAGACACTCATGTAGCTATTCAGCAACCCATGCAGTTGCTTACACAGCAACCGAGAGACTAATGGAAGACTTTCACACAGTTTAGTCACTAACCCATGCATTCAGTAAGACACATTCAATCACTCACTTATACAGTCAGTCACGCGTCTACTAATTAATCTCTTCAGGCACTTGTAAATGCATTAATTCTTCAATACACCTTGGCATAGATATATATGAAAAATATTTAAACTTTACAGAAACACACATTCACATGGATGATGTAATCAGTGATGTCTTCAGTGATGTCATTGGAGATGTCGTCATTGATGTCATCAGTGATGTCACTGACCATGTCATGAGTGATGTAATAAGTGACATCATCAGCAGTGCATTGCAGGTGTGTGAGTTATAGTTAGCTCAATTAACTATTACAGGCGCATTTCTCTGGATTTATATGAATCAAATGTCCTACTAACTATAACGTCCCTGAAACCTATGGATTTTAGTGAATATTTAGTGTGTTTGTAGCTATAATGTTGCTATATTATGTGTTTTCAAATGTCTAAACATACAAACTGTGTTTTTTTGAAGTTCTAGGAGAAATCCACGCAGAGTGTTTCTTCTATGCCTACACGAACAAACATGTGACTCACAAGGGGGGTGTAACACTATGCAATTATATAAAAAGTATGGCTGACGTGTTTTTCCGCTGTGTGAGCAAGGGAACTCGAAACGCGTAACAGAGGAAAGTTTCAATGAAGATCTACCTGCCAAGTCTGCTGGGTCCACTCATTTCATTTTGTCCCGCCTGGGAAGTGATGGGATTGTGAATTTCATATATACATATACATATATATATCTCATCTACTGCCAGTTGCCAGTAGGTAGTTGTAGTTAGAACCTAGTTTCCATAGGAAAAGCATTTATTGATCTGTTAATAAGTTTGGTGTCGTTTGACGAATCTTCGCGAAATTCTCCCAAAAAAAGTTTATCCAGGTCAGCTCCTATTCTGAAAGTTTGGGGGAGATTCGTCAAGCGGGGGCTGAGAAAAAAGGGGGGTCCCAAAACATGTTTTCCCCATGTTAATCTCTATAGGAAATTTTGAGACAGGCTACTGCACAAACTGCTGAACAGAATTTCCAAATTTGGCAAAAAGGTAGTGCTTGGTTCAGCAAGAGACCTTTTTTTAAAATGGTGTAAATTCGTTCAGTAGGTGCTGAGAAATTTTAAAATTGAAAGTTTCGATATCTGTGGCCGCGGTGAATTTATGAACCCTCCCGACCACGAGCTTTGTTCTAATTGGCTGTCAACACTACAAACCAGGAAGTGTTGGTAGCCATCTTGTGTCTCTGTAGAACAGAGTAACAAGAAAACAGTGAAACAAAGATATAAAACAAGAAAAGGGGGCAGGGTAGAAACACTCTGACCCCCTAGGCCTGCTCATGGAGTCCCACAAGGACCCCCAGGGCCCCAAAAACATTTTTTTCTTACATTTCGCCGAAATTTGCGCTGGGGTCGTGAATCCCACTAACATTTTTTTTTAAATGAAGCGCGGGCTACCATGCTTCATTTAATTGAGGCCCCCGGGTGGCCCGGGTCCCGGGGGCATTGCTTAAAATTATGTGTGGGAGGGCACTCGGCCCACGGGGTCTGCCACCCCCTGGGCTTCCTTTTTAATGTGTGGGGGGCCTCCAAGCCCCGGGGACCGCCACCTCCGGGGATTTTGGTAATTATTCATTGGGCACATGGCCCCCCTGCTGCCCCGGGGACCGCCACCCCGGCACTTTTTTAATAAAATAAATCAACCTGTGTGGAGGGGCTTGAGCCCCCCACATGCCCCAGGAACCACCATCTTCCTGGGGCTCTAATATGCAAATGCGGGGGTCCATTATGGACCCCCGAGCTCCGGGGACCACCAACTCCCCGGGGCTGTGCACTAGGTGGGACGGGGGCCATTTATTGCCCTGGGGACCGCCACCCCCCCATGGCCGACTCCTGCAGTGTCCCGGGGTGCCCACCCCCAGGACACTGCTGTTTGCTATGGCAGGGCAGGAGCTGTGCGGCTCCCGCCCTGTCATAGCAAACACTGGTTTGGATTTTGGAAGCGAGAGTAGGTTTCCTGCTCTCGCTTCTAAAATTCAAAGCAGATTGCTTTTCCACACAGGGAGCTGCATGTCAGCAGCTCCCCATGTGTAAAAGCAATGCCGGCTCCTGCAGGAGGCATGGAGCCGGCGGAACCATGGGGGAATTGGTCCTGGAAGGGGTCCACGTGGCCCCCTGCCCTAAAAAAAAAAAAAAAAAGGCAGGCCGGCCCCAGGGCATGGGGTCCCCGGGGCGATAATTGGCATGAGGATGGGGGACACGTGGCCCTCCTCCAAAAAATACATTTAAAAATTGCTGTAAAAACATGTAGGAAATATTAATAACATTAAAGAACAGTTTTTTTCAACATGGGGACACATGGCAAATAAAACACATTGAGGTATTGCAACATTTAAAGTGGATTTGGGGCTTGTAAAAGGTGCTATATTGAAGCATGGAAGCAAATTCCTTTTTAGCTTGACCCTAACATCTAACATTGAAATGTCACCTTTAATTTCATATGAATGTAACCTAATCAGGTGGGTGAGAGTCAGATTCGCTGCAATGAGTTTCATAGCTCCAGGCAAAACTGCTAGACCTGACATTCTCAGGGGTGTATTCCCCCAAACTTTTGCCTTCCTTCTCCATTTTTGCTGACCTCGGCACTTTGCATACTTTACCACTGCTGATGAGTCCTAAAGTGCATGTGCTCACACCTTCAGAACATGGTAACATTGGCTCATCCCCAATTTGCACATTAAATTTACTTATAAGCCCCTACTAAAGTAGTACTACATGTACCCAGGTCCTGTAAATTGAATGCTACAATTGGGCCTTCACCACTTATGGTGGCACACACTTAAGTAGCACTTTAAACATGCCTCAAGCCTGTCATTGCCGCCTTGTGTGCAGTTTTTGACTGCCATTTTGTCCTGGAAAAATAAACACTTTTCCCGGCCCGGTCCTTACTTTTTAAATACATATAGGTCACCCCTAGGGAAGCACAGGACAGCCCAGATGGCAGGGTGCAGTGTTTTTGATAAAAGTAGGATATTTACCCATAAGTTTTATATGTCCTGGTAGTGAAATAATATTACATTTGTTTTTCACTACTGCAAGGCCTACCTATTCTATGGGAGAACATTGGATTTAACTTATTATATTTAATATGTTATAATGTATAATTATATGCTTGGTGTCTTTGGAATTGTAATGAAAAATTCTCTGCTCTGGTAATGATGGATTTTAAATTGGAATTTTGAAAATGCAGTTTTAAAAACTTTCCCATTTTCTGCCTTAGCCATTAAGTGCCTGTCTCTGAGTCAAATGACTGTTAGTAGCTAATAGTTGTATTCCTCCTAGACAGTTAGATCCAATATAGAACGTAGGTGTGCCTGGATGGGCCATCACTTGCAGGATGGGAGAGCAGAGCTGGGCCCATCCCTACTTACACTTGAATAGTCTGTATCCTGCCTCCCTACAAAGGGCTACATACTCCCTGTAGTTAGTCTGGAACCAGGGCAGGAGTGGCAAGATGCCTAGGGACTTCAAATGGAAACCCCTAGAAGCTTCTCCCACCTTCCAGAGAGAGGGCACCAGGCATGAATATTGGACATCAGACACCAACTCTTCAGCACATTTTTGGGACTGTGGATACTGTGCCGGCAATAAGGACTGCTGTGCCGCTGAAAGGACTGCCACTCTGCTAGACTGCTGCTCTGAAGGACTGCTGCCCTTCTATGCTGACCTCCAACATGCTGTCCTCCTCATGCCTTGGTGAGAAGGACTGGACCTGTATCTGTTGAGCCCAGACCCCCAAAGTGACTCCAAGGGCTTGCTGACTGACCTCCTGCCCAGAGCCTCAGGGACAGAAAGCTCCAACAAACTGGAAACTAGCACATGGGCTCTGCCATCTGTGAGTCTTCCCTGCCAAGTGCTGCCACCTCAGTCATTTACCCTTGAAATTAGGCTTACAGTGATCTGCCAGCTTCTATGGAGCCAGCAGAACGTACGATTCTCCTCTGCTGTGTGGCTCAATCCCAAGTAGAATTAACAAATTGCTGCAGCTGCATGGATTGGTTTCATTGCAAAGACCCACATAATATTTTAGCCCATTGGATCATCGGAACCGCCGCTGCATGACGCATCCTCAGCCCAGGCCCTTGCATCCCTCGTCAATTGCAGCCTTGAAGACAGACTCCGCATCGCAGTCCTGCAGCTTCTTGAAACCAACACATCTCACTGACTTTGGCATGCATCCTAGACACTGGGCTTTGCATCACAAGCCATCATCATTGGTATCCTTGGCAATGATGCAGGACCTCGCACCACAACCACACGATTCTCTGAACCAACGTATTGCTTTGGATACTTGACACATCTTCAATGTAAACCCTTGAAACGCTCTGCAAACAGGATTTAAGATACTTTGTTCAGAGGGGTTAACTTTGTCCAAGCCCTATGCAAGTAGATATCCACAGTTGGCGCTCTGTGCTTTTTGGTTTCATTTAAAAAAAAATCTTTAAAATTGAATGTCTCAGGTTCTACTTTTTGCCATTTTGATCTTTCTTGTTTTACTTATTAAAAACAACTTTATTTTTCTAAACTAGTGTGGCATCCATTTGTAGTGTGTTTTCCCTGTGCTACTAAATCCTTACTGTGTTGACCAAAATCCCTACTGTGTTGACAGGATTGTGCGTAGCCTCCACCAAAGAGCAGCAGAGAGCCGTAGTGAACCGCAGTGCCAGGAAAAGCAATCTGAGCGGCGGCCGCAGCACTGTGCCGCGGAGCCACTGGAAGACGCCAGAAGACGCCAGGACCCGCCGGTAACCCCTACAGCCTTCGAAAGGGAGTAGCGCTGGTGGGTCAGGTGGCTCTCGGTGGCCCTGGGAGCACCTTTTATTTGGCGTTTGGCAAAGCGGTCTGCGAAGCGGCGGGGACCTGCAGCGGTCTGCTGCATTCTGCGTTCTGCAGAGTGACTCACCCCGCCCGCCTGAGTTTACAAACCCACCTCAGCTGGTCCTCCTCTGGGTCGCTGTCCTTGGGGGTGCTTGTCCACCTTGCGCACCCCCACCAGTAGGCCAGGGTGAAGCTGTGCGCCGAGAACGCCTGCAGGGTGTAACCAGCATTGCTATTAGCCATCAGCCACCAAGCTCTGTGGTTGGGAGTGCTTGAGACCCCCCCCATCGAGAGGCTTTTACAGAACTCCAGTCAGACTCCGGCGTCGACCTCGCTGCAAGAGTTTTGCTGACCTATACAGGGGCTCTGTTGTGCTGACCCATTCGCCTGCTTTAATTATCCAGTGAAAAGCTCTGAAAAGGGAAAGGAAAGCGACCGGGCAGCGGATCTGGATGGTGAGCCCCACGCAAACCCTGTGCTAGGCAGCTGTCCTAGTTGAGCAGAGGAGCAGAGGAGCAGAGGAGCAGAGGAGCAGGGTGCGTGCTGGTGTGAGCGCTGGGAGTACGGAGCGCTGTGAAAACACCGCCGTAGCCAGTAGCATCCAGCGGTGGGGCACGAAACCTACTGTCGGGAGCCCGGGAACCTGGGAAACAGTGGGGCTCAGGCCCGCCTAGACAGCCTGACAAGCCTGAGAAGCCTGAGAAGCCTGAGAAGCGGAGGAAAGCGGAGGAAAGCCGGGGCGGCCGGGACACGGGACTGCACGGAGTGCTCTGAGCTCGAGCACTGAGAAGAGAGGCCTGACACACCCTCTCTGTCCACTGCCCGCAGCTGCAGCCTGTGGTGTGCTTCAACCAGTGCCTTGCAGGAGGTTTGCAGCGTGGCAGACCCGCATTATCCAAACTACCTCTGTATCAAGGCACCAGCAGCTAACAAGGAAAACCACTGCCTGCGCCCTCCGGAGTCTGCTGGAGCCTGTTGAAACTGTCTCGAGCTGCATGGGGGAAAAAGCTTGTGGTAAGCGTTCCCTCAATTACATATCACCCTATCACCTTTGGGAGCTCTCTAGCACCAACCGCGTACCCCCTGCAGGGAGTATTTGCGGGGGGTACCTGCGGGGGGTTATCTGCATCTTTGCATATCTGCACAAAAGTACGAGTGACTGTTGGGGGCTCCACCGAGCACCGAGCGCCCCCTCTATGCCTCATAGGCAGCAGCAGTTGTGCCAGTTGAGCCAGGTACTGGGAATGAGAACAGGAAAGCGGTGAAACGGGCAGGCTCAAGGTGAGCTGCAACCCCCACGAGCCGTGGAACCACCACCACACTGAGACCTACTGTAATTATTGTGGCCCGCCGAGTTCCACCGAGACACTAGGGACACCAGCTCTGATCGGCTTTGACCAACGGAGAAGAAAGCAGAGGCTGTGAACCCTCCTCTGCACCACAGTGTGAGGGGGAGGATAGTGGCCTCGCCTAGCCCCCCCCGTCACTCAGCTTTACCGATGCTTCACTTCACAGGGGAGGCCAGCACCATCCTCGACCCCCGACCCCTTACTCCCTTGGAAGTCGGTAGGGTACCGCAGGGGGTTTAGCTAACTCAACATGAGGTCTGGTAAGAAAAGGGTCTACCTGGAAAAGAAGCCGAAGGCTAAATCAAAACCCCAGTCAAAGGCAAACGGGGATCCCACAACAAGCACCAGCGAGACAGGAAAAATCAAAGAAGTGAGTGGGAGCTGGGCAGTGACCCAAGGAGAACCTGGAGCGTCAAGCGATCGAAACTCTCCAGTTGTGATCCCTCGACCCAACTTGCGACAACCAAAAATTACTTCAAAATTTAACTTTATGAAAGATCCGTTTTCCACTATCTTCTCGTCTAGCGGAAAAATTGTGGGCCTTCAGGATTCACTTCTTCCTCTTTCCCCGATGGACTCGCGGCTTGCTCAATCCTTGCAGCAAGCCAGTTGTACCTCATTTCACACTTCCTCGTTAGGCAGTCAACCAGAATTGAGTCTAGCGTCAGCCGGGGGAACAGGGGCCCTGGTCGACCACAAGCTCTCCAACAAGGCTATTGGTAGACCATCACCACCCCTAGCAGGCAGCTGGGGGGCAACGTCTGTCTCTCATCTTCCCTCTTCTGCCATGGACCTAAATTCTTCAGGGGATCCAGTGGCCTTAAACTCATGCACAACAAGCCAGATACAGAATAGTTTCACGCATAACTCTCCCTCCAGCAGCGGAGTGGAGCTAAACCAACGGCAAGAACCCCCGAGCAGAGATGACATAGGTCACCCAAACAACTCGCCGATTGAAGATAGCAGTCATCTGTCCCAACCGGTTAGTACAAGATCCCTCTCACAGCCCCCAGGAGGAGCAGTAAAAGTTCAGCTAGATTACAGCAAAGAGGACTGTGCCAACAAACCGAATCCAGGGAGCGACAGCCTTGCCAACACAACTTATTTGGGCTCGCAAGAATTGGCCGATCTAGTTGCCACATACATTCCACTCACGCATACAGATCCAGCATCTCCAAAGGAGGAACTAACAAATAACATTCAGGTTTTCAGACAGGGACAAAGTCAGGAGGGTCCTCTCTTAAACTCATCCTCCGTGCCTAACGCCTCATTGTTTTCGACCCCCAATAAACGTACGCACACGAATCCAGTGTCACCAAAGGTGGAACCAACAAATAACACTCAGGTTTTTAGACAGGGACCAAGTCTGGAGGGTCCTCTCTCAAACTCAACCTCCGTGCCTAATGCCTCATCATCCTTAACCCCCAACAAAAGGGACCTCGATGTGGGGCAACCTACAAGATCTCAAGTAACAGAAGTGTCAAAAACGTGGGACATTCTGCTCACCACTATGCAACGAACCGTTGATACCCTCCACTTTCAATCAGACAAAATGGACCTACAGCTGTCCCTACTAGATACCCTGGCTGTTGTTGGGCGGATAGACGACAAACTCAGCCAATTAAATTCGCTAATTAGTAGGGCCCAGCAGGAAGCAAAGCTGTCATGCAGCTGCGGTCCCATTATTGATAAACTCACAACACTTCCGGAAATTGTATCTTGTCTACTAGAAGGGCTGCCAAAAGGGACAAACGGACGGCCTCAGTGCACCAATCCGGACGGGCAAGCCTACTGTGCTGCTCCATTAGGAGGGTCATTCGCACCGGGCATCTCCGACAGAATTTCACCGGAGCCGCCGTTGGGTTGCCAGCTACCAGCCCCGGCTCACACTGCAACTAGTTTCACTTTGTCCCCAAATGCTTGCAAGCCGCCCCTAAAAGCGAAAGGGCGGCGCCAGCTAAACAGGAAAGGCCAGAACAAACAAACCTTAATAGGTACGCCAGAAGTTTACCCACTTTTTCAATCAGGGAAAAAATCTGAACAGCCGGTCAGAAGTCCTAACGCAGCAAGCTCTGTCAGAAGGGATCCACCCTTCACTGCCCCCGGACTCTCCCCTAAGGGAGTTCCATCAACAGCTAGTCTTACCCCATTCACGTTGGAGGACGTCAGAGTTTTCTCCGATAACGGAAACGAATTCCAACATAAGCCTGAAGAACACAGCCTCTGCAATGTGACTGATGTAAGTCCTCCGCTTCTTCTATCACAGATATCTGAACTGGTAACAGTTCAGCCAACCCAAAATTTGGACCCTGTACGGAGCGAAACAACCACTTCAAGCAATGTAAGTTTCCGTCCCCAAGAGCTGGCGGTGCCTAGGCTCTTGAGCCCTCAAATTAAATTCCCATCCACCACAGCCAGCCCCCTCATGGATCTTTCTATGCCTGCTCTATCAACCACCACCTCTGGTGAAAATCCCATTGGGATCCAGCGGCACCCTGAACATAACAACTCAAATCCGCAAGCTCCGAACAACCAGCCAATTCCCCTGCAACCCTATTCAAAGGATCTTTCTTCTAGCATCCTTTTTACTCCCGAGTATCAATCAAAGGGCCCATTTGATATCCTGAATAGAGGGAATTTACTGCGGCTATTTAGCACCATACCAGCACTTAAGGACTTGTCTTCAGTGGACCTCTTGTCTATTGAATTCATAAAGTCAGGCTGGTTGGATGGGAATGAGGCGACAAAAGCTACATGGACTTCCCCTGACATAGTCAATAAAATCTTTAAGGAGCAAGGTCTCCTTAAAGCATGGGGGATCGACACAGCGGTCCACTACAACACTGGATACCCACTGTCCCTTCTTGAGTGGCCCCTGCAGCGACCAGACACAATTTGAACAACTAGGTCCGTGCTGAGGGGTGCACTGGGTCGCTCGACTATAGAACCACAGGCGATACCCATGCAAAATATCTCAAGGCCTACTAACACGTATCGCAAAATTGAACACCGGCTCATCAGGATATGTAATTCACAAGGACATTTTCAATCACAAGGAAATTCCCAATGACAAGCTCAACGAACAGAGAGAAATCCGCGTACGGAGGCACCGTACATGGACCTATGCTCCTGGAACATCAACGGGCTCTATAATAAAGCAGCGGATACTGACCTCCTACAATATGTCAAATCGTTTGACATTATCCTCCTCCAGGAGACATGGCTGGAAGAGCCTATTCATCTAGAGGGTTATACTTGTCATCATTCCCCAGCCACAAGGAAAAGCAAGTTTGGTTGTCTGTCAGGAGGCCTAGCAACCTATCTCAAAATATCAAAGATTGGTTATGCTCGGGGACTCAGCACAACTTCCATGGCCATAAACACAGTGGAGGTACTACTTAACTTCGGGGGTAAGAAGAAAGGGGTATAGCTGACTAACACCTTCATCAACTCTAAAACAAAGGGAAAGGAGGGGAAAATCCTAACAGACCATTAATACAATGTTATGAACACCAGAACATCTCCAAATCTAATCTTGTCTGGAGACTTTAATCAGTGCATCTTGGGGACTTCAGCAAACAATGATATACAGGCACAGTCTTATCATTGGGATATCCCGAACCAATTATTTAGCAGTCAGTGCAAGGCATCAAAGGCGGCAAAGGCACTACTGGAAGACCTAGAACATATGGGCCTGAGGGTCTTAAACGGAATATTCGTAAAGGATTTACCATCTGTGGCCTCATTCATCTCAGGCACTACTACCTCTCTTTTTGATTATACGTTAGTATCCCTCACGCTATTTTATCACGTTCTGGGCTACAACTTAGGAGACAAGGGTGAAAGTGACCATCGCCCTCAAGAGGGCAGTTTAGGAGCCCTCCCAGACGATATTCTTCTAAACGCAACTGGGCCGCAGGACAGTTACACCATCAACCTTAAACGTATTAAAACATCAGTAGCAAATACTGCGGAGGTACTTCTAGCTGCAAAAACTCAACTGACCACCTCAAACTATCCTTCCGGCAATATAGTGGCAGGCTGAGAAAAATTTACGATGGAGTTTGCGAACAACTACTCCACAACTGTACGGCATTTTCCACGACCAGCACAGGGTGCCTCAAGGAAGATCTCGGGCACCCACAAACTGGCAATGAAATCATACAAAAAAGCGTTTAATAAAGCTTTAAGATTGCTAAAGAAAACCCCGGGGGATGTAATGCTGCTAGCATGGATCCGCAAGCACCGAGCGGATATCAAAAAACTGAAATGGGCAATTAAAAGGGCTAACGACGCTGACTTCTGGGCCAAACTTCATCATGCATCCATAAGCAACAACAACGCCCAGTTCTGGTCGATCATAAACAAACTGCTAAATCCAAAAATCAGCGGTATAACATCTCACTTATCGAAATCATCTTGGGAAGTATTTCTTGATGAACATTTTAATCACCAGGATAGGAAAACAAGGGGGCCTCTCAATCTTCTGAGTGGCAGACAACTGCAAATTCGCTCACCAAGTGAAGACGTCATTCTAGTATCCTTTGCAGCTCAAATCAGGAAATTAATCTCCAAAAGTAGAAAAGACGGGGCCGCTGGACCAAACGGTATTCCCCGGCCCTCTTCAAGCTTGAACCTGATTACTGGGCCGACACATTGATCCCCCTCTATTCATCTGTCACCAACTCTGGGTGCCTTCCCGCCTCATGAAGGGGCTCAATCATCTCACCGATCTATAAGGCTGGGGACAGACTCCTTCCAAAAAACTACCGACTGATTGCACTCCTTGACGTTGAGGCCAAATACTTTGCAGGACTCCTATTGATCCATCTGCGAGAATGGGCTGCAAACCAAAGCTTAATACCATCCAGCCAAACGGGGTTCTGCAAAGACATGGGGACAACAACTAACTTGATCGCTATCTTGTTGCTCATTGACAAGGCAAGAGCGACCAAGCAGGCTCTCCACCTCTGCTTTGTGGACTTTAAAGCGGTCTTCGACAACGTCAACCGAGAAATCCTATGGCAAAAACTGGCCTCCTGGGGGATTCCCTCGCCCCTACTAAACCTTTTGATTGAGTTGCACACAAATACATGGGTCCAGGTAAAGCTTGGGAATGGCTCGCACTTCTCTAGGCGCATTCCGACCACAAAGGGCCTAAAACAGGGGTGCGTGTTAGCTCCAACTCTTTTCAATCTTTTTACAGCTGACCTGCCACCCACCTTGGATGCCTGCAATTCGCATGCTCCGCGGTTAGGAGGCAAAGGGCTGTCCAGCATCTCCTACGCAGACGACGTGGTCCTGGTCAGTCACACGAAAGTTGGCCTTCAAAACCTTATTAACACGCTTCATGGTTATGCCGTTGAAAACCTATTAGAAGTGAACATTAGTAAAACAAAAGTTCTTTCTATAACTAGAAGCAAAAAGTCGCACACTTGGATGCTTGGTTCGGATGCAATCTCAAACTGCTCTGAATACAAATATCTAGGGATCCAAGTCGATAAAGGTGGCCGCTACCAAAACCAATTAGAGGCCATCAAGAGGAAAGGCATGCTAATAGCCGTGACATTGAAACAGCTAAAGACTAATCTGACCGGTGAGACTCTACTTCCTCTATTACGAGTAGCCAAAATCAAAATAGAATCATCAATCACGTATGGCAGTGAGGCCCTAAGAGGAACTGATGCTAAACTTCTGGACACAACCATCTCAAAGTCCTACAGATTTCTTTTTAATCTACCACCATATACTTTGCAGGCCCAGATTCGGTTGGAATTCGGGCTGTCGTGCCAAACGCTTGCTCGAAGAGGTTCATACATCAAGTGCTGGCACAAATTAAAGAACTTTCAAGAAAACACCCTGAACCGACAGCTCTGGCAAGACATGCTTACCACATCGCGAATGCCGACAAAAAACATACCTAGAGGAGTCCTTGTCCATCACAAGACTGAAAGACCTATGGGAGACTCCTGTATCACATGCGCAATCTAAGCGCATAGTGAACAAGAGTCTAAAGAGACAATCGCATGTGGAGGACAAAGCTTTGCTCTCTCATAGGCGCCATGCCTGGATGACCTTGTGCACATACAGAACACCGGGGCTCCAATCATATTTTGGTCTGGGGTATGACTGGAAAACAAAAGAGGCCTTTTTTAAACACAGGATGGGGATTCTACCCGCCATTCCTCACTTACCACCATGGTTGAGGCAGAACTATGGGACCAAATGCCGGCTCTGCGGAACAGCAATCGAAGATTTGGAACACCTATTGTGCACTTGCCCGAGGCTGAACGAAGAAAGAGTAGCTCTGTTGAAAACAGCTTTCAACAAACTAGGAGTCTGCTCACGTAGACAAGCTGTCCTCGCTTGTTTTGATCCTGGTCTCTCGCCACTAAACGGGAAGCTAGTGAAATTTCTGAAACTAGTGGAACAGAAACAAATAACCCAGGCACTTGTATAGTGGAAGCCCAGTATAGGACTAAGTGCATTGAACATTTTTTCCCGCAGGGTTTTATTGTTTTTTACCTTTACTATTCGATCAACCATGAATTTCTGCTTTTAAGGTCTTTTAAATTTCTCATGAGTTTGTTTTATTGCACTTTTTGTAATGGTTTTTATTAACCTAAAACAATAAAGAATTACTTACTTACTGTGCTACTGTTTGAAGTGTTGCAAAAATACTTTACATGTTTCTTCTGAGTTAAGCTTCACTGCTCTGTGCCAAGCTACCTTATGGTTGAGCACAGGCTAATTTAGGGTTTGCTTGTGTCTTCACCTCAGAAGAATTGTGGTTGTTTCTTGAGAAGGGTTTCAACCGCCTCCACCAACAACCCAATATCTTACCGCAACAAATCCATTAATGAGGCAATTTGTCACCCTTGTGGCAGTGAAGGAGCAGCAGTGATATTTTTAGAGCCTTCGCTTACCTGCCTTCACACATAGCTGGGCCTTTCCTGCTACCCAGCATCTGGCCTATCACTGAGTGGTCTACCGTAAACAAATGAGCCACAGGGTTTTGGAGGGTTAGGGTGGCTGGGTGTTGGTAGTCCCTCTGGAAGAGTGGATGAGGTCATGACTTTGTGGCTGTCTCTACTTATTTACAGAGAGAGATCATACTACATCTCCCTTGGAGTGCGTGCAAAGTAACTTGCTGAGAGGCAGCAAGCACATGGCATCGTATTGGGAAGTACCACATGACTTCTTTGAGTACCTTAGATGGATGGAGCACAATGCATTTGCTAAAATTGAATGATCAGAGAATCATGCTGGAAGCTAGGAAGTGGCTTTCCTAAATGTTTAACCAATGGCTTTGGAGGGCATACCATGAATTTAGTGTAACCTTTGTTATAAACAAATATATAATACATATCTGCCACTGATATGGTGTTATATCATTGGTTCCTGAGTGAAGTGTGAATTTATTTAGTACACATGTTTGAGTTTCTCGCTCATGGAAGTCTGGCTTGTTGTGTCTGCAAGTGCTTGAGAGTTGAATAATGTGCTAACAGGTAAGTTACAGGGGTATTTCATGCACGATGTGTGGAGATTGTTGAATATATGATACTCTTGGTTTACTAGAGTCTCCACTGAGTGCCTTTATTGTGTTTGGCTGGTTAGGCCTTTATTTTAATTATAAGTTTGTTTTTACCTTTATGGAACAAGGATGTACCAGAGAATTTTACTTCTTCATCTACGCAGAGCAAACTATGAGGTCCATTAGGATGTCGGGGGTGGCACCACCGCGATGCAGGTGGGGCGGAAAAACACCTTTTTCCGCCCGCAAGCAGCGTCCGCCATATGAGTATAGCAAATCATAGGTCATTTCCCGTCTGTTGTGGAGCAACGTGCACCACCATCAAAGTGTGCCCACACACGCGGCGGTGATAGCCAGTGGAGACTCACCGCTGTGCGGAATGGAGTCCGCACCGCTCCACAAATAAGGATGGCCCAAACAGGCATACGCACCACAGCGTAGATAACGCCCAACCAGACACGGTGGAAACTCGATAGCGGAGCGCGATAGCACAGAGCCTGTCGTCACCACCCGGTCATGTACGCCAATGACCCAGCCCTACATATGCATCAGGAGTCAGGACGTGTACCTGCTACTGCAATACCATCAACTGGGCCGACGCAGGTACGCTAATACACAAATACAACACACAACACACGGGCTGACACAGGGTCCAAGTCCGCCACAGACACCCTGCTGGGGATCACAACACATCCACAAGGGCACCACTACATCACCCACCTGCCAACAAGTCACCCCTCTGCATCCGGGACACCCATCAACCATGCACTAGCAGCAACGTCACGCTCCCGGTCACGTCACATTAGTAGTTTCAACAATGGTTCTTTCGGGTATTCAAACAATTACTTTAAATCATACGCACATCTTCAACAGTAGTCCAAACATAACTACGTTAATTATCTTTTAAAGTGCAAAACCAAACACAAGAAAGGGTCAGGGTGATTTTAATTAATCAAGTTATTTTTCATTTTTTGTATCTGACTGACACCTTAGATGGTACACAGACAAAATATCGATTTTTTAATATCGATAAGCAAAAATATCGAAGTTTTAATATCGATATACAGAAATATCGAAGGTAAGTAATATCGACAGTCTAAATATCGATATTGGTATGATATCAGTAATATCGAAGTTGTAAATATCGATGTTAATAATATCGAAATTAATAACTTTGATGTTACTAATATCTATTTTTAAATAAATTTAGTGTATATTATATTGTATTAATTATGTTTTAATATTTTTTTTAATGTTATTTTATTAAATATTGTGTTTTACTACTGTAGCGGGTTGTGGGTTTATAGGGGAATAGGGTGGGAAGTAATTTAATTATGTTAAATTAATTATTAATTATTAGGAATTATTAATTAATTAATTGAGAATTAATTTTAAAT
Organism: Lissotriton vulgaris; assembly: GCF_964263255.1. NCBI lineage: Eukaryota > Metazoa > Chordata > Amphibia > Caudata > Salamandridae > Lissotriton > Lissotriton vulgaris. The sequence continues at coordinate 339,020,405 of NC_141700.1, forward strand.
TATTTTAATTAATTTATTAATTGATAAATATGTTCTGTAGCGGGTTATGGGTTTATAGGGGAATAGGGTGGGAAGTAATTTAATAATAATTAATTAATTGATATATGTTTGTACATATTTTAAATAATTAATTGGTAATTAATTTCTATTAATTAGTTAATTAATTATTATAATTTTTTATCATATTTATAATTATTAATTAGTTGGTAATTAATTATTATTAATTATTTAATTAAATTAATTAAAGTAATTTTTATATATATTATTTATTGTTATTAATTAATTAATTGTGCAAAATAATATTAATTATTAAATTAAATTAATTACAGCAAATGTGCTAATATATTTATTTTATTGTTATTGTTAATTAATAATTAATTGGTAATTAAATAATATTAATTAATTGTGGGTACAGGGGTATTTTTAGGGTTCAGGGTCAGTTTTCAGGTCATGGGTACAGGGGTATTTTTAGGGTTCAGGGTCAGTTTTCAGTTTTTGGGTAAAGGGTTATTTTTAGGGTTCAGGGTCAGTTTTCAGTTCATGGGTAAAGGGGTATTTTTAGGGTTCAGGGTCAGTTTTCAGTTTTTGGGTAAAGGGTTATTTTTAGGGTTCAGGGTCAGTTTTCAGTTCATGGGTACAGGGGTATTTTTAGGGTTCAGGGTCAGTTTTCAGTTCATGGGTAAAGGAGTATTTTTAGGGTTCAGGGTCAGTTTTCAGTTCATGGGTAAAGGGGTATTTTTAGGGTTCTGGGTCAGTTTTCAGTTCATGGGTAAAGGGGTATTTTTAGGGTTCAGGGTCAGTTTTCAGTTTGTGGGTAAAGGGGTATTTTTAGGGTTCAGGGTCAGTTTTCAGTTTGTGGGAAAGGGGTATTTTTAGGGTTCAGGGTCAGTTTTCAGTTCATGGGTAAAGGGGTATTTTTAGGGTTCAGGGTCAGTTTTCAGTTCATGGGTAAAGGGGTATTTTTAGGGTTCAGTGTCAGTTTTCAGTATTTGGGTTAAGGGGTATTTTTAGGGTTCTGGGTCAGTTTTGGGTTTTTGGGGTACAGTCGTACAGGGTAAAAATTAAATAAATTTAAATTAAATCAATTAAATGAAATTATAAAATATAAAATTACATTAAATTATTACGTTTTTAATTTATTTTAAATGTATATGTATTAGTTTTAATTTTTTTATTATGTTTTAATATTTTTATTTAATATTTGTAAAATTATATGTATTTTATAATTATTTTAACATTATTATTAATACATTTAAAAAAAAGATATTTTTAATTCCGATATTTTTGTACTACGATATTATTTTTTCGATATTTTTGTACTTACCTTGTTAGGGATAGGATTCCGATATTTTTGACTTCGATATTTTTGTCCCGATATTTTTGTAGGTCGATATTTTTGATTTCGATATTTAGTCAGACATTCACCTTAGATATAGGCATAACATTTTTTTTACTTTTTCACAAAATACAAGGTACGGCGCAACAATTCAGATCAGTGTACAAAGTGGCATGATGTGAAATATTGTGACATTGTGACATATAGGTGAAGATCTATATACAAGTGAATGAGTAATTATAAAAAAGGAAGGAACAATTATCAAAGGCCAATTCCTGTTTTTTAATAATACTAGAGACCAACACGCTATTTTCATTAGCTTTAATGTGTTGGGCACAGTAAGTCGGTCCTTTTAGTGGTGATGTCGACGTTTCGACCCTTTGGACACCTTATTTGTGGGTCTCTAGCGGGTCTTCTTCAGGACGGGGACTGAGAAAGGATTATTGCGCCTGTTGGTTTAAAAGGAATAAAACCATCAGGTTTGGGTTTTGCACAAAGGATTGTTATTGGACAGTATTGTAACAAATTATTACCAGGTCTTCACGGAGCGGGCATCCCGATATTCTACTTTTTAGGGGGTGTCCTCTGTGATCTTGAATCTATATAATCAAACACAATTAATATTGTTGTGCTGATTAATCCACATTAATAAATGGGGGAATAGTCATCATGCCTCGCGAGTGCTTTACACTCACCTACAGTGGATGTCCGGTTGCATTAATCCGGGCTATTCCTATTCGTTGGTGGCTTTTTCTTATTTACAACGATCGTTATACTTTATTTTCAGCAATCTGCAAGTTAATGTTATTTATGAGTCATTAATAGAGTATCAAAATGGATTCGAAATGGTTAGTGTCACTATTATACTCTGTTGATAGTACTCACCATTAGAGATATGTGTTTGTGAATATCACTATTCAAGAGGGGCAATGTTGCTGTCTGCCATAGTCATGCCGCCTCTTACTCAATGTCGGATTTCTGCAATTTTAAAAAAAAAGAGACGAAAAGGTCCGTGAATTCACATGACCCCTCAAGCAAGATTGAAGTCTCTATGAGTCTGTCGCTTGCTGTACTCACCATCAAGGTGCCGTTACATTCCTCAATCTGGGGTTCTCAGGGGGTCCGCTCGACTAAGCAGTTACGAGTGGTTCAATGCGGGTCCTAGAACGGATCCTTGGCGAGGGTTATGAACTACAAGGAGTGCAGATGGATACATTCTTTGAACAGTGTCCTACAGGGGCTGAATGAGAGAGAAGAAACAGCGAGACAAATTGGGCAACTATAAATGTTTAGTTACATCAATTTTGACTCATAATACTTTTCTGAACGTTTATTCACTTTCCTGAATGTTTTGCAATAGCGAATATAACAAATAATAGAATGATCAATGTTTTCTATATAATGTTATGGATTACTTAGATTGTTTATTAATTACTTGGAGACAAGAGGCTAACTATATGTTGTGAGTATCACTCTGAGATAGGTTAAATATCCTTTTAAACCAACCCCTCTGATACTCGACCTCTCAATTGTAATATTTTGTTTCCTCAACACCTTCGTATTTGACAGTCCTTAATATGTTTTATCTGAAGTAATTATGGGGTGATTCTTCGATCGATCTCCCTAGTACCTAGCAATGAGAGGTACGTTGAAACTATGCTGCACCCACACCAATACCTCGATTTCATGAAATGTTAAAAAATTCCAAATGTCTTTCAACGGTAACCAGTATCTTGATTGCCTAGCAATGAGAGGCTTTCACAAAACGACCCGCACTCTGGTTGAGTCATTTCACAAATACTGAAGTAGGTTGGCCCCGCCGTTGTCTGGACGATTGCCTAGCAACGAGAGGCTATGGGAAACCTTTTTTCACAATGCGGAAGTAGGTTGGCCGACGTCACTTGAACGCGAGCCTTGGATTTGCTTTGCGTTGCTTGGCAACGCTGACGCTGACGTCCTCGAGGCTGAACGCGGAAGTCGATAGATATCGCGTTCTAGGACCCGCATTGAACCACTCGTAACTGCTTAGTCGAGCGGACCCCCTGAGAACCCCAGATTGAGGAATGTAACGGCACCTTGATGGTGAGTACAGCAAGCGACAGACTCATAGAGACTTCAATCTTGCTTGAGGGGTCATGTGAATTCACGGACCTTTTCGTCTCTTTTTTTAAAAATTGCAGAAATCCGACATTGAGTATGAGGCGGCATGACTATGGCAGACAGCAACATTGCCCCTCTTGAATAGTGATATTCACAAACACATATCTCTAATGGTGAGTACTATCAACAGAGTATAATAGTGACACTAACCATTTCGAATCCATTTTGATACTCTATTAATGACTCATAAATAACATTAACTTGCAGATTGCTGAAAATAAAGTATAACGATCGTTGTAAATAAGAAAAAGCCACCAACGAATAGGAATAACCCGGATTAATGCAACCGGACATCCACTGTAGGTGAGTGTAAAGCACTCGCGAGGCGTGATGACTATTCCCCGATTTATTAATGTGGATTAATCAGCACAACAATATTAATTGTGTTTGATTATATAGATTCAAGATCACAGAGGACACCCCCTAAAAAGTAGAATATCGGGATGCCCGCTCCATGAAGACCTGGTAATAATTTGTTACAATACTGTCCAATAACAATCCTTTGTGCAAAACCCAAACCTGATGGTTTTATTCCTTTTAAACCAACAGGCGCAATAATCCTTTCTCAGTCCCCGTCCTGAAGAAGACCCGCTAGAGACCCACAAATAAGGTGTCCAAAGGGTCGAAACGTCGACATCACCACTAAAAGGACCGACTTACCGTGCCCAACACATTAAAGCTAATGAAAATAGCGTGTTGGTCTCTAGTATTATTAAAAAACAGGAATTGGCCTTTGATAATTGTTCCTTCCTTTTTTATAATTACTCATTCACTTGTATATATATCTTCACCTATATGTCACAATGTCACAATATTTTACATCATGCCACTTTGTACAATGATCTGAATTGTTGCGCCGTACCTTGTATTTTGTGAAAAAGTAAAAAGTTTTTTATGCCTATATCTAAGGTGTCAGTCAGATACAAAAAATGAAAAATAACTTGATTAATTAAAATCACCCTGACCCTTTCTTGTGTTTGGTTTTGCACTTTAAAAGATAATTAACGTAGTTATGTTTGGACTACTGTTGAAGATGTGCGTATGATTTAAAGTAATTGTTTGAATACCCGAAAGAACCATTGTTGAAACTACTAATGTATCGCCCAGGTTCTTAGGGATACTGGGTTACCCCGTAAGAGTAATTCTTGTTAGAGTGCAGGTTTCCACCTGCGAGGGTTCTTTTACTCTCATTGAATGTTGTATTGTATTGTATGTTATTGATGTAATTTGTTTCTCTATGATACCCTATATACTCGAATATGTCTGATAAAGAAATTTTGTCATACACAGAAGATTATATAGCTAAATTGATTCAGGATCAAGGTACTTCTAGTTTCCTACTAGGAAGCGATAGGTTACCAGCGGATGCTGGATTGAATGAGAAACTTGCGAAGCTTGAGCGATTGGAGAAAAAACTGATCAGGTCACGACTGCATGGTCATGTTTTGACCAAATATCTGGAAGCCAATATAATTCCACAGGGCCTTCAGGTTCGGAATGAGCCAGGTATATTTATAGACTTTCCCAAGTTTCGTGAAGGTTTTAGCCACGTGGCCAATAATTGCTCCAGGCACTGGATGGTGCTTGGAGTAGAGACGGCTATTGAGTATGTGAAGAAGCTAATACAGGAAATAGCTGACCTAAAGACCGAGATCTTGGGTGACTCAGCTCTCACCAACGCGAGGGAAGCGTTGGAGCGTGCTGAGAAAACTCTGGCCGAATTCAATACAATCACATTAGGCAGAAAACTCGACAAATTAGCAAAGGACGTCAAGAACTATGATAAAAAGGTCACATACCCTTATTTAGCCGATAATTACTATCAGCAGGATAGCCAAGGCTTCTTTACAAACAAGGGAAGACCGGGACCACGTAGGTTCTACACTTTTTCTAATTCATCTGCAGGGAGTGGCTCTGATTTAGACACCAACCAACCCTCTACGAGTAATCCAGACTATCAGGCACAGAACCCTTTTTTGGGGGAAGGTCCCTCCAGAGGAAACAGAGGCGGGGGGAGACAACAGAATTGGGATCGTCCCAGGAGATGGGGGCGGGGGAGGTCAGCACAGGGCACTTCCCGGGTCAGGTTCTATCAACCGGACTCACATGGGGAGATATCGACAAGGAGACAGACCTATCGTTGGTAAGGCACCACGAGAATGATATTCCAAGTACATTGGTGGTTTCAAATTCTCAAAATCTCATTATCCCAGAGAGACTAGGTGACAATGGAGGCCAACACATTTTTAGAACTAGCACAGTACCATCTCACCACACCACCACACCCATGTCTATACCATCTGTGGAAGTCACGTTGGGCCCTAATCCTACAGCACTGGTTGAAACCGCTCTGGACTCAAACCACCTTGAAATGATAACAGTAATTCAAAATCAAGACACCAATCCCCCCATAACAAATCTTGAACCTATTATTAATCTATCCGACTACACACTGACTGATGCGGAAAGAAATGTTCTATCTAGAGGACTTTCATTTGTACCAACAATTACCCCAGACTCATTCCAAGTGAGGTTAGAACTCCAGAGATTTTTCAGAAAAATCAGACTGAAATATTTCTTTACAAAAAACGACTCTTCACCCACAAGATCAGCAACGATGTTTAGACCAATCTCCACGTTCACGCCAGCCTCATTCACAATGAGTGAAAGAATTTTGGCCTTTGAAAAGGTGGTGTTAGAAGAAGTCATGCAATCACTAGGAGAGCGGAGATATATAAAATACAACACAAGTAAAGAAGAAAAAGACGCACTCTATGAACTGTCATGTAATGAAGCCATAGTGATAAAAGCGGCTGATAAAGGGGGAGCAATTGTGGTACAAAATACACAAGACTACATTGATGAGATAGACGGGCAACTCCGAGTTCAAGACAGCTACAGTAAAATAAAAGGAGATCCGACCCTCGAAATAAAGACACTGATAGAGACAGTAACCAGATATGGAATTGATATGGGTTTTCTGAGCCAATATGAACATGATTTCCTCAACCAACGGGAACCGAGAATTCCAACAATATATGCTCTACCTAAGGTGCATAAGGGACTTGACAAACCCCCCGGTAGGCCCATAGTATCGGGCTGTGGCTCGATTTTGGAGCCTCTCAATAAATTCATAGACCACTTTCTGCAACCGTGGGTCTCACATACCAAATCCTATGTGCGTGACAGCATGCACATCATTCAGCTTCTAGAGGGTCAACCATTTGATAACAAGAAACAGCTGTTGGTGACATTAGATGTATCATCTTTGTACACTTCTATTCCCCAGACCACAGCGATAGAAGTCATTAAAACCGTACTTGATAGAAGAGAAAGACCTCATTGGATACCGACTGACTTCTTGGTAGAGCTCCTTGAGATAGCGATGAAGAAAAATTTCTTTTTATTTAAAAATCAATTTTACTATCAGGTTAAAGGAGTTGCCATGGGGGCTACATATGCCCCCAGTCTGGCTAACATCTTCATGGACCATTATGAGGAGGAACACTTATATGACTTAGCCAATCCGTACCTACATAACATCGATGTATGGAAAAGGTACATTGATGATGTGCTCATGATCTGGTCAGGAACAGAAATGGAACTGAAAGACTTCTATTCTTGGTTAAATACCAGGAGTAATGACATCCAATTCACGATGGCTAGTAACTCAGAATCCATCGATTTCTTGGATCTCACATTTAAGGTTGAAAATGGTCAATTGTATACTGATCTGTTCCGCAAACCAATGGGAAGAAATACACTTCTGATGTATGGATCGCATCATCCCAGGAACCTAAGGGACAATTTGCCCTATGGGCAATATCTGAGGATAAGAAGGAATTGTTACAGACGACAGGATTTCTTCCAATCAGCTGAAGACTTGACATCAAGACTGAGGAAACGGGGATATCCATCGAGTTTGCTTAAAAAAGCAAAAAAACGCGCATGGTATCAACCACGTGAACAATTGCTGGAACCGAGAGAGAAGACGGATGACACGAAGAGCTTGGTATGTGTAACCACATATAACACTAAGAGTGCAGATATCAAGAAAACCATAAAAAAGTACTGGAACCTTGTAGCTAGTGATCTACAAATGGAAGATCAGCCACTATTTGCATTTAAACGAGGGAGGAACATCAAGGATGTAGTGGTCAGGGCTTTTCTTAATCCACCCAAACAGCAGGACCTAAGAAGCATGATGAATCTGCCTCCGCTGGTAGGCAACCACAAGTGTGGCAGTTGTAAGGTCTGTGATCTCTGCCAGGAAGGATTAAGTTTCACACATAATTCCAAAACATACAGATTGGCACAGTTTACTAACTGCAATAGTACCCACGTGATATATACCATCAGTTGTCCATGTGGATTGCTATATGTAGGACAAACTACACAAAAAATTAAAACAAGAATTTTGCAACATATGAGCCGAATCAGATGTAATACTGTTGGGGCCCCATTAGTAGAGCATTATAACACCTACAAACATAAACCAGAAGAGATTGAGTGGAGAGTTGTGGAAAAGGTAACTGTAGGCCCTAGGGGTGGATCCTTGGCGAGGGTTATGAACTACAAGGAGTGCAGATGGATACATTCTTTGAACAGTGTCCTACAGGGGCTGAATGAGAGAGAAGAAACAGCGAGACAAATGGGGCAACTATAAATGTTTAGTTACATCAATTTTGACTCGTAATACTTTTCTGAATGTTTATTCACTTTCCTGAATGTTTTGCAATAGCGAATATAACAAATAATAGAATGATCAATGTTTTCTATATAATGTTATGGATTACTTAGATTGTTTATTAATTACTTGGAGACAAGAGGCTAACTATATGTTGTGAGTATCACTCTGAGATAGGTTAAATATCCTTTTAAACCAACCCCTCTGATACTCGACCTCTCAATTGTAATATTTTGTTTCCTCAACACCTTCGTATTTGACAGTCCTTAATATGTTTTATCTGAAGTAATTATGGGGTGATTCTTCGATCGGTCTCCCTAGTACCTAGCAATGAGAGGTACGTTGAAACTATGCTGCACCCACACCAATACCTCGATTTCATGAAATGTTAAAAAATTCCAAATGTCTTTCAACGGTAACCAGTATCTTGATTGCCTAGCAATGAGAGGCTTTCACAAAACGACCCGCACTCTGGTTGAGTCATTTCTCAAATACTGAAGTAGGTTGGCCCCGCCGTTGTCTGGACGATTGCCTAGCAACGAGAGGCTATGGGAAACCTTTTTTCACAATGCGGAAGTAGGTTGGCCGACGTCACTTGGACGCGAGCCTTGGATTTGCTTTGCGTTGCTTGGCAACGCTGACGCTGACGTCCTCGAGGCTGAACGCGGAAGTCGATAGATATCGCGTTCTAGGACCCGCATTGAACCACTCGTAACTGCTTAGTCGAGCGGACCCCCTGAGAACCCCAGATTGAGGAATGTAACGGCACCTTGATGGTGAGTACAGCAAGCGACAGACTCATAGAGACTTCAATCTTGCTTGAGGGGTCATGTGAATTCACGGACCTTTTCGTCTCTTTTTTTAAAAATTGCAGAAATCCGACATTGAGTATGAGGCGGCATGACTATGGCAGACAGCAACATTGCCCCTCTTGAATAGTGATATTCACAAACACATATCTCTAATGGTGAGTACTATCAACAGAGTATAATAGTGACACTAACCATTTCGAATCCATTTTGATACTCTATTAATGACTCATAAATAACATTAACTTGCAGATTGCTGAAAATAAAGTATAACGATCGTTGTAAATAAGAAAAAGCCACCAACGAATAGGAATAACCCGGATTAATGCAACCGGACATCCACTGTAGGTGAGTGTAAAGCACTCGCGAGGCGTGATGACTATTCCCCGATTTATTAATGTGGATTAATCAGCACAACAATATTAATTGTGTTTGATTATATAGATTCAAGATCACAGAGGACACCCCCTAAAAAGTAGAATATCGGGATGCCCGCTCCGTGAAGACCTGGTAATAATTTGTTACAATACTGTCCAATAACAATCCTTTGTGCAAAACCCAAACCTGATGGTTTTATTCCTTTTAAACCAACAGGCGCAATAATCCTTTCTCAGTCCCCGTCCTGAAGAAGACCCGCTAGAGACCCACAAATAAGGTGTCCAAAGGGTCGAAACGTCGACATCACCACTAAAAGGACCGACTTACCGTGCCCAACACATTAAAGCTAATGAAAATAGCGTGTTGGTCTCTAGTATTATTAAAAAACAGGAATTGGCCTTTGATAATTGTTCCTTCCTTTTTTATAATTACTCATTCACTTGTATATAGATCTTCACCTATATGTCACAATGTCACAATATTTCACATCATGCCACTTTGTACACTGATCTGAATTGTTGCGCCGTACCTTGTATTTTGTGAAAAAGTAAAAAGTTTTTTATGCCTATATCTAAGGTGTCAGTCAGATACAAAAAATGAAAAATAACTTGATTAATTAAAACCACCCTGACCCTTTCTTGTGTTTGGTTTTGCACTTTAAAAGATAATTAACGTAGTTATGTTTGGACTACTGTTGAAGATGTGCGTATGATTTAAAGTAATTGTTTGAATACCCGAAAGAACCATTGTTGAAACTACTAATGTATCGCCCAGGTTCTTAGGGATACTGGGTTACCCCGTAAGAGTAATTCTTCCCGGTCACGTCACTGCAGAGGTCAACACATGCGCATAATGCACAAGGTAGGCCACAACAAGACAACAAGGAGAGAGGTAGGAAGAAGGGAACACTCTTATTCCCCACTAGTCATCATTACTAACAACAAAAGAGTGTTCAAGCTCGTCGGGAAGGACGGGTTTCAGAGCACAGAGATAAGGAAAAAGGGGCACCCTCTTGGTGTTTTCAGAAAGCCCTCAGGTCGGTGACATGCTTCATCATCGGGCCCCACTGGGAGTGGCTGAATGCCACCCCAGTGTGCTGCAACGCCAGAATTACTGCGGAGCGGGTAATGTGAAGTGGTGAGTGGCTAAGTGGTTGTGTGAGTGACTAGAAAAAGTGTACGTGGTGAGAATAAAAATGCTTTAAATGTATCAAAATATCTTTATTACCTGATCAATAAGACATATTAAAATATGTGTGGGAGAACTAAGCCAGATAAATTAGATGGCTTGTTTCCTCTAGCTTTATGGTCAACATGTTTCTGCCGATGTCTGTGTTAATTTACCTGGCATTCGTCAGGACCTATGGTGTAATAAACCCCGGCGGTATGGACGCGCTAAGGCCCACCCTACCAAGGGACGTGAAAGTGAAAATTTAAAATACTGTCAAAAAAGTGCAAATGTTGGTAGGTACTCGCAATTAAGGAGACCACACAAAAATTAAAATGCACCTGTGAAAAGAAAAAAGACAAACACACATGAAAAGACATACAAACAATTAGATATCTTAAATCGGAGGCGTGTCAATTGTCAGCAGTGACTCTGTGCTCTTGTGATTCGACCCACACGAACCCACGTGGGCACTAGCAGTAAATTCGGGGCCCCGACTGTGGGTGTGCGGTGGTCTGCGATAGAATGCTGCAGACTATAACAAGTCTTAGTCGTCATACTCAGCTATTATCGAAAAGTGCAAGGAAGCGCCAGTCGAGGCGCGTGTGTGTATGAATGCGCCTGTATCTGGTGAGCTAATGGTGAACATCAAATGCTAACGTTACATGTCCGAGTAATTCTTCAGCATTTTTGATTCATAATTTCTATATCCATTACAGCTGAATTTATCGAGTATTATTTTCTTGAAATGTGACAAGAAAAAATGACGACTTTGCAATATACCTTTGAATTGTGTAATAAAGCATTGTTAAAGTCTAGATAACTGTAGTATGGTATTCTGCCTTGCCATATACCGCCTTGACTATTGTCTAAAACTTTAATTAGGATAGTCAGAAAATGATTAGGGGGGGGTGGTTGGATTAAGACAGAACTTATTTATTTAGGATAGTGTTGCCTAGAGAGCTTGCTGCTAGTGGTACAATTGGATCTAATGAATATATAGAGAAAATATATAACAAATGTTTTACATTGAATGATAATTTTCTAACCGCTCTGTGGTCCAAACTGGATTTCAGTTCTGGTTAACAGCTACATAGTGGGCCTCTCTATCCAAATTCTTTGAAGAGAAAAAACGGTTACAGAACTTTTCAAATGCATATGTATTTGACTTGTTTTGTAGGTATATGCATATCAAGTAAATGAATGTCAAACGTTTTGTTGGAAAATACACGGTTTTATAGTTTTTTTTATAGTTGTTTTACACTGTTGAGTGGTTAATTTAGATCGTGACCTAAGCCCCTATAAAATATTTTTAGAAAGGTTGTGTTCTGTATTAGACTGGTTTAGACATGTAGGAGTAATTTCGTGGAACGACAGGTCTCCTTTGAAGACCCGTGCCTTGTGTGGACTGGAAACAATGATCATTTTCATAACAGTCCTGTGTTCTGAATGTAGCAAAAAGCATGAATGTCAGTATTCCCACTTGCTCACTGTTTTTCTCAAAGAATAGTACAAACTGCTGTTTTGTCTGAAATGCAATGTTCACCGCTTCGACGAGAAAATCCGGGGAAATAGGTAATCCCTGAGTGATATAAGAACAAGCTCATAGTGTCTAATAATTTAAAATACGCCTCTAAATTGTTTAATTCTTTTTTTCAAAAACGGCACATGGTGAGTTCTATAAAATAGTTTGTTGAAATTAGATTTACTGAAAATTTTAAAAATAAAGGTTTGTGGAAAGTATTTGTTAGAAAATGAAACATTCATGTACGTGCAACAAAATAGCTATTTACAATTTTCAAGCGTGCTAAGCCAGGGTGGCCTTCCTTAATTATGAAATATTATTCTTAAGACAAAATGAAAACTCCATAACTAATTGACAAGCTACCTCGGAGTATTTGGTTCAAAGATTTGTATACAGTAATCACCACATTTTCTTCTAACAGCTGGATTCAAAGACACGCACATTATTAGAAAAAAACTATCAATCAGTAGAAAACTCACCATGACTACAAATACATGCCCGAAGGAGAGAACGATTTCATGGTGCTGCCCTGATAAAAACCCTACATGTCAAGTTAATTATGTTTGCTGATGTGCAGACTAGCTTTCTCCAAGATCAAATTAAAACATAATTCTGAAGGTCATCATCTTAATGAGGCAATCTTTGCTGTAACATAAGTCTGGGCGGACAACTTGTATGTACTGTTTCACCAAACATGTTGAAATCTAAGTGCTTCGTTTTTAGATTAGAGGGCGGCCTTCCAGCCTACCAGGACAGCAGAGAAAAGGTACCCACTTCCCTGGAGGAGGACAGCTGTACTGCCCAAGTGCATGAGCCAGTCTGCTAAAGATGTACTTCTTAAGAGCAGTACCAGGTCAGTAGCTATCCATACGTCACCAGATCGCCATCAACTGTCCAACAGGATACATCCCTGCATTCGATTAAATCAGAAGTACAGAATAGGGCTAAAGGTAGAACAGGGAAATCACCTACAATACAACACACATACTACACATCATACCACTAAAGACCAAAAGATACACACCTTGTGAGAACATTTCTTTTTGGGGGGGTCACCCAACTTCTTTTGCTGATTGTATTGCGTTTTTAGACTGCAAACTGAGACACTGCTGTCCCATGCCCACAGCATCTGCTCTGATCCCTAAAACCTGTGGAAATCAGCTAATCCATGGTTGGTTTATTTAACATTTCTAAAGGGCCATGGTATATGGTACAGATATGCGCCCATGACATGAAAGGGTAAATGTCACCTATGGGTGCCAGCACCTATTGTGCCATCTGCTAGTTTCACATTGGATTCAGGCCTACCATTGTAGGCTGACTGCTGCAGTGTGACCTGCTAACATAACCCTTTATAGGAGATGAAAGCTGTGTTTTTAAAAAACAGCAAGTAACCCCTATTAAAGTCTTGTAGTCCACAAAGTAGGGTGCATGGTATTTAATATTGGGGCATGTAGAACATTATATGTACCTTGTCACTATAGTGACAAGACCTTAAAAGCTATTTTGACAGTGGCAGGCCTACCTGTCCTCTGTAAAAAAGCAGAGTACAGATTAAAATACTAACACTGTATGTCTGGAATGGAATCAGCGAGAAAAATAATTAGACTACTATTTTTAATGGTTATCAAAAATCAAATTCAATTGTGAAGTCTAATTTGTTTGCAAATTATAAGGAAATTCAACTTTTAGAAAGTTACCCTTTACTTGCTTGAAGTGCCAGAAGGCGAATTAGGGTAGACCTCTGCCAGCTCCCAGTCTGTGCCCATGTTTTAGAATAGGTGTGAAAGAGATGTGAAATACCTCACAAGAGCAAACAATAGACTAACTTGAATGGGCAGAGGTGACGCCTCTAAATTTCATAGAATATTCCGAATGGGGGCTGCCTACATCTTTGTTGTTACCACATTGTGAAATTCAGCCTGACAGGTCTGTTGAGCTACATGTAACACTTGGGATGCACTTCAAATGGAGAAAACAGCATGCCAAGGACATTTTTGTGTATTTTCTGTCTGGTTGCTGGACAGCAATGCTTTTGCTCTACCAGATTTCTGTCTCTGGGATTGTTGTGGGTAAAGTGCCTGCTTCTAACTGGAATTTACCGTCAGATGTGGAAGGACACTGGTGACAGTGCCACCCACACACCCATAATTATAGCCCTTGTTTATTGTGGCCAAAGACTTTTGCCATCTTGAAAATGTCCTGACATATTACATTTTGGACATGTTTGCAGTAAAGCAAAAAAGGAGCACTGCAACAGTAAGTAGGTCAGCACCTTTAATCCATTGTTAATAGAGGACCTAGGAGTGCCTTAGTGCATTACGCACTCACAATGTGGTTTAACCTACACATTTGGACTCTCACCCAGCCTTCATCGGAACACTGCTGGATTTGCGAAAAGATAGCAGGCAGACTGAGCCTTCTGCACTTGGATGTACCCGTGAGCATGACCACTTCAAATCCAACGAAAGAAAGAGCTCTAAGGGCCATAAGTTTGATCCACTAGGTGGCTATAGGAACACAAAAAAGATGTAGAGGACATTGCTGTGAAGAATCCCTACTGACTAGTGGTGACTGGACCTGGACTAGACTTTGCTGTTGCCATCTGTGTGAGATCCTGAAAATCACCAGGTGCTCCTTCTCAGGTCTTGAGGGCCTTTGAAGTGTGCTCCTGTGGCTGTCTGGGCCCCAAACGTTTGGGAACTTTTTCAAAACTTTTGTTTCAGAGCACCAGGACTTCAAGGGAACAGACAACAAAAATAATCCGACCGACAGTTCCATGGTGTTAGATTGACTATCAGGTTTGTCCTGCAGAAAGAAGAGTTTTTCCTCAGAAAAAAACAACGTCTTTAATGTGATCGGGATTTAGAAAGAAACTTTTTCTAGCTTCCACACTTCCAGGCCATAGCAGACAAATTTACTTTTGTATCTGACTTGCACTCCATCGTGGTCAGCCTTAAATTGTGCATAGATCCCATTCTTCTGTATTAATTGACCACAATTTGTGTGTTGCACTTCTTAATTCTTGAACAAAATCATATCTCCAGTTACCCTTACTGAATATTTGTCATATTGGCAGCATTTCGTGTTTCACATTATTCTCTACATTTATCACTAAAAGTAGGGCTTTTATTGTGTTGGTTTTTTGCCTTTTTTCTAGCTCTTTTGGTATTTCTAAATGATTTAACACCTTTGATTTAGTTATGCCTGTCTCCTCTGTGCCATAGCTACAGTGGACTTAGCTCAGGTTATAATTACTGAAACGTTTAACTGGACCTAACAAGTTATTGAGATTACTTGACGTGGACTACTATCCTTCTAAATTAATAGTTTACTTTCTCATACATAATTTAAAAAAATGCAATAGTCCGATGTCACTCACGGAAATATCTCTTGCAATCAAATAGTTTGATAAATCACAGGAATAAGCAGTTCTAATAGAAAAAACAATCCAAACCCAGACTACTTTTCCATTCCGCTGACACAGATCATCATTCTCCAGCCATGAGTAATGCACATTCGTTTTTGTCATGGGAGTAAAATCAACATATCTCTCCCTAGCTACAGCAACCTGAATACATGCTATACAACTCCATGCTACAATCGCACAGCACACTTGAATACACATAGTTCTCGTAATATCACTAAACATGATCTCTGCCTTTGGACCCTTATTACCCAATTCTACACGCATCCACTGTCAAGCCCTTAATTCACATTTTTTTCTCATCATGTTTATCATTGTAGTAAGTCTTTTGTATGTGTCTCCTGGTTGGTTTCTGATCCCATTGAATCACCCCAGCTTTTTGCATGCACCCAGAGTTTTTTTCAATCAGGTATGCATCCTCCCATTAGTCCAAAAGGGTTCTCACCTGTGTTATCTTGTTGATTATAGGATGGGCCCTAGTCATGTTTTTCACTTCCATTACCAACTTCTTCCTGCCCCTGTGGTCTAAATGTAAAATTCCTTTAATCACATGGTCAACCCTCTCAAGCATTCCATTCCCGCTTGCAAACTGTAGAGAGGTTAGCTTGTGCTTATTCCCCTGAGCATTTGAAATATTTCAGCATTTCCTTTGATTTAAAGTGAACACCAGTTTCAGTAAAATTGGACACGAGTAACCCCTCTCCAAAATATCTCTTCTAGAAATTCCATTATATCCTTTGTAACCAGTTTATCCACTATCTTCTCGTCTATACATTTGGGAGAAAAGATCCACTAAGACAATGAAATAGCATTTTGAACTGACTGGACCCATACTATCCATGGGCAATTTTACCCTTGGCATATTTGGACTCTCCAGGGGAGAGAGTGGTGCTCTCAAGGGATTTTGACTCTTATTTGCCCTTTCACAATCCAGACAATTGCTAAATAATCTTTCTATTCTAAGCCATCTATATAAACCTTAAATTCTTTTTTTTGTTTTAGAAATTCCAAAGTGACTTTTGTGACAAAAATATATGATTGTATTTAATTACCTTCCAGGCAGAATGATCTTATGACCTCTAAATAAGCATTATCCATCTTCACTCTTCATCTCTTACTTCCCAAAACACATGTAAATCTCATTTTGCAACACTCTTACAGTTCCACCCTTTTCTCACTCTATCCCTAATCTTTTACATCACTTCATGACAACGATCCACACTGTTCCTTCTATTTTCTGAGATTACACTATAGCTGTTCTTTATATCTATAACGAGCAATTCTAAACGCCTAATTAATGTCTACATCAATGTCTTTCACAGGAATAGACATCCTATTTGAAAAATCAACAGTTACATTGCAACTTCTATAGAATATTTCATGTCTAAAACAACATCTTGTAGTCTGATGGATAATCTTGCGTTCTTGAGAGATGCTCTTGCCAAACCTGTGGTCAGTAATTTAGTCAAATGTTAATCCATGCTCATAAGGACATTTCCCCAAATGTACTCTCTGAAATTTTCAAGAGTCCACATGCATGCCAGGTTCCCCTTTATATCATAAAGTAATAGTTGGTGATAGTGAGCATCAGGCAAACCACAACTTGTTTCCCAATAGATTGTATTTGTGTGAGAACAATACCCAAAACATTGCTACTGGGATCCGTGGTTATAATTGTATCTCTGTTAGGGTCATACTCTTTTATACATGGACCACTTTTCATTTCCTAAGAAGAGGACTGACAGTCCATAGAACTCGCCTACCTGGATTTATTTGTCAATAAGCATGCATATGGTGTTTTCTATCAGAGAAATTACAAAATAAATGTTGAATACAATTCAGCCATGTCTATAAAAGATCATTGATAATGCTTAGGCTGTGGCTCTGGGACATTCCTAATGGCTCCAACCAACTTTTCTTTGGCTTGATCCTATTACAACTAGTCTCATTTGCTAAATATGTAACCATGTGCTCTCCAAATTTGCACTTCAAAGTCTTTATACAACTGCTGTTCATTTTTTTCTTTTCTCTGTCCATCACCACTATCTCATCTTGAAAACAGATTACTCCTGGAATCTCACCAGACCCATCTGTCATTAGCCTTTGAACAACAGTGACTGCTGATGCCAACTCGAACATCATGCAAGAGGCTTGAGGGCAACCAAACAGTGTAATAACCGCTTTTAGTGCTTCGTTGGTGGGATGTAGGCATATCTGATGATAGGCAGAAGACAAATCAATAATGGAGAAGCACTGTCGTATCTTTCCAATGAAAGGGTCCTGTCAATCCTGGACAATGTAAATTGGTCAACCACTGGGTTGTTTTTCAGTCATCTAAGGTCCATTCCACACATAAGCTCATTTTACCTTTTACACGTGTTATTACTAACTGTGAAATCCACTCATAAGATTCACTTGAATCAATAATGTTTATTTCCTAGCAGTACATAAGCTATACCTTCACTTAATATCTAATAGTAAATATATTCCTCACTTTATGAATGTTGGGTGTAGCTTGTGACTACAAAATAATAGTGTGCATTACTCCATTACGCTTACCAACTTTTTTTCTCTCAAAAACCTTCAGGAACTCATGCTCTAGTATCCTCATCCAAGTTAAGTTACAAAATGGGGTAACCCAGTATCTCTATGAATCCATACATCAAAAGCGTATTTCTCTCCAAAGGTTTCCGATAGAGATCACAATATAGTCTCCCTTCTTCTGTTTTAAAAGTAAGGTCCAGGAAGTCTATTGATTCTTTACTGCTGGCCATGGTGAAGTGTATGTCACTGCTCCTCTGGTTAAGCCACCTATGGAACTCCTCAAGTTCTTTTTGTTCACCATCCCAAATCATGATCACGTCATCGATATATCTCTTCCATACCCCAATTTGATTGAGGTATGGGTTTGTATTGTTGTACAAGTGCTCTTTCTCGTAGCTATCCATAAAGATATTAGCCAGACTAGGGGCATAGGTTGCCCCCATCGCCACACCTTTGCACTGAAAGTAGAAGTGCAAGTGTGCTAGTACAGGGTTGAAATGTCGACACAATATCTTTTTGAACCAATTCTCTAAGGAATCTGTACTGAAGACTAATGATTGTAGTGTACAGATAACATTTGTTGTGATACAAATATTGGTCACACCCCTTCCCCTCCCCTCCCTTTTTGTCCCACACCATACTGAAATTGTATATATCGTATAAATGCACTGGCACAAATTTCACTGAGCACCAATTGTCACATATTGAACACCTTGTCCACCACTGTATAGTATTGACAGCCTGTACTTTTTCAAATGAAAGAATTTATAAATGAAGTATCTTGCAATATCACAAATGGTTTGGATTCTCATCTTCTTTCACTTTAATTAGTAATTGAGCTTTGATTTTGTCTTTTTGCAATGATTGAATAATATTGTGTGCAATAATAGGAGATAGGTAAAGAAATTTAGTGCGCCCGAATTAACCGTTTGTTAATAATAACTAGTATCCTCATCAACGCATGTAACTAGTACCTGGCCAGCACTATTAAGCTGGAGTCTGAAATATAAAGACCTTTGATTCCTCCACCGTAAAACTGAGGGACCGTCTTTGTCAATGCATAATTTAGAGATGGTGTTCATGTTTTTACATTTTGAAAGTAGCAGCCTGTAAATGTAAATGTAAATGTATAGGCATTTATATAGCGCACTACTTACCCGGAGGGTCCCAAGGCGCTTCGACCGCTGCAAAACCCTTCCTGGCTTCCCTGAGAGATGGTCCCTTAATGGGTATCTCCAGGGTGAGACCAGGCATCCCCGGCGGTCTGGTGGGGCCGTTAGTGAAGATGAGGCAAGCTAATGCCCAGAGTTGCCTAGTGTGATCGCTGATCAGAGTGGGCACCGAGGCGAGAGAATTATCGAGTCCGCTGACCCTGGTCCAGAAACCTGCCGTGCCGGGAATCGAACCCTGGTCCCGGGCCGTCCTCTGCTCTCGGGTCTGCCGCCTCTAACCAGTGAGCCACACTCTAAAGTGTCAATACTGACACTAGTGTAATTCTCAGGGTTGAAATCAGCAAGTTCTAATCTACTTCCAATCTCATGGATAGATTTATTGTTCCAAAAAATTTGTGAAATGCTAGTGTGTGGTGAACCAGAGTCTGCCACCATTTGCAGTTGGATCCTTCAAATGTCATCCTGCGCAAAGGTGGGTTTTAAAGACATTAACCATTTTTTATGTTCAGCGGCACATCACATTTGGCATCCAAAACATTGGTCTTTGAGTTACTGTCACTCCTGTAGTGTGGTATACAATGCACAACATCTGGGCCAAATCATGATGTGCCTTTCTGGCACAGTGCCATCTAACTAAAAAAAATTACAGGTTAAATAAATTCACTTTACGCCACACCAGGGAGGTGTATAAAACATGTGTTTGTTTCTGTGCTGCATTAGAAAAGCCCATCATGATATGGTCCCTTGTACTTTTGTTTTCCTTTTGCTAACTCTTGCAAAATGCTCTACATTGCCACACTATATGATGTCACAATAATAACAAGAATGCCCATCAGTCTTTGTTTGTTGGAAGCTCTTTCTTTGGTTGTCCTTTTCTCCTTCTAGTTTACCTTTTCTTCATGAATTTTATTCATAATGTTACCCAACCTTCTCCCCACTTGTTGTAAAGCAGTCTAAGCACATCTTGCTACTAGCTCTGCTTTTCCACATTCCCAAATATATCCTGAAGAGGGGAGTTGTCACTAGCCCAGAAAACTCTCCTCAGCACTCTGATTGTTAGTGTGCTTCAAAATGTGGTCACTGTCAGACCTGGCACCATTGGCGTGGGTCTCCCTTCAATTTTTTGCTGTTGCCTCTTGTGTTTTTGCTATGTTTTTGCTGGTATAGATGCTTTGGGCACTTTACCACTGCTATTCAGTGCCAAAGTGTAAGTGCTCCCTATTGTAAATTGTTGTAATGGATTAGTGACTCCATGATTGGCTATTTGATTTACTTGTCAGACCTTAGTACAGTGCACCATGTGAGCCCAGGGCCTGTAAATCAAATGCTGCTGGTGGGTTTCCAGCACTGATTGTGTCACCCACAGAAGCAGCTTGTAAAATGTGGCTCAGGTCTGCCATTGCAGGGCCTGTGTGAAGCCTGGGACTGCCATGTCTACTTGGCAAATGCACACAATTGCCAGTCCCTAAACCTTCCATTTTCTACATGTTAGTCACCCCTAAGGTAGGCCCAAGGTACACCTGTGGGCAGGGTGCATTGTATGTGAAAGTTAGGACATGCCCTGATGTATGTGACATGTCCTGATAGTGAATTACAGCCAATTTCGTTTTTCACTGTTGCAAGGCTACCTGGTCCTTTTCAGTTTGATTATAACAACTTATTATCCTAACTGACCCAGGGAATAAGGTAGAAATTCGAGTTTAGTATGCATGAACTCAGGATGTTAAAATACATATTTTAGTGTGGGTGATTTTTACATTCTGTGTTAGAAAATACCACTTTTTGAAAGTAGGTATTTTCTTGCCTAACCATCCAGTATGCCTCTGATAGGTTTGTGTATTCCATGTCTGGTGTGTGAGTGACATGGGGTTGGAGAGGACTTTGGCTCCAACAGTCTGGTGAGTCAGGGCTGGGCTGAATAGGCCCTGCATTGAATAGAGAGTAGAGGAGGAGATTTCCTTTCGCCTGCCTGAGCCTTCATAGAATAGAGTAGGGGGAGGAGTTTTCCTTTCAGGTACCTGGACCAGGTCTGCTTTTAACAATGCTGTCTCCACCTCCTGCCAGGAAGCTGCACTAAGGAGGACATAACTGGTTTTGACTAGGTACAGACACTCCCTGCCTTTAGAGAACACAGGATTTAGTAGTATAAATAATTGGGCCCAGACATAGAACTTTAGATCACTTCTTGGAATTAAGACTTACCTTTGCCAAGGAAAGAAACCAAGAACGCTGAAGGAGGAGGCTGCCCCTGTGCTGTGTGCTGTTTGGGGGTTGGCCTGCAGTGGTGACCTATTGCCAAGGAAAGGAGAAAAGGAACTTTCTGTGTACTTTGTCATATTGAGGAAGATCTCCAAGGGCTTGAAGCTGAGCTTGCCTCCTGTTCTGAAGTATCAGGGACACAAAGACTTCACCACCAGCTCCCCTTAATTTCCTTTCTGGGAATTCTACCTGCAGCTAAAGAAATATTGCACTAGCTGAAACATTGTTACAGGCCTCTGAAATAGTGTCTGCACAAGTTAAAACTAAATAATCCTCTCAGCTTCTTCCATAGTGAGGAGCATCTTCTTGATCTGCACTAGGCAAGGCTGTTTGTTCACAGCAGTGAAGATCTTGTCCTTTTTATTCTGCAGCTGCAGAATGCAACATAGGCTTGTCGAGACTATCCAACGTCCCTTGTCATCAAATAGTACTGACTATGACATGGGTCAGTCTTCCTAAAATGCATTTTTTAGTTAAGAGCAGCCCAGGATAAATGGCCTTCCAAAGACTGCCAGACCTCCACCAACTCTCAAGTAGAGTACAGCTTTCAATGTTCTCTTAAGGGATGTCAGGGAATCCTGCATTCTATTAAGGCAGAAGTAGAAGACAGGGCTTACGGCAGAATAGGGAATAGGGCAATTACAACACACATACTGTAACTGCCCTGAATAATTAGAAATACCTGCAAGTCATCTGGGGATTCAAACACTATTAATGCATCAATTGGAACAAAAAATTAATACCACTGAACTGCATGGTGTTTTCCCATTGCATGGGGGGCCATTGTAAACATTCCTTGTCTGGGTTGCATGGTGGACCTGGGCAGGGAAAATAAATGACCGGTGTCCCACTCTAAAAATTGAGGAATAATGCAAATGTGATCTTGTGCGCAAGTTGCAGATGGGACATCAGTTCAAGGGCATCCTTCTGTTAATCCAGCTGAGGCTCTGCTGTCTGAAGCTCTACAGCTTCCTGACTCCAAACGAGGTCTAAAAACACTGAATCTGGTTTTTCAGAAGCACCCACCATGAATTTGCCCTTTTTTTCCCTTCCTCAAACCCTAAATGTGGCCCAAAGAAAAGTTATTTATTAGAAATCCATCAACTAGAAACGATCTGGGCCTGGGTTATCAGAATAAATCCAACAGGATTTTTTGGGGAAAATAATAAACACACGGATCTGATTGAGGAGTGAGATTGGATTACTTCCCCTGACTGGAAACTGTGGTAAATTGGATTACACTGTGCAAGGACTCAAATTTGATGTTGCTTTTTCTGTGTTGTACATGAAGACTGGATTATAGATATAATGATTGGGTGTGCTCAGGTGTAGTTTTTAAATGATTTAGCCAGGATTTTCGAATCTATGGATTGATTAACACCCTAGTGGATGGGTGTATGACTCCTTAGAAAGCACCCCGCACTCGGTGTATTGAGAATCAAGGATTTCACCTCATACTGTGGCAGTTAATCAATGTGCAAATTGATCTAGGCAAACCCACATTCTGTGTTTTACACCAATAGCAGAGGGGATTGTGAAACAAAATAGTGAATTTTTAGAACAACAATAGAAACTGATCATGAAAACACTCCTCCTCCAAGGATGAGATCTGTTGCATACAGGGGCAATAATTTAGAAAATTCCGGCACTCTCCAAGAATTAGAGAACTGTGTATTAATATATATGTGGGCATTAACATACGATAAATGCCTAAATTTCTGAAGTAACAATGCATGAAAATGCTTAGATATAACTATATCATTATGTAATACTATTGATAATGTCCTATAAAATGAATGCTGCAACATTAAGCTTGTTGGGCTCAGGAATGATTTAGAAAACTCCTGACATGTTGATTTAAATAAGGCTTTTGCAATCTGTGTGCTTTTATTTAGAGTACTTGCCAAGCAAACCACTTAACAGGCATGATGTGACAGTTGAATCAATTGATCGATAAGCAAGCAGCAGAAATAACTGTGAGAGTCACTTTTTGAGTCAAAAAGATATGGGCTACATAAACCCATATCTGAATCTCTTACAAAATTATATTGTCCTTTGTAACTGCTTCCTCTGGCAGTTTAATCTCCTACGCTTTTTGCAGTTGTTTTCCATTAGAGTTTGGTGTAATGCTTACTATCTAAAAGTGAGCAACAGAAAATTGAAAAGATGGGTAGAGAATAAGAAGCATGGATCCATTAAACTCATCCATTTTGCAAAGGTGAACTATAAAGACATCCCAAAATTGTAGGTGGTTGAGTCAGTTAAAAGAACATTTGTGTGAAATAAAGAATAACAATGATACTGGGGGTTCTCTTATTTCCCACCTATTAGAAAGAAAATACCACCATATAAAAGGAATCAGCTAGTTCCTTTAAAGTTATGCATTTCCTTAATATTTATAAAGAAATGTAACTAAAAACGAAAGGTGTTGTAATTGTTGAAATTTAAAACCCAATTATATTTTATAATGCCAAATTACCTAATTATGGATTTTGCAAAAAAAATGTTAACTTCTAAAACCATTTGATGGACAAAAGAGCTCAATATTAAAGATATCAAATGGACTATGAATAATCATTTTACATGCTGAGAAGGAAAGTTCTATGTCTCTTAATTTCAATGAGGGAAAGATTATTATTTCTCATTTCTTTTTAGAATTGACATAAGCTTTACTATTTACATAAGCTTTACAACATCATAAAAAATATAACCGAGAATATTTGTCCTGAAATCCTACAATACATGTGATACAGCCCTGTCTCTCAATTGCCCATACTAGGTATTTATGTATCTTTCTATTGTTATATGGACTCTTTTGTTGAGCCCAACATCTTTTGAGACACCAGCCTTGAATGCAGTTCTGCATCGCCGAACCCACATGACAAATGCATTGAATCAATTTCTGAAAAGAAGAAAAATACTGTTATGCATTCCAACCAAGGTCTCTCTCATTTATTGAAAAGGTGAACAAGAACAAAATACTGAAATTGAAGCATCTTCAAAAAAAGATTGAAAATGATATTACCATCTCTATGAATAACAATTTATGATTTAAGTGATATTATCCTCTTCTTGAAGAACTTTTTCAGGAAATGGTACCATGGACATATTGCATTTTCATATCTTTGCCCTGCACAGAATCGAGCAGTTATACATCAGCGCCTGGTCTCACAAGAGTTGTTACTGCAGGCTACAAAGAGAAAGAGAAGGGAAAAACGCGTACCCAGACAGTGTGTCCCATAACTTTGCAATGGTGTTGATCAGACTGGGGAGACTGTTAGTTGCAAGCCCTTTTTGAAAGCTTCTTTATGAAGGTCAAGAAGTCAATAACAAGCCTCCTGGAGCCTGTTTCACTCTGCTTATATAAAAATGAACAGTTGATCAAGGACTATATGAGACAATTAACCCTGGGCTGGCTTCATCAGGGCTGACGTTTGGGAGTTACACAGTAAAGTTCCATTGTCTTGTATTCCTAAATCGTTTTCACAATTCTCAGTTAACCATATCCGGTCTGGTCATACTGTCCCTCTCCTTAATTAATCTCTGATCCAGTAATTCATAATGCTTACATTTGAGTTACCATAATCCATCACTCTTAGCAGAGTGCTCTCAGCTTGTTCGCTGTCCCACGTAACTACCGAACATCCACACTGATGAGGTCAGTGGTTTATACACCAATTGATGAACCATGTGTTGGCTACTGGATGTATAGAACTGGCTCCTGAAATTCTGACAATACCAGATGAAGAAAAAATTAAAGACAAAGGAAGATTATTACTATTTGTACTGACTTTTTCCTCATCAGAAATTGGGATGAGAGTAGCCAACCCTCTTCCATAGGAGCACCAAAAAATGAGTTGAGAGTGACTTGAGGGTACTTTAGAGTTTGTGTAAAACTGCCTTACAATTAATAACAGCCTCAGGGGGTTCCCATACAAAGCAGATGTACAGGCTATACCCATAGCTGCAGTACACTCCCAAGGACTTGCTGAATCTGTGGTTGCCTCAGCTCCAAATTCAGTTCAGGGGCAGAACAGGATACCCTCTAGAGGGATAGGCGGACCTTCCACTTTGGAGAGAGAGAGGGAGTGATACAGGAGGAATACCCTCAAGCCTTATCATGAGAAACCCCAAGCATTGTCCTGCAAATCAGAATGTAACTCTTGATAAGCTGAGATCCCTAAAGATATCATCAACCTGCTCCCAGAGGCATACCCTTATGTGGTAGTACTGACAAATGAATGCATTGATTACGTCATTCAAAGCAATCCTTCAACCAATTCATTCAATCTTTTAAACCACCAATATCGAAAACAAAAATGGAGACTCCCAAGTTATTACAGAAACATTAAAGCACATATAAAACAACAAAAACATTGAAAACCAACTTATCAAAGACTACAATAAATAATAAATGAAACTCAAACGCAAAATAAAAAAATTTGCAAACAATATTGTAAAGAAAGCAACAAACATAAGTAACAATTTAACCAGTACAATAAAAAAGCTAACAAATAGAAAAGCAGAACTAAATCAAGAAGAATATTTATAAATACAAAAATACCATTTGCATTACATTACCTACTGCGTTGCTAGATCACAACAAATAAGAACTTGACTCTACATGAGCAAAGGTTCTGCTTTTAGCTCGAAAGTAAGTTCACTGATTAGTTAAAATAAAAAAGCATTCTCCAGTTGCTGCAAAGTACAAATACCAAAAGTGCAACAAAAAATAATTAAGTGCCTTTCCTTTTTTTCCACGCTTCCAATACCGATTAGAACTTGAAAAGAGTGAAACACGCAAACTATCAGAAACTACAAATATCAAAAGTGTAACAACTAAGTAAATGTGTTTCCTTTTTTCAATACTGCCAATACAGAACACAACTTTAAAAGAGTGAAAAATGCATACAAACGTTGAAAACACCGTACAGCACCAAAGCCACACTTGGAAATAATATTAGAAATTATTATTAATTGCCAAATGTTGAACATTTATTATCTCTTGACCTTTTAACCCTATTTACTATTTTAAAATACATATATTTCCTCAAATTGAAATCATTTATCGATTCCAAAATGTCCAATATAGGTACTTACACAACTTCACAGAAAGGGAGAGCCCTCCTAACATATATGGGTAATGCCTACACTGAAGAGAGCACTAACATTAAAAGAACTCACTGAAAGTGCAACTACTATAAAGAATGCTGTTGGAAATGTGAAAGACCACAATCACCCATACAATAGATCTATATTACAAATTTGTAATGTAGTGTAAAATTTGAAACAAGCAATCCTGTTATTATGGGCCATATGTAGAAAGCAATTTTTTCAGTCACAAACTTTCCAATTTGGAGTTTGAAACTAGACAATATGCTTTTTTGAAATACAGTAATTTGTTAGGAGTCAGTAACATTTTACCAACTCCTAAATTGTGGTTATAAATGTATATTGTATTTTTATTTGGAAGTGGTATGTTTTGGTGTCTCTTCCCTTATCCCTTTGTGAATATCAAAAACATTTGTTTGGGAGCAGGTAGGGGTCCAGAGGACCATGGCAAACTATCAAACAACTTAAAAAACATTTCTTGTTAATTGCCATTTCGTTTCCGTTAAGGAAATGGTACCTGTGATGGCCTCCTGTAGTAAGTCACAATTTGTGATCATCAATATTTATTAGATAGGTTGGATTGCAACTCACTACAATTCACATTTTTAAGAACTCACCTTTTAATGCAAATATTGACTCATAAACATATTTACTGGAAACAAAAATACTGATTGCAATTTACAACCATTGTTTTGCAAACAGATATTTGTAAATATAGCCCTTGGGGAAAGATGTGCAAAGTCATTTAGCAGTTGCAAAGGCTGCAATTTGCTGAATCACCGGGTTTGTGACCACTAAATGGCTTTTGCAAATGTACTGAACTCATGTTGCGATTTGATTGCTGAAAATGAGTTTATAAATGCCTTACTAATTGCCATTTGGAAGGTGTGTGTTAGAAATGGGGGTCTATAGTTGGCAATGGCTGGCGCCACTGTCCAAATAGGGACCCTTCTTCCTAAGTCAGGGGAAGTAGGCTACCCCCTTTGATAACCCCTGCTCAACCTTATGGTAACGTAGTAAGAGCAGTTAGACCTATCTCAGAGGCAGTGTGTGAAGCATTTATGACCATGCACAATAAGGCAGTAACTACACCACCAAAGGACACAACTCAAGTAGGTATAGAAAAATAGTATTTTTATCTAAGGTTTAACACAAGACTCTCAATGTGTTTCAGCAAGCCACAATGCACGTAAATCAGTATGGACTTAAAAATGCTATAACATATTCACCAGAACTTGGCTCTGACTGAGTTCAAGGACTGGGTCTATGCGACCCGTTGCGCCCCAGATACCTCAGTTGGAAGGGGACACAGTACGCAGCTTCTCGAAGAAGCGGAGACAGTGACAGGCCGACTCCCAGTGACCACAACTCTTGGCTGCAGTGGTCCACAGTGTGCACTCACAATGACTCGGGCCCTCGGACACAGGCAGTCTATCAGCTGCCGCAGCAAGCGGCTGCGGCGGCCCAGGCTGGTGGTGGCGATGACTCTTGTCGTACAGCTCCGTGGTGGGCTCTCAGCGGCAGCAGCTCTCTCTTAGCTGCGGCGTCCCACAGGACAACTCACAATGATGCAAGGTTGACAAAGGTGCAGGCAATCAGCGGCAGCAGCCCTCTCATAGCTGCGGCGGCCCACAGGACAAATCACGATGATGCAAAGTTGGCAAAGGTGCCGGCACTCAGCGGCGGCCGCTCTCTCTTAGCTGCTGTGGCCCACAGGACAAATCATGATGATGAAAAGTTGGCAAAGGTGCGGGCACTCAGCGGCAGCAGCTCTCTCTATGCTGCGGCACCCCACAGGACAAATCACGGAGAGGCAAAGTTGGCAAGGGTGCGGGCTCTCAGCTGCAGCAGCTCTCTCTTAGCTGCGGCTGCCCACAGGACAAAAGATGATCTCGACCAGGCTGGCACAGCAGCGGGCACTCAGCTGCTACAACTCTCTCTTAATTGTGGTGGCCCGCACAAATTCAACGAAGGTTCCGAAGGTTCAAATTAAGGCGGGCTCTTAGCGGCAGCAGCCCTCTCATAGCTGCGGCGGCCCACAGGACAAATCACGATGATGCAAAGTTGGCAAAGGTGCCGGCACTCAGCGGCGGCCGCTCTCTCTTAGCTGCTGTGGCCCACAGGACAAATCATGATGATGCAAAGTTGGCAAAGGTGCGGGCACTCAGCGGCAGCAGCTCTCTCTTTGCTGCGGCGGCCCACAGGACGGATCACAATGATGCAAAGTTGGCAAAGATGCGGGTACTCAGTGGCAGTAGCTCTCTCTTAGCTGCGGCGGCCCACAGGACAAATCACGGTGATGCAAAGTTGGCAAAGGTTGCAGGCACTCAGCGGCAGCAGCTCTCTCTATGCTGCGGCACCCCACAGGACAAATCACGGAGAGGCAAAGTTGGCAAGGGTGCGGGCTCTCAGCTGCAGCAGCTCTCTCTTAGCTGCGGCTGCCCACAGGACAAAAGATGATCTCGACCAGGCTGGCACAGCAGCGGGCACTCAGCTGCTACAACTCTCTCTTAATTGTGGTGGCCCGCACAAATTCAACGAAGGTTCCGAAGGTTCAAATTAAGGTGGGCTCTTAGCGGCAGCAGCTCTCTCTTAGCTGCGACGGCTCACACAGAGTTAACAAGGGATGCCAGTCCGCGTTCCTCACAGTAGAACTAGAGAATCCCTCGCACAGAAATTCAGGCTGCTGACGGGGTGAAGTCTATTGTCCCTGAGACTTCAGCAGGAGGCGCTCTCAATTCAGGCCCTTGGGTAGTTTCTTCAGCAATCTTGGTGAAAGTTTCAAAGTCCTTTTCTCTGTTCATTGGGACAGAGTTTCTTCTTGACATCCAGAAGGAAAACACTTGGGAAAGGTTTCAGCGCAGCATTATATACCTAAAAATTATTTGTTCTCTAAAGTCACAAATCACTGAATCCAGCCAGAACCAGTTCGGTGGGGTCGGAGAGCACTTGGTTTACAAGGCGACATCCTGCCCTTTGAGAATCAGGGGCTCTGCTATCAGATACCCAGTGGGAGGTGGAGCCATCATTCACCTTGCCAGGCAGGCACGGGCCTGCTCAGATCAAAGAGTCACCCCTCCCCATGCTCTGAATGCCAATCTCTCCCTCCAGCTAGGTCTGACCCAGCTGCACTGCTGCTCTAAAACCAGACGTCCAATGCACATACTAGCAAAGCCTACAGGAAAGCTTAGGCAAGAAAATACCTAATTTCTAGAAGAGGCATTTTCAAACATGGATATACAAATGATCCTTACTAAAAGATGTATCTCAATGTCCTGAGCTTAAACATATCACATTCAAATTGCCTATCAGGTTCCTAGGGGCAGGTAGGATTATGGAATGTAATACGCAGCTGCCCATTCTGGCCTATGAGAGCTGATGGTCTCACAATAGTAAACGGTGAAATGGAAGGTAACTCGCTATTAGAACATGCTACACAGATGTAGACATGTTTTTCCTCTCACAGACAACGCACCCTACCAAAGGGGTGTCTTACATGGTGCAATGGTAAGGTGCAGGGACTGGGAAGTGGGTGCACCTCACAGTTACAAAGGCAGTTCTGGACTGCTGGTAGACTCTTTAATGGCAAGTCTGAAACATACTTTTAAAGCTGCTTCTGTGGGTAGCACAAATCAGTGCTGCAGGCCCACCAGCAGTATTCGGTCTACCAGCCCTGGGCACACACATTGCACTTATACTAGGGACTGACAGGTAAACCAAATGAGCCAATTATGGTTATCCCAATTCATACATTTATCTTTACACAGGGAGCATTCGTGCGGTAGCACTGATTAGCAGTGGCACAGCGCACAGAGAATCTAAATCCAGACAACATAAAAGATAGAAAGCGAAAAGAGGAAAGGAGACACGCGCCAAAGATGCCAGGTCTAACAGTGTGTGTCTAGAGTATCTCTTCCCAATTCTTAATCGCAATGCTATGTATCTATAGTTCGCAACTGCTTGTCCTGGAGCTGGTCTACCAAGTAGGGGAATCATGATGGTACCAAATTTGATAATGTGGGGCGTGGCCCTTAAGCCTGGGAAGCTTGTCCTGGTGTTGGTTTACACAGTGGGGGAAGCATATTGGTAAAGCCGCTGGCCATACATGGTGGGACAATTCAGTTCAGGATACATTTAATGGTGTTGCTCTATCTTGGCAGAGGATGATGGTACCACAGACCAAACTCTGGTCTTCACTGCTGAGGACCTCACTGGGAGTTATGGAGGATCAGTCCATCCCAGAAACAAATACACTTTAAAAAAAAACCGATTACAATAAGAGTCTGTTAAGGAGCACACCACATGGGCATGTTGGTCAAAGTAATCTCAGCCTGCCCCCTCTTATGGCCTTTTTTAATTTCCAGGATATATGGACAAGGTCCTATTGTCCCTTAATGACAGCCACAATATTTTTCCTCATGGATGTGGTCAGCCAATTAGATTGTTCCAGTACCACTGATTCATCTTTGGATTTTCTGTACCAACATGTCTGACAGTAGAAAAAGCTCCTGGGGCCAAGAGAATTTGAGTGTTATGTAAATTGCTGGATTCAAAGGTATCTGATGATACTTAGCAGTCCAGGCATATATAAAATATATCCTCTTCATGCCCAACCCAATCACCTTTTTATACACAAATTTCTTCAAAACTACTGAATTCATCAAAACCAGTCCCACAAAAGCATAATCCCTGAGTAAAGTTTTACATAAATGCCAAATATTTGTGTAATTTGATGCAACCATATTTTCTATGAAACATCAATGAATCCTATGGAAATTAAAATGTGCAATTACACTTTTGGGACCCTACTTTTTATTGTCCTCCCTTGATGGTTCACTACAAAAATTGCCATTAACAACCCAAATTGAACTAACCTTATTTAGATTATTTTAGGCCTATTTTTCAAATTGTACCACATTTATAAAGAAAGCAGAAAATGCCTTTCCTAGGAAAACTTTGACCTAATCTGTACGATTAGGTCAAAGTTTTCCTAGGAAAGGCGTCTGATGTCCCTGGAACGCACTGTCAAAGGAAAGAAGGAGTCTTGTCAACAAAGTGCTCCAGGACTGCACAGAACTGGTTTGTCCTGGGCACAGGACCCTCTGTCTTCAGAGGACAAAGGATTTGCTAGTATAAATATTGTGACCCAGAACCAAGGACTTTATATCACTTTTGGGAAACAAGAAGAACCTTTGCTGAGGAGAGGAATCAGAGAAACTGAGAAGGAGACTATCCCTAAGCTGAATCCTGTTTAGGGGATTGGCCTGCAGTGGATACCTGACTACCTAAGAAAAGAAAATGGACTTTGTGCTACTTTCAATTCAACTTGTAAAGGATCTCCAAGAGCTTGAGATAGAGCGTGCCTCCTGCCGAAGCCTTAGGGACATCGGACTTCACCAACCAGCTCCCCTACCTTCCCTTGCTGGGAATTGAAGTACCTGCTGTTGAACTGGGCCTTCTGAGAGACTGCGTGGCGCTGGGAGCTGGAAGCACAACTCAAGACAAAGAAGCATGTTGCCGCTGCAGACGTTGTTGTCGCATAACTGGAGAAGAGTGTTGCCATCGCAGAAGATGTGTTGCATCACCGGAGAAGCGCGCTGCTGCTGCCGCTATCGCATCACCCTAAGTGCCTCAAATCACCACGGAAGAGTGTCGCTGTCGCAGCAGACGCCGTCTCATCACCGGAAAAGCGTGCCACTGGGACGGTCGCGGCTCAGAAGAATCGTTGAGTCGCCACACAGCCATCAGGCATGCACACATCGTTGTTGCAGCAAGAAGAAGACACCATTTTGTTTCATTGCACCGGATCTTCACCGCATCATGGGTCTGCTGGTCACATCACCACGGAAGCGCAGTAAGAAATCAACGCATCACCTCCCCACGTGGAGAAGAACCGATCAATCCCTGCCCAGCAGTAGGGACCCGATGCATCACTGCTCTTGCGTGTAAGGAACTGACGCATCATCTTCCCTGCAATACTTTTGTTGTATAGCGTTACGCATCCAAAGGTACATTGAAGTCAAAGTGTCGCATTTTACATCTAAAGTAACTAAGCTATATCTACCATTTTTGAAGTACAGTATTGTGGATTTTTGTTGTTTGTGGTCTTGTGTTAAGTCTATATCAAAATACTTATTTTTATACTACAACTTGTGTGGTGTCCATCTGTAGGGTTGTCACTGGGTTACTATATATGTTCATAAATGCTGTACACACTGCCTCTTAGATAAGCCTGTCTGCTCGTGCCAAGTTACCAAGGGAGTGAGCAGGGGTTATTTTAGGAGTGAACCACCTTACCCTGACTAGATGCAAGGGTCCCTACTTGGTCAAAGGTACCTACCTCTGCCAACTAGAGACCCCCAAATCTAACATATACCAACACCAGCATGGAAGGTTTCCACCCCTTCCAGAGAGGCGATAGAAACTTCTATTACTCAATTTATTACCAAAATGCTGTTGTTAGTGGCTTTCTGCCTGTTTGTGGAAAACTCTTCAAGCGGGTTAGATATTTTGAATACATGGGCGGTGATCTCCATCACTCGGGCAGAAAGCTCCCTTTAGAAAGCAATGGTGCAATATTAGAAAATTGTTTTTTTATTAAAAAATAAACATTATTTATTGTCTAATAAAACCTATGAAAACACATTTATGTAGCTTATATTGACTTAGGACTACCACTGTATGGTGGTAAAAACACACCAACACTAAAACTAATTTTATTACATTTTAAGTTAAAAAGTCTGTATTTTCCAATAAATAGTTTTTTTAACTAAATTAAATAAAATGGTAAATTCCTTCCCTTGGCCATTGCAATATCATATGTTTTGTATTGAGTTGTGTAGTATTTTCTTTGATTTTAATGGTTTAAAATAAGTTATCATGTACAATATATTTCATTAAAATATCGTTATGTCTATTAAACAATTATCATGTAAAATGTTTTTTAAATATTTAATATTATGTTAAAATAATTTCAATAAAGTTTCCTTTAAAATGCAATGTTATTTCTTTTGTTTTATATGTTCCCTATGTGTTAGTGTTATTACCTGCCTCCATTACTTTGTAAGGGAGTGTGCTGCAATACCAGTGGTTGGCCATATGTTTTGCTTGTCCTATTCTAAGACTTAGTTAAGGTACAATAGAGATTTTTATGTTGCTAGTACTACTGTGGTAGTTTATTTGTATTTTGTGGTCTTTTTGTGGTCTTTTAATTGTCTTGGTTGTCTTGGGTGTTTCTTTTGTATTAGGATGTTCCTCAAAAACCTCTCCTTCAGTTTCCCTTATTCCAATCCATTTTCTAGTAGTTTTTCCCCATTTTCCACCCTAACCATCACAGCCCTCTCACATTTCCTTATAAATACTTAACATAAGTAATTGTGCAGAGATCTCTGCCACTGAGTACAAAGTGATATTTACTAACCTATCTGTGGATGTCTCCTCTGCTTGTATCTTTCCTTTATGGAGATCTGAACC
The DNA here is from genome assembly GCF_964263255.1 of Lissotriton vulgaris. Classification (NCBI taxonomy): domain Eukaryota; kingdom Metazoa; phylum Chordata; class Amphibia; order Caudata; family Salamandridae; genus Lissotriton; species Lissotriton vulgaris. The sequence continues at coordinate 339,054,454 of NC_141700.1, forward strand.
CATTTTTGCGTAACACTCCACACAGGTAAGCATACATTTTGTAAGAAATGTAGGAGGGACAGGGGAGAGGCTAGAATACGGGGAATACTTACTTCCAAATCGTAGGTGTTCAGGGAGCAGCAAGTAGGAGTTAAAGGAGGGACAAGAAGGGGTTTAGGAAGGGACACACGCCCACAAAAAAAGAGTAAGCTCATTGGTATTCACAAACTGCACTTCAAAATTTAGTCTGGCCTAAAAGGACAGAAAACAGTAGTAAATGTACTCCAGCTCAGCCTTGAAGTAAGTCCAGTATTACACATTGTCAACCACAGGTACTCCTTCCTGGGTGCAGAGGTCGTCACCAAGTGTGCAAAATGTAAAATGCTGTCATAATGTTACTACTTTTCGGTTGTAAATTATGATTATGCAGACTTCATCCCCTAAATTTAAGGGTTGTAGATATGTAAGTTAACACTTTGAAATAATGTTACAGTTAAAAATGGCATACAGCTAAAAGTAGAAAAGTTACTGCAAAGTATAAGAGAAAGTTTACACATGAGGAAATCTACACATGTAAATGTATGTTTGTGAACAGAGCCCAAATGGTACTCATAATGTGTATATGCAGTGACATTCTGGTGAGACAGAAGACCCAAAATGTTGAAGAAGAGCACTTGAGATATTGAAATGTGTACCTAATTCCAGGGGTGGGGCAGCTGTGGCAGTTGGGGGCAGGACTGAAACTCTCAGCGAAGGACTTTCAACAAAGTACATCAGACTGACACGTTTAAATGTCCCAGAATGCTAAGCAGGAGGGTTAGGGCAGGGGTGAAGAGATGATATGTCATCCTATCAGGGCTTAAAGTGGAACGAAAAAACTGGGGGTCTCTCAAAGGGGCGTGGCCAGTGTAATTAGGGGCGTGGCTGTAACAAACTTACGCTAAATATCTGTGTTTAGCATAGTGTGTCGTCCGACTTGTATTTTGCTGTTTCTGTCGTTGCATCCAGATATGTGAGACAACAAGTAACATCATACCTACTACAAGTAAGGACTATTGGCTTTGTAAATGGTTATTAATTGCATAAGATAAATAAGCTGAAACTATGGCGTGTTACATATAAAATTGAAAAACCTTCAAATTAAAGCCCTGGTGACCCTACCACAATGTTGCTACTCTTACGTTTCAGAAAGAGAACAGAAATCCAGAAAGAAAATGACTCTTTAGTGTTCCCCCACAATGCTCACCTGGCATGACGTCATGCCGTAAATTCTCCACTAGTGAGAAGTGAGCCGTGTGGGCAGCGCACATTGAAATGGGTCTCTATCGGGCTGTTTTGCGCCCTGGCACTTTTTTCCAGACTGCAGTGACAGCAAAGTGCTGTCACTGCAGTCCGGAAAAAAATGGACCGTCTGTGCCAGGGCTCAAAACAGAGCCCGATAGAGAACCGTTTCGAGGCCCCCTTAAAAAAAACTGCCGGTGCTCAGACCCCTTGAGACCCGGCCCACTTAAAGCCCTGCATCCTATGATTAGACAGAGGTGTCCATCTTCTAGAACTTCCCACCCCCACTTAAAAGCTCTGAACAAGGGAGACAGTGTTGAGAACTTTCTCGACTTGGGAGTAACGATGGAGGACGAATGGCCAACTGCAAGGAGCACCTGAGTACATTGCAATAAAGGACTTAAACACGTTTGGACTACAACTGTCTGCCAGGTACTAGGGAAGTTTCTCCCCGGACAATGGTACTAGCCTCCTCAACCTCTCTAAGGGACAGTAGGGGGTGGACCTGATGAAGGGGGTCCCTAAAGGATTCTGCTGAAACATTGGTGGACTGGTCCTGCAGATAAATGACCTCCATCAGGTGAAGGTCATTGACTCCATTGCTGATACACTGGTGCCAGCTGCAGGATGGTGACAGCCATGGACCCTGGGGAATGTCTAAAGGCATGTATTCTGCTGACTGACCATAGATAGGTTGCTGAGGAAGGCTCTGGGCAAAGGCAGGTGCATAGAGCCCAGAAAGAGGACAGGTCAAGCATCAGGAGTAGTGAAATCAAGCTCCACAATTAAAAATAAAGCTTGAGGCCAATGTTTTTGGTGGCTAGACCGCACCACCAAGAGCAAAGTTACACCTTCCCCCTGAAACAACTCAAAGGGGCCGGAGAAAGCAGCCCAAGAAGTTTGATCTGCCAGTAACCAGGTAGGAAATGAAGTGCATACTGCTTCACTGCTTCACTGTTTATTAAAAAAATATCCCCAGCATGGGCGAGGGCCCAGATGATGACGCAAGCATGCAGGACTGGAAGGCAGTGTGTGTGGGGCCACCTCGCCAGAGAAACCCTTGCATTCTAGAACCCCATCCTCCAGGGACCAATGCAAAAGATGGCTGTCCTGGAGGCCCTCATCTCCCCCGGGCAGTAAAAGGAGCACCACCACACTCCTTTGGCAAAGGAGCGAGCCTCCCCAGCCCACGCCTGGGGAGCACAGGGAGCCTACCGCTGACTTCTCCAGACGAGAGAACAATGAGGATGCTGGCTGTGTGGCAGCACATAACATCTGTGCCGGGTACACGACCCGGCAGGCCCATGTGATAGTGGAATCACCACACGACATCAGCCTGTGGCTCACAATAGGTGCCCCATCATTGGGGCAGTAGCACAAGGCCCTTAAAAAACAGAAAAGCTACAGCATGAGGCTACATTAAAAACAATGCGATGAAGCCTCTCATTAGATATTCACCCTTCACGACCATTGAGTGCCCATTGAGCCCCTGGGAGATGCTACAAAATGCACACACCTTCAACAGTAGACACTTGTGTTCTGGTGTTCCCATTTGTTTACACATTTGCAGTAAATTTCCTCTGCAAAAGGCATATAAATATGCAAATTGGTGTAATGGTGTAATTTTGGAGAGGAGGTGTCACATAAAATGTGCAACTTGAAATTTCTGAAATTACTAAATTTACGTGGCGTAACTCAAATTTTGCCCAGGCCTGATGAAAATCTGTGTCATTTGAATATCTATCCAGTCAAGTATATCATTTTCTCACTCTAACTTCCCATCAGTCTCGCAAGTGGAATGAAGACAATTTGGTAACCAAGCGTCCAACTCTTTTTAGCTTTTCTAAAAAGGTAGTCTCAGGATGTCCCATATTAAAAACTGAATTTTTATTCACCATGCTTCCTAAAAATACTATTAATCCAGACTAAAACCCACAGCTCACCATCACCTAACACACTGAGGAGATCGCTCAAAAAGTGGATGATTGTTAAATTTGACCTGAGCATGAATTCCTAATTAGTTGGAAAAGATTATGCCAAACTGACCGGGAGATGCCTGATGTAGAAAACACTGCACTTCCAAAGTGTAGGGCAACATGTGCGATCAGATGCATTTTAGGTGAAATTGAATAATATTACAGTGGTTTGGTATGTTATTTCATTTCTCAATGCACGATGTCTTCGTCTTGCTTCAATTCCATCTTGCACAACACAGAGGATTTCCATGCATTTCGGAAAAACATATGAATTATCAATTTATGAAGCTGTTTTCGACTAGTCTTTTTACATTACAATATTATCTTCCATTTTTAATTCATCCACGTTTCTTCTACCACATACTTCTACTTTTGAAAAACATTTTTGCAATTTTTACACTCTTGAATGAGCATTGCATTTGAGGAAGTAACAAATGCTACAAGCAATTTCAAATGTACTAGTGTGTGAATTAATAAAAATCAGTATTAGTTGTGCAGGATGGTAAACGTCATATTTTCGTGTTGGTCTGATACATATTTAAAAGTTGTGTTGCTATTAAGATTTGAGTGTATGAAAGATAAGAGTGTGGAGAAAAGCATATGTAGTCCAGGGATTTCTTTTTGACTTTAATTGTCGACAGTACCCTGTTCCCTGGAACTTAGTGGGGTCTTCTCCTTTGTGAAAACAGGATGGCATTCAGACAGGACGCTGGGTGCATGTTAAATCGTTAGGATAGGGAGCCAAGATAGAAAGGTCGCAGCATGCATTAAGAGGTTAAAAAAGGATATACCTTCAATTACATAGACTAAGGTGCTCTGTACGTTAAAAAAAAAAACGTTTCTGATTTCATATCGCGTTGGCACATCAAGCATGGACAATTACTACATTCCTATTTCTTTTGAGATCATCTTTAAATGTTCGGACAAAAATTGGGATTGATATCCTACATGTTCAGAGTACAATCTTCCCGTATATTGTATTTATAAAATCGGTTGTGGCTATGAGAAGGGGAAGTAAGGCAAACTGCATCTTGACGAAATCAATATATTGACTCCTTGTCTTCCTCGAGAGGTTTGGCATAAACTGACTAACTCTCTCTTCCATCCTCGTTTATGCGTCATCTTCCCTTTCCTCGGCCATTGCTATAAGGATCACGTTCAATATGTTTAAGGTCATCTTTGAGTGACGTGCATGGAATTTGTGATCTGCATCTGATCCGCGCTCTTCTCATTATCTTTCTTTGGTAAAACACACATTCAAGGACTTGATCTGGATTAGACTTAATGAAGCTTTTGCAGCATTTGCCCTTTTAAATGTTTGGTTACCTGTCTACACACAGCCAATTAAACGCTGCTTCATGTTGAGTTCAGGTCATTGTTATTTTGTATTGCCATTAAATAATCAAATTTAAATCTGAAAGTATATTCATTCGAATTAAACATCCTTAGTAGTCTAATAGACTACTATAATATCTGTATGTGCTGTTAAAATAAAATAAACCTAAAAAATGGTCATACATGTAATAATTGTCGCAGTGCGGGTGATCTATGCCCGCAGCGGCGGCTGCAATTATGTCTCCACACATGTGTTTGTTCTCATAGCATGGTTGCAAGTCCCCGAGCCGGGCCACGCCATTTTATTTTGTATACGTGCATGACGTCATGCGCCAGCGCTAGTGCGTCACCTCGGGGCGTGGGTAGACTGAACCGCTACCCCGCCGGAGGACATTACAATACATTCATGATAGAGAGAGGTGCCTCCAGTTTTATGCAGATTAAATATTTAAATAACACATATATAGTGGGGCAAAATATGCGCCATGGCCTCCTAGAAATGGATAAAGGATAATATATATGTATGTGTGTGGAGTGCACTTTCAAGACAGAAGAGACTTTTTGGGAACAAGTATTCATGGCTTCTTTGGCCATGGAAGGCTGCACCACTCCTTGAGCGAACATGGGACTACAGGGGGAACAATTCCTACCGATATGCATGCACAGCGGTGCTATGAACGTGAAGGCACAAATCCATTCCGAGGCCCACTGAAGGGCCTAATTTGTCCTGCAAATAATGTGTTTGCACACACAACCCACATGTGTTTGGTCTCATAGCATGGTTGCGACTCCCCGAGCCGGGCCACGCCTCTTTATTTTGTATACACGCATGGCGTCATGAGCCAGCGCTAGTGCGTCACCTCTGGGTGTGGGTAGACTGAACCGCTACCCCGCCGGAGGACATTACATTCCTTCCAACCTTTATTAAACAATAAATAAAACATCAACATGTTGATCTGTTATCAGTTCCGGGCGGGCCGTCTGCTCTCAGCTCATACCCAGTCACAGGTCACAGTCTGCTGCAAGTCTTTGATTCTTCACACCATGAATCCCGCCAGACGGAAGGAGGGAGCCGGATTGCTCCTCAGACCGTAACTGGAATGCTCTCCATGTGAGGATGATAGGGATGGGGCCACTTCCTGTGTGACCCAGCCCTCCAGGGGTCACACAGGGGAGTTGGACAGTCCTCTGTCTGGAGTTCCGAGTGGTGATAGTGTTCCTTGGTCGGACCGGTCCGGATCATCAATGGGGATAGTTCCCTGGCCATCTTCTATCTCCTCGGCCACTCTCCTCTGACTTGGACCAGCTTCCCTACTATCCGGTCTTGAAAGGTTGGGAGTTCCAGCACTGACCTTTTTGAAGAATGAATGTTCCGTGTGAGTTCTTCTGTTCCTCTCCGGGCTGTTACCATCGTGCCGGTTCGGTGGATCACAGTCCACGGGCTTCTGTTCCTCTCCGGGCTGTTACCATCGTGCCGGTTCGGTGGATCACAGTCCACGGGCGCTGCTCAAACAGGAGACGGACTTTGCTTGCTGGGTGCCTGTCTTTGACATAGACCATGTCCCTTTCTTGAATGGTCAACACTCTTGCTCTTCGGTTGACACTGGCCTGGTCGTTTGGTACTGGTCCTTTTTGTTAGGACCCTCGCGGTGTCAATCTGGGAAGGGGCCTAGTTTGGGTGATGGGGAATAGTGTCTCGCACCACTCAACCCATGCTTGCTGGTCCCGTGCTCTCTCTGTCATGAGATGAGGCTTCAATCGGTATTCTCTCAGGAAACTATAGATGGCTCTCTCCAGGGGTGCTTCTTCAGAATGCGCAATGTGAATGACCTTGTTGAGAGTGCGCAAGAATGTCTCTACTTCCCCGCTTGCCTGGGGCCAGTGCGATGTCACTTTCGATGTTGGATGCCCCAAGATTTGAGATAGTCGGCAAACTCTTGCCCCTGAAAAGGCGGGCCGTTATCTGTCTTCACCACCTCAAAGATCCCGTTGGTTGCAATAATCTTCTCTACTTTGGTGATTACTTCCGTGGCTGTTTGTTCTCCTACGATTTCTATCTCTGGGTATTTTTTGTAATCATCAATGACCACAAGGGTGTTGCGCCCATCCGGAAGATGCCCAGAATCTATACTGATGCACTCCCACGGTCGTCGGGGGTTGTCTTCAGTAATGAAGGGGTGAGGATGATCCGGTTGGCCTGGCACCATGGGCACGTTCTGACTGTCTGCTAGACCATCGGGTCCATTCCTGGGAACCACACCTTCTCTCTTAGCCGATTCTTTTTCTTCACCACACCCTGGTGCCCTCTGTGTGCGAGGTCCATCGCTTGTTGAGCAAGACTTGATGGGATCACCAGTCAGGGACCTCTGAGCAGGCACCCACTGCCATCAACAGAGTGTTCGTCCTTGATCCGCATGATTGACTCGAGTTTGGCCTTCGCTTCGGGAGTCCTTCGGGTCATCGTGATCTGAATGGGGCCAGTCATACGCCCAGATTGCGGAGACGGCTAGTTGCAGACTCATCATCCTGGGTGGCTTTCATTATAGCTTTGAAACTTATCGGAAGTGGTCGGGACCTTTCCGCTATGAACCGGACATACTCCTTGGTGTCCTCTGCATCCTCTTCCTCTGCTTTGGTTGCAGCCCTCAAGTGTCTCGAAAGGTAGTCAGCTGGGTTGGATGAGCCTGGCTTGTATTCCACCCGGTAGTCATAACCTGGCAGTTGAAGGATCCATTTCTCTATCCTTGGGGGGGGCTTTGATGCAGATCCTTGAAATAGTGGGATGAGGGGATTGTGGTAGGTGGAGACTGTAAATGGGTATCCATACACATAGACGTGGAAATGCCAACAGGCCCAGTGGATGGAGATTGCCTTTCTCTCTATCTGAGAGTAGCGCTGCTCCGTGTCGGTTAGGGAGCGGCTCGCATATGCAACCAGAGCCCATTCATTATTGCACTGTAGATGCGTGAGCACTGCCCCTAGCCCATAGGGAATGGCATTAACGGTGACAGGTCGGGTCAAAATACGACAACGTTGTGTCTGCCGAAAGGGCTGTTTTAGTGTCTTTGAAAGTTTGTTCTTGGTCGGGCCCCACAGCCATGTGGTGCTGGACTTTGTCAGCTCCCTGAGAGTCTTTGTAAGGTTGGATAAATCCAGGATGAAATGCCCCCAGAAGTTTACCATCCCTAGGAAACTCCATACTTCCGGGATGTTGGAGGGTGCCGGGGCTTTCTGAACATCTCGCACCTTGTCAGGGTCTAGGGCTACTCCTTTGTCCGAGAATGTGTAGCCAAAGAAACTGATTCTGTTCTTCGAGAACTGGCACTTTTTTTTGTTCAGGGTGAGTCTGGACTCTTTGATTAATTGGAGAACACTGCGAAGTCTTCGGTGGTGGTCTTCCATTGACGATGCGTATACCGATAGGTCATCACTCACATTCAAAACCCCGGGAAGTCCGCTGACGACTTCTCTGATGGTGTTCTGAAACACCTCAGCGGCACTTGAATTCCCGAATTTGAGACGTCTGTATCCCCTGAGGCTGACGTGGGTAGAGAATGTGGTGATGTATCAAGAGTCCGGATGTTGGGGCAATTGGTGATATCCTCAACATAGGTCCATCTTCGAGAACCACACCACGCCGTTCAGTTCCCCCAAGATATCATCGATGGTAGGGGTTAAGTGGCGTTCCCTTTTTACAGCTGTGTTTGGGAGGTGCATGTCGACACATATGTGGACCTGCCCTGGCTGTTTTGTCTTCCTCACCACCACGATCAGGGACACCCACGGAGTAGGCTCGCTGACCTTCTCTATTATCCCTTGCCTCTCCAGCGCTTCCAGCTCTTCGACTTTTTGTTGCAAGTGGAATTCCTGTACCTCAGCGCTACCGGTTGGACTGACGGGTCAATATGGGGCGAGACCTTTTTCCCTTTTAGGCATCCATTGCCTTTGAAGACGTCGTAAAATTCCTCCATGATGGCTGCCAGTTCCTCTTCCTGCACTGCGAGAGCAATTGAGATCAGTTTTAGCTCTTATGCTGTCTGGCCACTTACCAGTATTCCACTTCCTTCTTTAGTTGTGTACACTGTGGTGGGGATCTTGAGGTCCTGATGCCTAAGTTCAGTTTCAAAACATCTCAGGAGTGGGATGGGTATCTGCTGTTCATAGGCAAATACACAAATCTTCGCTTCAAGCAAAGGTGGGCGTGGACTCAATTGGTTTTACACGTTGGCAGCCATCAGTTCAATCGAGGCCCCTGTGTCTATGGTGGCCCTTACGTCTTGGTGGTGAATCTTGAGTCTGCACTTTGGAAGCTGCCATCCTTTCTGTTGTGGTTGATCCACTGTGAAAACATAATGGACGGGGTAGTCTTCTGTTTCGTCATCCATATCTTCACTGACTTGCGTTTCGGGTACAGTCTGTGCCATTTCTTTCCGGGGCTTCGACGACCTGCATACTGCTGCAAAATGGTTGATCCACCCGCAGGCTGTGCACCGCTTTCCTCTCGCTGGGCAGTCTTGCATGCGGTGGGGCGTGCCTCCACAGTAGCCACATTCTTTCTATCTTGAGAAAGCTTTCCCATGCTTTGGCGTGACTTGGCTTTCACCACATTCACCTTCTCTGCCACGTTTACCTGTTCCGTCTTGATGGGGTGATGGAGGGTGGCCTCCATGTGGGATGCTCTGGTCTTTGATAGTTCTTTTGACCGTCCAAAGGTGAGGATATCCACCAAGGATTTTCCAGGCTCCTGGATGATGTTCTCTCTGAGCTTAGATGAGTAGCACCCTTGTATTATTTGGCCCCTGATCTTCTCTTGTTCGTCCTGGAAACCGCACGTGCTGGCAAGTTCCTTCAAATGCCCATGGAATGTGTTCAAAGACTCTTCCGCTTCCTGTTTGGCTTAGCGAAAAATGAATCTTTTATTGTCTCTGTTCGCCATCAGCTTAAAATGCGCATTAAGAGCATTGAGCAGCGTCACGTATGTTTTGGGAGTAGCTTTTGCTAGCGTTTTGTAGATGCTGTGTATGTCCTTGCCCCCTGGGTGGAGGAGTAGTGCCCTGCACCCGTCTGGAGCTCTACTTGCCCCTGCAAAATAGATTTGGAGGCAATCTGTCCAGTCTCTCCAACGAGGGGCAAGGGAGGAGATGGCACTGTCCATGATGAAGGGCTAGATGGCCGGGATCAATGCCATCCACACTCATTTGTGGCACACCCCACGGCACGTGCACTGCCTTTCTTCTGATCCAGGGTGGCAGCCGCCTTGCCGAGATCAACTGTGGCACAGTTGGGCCTTGACGCCTCCTGTCGTGGGCAATTAGCTTGTCTTTCCACCTCGACCTCCACCAGGGGCGCTGGGGTTAACCACGTGCATGGACTCAGGCTGGGGGGGCAGCCGAAGGTGAACCTCTTGCCCCACACACAAGTAGCTGCAGGGCCTTCGCATGTGGCAGCAGGCTGTTCTTGTCATGGCTGCAGGCCTGCACTGTCTGGCATGTTCCTCACGTGGCTGCAGGGTCTGATGAGAGGTCGCAGGTTGCCTCCCAGTGAGGCTGCAGGGCCTTATTCTATGGCACAGGCAACTCCCAGTCACCAGCTGAGCCAGAGAGCGGTGAGAGCTCATCACCGCCTCGTCACCAGAGTAATAATTGCAGCGGCGTGGGTAATCTATGCCTGCAGCGGCGGCAGTAATTATAACTCCAGACATGTGTTTGGTCTAATAGCGTGGTCGTGACTCCCCGCGCCTGGCCACGCCTCTTTGTTTTGAATACGCGCATGGCGTCATGCGCCAGCGCTAGTGCGTCACCTCCGGGCGTGGGTAGACTGAACCTCTACCCCCCGGAGGACATAACTGTAGGTTTGCTCTAGCTTGGGTGCACTAAGGATGGGGCAGGGGCTAGGCATGCATGGGGGCCTCGTGCTATTCAATGCAAATCACGGGACACAGACACCAGGCTGCTCTGGTCGGACCGGAAGTCACGAGCGACCTCCGACCATTTATTTATAGCCTTCAGGCCACGCCTGGCCTGAAGGTGCAACAATGTGTGGAAGTGGTTCCGGGGCTCAGCCGAGACCCTCGGACCACTAGAACGTTACATCCCTCCCCAAATTAGTTCTTGTTTTCTCAAAGTTCACCACTGCTCATGAATCATACGCAAAGTCCGCCAGCTTCTGACTGGGCCTGGGGTTTGGTCTCAGATGGTACATGTTCCTTCCTCTCGCTGGGGCTATTGCTGGCATCGGGGACTGCACTGGTGGTGTTGCAGTCGCTGGAGTATTGTCCCCTTCATGTTGCGCTGCTTGGGTATGATTCTCATGTTGATCAGTGAGCGTAATGTCCATGGAGCTTTCAATGCCTCCTTCATCTGCTGATGATGTTGCAGGAATCCGCTTGAACCAGGATATATTGCGGGTTACTTCTTCTCCATTTCTCTGTGCGGTGATTGCGGTGCCTTTCGTGGTCTTGATGATCATGGGGTCGGGTTCATATGGTGTTTTGAATTTGCCTCCCGGCCGCCGAGTTCTCAGCAACACTGTGTCACCTGGCGCTAGTGTTCGGCTACGTGTTCTCCTCTTTCTGTTTGCTCTGTCATTGTTCACTCTCCTCCTCCTTTGGGTTTCTTCGGGTTTGTACTGCTCTGCTGTCCATCCATCAGTCATCGGGAGACTGTCCTGTCGGTTCCCTGCAAACATCAATGACCACGGTGTTCTTTGCGTTGTGCTGTGTGGCGTGCTTCTGTATTCACCGAGGAAGTGTTGTAACGCTTTTTCTGGGTCACTCTCCTCTATTCCGGCTATTCTCAGCACTTTGTTGATGGTCCGCATAAATCTCTCGGCTTCACCATTCGCCTGCGGCCACTGCGGTGTTATGCGATGATGTTTGATTCCTAGGTTCTTCAGGAAGTCATGAAATTCACCTCCCTGAAATGGGGGCCCATTGTCCGTTTTGAGTATCTGAGGGCGTCCAAACATGGCGAACACTTTGTCTAGGATGGGCTGGACATTCTTGAAACTGGTGGATTCTGCTAGCTCCACAATAGGATACTTGGAAAATGAGTCTATGAGCACGACTGTTGTACGCCCGTCGGGGAAACTCCCAAAGTCCATGCTGACCCATGACCATGGTGTTGGAGCATGTTCTTCAGTGACAATGGGTGCCGGAGTTTCTTGGTTGCTGGTGAGTTGGCATGCTCGGCAGTTTTTTACTAGGGTGACAATGCTGACGTCCATTTCTGGGAACCACACTTTTTCCCTCATTCAACTCTTCATCCTTCGTATCCCTTGGTGCCCCGCATGTGCTAGCGTGGTGGCGTGCTCTTGCAGACTTAGAGGTATCACTATGCGGCGTCCCCTGAGGACCAGTCCATTTTCAGCCACGCTAAGCTCGTTGTGGATCTTCCATATGTGTCCTAATCTGGTGCGATCGATTTCTGGCCAGTCATGGTTGTCCTTTAGAAATCCTTGCCACGTTCCGGATTGGATGGTGTTCGTCACCTTCTGTAGTACCTTGTCTTGGCGGTAGTGTTCCAATATCAATGGGATTGACATGGCTTGGGGGCACGCGCTCTGTGCTAGGAGGTTGATTTCTTCTTCAAACAGCGTTTCTTCTTCTCCTGAGTCCATAGTTTCCGCTGCTGGATGACGGGAGAGGAAATCCGCTGGATTCTTTTCTCCTGGCCGGTAGACCAGGTCCATGTGGTACTGTTGTACTTGAATTGCCCACCTCTCGATTCTGGGAGGTGGATGAGGGGCGGTTCCTTTGAAAAGAGGTATTAACGGCTGGTGATCGGTGACTAGTCGGAAAGGGCACCCGGCCACATACAGATGGAAGTGGTTGCAGGCCCACTTTACTGCCAGTGCTTCCCTCTCGACTTGTGAATAGCGGGCTTCGGTGGCTGTCAGTGCCTTGCTAGCAAATGCTAAGGGTGCCCATACCCCCGGTTCTGCTTCTTGAGTGAGTAGGGCCCCAAGCCCTACTGGGCTGGCATCGACTAGGATTTCCGTTTTTCTGGCTGTGTCAAAGTATGCAAGGGTCGTTGTGTCCAACAGGGCTGCCTTGATTTTTTGCAAACGCTTGCTCTTCTTCGGAACCCCACTTCCACTGTGCATCCTTCTTGGTTAGGGCACGGAGTGGCTCTGCGAGTGTTGCGAGGCCAGGAATGAAGCGTGCACAGTACTGCGCCATCCCTAGGAAGCTCCTCACTTCGGACGCTGTTAACGGGGCTGGCGCATGTTTGATGGCATGGGACTTGCGTGGATCTACTTTCACTCCTTGGTTATCAAAGATGTATCCAAAGAACTCCACTGTCTTTTGGAAGATTTTGCATTTCTCTCGGTGTAATGTGACACCGTGCTCTGCAAGTCGTTTTAGTGTTGCACGTAACCTTTGGTGGTGTTCCTCGCTGGTTTTAGAATGGATGAGGATGTCATCGCTGACATTTAGTACCCCTTGTAGTCCGGATAGCACCTCTTTGATCGTGTTCTGAAATATTTCGGCAGCTGACGAGATGCCAAAATTTAATCGTTTATACCTCCGCAGCCCAAGATGCGTGGAGAATGTCGTTATGTATCTGCTTTCTTCTGCCAGCCGGAGTTGGTGGTATCCGGCGTTCAGATCAAGTTTAGAGAACCACTGGGCTCCGTTGAGGTCTGCTAAAATGTCATCTACTGTCGGTGTGAGGTGTCGTTCACGTTTGATGGCCTTGTTAGGCATGCGCATGTCTATGCAGATGCAGATTTTTCCTGGTTGGCGGGGTTTTTCGGCGATCACCATCGGTGAAACCCACGGGGTAGGGCCAGTGACTTTCTCAATCACGTCTTGTTGTTCTAGTTTCTCTAGCTCATCCTCCACTGCTGTTCTGAGATGGAATGGTATTCGCCTGTGCCGGAGAGCGATGGGCTGTACTGTCTTATCGATATGCAGTTTAATTGGCGGCCTCTTGATCATGCCTAATCCTTGAAATAACGTTGGGAATTGCAGTAACAGTTCGTCAACTTGAGTGCTCTTGACAGCGTTGGCGAACGCGATGAGCTGTAGGTCTTCCGCCGTGTGGCTGCCGACAAGGAGGTCAGCCTCTCTGTCCACCACGTGGAATGTTGTAGTTACTTCGTGTTCTTCTGCCTTCACTTGGACCACCATTTTGCCTCGCAGCGGAAGTGGCTCTTTCCCGCCATATGTGAATATGCGAACCTTTGACAGGACTAGCCTTGGCTTTGGGTGTAAGTTCTTGTAATGCTGGATTCCCATGACGTTGACTGTTGCGCCAGTATCAATTACTCCGACGGCTGGGGAACCGTCTATTAGGATGTTGCACTTCGGTTGTGGCCTTCGCCGCCGCTTTAGGTCACTCGTGAACGAGACGAGGTAGCATTCGTCGTCTTCCTCTTCAGATGAATCATCGAGTCTGTCGTACCTTCGGTATTGTGGCCTCATGTCCCGTGGTGATTGTCTCTCTTCTATTTCTAGTTGTCGGACTGCTCCAGACAGTGACTTCTTGCTGGACGATCCTCGTCCTCTGGCTCTCCCTCGGCACACGCTAGAGAAGTGATTCGGGATCCCACAGTTTGAACAGGTTTTTCCACGTGCGGGACAGCTTTCTGCGTCATGCACTTCTCGTCCACAGTATCCACACTGTGATCTTCTCTGTGTTCGGGTTGGCCATCGGCCTCTTCCGCTTCGTGAGGATGTTCTGACCGCATCGACTCTTTCCGTCTTCACCGTCACTCCAGGGCTTGTGCTGGTGTTAAGTGCTGCCTCCATCGCAGATGACCGTACATCGGACAACTCATGAGATCTTGCCAGTAGGAGGATCTCTTCTAACGTGATCTTGGGTTGTCTGAGGATCAGCGTCCTCAGTGGTTTGTTTCGGCATCCTTGAATCAGTTGGGCGGTGACTTCCTTGTTCTGGTCATCTTCGGTGCACGTGCTGACGAGCTCTCGCAGGCGAGCGTGGAATGCATCCATGGTTTCGCCCTCTCGTTGTCGAGACTGTCGAAACTTGAACCTTTCGTAATGCGGGTTTAGTTGAGGATCAAAATGCGCGTTGAGGGCTTGGACAGCTGCGTCATAGTCATCAGATTCTCCGGTGTCCGGGAGGTGCTTGAACACCTTGTATATCTCCTCACCTCCGAAGTGAATTAGCAGGGAGCGTTTTACTTCGTTGTCCTTCTCCCTCGTGGCTATGAAGTAGTTGTTTAATCTCCCTAGCCATACAGCCCACCTGGGTGCGGCAGTTGAGGGGTCCGCTAGTCCACTGAAGGGTGGCAATGCTTGTACTTGAGCATGTTGCGCATGTTGCAGGGGTGGAGGCTGTGCTGTGGTGGCCTGTTGTTGCACAGCATTGTTGCCTGGTGCTGCGGCTTGTTGCTGCACTGCATTGTTGTCTGGATTGTTGGACATTTGGTTGGCGGTGCGTGGTGGTGCACGTTGTGTCGACTTCTCGCTTGTTTGATTTCAAGTGTGTTGCCAATGCTTGTTTGCTTGTGTTCTTATCCCTCGTGATAGCGTTTGGTTTTGATTTCAAGTTTGTTGCCAATGCTTGTTGGCTTGTGTTGTTATCCCTCGTGGTGGCGTTCTTATCCCTCGTGGTGGCGTTTGGCTTTGCCACTGCTTGTTTTTTTTTTTTCTCTCTGTTGTCTGCCGTTTATGCTTATTGTGAGGGCGCGACCTTCTCCTGCCTATCGGCGGCTCTGCCGATGCTTCCGGTGGTTGCTGGGCCTGCGCTGGGGCTCACACGCGGTGTCTGCGTGCGCTCGGCTCCTCGTGGTGCCGGATTGCTTGTGCGCATGCGCGGGGCTCTGCGGCGGCCTCCGCAGCGTTCTCGGGCCTCGCGCTCGTTTTCTCCTTCCTCCCGGTGCCTAATGCAGCTTTGGTTCCCCCGCTGCTTACCGGGTTTGGGCTTGGAGCTTCTGGTCGCCTCCTGTGCGGTCCTGGATGGGGACAGGTTCGCCGTCGGTCCTGGGAAGGACCCGTGTCCCGCTCGATGCTCCGCTCTCGAGCCTGCAGCAGACGTCGTGTTCAGGTAGGGACAGGGCGATCCCACCCTCATCGCCAGTGTAGGTTTGCTCTAGGGTGCACTAAGGATGGGGCAGGGGCTAGGCATGCATGGGGGCCTCGTGCTATTCAATGCAAATCACGGGACACAGACACCAGGCTGCTCTGGTCGGACCGGAAGTCACGAGCGACCTCCGACCATTTATTTATAGCCTTCAGGCCACGCCTGGCCTGAAGGTGCAACAATGTGTGGAAGTGGTTCCGGGGCTCAGCCGAGACCCTCAGACCACTAGAACGTTACAATAACAATACATTCATGATAGAGAGCAGTGCTTCCAGTTTTATGCAGATTAAATATTTAAATAACACTTATATAGCGGGTTAAAAGATGCGAAATGACCTCCTAGAAAGGGTTAATGGATAAAATATATGTATGTGTGTGCAGGGCACTTTTAAGACAGAAGAGACTTTTTGGGAACAAGTATTCATGGCTACTTCGGCCGTGGAAGGCTGCACCACTCCTTGAGCGAACATGGGGCTGCAGGGGGAACAATTACTACCGATATGCAGGCACAAAGTGGTGCTATGAACGTGAAGGCACAAATCGGTTCCGAGCCACACTGAAGGGCTTAACTTGTCCTGCAAATAATGTGTTTGCACACACAACCCACTGGAGGGAAATTATTATTGGCAAAATGAACTACGCATCCCAGCGTGCATTGAGGACTAAAAACCATTATGGACGGCATACCGGAGGCCGATTAAAGCATCACCACGCATAAGATAAGGTTCAGCCAGCATCACTGTGTGAACACTAATGCCCATGAGGAAGAAGAAAGTATCTTCGAAATGCGTCACCATTGGGACTGTAAAGGTCGGGACAAAACTGTGCTTTTCTTTGCTAATAAAAGTTTGTTACCTACTTGCTGTGGAGTGCGCTTTTAAGATAGAATAGACTTTTTGGGAACAAGTATTCATGGCCTCTTCGGCCGCGGAAGGCTGCACCACTCCTTGAGCAATCATGGGGCTGCGGAGGGAACAATTCCTACCAATATGCAGGCACAGGGGTGCTATGAACATTATGGCACTATTCCATTCCAAGGCCCACTAAAGGGCTTAAATTGTCCTGCAAATAATGTGTTTGCACATAGAAACCACTGGAGGGAATTTGTTATTGGCAAAATGAACTACGTATCCCAGTGTGAATTGAGAACTAAAAGCCATTAAGGATGGCACACCGGAGGCCGATTAAAGCATCAGCACACATAAGATAAGGTTCAGCAAGTATCAGTGTGTGAACACTAATGTCCATGAGGAAGAAGAAAGTAACTTCGAAATGTGTCAGCATCGGGACTGTTACGTTCGGGACAAAACTGTATTTTCCATTACTAATAAAAAGTTGTTACCTACTTGCTGTGGACTGTGCTTTCAAGACAGAAGAGAACTTTTGGGAACAAGTATGCATGGTGTCTTCGGCCGTGGAAGGCTGCACAACTCCTTGAGTGAACATGGGGCTGCAAGGGGAACAATTCCTACCGATATGCAAGTACAGCTGTCCTATGAACGTGAAGGCACAATTCCGTTCTGAGGAAGGACTTAATTTGTCCTGCAAATAATGTGCTTGCACACAAAACCCACTGGAGGTAAATTCTTATTGGCAAAATGAACTACGTATCCCAGCGTGCATTGAGAACTAAAAGCCATTAACGACTGCACATAGGAGGCCGATTAAAACTTCAGCAAGCGTAAGATAAGCTTCAACCAGCATCACTGTGTGAACACTAATTCCCATGAGGAAGAAGAAAGTAACTTCGAAGCGCGTCAGCATCGGGACTGTAAAGGTCAGGACAAAAAGGTGCTTTCCTATGCTAATAAAAGGTTGTTAACTACTAGCTGTGGAGTGTGCTTTCAAGACAGAAGAGACTTTTTGGAATATATATATATATATTCACTGAAAAAACCATAGGTTTCACACCAGTTATAGTTAGGAATTAGCATTTAAAAAACCTATTAAATTCACTGACAAAACCAGTTATAGTTAGCTGGAAATTTTACTGATATAAAACCAATGAAATTCCACGTTATAGTTAGTTGGACTCACTATAACTTGCGCGTGCAATGCACTGCTGATGACGTCACATATTACATCACTCATGACATGGTCAGTGACATCACTCATGACATCACTGATGACACCATCCAGTGAATATGTGTCTTTCTGAAAAATAAATATTAGTGAGTAATGTTTAAATATTTAAATATATATATTATTGTTTCACTTTGTGTATAAGTGGCTACATGTGTTGGTAAGTAGCTACATGCGTATGTATATGGGTTATTAGATGTTTCTCTTAGTATCAGTATGAGTGTCTATATGGTTTGGTGGGGGTATTACTTAGCACATAGATGCATGAGTGACTGATTCGCTGTTTGTATGTGTTTTGAAGACAGCATATGTGCAGGACTGTATGGATGGATGAGTGTGTATATGTGTTTGTTAGTGAGTGAATGACTGTCTCACTAGTGTCTTTATCAGTAACTACATATGTTTTAATCTAGTATATGTGAATATTGATGTATATAAGTGAGTATATGTGAGAGTAAGAGATTGTAAGAGTTCCTGTTTAAATAAGTATGTGTTTCTATAAGTGATTGTTTAAGAGAATAAATATGTGTAATTTTCAATACAAGTAAGGTGGAAGTGTGTGTATAACTCTATATTCAAATAAATGGATGTTCAATAGTTTATTTGCACGTGTGAGTATGTGTGTGAGTAACTTTTGGATGACTGTCGGTGTGTAACAGGATGTATAGGTGTATCACTTCATATGATGAGTGAGTATATGTATGAGTGACTATATAGAACTGTTGGTGAATGACTGGATGTGCATATAGATGGTGGAATTACTGAATTGCTTGTTGTAACTGATATGGGTATCTCCATTTTTTTTTAAATTTCAGTTTCTATTTTTGAATATGTGTTTCAAGGGTTACATTACAGTGAAAGGAGGTCTGTCACTATGTCACAAGGATGGTGTCATCAGTGATGTCATGAGTGATGTCACTGACCATGTCATGAGTGATGTAATATGTGACGTCATCAGCAGTGCATTGCACGCGCAAGTTATAGTGAGTCCAACTAACTATAACGTGGAATTTCATTGGTTTTATATCAGTAAAATTTCCAGCTAACTATAACTGGTTTTGTCAGTGAATTTAATAGGTTTTTTAAATGCTAATTCCTAACTATAACTGGTGTGAAACCTATGGTTTTTTCAGTGAATTTCAAAGGTTTTTTAAATGCTAATTCCTAACTATAACTGGTGTGAAACCTGTGGTTTTTTCAGTGAATTTCAAAGGTTTTTTTAATGCTAATTCCTAACTATATAAGACCTGAAAGCCCACCAGGAATCTCCAGTATGCGCCAGGGGACTGCATTGCAGAGAGGTGTAATGAAGCCACAACCCTTTTTACACCTCTCTGCAACGCAGCCCCCGTGCATGTTTGAAGAGGGGAAACTAATTCCCCTTGCATACTGGGGGCCCCTGGGGGCCAATTAGCCCACCTGGAACCTCCAGTATGCGCCTGGGGCTGCATTGCAGAGGTGTAATGAGACTATGCCCCTTGTTACACCTCTCTGCAACGCAGCCCACTGCCGAGTTTGCAGAGAGGGAACTAATTCCCCTTGCATACTGGGGGTCCCTGGGGTCAACTAGTCCACCAGGAGCCTCCAGTATGCGCGAGGGAGCTGCATTGCAGAGAAGTGTAATGAGGCCACACCCTTGTTACACCTCTCTGCAATGCAGGCCACTGGCGCCTTTGCAGAGGGGGGACTAATTCCCCTTGCATACTGGGGGTCCCTGGATCATATCTGCCCAAACACCGATATTCCGAACGATTGTAAATGACTTTTCTTGAGAAACATTTGGATTTGGATTATCATGTCCTATACTTTGGAATTTTTGAAAGACTGACTTTGAGGATGCTATAAATTACTCAAGTCTGCCCGAATTGTGTGGGTAAAATTGATACCTAGTCACTTTTAATAAGAATATACTTATGTCTCGTCTAACATTTGGAAGAAATATCTAGTTATATGACAACGGGATACCGACATAACTTGAAGGAAATAAGAACGCCCTGAAGAAGTTCTGTTGTACAGAACGAAACGTTTCGGCTGGCTGTGGTACATAAACTTAAGGAAAATAAAAGCATTTGAATATACACCAAGATTCAGCGCTTCAATAAGTACTCTAAGTGATATGATTTGATTGGACTCATTGTGAAAGTGGTGCTGTGCCAAACTTTGGAATATTCTCCACTACTCTCTACTACTTACTCTCTCCCACTCTCTACTACTCACTCTCTACTGCTCTCTACTACTCACTCTACTACTTACTCTCTACTACTCTCTACTACTCAGTCTCTACTACTCACTCTCTACTACTCTCTACTACTCACTCTACTATTCACTCTACTACTCTCTACTACTCACTCTGCTACTCTCTCTACTGCTCTCTACTACTCTCTACTACTCACTCTCTACTCTCTATTACTCACTCTCTACTCTCTACCTCTCTACCTCTCTACCTCTACACCTCTACCTCTCTACCTCTCTCTACACGCACACATATAGACATATATGCATATATATATGTGCATATGCATTTATATATATGTATGTGTATATATAAAAAAAACAACTAAACATTTTTTTTTCTAATCAGCTACTTTTAAAACTGTCATTCTTTTTCCCCATGGTACACTCCCCGGTACGCTTACCGGTGCGCGTACCGGGCGCTCACCCCGCGAAAATCAAAAATGTTTTTAATTTTTTTTTTGCCCCGTGGGGCCCTTTTATGGCCCCCACATCAAACCTAGGGGGTCAAGGGGGGTCTACTCTGCCCCCTTATGGTCATTTCCCCCTTTGTTTTGGCCACCTCTTGTGTCTCGATCCTACCGAGACACAAGATGGCGGCCGCTCCGGACTGTTTAGAATGTTTACAGACACCCCAGAGCCAATCAGCTTTCTGCGCGCAAGTCGCGTGACGCGCCCGGTGCGCGTACCGGTGCGCTTACCGGAGCGCTGCTATAGATATATATATTTTTTTGAACCTTAATTACTCAAAATCCACTGGAGCACATATCTTGAGACATAGCAAAGGCACATCGGGCTACCAGTCCCTACAATTTTGCCAAGTTTGGTGGAAATCCATTCAGCCGTTCGGGCTAAAAGTGAAATCGACCGCCCCATGAAAATTAACATGGGGAAAACGCGTTTTGGGACCCCCCTTTTATCTCGGCCCCCGCTTGACGAATCCCCCCCAAACTTTCAGGGAAGGACCGGAACGCCGCGAGGCCATTTTGAGGAAATTTTCAGGCAGATTCGTCAACCGGCGCCAAAGTTATTCCAAATAGAATTTTCAGATTTAACATTGAAAAAAATCCTAACTATAACTACCTACTGGCGACCGCCAGTAGGTAATATATATATATATATATATATATATATATATATATATATATATATATATATATATATATATATATATATATATATATATATATATATTACCTACTGGCGGTCGCCAGTAGGTATATATAGTTAGGATTTTTTCCCTATGGGATTTCTGAAAATTCTATGTCTAATAACTTTGGCGTTTGTGGACGGAATCGGCTGAAATTTTCAGGAAAATGGCACATTTTGTTTCTGAGCAGCTCCTGGAAATTTGGGGGGGTTTCGTCAAGGGGGGCTGAGAAAAAAGGGGGGTCCCAAAACGCGTTTTTAACATTGAGTTTTCCATAGGGCGGTTGGACTCACTTTTAGCTCGAACGGCTGAATGGATTTGCACGAAACTTGGCAAAATTGTAGGGACTGTTAGCCCGATGTGCCTTTGCTAGGTCTCAATATATGTGCTTCAGTGGATTTTGAGAAATTAACGTTTAAATCAAGATATATATCTGTAACAGCGCTCCGGGCAGCGCTCCGGTTCGCGAACTTTTCGCGTATCGGAACTTTGCGAAGCGAAGCTGATTGGCTCTCCGGTGTCTGTCAACATTCTAAACAGTCCGGTGCGGCCGCCATCTTGTCTCTCGGTAGGATCGAGAGACAAGAGGAGGCCAAAACAAAGGGGGAAATGAAGGAAAGGGGGCAAGGTAGACCCCTTCTGACCCCCTAGGATTGATGAGGGGGATATTATAGAGCCACGCCGGGCCCAATAAAAAAAAAAAAAATCCGATTTTTTCGCCGTAGAGACGCGTCTTGGTTCGCGAACCGGGCAGCTAACCGGGCAGCTAACCGGGAAGCTAACCGTCAGTGTAACCCAAAAAAAAAAAAAAAATCAGATTTTTTCGCCGTAGAGACGCGTCTTGGTACGCGAACCGGGCAGCTAACCGGGCAGCTAACCGGGAAGCTAACCGGCAGTGTAACCCAAAAAAAAAAAAAAAATCAGATTTTTTCGCCGTAGAGACGCGTCTTGGTACGCGAACCGGGCAGCTAACCGGGCAGCTAACCGGGAAGCTAACCGGCAGTGTAACGGGAGTCTGAGGAGTAGCTGATTGGCTGTCAATATTGTAAACAGTCCGGAGCGGCCGCCATCTTGTCTCTCGGTAGGATCGAGAGACAAGAGGAGGCCAAAACAAAGGGGGAAATGAAGGAAAGAGGGCAAGGTAGACCCCTTCTGACCCCCTAGGATTGATGAGGGGGATATTATAAAGCCATGTGGGGCCAAAAAAAAACAAACAAAAAAATCCGATTTTTTCGCCGTAGAGACGCGTCTTGGTACGCGAAATGGGCAGCTAACCGGGCAGCTACCGGGAAGCTAATCGGCAGTGTAACGGGAGTCTGAGGAGAAGCTGATTGGCTGTTATCATTGTAAACAGTCTGGAGCGGCCGCCATCTTGTCTCTCTGTGGGATCGAGAGACAAGAGGTGGAAAAAAAAAGGTGTAAATGAATGAAAGGGGTAAGGCAGACCCCTCCTGAACCCCTAGGATTGATGAGGGGGCTATTAAAGTTCCCTGGGGGGTGAAAAAAAAAAAAATTGCGATTTTTCGCGGTAAAGGTGCTTCCTGGTACGTTAACCGGGCAGCTAACCGGCAGCGTAACGGGAGTCCGACATATTGTGTTTTTTGAACGTTTGTGATATGTGCACGTGTGGATTTTGTCTAATTAAGGTAAAAAAAATATATATATATCTTTAAGCGTGTTCTGGCGCGCTTACGTTTTGGGTTTGGTTTGCGCTGCAGAGACGATACGTCACGGTTATGCGATGCATCATGAGGCGTCTCACGGGCTACGTGATACGTCACTTAATAAAGAATATATTTTACAGCTATAGATATTAGCTTTTAAAAAACCAATGAAATTCACAGAAAAAACCATAGGTTATAGACCATATATAGTTAGGAATTTGCATTTACAAAACCTTGAAAATTCACTGAAAAAACCATAGGTTATAGACCATATATAGTTAGGGATTAGCATTTAAAAAACCTTATTTTATTTGCACAAAACCATTGAAATTCCATATATAGTTAGTTGCACTAACTATATATCGCGGACCCGCAATCCACTGCTAATGATGTCACATATTACATCATTCATGACATGGTCAGTGACATCACTGATGACATCACTGATGACATCTCAAATGACATCACTGATGACATCACTGATGACATCATCCAGTGACTGTCTGTTTCTGTAAAGTTAAAATATGTCTTACATATTGAAGAATGAGTGGATGTATAAGTGTCTGGATGAAGGATTTAGTAGGTGCATGACTGACTGTATGAGAGAGTGATTAAATGTGTCTCACTGAGTGCATGGGTTAGTGACTAAACTGTCTTAATTTGTGCATCATTATATCTGTTGTTCTATGAACTGCTGCATGTGTTGATCAGTAGCTATATGAGTAACTGTATGGGTTATTGATTGGTTGTCCAAGTATTTGTATGGGAGAGTGAGTGTGTGTGTGTGGGGGTGGCTGGGAGGTGTGTGACTCTGTGCATACATGTGTGAACAGTTGATTCACTAGATCTATGGGTTCAAAACTGCATGTGGAAACAGCTGTATGGGTGGTTGACTGTGTACGAGAGTATTGGTGAGTGAATGGATATCTCAGTGCTACATGTCAAAGTAAGTACATATGTAAAACACAGTACACGTGAGAGTTCACATATATAAATTACTGTGCATAAGAGCCAGTGAATGTGTGAGTGGCTGTATGGATCATTGTGAACTTGTATCAGAGATTGTATAAAAGAGTAAATATGTGTTAGTATATGTTCGAATAAGTAAGGTGTGTATAACTGTATAGTTTAGGAAATGGAGGTGTGATTGATTCTTTGCATGACTGACTAGGTGTGTGAGTAACTCCATGGATGAGTGACAGTCTGTGAGTGTCTGTTTACACTAAGTGTATCTAAGGTTATATCAGAGTCTGAAGAGGTTCATAGTATAATCACATGAATGATGTCATCAGTGATGTGATCAGTAATGTCAAATGAGATGTCATCAGTGATGTCATTTGAGATGTCATCAGTGATGTCATCAGTGATGTCACTGACCATGTCATGAATGATGTAATATGTGACATCATTAGCAGTGGATTGCGGGTCCGCGATATATAGTTAGTGCAACTAACTATATATGGAATTTCAATGGTTTTGTGCAAATAAAATAAGGTTTTTTAAATGCTAATCCCTAACTATATATGGTCTATAACCTATGGTTTTTTCAGTGAATATATATATATATATATATATATATATATATATATATATATATATATATATATATATATATATATATATATATATATATATATATATATATTCACTGAAAAAACCATAGGTTATAGACCATATAAAGTTAGGAATTAGCATTTACAAAACCTTATTTTACTCACACAAAACCATTGAAATTCCATATATAGTTAGTTGCACTAACTATATATCGCGCACCCGCAATCCACTGCTGATGATGTCACATATTACATCATTCATGACATGGTCAGTGACATCACTGATGACATCACTGATGACATCTCAAATGACATCACTGATGACATCACTGATGACATATCAAATGACATCACTGATGACATCTCAAATGAAATCACTGGTGACATCACTCATGATATCATTCATGTGATAATACAATGAACCTCTTCAGACTCTAATATAACCTTAGATACAATCAGTGTAAACAGACACTCACAGACTGTCACTCATCCATGGAGTTACTCACACAACTAGTCAGTCATGCAAACAATCAATCACACCTCCATTTCCTCAACTATACAGTTATACAAACTTTACTTATTCAAACATATACTAACACATATTTTCTCTCTTATACAATCCCTGATACAAGTTCACAATGATCCATACAGCCACTCACACATTCACTGGCTCTTATGCACAGTTATTTATATATGTCAACTCTCACATGTACTGTGTTTTACATATGTACTTACTTTGACATGTAGCACTGAGATATCCATTCACTCACCAATACACTCATGCACACAGTTAACCTCCCATAGAGCTGTTTCCACATGCACTTTTGAAACCATACATCTAGTGAATCAACTGCTCACACATCTATGCACAGAGTCATACACCTCCCAGCCACCCACACACACACTCAGTCTCCCATACAAATACTTGGGCAACCAATCAATAACCCATATAGTTAATCATCTAGCTACTGATCATTACATGCAGCAGTTTACAGAACAACAGACATAATGATGCACAAATTAAGACAGTTTAGTCACTAACCCATGCACTCAGTGAGACACATTTAATCACTCACTCATACAGTCAGTCATGCACCTACTAAATCCTTCATCCAGACACTTATAAATCCACTCATTCTTCAATATGTAAGACATATTTTAACTTTACAGAAACATACAGTCACTGGATGTTGTCATCAGTGATGTCATCAGTGATGTCATTTGAGATGTCATCAGTGATGTCATCAGTGATGTCACTGACCATGTCATGAATGATGTAATATGTGACATCATCAGCAGTGGATTGCGGGTGCGCGATATATAGTTAGTGCAACTAACTATATATGGAATTTCAATGGTTTTGTGTGAGTAAAATAAGGTTTTGTAAATGCTAATTCCTAACTATATATGGTCTATAACCTATGGTTTTTTCAGTGAATTTTCAAGGTTTTGTAAATGCAAATTCCTAACTATATATGGCCTAAAACCTATGTTTTTTTCTGTGAATTTCAATGGTTTTTTAATACCAAATATCAAATGCTGTCAAATGTCAAGTACATGATAGGTAAAAACATTTTCGTGTTTATGCACGCTGATGTGCTTTGAACGCTGCCCCCCCTTCCCCCCCCTCTTTTCTCTTAGCAGTACTCTCTCTTTGCAGATAGTGAAGGGTAGTTAACGCAGGCCTTTGCCCCCGTTGTAATCCGTCGTGCCTGCTTCTCTCTCTATTTGATTGATTGCTATCCAAGCATTTACTGTTTTAGAATTGGTTCTCTTTGGTTCATTCTGTATTTACAAACAAGCACAGAGTCGCAATACTCTGTTTAGTCTTTGCAGATAGTGAAAAATAGTTAAAAAAAACAAAAGGAATCGAGCAAAATCAGTAGGCCACTTATGGGATCTGTTTTTGACCTCGCTAAAATAGAAACATTAAGAACAACCCCTCATGAGAAATACGAAACTAGTAAGATGAACTTAGCTCCACACCATGATGGCTGCAAGACAGCTCGACTCCGCCGCCCACCCCACCCCACCCAAAATAACGACAAACCCTATGCAAATATTATAAATATATACAACACACCAGCAAAGTAACAGGGTAAAACATTTTATTAAATAACTATTTACATAACTGTTTTATACTTTTTGTTGCCCGATCCGGCTAGCTCAATCGATCGAGCATGAAACTCATGCACTCTGATAGCAAGCGTTGCTGCTGATGCTATGCAGACCAAAACTGGTTTTCAGTTTGTACATTCTTCTAGATTTTTCCATCCAAGGCTGGTTGAGTTTGTAGAACGATGGCTTCAGATTTTCAACATACGGTGTGGTGGCGCGGACTGGGAGGGGGCGCATGGCTCCTGCCCCCTCCCCAAGTAAGATTTTCATACGTGAGTGTACGTTCATGGTTCTGGTCCCTGAGTTGCTTCGATGTCACTGCCATGCTCAAATGGCATAAGTTCTGGATGTTGGGTGCCATAGTTCAGAGTTCTGAGCAGCGCTTGTAACACTGTCTGAAGCTTATTTGCACCTACTGCAGCTTCACTATTCTCAAAGTAAGTGAGGGCCGTTTGTGGACCTGACTGCATTTGAAAACAATGTGATATGGTACCTCCCTAAACCGCTTGACGGAGGCCCCCGAGGGGCGGTGTCATGGCACGGACTCGGAGAAGACGCTTGGCTCCGACCCCCTCCCCAAGTCTTATAGCACTGGTGTAGCCTGAGATCGCCCCCGACATAGGCGGCCGGCTCCCGGGGTCCGGCGGAACTTTTTGCCTTTTGATGACTCTTCCATTCTGGACCTTGTCCCACAATCCGTTTGACCTGAAGACACGCTGTAGTGGGGCGCCCCTTTACCGTTTCAGTTGCCATTCCGCCCGCTTTTGCTACACTGTGCCTCTTCCGCCATTCAGCTGTTTACCGCCCGCTCTTGCGACTACAGCGTCTCGCTCACCATGTAGTTGAGTTGCTCCCGCTCTTGCGATGCAACGATAGGCGGCTGCCACAGGACTCTCAAAATGGCGGCCGGCTCTTCAGATTTGGGCGTGGTCCACTAAAATGGCCCTGGGACACCTTGGAACTCGGACGCTTGCCTGATAGGGCTTGAGTCCCATTCTCGAAAGCGTCCCCTCAGCCTTGAAGATTCTACAAAAGTCTTGGGGGCCCCCGACTCCCGCAGGCTTCTGGTGGGGAGCGGCTGCCATGATTGCTCGTGGAATGGCCACGACTGAGCTACGAGATGGTGGTGCTCTCATGCTGACGCCAGCTTCAGTCTGAAACATCCAGAAACACTGTAGACTACCAATTCGATCAGTTCCGGTAGCGCCCCAACATGACCCGGTAGAGAAGAACTTGCCCTCCCCTCTTTGACTGATGGTTCTTGTTGCCTGTCCCTTCTGTTGTCATTTAACAGAACTTTTTAGAAAGCTGAAAGGGGTTGTGTTCCGAACGCTGGTTGGTGGAGACATTTTGACTATATTCTGGACCTACGTTGTCGCGTAATGCGTTATATGACACGCCGCGTTAGCGCACCCGGAAGTGCTCCGGTGCGTGAAGCGCAGCTTCCCGGAAGCGATCCGGGGCGCGGCGCGCAGCGCGTAACGTAAGCATAACAGGTCATGTGACTTGTTAATAAAACTTTTCATTGGTTCATTTTACTTTTGTTATTCTAATGATGAAAGGCTTGGTTATATGACCTAAAAATTATGCTTTTTATTGGTTTCGAACATTATTTTTTCTTAAACATATATGTTATAATGTTCCAGGCTAATGTACTTTCCCGGAAAATTTACAACTGTCCTGCAAGTAAAATATATTCCTTTTTCGAGAAAAAGGGCGTTTCTTCGTCCCATGACGGAGCCGTTGAGTAAAAGAGGCTCGGCCTGCTGTCTTAGTCGCCAATACGCCTGATTATCAGATTCTTATCGATCACTTTATGTTGCAGGAGTGGAAAACACAACTGCTCTTGACCATTTATCTTTACTGCGTTCCTGCGTATTATACCTTTTATCCGTCATGTAATTGGACTGCTTTATTTCACTTGCCTTTTACTGATTCGAAAACAGTGACTAAAATTAAAAACTTTACCAATGTAAATACTACTACCATGTTTTGTTTTAAAAACCTTTATTGTGAAAATGTCAGTATACAAATACGGGCCTATAACCACGTGGGCCGGCCACGGAGCAAACTGAAATCGTATATGATGAGGAGACATTTACATTGTAGAAGAACGTAACGAGCGGGCCATTAGGTTGCAAGAACTAAGGTGTCTAACAGTTGCGGAATCGGTGGACGTACATTTTGTAATTAAAATACGACAGGGCCACTTTCAATAAAATTATCTAGATATACATTTGCGGGCAAGTACCATGGGTGACGTTAATTCGAACTTTCAATAGTACAGTAATCAATAACACATCAGAACTTAATATCAATAGGGATGTCGAAATATTCAATCAATTCTCGTCCCCGCAAGCCATGAGCATCAAAACTGCATTCATATCTCGTGATATCAAAGTTGTTCAACCAGTACACAACAAGGAGTTACGAGTCCCATTTATACCGGCGCCATTTTGGGCGAGGCCGGGCAGGTCCAGGATATAGTCAAAATTTCTCCACCAACCATCGGCCAGACCAGAACCCCTTTCGGCCCTTTATGCTACAAGATGATGTCTTCCATTCAGAAAATATTGTTGGCAGCATTTTGAAAGGAAAGATAAACAGCCGTTCTCCTAGTGAGTCTCACATTGTTACATTTAGGAAGAATGTTGAAGAGTAGTATGTTGAAAATCTGAAGTCATTGTTCTACAAACTCTCAACCAGCCTTGGATGGAAAATAAAATCCTGAAGAATGTACAAACTGAAAAACAATTTTTGTCTGTATAGCATCAACAGCAACGCTTGACTCAGCTTTGTGTGAAGCCGCCATTTTGATTCAATCAATAACGTCCCCCTGCACACATTCAGGGACCTGGTCGTGTCTTCAGGTCAAACGGATTGTGGGACAAGATGCAGAAAGGAAAAGGAAAAAAGTTCTGCCGGACCCCGGGAGCCGGCCGCCTATGTCATGGGCGATCTTTGGCCACACCAGGGCGATAGTGAAGCTGCAGCAGGTGCAAATAAGCTTCAGACAGTGTTACAAGCACTGCTCAGAACTCTCAACTATGACACCACCTCAGTGCCATCCGGATCTTGGCGCCTTGTGCTGGTTCCGGCCTATTCACACATCGGTCCGCTACTGACACCACCTCACAGGCCAACGGGGCACCCCACGCCGACTTTCGGCGCAGCATTGTAGGATGGCCACACCAGAGCAGCAACTTGCTAAACACCACCTCCGTGCCATCCAGATCTCGGCGCGTTGTGCTGCCTTCGGCCTACTGTAGCCGCAAGTGCGGACGCAACTCAACTGGATAACGAGTGAAACACCAAGGGGCGCCCCACTGCAACAGAGGAGCCTCCATCTTGGGGGCGATGCACAGCATCACCAATGCAGTCAGATCCTCAAACAGCCCCCACTGACTGACGCGACCTCACAGGCCAACGGGGCGCCCCACGCCGACTTTCGGCGCAGCATTGTAGGATGGCCACACCAGTGCGGCAACTTGCTGGACACCACCTCGGTGCCATCCGGATCTCGGCGCGTTCGAGTCACTGTACCGCAAGAGCGGGAGAAACTCAGCTGGACACGCCGTCTTTCGGCGCAGCATTGTAGGATGGCCACACCAGTGCGGCAACTTGCTGGCCACCACCTCGGTGCCATCCAGATCTCGGCGCGCTGTGCTGCCTTCGGCCTACTGTAGCCGCAAGTGCGGACGCAACTCAGTTGGACGGCGAGTGAAACGCTAAGGCGCGCCCCACTGCAGCCGAGGAGCCTCCATCTTGGGGGAGACGCACAGCCCCCACTGACTGACGCGACCTCACAGGCCAACGGGGCGCCCCACGCCGACTTTCGGCGCAGCATTGTAGGATAGCCATACCAGTGCAGCAACTTGCTGGACACCACCTCGGTGCCATCCGGATCTCGGCGCGTTGTGCTGCCTTCGGCCTATTCGCACATCGGTCCGCTACTGACGCCGCCTCACGTGCCAACGGATTTTCTACGCTTTTTATAGCCCTATGCCGCATAACAGGTCATGTGACTTGTTTATAAAACTTTTCATTGGTTCATTTTACTTTTGGTTTCCTAATGATAGAAGGCTTGGTCATATGACCTAAAAATAACACTTTTCATTGGTTTAGAACATTTTTTTTTCCCAAACGATGAAAGCCCCACCTTGTTTCTGGATGTTTCAGACTGAAGCTGGCGTCAGCATGAAAGCACCACCATCTCGTGGCTCCGTCGTGGTCATTCCGTGAGCAATCATGGCAGCCGCTCCCCACCGGAAGCCTGCAGGAGTCGAGGGCCCCCAAGACTTTTGTAGAATCTTCACGGCTGAGGGGACGCTTTCGAGAATGGGATCCAAGACCTAGCAGACAAGCGTCCGAGTTCCAAGGTGTCCCAGGGCCATTTTAGTGGACCAGGCCCAAAAGGGAAAGAGCCTGCCGCCATTTTGAGAGTCCTGTGGCAGCCGCCTATCACTGAACCGCAAGAGTAGGCGCAACTCAGCTGAATGGCGGATTTTGGCACAGTGTACCAAAAGCGGGCGGAATGGCAACTGAAACGGTAAAGGGGCGCCCCACTACAGCACACGAGCCGCCACCTGGGGAGGCCCGTTCACGCCGCCTCTCCCCCCCCCCCCCCCGGGGCGCCCCACGCCGTTTTTCAGAGCAGCATTGTAGGATGCCAAAACCAGTGCGGCAACTTACTGGACATCACCTGGGTGCCATCCGCATCTCAGCGCGTTCTGCTGCCTTGGGACTATTCGCACAACAGACCGCTACTGACGAGGCCTCCCCGTGCACCCCCCAGGACGCCCCACGCCGTTTTTCGGAGCTGCATTGTAGGATACCAAAAACCAGTGCGGCACCCAGGTAACATCACCTGGGTGCCGTCCAGAACTCAGCACGTTGTGCTGCCTTGGGACTATTCGCACGAAACACAGCTACTGACCAATGTTGCTTCTTTTTTCAAAAAAATGTTTAAATGTATTTACTGTTTTTGTTGCGTTCTATATATTTATAAGTTATTAAAGTGTTATAATCCTACTACTTTGTTGGAGTATATTTTTAATGTGACACATAATTGTAAAAACTTTGATGTACAAAGAGGCATCCCTGGAATCTTCCGCTTCAGGCTCGGACCCACACACCCTCACAGTGAGAATCCCCTCCCCAAGCACAATACAGGATGGTTATCAGATAGTAGGAACCCGTATGGTGTGACGGATCTCATGGGGTGGGGGCCTTCATCTACTGTAACTCCTTTGAAGAGGGATGATTCTCATACATGCCAACATTTCAGAAGAGCAAAGTGGGAGATTTTTTAAAAAAAAATCGGGAGAATGGGGCCTTGAATCGGGTTATTGTCATGTGTGGGCTTTGGAAGTGTGCTGCTGCAGGATCGGACATTTCAAACTCAAATGCACGTTCTTTTTCTTACCTTTCCGAAGCATGGAGCGCAATAGCAGGCAGAGAAAGGGTGATGCAAGTGTTGAACACTGCCTGGCCTGGCAAGTTGCTGGCAGTGCCCCCCCGCCCGCTCCTGAAACAGGGCACACACACTGCCGTCCCGAGTACTTCACAGATCTTTAAAAGACCATGCGCTTGTTAATGAGGCTTAAATGGTTTATCACTCCTTCTAGAGCCCCTGCATCGGCCCTCTGACGTTTCCTGGAAGAATTAGCACGTAACGCAATACCAAGCCCTGTCAGCTGAAACCCCCGAGGAATCGGGTTTTTGCTTGCAGGAATCGGGAGGCGGGAGACTAGCACTGAAATCGGTAGTCTCAAGCCTGAATCGGGAGGGTTGGCATGTCTGGATTCTCTACAGCTGGGGCCATAAACTACATCCGCAGGGCTAGGTGATAGCCTGGGACCGGCCTGGACAATCGGACACAGAGGAAGAGGAGTGTCAGAGGGTGCGGTAGTGAATAGGGTGAAAGGGAGGTGTCGGGCGGGCACAGGGTGTGATTCTCAGAGAAGAACAGCGCAGATGGGGGGAGGTTTATGGCCCATGCATGAGAGAGAGAGCGGGGGTGACCAGTGCGTGGGGGAGATGTTTGCGAGGGTGGGGAGCTGTGCTGAGAATCGACGGCGTGCAGAGAGTGGGTCTGGTCAAGGCATCTAAAATGGCTGCCGTGCACGACAAAATTGTGGCATTGGAAAAAAGGCAAGATGGCGCAGACAATGTTTATCAATAAGGATTAATTTATAACAAAATATTTTATCACAGTGACAAATTGGCGGTCAACACTTCCTGATTTCCATCGAATCGAACGTTAACAGACGTCACGCAGCAAAAAAAATAAAACGCTCACGCACAGCCGCTGGAAGACATGTATCAACATATATGAGCCTCCTCAGCCACCCTCAGAAAACATAAGGGGTCAGGATACGTCTCCCGTACCCCCTTATACCGTGTAATTTAATTAAAACGAAACACAAAATGGCGAATTCCCGTTTCGCTACCAGTTTGCGGCCCAGTTCGCGGCCCGGGAAGCGCTTCTACCGTGAAAAATCAAATTTTTTTTATTTTCCCCACGGGACCCTTTAATAACCCCAACATCATTCCTAGGGGGTCAAGAGGGGTCTACCTTGCCCCCTTTCATTAAATTCCCCCTTCGTTTTTCACCTCTTCTTGTCTCTCGATCCTACCGAGAGACAAGATGGCGGCCGCTACGGACTGTTTAGAATGTTGACAGACACCGGAAAGCCAATCAGCTTCGCTACGCAAAGCTCCGTTACGCGAAATGTAAGCGAACCGGAGCGCTGCCCGGAGCGCTGTTACAGATATATATCTTTTTTTGAACGTTAATTTCTCAAAATCCACTGAAGCACATATATTGAGACCTAGCAAAGGCACATCGGGCTAACAGTCCCTACAATTTTGGCAAGTTTCGTGCAAATCCATTCAGCCGTTCGAGCTAAAAGTGAGGCCAACCGCCCTATGGAAATTAACATGGGAAAAACGCGTTTTGGGACCCCCCTTTTTTCTCGGCCCCCCCTTGACGAAACCCCCCCAAATTTTCAACGGCTGCTCAGAAACAAAATGTGCCATTTTCCTGAAATTTTCAGCCGATTCCGTCCACAAACGCCAAAGTTATTAGACATAGAATTTTCAAAAGTTCCATAGAGAAAAAATCCTAACTATATATACCTACTGGCTATCGCCAGTAGGTTATATATATATATATATATATATATATATATATATATATTCACTGAAAAAAACATATATATATATATATATATATATATATATATATATTACCTACTGGCTATCGCCAGTAGGTATATATAGTTAGGATTAATTCTCTATGGAACTTTTGAAAATTCTATGTCTAATAACTTTGGCGTTTGTGGACGGAATCGGCTGAAATTTTCAGGAAAATGGCACATTTTGTTTCTGAGCAGCCCTTGAAAATTTGGGGGGGTTTTGTCAAGGGGGGGCCGAGAAAAAAGGGGGGTCCCAAAACGCGTTTTTCCCATGTTAATTTCCATAGGGCGGTTGGCCTCACTTTTAGCTCGAACGGCTGAATGGATTTGCACGAAACTTGGCAAAATTGTAGGGACTGTTAGCCCGATGTGCCTTTGCTAGGTCTCAATATATGTGCTCCAG
Source organism: Lissotriton vulgaris (assembly GCF_964263255.1). NCBI lineage: Eukaryota > Metazoa > Chordata > Amphibia > Caudata > Salamandridae > Lissotriton > Lissotriton vulgaris. Next base: position 339,088,477 of record NC_141700.1, read on the forward strand.
TAGTTTTTGAGAAATTAACGTTCAAAACAAGATATATATCTGTAACAGCGCTCCGGGCTGCGCTCCGGTTCGCTTACTTTTCGCGAAACGGAACTTTGCGCGCAGAAAGCTGATTGGCTCTCCGGTGTCTGTCAACATTCTAAACAGTCCGGAGCGGCCACCATCTTATCTCTCGGTAGGATCGTGAGAGATGAAGAGGTGAAAAACGAAGGGGGAATTTAATGAAAGGGGGCAAGGTATACCTCTCTTGACCCTCTAGGAATGATGTTGGGGTTATTAAAGGGTCTCGTGGGGAAAATAAAAAAATATATATTTTTCACGGTAGAAGCGCTTCCCGGGCCGCGAACTGGGCCGCAAACTGGTAGCGAAACGGGAATTCGCCATTTTGTGTTTCGTTTTAATTAAATTACTAGGTATAAGGGGGTGCGGGAGACGTATCCTGACCCCTTATGTTTTCTGAGGGTGGCTGAGGAGGCTCATATATGTTGATACATGTCTTCCAGCGGCTGTGCGTGAGCTTTTTTTTTTTTTTTGCTGCGTGACGTCTGTTAACGTTCGATTCGATGGAAATCAGGAAGTGTTGACCACCATTTTGTCACTGCGAGTAAATATTTTGTTATAAATGAATCCTTATTGATAAACATTGTCTGCGCCATCTTGCCTTTTTGTCGAATGCCACAATTTTCTCGTGCACGGCAGCCATTTTAGATGCCTTGACCAGACCCACTCTCTGCACGCCGTCGATTCTCAGCACGGCTCCCCACCCTCGCAAGCATCTCCCCCACGCACTGGTCACCCCCGCTCTCTCTCTCATGCATCGGCCATATACTTCCCCCCATCTGCGCTGCTCTTCCCTGAGAATCACACTCTGTGCTCGCCCGACACCTCCCTTTCACCCTATTCACTACCGCACCCTCCGACACTCCTCTTCCTCTGTGTCCGATTGTCCAGGCCGCACCCACGCTATCACCTAGCCCTGCGGATGTAGTTTATGGCCCCAGCTGTAGAGAATCCAGACATGCCAACCCTCCCGATTGAGGCGTGAGACTACTGATTTCAGTGCTAGTCTTCCGCCTCCCGATTCCTGCAAGGAAAAATCCGGGGGCATATTACCAACAACTAGCGATAATTTTTGTCTCTAACTGGTTTAGAGACAAAAATTATCGCAGCACATCGGCGAATTTTATCGCAGATAAACCTTGCTATTAGCAAGGTTTATCACAAATGCGATAAAAAACGGCCGCAATGCATGAATATCGCTGAAAAGTCAGCGATATTCATGCATTATCCAGCAAATGCTCTTAGCCATGTTATCCACCTTCCATTGGATAACATGGCTAAAAACTGCTCAGGGCAGGTGTTAGCGATAATTTTTGTCTCTAACTTGTTTAGAGACAAAAATTATCGCTGCACATCGGCGAATTTTATCGCAGATAAACCTTGCTATTAGCAAGGTTTATCGCAAATGCGATAAAAAACGGCCGCAATGCATGAATATCGCTGAAAAGTCAGCGATATTCATGCATTATCCAGCAAATGCTCTTAGCCATGTTATCCACCTTCCATTGGATAACATGGCTAAAAACTGCTCAGGGCAGGTGTTAGCTTTTGGAGATATTTGCTCTTAGCGCGAATATCTCCAAAAGTTGGTAATAGGAGATAGCGATGGTTAGGGACTGTTTGCAGTCGCTAACATCTTGGCACGCCCACTTTGCATGTCATTAGTGATAAATATCACTGACATGCAAAGCGGGGCCCAAGATGGTCGCTATCTCCTTTTAGCTGTCACTAACTGGTGTTAGCGACAGCTTGGTAATAGGGAGATAATTTTATCTCCTTTTTTTTGGCTTTTAAAGCCAAAAAAGCGGAAATAAACCCCCTTGATAATATGCCCCACGATTCCTCGGGGGTTTCAGCTGACAGGGCTTGGTATTGTGTTACGTGCTAATTCTTCCAGGAAACGTCAGAGGGTCGATGCAGGGGTTCTAGAAGGGATGATAAACCATTTAAGCCTCATGAACAAGCGCATGGTCTTTTAAAGATTTGTGAAGTACTCGGGGCGGCGGTGTGTGTGTGCCCTCTTTCAGGAGCGGGCGGGGGGGCACTGCCAGCAACTTGCCAGGCCAGGTAGTGTTCAACACGTGCATCACCCTTTCTCTGCCTGCTATTGCGCTCCATGCTTCGGAAAGGTAAGAAAAAGAACGTGCATTTGAGTTTGAAATGTCCGATCCTGTAGCAGTACACTTGCAAAGCCCACACATGACAATAACCCGATTCAAGGCCCCATTCACCCGATTTTTTAAAAATATATAGCACTCCAACAAAGTAGGATTATAAAACTTTATGAGCTTTTAAATATAACGAACGCAACAAAAACTGTAAATATATTTAAACATTTTTTGAAATTAACCAGAACTATAACGATAACAACAATAACAACAATAATATAACTTTTATGCCTAAATTACGCAAACATTTAGCTAATCTGCTAAAGGGGGGAGTCGCCATTTCTTTACAATAATCAATAATGAAAAATCAACATCAATAGGGTTGTCCGTATTCCCGATGCAGCACTATAGTGCAACATACACAGCACCTGGGGTGTCAAGAGTGAACAGGTCCTAGCTGCTTAACCAATGACTGACAAATGCGTTAGGGATTTCCTTGTGTTTCTTAATAGCATTGGTGTCTGCACACTTCTTTGTCAATTCTGTGAACATGATAACTGCTTCATAGACAGACGATATCTTTGTTAAGTCATTAGTGTTAAGTGTGTCTGAAACTACAGTGCCCTTCTGTTTTTCTTTCTTCAGGCTCTACAGAGTTTTGTGTGTTGTTCTTTTGAGCGACAATTATTCCAGAGGTTTCAGGTTCACTTGTTTTGTCTTGCAGTGAGTTAACAGCTTTAGAGACTTCATGTTTATTTGCTATGTCCTGCTGTTCGTCAACTGCTTCAGAGACGTCAGCCTCATTTGTTATGTTTGACTAGATCCTGGACCTGCCCGGCCGCGCCCAAAATGGCGCCGGTGTAAATGGGACTCGTAACTGCTTGTTGTGTACTAGTTGCCCAACCTTGATATCACGAGATACGTATGCAGTTTTGAAGCACATGGCGGAGGCTCGTCTGCTGTAGTGGGGCGCCCCTTATCGTTTCAGTCGCCATTCCGTCCGCTTTTGCTACACTGTGCCTTTTCCGCCATTCAGCTGTTTACCGCCCGCTCTTACGGCTACAGCGTCTCGCTCACCATGTAGTTGAGTTGCTCCCACTCTTGCGGTGCAGCGATAGGCGGCTGCCACAGGACTCTTAAAATGGCGGCCGGCTCTTCGGATTTGGGCCTGGTCCAGTAAAATGGCCCTGGGACACCTTGGAACTCGGACGCTTGTCTGCCAGGGCTTGGGTTCCATTCTCGAAAGCGTCCCCTCAGCCTTGAAGATTGTACAAAAGTCTTGGGGGCCCTCGACTCCCGCAGGCTTCTGGTGGGGAGCGGCTGCCATGATTCCTTGCGGAATGGCCACGACGGAGCTACGAGATGGTGGTGCTCTCATGGTGACGCCAGCTTCAGCCTGAAACATCCAGAAACAAGGTGGGGCTTTCATCGTTTGGGAAAAAAAATGTTTTAATCCAATGAAAAGTGTTATTTTTAGGTCACATGACCTAGTCTTACATCATTAGGAAAACAAAAGTAAAATGAACCAATGAAAAGTTTTATTAACAAGTCACATGACCTGTTATGCTTACGTTACGCGCTGCGCGGCGCGCTCTGGATCGTTTCCGGGAAGCTGCGCCTTGCGCACCGGAGCACTTCCGGGTGCGCTAACGCGGCGCGTCATATGACGCATTACGCGACAACGCAGGTCCAGAATATAGTCAAAATGTCTCCACCAACCAGCGGTCGGAATACAACCGCTTTCAGCAGTCCAAAAAGTTCGGTTAAATCTTAAGAGCGGGAGCAACTCAACTACATGGTGAGCGAGACGCTGTAGTCGCAAGAGCGGGCGGTAAACAGCTGAATGGCGGAAGAGGCACAGAGTACCAAAAGCGGGCGGAATGGCAACTAAAACGGTAAAGGGGCGCCCCACTACAGCGTGTCTTCAGGTCAAACGGATTGTGGGACAAGGTCCAGAATGAAAGAGTCATCAAAAGGGAAAAAATTCCGCCGGACCCCGGGAGCCGGCCGCCTATGTCGGGGGCGATCTCAGGCCACATCAGGGCAACACGACTTGGGGAGGGGGCAGGAGCCAAGCGCCCCCTCTCAGTCCGCGCCATCTCACCGCCCCTCGGGGGCCTCCGTCAAGCGGTTTAGGGAGGCACCGTATCACATTGTTTTCCAATGCAGTCAGGTCCACAAACGGACCCTACTTACTTTGAATAGTGAAGCTGCAGCAGGTGCAAATAAGGTTTAAACAGTGTTACAAGCGCTGCTTAGAACTCTGAAGTATGGCACTCAACATCCAGGACTTATGCCATTTGTGTAAGGCAGTGACATCGAAGCAACTCAGGGACAAAAAGCATGAACGAACATTCACGTATGAAAATCTTATTTGGGGAAGGGGCAGGATCCAAACGCCCCCTCCCAGTTCGCGCCACTACACCGTATGTGGAAAATCTGAAGCCATCGTTCTACAAACTCTCAACGCTTGCTATCAGTGCATGAGTTTCATGCTCGATCGATTGAGCTAGCCGGATCGGGCAATAAAAAGTATAAAATAGTTATGTAAATAGTTATTTAATAAAATGTTTTACCCTGTTTCTTTGCTGGTGTGTTGTCTATATTTATAATATTTGCATAGGGTTTGTCGTTATTTTGGGCGGGGTGGGTGGCGGAGTCGAGCTGTCTTGCAGCCCTCATGGTGTGGAGCTCAGTTCATTTCACTATTTTCGTATTTCTCATGAAGGGTTGTTCCTAATGTTTGTATTTTATCGAGGTCAAAAAGAGATCGAATTAGTGGTCTACTGATTTTGCTCGATTACTTTTATTTTTTTACACGATTTTTCACTATCTGCAAAGACTAAACAGAGTATTGCGACTTTGTGCTTGTTTGTAAATAGAGAATGATCCAAAGAGAACCAATTTTAAAACAGTAAATGCTTGGATAACAATCAATCAAATGGAGAGACAAGCAGGTACGACGGATTACAACAGGGGTAAAGGTCTGCGTTAACTACCGTTCACTATCTGCAAAGAGAGAGTACTACTAAGAGAAAAGAGGGGAGGGGGGGGCAGCGTTCAAAGCACATCAGCGTGCATAAACACGAAAACGTTTTTACCTATCACGTACTTGACATTTGACAGCTTTTGATATTTGCTATTAAAAAACCATTGAAATTCACAGAAAAAACCATAGGTTATAGTCCATATATAGTTAGGAATTTGCATTTACAAAACCTTGAAAATTCAATGAAAAAACCATTGGTTATAGAACATATATAGTTAGGAATTTGCATTTACAAAACCTTATTTTACTCGCATAAAACCATTGAAATTCCATATATAGTTAGATGCGCTAACTATATATCGCGCACCCGCAATCCACTGCTGATGATGTCACATATTACATCATTCATGACATGGTCAGTGACATCACTGATGACATCACTGATAACAACTCAAATGACATCACTGATGACATCTCAAATGACATCACTGATGACATCACTGATAACAACTCAAATGACATCGCTGACAACATCACAGATGACATCATTCATGTGTTAATACGATGAACCTCTACAGACTCTGATATATCCTTAGATACACTCAGTGAAAACAGACACTCACAAATTGTCACTCATCCATGGAGTTACTCATACACCTAGACAGTCATGCAAAGAATCAATCACACCTCCAATTCCTCAACTATACAGTTATACACACCTTACTTATTGAAACATATTCTAACACATATTTACTCTCTTATATAATCCCTAATAAAAGTTCACAATGATCCATACAGCCACTCACACATTCACTGGCTCTAATGCACAGTTATTTATATATGTTAACTCTCACATGTACTGTGTTTTACATATGTACTTACTTTGACATGTAGCACTGAGATATCCATTCACTCACCAATACACTCATGCACACAGTCAACCGCCCATACAGCTGTTTCCACATGCACTTTTGAAACCATACATCTAGTGAATCAACTGCTCACACATCTATGCACAGAGTCACACACCTCCCAGCCACTCACACATATACTCAGTCTCCCATACAAATACTTGAGCAACCAATCAATAACCCATATAGTTATTCATATAGCTACTGATCAACACATGCAGCAGTTTACAGAACAACAGATATAATGATGCACAAACTAATATAGTTTATTCACTAACCCATGCACTCAGTGAGACACATTTAATCACTCCCTCATACAATCAGTCATGCACCTACTAAATCCTTCATCCAGACATTTATACATCCACTCATTCTTCAATATGTAAGACATATTTTAACTTTACAGAAACATACAGTCACTGGATGTTGTGATCAGTGATGTCATCAGTGATGTCACTGACCATGTCATGAATGATGTAATATGTGACATCATCAGCAGTGGATTGCGGGTGCGCGATATATAGTTAGCGCATCTAACTATATATGGAATTTCAATGGTTTTATGCGAGTAAAATAAGGTTTTGTAAATGCAAATTCCTAACTATATATGTTCTATAACCAATGGTTTTTTCATTGAATATATATATATATATATATATATATATATATATATATATTCACTGAAAAAAACATAAGTTTCAGGGGTGTTATAGTTAGCTGGACATCTCACTCATACAAAACTATTGAAATTCGCCCATTATAGTTAGTTGGACTAACTGTAACTCTCGCGCCCGCAATCCACTGGTGATGTTTTCATATATTACCTCATTCATGACATGGTCAGTGACATCACTCATGACATTTCTGATGACATCTCAAATGACATCACTGATAACGTCACTGATGACATCATCCAGTGAATGTGGTTTTGTTTGTTATTTAAATATGTATTATATATATATAGCAAGCTCCATTTAAGAATCCGTGGATATATACCTATCGTGATGGAGGATTTAGTGGCAGTGTGATTGACTGTTTACTTGACTAATTTACAGTGTTTCACTAAAGATATTGGATAGTGACTAAACTGTGTGAATATCTGTATTACTTTGTCAGTTGTTGTGTAAACTGCTGCACCAGTTGGTTATTAGCTACGTGAAAGTCTATATTAGTTATTGATTATTTAACTGAATATTTGTATGGGAGAGTGAATATGTGTGTGGTTCAGTGGGGGATCTGAGACTGCCCAAAGATATGTGAATAGTTAATTCAGTAGGTATATGATGTTAGGACTACATGGTATAATAATTGTTTGGGTGAGTGAATATCTTTATGGGTATGGTGATCAGCAAATATATTTCACAATGGTACATGTCCAACAAAGTAGAAAAATAAAAGGCAGTGTATGTGAGAGTTGTTGTATATAAATAGGTATACATAAGACTCACTGATTGCATGAGTGACTGTATAGATAACTGTATACTTGTAATAGTGATTCCATAGCACACTAAGTATGAGTTATTATCTATGTGAATAAAAGAAGTGCTATTTGTATAAGTGTGTAGCTGAGTAGATGTAAATGTGATACATTGTTTTAAAAAGTGAATAGGATGACTGCATAACTAAGTAATATGTGTGCTGGTGTGTAACATCAATATAGTTGTATAAGTATATTTGATAGTGTTCTATTGATCGTTGACAACATGTATGAGTGAATCTATAGGTAACTGATTAGATGTGTGTGTAGATCTAGGAATTTCTGAGTCGGTTTTTAGATACTTGTATTGCTGTGTCAATGGATTCAAATATGCTACTCTGTATTTTACAGTGAGTGATGAAAGGTTATACTAGTGTATGATGAGGTGTATCAGATTTTCACATGGATAATGTCATCAGTGATGTCAACAGTGATGTCATTTGAGATGTCATCAGTGATGTCATCAGTGATGTCACTGACGATGTAATTTATGATGTAATATGTTAAATGTTAAATGTTGTATACATGTAAAGCGCACAGCTGCCCCAGCAAAGGGGCGTCCCGGCGCTGTATACCGCTGGGGAACCCATCCTGGCTTTCCCTGTGAGATAGTCCCTCCTGGGCATCTCCAAGGTGAAGACAAGCATCCCCGGTGCTGATGGGGCCGTTAGTAGAAATTAAGCAAGCTATTGCCCAGAGTTGCTGAGTGGGACCCATGGTTGGAGTAGGCACCGAGGCGAGAATTATCGAGTCCGCTGACCATGGCTCAAGAACCTGCCGCGTCGGGAATCAAACCCTGGTCCCGGGCCGACCTCTGCTTCTGGGTCTGCCGCATCTAACCAGTGAGCCACACAACTCCACATGTGACATCATCACCAGTGGATTGCGGGCGCGAGAGTTAAAGTTAGTACAACTAACTGTAACAGAGGAATTTTAATGGTTTTGTCTGAGTGAAATGTCCAGCTAACAATAACACCGCTGAAACCTATGGTTTTTCCATTGAATTTCTAAGGTTCTTTAAATGATAATTCCTAACTATAACCTGCCTGAAATGTATGGTTTTGTCAGCGAATTTCAAAGGTTTTTAAATGATAACTCCTAATTGTAATGTTCATTAAGAATATCTGTTTTTTTCTATCTTTTTTAATTATTATTCCAATCTCAACCTAGTAAAAACTGCAAATTACCACTCTTCAATTGATTCCTTCCGCCAAGAAAATCGCTACAAACCACAACCTCAACTAAAGTTAATAATATACAAACTAGACGTTCCTGTAGAAAAAAACTAAGAAAAAGCCACTTCCCCATACTTTCAACAACAAACCAAATCTACAATGATAGTTCCATTTACCACTAACACATTCATATCAACATTTAACTAGTGTAAGGACGTCGACTATGTACTGCGTGAATTACATTCAACTCACACCCATATTTAAAGACGAATATGTGATAGAAGTACTAATTATGCACTTCCAACACTCAACAAAATCACAACACCCAGCGGCACCACCACTACAACCACCCCTCCTTACCCTTATCCCTCTTCTACCTCTAGGCAGTGCAAAACAGGACAACTGACCTTCCCAAAATAATATATCCCCTCAACAGCACACTAGCTCAATGTTCATAGATGTGGCGACTAACTAAATATAAGGGAGGAAACATGCACATCAATAATAATTTACACAATGCCAAGACTACCGGTGAAATGCTATACACAACTCACTACACAAACCAAAAACTTTTTCGTGTGTAGATATACTATTGATACGTGTAGTGAACTGCACAGTGGACACAACCATATTATTTCAGACTCTGGGGAATATCTCTGTCATATAGCTGTGTTGTCTCTCCCCCCCTTGAAGCAGAAGCTGAGTGGGCTGGTCCAACATACGCAACACCTGCGTAAGAGTATAAATAATTAGGCTACGTCTTGGGCGTGGTTCCCTTCTGCAAAGAGAAAATTCCCTGCCACAGCGAAGGTCCTCACTCTGCCACGTGGCTGCCCCCATGACCACGTGCCTCCTCGATACAGGCCCATTGCAAACTCAGCGCCACAGCACTGCAGACTTATGTCTGTATTGAATACTGCCTTCGATCTACACTGTGGACAGCAGGGTTCAGAACTTGAATTCAGCTTTGGATTTACACCTCGGACAGTATTGAAGTTAGCCTTGATTTAATTAAGGTAGAGACAATTGTACTCTATGTCTTCAGATTTTGTTAAAATAAGTGACAAATATTCTTTGCCGATATTCGTGCTGACAACTGCCTTCGATCTACAGTGCGGACAGCAGCGTTCACAACTTGAATTCAGCTTTGGATCTACACTACGGACAGCATGAAGTTCAGCCTTGATTTATTTAAGGCAGAGACAATTGTACTCTAATTCCTCAGATTTTGTTAAAGGATGCAACAAAAAACATTCCTCAATATCGGTACTGACTACTGCTTTTGATCTACACTGCGGACAGCAGAGTTTACAACTTGATATCAGTTTTGCATCTACACTACAGACAGCATTGAATTTAGTCTCGATTTATTTAAGGCCGAGACAACTGTACTATATGTCTTCACATTTTGTTAAAATATGTGAAAAAAGCACTCTTCTATAACTGTGCTGACTGCTGCTTTCGATGTACACTGTGGACAGTAGGGTTCACAAATTGAATTCAGCTTTGGATCTGCACTACAGACAGCATGAAATTCAGCCTTGATTTATGTAATGCAGAGACAATTGTACTCTAAGACCTCAGATTTTGCTAAAGGATGTGACAAAAAACATTCCTTGATGTCTGTCGATTACTGCCTAAGATCTACACTGCGGACAGCAGGGTTTACTACTTGATTTCAGCTTTGAATCTACACTACAGACAGTAGGGAATTCAGCCTTGATTTACCTAATGCAGAGACAATTATACTGTATGTATTCAGATTTTGTTAAAATAAGTGAAAAAAGCATTCTTCTATAACTGTGCTGACTACTGCCTTTGATGTACATTGCCGACAGCAGGGTTTACAACTTGAAATCAGTTTTGCATCTACACTATAGACAGCATTGAACTCAGTCTCAATGTATTTAAGGCAGAGACAATTGTACTCTATGTCCTCAGATTTTGTTAAAGGATGTGACAAAAAGCATTCCTCGATGTTTGTGTCGACTATTGCCAAAGATCTACACTGCAGACAGCAAGGTTTTTCAACTTGAATGCAGCTTTGCATCTACACTACAGACAGTAGGGTATTCAGCCTTGATTTACTTAATGCAGAGCCAATTATACTGTATGTATTCAGATTTTGTTAAAATAAGTGAAAAAAGCATTCTTCTATAACTGTGCTGACTACTGCCTTCAATGTACACCGCGGACAGCAGGTTTTACAATTTGAAATTCGTTTTGCATCTACACTACAGACAGCATTGAATTCAGTCTCGATTTATTTAAGGTAGAGACAAAAAATACTCCTGTGGCACTGCTAGTATGTGCAAGCACCTTCACCTTCAATCCCTGCATCCTGTGAACTATGCTCAGAAAGAATGTAGAAGACTGCACCAAAATGTACCTCCACCACCGGCAAAACCAAGTACCTCTGGCTCATCACCTTCAACATCACCACCAGACATACATTCCCAATTTGGGAAAGTTAGAATGCACTGCATGAAGTGCAATTGTTTAATTTGTTGTGGGGAGCAATCAGTAGGCCTAGTTTGCAGAGAAATTGATAACCATCAATGCTAGTCTTTATTTTCCCCTCAAAGTTCATGCAGTCCAGTATGCAACAGTCAATGCTTTGAGTGCAGCCTGTTCAGACCAAGCATCATCGCAGGATGAGCACAGGCTGAACAGCAGACATACCACTAACTCAGTACACCATAAATAATCGCCACGTGGCCTTATTAAGGCAAAATTCAGTAGTCAAAACACATTCTTACCAGTGTGTTCTGCTCGAACCATGCATCATCGCAGGCTCCACACAAACCGCCCCTACCGCAGTGCCCAAAACTCATGAACCCTTTACAATAGAATCTTCTGTGTATTATTTCACATATAGTGCTCCTACCTTTGTACAGCAGAAGTCATAAACCGTTTACGATTGAATATCTGTGTAATATAATGATTATTATTCTACTTGTTACCAACAGCAACGTAATATAATGGAGTTGAGTACACATGCCTGTACCCACTTCAACTATCTATCTGTGTCTGTGTACTTATTATGTTTATAAAATGCTGCTCCTGCGCCCAACCACATTATATTATGCTGTAAACAGCGTATGCAACCATCTTCCCTCTGCCAGTAATAAAAACTTTGATTATATAACTTTCTCTCCCTCATTCCACAAATACGAACGTACACACTGGATCATTACAATACTGCAAACAAAGTGTATAGTAAATTTATAAGTGTGTGCTATTGCTCAACTTTTTTTTAAGCATGTTTATATCGTGAGAAGTCGATCCCAAACGATATCAGCAATTTACATGAGCACCGTATTTACAGTACATTTTCAGGCACGCGTAGATTACGTCATTTCTCTACAATAATAGGATGTGGAAGCGACTCCCAGCCTCGAACATTGATTTCCAGCACCAAGTTCGACAGTATACCCGAATGACCACATACATATATATATTAGCTGCCCTTCATGTGCCAAAAACTGCAACCTAAAGCTTTCATAGCCCTGCATTACTACAGCTACAAAACTCCACTGAATGTACAACAAACATTCATATTCGCAGAAATGCGTCATGTCCACCATCTTTTATGTGTGCAACTATGGATGAATATAGGGTCAGTGATACCCGTACCTTCCATGTTGGCCATGGTGTGGGACTTCACAGACATTATGGCACATTTGCGTTTAAGACCCGGTTGACAACAGCACTACAACACGGACACCCAAATCAGTTGATTTCTCATATAGCTCATGACGGAGTCACACCCATAGCTCCAGAGTCATTGTTCACATCCTCGTGCAGCACTGGCATACGTCAGTCCAGCCCACTATGCATACGCTTCCAGGAAAACACAACAACGCTACATGGCCCAGATTTCCATTGTTGTGATTTCTTCGTTCCAGGTCTAGTTGTCAGAACGGCACACACACACTCCCTTGTGGCTGATATACACTCACACCACACCCATCCAGCACATGCGTCACAACACACGTGTCCCTACCAATAAAAAAGATGGGGCGCACGTGCTCTACTCCATTTTAGAGTTGCCCCCATCGCAAGCGCTTTGATGGCCTGTCCTGGTGGTTCAAACGCCTCATGTAGGTCCAAACTACCGAACACGGGGCCCACGACCACTTGCGTGGCCTTTTTGGTCACTGAGTTATTGGTACAGCAAGGATTGAGTGGATGAGGAACCTGCGATGATGATGGGTGCACAAGTATGTCCTTTCCCATAGCAATATCAAGACTCAGCACCAAATGTAAGACTTCTTAGTGGGCAGAACTGCATGATGTAGAGTGTACCCTGTCCGCGAAAAGTTGAGCAGTGAGGCCTGGGTGCACAGCGGAGGGAGTATATGGGGTACAGCAGACTGGATACAAAAAGGCGACGCAGCGATTTAAGCGTATGCAGTCCTATTTACCGTATCTTATTGCATTTGTATTTTTTTTCCTATAGCAGGAAAGTTTTTATAGTCGGTCAAAAGTCCATCACTCGTGATGATTGAAACCATGTGTATCACTGCGCACCACTTGTTTTCTATAACCGGATGGAAAACATTACTACTCATAAATCGAAGCCCATTAAACAAGTCAGAACTGTACAAATAGTTGTATTTTTAATGCGGGAGGGAAGATGTGTGAAAGGGCGATGTTATTCTACTCCACATTAAGATAGTGGCAATTACCAATCATGACACCTTTCTTTTACTATCATTTAGATGAAGAGCTTCAGGGTGCAATATGTCCCCGCACGTGGTGGAAGACACACCAGGGACAGAAAGGTGAGCTGCGAATATTCTTTTCAGTCACTCTCTCACTTCCTCTCTCCATAAATAAACAAATGATGCACAATCTTATCTTCCTTTTTATCTAACAGGTTGTGTTTCACAAATTGGTGTTCCCCCCCCACCACCTCCAAAGCTCAACGTATAAGGATTCTGCAATGTTGCATGGCCATCGTAACAATGCATAAGAAGGTGGCTTCGACACGTGGTGGACCCTCTTTGAATCATGCCAACGGCACAAGGTGAGCAAAGAAGCTTGTTTCCAAAGCAACGAGAGGTCACCTGTGGGCGGAGAGAGTGGATAGTGTGCAGCAACTTGACAGCATACGAATGCACAATTACCTCTGGGCAGTGGGAGTGGATAGGTTGCAACAGTCTATGTACGCAGTAATGAGAACTCACCGCTATGCAGTGGGAGTCCATGGTTATAGTATTCTGGGAGAAAAAGAGCGCACAGACACCTCCTTGCAGTGGAAGGGTATGTAATACAGTATCCTGAGTGTCCAAAGGCATAACGCAAAAATATACGTGTGCAGTTGTATGTACTCTGCTTTTACTAACTCTATACTATCTATCAGATCACTTAACTTGAAGGTGCACTATGAACCGGCACGGGCTTGGACACACACCGGAGGCAAAAAGGTGAGCTACAAAGATTTTCTCCAGTATCAACACTACCTCTCCTGCTCCATCTATTACTTTCTCTCTCTCACACTTTCAATGTAGTTTTTCTCTCTTTCTCACTCTCCCTCTCTCTCACATTGTTTCTCTTTTTCTTTTTAAGTTATGAACGCTGCTGTCCACTCTGCAGAGAAATAAATCAAGGTGCTCCCAGTGCGGCCCGCCCAGGCCACTCATCATCGCAGGCTGCACACAAGCTGTGTGCATCAGGTGCTACTAACTCACTGCACCATAAGTCATCGCCACGTCGCCTTATTAAGGCAGAATTAATTAGACAAAAGATATTTCTCCCAGTTCGACCCATCTGGACCACGTATCATTGCACGGTGTACGCACGCTGTGTGCTTCAGGTGCTACTAACTCACTGCACCATAAGTCATCGCCACTTCGCCTTATTAAGGCAGAATTCATTAGACAAAGGACATTGCTCCAAGTGCGACCTGTCTGGACCACGTATCATCGCAGGCTGCACACACACTGTGTGGTTCAAGTGCTACTAACTCACTGCACCATAAGTCATCACCACATGGCCTTATCAAGGCAGAATTCATTAGACAAAAAGACATTGCTCCCAGTGCGACCCGTCTGGACCACGTATCATCGCAGGATGCAAGCATGCTGTGTGCTTCAGGTGCTACTAACTCACTGCACCATAAGTAATCGCCATGTGGCCTTATCAAGGCAGAATTCATTAGACAAAAGACATTGCTCCCAGTGTGGCCCGTTGGACCAGGTATCATCTCAGGATGCGCACACACTGAGTACTCCAGGTGCCACTAACTGTGCAGTTCAATTCAACGCTACGTGGCTTTGCACCCATCCTGACCGCTGCCTCCGCTCTACACTGGGGTTACACATTTCACAATTCAAGATTAGTAGCGATGCAAATTGTGTAAGAGACTATAATGGGTTAAGAAGACCAAATGATCCAAATCTGTGCAGCTCAAGTCAACATCACATGCCTGTGGGCCTTTGCTGACCACTGCCTCCGGCCTACACTGTGGAAGACAGGGGACACGTGGTGCCAACTAACCCTGGTCAACACAAGACGATCCCACATGTGTAACTGTGTAATGAGCCCTGAAGGCAGCGACCCCAACTTTGTGGCAGCGACCATAGCACCAGACTCCATTCAATCAGTGAGGGATATTTGCATATGGAAGGCCAGCGACACGTGGTGCCACTGAACCTGCACTACGCAGGCCGGTGGGGCCACCAACGTATGCACGTGGCAGTAGGCCCTTGCTCACCGCTTCCTCTGGCCTACACTGTGGAAGACCAGTGACACATGGTGCCACTAACCGTCTTCAACACAAGCCGATCCCACATGTGAACTGTGTCCTGAGTTCTGAATGGCAGTAACCCCAACTCCATGAGACAACCACAACAGCAGACTCCCTTCAATCAGTGAGGCATGTTTCCATAAGGAAGGCCGGCGACACGTGCAGCCACTAACTCTGTTCAACACAAGCCGATCCTACATGTGTAAATCTGCCCTGAATGGCAGTGACCCAAAATCTGTGGCACCGACCACAGCACCACATTCCGTCTGATCAGTGAGGCATATTTTGATATGCAAGGCCAGCGACACATACTCCCACTAACCCTCTTTAACACAAGCCGATCCCACATGTGAAACTGTGTCCTGAGTCCTGAATGGCAGGGACCCCAAGTCTGTGGCACCAACCACAGCGCCACTCCCTTCGATCAGTGAGGGCTATTTCCATATGCAATTAGAGAGTTCAGAAGGCAAGTAACTATCACAGTCCTACACCCTACATACTATCCTTGCTTCAAGAACTTTTTTTATATCAGTTATACCTTTACTACAATGACCAAATTCATCTTTAAGTGCAAACCAACATGGAATAGCAGTCTACACTGCTGGCAGTACAGCTCGCAATTCCAATATTAAATGCTAATTTCTAACAACAAGTTTGTACTCAGAAAATACAACACTTTGTCAGTCTATTCTATACTTATTTTATCTTTTCATGATACGCCTACACTGCACTCAGTAGAGCTCCCAATTCAAATTATTTATTCATTCATTAACTACAGAGTCCACTAGGCAAGTAACTATTACAGGCCTCAAATCTACATAATATCCTTTTAGTATCCTTTCTTCTTGAACATTTTTTATATCAGTTATAGATTTAGTACAATCACCAAATTCATTTTCAAGTACAAACGAATACTCATTAGCAATCTACACTGCGGGCAGCAGAGCTCGCAATTTGAATTTTGGACACGTGGTGCCAACTAACCCTGTTCAACACAAGTCGATCCCACATGTGAAACTGTGTCCTGAGTCCTGAATGGCAGGGACCCCAAGTCTGTGGCACCAACCACAGCACCACTCCCTTCGATCAGTGAGGGCTATTTCCATATGCAATTAGAGAGTTCAGAAGGCAAGTAACTATCACAGTCCTACACCCTACATACTATCCTTGCTTCAAGAACTTTTTTTATATCAGTTATACCTTTACTACAATGACCAAATTCATCTTTAAGTGCAAACCAACATGGAATAGCAGTCTACACTGCTGGCAGTACAGCTCGCAATTCCAATATTAAATGCTAATTTCTAACAACAAGTTTGTACTCAGAAAATACAACACTTTGTCAGTCTATTCTATACTTATTTTATCTTTTCATGATACGCCTACACTGCACTCAGTAGAGCTCCCAATTCAAATTATTTATTCATTCATTAACTACAGAGTCCACTAGGCAAGTAACTATTACAGGCCTCAAATCTACATAATATCCTTTTAGTATCCTTTCTTCTTGAACATTTTTTATATCAGTTATAGATTTAGTACAATCACCAAATTCATTTTCAAGTACAAACGAATACTCATTAGCAATCTACACTGCGGGCAGCAGAGCTCGCAATTTGAATTTTGGACACGTGGTGCCAACTAACCCTGTTCAACACAAGCCAATCCCACATGTGTAACTGTGTCCTAAGTCCTGAATAGCAGTGACTCGAAGTCCATTGCAGCGACTACAGCACCGCACTCCCTTCAATCAGTGAGGCATATTTCGATATGAAAAACAAAATTCTTTGGTCAGCGCGCAGGCTTTTAAGTGATCAATTTGTGCTGGTGGAGCGTGCTCCAGTGGTGTCACTCTCTCCCTCTTAGAGTGTTGAACATACAAAGATTTGAAGCATCCTCTGTGTAGAGGATGACCCTCTGGGCACAGCTTATGGTTCGCTATGATGCGTTCAAAGTTTGTTCAAATATTTAAACCAATCAAAGTGCACTTTTCAAAGTGTTTATTTGGTTGAAGGTAATTGTTGTTATTAGCTTCAAAGTTAGCTTCTTTTCACCATTATTCACATGTTAATTCATGTTCCACGACTTTTATGAGATGTTCCCAATGCATTTTGTGCACAGGGTGCACTTCATCAGGGGAATCTAAACATCAAAGATTACATAATCTCAGTATGAGGATAACTTCCTACTAAGCATGTAGGCAAACATATTTACATCATCCATAAAAAATTAAAGCATCAAATAGAAAAAACATTCTATCTAGTATTGTTATTGACAAGCAAGATCTTTTCAGAATTAAAACATAAATAAAGTTGTGGCTTAATGGCTAGAAAAGATGCTTAAGGGTTCAGATTGTGAACTCCATCACCCATGTGTTGTTATTGTAAAAACCGATCTGACTATTCTTGGTATATAGCATAGATTCAAGTTCTAAATGAAGTGATAAATGAAAATAAAGATGCCCATTAGTTCGTGTTCGTGAAAGTTGAAAGAATTGTGTGCCGCGATCTATCATTAGTGTAATAAGTGAGACGCGTGCTCGTGAGGAATCTCCTACCTACTAATCATGCGAATAAGGAGCTGGGTTCTTCCGTGTTTATGCCGAGTTCAGAATGAGAACCGGCGATTCAAGCGATGTGAGCGTGTTTGGAGGTAAAAATAGGACTGGTTGTGGACACTCATAGTGATCGCCATCTTGGAATGGTGAAAATCGTGCGTTCCGGAAAGGGTGGAAACAGATAAAGGAAAGAAATTTGATTATTCTTATTAAGTGCCATATTGCAGTGAAGGAAATTTGGAAAACGTGAATATATAGAAGAATCCTAAAGATATGATGGAAAAGTGAATTACCCTGTATTTGAAATAACTGAATAAGGTTATTATACTGTGGTCACGCCTTAAGCCATACAGTCAATTTATCACGTTATAAGTAGCAAAAGAATTCTACTCGGTCATTGAGCCCATTTGGTTTCATTGCATTCAAAAAATATATCCAATGATTTTCTCGTTGTAATAATGTTCGGTTCATGTCTCTGCCCAGGATTTTAACAATAGCTTCCAATATTGCAAACTTTAGTTGGCTGATATTGTGGTGTCTTTCGTTAAAGTGAGTAGCAACACTGGATCTCAAGTTGTTGGTTCTGATATTGCTCTTATGTTCAGATATTCGCACTTTTATTTTCCTGCTCGTTTTTCCCACATATATGAGTCCGCATGGACATTTCAGATAGTATATGACATTTTGTGTGTCACAAGTTGCTGTGGTCTTTAGTTTGATCGGAGTCCCTCTCATAAGGTATGTCATGGTATCACCCCTTATTATATTATTGCAACAACTGCAATTATAGCAAGGTATTGTCCCCTTATGTTTAGGTGTCTCAATGCCTCCAGTGTGTTTTAAAATGTCTTGTATATTTTTACTTCGGGTATACCCAAATGTGGGTTGTTGAGCAATGAATTTTTGGAAATCTGGTTCATTAGTGAGCAGTGGCCAGTGTTTTTTGATGATTTTTTTGTATCGGTAGCTCATGGTCGAAATTTTGGATATTATCACTGTTTTAGATGATTCCTCTTTTGTTGTTGGTTGTAGAAGATCTTTTCTAGTCTTGGTGATACATTTTTCTAATTTTTCTAATGCTTTGTCCAGGATTGGTTTAGGATATTCTCTGTCCTCAATCCTTGTGATCATGTTTTTCAATTGTACTTCCAGTTCTTGTTCTTCAGATACTATTCTTTTCACTCTGTATAGTTGTGATGTGGGAAGATTGTACTTGAGTGATGTTTGGTGAAAACTCCTGTAGTGGAGGAGAATATTTCGATCTGTTGTTTTTTTGTATAAGGTAGTCTCAATCTTGTCTCCTTTCCTTCTGAGTTGAACATCCAGATATGCTATGGTTTTGTTGTCCATGGTGTGGGTGAACTGAATACGATTGTTTATCTCATTAAGTTGATTCACTGATGTGAGTAGGTCTTGCAATGTCCTTGCCAGAGTACAAAAATATCATCGATGAATCTGAAAAAGACTATGGCGTGTTTCTTCCAAGAGTCTTGATTCAAAATGTACTTATTCTCAAAAATGTTCATGAAACTGTTCGCATATGCTGGGGCGGCACAATACCCATCGAAGTTCCTGTGAGTTGCAAAAAATGTTCATTCTCCCATCTGAAGTAGCTTTGGTATAAGCTGAAGGCAAGTAGTTCCATTAAAAATATCTGAAAGTTTTGTTCAAGGTTTGATGACATGAGAATCTCCTCTATGGCTTCTAATCCTAAGTTGTGCGGTATTGAAGTGTAGAGGGACTTGACGTCAATGGCACACATCCAGATCTCTTGATCCTTCTGTAGTTGGACGGTGGACATTTTGTTAATGAAATCTGTTGTGTCTTTCATATATGTATTCATCTCTGTTATGAACGGTTGTAGATGAGTATCTAGAAATTTGCCAATGGGTTCATGTAAACTGCCTTTAGTTGATACAATGGGTCGGAATGGTGGATTGGTAGGGTGCTTATGTATTTTCGGCAGCATGTAGATAACCGGTGTTTTGGGATTGTCCTGTGTGAGATATTTTTTGGTTCTGTTGGTGATGATACCATCATCCTGGGCTTTCTGTAAGATTTGTCTCAATTGTTCTTGATATTCATGAGTGGGGTCTTGTCCCAACTTCATGTAGGTCTCTTCATCGTATACATGTTGTTGAACTTTAGTTCTGTAAAATGCAGAGTTCATAACAACCAGGGCTCCCCCTTTGTCTGCACGTTGGCATATGATGTCAGGATTCTTCCCCAAATTTTGTAGAGTGTTCCATTCTTTTTTAGACATGTTTTGCTATTTGCTTCGTCGTTTGAAGTTTAGTTTGTTGATGTCATTCTGCACTATTTTTTCAAAATTGTCAAGAGTCCTGCGACTTACTGGTGGTTGAAAAGTGCTCCGAGGTCTTAGTTCCTTCAGTTGGTCATCAGGTTCTTTAGCAGGTAATGATAAAACATTCTCAAAGTAGTTTCTTAAGCAAAGGTTTCGCATCAACTTAAATAAACTTACATAGAATTCTAGTTTGTCAGTGTGGTAAGTTGGAACAGACTTGAGGTGCACTGGGGTAGTGCCACCCGAAACTCATGTGGCCATCAGGGGCCTGCCACCACGTGGCATGGACTTGAGTTCCACATGCTTAGCCGCACCAAAAAATTATGTGGTCCCCACCATTGATGACTCAGAACTCACCGAAATGTGTGAGTTCTGCCGGGTCGCAGAGAACCTGATGTGCTCGACACCATTGATGACTCAGGACTCAGTGACATGTGTGAGATCTGCCGGGTTGTGGAGAAGATGATGTGGTCTCCGCTATTCATGACTCAGGACTCAGCGACATCTGTGAGATCTGCGGAGAAGCTGATGTGGTCTCCACCATTCAGGACTCAGCAACATCTTTGAGATCCGCAGAGTTTAGACAGGCACATGGAGTGCCCACTGCTGCACACTCCGGTGGCACCAGGTAATTATTTGCTCATGGATGCGCAGGGGTGACAGTGTCTCTCTCTCTTTCTCTCTCACTTCCCTCTCTTCACTTTCTCTCTGCCTTCATTCCTTTCCTTCTATCTCTCTCTTCTTTCTCCCTTTCTCACTCCCTTTCTTTCATTCCCTCTCTTTTTCTCTCTGTTCATTTTCTTTCCTTCTCTGTTTCTCTGTGTCTCACTCTTTTGATATGCGCATTACACACGTCCTTATTTGGTGCTTTATTTTCAAGGCTCTGTCGTCGACATCCATGGTCCCCACAGGAGAGTTCTGCATTGTTGTTTTGTGTTATTTTTGTTAAGTTTTGTTTATTAGTTTATCGTATATATATATATATATATATATATATATATATATATATATATATATATATATATATATATATATATATATATATATATATATATATATATATATATATATATATATATATGCTGATAAAAATGTAAAGTTTGAAAATAGTTTATCATTTATATATATGTTTATAAAAATTAAGTTTGAAAAAAAAAGTTTTGGGTTGTTTTCTTAACTGCTGTGTGATTCTTTCTTGTTCTTATTACTGTTATTTGATGGTGTCCACCATGGTGTTAAATTTTGGGGCACTTATCGCGGGAATACTGGTGATGTCTACAGTTTGCACCAACTTCTGATTAGTGTGTTAGATTTATCTTAACTTTACTTGCATTAAAGTGCTGATAATGAAATGCAGACTAGCCGTTCCCATGCAAAAAGACACGAGGTGCACCTTTGCGATTGATTCTCAATATTAAAAACCTGTATTGAATTGCACTGAGGTAGTGGCTGCATTAACAGTGTACACACAAAATCAATGAAGAAATCTCATTGTATTTATATTGATTGGGAATAATGCATCAGGTGCTAGATCTTGACGGGATACACTGCCCAGTTCATATATTGTTCTGCACACGAAAAAATCACATCACAACAACTGCAATGTAAAATAAATTCTGGCAATAAGCCACATTAGCACCAGGGATTTTACACCTCCTTTCTGCTGGTGTTAAGCAGGATGTCTACCTGCAGCATGAAAGGGAACACAACCGAGAGCCACACCAGAACACCCACAGGTGCCATAGAGTCAATGAGCATGATACAGGGATACCCATGAAGGCCAAAAGACTCATCGAAACAACCCCAGGACCGCCAACGCCCCCCAAACCTGCATCTGAGCAAGTGTGTCCTTGTGGTCATTGTGTTAGCATGATAGGCACGGGCCCTGCAACATCACAGTGTGCTGTCTACGGCAGACGTTACAATATCACCTCAGCGTTGTCAGTGACCCTGGACATGTAGCTACGCACGCATCCTCCTGCATGCACAACCAGCGTGTTCTGGTCCGGCATACACAGGTCAGCGCAGGAGTGTGCCTATCCGGCAAGGGGAACTGGGTGTCTCGGACATGTCCGTGTGCAGGAAGTGATGTTCGTGTGTCTCTGTGTTCTGGTGTGGCCTGCCACAAGGGGCGCAGCAGTCGATCTTGTAAAGTTGCATGCACCACCTCCAAATGGCACTGTCATGGTGTAGTTGGAATGAAGCAGGACATGCGTGAATAGGCATTACAATGGTGTGCCATGCAAGTGCACGGGATACAACAGTGCACTGTATAAAAGTGTGGGGGCATGTGGGAGGGAGGAGCAGCTGTTTGGCAATGTAACACACAGTAAAGCCGCCCATGTGCCACGTGCTGGTCATCTCATCCATGATGACCAGGGTCGCAGACATCCCACAACACCCACGACCAGCCTTTGCACACATCCTGTATGAATGCAGCTGGAGAAGTTACTGGAGGGATGAAAGGTTCTTTGTCTTAAGGTAGCACATCTGCTGCTCCGAGAAGGAACTTGCAAGTGATCAGCCCCCCCTGACAGATACGATAATATTTGCATCTGTCTCCCACACTATGCACTCCCCGATTTGAGAACAACGAGTACACATTCCACACTCAAAAGTCCATTGTTGTAGTTAGCGTGCATAAAATGGCCTTCACACGTACTCCCACCACACCCCTGCCCTGCACCCATTGCACAAACACCTGGCTCATTGCACCAAGCTGTGCCATTTCATCCACAAGACTGGTATATGGCAATCCAGTGCAGCTACAAGTAGAGCCACTGACGCAACGGCAGGGTATCCCGAACACATAGTCAACTCCATTCACGTCCACCTATACCTTGCACGTCTGCTGCATGTCCTGGGTGCACTGCCTTTGGCAGTACTGCGGATCACTTACCGGCTGAACTTCCGCATTGCAGACGTCACCTGCATTCAACCTGTATTGCAATGACGCACGTGCCTATCCGAGTGATGCATGGACGTGTGCCTCTCCAACGAGTGGTTAGCTGACATGGATTACGACGGATGTACTTCAGTATAATGCTGTTATGCATTTAAAATGGAAACAGCTTTAGCTCTCTTTGTTAAATCGGTCTTTTGCCAAACAAAAAAAGGAAAATGGTCATTCTCCAGATACTTTCTCAAAGCTTTGGTAATATTTTGACGAAGCTCATTTTTGCACAGGTGCAGAAAAATGTGTATTTTCCGACTAGACCACAGCCCCAGGCAGTGTTCAGTTGAGGACGGTACTCAAAATATAGTCTGCACTCACTAGTTTCCACTGGAGTTCCCTGCTCTGTTTGCCTCCACTGTGAATGTGCTTTCCCCTCTTTGTGTACTGGATGAGCAGAGGGTCAAACTCCATAGGAAACGCCGGTTTGATTTTTCAATTCTGCCTTGAAGGTATTCAGAAAGTGCTGAAGAAAGTGGTTGTACAAGGATTTTTTGGTACCTCCAGTTGACCCAACCATTTCACGTTTTTGAGACATCTGGAGCTGAGCCACTTGCCCCACTGATTCCCTCTCTACAGGCTCCCGATGATTCAGGAGATTTTGAGTACTGACCTTTGCATGTTGTTGAGATTCGCTCTCTATTTGGGTCTTCGGCGGAAGCTCCTTAGGAAACTGCAGGTGGTTCAAAATGATGCAGCCAGGCTGATCTTCTCCCTACCGAGGAGAACACGAGCGACGCCTCTTCTACAGAAGCTTCACTGGCTGCCCATCGAACATCGAGTGCAGTTCAAGTGGCTCTGTATAGCCCATGAAGCCATTTATGGAGAAGCCCCTAAATATATTAAAGACCGTCTGAGAAAGTACATCCCGGGCAGAGCCTTGCGCTCCTCCAAAGCCTGTAAACTAACTCCACTGAGATTTAACCTTAAATCAAAGGGTGGTAGAGCTCTGTCGGTCCTCCTTCCGCAAATCTGGAACAAATTACCGGCAAACTTGCAAGGGGAGCCAGTGCTATTGTCCTTCAGAAAGGCATTAAAGACCCACCTGTTTAAAAAGATAACATCTATACTTTAAATCGTCTGTGTGGTCGTGGCCGGTCTACTGGTGGCTATTTGTTGTGTTCCTTTTTCTTTAAAAGCGCTTAGAGACCAGTGGTGATTTGCGCTATATAAAACTATAGTAACATAACATAACATAACATATAACGTGATCATTTTGATTGCGGTACTTTATAACGTGGTTTTCACAATGCAAGTCGTTACAACGACTTGCGTTGGAGGGCGTTGGATTGAGGATTAGTTTAATTTTCTATTCCAACTCCAGCCCACGTAACAGTAGGGAAGGGGTTGGAATAGAAAATCAAACTATTCCTTAACCAAGAGGCCCAACCAGCAAGAAAGCCGCTTTCAAGGACCGACTAGATAACAACGCCCACAACAGCAAGGAATTATTCAACATCGTCAAGGAATTTACCAACCCCTCGGCCAACTCCAACGACATCACCCCCTCTCAAGCCCTCTGCGACTCCCTAGCCTCATTCTTCCACAACAAAATTGCAGACATCCACAACAGCTTCGACAACCGACCCGAAGACCAACCCACCCAACCCCCTGCAGGACCCCCACCTCCCCTGAACATCCTCAATGACTGGAAGCCAATCTCCACTGAGGACACCATCCGTCTGATGAACTCTATCCACTCAGGATCCCCCACAGACTCATGCCCTCACCACATCTTTAACAAAGCAAACTCCATTATAGCACCGCACCTCCGAGACGTCATCAACTGCTCCCTCAACTCCGCAACCTTCCCGGAAAGCTGGAAACATGCCGAACTCAGCGCCCTCCTGAAGAAAATCACAGCTGACCCCACCGAACTCAAAAACTACCGCCCTATCTCACTCCTTCCATTCCCGGCCAAAGTCATCGAGAAAGCGGTCAACCACCAGCTCGCCGCATTCCTCGAAACCAAGAAATCCCTCGACTCCTCACAATCCGGCTTCCGAGCCAAGCACAGCACTGAAACCGCCCTCATCGCAGCAACAGACGACATTCGAACTCTACTGGACAATGGAGACACAGTCGCCCTCATCCTCCTCGACCTCTCCGCAGCCTTCGACACGGTCTGTCATAGCACCCTTTTACAACGCCTCAGAAACGTCGGAATCCATGGAAAAGCACTGGAATGGATCACCTCGTTCCTCACCGGAAGAACCCAGAGAGTCCGCCTCCCACCATTCAAGTCAGAGGCCACTGAAGTCATCTGCGGCGTACCCCAAGGGTCCTCACTCAGCCCCACCCTCTTCAACGTATACATGAGCCCCCTCGCGGCCATCGCACGCCAACACAACCTCAACATCATCTCCTACACCGACGACACTCAACTGATCCTATCACTCACCAAAGACCCGTACACGGCCAAAACCAACCTGCATGAAGGAATGAAAGAAGTAGCCGAATGGATGAAGCACAGCCGTCTGAAACTGAATTCAGACAAAACAGAAGTCCTCATCCTAGGCACCTCCCCCTCCGCCTGGGATGACTCTTGGTGGCCAGAGGCCCTTGGAAAAGCACCTATCCCGACGGACCACGCACGCAACCTGGGCGTCATCCTGGATTCCTCACTCTCGATGAACAGACAAGTCAACGCCGTTTCTTCATCTTGCTTCAACATTCTTCGCATGCTCAAAAAAACATTTCGCTGGATCCCCACCGAAACTAGAAAAACAGTCACTCACGCTCTGGTCACGAGCCGACTGGACTACGGAAACACCCTCTACGCCGGTACCACCGCAAAAAACCAGAAAAAACTCCAATGCATGCAGAACGCTTCAGCCAGGCTCATATTAGACATACCGCGTAAAGAACACATCTCTGGCCACCTGAAAAACCTCCACTGGCTCCCCGTCAATAAGAGGATTACTTTCCGGCTCCTAACCCACGCACACAAAGCACTCTACGAAATCGGACCCGAATGCCTCAACACACGACTGTCCTTCTACACCCCCTCCCGCCAGCTACGATCCTCCAACCAAGCCCTTGCCACTGTACCTCGCATCAACAAAACCACCATGGGAGGTAGATCCTTCTCCTACCTGGCAGCTAAAACCTGGAACTCACTTCCCACTCATCTTCGCCTTACTCAGAACCACCTAGCATTCAGAAAGCAACTTAAAACGTGGATATTTGACAAGTAATTCCCCACCCTTCCTCAAGCGCCTTGAGACCCTCCGGGTATGTAGGGCGCTATACAAATTTATTGACTTGACTTAACTTGCGTTGTAATGGCTGCATTGTACAGGTCGCGCGGTGTAAACACCGCCTTGTAAAGGATGTTTCCCATTACGACGGGTATCTGTGCCCCCTGTTACCCCATGACCACGAGTGTCATGGTGATGCCCATTTATGGCATGCATGGATTTTTGGTATGCATGTTGGGAACTGGGCCTGGGATATTGCACGTGTCTTAGTATGCAGTGACCTAATTTGACCCGATTCTGCTTTGGTGCACATTGGGTACAGTGGTTGGATTCAGCACATCTGTGCCAGTCACCTGATGGATTACGTCGATGACATGTCAAATATTGTGGCCAACCATCACTCATGAGAGATAGCGGCTTACGCAGCTGCACTCGCGTTCATGGACGAGTGACACGGTACGTGCAACCATGACTCGATGTGCCACATTGCACATGTCCCGCCGCTTCATTACACGTTGTACATCTACTCACAGGGCTGGGTTTAGGGCAGTGCAACTGGTGCAGCCGCACCAGGCACCGACCTGTGGAAGGGGTGCTCATCTCAGGAGGGGTGCTGTATTTAGTAATAAGGTATGATTGGAGAGATGACAGGCACTTTTGCCTGGTGGTAGTAAGAGAATCCGAGGAGGCGGTCATAGGGTGTGGGGGCGCTAAAAAGGATTGTCACACTGGGCGCCACCAGCTCTAAAACCGGCCCTTTCTGCTCATATGTCCCAAAACAGCAGTGGACATGACTGCATTGGTGTCAAATTATGTCCGAGGCGCAGACAACCATCGCTGCTTCACACTGACGTGTGTTGGTGATGGACTACCCCAAGGTGAACATGGACGTTTTCCTACGTTACTTATTCAGGCATGGTGCTGCATTTGTCAGGATATCGTGGCACTACTCTGGGCCACACAGACACACTTTTTTAAATAAAGTTTCCACATTTTCACTTGTCTCCAAATGTGTTGTGTCTAGATTTGTATGCCAATGTGTCTGTCAAGCACTCTCTGGCCGCCTGCCATACATGAATTGCTAACCCATGCGGACTGTGGGTTTGTACCTATGCGTTCTGATGTGCCTCTTTCATACTGACGCTTTTGGACGCTTATCCGCTACAGGCGAGTGCATTTCTCTGCTGTGTTTGATTGTACAAATGTTTGTGTTTGGACAAAATTGTGTTGGATGTTGATGCACTCTGCTTTGTATGTGTGTGTGCTGCATTATATGTGAGATGTCCCTTCATGTGAGTTTTTGTTCACCCATCTCCCTTTCTGGCAGCGTGGTTTTCACTTCTATGCTCGTTCGGTGGTGTGATGTTGGTGGGTTATGTGACTTGTGCTCCTTGTTGGTGTGTTTCATTTTGGCCATTGTTTGCGGAGAAGTGTGACTCAAATGGTTAGAGCGGCAGACCCTGATGCAGAGGTCTGGTCCGGGACCAGGGTTCAATACCCGCCTAGGAAGATTGTTTCCGGTCTAGGGAAGGCATGGCTTGGCAGTTCGGGCTGGACTGTTCCCATGAGGCACAGGGTCAGACTGATTTGCATATGGCCATGTCTGAACAGGGGGGCAAAGTGGGCTAAAGAACGGTGATGGATTAAACCAGAGGTCTTCAAACTTTTTTGCTCTGAGCCCCCCTTACCCAAAATATTTTGAAGTCAGGCCCCCCTCCAAATCGTTATGGAATGTCTTGGGTAATTGTGAGGGTTAGGGCTGTGCGCAACGTCTAGGACTTAAGAAATATTGTCAGGGACACTTTTTCAGTAGCTCATACATCACACTAAATGTTAGATGTATAAAAGAGCAAACCCATACAAACAAAAAAATATTACTCTCATTAATTGACGTCCTCATGCTCTTGGGTCCAAATGCATTTTTGCCTTCTGCACTAATGGTCGCTGTAACCATGAATAGTAGGTGATTCCCTCTCTCTCTTTCACCCCTTCCCCACCACATCTGCCCTACACTCCATTCTTGAAACAGATTCTCTGTCCGTTACAGAAAAAACGAGTGCCCATGTGTGAACCACCTCTTCCCTAATGCTCTCCTCATGTCTTGTTGTAAAGTATAAGACCGTCTCAATTGTGATGCAGTGGGTCCTTCACACTCCTGGGCCCCAGTGCCACTTTACTTGCTTCACCAATGAGACCTACTGACTTGCGAAGCAGTAAGTCTTCTCTACCCCATGTTAAAGTCCTCCTCCCATCCTCCTTTCTGCCATCTCCCTGAAGCCTAACGCTAAGGTGTGTCCACTGCTCCAATTATTCCCTCTCCTGGGCCATTGGTCCGATGCTGGAAACAACACTGGCACAGCAAGGGTAGACTGAGCCCTAACGCATGAACGGAATGAGTAAAGCAGCAACAATAGGGATTTAGTTTGGCCCTCACACCCCTGGGTCATGGTGCCACTGCAGCACCAATTATACCTACTCTCCTGCCCATTCCACTGGCTGTTATTTCAAGGCATGACACCCTTAGCAGACTGTCTGCCCCTTTGTTATGAAAAAAGGGGGACAATATCCACATTCTCCCCCGTAGCTTGCAATCTGGACCCTAATGCTAACAAGCAAAATGGCACCCCACCCTTTGTGCTAGCACCACACTCATTAATGGTGTGCATTGGCCCCACGCATGTTTGTCCCAGTGCCAATGCAGCTGCTGTACTAATGGTAGTGGGGGCCAAAAAAAGAAAAATTAACCTGCATTTCTGAACACCTTCTTCAGGCATCTCTCTGAGTATGGGGGAAGCTGTCTCATTTATAAATGAACAAATTCAGTTTGACATAGCGTTTCCTCCTCTGGGCCATCTCTTTTGATGCTATCCATGAATTTCACTCCTTTACTCTTTCTCCTGGGCCATTACCCAGAAACTCCAGATATCCGGGCGATTGGGCCTCTGAATATGACCCATTTGGCTCTTCCGCTGTACCCTCTCAACCCACCTGAAAGGACATCTCCATGTTAATAGAGGCCAAAGTTGGCAGGGGGTATGAGGACTAAGGTGCCCATGTGTTTTTAATTTTGCAAAGACTTCCCATAGGAGGGGGTCTAATGTGATTTAATTTATGAAATAACTTGAAGCATCATGATGACAACAAAAAAAACTTTTTTAGAGGCAATGTAAGGATGTAGAGTTTTGAAAAGTGTACTTTTAATGGACTTATAAAAATAATTCCTGCTATAGGTACTGTCTGGTTAGCTATTACAAATATGTATTCTTTGAAAGCACTTGTTTTATGTTATACAGGGGTGCTGGAATTATGCAATTCTGCAGCTGTGACATTTTTCGCATATTTACAGATTTGCAGACTTGCCACATAATCCACTACCTGCAGTATTACATGCAGATTTTATAAAAATGTGTTTAAAGCTCAAATGGATCAAAAGTTACTAAGAACGTGGTGACGTGTATGCACGCATTGGAAGCCCTTCTTTAAGGGTAACTGGACAACTTTTAGTGGCTTATTTATGTTATTTGCTGTGAAATTGATACTAATGAGGTGAAATCTTTGCCCAGACAGTACTACCAAGTCGAAAAAGGTCAAAATAATGATGGAATACTAGTAAAAATGTGCCGCATTATACTGCATAATATGTCTATGGTGCTCCTGTGCCACATCATTTCATTGGCCCTGTTAACATACACAAACTCAATGTGTGGCAGCCTATCTTATACAGTGTTTAATACAATTGTAGAATAATGCCCTACATATTCACATTGCTTTCTGTTACATGCTCGGACCATAAAACATTACAAATACACATCATTATTATACACTGCACCATCCTCGATTCAGATTTTTTACTCTGTTCTCATACAGGTATCTTCGGGGATCACAATAAACAAGTTTCATAATGTGAAGATGTGCATGTCCCATCAATGTATTCAACATCTCATTTCTTACTAGTTGGCGTGAGCATTATTTTAAATGCAGCTGCTGTACGTGTAAATACAATAAAATACAAAATATTTTGTTGCTTTTAGCCTAGCCTTCGGGACCCCAAGATTCAGGATCACAGCTGCCTTACTTTTCTTGACACTTTAACTGTCATGTAAATAAAGACAGCCTGGAAACGCGCAAAATATACAAAGTTGCTCTTCCAGGCCATCTCATTCTTAAGTACTTAATGAGGCATTTGCACCACCCTGGGACTTGAGCCACGGACCCCCAGGGGGGTGTGCCCCACAGTTTGAATACCTCTGGATTAAACCCAGATCTGTTGACTGGGTATGAGTGTTTGATTGGTTCATATGCTCCATCCATCACCACCCCCTTTTATCCTTAATATGGTGTCACGGTCCCTGTAGTTTAAGATCCTAGCTATGATTGGGCGAGGTGCCGCCCCCAGGACCGGCCTGGCAGCAAGAGAACGGTGGGCGCGCTCCACAATAAACATGCTCAAGAGTTGATCCGTGCCAAAAATATCAGAAACAAGGCTTTCTATATAGGCCTCCATTTTCCCCACGTTCGTGGACTCCGGCAGCCCAGTAATGCGAACATTGTTGCTCCTGGATTGCGCTTCTAAATCCTCATTTTTAGCCTGAATGAGGTCTACTACTTTTTCCATATTTAGTGTCTTGTCTGCAACTGAGCTCAGACAATCCTCCGTAGCTGATACCCTATCTGTCTCAAAATGTAGGCGCGGTTGCGACATGGCAGTTCTCCCCATGGCTCCTTACTGGGTACCCAGGAGGTGGCTCTCAATCCGGCGTAGTAAACTCAGAGGATAGTGAACAGCCCCCAGACACACTCTATAAATGTCTCAAAACCTGCAGCCACCTTTAGATGTCTTGTGCAGTGCACCAAATAAAGCGGATCAACTCAGTGGCACCGGCAGGCCTCAGGCGCAAGCTGGGGGCCGCGAAAGTACTACCCACCAAGGCTTGATATCAGCTATTCCACGGGTCTCCTGACATGTGCCCCTCTGTGTAGGCCAGCCCAGTCCCAGTCCCAGCAATGTGCAGAAGTCGAAGTGGGGAATAGGCTATGCTTGCCCTCCAAGCCATCAATATTGTGGTAGGTTAAAGCGGCACCCCCAAATGCCAGCAGTCAGGCGACTCCGGCGATGCGGCCGGCGGCAGGCCTGGTGATGTCTCCTCCCACTCTTGTTGCAGCCCAGAGGAGGTTAGGCCTCACAAATTATACCCCGCACCAGCTGCAGTTCGCAGGCTGTGGCCCCAGCCCTGGCCTGCACCCGCCTCCGCAGCCCGAGCCTGGGCTGGGCCGCAACCCCACTCACCAAAGCCGGTGCCAACGGGCACTTGGATCGTCAAAGAACCACAGCTTGTTTCCTCAACGGAGGAGGCTTCCACAGCCACCGGGGACCAACTCTCACCCTCCGATCTGGCTCTGCGGCCCGGCCCACTCCAGCAAACGATCACTCACTGTTCCTCTGCCGATTCTGCAGTCTCACTGCAAGGCAGCCAGTAGCAAACTCCGAGCGGAGCACCCAGGACAGCAGAAGGTGTGGCAATGAGCCCAAGGCAGACGCGCCAAAACTCCTTGGCTCTTGAGGGCCTACAGCTTCACAGCAGCCGCCATTTTCTATACCTCAGTGTCAGCTTGAAAAAATCTCGCCACTACTCTCCCAGCAGATCTTCAGGGCAGCAGTCGTCACCAACAGGAGCAGCAGGAGGTCACAAAACCATACAAGTATCCAGCGGCTTTAGATGGCAATTTTAGCACCAGGTAAGGGCGGATTGTGGCTCGGCCAGGCAGAGCCTCACACCAGTGCGGCCATCTTGCTGTGCGCCCTCTAGTGCCCCCAATACCTCACTTAATTTCCATCACCCAGCACTTTCAGACCGGTAGGTATGAGCACCCCCTGTATAGCAGACCCTAAACATCCCACAGAGGTTACAATGCTCCTACCCTCCTCTTTCCTACTTTTTTCACCCTTTTTCCCATTACTCACTTCAAAGGAATCACAAAATGGCTGCCAACACTTCCTAGTTGCAATAGCTCGCAGCCAATAAGCAGCAAGCTTGTGCTTGTAACACCTCAGCCAATCAGATGTCAGAATTCCCAAATATCGACATCTGTAAATTGCGATATTTCTCCAAAACTACTTAACGGATTTACACCAAACAAAAGAGTGCTATCTAGACCAAGACCCTTCTCCCTGCCAAATGTGGGATAATTCTGTTCACCCGTTCGACCTGTAGCCTTGTCTAAAATTTCCTATGGAAATTACATACAGAAAACACGTTTTGGAACCCCCCTTTTTTCTCGGCCCACCCTTGACGAATCACCCCCAAACCTTTTACATAGGAGCTGATATAAATAAAGAATTAGTTTGGAAAATTTCACGAAGATTTATCAAACGATTCCAAAGTTATGAGCAAAACAAAAAATGCTCTTCCTATGGAAACTTGGTCCTAACTATAACTACCTACTGGCACTATATATACGTACGGACCCCATAATAGGGAGTGATGTTCCAGTCAAACCTTTATTGACGTTTAGGAAATCCAAGTCAATAAAAGATAATCTTGTGCAAAGTTACCTCATGCCGATTCAATCTAAGACTAGTGGTACTCTGAAAGACATGAGGGGGTTCTTTCCTTGTGGAAAATGTTGAGCATGTGAGAATAGTAGAAGGACATTAATGTATAATGTTCCGGGTCTTGGTAAACCTAGAATGATTAACAAATTCATCACTTGCACGACACCATATGTAGTGTACTGTTTGGTCTGCCCATGTGGATTACAATATATTGGGAGTACAATTAATAACGTAAAACTCTGTATAATGGAACATCAAAGGGCAATTACCAACAAGGATGTGACCTACCCTGTTGCTCGACATTTTGCCAAAGTACATGGCAGCAATAGAGAATTACTGCGTTACTATGGCATCGATCATGTGCCCTTGCATCCCAGAGGGGGAGATAGACTGTTGAGTCTTCGTAGACTGGAGTCTAGATTCATTATAGACCTACAGACAAAAAATCCCTCAGGACTTAACACAGGGGAAGAACTAACCGTGCACCTGGGCAGATGATCCTCCAACCCTCTAAATATGTCTTTTCTGTAATAGACCATGTCCGAAGCATCTAAATTTGATGCAATTGAATGTCTTCATATGATTCTGGTTTTGTCACTGCTAGACAGGGCTTTTTCAATTTCCTTTTCTGTTCTTCATTTCTTTTTCCATTTCTGTTTTTGACTGTTTATTTGTGTACTTACATTGCAAGCATCGTATACCTTTAAACAGGCATTATGATCGTTGTTATTTTTCTTTACAGAAATGGATTATGTAAATTGTATCTCTCTTACCTTCGTGCTATCTAAGAAGCACAAATGAATTTAATATGAATTTATCTCCGGGACACATTATGTATTGTGATGCCGGAGCTATGCCGATACACGGCTTGATTGGAATTTGCCCTCGGTTTAAGTTCATGGTGCAAAGGGTTATTTGTCTGATGTTTAGAAACGTTTTCTTTTCTTTGGTAATTTAGCCAGTGCAATGCCGATACACGGCGATATTTTGTTGTTATCTGGCAGTGGTTATTGCCCTTTATAGACTGTATAAAACTTACATTATGTACAGAAGGCATCAGCCTGATGAGAAATGTTACTTACATGATTGTATTTGGGAGTACAAAAAATGGCTGCCACGTTTTACCAGCGTTTCTAACAGAATGTGCATACACCTAAATTAAGTCCGCTCTCAGTCTTTATGAGGGCACTTACAAAAATGAGCCGCGAGCAGCTTGCTGCTGACACTGAGGAAGGACTTTCTGTCTGAAATGCGTTTGTCATCTTTGCCGTAGGCGTTGAATAAATCCTGTCGCCTTACCCGGAATGCTTAAGTCTTCTTTTTTGAGCTTAGGGTGGACTGCTGAGCTTTAACCACTTGGCTGCTAAGGTACAATTGCTCCTCTGCTGCAATTTCCATTGAAATCAATGGAAAGTCCATGACGAGTTACCCTTGTCATTAGCGGCGAAGAGGTTAATATATATATATATATATATATATATATATATATATATATATATATATATATATATATATATATATATATATATATAGATAGATGGATATATATATATATATATATATATATATAGATATATATATATTCACTGAAAAAAAAAGTTAGGAATTAACATTTAAAAAACCTTCGAAATTCACTGAAAAAACCATAGGTTTCGGTTTCACACATGTTATAGTTAGCTGGACATTTCACTCATACACAACCTTTGAAATTCCGCCGTTATAGTTAGTTCAGCTAACTAGAACTCACACGCCCACAATGCACTGCTGATGACGTCACATATTACATAACTCATGACATGGTCAGTGACATCACTCATGACATCACTGATGACATCTCAAATCTATAACATGTGTGAAACCTAAGTTTTTTTCAATACATTTCTAAGGTTTTTTAAAAGCTAGTTCCTAACTATAACGTGGCTGAAACCTATGTTTTTTTTTGTGAATTTCAAAGGTTTTTTAAATAATATTTTTTAAATGTATTTATTATTATATTTCTTTCTTTTTATACTAATTTCAGACATTTTTTTAATAAATATTTATATTTATTTTATTTTATAAATTATATTTTATATTCTTAATGTAAAATAATAGCAAAACTATTTTTTTTTAATTAAGTACATTTTTTTTCAATATATTAAAATTAAATTCTAAAAAATTTCTTTTTTGGGGGGGTAATCGCACCGTACGTGTACAGTAATCGCACCATACGTTGTACTGTAAATCGTCCTCTGCGTGTATCAGCGCATACTTTACGCATACGCTTTCACGTTGAGCCTCACATCTACGCTTCCGAGTGACGCCATGTACGGTGGCCTGTACGTGCACGCCGCAAAAGTTTCTAATTGTTCAAATACACATATTTATGTATTTAATGTACATATTAAGGGAAGACATTATGGAGGATAATAATGAAACAAGTTTTTTTTAACTTTTAACAAGAGTATATTACTTTTAAAAGCAATTACGCAAATCCCGGCAGTACGTCGTACATACTGGCACCGTAAGAGCACCATTAGCGCACCGTAGGAGTACGCAATGCCATGTGACTTAAAAAGAAGAGATTTGATTGGTTCATAATACTTCCTATTCCAACTGTTGAAAGACCCCTCCCATTTTAATCATTCTTTCTTGACTTTTTCAGGAGAAGAATATCTTCTGTGGAGCTAGTGAGAAAGAACCTGCATGCACCATGTCTCAATTTTTAGAATCTTCTTCAGAGCACTTCCCAGGATAAGGATTTGTTCGTGAGGAGGCTCAACCTAAAAGAAAAGAGGCCATAATTTGGAATTTTTCAGCTTCTGTGAAGGACAAAAAAAAGTCAACGCCCCTAAGGTCACATGTAAAATATGTGACAGTACTTTGTCCTGGGGTGACCCTAATAAGAAATATTCTTTTGGGAATGCAAGCAAGGTGCGCCATGTTAAAAACTTACATTCTAACAATTGGGTGAGACAAGTAACCCAAAGATTGGAGGAGGAGCAGGGCTTCACTGTGCCAAGCACATCAAGTGCACCACCACCACCACCACAGAGGACTATGATTCCCAGCATCCAATCGGAGTTTGGAGATCTTACAATTCATTGTAATATTTGCAATTAACTAATAGCCTATGGAGAAAAATCCATCAAGCTGATTCTTCGGAAGAAGAGGAGCCACAACTGCTCTCGTAAATTATTTTTTTTTTTTAGTTTTTTGTTCCTGATTCACAGTTTTTGGGTTTAAAAAGTTCAATTTGTCTGGTTTAAAAAAAAACTTCAAAAAACTACAAAAAATGATAAAACAACAAAGACAAAATAAAACAGTTATTTTCAGAACTACCTCCACTGGTCAAAAAACGAACTATATTTCTATGTTAGTGTGTAAAAGTTTGCCAGAGTGAATGTGTAGTTCATAAATAATACATTAGTAGAGTATAGTGAATGTGAAAGTGCAGAACTATACAGATGTGCTACAGCTTAAATCTATAAGGTGTTTACCTATAGTATACTGTAGTACCTCCGAAGCACTTGAATGTAACATATGCATATAAATATGTTAAAAGTCTATGCTTCAATTTGCACTACTGGTGAAACTGCCTGGATGAATTTATATGTATTAGGGGCGGTTTTACAACCCCCTTTTACCTCTTTTACACAACCGTTGCATCACTTTTGTGATGCAGCGGTGGTGCAAAAGATGTGCCATGGTGTATGGTATTTACAGTGTGACGCAATTGGAAGGTGCGTCACATTTTAAAGCCCTGCGCCAAAAGGAGGCTTTCCTGCGCAGGTGAGGGGGGTTTTGGCGCATGAACGCCTCCTAAAAGTGACTAAGTGAAATCTATAAGATTTCATTCAGTCACTTTTGGGCTTATATTGCGTCAAAACTCTGCACCTGCTTGAAACAAGTATAAGGATTGACACAGCATTATGAGCATAGGGCCCCAACAGATTTCTGGAGCTGCATTGCACTTGCAACACAATTCAAGCAATGTGCCACCTTCACAGCAGAGGTACATCACATATCTGTACTGTTTTTGCCCCATAGTGCAACACATTGTAAAAAACGGTGCATGCATGGTGTTGAAGTAACACTGCACAAAAACTGGCATATCTATGGGGATCTACCACTTATTGTACATCTACTGATTAGTGTTTTAATCTAATAAATGCCTTACTACACAATTATCAATGAGTCACTATAAAAGTATACCAAGATTGACAGAGCGTTTGGTGGAAGTGGAAGGATAGAAACTGCGGAATTCAACATATAAAAGGCAAATTTGCAGGTGCATAGAACAGTGCGCGCATAGTCTATAGGGGTTTGAAGTACTCCTTTCGCTAAGGCCCACTTTGCACTATGAATACTTGGCTACTGGCATAGCACCTCATTTATCAGATTTTGCCGTGGGGAAGCACAGCACACCTTCCTGCTGCACTTCCCTACGTCAAATGAAAAAGAGAAGAATGCGCTGTATCTATAAGATACGGCACATGCCTCTCCTTTTCCCCTGCACTGGCACACAATGGTGTGCCTGTGCCAACGCAGGCACCTTGGCACAATAGTGCAAGGGTGCCTGTGTTGCGGGGATAACTATTTTTGTTCAGCAAGGGAAACCTTGCTGTACGTGGGAGACAAACAGAAAGGGAGCATGAGGGAGAGAGAGGGAAGGAGACAGAGGAATATAGACCTGGAAATAAAAGCTATAGAACACAACTTTGCTGGTGCATAGAAGAGTGCATACATAATCTATAGAGGTTTGAAGCAGTCCATGTCTTAAGGCCCACTTTGCACCATGAGTAGTTGGATACTATCTGAATGATTACAATTCTACAAGAAGAGTCGCACAAACCATTTTTTATTTTAAATCATAAATGTATTCCTGTAACATTTCATAATTCAATAGAGCTAAAATCATTTCGTCTGAAATAACATTTTCTGGACGATCAATTTCAAAAGTCATATCATGAAACTCGATGTCGTCTAATGCTTCAAAAAAATCATCATCCAATGTTTCATCTAGAAAATTGAAGGTGATATCTTCAGCAGCAATACTTTCTTCTTCATTCTCGCTCCCCATGAAAGGCATATTTAGCTCCTCTATCAGTGTGTTACTAATTTCAAAACTAACTTCTATATTGTTCTGTTCTTCTTCCATAGTGATTTTTTTAATGTTGTTGTTTCTTGAAGAAAAACAGAAACACTACATTTTATCATTTTTTATAATACAAAACTAGGTTTATCAACTACTTTGCCATTTAAAAAATATTATGCAAAAACCATTCTCAACTACTTTATGTGATTATAGCAATAACATTGCTTATATCAATTTTTAGTTTTAAAATTTCCTTACATTTTCAAACCAGTCACTCATTATCACTATGGAAAAAAAACTAGGAATATTATAATAAAATGCAGTACTAAAAAAAGTACAAAATATCTATTCACCTTACCAGTTCCAAAGTAGCTGATGTGTTGTAGTTAAATGCAAAGAATGCAGGTACACTCAGTATATATATTTTTTTCATTTCTTCAAAAATGTTTAAAAGATACAAACCGTCTTTACAAACTTATGTACACCATGGACGTTCTCTTACTTCAGCTCTGTAGAAGTACTTCCCATTGATCATTTTTAACAGTTAGTTATACTTACCTTCAAAATAATAAATTAAAAAAAATAATAATTATTATAAGACAAAAAAAATACAGTTACAATTTATCTTTTACAACACAAAATCATTTGTAAAGCATTGATCTCAGAATATACTGAAATTCACTAGAAACAGTGAGTTCAATAGTACTCAAGAAGAAGATTATGTTAAAAAAAAACAATGTTTTTTTCTAAGACCAATTTCTTACGTAACTATGAGGTATGGAAAACAATCTTGAAAAACCAAAACGCCATCATTAATTTCCTTCTATTATAAGTAATGTTACTTACAAATATATGCTAACAAAATGTACAACAAAAAGTCATTAAGGGTTTCACGTACTTTTCCCCACGGCCAAATAGTATGAGTGAAATTCTTAGTTTAAAAGTTGTTCAATAGAAACTCTGAGCGTCTGCCTTCCAGCCTTCTGATCCAAAACTACTGACATCATTTTCACTGTCCTTCACTGCTCATCCCTCAGCCCAACGCTATTCAACATCTCCATGGCCACCCTCACACAGGTGGCTCACCATCTCAACTACAATATCATCTTCTACATCGACGACACCCAGCTCATCCTCTTCCTCACCAAGGAGCCACATACCACCAAAAACTATTTCCATGATGCAATTAAGGACGTCACCAAGTGGATAAGGAGCAGCTCTTTAAACATGAATTCACAGAATATGAGGATACTCATCCTCAGACTCACCCCCTTAGCTTCAGATGACTCCTGCTGGCCAACTACACTGTGAACAGTACCAAAACCTACTGACCATGTACACAACCTATGATTTATCTTCAACTCCTCCCTCTGCAAGTGTAAACAAGTCTACAGCATTTCCTCATACTGCTATAACACCCTCCACATGCTCCGCAACATTTACAAGTACATCCTAAAGAAAAGAAGAAGAAACACTGTGGCAACACACTCTACACAAGAAATCCAGCCAAACACCTATAACGACTACAACCAATTCAAAGCACCTCCACCTGAGTGATCTTCTATGTCCCCTGCTACAGCTACATCACCCACGACATGATACACCTACACTACCTCAACCCAGTTACAAAATACTCTACAACACCAGACTAATCTACCTTAACAGCAGTAATTCTGAAAGGCCAAATTTTGATCTTAAAATGTTGGCTTTAAAAATATTAGGTAAGAATTTGGTAACTCTTTAGGCAAACGTTGCTTAAAAACTAATTGAGTATCATTACAATGTATCCAACCTTTCAGACATTTCAAATAAACAGTGTAATGTCCAGATGTTGTAGAAGGTCCATCATGAAAAATAATTGCAACTGCTACAAAAGTTCTTCCTGATATTGATTGTTGAATAACTACAAGATTTTTAATTAAAGTTTGCAATTTTCTTTCATCAGCTCTACAACGTTGCAGCAATAAAATTACATACTGTCCATATCTTTGTATAAATAATGTTGATGACATTTCTGATTTACATTGGCTACACTCCATGTTTTGACATGCTCCTCTAACTAGATTGTTAAAGGACACTGATTCACTGTCTGGTAAAGTCAAATATATGAATCTTTCAGTGTCTATGATAGTGTTATATGTAAGCAAACAATGTTGACAGTCATGTTGCCTTTTATAAGAAAGGTCAAAAAGATTTTCAATATCTATACCTTCATCTTCCAGTACACAAGCATAAACATTAAAAATTCCTGACAATCTTTTTGAATATTCTGCGTAAATTGAGTAGAACCAGAACATATGTCCAAAACATTTCGAATATCAGAAACACTTTGTATTTTACTTTTATCACTACTACATTTCTAATAAACAGAATACAACAATGAACAGAATCTTTCGTCCCGATTTTCCAAAATTTGCTGTTGCAAACTTTCAAGAAAAAAACAACATTAACAACTACATTAACATAGCAGTTGGCACAACTATTTTAAAACGGATAACCAACATTCTCTTCAACACTGTCCTTTTTCTTTTTGCTTGCAGGCGCAACTTCATCTTGTTTTTTTTCTTTCTGTACAGTTTCACTACAGATATTTTCAAATCTTCTTTTCTACCTACCACACGCTTTTCAAATACTGGATATTGACCTAAATTGGGTGCATATTCTCTTCTTAATCTATTATACTCTTTCACACAATTTGCATGCGCACTAATCTTTGTCACATCAAATTGGATGTATGACGGTACCACGCATACTTTTACAACGCGTACCGTTACCACGCTACTTTTACCACGCAAGTCGTTACAACGACTTGCGTGGAGGGGCGCTGGATAGTAAATTATTTAATTTACTATTCCAACTCCAGTCCCCGTGAACTCTAGGGAAAGGAGTTGGATAGTAAATTAAAGTATTTACTATCCTGGAGCGCCCCCCAGCGCATGTCGTTGTAACGACTTGCGTGGTAAAAGTAGCGTGGTAACGGTACCGCGTTGTAACAAATGCGTGGTAACCGTTGTATACCCATCAAATTCGATCAAGTACAATCCAGATAAAGTTCTGACTCGGGACAAAGCAACATATGCAATACCCTCTTTAAACACAGTACTTCCAATATTCACTAAAGCACTATCTACACTTATACCTTGAGATTGATGAATGGTCACTGCATATGCCAAACAAATAGGAAACTCTTTTCTGCGTACATACAAATCTTTTACAAGCAAAAACCGAGATGAACAACAACTAAATTGTTTTACTTCAGCAATTTCATCAAATTTGATTTTCAAAAATTCAATCCCATCTCTATTTACATAATTAACAAAATCAACAATTTTACCCATTGCTCCATTTACTAAACCTTTTTCCACATTCAAATTACGTCGCAAAATTATCCTACAATTTACACATGCATATACATTCTTTTCTAAACCAGCAGTTTTACTTATCAATTTCTCTAAACAATCCAATTTCCTCTTCAACTTTTCTTTCAAAATAATAGTGACTCCTTCATGTTCTATTCTATCAATAGCTTCCAATTTTATAATTTCTTCATTTTTCAACTTTAATATTTCTTCATTGAATACAGAACATTCACGCAGTGTTGGCATTAAGCAGATTACAGACTTGTTTTTTGCAATTTTCATATATATTTTCTCTGCAACAATATTTTCATTTGGAAACAAATTGGGAAGTAATCGTCTCTGTAAAGCTTGTGAGCCATATTCTGTCACTTTTCCAATTCTTATATCTTGAAGAATTTCTTCATAATCAGCGCCATTTGCCTGACGCATATTTGTAATAAGTCCCTTATACTCAAAATATGACCAAATGTTAACATTTCGAATGCTCCCCCAAGACTTTCTGGTATCTTCATTTGCCAGTGTTTTTTTTTGTTTAAATCATTTTTATTGAATTTTGTGACATCAAACATATGACAAGTCGACAAAGGAGTAGTGCAAAGGACACCCAAAGCTTTCACCCGACTTCCTTCCCTTCCTTCCTGAGGGCAAGCCTCACGTCGATGTAAGAAAATATGTCCATGAAGGTGGGTAAGGGCCCGGTTCCGGCCGACAATGTAGTCAAACAACCCCATCAACAACCAACTTCCCCTCTTCCCCAAACCCCCCCGCCCCCTGCCTCCCATATCCCTCCCCCTGGTGTGGTCAATAGGCAGCTGTCAA
The DNA here is from genome assembly GCF_964263255.1 of Lissotriton vulgaris. NCBI lineage: Eukaryota > Metazoa > Chordata > Amphibia > Caudata > Salamandridae > Lissotriton > Lissotriton vulgaris. Next base: position 339,130,774 of record NC_141700.1, read on the forward strand.
GCGTTATGAGGTATATATACAGTGTGAGTTTTAGGTTAAGGGCTCTGTGTCCCGCCTAAATTCGTCTGCCAGGCGAAGCACCCTGAGGTATTTTGGGCATGTGATTTTGTTAAATTCATCCGACAGGAGAGAGACCAGGGGCTGCCACGTGTCCAGGAAAGTGTCCCATGTCTGAGTAAGGGAGGCTTGTATCCGCTCCATGTCCATTGTGAACCAAAGCCTGTGAAGCCACCCCATGTGCGTGGCTGTTCTCTTGGTGCCCCCTAGTAATAGGAAATGTTGTGTGGCTGCCCCCATTGCCAACCCCATCTGTTTTTCTCTGAGTGACTTGAGGGGGAACGTGCATATGCTGGAAATCGGGGGATCTCCGTCTCAAAGTGCTTATCTATGTCACGTAGCACCTGTTCCCAGTACTCCTTTACATCTGCACATTCCCACAGTATGTGAGTAAGTGTTCCTATTTGGCCGCACCCTCTCCAGCATGTCGGGTCCCTGCGCGGATTGCTTTGGTGTAATCGTGCAGGTGTCAGGTGCCAGTAATATGCTATCTTTACTGCTGATTCTTTACTAGCTACGTTTCAGGCAGTGTGGTGGGCCCTGAAGTAAATGTCCTGCCACTCTTTGTCCATAAAGGAGTGATCCAGTTCTCGCTCCCATCGCTTTTGGCCCGCGGAGCGCAAGGTTGATGGGGGTGGGCCGAGCAATTTGTAAATGTCCGTGATCACCTGTTTATCCATCCTTTTCGTGTGGAGCCCCTTTTCATAAGCTGTGAGATGTCTATTCACGTGGGGCAACACCTCTCTTGCGGTAAGCCAGTGCCTGATCTGGAAGTATTGGAAACGCCGAATCTGGGGGAGCGTGTAGAAGTCTTGTAGGGTGTGTATTTGCATGAAGCCGTCAAGGTCAAAGAGATGACCAGCCTACTTGCACTCCGATGACCTCCATTGTGGGAACGACCCGGGGACCGTGCCTGGCCTAAAGGCCGGATTATCAAACAGGGGCGTCATTGGGGATGGAAAGGTGGTGAGGCCATGTGTAACCGCTACCTTGTCCCACACTAGCATCACTGTTTGGTTGATGGGCGATCTCTTAACATACGAGGGCCTGTTGGTGCGTTTCAAGAATGGAACCTTCCACAAGGACATTTGGCCCATTGCTCGGTCCTGAAATAGCCATCGTTTTTCTGATTCAGGTTGGCTCCATTCCAGAAGGTACCGGAGTTGCGTTGCTTGGAAGTACTGAAGTAGGTCAGGAACCCCTAGGCCTCCCTCTGACATGGCGCACATGGTCAGGTCCCTGCGAAGTCGCGGTCTTTTACCAGCCCAGGAAAATTGCCTTATGCTGTCTTGTAGTTTTTTGAGTAGTCCTATCGGGGGCGTCACCGGGATGGTTTGAAACAAGTACAAGACTTTTGGTAACAATGACATTTTGATTGCCGCTACTCGCCCCAGCCAAGAGAGTGGCTGCTGACGCCACCGTGTCAGATCACCCTGCAGTTGAGTGAGCAGTGTTGTGTAATTTTGTTCGACCGTTTGGACCGTGCTTGGTGTCACGGACTTACCCAGGTATGGCAACGACATCCGGGATGATAGGCCTCTGTAACACCGCGGGCTGCGCTTAGCCGTGCGGGCGTTCCGCCCCAAAGGTAAGATAACCGATTTCTCGACATTCATCTTGAAACCCGATACTTTTCCAAACGCCTCCATCTCCGTCAGGAATGCCGATACCGACCTTGTGGGATCTTCTATAGCTACGAGGATATTGTCGCATAAAGACTTATGGTCTGCGGTTCCCCGCCAAATGGAATACCGACAATGGCCGGGTTATCCCTGACCTTCTGCGCAAAGGGTTCGATGTATAACGCGAACAGCAGGGGCGAGAGTGGGTACCCCTGCCTGGTGCCCCTTTGGACATCAAATGGCTGGGAGCGCACCCCGTTAACTCTGATCGCCGCCTGGGGGGCCGCATAGCAACTAGCGACCCACGTGCGGAATCGGTCCCTCATCCTGAACCGCGCCAAGACTGCGTCAAGATACCCTCAATCCACCCTATCAAACACTTTTTCCGCATCGACCAATACGAGGGCTGCATCCGAGTCGTTGAAGTGGGCCTTGTCAATGACGTGGAGCAGGCGTTTGGTATTGTCAGCGCATTGCCTGTTCGGGATGAATCCAGCCTGGTCTGGCTCGATGATGCCTGGCCGACAGGGACCCAGTCCCGCCGCCAGTATGCCAGTGAATAGTTTGAGGTCCAGGTTAAGGAACGAAATGGGCCTATAGGCCGCGCAGTGAGACGAGTCTTTGCCCTGCTTGGGAAGGACCACGATGTCGGCCTACAGCATGTCTTGGGGAATAGAGCCATTACCTTGGAAGGAGTTGAACAGTCTGGCTAATAGCGGTGCTAATAGGGGGCAGAAGGCTTTGTAAAAGCCCACCGAGAAGCCATCAGGTCCCGGAGCTTTGAGCGGTTTAAGGCACGCGATCGCTGAGATAACTTCTTCCATTCTGATAGGCGCATCCACAGAGCCCCGCTTAGCCTCGTTGAGAGGTGTAATTGCCGCCTCCTCTAGGTTGGCCTCTACAGCCTCCTGTTCCGGGGAGGGGGGGCTCTGCTGCATACAAGGAGGCATAAAATGCCCAGAACGCCTCCGCGATCTGGTCGTCCCTTGGGTTGTTTGCCCCTCTTGGGTTTGAATGGAAGGGACTTTGGAGCGTAGGGTCTTGGCCTTGAGTCGGCTCGTGAGCAAACGCCCTGTTCTATCGCCACCTACGTAATATGGTGGCATCTTTGATCCATATTAGCATGTGTATGTGAGGAGCACCTCTTGCTTGACACTCCTTTCTCCAAAAGAAGTCAACAACCTCTACAATAGGAGGATTTTTTTATTGGTGATAAAAGACGTCATCGCTTCAAATCTATGATTGAAATACCTGCATACATTAACTGGATCCAAAGAGCACAATTCTCCATGTGTCTTGTATTCAATATTTATTTTATTTGGATTTGCCTCTCGAAGAAATTGAAGTAAATCATCCCAAGCATATTCAGCACAGCTTAGAGTAAGGAACCATGTAGGAGATCCTAAGTTCCTTAGCATACATTTAAGTTCTCCATGACGACGGTACCAGTACTCATTTATTCTCGTCTAATTTGTTATAACAATATTTACAAATACACTGATCAGAACCCAAATCAAAACTATTCTCTACCAACAAATAAGTTACAAATTCCATCCACTCCTTATTACTTTCCTTTTCACATTTTAAATATAGATCAACAGTCCTAGTCTGATTTTTATAATGAGTACGTCGACAACAAATACAAGAATAATTTGGTGTTTCACCTGAAATCACCATGAATTTTGTAATTTCTTGCTCAAATTTTTCTGAACTACAATGTTGTGCATTCTCTACTACATTTCCTTCTACTAACGTAGCAATTTCTGCACTGTCTTCTTCAGGACCAAAGTAAAGAACCTGAATTTCATCACAAACAAATCTGATACAGATCCATGCAAAAGAGCACTGTTCAACTTTTTTAACATTAGAGCTGGACTTTTTGCATAATACAACCTTCTGACTAATTTCCTCATTTCAGTATGATGTACTGCAAACATCCTGAAATGGTGAAAAACACTTCTATATACTTTTTTAGAAAGACAAGCTAAAGAATGACCTTGCAAACCAGTATTTTCTCTCACTCTGCAAGGGTCTAATCCTTGCAACCTCTTAATCTTTTGTTTAACACTTTTCTTAGTATAGTTATGTAAGATATTGCGAAAAAAATCAATAGATTCCTGCCGTACACTACAAATACTACTGCTATTCCAAGTGTACACTGGAGCTTTAGGCCTTCTACCTAATACTTCATCAGCTAACATCTCTTCTACATTTCTAGGAACAATTTTCTCTTTCTCAATAGGACAACCATTTTTAACCTCATGAGCATGACCTATAGTGTCAACTGCATGCAACAAATCATTACTCTGAAAATAACTCTCCTCATTAAATATAGGCTCTGAACTTGAACTATGTTTCCATTTACCCAAAAAAACATCCGAAAAATTACTTCTATTAATTACTCTTCTCCACTTACTTTTGCACTTCATTAAATGGATTAGCTTATCTAGTGATCAAATTCTATTGATTACTAAAACAAACAGTTTCTTTTTTAATTCAAAAGCTTTCTCAACTACATTTTCAATACATTTTCTCTTCTTATAAAATGCTGTTTTCTTTTTACAATTCTTGACTAACTTAGTCAAGTTTGACAAAACTCTATTATAGAACATCTTCTTCCTTATTTCCTTATATTGGTTTTTCCTCCTTTTACTATATACATTTTTTTCACAACAAGTTTTTCCATGGTTCTTCTCTTTTCTCTTAGTTGCAGAAACAGTGATACTATTTGGTACTTTGTGCACACTACTGTTAGTGGTTAACAATCTTTGCAGAAAAGTCTTAGCTTTCTTACCAGGACTTTTTTTCTTTTTGTTAACACATTGTTCTTCAGGTAAATGTTGTAGATGACTTCTCTTTAAATAACTGCTTTCTTTTGTTCTTTCTTCTTTTCTATTTTTGTTCAGTGATGATCAAAACAATCTATTATAAAAAATGTATATCACTTTAGAAAAATAAATATGTGAAAAACACTATTATATTACTTATAACAAGAGAGGGGAGATTATGACAACAACGTGGGAGTATGAAAATAGAAGGAGTTACAACAAGAGAAAGAGGACTATAAGACAATAGAAAATATAAATTGAAAAGACAATATAAACAGACACTACAGTATAAGGGGATAAATAGAGTATGAAAAGAATGGAAAGTATGAAGAGATAAGAAGGAGTATGAGGAGAAAGATGGTAGTATGAGAAAAGAAGGTAGAGTATAAGAAAAAAAGAGAGAGAGTATAAAGAGACAGGGGGGCAGTATAAAAAGAGTACCAAAATAGAACACAGATAATGTGAGGAAAACTGCTGCATAAGAAGAAAATGAGGGTACAAGAACAGAAAATACTCTATGAGGAGAAAGGAAGGAGTATAAACATATGGTAGATTATGGAGAGTGAAAAGAGTATGACGAAAGAGGGAAGACTATGAGAAGACAAACAAATATAACGAGAGAGGTCAGTATGAAAAGATGGGGAGTATGAGGAAAGTCCTACAGAGTATTCACAGGAAGTCAAGGAAGACTAAGAGAAAAGAACAGGCAATATGAACAGTAAAATGAAGTATAAAGAAAGACAAGACAAAATGAAAACAGAAAACCAATGTTTCCAATGTGCTGCATTATTATTTTGCCAACATTAAATCCAAAAATTAGACACAATAGAACAAAAAAGAGGCCCAAGGGGCTTGTAAATCTGCCCAAGAGTTTATGCAGCAGTCTATGTATACTGACTGGGGAATTGTTAGGAAGGAGGTATGAGGAGAGAATGAGGATTAAGAGGACAGAGGAGGCAGTATAAAAAGAAGGGGGAGCATTAGGAGACAGAGGAGACAATGACGACAGAGGGGGACTAAGAGGACAGGATAGACTATGAGAACAAGCAGCACTATGAGGAAAGACAAGTAAGAATAAGGAAAGAAGGGAAATATCAGAAGAGAGGGGACACTATAAGCAGAGAGAGGTAGACTGTGAGAGACACAGCGGAGATTATGGAAAAAGGTGCAAGTGTAATTCCTTAATTTACACAGATGCTCAGTGTGATTCTAGACAAGAAAATGTTAACTAACCATACATTTCACCAAAACACATTTACCACACTAAAACATTTTAGTGACTGAACACATTCCATATATATGACCACTACATTTCAGTGGACAATCCTGACTCATTTTGCAAATACATTTCCAATTTGCACCATTATTTTTTTGGCCAACATTACATCCATAAATGAGACACAATAGAACAAGAAAGGGGCCCAAGGGGCTTGTGAATCTGCCCAAGAGTGTATGCAGCAGTCTATGTATACTGACTGGAGAACTGTTAAGAGAGAGATATGATGAGAGAGGGAGGATTAGGAGGTCAGAGGAGAGACTATAAAAGGAAGGGGGACTATTAGGAGACAGAAGGAGAGAATAAGGAGAGAGAGAGACTAAAAGGACAGGAGGGAGTATGAGAAGAAGTGGCACTATAAAGATAGACAAATAAAAATAAGGAAAGAAGGGAAATATCAGAAGAGAGGGGACACTATAAACAGAAAGAGGTAGACTGTGAGAGAGACAGCGGAGATTTTGGAAAAAGATGCAGGTGTAATTCTTTAATTTACACAGACGCTCAGTGTGATTCCTAACAAAAAATGTTAAACCATACATTTCACAAAAACACATTTAACACTCAAAACATTTTAGTGACTGAACACATTCCATATATATGACCACTACATTTCAGTGGACAATCCTGACTCATTTTGCAAATACATTTCCAATTTGCACCATTATTTTTTTGTTGTGAACATTACATCCAAAAATGAGACACAATGAGACACAATAGAACAAGAAAGAGGCCCAAGGGGCTTGTAAATCTGCCCAAGAGTGTATGCAGCAGCCTATGTATACCGACTGGAGAATTATTAAGAGAGAGATATGATGAGAGAGGGAGGATTAGGAGGTCAGTGGAGAGATTATAAAAAGAAGGGGGCTATTAGGAGACAGAAGGAGACAATAAGGACAGGGGGACTAAAAGGACAGGAGGGAGTATGAGAAGAAGTGGCACTATGAAGAAACACAAATACAAATAAGGAAAGAAGGGAAATATCAGAAGAGAAGGGACACTATAAGCAGAGAGAGGTAGACTGTGAGAGAGACAGCGGCGATTATGGAAAAAGGTGCAAGTGTAATTCTTAAATTTACACAGGCGCTCAGTGTGATTCTAGACAAAAAAGTTTTAAACCATACATTTAACCAAAACAAATTTACCACACTAAAACATTTTAGTGACTGAATACATTCCATGTATATGACCACTACATTTCAGTGGACAATCCTGACTCATTTTGCAAATACATTTCAAATTTGCACCATTATTTTTTTTGCCAACATTACATCCAAAAATGAGACACAATAGAACAAGAAAGACGCCCAAGGGGCTTGTAAATCTGCCCAAGAGTGTATGCAGCAGTCTATGTATACTGACTTCAAAATTGTAGATTTAGAACACAAGCCTAATTCTACAGAAGCAACACGATTAAGTATTCTACAACTAAAAAAGTGACTCTACACATTCTACATTTTTTAGTACTGCACTTTCTTGCGCAAACGTGACTAACTAAACACATTAACTTACGAAATGATTTTATCACAATAGTTATCCAAATGCAGAGAATCTCAGAATATGGTTCTACAACCTTTACAGAAATAAACACATTAGTCTTACTAAAAAATAAAATACAACACATACAGTCCCTTACAAGTTATCAACTCACCTTTCAAACTGATTGGTAGATTAGGAAGAATGGCATTCACACAGCAGATAGCCTTACACAGAATCTCTCTGCTTCAGTGCTTGCAGCAGAACCAAACAAATGGCACATTTTCCCTCTCAATTTACACATATATACACATTAATAACAAATCAAATTCCTTCACACAATAATTCAATACCAAAGACACATTTCCATTGGTTCAACATTTCAAAACCTTTCCAACTGACATAACTTTCAAACCTACCCCCAGCAGATCATGCAAAAGTTAGCTGTCAACAGAGGTCAAAAGTTCAGCACTCTATAAAACATTGCTCCTCAACAAGTTTAGACTATGCATAAGTACTTACATATAAGTACCAATAAAGAGAAAAGGTCTAATTAGAATCAACCAACACATAAACACACAAACTTGATAGATATTTGTAAAATATATTTTTTTTATTGATTTTTTTTTGCTTAGGTACGCTCACGGGACGACTTAAAGACTTCGCACAGTATGTCGTACATACAAGCATGGTACGCGTACGGTAAATCAATCGTAAAAAAAAAATAGCCTCTATTACTAATGTTTTATAATCCCCGGTGATTCCATCCCCAGGGCTAAAATATAACGTTGGGGACCGTGGGGGAAGCCCCAAAGCACCCACGGTCCCTGCGTCCCTCGGGAGCCGGTATTGCTTTTTGTCAGAGAGGGCAGCTAACATGCTGCTCTCTCTGACAAAAAGCAATCTGCTTTACTATTTGAAAGAGAGAGCAGGTTTCCTGCTCTCTCTTAACCAAATTATACCAACAATAGTAGCTATTTGTTTTCCTACTATATCTCAGCACATTTTTTGCGTTGGAAACGTAGGAGATACCCAATAAAGTTTTTCTCTCCCAGTTCTCTAATTTTATATCCCCTCACTTAATTTTTCTCTCATGCACTGCTTTCTCAGTTGTCACGGTTAACTGCCTTACACCACAAAACACATTAGGGCAACCACCTCTTTTAACATCCAGTGGTTGCAGGATTGCTCTCCTCGGTGTGAGGAGTCCCAAATGATGATAAGGGCGGAACCGATCAAAAACTGATGGGTACTTTTACTATTGTGGAGGTATCCGGTGGCACTTGATTAACTTTTGTCCTTTATTTTCCTTTTTGGAGCTCCAGGCATTGTTCAACAGTTAATTTCCATAGACCCACAATCACTCATTTATGTATTTACTGAAAGTCTACTAACACCTATGTCTCTCTTGAAATGGTGCTCTCTAGAAGTGTAGAAACAAATTTGTAAGTATTTCATTCAGTTTTGTGAATGGAAGCAGTCGGTTGATACGGAATTTGACAGTGATTACTTTTCTTCAAATATTCATGAATTCTGTGAGGTACTATAAATTCATACAATTTTTAAAAACATTCCTACTGGGAGCGTAAATCATTACCTTAGTTCACACAACTGTTGTGCAGTAGCCTAAATGATTAACAGTAAGCCACAAAATAATATAAATAAAAAGAAAATAATGGATATATTTTCATAGGTGCTCAAGTTCTCCAGTCCCAATTAGGAACAAGCAATGAAAGAGTTTCATTTATCTTGTGCATGCATCTACTAATGGGTTGCACAAAAGTCTGAATTAATGAGAATGTTAGTATGCCAAATAAATCATATTTAGATAAAAACACACACTGTTCTTGGAATTACTCTTTGGAAAAATTCACAAAAGCCACATGTAGGCATTTGAAGACTAACATGCCTCTTAAAAATATAATTATATAACGAAAATTGGAAAGTATCCACAATGTTTGGGAGATTTACAATTATGGTGTTCCTTGCTTTAGACCAACCTCATTCATAATGATCAACCACAAGAAAAATTCCATTTTGGATTCATGGATCAGGGAAGTGTAGTTGCGAGCCTGGTCACCCAAACTTGAAGCGTTAGGAATCGGCAGGCAAACAAATGCTAGTGCAAAGGCAGACTCTGCCTGATTCTTCATCGTCCCTTGGTCCTGTCAGACCTGTTACCTGAAGAAGATGGTTAGAAAGCAATAGTACCATTGAAACTTGCGTCAGCCAAGAGATCGAGTGTGACACCCCAGCTTTCAGTACAGCTACTCAGGGTTGATTGTATCACCCGGTTTTTATCTGTGCATGCAGTGTTGTTCTGGTGGTGTAGAGTATGAATGTAGTGAGTGCAAGAGACATGATTGGTAGGTGAAAGAGGTTTTATTGAGTGTAGGGGTGTGCTGAATCAATTTGTTACAATCTTAATACATGTGATTTCTAAATTGGTTTTAATTAAGAAGCCATATATTTTTGTATTTGAGAAGACTTCTTGCTATGTACAAAATGTAAAGTGTAACAAATATAAAATAAGAAAATAAAGAAATGAATTACAATATGTAATGAGAAATCACTTTTTTGTGTAATTCAATGTTCAGGATGCCCATTCTCTGAGCTATGTTAAGCCAGTATCTAAAGTAATTCAGGACAAGAGGGAATTCTACTGCTGTAGTTCATAGTTTGTTATTTGAAGCCTAACATGCCTCTTAAAAATATAATTATATAACGAAAATTGGAAAGTATCTACAACGTTTTGGAGATTGACAATTATGGTGTGCCTTGCTTTAGACCAACCTCATTCATAATGAACAACTACATGAAAAATTCCATTTTGGATTCATGGATCAGGGAAGTGTAGTTGCGAGCTTGGTCACCCAATCTTGAAGCTTTAAGCATCTAAGGGCAAACAAATGCTAGTGCAAAGGCAGACTGTGCCTGATTCTTCATCGTCCCTTGGTCCTGTTAGACCTGTTAGCCTTAGGGTGGTCTGCCCTCAAGTGTGTTGCCTTCACCCCTCCTATTTTTGCTGATCTTGTTTGACATTTCTTGTCCGATCCATTTGGTTCCTGGTGCCTGTTCCTGTGTCACATGACTAGGTGTAGCTGTCAGTGGGTCCTTGTGTATTGCTTCCAGGCAGTGAGACAAAGGGAAGCTAGGTGTTGGTAGGATGGGACACTCTAACCTAATGAGGGGGAGGAGCTGTCACCTAAAACACTTGCATATCACAAAAGCTCTGCCTGAGCAATCTCACCAAGAATTTGCCACTAGATTTTTGTGTCCCCAGGTGAGCTGGGCCCTGGAGAGGGAGGAAGGGAATGCCTGACACCTCTTGGGAGTGGAAGTCTCTAGAAACGTCTTGAACCTCAAAGTGTGCACTAGATATAAATACTGGACCTCAGACCTCAACTTTTCAGTACACATCTGGACATGTGGAGACTCTGAAGAAGGACTGAAGTGCTGATTTGCTGCAAGAACGACAGCCACTGAGCGGCCCTGCTGTGCTGACCTGTTATCATCCTGCCTGACTAAGAAGGGCGGGACCTGCATCTTGAGCTCAGGACAACAAGAGTGACTCCAAGAGCTAGATGTCTGGTCTCCTGATCAGAAGCCTTGGGGGACAGAATGGGCTTCCTCGATCTTGAACCCTGTCCTGGACTCTGCCAGCTGTGAGTCTTGTCCTCTCAAATGGAGCCACATAGTTCCTGGATCCTTGGAAGTGGGCCTCAAGGTACTCTGCACCCCAACTGTGGTACCAGCAGAACTGACGCATCATGATGCATCACCTCCCAGAAACTTTGCATCAGAGCGGCTGCGAGGGGCATGCCTCACCAAACTCTACATTGAGACCACTGTGTGATGCATCCCCAGCACAGAACTTTGCATTGCTGCCCACAGCCTCCTAGGAACCACTGATGCGCAATGCATCTTCGATGCAGGACTCCGCATCTCAAGCCCCGCAACTTCTTTGAAAAAAGCTAGTGTGCAGCGCATCTTCGACGCAGTACTTCTAATCACAAACTCCTCATCGCTGGAGTCCTTGATGACAACATAGGACCTAGCTTTCACAGCTCCTAGGACCTGCTGCTGCAAAATGTATCCTCACTGTGGGATTCTGCATCACTCCGCGACCAGAATTTAACTTACTCTTGTTCAGCTGGCGTAACTTGTTACCTGTTGCTAGCATGTGCTCCATCAAAGTTGGCCTGATCTTGTGAATTTGTCCCTGTCTAGTGCAACCAGATAACCACAGTTGCCACTTTGTGCTTTTTGGCGTTATTTACACTTAAAATTCCATATTTCCAGTTCTACTGACTGTATTTTTGTCGTTTTGGTCTTAACTTATTTAGTACATTTTACTCTATGTTGCTACATGGAGTGGAAATTTTCCTGCGTCGTGTTTCATTTTATTACTGTTTGAATTGCTGCAAAAATACTGTACACATTGCCTCTAAGTTAGCCTGACTGCTTTTGTGCCGAGCTACCAGCGGGTTAAGCACATATTAATTTAGAGTTTACTTGTATCTTCACCCTGACAAGGATTGTGGTTGTTGCTTGAGCATAGTTTCAACACCTTCAACCGGCTGTCAAAGCTGAGTAAATACCAAATAATATAATCAATAGGGTTGGGAACAGCAAATTTCAAACTTGATGGCCCTATCAAATTATTTCCTAAAGAAGAAACAGGTAGTGAGGAAAAAGCAGGTCATTCTTTAAAATTGCTTCACAATTAATCATTTTCTTTTACAATGTAAGAGTAAGTTAACAAAAGCATTCAGTAGAATAGTGGCCCTACTCTGCCTTCCATGTCTGTCTACTCTCCAGCCCTTTTCTTTGATTTTGGTCGATGTCCTTTCTTTGCCCACACAACTTGCTATTCAGATTGCAGATTTTTGAAATTCACTACCAACACAAAAACGGTTATGAATATTCCCAATGCAGGGAAAGCAAATGATGGCAGGTCAACAATTCTCTTCGAACAATGATTCTAGGATATCACACCAAAATCTGTGATTTTCCCACAGCACCCTGCTTACTTATTGCTTTTACTTCTGTACCTCCATACCTGTGTTTGTGGTTTGCATCACCTTTTCCTAAACATATTTTTTGTGTGTTTCATTGAAGGGCAGTGTCTCTTAGCAATTCGTGGGAGCTGGCCATGTGTCATAAGTGGATATGCATTACAAACTTCTCCCACGTCTTTATGTGCTTTTACACCGGAGACCCCCTGTGTCCCTGTTTTTTGTTTTTGTTTTTTATTTTTTGGTGGGGGCTCAACCACAACAGCCCGACTCTTCTGAACTTCTTTTTTATTTTACCTGCTGGCTTCAATTTCGCTGTGACATCATATCCTGTAAAAAATTGTACTCCAGAGTGTGAAGAACCAAGGCCACCTACTGTAAAATCCTTCTGTCTTGAGGGAACTTCTGAACTATAAGTAACAATAACTCATTCCCCTAACTTAGTTCTACGTAAATATGTTTACAGTTATGCTTCATATCTGTATTTTGAGTAGCATAATTTGGATACCCTTTGGCCTGTTATTGGCTCATTATTTATATCTGAGCCGTTCCGTGGCTTGTTCAATGACACTCATAATTCAAAACATTGTCAATCGATTGCACTCAATTAAAAATTCCAGTCAAGAGTTAGAAGTCTTGGGCAGCAGAGAAAGTTGTGTCGGCTTCAGTGGTGTATTCACGTAAACGGTTCTGCAGTAAGCTGTTCACTTTTTTGTATGTAAAAGCTGTTCATTACATATGCTGTTTTCGCAGTAAATTGCCCACTGCTTGATATTTGCACCATATTGCCCTGGTATTGTACTTTTCATTTTCTTCACTGGTATTTCAATAAATGATAATCAGTCCAACATTTTACTGAAATACCGCTAACACGAAAGTGTTCAGTTGATTAAACCAAACCACTGACAAATTAAAATACCACTCACCCAACCGTTCATGTACTTTGTCTCTTGCTAAGTCATAGAATTGAAAATTACAGAACCTAGCTCACTCTTTGATTAGTTAACTTATTTTCGCAACTTGTACTTTGCTTAACAGTATTCAGCCTCAGAAGTCCAAGGGCCTCATTTATGAGGCTGTGCGTCACTTTTACACAGCTGGGGCCTCATTTATGAAAAGTGACGCATCGCTGCGTGAAAACAGCAATGCGTCACTTTTCACTGCGCCCTCCTTGCTACACCAATGATACGTCATATTTACAGTATGATGCATCATTGCGCAAGGAGTTACAGATACGTCAGTATTTCTGACGTATCTGTATGGTGCAAAAGTGACGCGTTGCTGGAGTGTGTCACAAAAGTGACGCAACTCCAGCAATGTGTCCTTTCACATGGGGCAAGCCCCATGTGAAAGGGCCTGCATTAGTCTTACGCCTGCTGTGAGGCAGGCGTAAGAAATTGACGCATTTGTGTCCTAGAGGTAGCGCAGTGAAATCTCATAGATTTCACTGCGTCACTTCTACGACCCTTTCTTGTGTCAAAACGCCCCCTTTGCATACATTATACCTGGCGCAGGTATAATGTGGCGCAGAGGTTTACAAAGTGACGCATCTACCTAGATGCGTCACTTTGCAAATATGGCGCAACAAGGCGCATTTTTAACGCCACTGGTGCGTCACAAAATGTGACGCACCAGCGGCGTAAAAGTGACGCACAGCCTCATAAATGAGGCCCCCGGTGCGTCACTTTTTGTGATGCACCAGCAGCGTACAAAATGTGCCTTGTTGCACCATATTTACAAAGTGACGCATCTTGGTAGATGTGTCACTTTGTAAACCCCTGTGCTACATTATACCTACGCCAGGTATAATATTTGCAGAGGGGGGGCGTTCTGACGCAAGAAAGGGTCATAGAAGTGACACAGTGAAATCTATAAGATTTCACTGCGCCACTTTTAGGACACAAATGCATCAATTTCTTACGCCTGCCTCACAGCCGGCTTGCCCCATGTGAAAGGACACATTTCTGGAGTTGCGTCACTCTTGTGACACTCTCCAGCAGTCCGTCACTTTTGCGCCATACAGATACGTCAGAAATACTGACGTATCTGTAACTCCTTGCACCATGATGCGTCATACTGTAAATATGACGCATCATTGGTGTCGCAAGGAGGACGCAGTCAAGAGTGACTCATCGCTGTTTTCACGCAGCGATGCGTCACTTTTCATAAATGAGGCCCCAAGTTTTCACCCAATTGAATATGTCTCTCAAGAGAGGTCTTAACTTGAACCTGACTCCTAAGTTCTTTGTCCCCCTGAAACTGTGTGCTTGAGATGTTTTCTTGTCCACAACTGAAACGAAATTACAATTTCATTTAAAATATTTTAGCCTTAAAGTCTTACATCACAATTGGACCCTCCTGTCATTTCATACCACGGGATTGTCCTTGTATGATTTAGGAGCAAGAGCCCATGGTTTGAGTTTGCTAATACTCATTTAAGAAGCCACACAATTATCGGAAGCACAACAGACACTCACTCCAGTGTGAGGGGCTGCAAATGTGGGTATTAACATTTGCTTTTCTCATGCAAACTCAGATTTAAATAGCGCACATTAGCATTTTAAATTTCCAGAATCCGTTGTCCTTGAACTCAGATGTGACTCAAATAATAAGCAACAACAACAAAATCATGATAACCTAGAGAGAGCAGATATGAAAGCAAAGGATTTCTGACTTCATTGAATGTAGGCAGTAAAACACTGTTATAGTTTTAAGATGTCAAAGAAGAATTAGAAGCCAATGACAAAACCAGGACAAGACTTAATGGCCATGAATATTTATTATTACTCGGCATCGGGGCATTAATTATTTGAACATTTTAGATGAAAACAACAACTTGAAATTCATATCCCAAGCAGCATGTCGCACATATTAAGACAGGCAGGTTCAGAACTCATTTGAATTTTTTGCATCATTACCTGAAAGGAGATGTGTTTGGGAAATCAGAGAGAGCACAGTGAAAGCAGACGGCAGTTGTTGAATCAGAATGAACTCTTTCCAAGGCGCGTGCAATCGCCCTTTTAAGATGACTCGGAAGAGGCAACCGAAGAGATAAGCATTTCCAGCCTCAATTTGAGTCCCTGGCAACATTCTGCTGTTCTCTGAGACTATATTGATTTAACAAATAAAATGCCCCGGAAACAACCGTTATGAGGAAACTTTTTTAACGTGTGCTATTTCAACGCATGCCATCAAAATACAAGTGCCATCGCAACGCATTTGACTACAACGCATGTCATTACAACGCATATGCTTTTACCACGCATGCCTTTACAACGAATTACGTTGTAAAGACATGAATGGCAAAGGCAGAGGTGTCTTACATGTAAGTATAAGGTCTAAGTGCATTAGGGTGTAGGGTGGGTTAAGGTTTTTGACTGGGAAGGGTAATTTTAGGGTTTAGGACGGGTGTTGGCTTTGGGTGGGAAGGGTAATTTTAAGGGTTTAGGGTGGGTTTGGGTTTTTGGGTGTGGAGGGTGATTTTAGGGTTTATTTTTTTGGATGGGAAGTGTAATTTTAGGGTTTAGAGTGTGTTCGGGTTTTTGGGTGCGAAGGTTAATTTTAGGCTTTAGGGTGTGTTTGGGTTTTTGGGTGGGAATGGTAATTTTAGGGTTAGGGCTAGTTTGGGGTTGTGGGTGGGAAGAGTAATTTTTGTTTCAGGGTGCATTCGGGTTTTTGATGGGAAGGGTAATTTTATGGCTTTAGAGCGGGTTTGGATTTTTGGGTGGGAAGGGTAGGTTTAGGTTTTAGGGTGTGTTTGGGTTTTTGGGTGGGTAGGGCATTTTTATGGTTTTAGTGGGTATAGGGGTGTATATAGAAATGTACCTACCTTCAACACTTTTACCAAGTGTATGTCTTTACCTACGTATGCTTTAGCGTTGTAATGGCATGCGTGGTAAAGGCTTCTGCATGGTGAAAGTTTGCATTGTAATGGTAGGTCGTTGTAAATGCATTGTAATGGCACAAGTGGTATTAGTACCCGTTATAACATCATACATTCGTCCCAGCCTAGCCTACCTTCAATGCTTGTTTTTGTTAATTATATCCATAAGATACATTTATAAAAATACATTAAGTTTATAAAAAGTATTATGAAACAGACAAATAATTAAAAATGTTTGCAAAACCGGACAAAGTATGTGTTCGTATTTCACAAGACAGCACAGATTGATATGAACGTACATTATAAATCATTTGGTTTTCACAGTACCTAAAATGTACAAATTTTCATGTCACATTTGTACCACTGGGAAATTAAAAAAATTCAAGAATCGTGAACAGAGCAAAAACATGCCTGGTTGGTTTTACATTATTTAGAATCAATATGGCCCTCCATATGCGCGTCCGGAGCACTCTTGCCGCCACAACCAGGTGACTAAGTGGAGATTGATTTTTAGCAAGTCAGTGGTTCAAATACTTCTCACAGGAGGCTTTCACACATCATACTGCGCAAAACATGTCTGGCGTCAGTTTCATAACGTTTTTGCTCCCGCTAGGTGAGCACATTTGTAGTTATTTTGTATTACTACAGTAATTCCTGGAGTGAGTCATCAGCAATCCTGATGTATTTCTTACTTAATCCCGGAATATTTTTAAACTTCAAGTAATACTACTAGAATAAGACACAGCAAAAGCTTTCTAAATCAGATCCCTAGCTTGCAGAAATGTCCTTATTAATCGATATTGAACAGAAACGATTAAAAATGTAAAAGTGCAGGTCAAAAACTCAAAAAAGAAAGACGACATAATGTGCATTTTCCAGGGAATTAATTTTAATTCTTAATGTTGCGGTTGCAATATTTAATGCATCAAGCAAAAGATGACCAATGAACAATGCTTTTTCCAAATCATGTTTTGGGAAACACTTCATAAATCATATCTCTCTAAAAATGTTTAAAGTTTTCCCTGCTTATCTTTTTGCGCTTTTTCTCGATATTGTTTGGAAAGGGACCCTCGCCAGGCGCAGACACTCAGGTAATGGATTTTTTTTTTCATGCAATGGATTTTTTTTTCTAAAGAAACTGATTAAAGTGTTTTGGTAGCTTAATGATGGCGTTGCTAGAGGTATTCAGCAAAATCAGATCACGGAAAGTTTAAAATAATGTCCTTGAAATGAATAGTGCCTCGTGACTGTTATGTAACACTTCAAAAAATGTAGGTCACAGCCAATTTTAACTTGGTATTTACTTATAGCCAGTAGAGAGCTTCCAGAACTAGCGTGATCGGTGGATCTGGCTTCTCACGATAGCTTTTCCATAGAATTGCCTGAACATAAGACTCACAGGGGCATATTATCAAGGACAGGCGATACAATATCGCCGCTTTTATCAGCAGGAAACTGCCGATAAAGCGGCGATAATGACCTTGATAATATGCTCTATGAATTCCAATCGAAGCCCATGTTAGATGTGAACACATCTAACATGGGCTTCGATTGGAATTCATAGAGCATATTATCAAGGTCATTATCGCCACTTTATCGGCAGTTTCCTGCTGATAAAAGCGGCGATAATGTATCGCCTGTCCTTGATAATATGCCCCACAGTGCTATAGGTGGTGCAAGGTAGGGGCTATTTGATTGGTAACTGCATACTTTGTGTTATGTTGATGTGTTTAAATATATCCTTCTTAATGAGATGCATCCTGCATCCTACCCTTCACTCTTCCCCCTTTCTATTTGTCTCACCTTCTTTCCTCTCTCAATTTGTTGATTAACTATTGATGTAATGTGTATTTGTTTTTATTCTCGATAACATTGTGTAGCCTAATGTAAAGTGCTCTGATACCTACGGGTCTCACCAGCACTATATATAACTCATATATAACGTTCCTCTGAACTTCTGATGGACCTCTGATGATGCCCCATGGGCGTAAAAACTGTGTATGCTCACCTGGATACACGAGCAACCTTGGCCTATGCCCGGTGGAGCTGTCATATGCAGCTAAAGAGGAGTCTGGCCCTGGTTTCACCCCCTCGGCCGTCACCTACCCAGCCAGACATCTGTCATTGTTTTTCCTCGTTTTTCCCGTTGTGTTGTGTATGCCCTTCCTCCCCCTCCCCCTCCTCCTCCCTCTGTGACCCTTTGATTTAAGTGATGTAACTGTAACTTGTAACTCGTTGTAACTCATGTAAAGCGCTCTGATACCTCTGGGTCTAGTAGCGCTATGTAACACTTTTCAAATAAAATATTTAAAAAAATACATTACAATCAATTCGCTGTCTTCCAGTTTCTCTTGCAGTCCTGTAAATGCATAGGATGCAGTCAGGGGCCACCATCTCATACTTCGTTAGCTCTTGTTCCGAAATAATAACTCTTATGCAGTTCTAGAAAATGCTGAAAACCCACCTCTTCAAAGAAAACTACATCTCAACATCTTGGTAGCCCTCTCTCTGAATTCACCAGCCCACTATTTGGTACAGTTTCTAACTTTGTATTCTTTTTGCCTCTGGCCATGTATAGAGCTTTATTGCCTATAGCTAGGTTTGAACTAGATATACACTCCATACATTAAGACACTAGATAGGCTAAATGTATTCTGTGGGAAACTCCATATTGTATTGTCTAGTACGTCATATTATAAATATGACGCATCAATCATGACGCAAGGAGTGCGCACTGAGAAGTGACGCATCGCTGCTTTCACGCAGCGATGCTTCATTTCTCATAAATGAGGCCCAAAGTTTCCTGTCTTTCTTTGCACTTTGCTTAGCACCATGGAATATAGCTTATGTTGTTTTTTTAACTCATTTTATTTGCTACAATGGTTTAAATGTTCCAAATATTAAAATTCCTTTGTGATGTATGCTCATGTTTACTAAGCCATACTATTTAGTTTTGTAGGAATAATTCACATATAGTGTCATAGAGGCATAAGAGATAGGATTCTTTTGCTAGTCACATTTTATGAAACGAGTGTGCTAATTTAGGCCTTGGAAGACAATGAAACCCAAAACAATGTATATGCAAAACGGGCAGAGAAGATTTCAGTCCCTTGGCTGTTTTTTCCAGAATGTGATATGAGTAAATGTGGGTTCACTTCCCCCACTTGACCAAATTGTATGAGCTTAAGAATGTCCATTTGTTTCCCTGGGCCTCAATTTGCTTGACAGTCTTATATGATACAAAACCTTGACGTAATTCAGTTAAGATTGTGTGCTATACAGACAACTTGTACATATATAGTTTAATACACTAGATTGTTGTTTAACCTACTTTTGGGACGGCAAGTCCCTTCCATGGTGACAGACATGTATCCCTGCCTTTAGTCCTGCAACGATGTCTGGATCCCTGGTATTGATTTATGCTGTCATGGGTGAACACCAAACATGCCTCTACGCAATGAAATAGGCATATCTCATACGTTGCAGTCTTATTGGACTGAGAGGAGCTCCCAAAGTGCTACCCTCATACTGGTGAAAGGCTCCTTTCCTTGCCAGAAGTTAAATAGCATGAGTGTGGTGATGCCAGCATACAGTGTAGTGATGAGTGAAATGCCTTTTTACTTGTGTGACCGGAGTGAGACCTACAAGTTCATCTGATGTGTGATTAACTCACACGTTGCCTACATCAGTTTAGTATGTAGCATTGTGTAGTATGTGTTGTTGTATGTATGTGCTAGATATATATGTGTCTAAGAATGGTACAAAATATAGATTATGGTTTCCATTTTGAGATACCCAGGCTGACTGGATGCGCATGAGGAGGTAGAGTAATCCCCCAGGCAGATTTGTGAATTGTTTCATTCCTGTGAGTTGGATGGGACACACACTGAAGGAAGGAGAGCCAGGCTCTTCAGTATGCTTCAAAGAGTGCTCTTTGATTCAGGGAAATGATACTGGAGGGGCTTCAGCACATCTCAGGAAGGGGATGGGGCTGATAAGAGAATTATAAACAGTAGGGCTAAAGCCCTGGGATAACCTTTTTCTACAGATATCACTATGGCTGACATCCAGGTGTAAACCCTATAGTCACTCTCATGGCCTGTGTTGAGCTGCTGTCAGATTTGGAGTCGCCCCTTCTGTGACAGTCTGCATTCTGAAAGAGGGGTAAGGCAGTGGAGTGGGCACTTCAAAAGGAAACAGACCCCCAACACAATGTTCAGAGGACTCATACCCTAAAACACATTCGGTGTCTGGGAATGGACTGTGAGAATGGCAGCTTTAAGGCCCCAAAAATTATCAACTGTCAAGCAGCCAGTTGGGCTGTGCAAGAGAGAGAAGCTCTGAATGACTTCTGTCTGTGACCAAGACTGGAGGCTACCGCCTCAAAAGACATCAACCAGGAAATCCAAGATCACCTGCCCCTGAACCCTGGAGCTCAAGTGCTTACTTGCTTACCAAGACTAGTATGCCCTGTAGGGAAGAGGGGTCTGCTGGAGGGAACAAGGTCCAGTGGGGGATTCCTGGAAAGTGGATCACTGTAGTAAGGTGTCAGGAGACAGCTGCTGCCCGAATCAGGTTGACAACCATGTGAAGAGTAAAGTAAAGTCAATGACCCTATATGCCAAACGGAAGTCTAAGTGGGATTCCTGACACTTAGACTATTAGTGGGGCTAACTTGAATGTCATTTGTAGCGAATCGGGAATAACCCCTACTGCTAGTGAGAGGGGAGTGGAGGGGAGCCCGCCTATTTAATACTAGGCTCCTGACCACAGTGGGCTGTGTGCATTGTTTGTTTATCCCATATTTCATTTTATGTTCATATATAAATACCCTTTTTCAATAAAAGCAAGTTTTTAACTGGGCAATCATTTATTGCTGATATTGAATGTATTTTGAGTTGTGAGCCTGTGTTCACCTGCCTGTGCCTACCTCCCCCTGAGAAGCCTTGCAGTGCTTGATCCGCGTTACCACTTAGAGTCATGTGCTGAAGGAGTAATTGACCCAGTTGCTCACGATCCATTGTAGGTTGGTCACCGAGACATCAGAAGTAAAAGGCCACATACCCCACGGTTGGAGCCAGTAGCTCTTGCTTGCCCTGAGGCCCTCTGAAAGGAATTCTAAAATCACCTAAAATCACAATCTTGGTGATAACACAGTTTAAAAGACAATGTATCAATCAATCATGATTTGTATAGTGCGGCTGCTTCATCCGTGAGGGTGTCAAGGCACTGTGGGGTTCTTATGCGTGATTCCGCTGCCCGTTTCTATTGGTTGAGCATCATATCCCTCCTGAACTGTTGGAGTGATGGAGCTGCTCTGAGTTGTGAGTTGTATTCCAGGCCTTAGCCACCAGTTGGGAGAAGGAGTGGCATCTGCTATTCACAGTGCAGATGCACGGGGTAGCTGTTAGGGAGAGGGATCTGGAATGGAGTTCCCTTGTAGATTGGTGGAAATTCACTCATTTGTTGATGTACACCAGTCCATCATTGTGTAAATGATGGACTGGTGTAGTTTTAAAATTAGGATTTTTCTCAGTTTAGGAGTCCTAAAGTTAGGAGTCCTAACTTTACTACTACTAAATTGAAAAAAATCCTAATTTTAAGACTTTCGGTATTCACAGAAGGCATTTAGGAGTCCTAAAGTTAGGAGTCTTAAATTTACTACTACAAAATGGAGAAAAATCCTAATTTTAAGACTTTCGGTATTCACAGAAGGCATATAGGAGTCCTAAAGTTAGGAGTCCTAACTTTACTACTACTAAACTGAGAAAAATCCTAGTTTTAAGACTTTCGGTATTCACAGAAGGCATATAGGAGTCCTAAAGTTAGGACTACTAACTTCTGTGAATACCGAAATGAGTAAGTTCATTCTGTGAATGCCAAAAGTAGCAAGTGCATTCTGTGAATACCAAATTAGTAGTAAGTTCAGGATTAAGTCTTAAGTTCATTCTGTGAATCGGGCCCGATGTGCCTTTGTTTGGGGAGGTCAAAGATGAGTCTGGCCCCTGTGTTCTGGATGGTCTGGAGTTTCCTCAAGAGTTGTGCAGTGATTCCTATGTGGAGGGAGTTGCTGTAGTCGAGTCTGCTAAGAATGAGAGCATGCATTACAGTTTGCCTGGTGTTGTGCGGGAGCCATCTGAAGACCTCCCTGAGCATTCATAGGGTGAGGAAGCAGGGAGAGGAGACAGGACTGACCTGCCTCTTCATGTATAGCTAGCTGTTGAGGATGAGGTTGTGGGCATGGTTGGTGGGTTTGGGGATATGGCCCAGCCCAGGTGGTCACCATTGGTTGTTCCATAGGGTATCCTTGCCAGTCCAAAAGATGAGAACATCTGTCTTGTCTGTGTCTGTGTTGAGTTTGAAACAGTTGTCATTCATCCAGATGACCACATCCTTCATGCATTTTTTGGACCTTTCTTTGATGCTCATTGGGCCATTTGTCAGTGAGAGGATTAGTTGGGTGTCATCGGCTTTGGAGATGATTTTGAGTTTGTGGTTCCTGACGATGTTGGCCAGATGATGTTTAGAAAATTAGTATACAGAAGACATGGTAAACTGACTTGTTGCCTGTTTCTCTCATGGCTGCATCACCTGTCCAAAAGGGGTGAAAATCTCAATGCAGAGAAATATTCAAATATATTAAAAGGAAACCAACAATTCTTTTTCTTTTAAACCTTTGAAATGTAAAGACTTGAAACATTTTATACTGTGTGCTTTGTATTATATTCATGCCAAACCTTTCAATGCTTCAGTTATATGCTTACTGGAAAACCCTTTGCTTGCTTGATTATATCTACAGATTTGTGCATATCTTGGGAAATGGAGTCTTTAGTCGTGATTTTAATGGAAGGTATGTTAATGCTCAAAAAACAAAACTGTCATCATTTATAGGTGTTATTTAGCTATTGTCTAGTTTACAGTATATAGCACTCCAATACATGGCAAATAATTAGATTAGAAACCAAAATAGATCACAGAAACCCCACAGATTCTGTTATCATCTATTAGGCATTAAATAGGGCATTGAAAAAAATCACCTCAGACACTTAGGGGCATATTTATGAGCCCATTGTCCCACCGAAGCATCAAGTTTGATGATGCTCAGGTGGAGCAAACCTTGAAATCATATCTATGAGGAAAGCCACTTTGCTTGGCTTTCAATGGCCTCATAGATATGGAGTACGGCAAGGCAGCACCAATCACTGCTTTGCCTTACTCTGCACTCAAAGGCATTCTATGGGCATTGCAGTGGGTGTTCCCATGCAACACCCTTGAATTTTGATGCTTTTCCAGATTTATAAAACCTTGTAAGCCTGGGGATGCGCCAAAACCTTTTGCCTTCCAAGATGAGGCGCAACAAGGAGAAATAACTTTATTTTTCCTTGTTTTTTCCTCTTTCCATGTGTGCTGCATTCTAGCGTACCATTTACACAGGCCCGGACTGGCCTTAGCAGGCACCGGGCAATCCCCCGGTGCGCCGCACGGGTGAGGGCCGGTTTTGGGCCCCTGGGGGGCGATTTTGTTACAGGGACATTTTTGCAGCATAGCTGCAAAATTGGCCCTGTAACAAAATCGGCTGAAAACCGTCCCTGGCAAAGAGCTCGGCGGCACTACGGGGGGTGCCGCCAGAGCACTCTGCCAGGCCCGGTTTTCGTTCCCAGTCCGGCCCTGCATTTACATAACAGACACCATTCTGCAGCCCACACAGAACGAGGAAAAACGCCTTCCAGGAATGTTTTTTTTTTTGGGAAGTTACCCTTCCCTGCACAAAAACACTCCTGCCGACAACTCAAGCACCCATGGTGAAACGGCGCCAGCGCTGGGGGAAAGGACAGGAATGCACCATATTGGATAAGTATGGTGCATTTCTTCCCATTCACTTTGATGCAGGGTAGCTCCGCAAGGTGACTTGCTGCGCTACCCTATACCTAAACCTTATAAATAAGGGACTTAATACCTACTTTCAGCTACACGTTCTATTCGTAAACTTCGATTTTAGATCAACCAGAGCATTAACGTTTCAGATTTTATTTATTCATATGGGTAGCATATTTGTTAATTCTCCTTCAATAATTAGCAAGCTGCAAGTTTTAAGTAAAAAGTGCAATAGGGGAAAAGGAGAATTGCCATGGATGATGGGCTCATCTCTAATATTGATTTTCAGTCCGATTCCATAACATTGAATTTGGCCCAGGAAAGGTTCTGACTTTGCTTGGCTTCCCATCAAAACAAATTGGGGATGGTATTCACATACATTGGTGACTTACTACTAATTTCCTATGCCCACGTGATGCAATTTTTGTATCTATTGTGCATGCTTCAAATAGGTAATTGCATAGAGGTTTACAGATTTTGTTCTTATATATAAATCTTTTCTTACCTACTTCCTGAAAAAGCTGAACTATTACTTACTCCCTCCAAGATCTTATACAGTAAGAAGCGCAAAAATAAAGGTTTAAATGAGGTTTCCAAATAAGTGTAAGAATTACACTACTACATGAGTGATTATCCAAAAACATGCATGTAGATTAGACTCTCCTAAAGCCACCCAAATTTGTATCTTCTTAGCGAATTAATGAAAAAGTATTTTAAAGCGCAACAAATGCCAAATGACATCAAGGCGCTAAAAAAAAATACATATTTAAATCTTTAACAAAATTGAGTCTTTGTAATATACACAAAGACAAAAACATGATGGGTGGAATTAATTAATTCTGCCACTGGTTATCAGGGTGGTCCAACTTGTATCCAATGGCACAGTGAGCTTAGAGCCCACATCTGGGAATACCCATTGCAGTGAGGGTGCCTCCCAAAATTTTGAAATGTCTGAAATAATCAAAGCCACTGCTAATAAGTCGGGCCCCATCCCAGTCCATCGTATTTTTGCCCAGAGTGTAACTCCTGGCAGAGAGAAGCCATATACAAATCAAAATTGGTCCTGCTCCACTAGGGATAGCCCAACTTAAACTGCCAGGCAAGGCCCCCTTTAGGTGTGTACTCTTATTATCGGCCCATAATATCGAGGACAAAATATTGAAAAAAATATTGGCAGGTAAGTTTAGATTTTCTATATCTAAATCACACATACCACTAGTACAGCAAGTTTGACTATAAGGACAAAGTTAGACGGTTACCAATAGCAGAACAGTCCCCAACCATTTTGCTCTTAGCTGATTCTCTACAAATGATTGCTGATAAAGAATGTAGGAAGTACAAGTCAACCTTTTTCAAGCTTGGGAGTACCAAGGGATGCTGAGAAGTGGTAGTCATGTCAAATATCACACAGCAGTCATAAGTCAATTTGAATGCTGGTCTTCAGGGTCATATGAAGTCACAACAGGGAGGAACCACAGCTACTGCCTCTAGGTGCCTACATTTCCCAGTTTGCAGTATTACTGTACATCTGATTGGCGGTCCCTCTTTGTCTGACTTGGAAAACCCAGCTCTTGTCTTTCAGCCCCAGCCTACCATGAACTGGCATCACAGTGTCTAGGACTTTAGCATTCTCTTTCTGTCATGTTCCTCTTTCTAGAGTATCAGAACATTGCCTTATCTTGCTCAGAGTAATGACAGTCCCCTCTAAATGGAAACACAAGAAACCCCTGAACAGTTTCAGCTTATTCGGCCTCTGCACTGAGGTTTGTTAATACCAGTGCTTAATTTGAGCCGGTGGTTTTGGGTGCTTAGCACTAGCGCTTAATTGTCAACATCGCACTTAGGACAGTCTGCCACATGGCGGCGCTGCTCATCTAATTTGGAGATGAGCAGAACAACGGTTGTTTAGGAATACAATATACATTAAAAAATTGCAAATACCTGCCTCCCCAGCCATTCCTTCAGCTTTGGGGACCTGGAGATGGTTAGTAGTTGTTTTTGGCAGCGATGATGGGTGATGGTTGGGGCAAGCTGCAGTGGCCTCTCCTGGTCAAGGTCCTGGCACTTATTATTTTACAAATTAAGTACTGGTCAGTACTATATACAGTTTATATGTCATACTACGTACACATAGAAAATAAATACATTGGTTCACTTCTTGCTTTGTATTTCTATGAACGTGTATTTTGCTTGAAGAACTTCTACGTATTTTCTCTTCATATTCACGGAAACACATTTAAAAATCCTTTGTTGATGGCTCGCAAGCCTGACTGGTGATCTGTGCACCTAAATTCCGCGTTATTTTTTGGTTTGCTCAGTAACCAAGACCCTGAATGGTCTTTAGTGTCCCAGGAATGAAATTAGTATGACAAGACACACATGCCTCCTGGGGCGCCTTCCTCCTGCGACGTTTTGTCCTGCAGTTTCCCACGTTAGCGCGGTAAATAGTAAACAGTGGGTTCGCTCTTGTAATTACAAGCGCCCCTCTCGGCTCTTTGTTGCTCGGTGTGCTATAATTACAGATGCAGTGATACACATAGTCGGCAGAATTCAAATGCTTCCATTTGCGGCTATTATTCCCTTAAGTCGACCGCTAAATGGGAGGCTTCAGACAGACAAGCGTTCATCAAGCCAAGATCACGACGTGACATTTCTGAAAGCGCTCTGCCGAGTTTCCCGGGCCTGGGAGGCTTTGTGATGGAATATGAAGCTATATAACATGTATTGAACGAGGATGCTGAAACTCACACTGCAGTTTATTTCAATCAATATTGCTGTTTTATGCTGAAGGTCCTCGCGCAGCGCTCCTCTCTGACAGGCTGTAACGTGCGCAGCATTAATAAATGTTGGCATTTGCTCTGATTACTCCTTCAGCGCGAGCGCCGGGCACCCAGAGACTGCCAAGTCCTATCACTCGTCCTGTTCTGGTGCAAACTGCCAGCTGCTCGAAGCCTTGGCGTTCAGCGATCCAAGCACGTTGAATTAGGAATTCTGCCTCCTATAAGATAAACAATCTTTAATAAACATTAGCAGAAGCTGCTAATGCACTGCAATTGGCGCAATAGCTGTTGACTTTTCTCTGTCGTCGCATACCACTGACGTCACACAGATGCTCACTCTTACATTTCATACTGTCTTATTTCGACTTGTGCTGTACCGCGTGCAAAGAATTACTTTGTTATTTTGCATCTGACTGTGATAGTTGTGATGCTTGGCCTCTCATTACACGAATAGCGATTTTCCTTCACTGCGAAAAATAAGGTTTCACCTTCAAATGTCAGCGCCCGGGAAGCTTCCTGTGCAGAAGGCAAACTCCTAAATGGATATCTGAATACCGCATTGACAGGCTAAATAAATTATTGATTTTCTGTTTCATTAGAATAGTGTTACATCCCTAGCAATGGCGTTCTCGTTATAAGGATTGGCAATGATCGTTGGGGGATGGGGGAGAATGTGCATACGAGCGTAAGAGGATGGGCTGTGAATAAGGAACACATAAATAGTATATGTTGGATCTGGCTCTCTTTTGAGGGTCACCCCCAAACTTTTTCCCTCAACCCATCCTGTTTTGCTGAAATCTTTTTCGTTCGCTTTAGTAATCTGTTCTCTTGACCGCTGCTGTCCATTGCTATAGTGCTTATACTCTCTCCTTGAAACATGGTGAAATCGGCTTACACCCATCTGTCACAAATTATTTACTTATATATCGCTAATAAACGTGCACCCAGAGAAACTGGAATTAGGCAGCAGAGGAGGACCAAATTTTTGCAACAGGGTTTACTAAATTATGCAGCAAAAATAGCCAAATTATGTGGCATAAGGCGGCAAATGTGATAGTATTACTTAATTGTTTTGTAATTGTGAAGTAGTGTGGCTCACTGGTTAGAGGCGGCAGACCCGAGAGCAGAGGACGGCCCGGGACCAGGGTTCGATTCCCGGCGTGGCAGGTTTCTGGACCAGGGTCAGCGGACTTGATAATTCTCTCGCCTTGGTGCCCACTCTGATCAGCGATCACACTTGGCAACTCTGGGCATTAGCTTGCCTCATCTTCACTAACGGCCCCGCCGGGGATGCCTGGTCTCACCCTGGAGATACCCATTAAGGGACCATCTCTCAGGGAAGCCAGGAAGGGTTTCGCAGCGGTCGGAGCGCCTTGGGACCCTACTAGTAGTGCGCTATATAAATGCCTATACATACATACATACACCTGGCAACAGTGTCTGAGAAAATAGTTCACCTTAATTAATATCAAGTAGTACCAATTTAGCACCCAAACACAGCAATAAGCAACTGCAAGATGATCAGCCAACCTTTGCAAAAAGCCTTCGGAGTGCAAGAACCCGACTCATCATATTTTTTGTAACTTTGTATACATTTGTGCTAGAAGCAAATGGTAGCCTTTTGGTTAACTTCTCCAGATTAAGCAGCAGATGATGGATTATGTGGAACTGCAGCAAACTCTTAGTAATGAGAGAACCGCCAGGGCAGCTTCCTGCTGAACTTACCAGGCGTCTAGCACTCTACCATTGCCGTGAGGGGAACGGCCGCACCGGGGAGAGTTCAGCCAACGCCGTGAGGGGAACGGCAGGACTACACAACCCAGGTGCCCCGGCGGCGCCCACCTGACGCCAGCAACACCGCGCCCGGAGGCGCTTGATAAGGAAGGAGCACCGTGCGCTAACTGGGGCAGCTTCCTGCTGAACTTACCAGGCGTCTAGCACTCTACCATTGCCGTGAGGGGAACGGCCGCACCGGGGAGAGTCCAGCCAATGCCGTGAGGGGAACGGCAGGACTGCACAACCCAGGTGCCCCAGCGGCGCCCACCTGATGCCAGCAACACCGCGCCCGGAGGCGCTTGATAAGGAAGGAGCGCCGTGCGCTAACTGGGGCAGCTTCCCGCTGAACTTACTAGGCGTCTAGCACTCTACCATTGCCGTGAGGGGAACGGCCGCACCAGGGAGAGTCCAGCCAACGCCGTGAGGGGAACGGCAGGACTACACAACCCAGGTGCCCCGGCGGCGTCAACCTGACACCAGCAATGACGCGCCCGGAGGCGCTTGATAAGGAAGGAGCGCCGTGCGCTAACTGGGGCAGCTTCCTGCTGAACTTACCAGGCGTCTAACACTCTACCATTGCCGTGAGGGGAACGGCTGCACCGGGGAGAGTCCAGCCAACGCCGTGAGGGGAACGGCAGGACTACACAACCCAGGTGCCCCGGCGGCGCGCACCTGACGCCAGCAACACCGCGCCCGGAGGCGCTTGATAAGGAAGGAGCGCCGTGCGCTAACTGGGGCAGCTTCCTGCTGAACTTACCAGGTGTCTAGCACTCTACCATTGCCGTGAGGGGAACGGCCACACCGGGGAGAGTCCAGCCAACGCCGTGAGGGGAATGGCAGGACGACACAAACCAGGTGCCCCGGCGGTGCCCACCTGACGCCAGCAACACCGCGCCCAGAGGCGCTTGATAAGGAACGAACGCCTCCCGCAACCGAGGGACGCGCACGGGAAGCGCCGGACGAAGCCCGGACTAAGGGCGGGCAGTCTGTGACAGTCCGGGACAGAGAGGGCAGGGCAGGGCCATGGACTTTAGCTCAACTCAAAGCTCAGGTATTCTTAATCTATTCTGCCCCATCACTGTCCGAGAGCATTGAACTACCTACTGTAGGCTGCCCCTTGAATGCTGATGCCTTGGACTTTGTTCATTTTAATCATTATCATATTTTGGTACTATCCCTGTTAAGGCTTTCGGTTTTTATATTTTGTGAAGTTTATTGAGAGTGTTAAAACATGTCTAAATGTAATAGCTTAAATACTCGTCCTGCTCTAGCTACTCTTCACAATTACCTCATTAAGGTAGTAGACAAAATTAACAAAGATCGTAGACTTTCTTTAGGGCGAGGGAGTCCTTCTGTTACCCCACCCAATCAATTACAGTCGCCTATATCCTTACCGTCCATCAGTACCGAAGTGAGTGGTAATTTGGTGTCCCCCACGCTAACTACCATGGTTAACTGCTTGGAACTAGAGCCTGAAATGTCTATGCACAAGTCTTTACCCGATTTATCTGTATCCGATTCACCGGCACCAAAATCTCAAAGGATACTAAGGTCTGGGCAGAACACTGGTAGAGTCAATATGCAAAAACGGGCTGGGAAGCGTAATAAGAAGAGACCAGATCCAATACCCAACATTGTTACTAGTGAGCCTGACACTAACTAATATTTCAGAGGTCAAATTGGCCCCAGAACAGTTAGAGGTTTTGATTAGCATTTTCGATGCAAAGCTTGATAACATTTTGAAACCTTTAATGGATAAAATCGATGCTATTTTGGGGGAGGTATTTAGGTTGGGAGCTCTCTTGAACCAACACCCAGGGCCGAAGGATAATTCTAATGATATCAGTACCAGGGCTGAGAGCCCGGTGTTGGTGCTATCGGAGTCAGAGTCACGTCCCGGTATTGTGGCTAAGCCTGAGCCCGTACCCAGGGAGTGTATAAGGACACCTAGCATAGCAACGTTAGCAGATAAGCCAGGAAAAGTTACGGAGAAGATAAAGCGGTATGGCTATTCGCAACCTGATTTACCACCAGATTGCGCTCCTTATGTGGTAGTATTGACTAATGTCCCACCAGTCAGGGAGTCTGGTTTAGCTGGCAATATGGAAACCCATGAATCTCTTAAGAACAAAACTGTGGGTTGGCTCAATCGTGAGTGTGGCTTCCCTGTAGCTTTGTCCGACCAGATTCTAACAACCACCAGAACTAACTGGATAGGGAAATCACACAAAACTATTAGTGGTGACTGCGTAATAGTTAATTTAAAAAACCAGCACTTAGCAACTACCACCTTGATTAGAGCTACCTCCCGCCCACTGAATGATCAGGGGATTTTATTAAAGCCCCTGGGGTTCTTTTACAGGCATTTATTTGCTCAGCCAACTAACGATTTTGGGGGAGGAAGAGGAAGTCCTTCTAGCATGCCTAGGGGTTTTGAGTTGGCAACATCTAATCGTTACCAACCTCTGAATGATCTTAACTTCAATGATTGACTGAATCTTGTTCAACCCCCCCTAACCCTGTAAAAAAAATTATACTCTATGGGGGGGAAGGGGTAGATCACGATATAGGGCTCACCATTATTGTAAATGAGCAATATGTTGATGATCTGAACCTCAGTGCTTTTGATGATCCAGATGGATATTTGATGGATTCCCCGACAGTGGATGGGTTAAAGTTAACTTCTACAGAACCTAACACTGCACAGGATAACCCATGTGTCTCTCCAACTATTTTACCTAGAGATAATATGCTCCTACCCCATGGGCTTTCGAGTTGCTTCATTGCTAGTTGGAATGTTGCGGGTTTGAGGTCCAAAGAGAATTGTCTGGGGTAGAAAGAATATGTTGATCTTTTTGATGTGATTTGCCTCCAGGAAACATGGTGAAAAAATTTTAACGGCTATAACGGTTTTATTTCTTAGCAACTGCCTGCGATGGCGTCAGTGTCTGGTAGAGCCAAGGGCGGGCTTTTGGTTTTGATTTCCGTCAAAATGCCTATTGTTGTTAAAAAATATGTAATGGTGGGGGCTCACTCTCAAATTGTATGGTTGTCACAAGACGAGGGTAGAAATATCCTCTTAAATAATTTTTATAACAACATCTTTAATGGCACCAGACACCCAGTAATTAATGCCTTGGAGAGTGCTCTGGATAATATTATAAGCGGCTCAAATGTAATTTTTGAATTTATTTTGGTAGGGGATTTTAACATTGCACTTTGTCCCCTCCATAGACACGGTATATGTGGGGTAACTAACCGAGTCTGGGATGCAGACACCCACTTCCCCCATAACTTGTACGGTGAATCTCTGAACAATATGCTGGCAGCACTTGAGATGGAAATTTTGGAGAACAGGAAGAACGATTTTGGTGAATGCATCCCCACCTTTGTAGGTAGAGGGGCAAATACTGGTATTGATTTTATATGTATGTCTTCAAGCCTTGTCTCCTGGAGCCTGGCACCCAGGGTTGTGGATATTATGCTCAGCGATCACAACTGCTTAACTATCGAGTCCACACTCTGGAAAGAGAAATCTGTACATGATTCAGGAGCCATTGGTAACATCGAACCCCATAGAGCTAATGGCACTAGGCTAAGATGGAAGGGGGAGAAGGCTGAAATGACGTCTGATTTCATTATTAGTAGTTGCTTCCCAGAAATTAGTGTGATTTTGGAGCAATCTAATGCCACTGTAGAACTGATTGGGCATTTTAATAAAATTAATTCCACCATTGACAACAGGTTCACAAGAAAGGCTGGTGCTAAACCCAATGCACCTAGAGGGTGGTTTGACCACGCCTGCACTCCTGCATTAAGAGAGCTCAAAGATGCATTAGCGGTTAAGCCAAGAGATAGGAATATTGTGTCCCAACTAAGAAATAGTTATAAGTTAATCCTAAAGAGAAGGAAGATTGAACTCCAGTTGGAAGCGTGGGATAACTTGTCTATGGCCGCTGAGTTAAAGAACTGCACTTTATTTTGGGCTACTGTTAATTCCCCGTTCCTCAAGATGACAAGGTTCCTGAATTAATTTCAATGATTGGTATGGAATCTTGGATTGACCATTTTTCTAAAATCTTCGACTCTAAGAGGATACTGGGTATTTGTCCGGACCGGTGGGCTATTGTCCCGCTGGACATCTCCATCTCAGAGGTACTGGACAGTATCAGAACTAGTAAAGGGGGAAAGGCTCAGGGCCCCGATGGAGTCCCCATCGATGTATATAAGACAGCCCCAGAGGTTTGGGGCCCAGTGCTGGTTAAAGTTTTGAATACAGCTGTAAGCCATGGGGTATCAGCCACCTGGGAGGAATCAATTATCATCCCCATATTTAAGAAAGGTAACCGAGGGGACTTAAAAAAATATTGTCCAATTTCTTTGTTGGACTCCTCGGTGAAAATTATGTGCCGGGTACTCCTGGTGAGACTGGAAGAATGGGCTGAAACCAACGGGATCCTGGCTAACTGTCAGTTTAGATTCAGGAAGGGGCGTGGAACGATTGAGCAGTGCTTGAATCTCGAACTTTTGAATGGAAAATACACTCAGGTTAAGAAGGGTACTATCTATCTTTGTTTCGCAGATTTGAGTAGTGCTTTTGACATGGTGGACCACGCTACGCTCTGGACTAAACTAATAGAAATGGGGGCACCGGAGGGTATTATCTTCTTTTTGGCCCGCCTCTATGCAAAATTACGTACCAGTGTTAGATATGGAAAAAACGGGGAGTGCTCCACCAAATTTAATATTGGTAGGGGTATAAGGCAGGGGTGTGTTTTGGCCCCCTTGCTTTTTACCCTCTTCATAAACGAGGTGGACTCAGTATTACAGACAGTGGCGGCAGACGCCCCAAGAGTTAATGATTTTAATGTTCCTGTATTACTCTATGCGGATGATGCCGTACTGCTGGCAAGGACCCTCATTGGCCTACAACGCCTGATGAATAGGTTTTCACAATTTATTAAGGACATAAAACTTGTGAATAATAAAAGTAAAACCTATGTTATGGAGTGTGGACCAGGCCCAAATAAGCCCCAATCTTATCATATTGAGGGTCAAAAGGTTCAAAAAGTGGATAATTTCTGCTACCTGGGGATTATTTTCTCCAAAAATTGTAGCTGGGCCAGCGAACATAAGAATGTTAAGACCAAGATGCTGAGGAGTACAGCTGGGGTATTCACTTTTGCTACCAAAATTGAAAGTAAACGGCTTAAAGACATGCTTAAGATCTTCCAGTCCAGATGTCTTCCCGTTGCTCTTTATGGTGCTGGTGTTTGGGGTCAGGCCCCAGCAGGGTCTCTTCAGGTAGAGGAAAATGCCTTTTTAAAAAGATTATTGTGTCTGCCTCAATCTGTCTCTAATGATTTAGTACACAGAGAACTCGGCATCCAATATCGAAGTGATCTGATCCTTTTGAGACCTCTCTTGTTGTGGCGCTCTATATGGTTAAAAGAGGAGACATCACTAACCAGGGCTATTATCAATGATTGCCTCAATATGGATTATCATCTAAAGATCCCTTGGATAAAATTTGTTATCGAAAATTTCAAGGAATTTTATGGTCTTGACATTTTTAATAACCGATATGCCACAGCGGTCTTTTCTAAACATAAAATGAAGAACATCTTTCTGAGTTGTAAAGCAGAGAGGAGGTTCAGGGAGGAGGGGAAGTTGTCCACCTGTGCTTTCTAACGTAGTATGAATGCAGTAGAGGGCTATCAGCAATCCCTTACACTAGTGACTAACGCATCCCATCAATATGTATTGACTAGGTTAAGGATGGGGATTGCGCATAATTTAGTTGCCTTCACCTCCATGAACAAGCACCCCGTTGGCCCGTGCTGATGTGATAACACTTCTGCACAAAGCACCATGCACTTTCTTCTGTTGTGTCAATGATATGGGAATTACCGTAAAACTTTTTTAAAACCCATTCTCGTCAAGTTTGGTGTTAGGACAATCCAGGACTCGATGAAATAGCTTTTTAACCTGCACCATCCTGATGTTTGTTTCTTTATTTCTACCTATATGATTAAAGCTATCAGTATTAGGAAAAGCATGAGTTTTGAAATATTTATTCTGCCCTTGCTTGTACATCTGTTTTTTTTTTTTTAATGATTGTTAACCAATTATGTAAACTGTATTGTAATTGTGACCTGTTTTTAATTGTTATGCATGCTTTTATGGACATTCGTTTATGCTCCAAATAAAGCCTTATGAATTGAATTGAGAGAACCGCCAAAGCCGCATAAACCCCTAATTCCAGTGACCCTGGTTGTACTATATCTACCCAGTGCCACCCACATAAATAGCCTTTTGAAACATGTTACAGGCTTACAATTGCAGCCTGTGTATGCAGTTTAAAACTGCTGTATAGGCCTGGCAAAATAAACCTCTTGCCAGGCCTAAACCTTCCTTTTCAGGTCTTGCCTACGCAGCGCACTGCACTACATAGGAGGGGACCTCATGTAATCGATTCCGTTTTGCCCTAAAAAAATGCATGCTTTGCATTGCTTAGAATGGCAACGCGTGCACGTTTGGCGATTCCCTTGCGGGTGCGAGTGGCACCATATGGTAGCAATTATCACACTCGCTCCCGCAAGGAAAACACCTTCTGCTCTCGGCCGCAATCCCCTCACCCCCCTACTTGCGCGAGGAGCGCGCACTTGCATTTTTTGTAACTGCTGTCTTGCCGGTACACTGCACCCAAGCTTTACTCTTCTTTATCCTTGAAAATATGTTCTTTATATGAGTTGTGAGTTTCACCTATATGATGAGCAGTTTCCACTGAATCTAACCCCTTCCTTCTGATGCCACATCTTTGAATGAAGCCTTTTGTCATGGAGTCTTTCTCGGACACTGTATCGTGATCCAAAAGGAAGCTGCACCCTTTTTACCTGGCCTAGTTTCTGGCAGCTGTTTAACTCTTCTCTCCAAGTAATAATAGCACAGAAGGGAGGGGCATAGCTAGGATTTTGTGTGGAAAGTGCAGTTATATTATCAACTTGTAGGAACCATCGCAGTTGACTACCTGCTGCGTTCTGTATGTCGTGTTTGAATCTCAACAATCCAATTTCATGCTTCTGAGTTGGGCGCCATAAATTGGGCAAATGTAACTTTACAGCGCTCAGAAGTGACTCAAGTGCAATTCCTAGCATGACATAAAAACAAGTTATCATTATCAAAGCATCCTTGTGTTCCTTTACTGTGGACCACTGCTGTTCGCACCCACCACCCCACACCCCTCACCCCTTGAACAGCTGGTATGGCTTAGGTGGTCAAAGGGCAAATGCTTTTCAAATGAACTACTTAGCTGATATGCAAACATACCAGAATGAATATAGTTATAGCGATTAAACTAGGCCCAATCTGTTCTATTTTTTACAGTATTATCTTTTCTAAAAAAAAAATGAAAAATCACAGTGCTACAATGTGACAAAAGCATTTTTTATAACGTTGCTTTTAATGTACTATACAAACACGGTCCTTTCTGTAAAGGTCATCAAATGGGTGTGCTACATTCGGTAAAACTAGGGTCTGAACATGGAGCTATTAGTGACTCTGCTAAATGCTATTAATGCTTTATAAACCACATGCATGTGACTGATCCGCTCTCCCTGTTCTAAGCAAGTTTTTTTTTATTTCTTAAACAAAATGGAAATTCACAACTTCTTAGTTTAGCACCCAGGATATAATGCTGCATGGCTATATACTTATAAGGTCCCAAAGGGGCGACCTATTGGCGATGCCAATGCTTGTTATACATAGAAATCACCCCTAGAGTAGGCCTTAAACAGCCCACAGTTCAGGGTGTGCTGTATTTTCAAAGTTGTTAAACAACAAGGGGTGGTGATGGACAGAGTTTCTGAATTAAGCAGAATACTCTCACCCAGTCAAGAGATCAGGGCTTGATCCAACACCGTTTTTTAGCTCACTGCACCATCCCAGCTCAGAACCTGGCTATATGCAAATTAGTCTGTTCCTGTCCCAGTGCATGATGGGAACAGGGCAAACCAAACTACCAAGCCAATTCTTTCACTGGGAAGGAAACAAGCTTCCGGGGACTGGTTTCTGGCATTACAGCCGTCTTCGACCCGGCTTGCTTGAATCCTGATGGTGCAATGAGCAAGGGACTCACGTCTGAGTATACCCTTCCACGCTTATGGTGGACAAAATAATTGCCCAAGACGAAGGGGAGAAACCGGTCCCCGGTAGCTTGTTTCCTTCCCAGTGAAAGAATTGGCTTGGTAGTTTGGTTTGCCCTGTTCCCATGATACACTGGGCCAGGGACAGACTAATTTGCATATAGCCAGGTTCTGAGCTGGGACGGTGCAGTGAGCTAAAAAACGGTGTTGGATTAAGCACTGATCTCTTGACTGGGTGAGAGTATTCTGCTTAATTCAGAAACTCTGTCCATCACCACCCCCTGTTGTTTAATTATTTTGTCCACCATAAGCGTGGAAGGGTATACTCAG
Source organism: Lissotriton vulgaris (assembly GCF_964263255.1). Classification (NCBI taxonomy): domain Eukaryota; kingdom Metazoa; phylum Chordata; class Amphibia; order Caudata; family Salamandridae; genus Lissotriton; species Lissotriton vulgaris. Next base: position 339,167,836 of record NC_141700.1, read on the forward strand.
ACGTGAGTCCCTTGCTCATTGCACCATCAGGATTCAAGCAAGCCGGGCCGAAGACGGCTGAAATGCCAGAAACCGGTCCCCGGTAGCTTGTTTCCTTCCCAGTGAAAGAATTGGCTTGGTAGTTTGGTTTGCCCTGTTCCCATGATACACTGGGCCAGGGACAGGCTAATTTGCATATAGCCAGGTTCTGAGCTGGGATGGTGCAGTGAGCTAAAAAACGGTGTTGGATTAAGCCCTGATCTCTTGACTGGGTGAGAGTATTCTGCTTAATTCAGAAACTCTGTCCATCACCACCCCCTGTTGTTTAAGTATTTTCAAAGTTGGGCATATGACTTCAAGTTTTACATGTTCTGGTATTGAAAAAATCTCAAATAGTTTTTCACTATTGCAAGGCCTACCTCTCCCTAAGACAGCATTGGGTTACCTTATTACCTTTAATAAGTTATAACTTTTGGTTTGGTTGGGAGCCGGTAGAATTTGGTGTCTGAAGAATTATAATTTAAATCCCTCTTTAATGGTAAAGACAGATGTTTAGTCACAATTCTGAAAACACCACCTTTAGAAAGTTGTGTATATCATAACAGGGAGGGATCCTGGTAAGGCAATAGGGAATGGGAACTTAGATTGATAGTATACAAAATAATACCCCCATGCCAAAGATTTATGTTTTCATGGAGGCTACATTATTATTTCGAGTCTCTCATAGCCAGCACTTGATGGAAAGTTATTTATATTGTTCTTCATATATATCCTCACACTTCTGTATCTTTGATACTCGCAAGGCATATAAATCAAGACATACTAGTGAACATTTGACACGCAAATAAAAAGAGAAATAAATGTTGTACACAAAAGGACTTTTTCTTGTGGATTTTTTGGTCCAGCTACAAATATATATTCTGTGGACAGTACAAAACATAATCATGTAACTGATTCTTCAAACCAAATTAGTGATTTCAAAAATCGCACAAATGGCATAACTTGTCATGACATATATACACATTTTTCCCAAAGTACTTCTGTTAAGAACAATCATAAGTTACCAACATATATCATAATACTTCTGTAATCAACAAACATGTGTCCAACATACATAGTGCTTTTTTTATCAGCAGACTAAGCATAGTGTTCAACAAAAGATGGATTTATGTCACTGGGGGTGCCTTTTTTCCCATCAAGTGTGTGGTCCCCCAGATACCGTTGGACCCCATATGGTAGGGGCATGGTATTCTTCAAATATTCAAAAGTCTTGGTGGAATGCATCCCCTCAGGTTTTTTTTAGTTTGTTTTTGCCTTGTATAGATATGTATGCCCTCAGGCCAAGCTTAACTACGCCAATGCGTCTCGACCTTCTCAGTAGGCTTATGGGTTTAATGAAGGTCCTCCTTTGTATGCTTTTAAGGACACTAGGTGGAACATAAAAAAGAGGAGGGGATTGAATGCTTGTTTTAAAACAACAGTGTAACAACATCATGTAGATTGTCATATGGGGACTCTAAAACTAACACATACCCTGTTTGTTAGACATGGCTTTTTCAGCAGGTTTACCCCCAGACGCTTTTTGGCCTCCTGTTTTCGACACTGTTTTTGTCGATTTTAGGACTCTGGGCACTTTACCACTACTATTCAGTGCTAAAGTGCATATACTCTGCATGTAACTTGGTATTATGGATTGGTATTTCCATCATCGGATTATTTTATTTACTACTAAGTCCCTGGTATAGTGCACCGTGTGTGCCAGGGTCTGTAAATTAAAAGGTCTTAGTGGGCCCGCAGCACTGGTGTGCCACCCACACAAGCAGCCTTTCAAAGGGGTCTCAGACATGCAACTCCAGTGTCTACTTGCAGTTGTGACTGCCATGCCGACTTGGTAAGTTCACCCACTTACCAGGCCATAACCTTCCCTTTTCCTATGTGTGACACACCCTCAGGTAGGCCCAAGGTACCCCTGTGGGCAGGGTGCAGTGTATGTGAAAGGTAGGAAATGTACTGGTGTTTGTGGCATGTCCTGATATTGAAATACAGTTCATTTTGTTTTTCACTTTTGAAAGGCTATCTGTCCCATAGGATAGAATGGGAGGTACTTTGTAACATCTTACTCATACATCTTCCCATTGGGACGAGATAGAGAAATGGAGTTTGCCCTAACTCAGAATGTTAAAATGCATGTTTAAACATTTCAAGTACGGAACTCACGGACAGTCAATTGAGAGTTCTCAACAAAGGAATGTCTTTTGTACCTACATACGATACCAAACCATTAGAGACAGAAATAGCTCTATATAAATTCATGAGGAAACTCCGTTTAAGATGTTTTTTCATCAAACACCTCAAATGCCCGATATCGACACATCCGTGAAGGTGTTCAAACCAAAAAGTACTTTCATTCCTCCTACATCACACAAAACTTTGGATTTATTTGAGTTATTGGTAATGAAAGATTTGGTGAACACACATAAAAAACACCTAAAAGCATGAATTTGACCAAAAAAGAATTGACAACCTTAAAGGCATTGAGCAACAACTTGGATTTAACATTTCAAGCTGCAGATAAGGGAGGCGCCCTTGTGGTGATAGACACCACCTACTACAACCAAAAAGTATCATCCCATGTGGACGACACCGACACCTATATTGCTCTGGATGCAGACCCTACTGTCATATTTCAAACGATCTTGCTTGAGATTCTCAGGAAAGCAAAAGACCTAGGATGGATTAATGACAAAACTTTCAGGTTTTTAATCACTGACTATCCGAAAAGACCTCATATCTACATGCTACCAAAATTGCATAAAGATCCCCGAGACCCTCCTTTCCGCCCTATTGTGGCAGGTTGCGGTACTCTTCATGAACCAATTGGAAAATTTCTTGACTACTATTTACAACCATTGGTGCAGCAGTGGGTATCATACATACAAGACACCACAGACTGTCTTAACAGACTAGATAATTTAATGATATCCGATGAGAGTGAAACATGGTTGGCTACAATCGATGTGACCGCACTGTATACGTCAATCCCCCACGGGGAGGGTATAGAGGCAGTGAAATGGATGTTGTTAAGGAGTGAATATGAGGAATCATTGAACATCTTTCTCTTGGAGATTTTACAATTCTGTCTCTATCACGGATATTTCTCATGGCAATCTAAATTCTACCTATAGAAGACGGGAACCTCCATGGGTTTTACGGGGGCGCCTGCGTACGCAAATATCTTTATGGCTGAGTTTGAACATTCCCACATTTTGGAAGATTTGAATTGGACAGAACATTTAAAACTATACGTTCGTTACATAGACGATATTTTGATAGTCTGGCAAGGAACCAAGATACAATTGGAAAAGGCCATTGAAGCTCTGAATGAATGTCATCCCAGGATCAAGTTTACTAATCATATTGACCTGAACACCATAAACTTTTTAGATATCACCATAACTAAACTGGGCAACTTAATTACAACTAAAACATTCAAGAAATCAACAGACAGAAACAATGCTCTGCACTACTCCAGTTTTCATTCCCAGAATTTGAAGAATCATTTGCCATTCTCGCAGTTCATCAGAATCAAGAGGATCAGCAGCGATGAAACACAGGCCGCTGTGGATATAGAAGAAATGGCGCAACAATACAGCAATAGAGGATACCCAGATAAGATACTAGCTGAGGCAAAACTGAAAGCCGGGAGATTGCTTTGCTTTTTAAAAATTGGAGTCACTGGTTAAACTGTGTGTTTTTAACTCACTCGCCTATCTCCCTGAGCACCCCCACGCAGCGGACCCTAGCGCTGACGTAGGGAAACTTGCCTAATTGCTGCCACCTGGTCGAGCACTCAGGCCACGCCCACTGCGCTGACCACGCCCCCCGCATCCAGTACAAAAGGCGCGCTGATTAAGAACGCGCCCAGAAGACTGTTTGTTTACTCCTGAGGCGGAAGCCGGGAGATTGCTTTGCTTTTTAAAAATTGGAGTCACTTGTTAAACTGTGTGTTTTTAACTCACTCGCCTATCTCCCTGAGCACCCCCACGAAGCGGACCCTAGCGCTGACGTAGGGAAACTTGCCTAATTGCTGCCACCTGGTCGAGCACTCATGCCACGCCCACTGCGCTGACCACACACCCCCACACTACTAAAATATGCCTATTCCGGAAGCGCAGCGGACGAGTGCAGCGGGAGCGCCGTTTGCGGCCCGAAGGCGCGCTTAAGGCAAGCCCGTCTGCGCCCGTCCGCGCCAGACCGCGCCCAGAGCCTGGACCCCTGGTTCGCCCTTCTCAGACCATTACTTACTCCAGTGACACCTTGCTTGGACTTCGAATTCCCCTAACCCCCTCCTGCAACAACTCGATTTCACTCGCTGAAGGGAACTCTCGCTGCCGCTCATGCTCGTACAGTTTTAGCCCAGAGCCAACGCTGAAACCCAGCACCCTTAATCTGGCCCTGCTAAACTGTAGATCCCTCCCAAAGCACCAAACGGAAATTAATCTGCTCCTGAAAGACTCCGATATTGAAATCTTATTCCTAACGGAAACATGGCTCACAGCAAGATCAGAGCCAGACATCATGCAGTCACTCCCACCGGAATACCTGATTAAGTTCCACAACAGACCCGAAGGCATAGGCGGAGGAATCGCTGTCGTCTACAGAGACTACCTCTCATGTCAATTCAGAGATAGTCCGATACTTGACTGCGAAAATATCTTCTTCTCCGTGAGTCACCCACCCTCGCTCACACTCTCGGGACTATTAGTATATCGTCCCCGTGGACCAATTCGTCACTTTAGCGAGTCACTCATTGACTCTGTCTCTTCCCTAGCGTGTTTAACACCGAATTTCACGATATTGGGAGATTTAAATCTCCATCTCGACGACTCCTCCAGCAAACCGGCGGTGGATCTCAAAGCCGACCTTGGCTCACTCAGCCTTGAATTGCTTAGCAACCTTCCCACTCACATCAAAGGGAATCTGTTGGATCCTGTGTTCTCCAACCTGCCGTGTCTCACAGCTAAGCCCCCCATCCCCCTTCCATGGTCAGACCACTTCTTGGTCCCCTTCGAGCTACAGCTATCCACCAAGCCTCTTGGTAAACCTCCCCCCCAACCCCCCGATCGCCCGTGGAAAAAACTGGACAACAACGCTTGGGCCCAGGCTCTATCCTCCACCTCCCCCCTCCTGGACGATGACCCTTCCATTGCAGAAACTCAGCTACAGGATTGGATCCATCAATCCTTAGAAACTACTTTGCCACTCAAACAACTGCCTAGCAGGAACAAAACGACTAAATCTCCATGGTTCACCCAGGAACTCCGCACCCTAAAAAAGAGTTGTAAAAAACTCGAACGCGCCTGGAGGAAAACCTGGTCTACAGCCTCCAAAAACGAATACAGAATATCAAGCTCTATAAAAATGCAATCAAATCTACTCAGGCCACCTTCTTCGAAGGAAAGATTGCTGCAGTGGCAAACTCCGCGAAGGAAACATACCGGATAGTACGGCTCCTTAACAAAATCCAGGACCCCCCCCCCACCCAGACCCTGAAGGCGTGAGATGCAATCAAATGGCCAACTTTTTCTCCGCAAAAATTGATAAAATACTTACTTCACTCCCCGTTCCCTCCGCTTCTCTCCACTCCATTCCACCTCCCCTCCATCCGGAGGCTCCGTACTTACGAGCCTTTGACCAGATCTCCACGGAGACATTTTTAGACACCCTGCAAACTGTAAAAAGTGGCTCACCCGCTGATCCTGCTCCCATCAGCAAGCTGAAACTGGTCGCCCCTATTGTAGCTCAACCCTTCACTAATCTCATAAACGCCTCCTTTAGGAAGGGCGCCGTTCCAGCCAATTGGAAAAAGGCTACTGTCAAAGCCCTCCTGAAAAAACCGCACCTGGACCCATCGGACCCCTCCAACTTCAGGCCGATTTCACTCCTACCAGGGATCAGTAAAGTGGCTGAATGAATAGCTAACCAGCAGCTATCCACCTTTCTAGAGTCCAATCACTTATTACACGACTCCCAGACCGGCTTCAGACCAGGGCAAGGCACCGATACTGCCCTGCTAGCAGTTGTCGAAGAGGCGAGAGCCATCATAGATGCAGGAGGATCAGTGGCAGTGATCCTCCTCGATCTAAGTGCCGCCTTCGACACGGTGGACCATGCCATCTTGGTCCACCTGCTGAGTCAAGTGGGAATCACGGACTCAGCCCTCGCGTGGATTAAATCCTTCCTCGAGGGAAGATCTTTCCAGGTGTCAGACGGCTATTCCACGTCCAAACCCCTGACCATGCAGTGTGGGGTCCCCCAGGGCTCCTCCCTCAGCCCCACACTTTTTAATGTTTATATGTCTCCCCTCGAAGACATTATCACTCCCTTTGGTGTCAAGACAGTGATGTACGCTGATGACACCCAGCTGGTGGTGTCCATCAACCACTCAAACACTAGCCTAGGAAACCTCGCCAGTTGTCTCGAAGGGATCTCACAATGGATGTCGGACTCAAGACTTAAGCTCAACGGTGATAAATCCGAGATCCTTTTCCTGGGCAACCAAAACAAATTACCTGCAAACCTTTCCTGGCCACCCTGCATGGGCACCTACCCTACTCCCAAAACCGAGGTTAAAAGCCTAGGTATCTGGCTCGACCAGGACCTTAACTTCAAAACCCAGGCCAGGAAAACAACAGGGACCTGCTTCGGCCTAATCCGTATGGCCCGTAAAATCCTCCACCTGATCCCTTTCCATTCCAGGAAGTTATTGATGCAGGGACTGGTCAACTCAAGACTAGATTACGGTAACATCCTGTACCTGGGAGCCCCTGCATCAGTCATTCAAAAACTTCAGGTGGCCCAAAATGCCGCAGCTAGAGTCCTCACTGGAACCAAAGCACGGAGCTCGGCGAAACCTGCCCTCAAAAGTTTACACTGGCTCCCAGTGAAGGAGCGCATCACATTCAAGACGCTCTGCATAGAGCACAAAATCCTGCACGATAAGGGCCCCCCAATACTCAGATCCCTGATGAAACCACACCAATCTAACAAACACCTAAGATCTGATTCACTTGCTCTGGCCTCCATCCCTAGAATAAAAAAGGCAAGATCTGGCGGCCGCAGGTTCGCCTACAATGCGCCAAAGCTCTGGAACTCCCTTCCACTAGCCATGAGGAGTGATCATAATCTACTATCCTTCCGTAAAAAATTTAAAACTTGGCTCTTTCCCTAAATACCTTCCTGCTCTGACCCCTTTCGGAATAAACTAGGTCCTCTTAGCACTGGGATGCCCAAGGGTAGCTATGCGCTCTATAAATCCACTTCCAAATTCCAAATTCCAAAATCAAAACCCCGGGAGGTTTTATTGAAAAAAGTATAGAAGATACCGGCAAGAAGAGAAGTATGTGTTTTGAAGCAATCCACGCTCACTCCTAAGATCAAGAAGTGCATACTGCGGAGATGGGAACTAATTGAACAGGAAGAAGACTTCAGAACAGTTTTTGTCGATAAACCTATTTTTGCGCTGTCAAGATCCAAAAATCTTAAAGAACTTCTGAAACATAAAGAAACGAAGGCACTTCAGGAGAAGGCAAAAGGAATGCGCAAATGTTTTAACTGCGGACATTGTGGAAATGTGTTAATGGGAGAAACATTCACACATCCTCACACAGGCAAACAGATCAGACTCAGACACACTTCTGACTGCAACACGAGCTCAGTGATATACGCCATTAGGTGTCCGTGTGGCCTAGTTTATGTAGGCCGCACCACAAGGAAAATCAAGGTCAGGCTCACTGAGCATAAATCAAATATAAGGTTAGGAAACAAAAAATCAAGTTTGGCGCAACATTGGAAGGAGAGGCAACACACTATTCCCCAACTAAGATACACTGTACTAGAGCAGGTGTTGGTCGAGCCCCATGTGGATCCCAACATACGAATAGCCCAAAGAGAGACATTCTGGATGAGGTACCCGAATACCGTTAAACCGGGAGGGCTGAATGACAAAATTGAATTTGCTTGTTATTTATGAAGAATTTATACTCATGCTATTGTGTTGTTAAATGAGTTGTTAATACAGAATTAAGTTTGGATAAAGTGCTACCAACCCCAGTGTACACATACATGTACATTTTATCAAATCTCTTCACTCCCTTTTTGACCATTATCACGTTTATTTTTCATTTACTATCCAACATTTCCTATCTATTATTATCATTTTCCATCTAACATATGACGAATGGAGACTTGTTTTTCGGCCATGATCGATGAAACTAGAGCTAAGGGGACTCTCCTAGTAAAGCTATAGTCCGCTTTCTATTACTATCTTCAGGAGGTAGTACTCGTGATCATTGTAAAGCTGTAGTCCATTTTTTATTCTTATCCTTATTTTTATTCCTATCATTCGGATGTTAATGTTCACTCCGATAAGTAAAAACACTGCCTTTTTTATGTGTAGAACTCGCACATCCAGAATTTCTCGAAATGATGTAGTTTGAAAATTTGCGAGGCATCACGATTAATTTGGAAACTTGTGAGGAAGGGGGTAGGGACACTAGTTGATTGTTGGTGTTGGACGTTATATTACGTCCCAGCACGCAGCGCCGATTTACGGTGTGTTTTTACACATGAAAACGGAAGAGGGAGCCGGTGTTAGCGGTTCGTAAGAAGTATAAGGTACGAATCGGGGTCAGCTTCACTATGGCCTTCACATGACTTTAGGACAAGTTACCACAGACTTTAAAAAAACGCAAATAGTAAGGGCGGCTTTTGTCTTACAGGCCGAACATTTAACTCAGGATTTTCAAGTTTCAAGGAGTGACGAGAGGAAGTAAGTGACAGGCTCGCAGAGGTTGATTTTTTGATTTAATTGCTTTTTAATTAATTTAAGAGCTGCCTGGGACTCTGAACTCCCTACTGCTCTCACCGATGAACAATGGACATATTGCTGCTCGGTCACCGCTACAATCTCCTCCAGCTGTAGACTGAAAATTATGGATGTATGATGTAACAACGCGGACTTTTACTCCGCATACTGTTACAACGCAGTTTTTACAACGCGTGTCATGTAACAACGCATGTATTTACAACGCATTTTTTTACAACGCAGGTACCTTTACAACGCGGACCATTACAACGTAAGTATTGGTAAGTATATATTAATTAGAATAATATAATAGTAACTTAATTTTAAAAGTATAATTTAATGTAATTTTAAATAATTTAATTTCCGTAAATTAATTTTAATGTAAATAAATGTTACTTTATTTTTACCCTGTACCCCTGTACCCCAAAAACTCAAAACTGACCCACAACCCCAAAAATAATGCAAAGTAATTTAATTTAATTTATTTGCTAATAAATAATTTAAATTATAATTAAATTTAATTTATTTTTACCCTTTTCCCAAAAACCCAAAACTGAGCCTGAACCCTAAAAATACCCCTTTACCCTAAAACCCAAAACTGACCCTGAACCCTAAAAATACCCCTTTACCCTAAAACCCAAAACTGACCCTGAACCCTAAAAATACCCCTTTACCCTAAAACCCAAAACTGACCCTGAACCCTAAAAATACCCCTTTACCCTAAAACCCAAAACTGACCCTGAACCCTAAAAATACCCCTTTACCCTAAAACCCAAAACTGACCCTGAACCCTAAAAATACCCCTTTACCGTAAAACCCAAAACTGACCCTGAACCCTAAAAATACCCCTTTACCCTAAAACCCAAAACTGACCCTGAACCCTAAAAATACCCCTTTACCCTAAAACCCAAAACTGACCCTGAACCCTAAAAATACCCCTTTAACCTAAAACCCAAAACTGACCCTGAACCCTAAAAATACCCCTTTACCCTAAAACCCAAAACTGACCCTGAACCCTAAAAATACCCCTTTACCCTAAAACCCAAAACTGACCCTGAACCCTAAAAATACCCCTTTACCCTAAAACCCAAAACTGACCCTGAACCCTAAAAATACCCCTTTACCCTAAAACCCAAAACTGACCCTGAACCCTAAAAATACCCCTTTACCCTAAAACCCAAAACTGACCCTGAACCCTAAAAATACCCCTTTACCCTAAAACCCAAAACTGACCCTGAACCCTAAAAATACCCCTTTAACCTAAAACCCAAAACTGACCCTGAACCCTAAAAATACCCCTTAACCCTAAAACCCAAAACTGACCCTAACCCCTAAAAATACCCCTTAACCCCAAACATATAACATTTAAAATATAACCATATACTTACCAATACTTACGTTGTAATGGTATGCGTTGTAAGGGTACCTGCGTTGTAAAAAAATGCATTTTAAAAACATGAGTTGTAAAAGTATCCGCGTTGTAATGGATGCGTTGTAAAAGTAGTGCGTTGTAAAAAATGCGTTGAAACAGGTGCACACCGAAAATTATACATTATAAGTTCGTACAGAGATATTACTATACTCCAGTTCGAAAGCTGCGTTTTCACCTGTCGGAGGATGATAGATGTGCGAGATGCCGGGCGGAGGGCGCGGATTTCCTCCACTTGGCCTGGGAGTGCGGAGCGATTCAGGCATACTGGGAGAGGGTGCATGCTGCGCTCCAAGTTATGATAGCTGGCCCTCTTCCCATGGACCCAGTGGTGATGCTGCTGGGCTACACCAGGAATGTACCCAAGACTGACCGTCGATATGTTAATGTTGCGTTGCTACTTGCAAAGAGAAGAATCGCTTGCAGATGGGGGAGGGGAAGGGTGCCGAAATTTAAGGAGTGGTTGGACGATCTCATGTACTGCCAGGATCAGCATGGCGTTTATGCAGAACTGCTGCCTGCCCGTTGTAAACCCAGTGACTTTTGGTCCCCCTTGCAGGTATACTGGTTATCTCAGACGACGTTATTGATGCCTCACACCACACCCACCACACTGTATATCACACGTAAGAATGAGCCCGACCCGCTCAGCCCGGGGAGGGATGGGACGAATACTGTTGGGGTGACGCTGGGAAGTCCGGAAAGAGTACGATACACATAGCATTACTTAAACGATTGGTCATTCTCCATCTCCTAATGCTTTGGCATACTGGGCCAATGGGCCAATGGGAGCGGTCAAACGCGATGGGCCCTGCAGACGCAAGTCGTTAAAGATGGCTTCTGTGCTGAGGAGCGTAGAGCTCTGATTTGGGATGCACCCCGTTCTAGATACTCTCCCACTGACTACCATCTGATTCCTTGACGGAACTGCACGCGCTTGTTGCACATATGACACAGTATTATACAGAGGGGTGTGGATGGCTGACTAATTGATACCTAGACGGACATGGGTAGATGTGACCGGCGAGGTTTCCCACCCTTCCTGCCGAGATGCCTACATGTGACAGAATGGGACACTGTCTCCGCTACCCACGCCCCTGATTCGGTAGGGGGGGGGGCTTCATGAGGTGAGGTCTCTCACTCCAGGACGCTATACGTAATGTATGCATTGTGCCAGCCCTTGTGAAGAAGATCTATATCCATTGTACGTACCATGAACAGTATTGTATTGTATTATTGCTGCTTTGACTTTCATGCCTCTGTGTTGAATGCCGCTAATAAAAAAAGGTTTAAAAAAAAAAAAAGATCATCGCAAGCGACACTTTGTGCACTGTTTCAGGCGGTTCCTATTAAGGGGAACACATGCCCTATGACTTCATTTCCTAGAATTAGGCACTTTCCCATATTTTTACCAAAATCCATGTCCTTTGCCAGAAACAAGTACACATCCAGTCAATCTCTGCACAATTTGTAATTAGGAACTTATTACACTGAGGAAAGCAACTAGCCTTAGCTGTTCTGGAACTGCAGAACGCCATGGCTACAACTCAATGTTACAAACGCTTTTAAAAACTGGCATTTCATGAAAGTTAAAATACTACTGCATCTGTGATGAGTCAAGAACTGCAATGTATTTTATTTTTGCAATAGTTCATTTTTAGATGAAACAAATAAAGAACTGGAAATGTTTAAACATGAATGAAAGCTTTACTTCGCCTAAAGGAAAAGTTCACGCATTGCTGAGCTCTCCCCTTGAGCATTCGAACTGTAGATGTGGTTTGAGGACATTTAACCTTCATATCAGACCAACCACTGCAGCGTGGAAAACAAAACCGGCTCCCAGCATATTTACGTCTCAGGGAAACTAAAGTGGCCAAAATATGTAATCTTCCCTCTACACCGTGTAAGGTTTGCAAAAGACGACAAGTATGAGCTCGGTGGCTGGCTGCAAATTCAAGCAATTGAGTTTTGATGAGATTCAAGAAAGATAAGATTGTGCTGACAACGTGTGGAATATTACTGGACCATACTGCAGCTGAGTTCACATATAAATGCAAATTTGATCTAAGCAGACTTCTGTCACACTGGTTTCTGCTTTGAGAATTTGTATGGTTTACATCTAGTATTCCACTGGAGAAAAAAAATGAATTCTTGTTATGAAAAGTTTGCATTAACATGGTAGGCTCCTTGGTGGGTCACCAAAGTTCAAAAAAGGTATCTTTGTATGTGTTTGACTGGGGTAGATGAAGGATGACTGTGTGACAATTTGTATGTGGACAAAGTGCATGTGTGCCTATATGTATGTGTGTGCACTTTTGCCACTGAGACTGGGAGATGGTTACAAGAAGAGCGAGGGGATGGAGATTGCACAGTGGGAGAAAGGGAAAACAAGAAAAGAGAGACAGAAATGGAGAGCAAGAAGGAGAGAAAAAAGTTGATGAACTGTTGAACTTCACTCATGCTGCAATGATGCCTTGGCTGTGGTAGCTGCGGTGCATATGAAGTGCTGAGGAAAGGGATTCCTAGTAAATTTACTCTATAGATGACATTTAAAAGGACTAAATCAAAGAAGTTTGGGAAGGCAGGGATAGCCACAACTTTAGTGTGCACATGCACAACGCTACAGAAAACCTTTGACTTCTAAAATGTTTTGATTAATGTCTCTCATTCAACCCTTAACTCACACAGAGCACCCCTTGCCTTAAGAGAGGCGGTTATTGTACTAATTAGTGATAATCCAGATAGGAAACAAATATTTTAAAAAGTATGAGGGAACATATGTGCACTTAGCCTTTTGTGGAATAAAATATTTGAAAGCACTAAAAATATTTAAAGAGAGAGAACCCCCACCTACATTTAGTGTCCATTTTCCACACCTTTTTCCTTAGACAACCAATGCATTGAGTCACTTTATACCTCTAATCGTTTGGTACACAAATCATGTTTTTTTTTCATTTTCTGTATTAATGCTATATTTTTCAGATTGGCAGGTCATTTTCAGATAAATTATAAACTAAAAGTTCTTTTTAATTTTTTTAAATTTAGTCCTCATATATGACATAGGCCAGAAACATAAGCAGGGCGTGACCTGGCAGTGCAACAGCGCCAGCAATAGTTTAGTCTCCATATTACGCCTACTTCAAACCATTTGTGGGGGAGTTTATGACAATCGTCACCAATCTCCTCAACTGTTGAAGTTTGTCTTAATCATTGGACTGTTATGGGTCTATTAGTAAAATGGTAGTGCATAATCCTTGTGGAAATGGCCACCTGGAGATATGGATACGCCCCAGCATGTTTCATTTAGCTTCGACAAGAATTTGAAAATCAGGAGTCCCACAATTTTCTCCTTTTTTTTACTTTACCATTGGAGTAGTCCAGCCTCCCAATGTGTTTAGCGTAGTCCATCCATTCAGAAATAGAAGGTGATATTGGGGAGACCCACTTTATGCATATTTTTCTTCATGCAATTATTATCAAAATAAAACTAAAACATCTGTGTTCATATTGATACTCAGGTTCCTCAAAAGGTTTGCTCTTTGGACATTTGTTTAAAAAAAAATGTGCTTTGTCTATTGTTGTACATATTTTTTTAGCATCACGGTGTAGGAACGTGCACTGGTTTCATAATATTTTTTCTTCTACATTAAATATAAGGACAGTATTAATCAAATTTAAATGTGTTATCATTGACTTTAAAATTGTGTTTGAGTGTATCCTTCATACATGACTACTATGAAAATCAGTGTGGTAAAATGTATTTTAAAGTAAATAACATGTAAAGCGATAATCAGCTTCAGTCACTATCAGAGGTAGAGTACTAAGTTGAAAGCCAGACAAACATTCCCCCGTGCTCTTTCTTATTAATTCTTTAGTATTGTGTACCTCATTAAGGGCTGTTTCTAGCACTTTAAATTGCATTTTTGCATATTCGTTCTGGTGTTCACTATACAAAGAACTGCCTGTACAAAACTTACAAATATTGTACTTTTGTCTAGTTGTTAAACACTAAATATGTTTCTGATTTGAAAAATACTGAAAGTATGCGGTTGTATGTTTACACAATACCACTCTTTAACTATGTAACACAATTAGATCAGCAAAATGCAAACTAAAGCAAACAGCTAATCAATTTCTTAAGACTGCAATCTACCCCTGTGTGTTTATCTGAGCAATGCGGCAACTATTTTTAAACACTGTTAAAACTGTCCTGCACTACATGTAAAGTTTAAATTACTTTTGACAGATTGGGATCACTTTACATATGCAAAATAGACACTTGGAAATATAAGGAATGTTATTAGGGTCCACCTATATTTTGAGATATTATAGAAATCAAGTTGAAATCCATTTTCCTGTATGTATTCATCATTCTGCAAAGAAAACTGAAATATTTTGAAACTGCCATCTTGTCACCCTGTGTTGGTGAATTCTGTAAGCTAAATTACCTAGTTAATAATATTTACTAGATAGTCTATTGATCTTCACATGCAGCTGTTATGGGAAGGAGGCATAGTGATATGTGGGTTGTGCGTACAATAATGTTTTTCTCTGCTTCTTACTATGAAAGTTCAAGATAGATATCGTTTGGTGAGGAGCCGACCAGCTAGCATCATTTTGATAGTGTGTTGGAGTACATTTGTCTGATTTACACACATTGTTAATTTGTCTTCCATTCATAAATATGTGGTGTGCACTTGAGAGCAGCTTACACTCTGGTAAATCGACAGCTCTGTACAGTACTCTGTACTGCTTTGCAACTCTCTCTCTCTGGAGATGCATGATACATTATGCTCCATGTTCACACTTGCTTTCTTGAGAGAGAAACAAATAGAAACTATCGGGAGCAGTAATGAGAAAAGGTTGCTATTCCTCCTTTTGTGTTCTTTTACATTCACTTCTCTTTCCTCACTCATTTACCTCCTGTCGATGTTTTACTTTTCTCCACTTTTTATACTGGAGCAACTTTTTCTGTGCCCCTCTTTTAGTTTATTCCTCTTTCTTCTTCTCTTCTTTCTCCCTTCTTTGTTTTCTTGATCATTTTCTAGTCATGGTCCCTCATTTTTCCTTTTTTTGCATTATATTTGTCTGTTTTTTTTTAATTTGGGAGTTAAACCTTCAAGTTTTTTAGGGACCAGCAAAGGAAACCCAAAACAGGAACTGGGGAACAGGAAAGGGCAGTTGGCATGAGTGATAAATCGTTTTCTATTCTTATCGACATTTGATGCTTTCATTAACCCTCACGTGTATTCCTTCCTAGCCCCATTAAGCCCAGTCACCAACCCTTTAACACATTACTGTGTTTGCCTAAATCAAAGTATAAAGTGAAATGATAAAGTTAATACAACATTTACATAGTTAAAATGTGATTTGAAGTAACACAGGGATTAGTTACAGGAATTTCAGATAACTATCAAGGTCGAGCCAAAGAAAACACTTTATTAAGAAGTTTAACAAAATTATAACATATATATTGACAGTGTAAAAGCCAACTGTAAAGTAAACATGTATGATAGATGAAGGATATTCACACTTCTATATGATTTGAGTATTGCAAAAAATTATAATTCAGGAGTTGGTTCATGGGAAAGGGGTATAAAGTATATTAGCCACATATTTTTCCTAAAAACTTAAACAAGTTTTGATATTTCATAAGTTGCATGCATAGGCACACTTTGCTGCAACTAGACAATTTGCACTTACTTGAGTTTTCATTGTCCCTAACCTGCCTGTACAATCGTTTTTTACAGGTTGTGCTTATGCTGGAAGTCCTAGTAATAAACAATAAACTATTCATCCCAATGAATAGTTTGTATTAATGTCCCTCAGAGTTCTATAAGATACGTGTATTTTTACAATTTTTCAGAATATACGTTGTGCTCTGGACAGTCTTCCTGTCCTGATGATGACTTTGGGACCTTGCATGGGTCGAAACACTCTAGTCATTTTATGGTAAAAAAATGGTTAAAATATTTTGTGGGCCCTCAATGACCTTCATTTTTGATGCCACTTATTATTTAATAGACGCTCCTTGCGATTAATCTCTTCTTTAGAGCCTTACTATATCTACTGCTGTTTCAGTTTCAATCATGCTTACAGGCTATATTTTGTGTGTTGCTTCTTTCACTAGCACTATGTGATCATTCACCTCACATAGCACCATAACATTGTTCTATATTTGTTCTGCATATATTTGACAATTTTACTTCTTTTGCCTCTTTACCTTTGATATTGGGATATAAAAAATTTAAAATATTGGATCTCCATTTTAGACAATGTGTTTGTCATAAGATAGGAATTATTACTATCTACAACGTGCATACTTTGTACCTTTTCTATGTAACTTACCTTATCTTTCTGAGGCCTATGGATTGCTCCTGTCGCTTTTACATGGGTTTTTCATATGATATTTTGGGTGCACTTCAAATTATGAAAACAGAATTCCAAAAGTATTTGTGTGTATCCACTGACTGGTTGCTGAAAGCTCAGCTTTGTCCTACCAGACTTCTCTTTCCGAGTGTGTAGGGTGTACAAGAACTGCTTAAAATAGGATTTTAGTGTAAAATGTTGGAGCACATTAGGATTTCACACACATTCCCAGCTCACAGAGCCCAAGTTTAGTGTGACCGAAGACATTGGCGATCTTGAAAATGCCCAAAGTGAATAGAGTTAGCCCTGCGAACATTTGCCCTATTGGTTAGGGCATCCCTAGGGAACATTCCCACTCACTAGCTTTGCCAGGTTTTAATGTGTCATCTCGAGGCAACCCCTTCAGAAGACTTCTGGGCATGAGGATGCTCAGAAGAGGACTGAATATGTTGTCTGCAACCTGGGAAGAGCCTGGAGGACAAGACCTGCTGTCTCTCTTGTAACCAGAACAAAGAGGTCAATTCCAAGGGTAAAATGGCTGACATCCTATGATGCTACAGGGACCTAACACAACCAGCTACAAGAGGCCTTTTTCTTCAGCTGTCTAGTTGACCAGTGCGAAGTGGATCTGATCTGAACCTAGCTATTTATTTCTGTCTGTAACAATGTGAATCCCTAAGTGCGGGCTATATATGTGGTGGTTTGGGACTTAAAGCTCTAAAGTAAGAAGCTAAAATCATTGACCAGGACGAACCTGGTTGGTGTATCGGACACGCACTCTATTGCGGTCATTGAAAAATTGAGCTTAGGTCCTGTTCTATCGTGACTATTGACTATCATTGGCTCTTGGTGCCTCTACGCGCTGTTGCTACTTAAAATGTTAAAAATCATATCTCTGATTCCCCTTATTGGATTTGTGTGATTTAGCTCATTAAATGTTACTCTATTTTTCTAATCTAATTTGGGATTTTTATTGTTTTGCCTTTTATCTTTATTATTGTTTTAGTACTGCATAAATACTTTACACATTGGCCTTAAGTTAAGCCTGTCTCCTCTGTGCCATAGCTACCAGGGGGCTGAGCTCAGAATAATTAAGTGGCTTTAGGGTTCATACTGACAAGGATTTTGATTATTACTTTGGGTGGGTAGTCAACCTTTTCAACCAATAATCCAATTCTTTACTCTAACTTAGGTAGCAATTGCAAACTAGCATTCCACATCAACCATGCCATTTCTACTCCATCTCATCATACTACCTCTCTCAGGCTTTCCAGTCCTGTTCTCTATCACTTCCTTACAACATTCTTACACAGTTGCCACTAGCCATACTTCCTGGTCCACTGGTTTGTTACTGTTCTCTTCCCTGTCTACTGGTAAGCAGGACACACAATCTGCACTAATGCTCTTAATACCCACATACACTTTGAGGTAAATAATTTCCTTTATAAAATGCATCTACTTTTCTAATCTCTGCATTCCAGTACTGGGCCCTTTCGTAGAGAAAATTTGCATGAACGGGTTGTTATCTGTCCTCAGTCCAAACACATTGTCCTGTACAAAACTCCTAAAGTGTTCAATCACCCATCAATAACCTAAGCCTTCTTTTTCGAAATACCCTACACTCTATATTGCTTCCACCAACTCCACCTTGGGACTTAAGCCATTGCCTGGTATGGAATGTCCCAATCACTCCACTACATTCTCAGCAAACCTGTCTTTGTCCATTCACACAATCAATCCAGCGTCACTCAATGTTAATAACACTCTCCTCATCACTCTGTCAGGATATCATTCTGTCAATACTGCATGTTACGTTCTTTAACCAGTAGCTTCTGCATGGCCACATGGAATACCACAGAAGCACAGGGTACACCAATTGGCGTTCTGATGAACCTGAAAATAATTTGGGTATTAAAAAAAAAGTGAGATAGTGTGATGAAGGGTTCAAATTCAGACCCAGTAATGAAAACACCATCCCCTCACTAGCAGTGTATAGCATTTCATTGATGGTAAGCAACAGATGTCGGTCCACCCAAATGTGTTTGGTTATATCTCTTTACACATGTGAAACCTACCATTTGGGTTCCTTGCTAAAACCACTGTTTTTACCCACTCTGCCAACTCTATCAGCTCAATAATGCCACTTGCCTCCAGTCGGTCCAGTTCTTCAGACAGAGAGATCTCTTTGCTAATGGTGATCATCTTACTTTATTAATCACTGGTACCACACCTTCTTGCACCATGATTTTTGTGACAAAAACCTTTCAAGCACCACAACTCTCAGTGAACATCTACGAGAATCCCCCTTACATTTGTACTCATTGTCATCCTTCTTGATAGTAAATAGAACATTGTCTGGATGGCTGGGATTCTAAATAATACCGTGTTTTGTTTGGTCCACACAGCCCAATAAATTCTTGCCCTGAAAGACCATGTATATGGTACTCATCAATGTCCGCTCCGTGAATATTATTCCCGCCTTGAATCAACCAGCTAATCGTAACTTCAAGTCAAGTCTGGGTGACTGGGATTCAAAGTAATACCAAGTTTCATTTGCTCCACCTAGCCGTTAAAATCTTGTCCCATTCATATGGTATTAATCAATGTCCATCTCTTGGATTCTATTCCAGACTTGAAGCAACCAACCGCAACTTCAAGTCACAGGACTCAACAGGATTTATGGTAACTGCCTCAATGTCACATTTCTCAATTTCTTGAATGTAGCTTACTTGATAATAGTGTAAGGGGATCATGAATCAGTCCAAACAGCTAAGTCAACTCCTAACTGCTTATATGATTCTTTGAAATTGTACAAACCTTGTGCATTGTCTTGCATGCACACCCCCAACAATTCACCCCATTGGCTAGTGCTGCTGTTCTTATCACACACACAATATTCACTCTGTTTGCTTTCACTTCATCGACCTTGCATATATGAAAGAAAATGGCCTATTCTTCTACATTGACAAAACCTGGCATTAATTGTTGTTCAGTTAAAAGTAGTTGCTATATGTTTGCTACTTTCACAGCAAAAACACTTTGTAATCTGAACATTGCTTTCTCCTAAGGCCCTATATAGACCTTGGAGAATTGGATACTCTGTCACGAATGTAGCTCCTATCACGTTCACCTTATTACCAATGCCATAGGCTGTACTGCTACTGCACTTGTAATATGACAAATGAGACATCTCTTGTGTTTGTGATGGAATATCGTTTCACCAAACTCTAAATAACATCATTAGTGTCCTTTACATGCCTCAATGTTTCTCTATTCCATTTCATCTTCACAGTTCTCTATCCCTTGCTTTTTTTTTAACCAAGCTAATAGTACTAGACACTATTCAATCTCTCTGGTTCAGTACCTTCACATAGTTGCAGGTCTTTACATTCTGTGAGTAGAGGTTAACGCCGATAAAATAACAGCATAATGATCTATTAATTCTCCAGGTTACCTATTATGATTTAAAGAATCTTCAATGAACATTTGATTTAGCCTTGTAAGTTTATCCAAAGGCCCTCATGGCTTGAGAATAATCAATATCTACATCATTGAGGTCTATGTACTATTCACTCTAAGGGCCTCATTTATGAAAGCCTTGCGCCACCGGTGCGTCACTTTTTCCCATGTTAAAAGTGACGCACCGGCGGTGCAAGTCCTTCATAAATAAGGCCCCAGGATTCTTTCTCTGAAAGCAGCAAATGCTTAAGTACTTTCTGTTATTGACCCCTAGATTATGCTTCAGTAATGCTAATTTGAGTTTGGGCACCACAGCTTCCCCACCTATTGCCTCCAAATATGTATTGAAAGCTTTCCACCAGCCTCCCTGAGGCACAAAAGGCTAGCCTAGAAGGCATGATTGTGGTACTGTTACAGGCTCAATGATATATACTCTCCATACACTGGTTCTGAAGTCCAAACAAATTAAACTAACAAGTCACACCATTGTAGTAAAACAATAAACTAACATACCCAAAGTAGTCCTATTCCTGCCCTGAAGCAACCAACTACTGGTAACTTCAAGTTAGTTCTGGATGATTAGGATTCAAAATAATGTCAATTTCCTTTTGGTCTACCCAGTCAAATACATTCTTGCCCTGAAAGACCACGTATATGGTATTAATCAATGTCCATTCCTTGAATCCTGTTCCAGTCTTGAAGCAACCAATGGCAACATCAAGTCAAATTACCCAACAAGATTGATGGTACCTGCCACCAATTTCACATTACTCAATTTCTTGAATGCAGTTTATTTGATAATAGTGTTAGGTGGTCCTGTATCAGCCCAAATTCCTAAGACCTCTCCCAACAATAGTGTAACACACTGTGGGGGCTGCTTTGATACAGTCAAGTAGTGCACACCTTGTGCATTGTCTTGCATTCATACCACCAGCACTTAATGCTCTCGCTAGTGCTGCTGTTCTTCTCACACACAATAGTCACTCTACCATGGGAAACATCATTTTCAACGAAGGCTTTTCTACGCGTGACGTTTACTACGAGGCACTTACCTCGCAAACGTCTTTTCCACGCGTATGCCTTCAACGACAGTCTTTGCCACGCATATACGTTCTGGCTAGGGGGATTGGGGGGTCGGCTGGGGGAGGGGCTGGGGGGGCCTGGGGGGGTCTCCCCCCCAGAAATAAACAAAGGAGCGGGTTAATTAAATAAAAAAAAAACGCACTTCAGTACCAACGAGGTAAAAGGAAAGTGCCTCTCCCAAAGACGTAAGGTTACGTCAAAATAGCAGTCCTTTTTTAATTTTGGCAGACGTGTTTTGATGCTTGTTTCGATGGTGGATGGAAGTACGGGCTGCTGGTGAAATACAGGAAGGTGTCAGGTAAGAAAATAATCTTTATTATTTGTGTTTAATGGAAGTTAAAATGCGTGGTGTAATCCATCGTTGCAAATTCCAGCGTGGTAAAGCCACTTGCGAACTAAAATTCGCGTGGTATTGCCATGCGTGGAACTTGTATTCGTGGTAACATCATATATTCCTCTACCATAACCCAAGTAGTCATGGTTATCAGCGTAGATCTGCGTCTTCCTGTGGGTTTCTGAGTTGCTGTTGCCAGTGCAAGCATCTGGACTCACCAAATCTCCAATTGCCTGACTTAGTTTCTCTTCGCCCTTCTATGTTACAGTTGTTTGCAAATGTACTTGTTTTCATGCTCTTTAGCAACTCAGGCTTAATTTCACAAGTTCAGACCTTAGCCACCACCGCTGTCAGTGCATACCTAACTGTTCCAGTTTCTGTCACAAACGCTGATATTACAGACTGAACTGAACATGGGCAGTGTTAGAGTTGCTGTTGCTTGTTGCTAAGGTGGTGGGTTCCTGCTGAACAACAGTGGACCTGCAACCAATGACCCACTTCTTGTCATCAAATGTACACACCATACATGGTGAGGCAATGCATAGATTTCAGGTTTCAATTGCCTAGCTCAATATGTGCAGATCAAGCAGGACAGCCGATCATTAAGCACATAGAAATGTGCCTTCTCACACAGCCTGTCGACTATGAATCTCTTAACCAAGCCACCACCGAGCTTCAGGAAGTGGTGAGTAGCCGTCAGCTAATAACTGCGTCTCAACAGAAAGATCAGTTCAAATCAGTCATACCCAGAAAAAGGAACTTGCATAGAGCTCTTTCTAAAAACAGTGCACTGCTCATTGCTACTAATCCGGCCACTGCATACTGTTATATCCTATACTTCCTAGTCCTGGCTACTCAGCCTGCATGAGTGTGATGTCATAGAATGTTGGGTGTGTGTGCATGATTTGAATGAGTGATCGGTTAGATTGAGTGGAGCTGAGTAGCAGGATGCTGCTCCCGGTGGGGCACCCTGTACCAACTTCCATGAACTCAGAAATCTAATTAACTACATATCTGGCTCCTGGTCTACTTATTTTGACAGCACAACTTCCATTACGAAACATACCACAGCAAATACTGTTTAGAAGTCGAAAGCTTCTAAAAAAATGTCAAGACTACAAAATAGAGAGTTTGCACACAATGTGCAATTATTTATAGTAAGGGGAAGTATTAGTTCGTAAAGAATGATGGAGCTACTTTCTGGCATTGTCTATCCTGGGGGGCGAGTTTAAACTGCAGAACAGAAGTGCCGTGGTGTTTTCCTTACAAAATACCTGGTAAATTGGCAATAAAAAAGGTAACATTTGTGAAAGTTAATGCAAACAGGGTGTGCACGATTTCAAAAGAATCAGAGGGATGACAGATTTAGGAACAGGTGCTGGCATATGTATTGATAACTAAGTCTAAATGCCAATGCTGTACCACTACTAGACAAGTAGTCGCATACACCCTAATGGTTTCTCAGCAAAAAACAAACAAAAAAAAAACCATGTTTAGCTATAACCATCGTGTATGACACATTAATCGCTTTGCACTTGCCAGTCAAACCATTAGCCATCCTTCTTTCAATATAAGTAACACACAGAAACAGTGCAGGACTGTCAATCTTCAATGACAGCCAAGCATGAGAAATAAAGGTTAGGCACAGGTGGAACCTAGATCTTTCCGAAAATGGCAAAACTTATCTGACAAGGCTGTTCATTGCAAAGTATGTGGTTGACCTGAATGTGCATTTAGTGCCTTTGTTTGTCACCTGGTCACAATGACTGTATTCTTGATTATCTGCCTCTGGTTCACAACTGAACACACAAGTCCATTTTATTATTTACATTTCTTGCCACAACAAATGTAACACAAATGGGTTTTGTTAATTTTAAGTAGTCTTTTTTGCCTTTTTACAACAAACATGACATTTTTAGTCTATTGTGTACAGTCCATCTTCAAATTCTGTGTCTTCCTGTGAGGAGGGGTCACTTCTACTGGTGTGTCTTCTAGAGCATCATCATTGTTCATTTTTTTTCTCATAGTGAGCCTTTCAACATTATAAGGAGGCAGACTGGTCCTTCTACAGTGATGTTTGCACCAGCTGCACTAAAAACTTTTTCAGAGAACAGATTGGATGTTGACAAGATAGATATGTTATTTACAGGCTGCAGTTCGAGCAACTGAGCAATTTTATCATGCAAATAAATCAATATCTCTTGATTACTGTGAGTCATATTTGGTCATGCAAATAGTTTGGTGACATTGTCTGTACTGTTATAGGCGACATTGCTCCTCTTGTGTCATTGATGTAAGTCCTGGAATGCCTAAAAATCAATACAGCACAGAGAATATGCTTAGCAATGTTGCTGGGGTTTATTCCTTAGCAGAAACTGTCACTTGTAAAAGTAATTATTTTTAACAAGTGGCAAGCACTGCTTTGCAACATGCTGCGGGAGCCACTACTGGAAGTATTGTTGATGAATACAGCCATTTAGTTTTACTTTGGCCTAGATGTGACATTTTGTCGTGTTCCAGTTCAGACAATTTCTTTAAAATCCAGCTCTTACAATCATATTGAAGCCTGAGAATCAAAGTGGACAACCCATGTATAGTCCAATATAGTGTGGCACAGATGTACTGTTTATAGAACACGATCTTTCAATGCAGCCTGTTATCTGTCACCAGCCACATTATTAACCTGTAAACAAAACAAAGGGCCTCATCATTTATGTTAGTACTTCTTTCTTCCACTTTATGCAAATGGAACTACAGCAAGAGAAACTATGAAGTAGCTTTCGTATACTACAACCTTCCCTGCTCATTCCCTGCATTAAAAACTCCAAATGCAACCATTTTGACCATGCACACCTCCAGACCCTATTTTCAACATCTATTAAGATTGCTGCAGCATTTCCTTGCCCTTTTCTTAGTAACACAAAATTATTTATTGATAATAAATGCCTGTAGAATCGTGGAGCTCCAATGTGTGGGTGTCTACTGTATGAAGGGTTTTGTAGGCCCAAAGGGGGAATGGCCCCAAAGCACTTACAATGCACGTAAATCCTGTGGCAGGTGTACAGTATGTTGTAGACAACTTTTTCCTTTTTGAGGAAGTCTTGCACAATCAGGTTGGTACAATGGGCTAAACAGAGTACTCAGAGGGATCCTCCTTCTACCATCTCTTTGAGTATGCTAATCCAATCGTCAGTGGAAAAAAATCCAAAACTGAGGAGCCTGGCTTCCAGCCATTCTTAGGCTATTACTTTGAATTCCTCCAGATGTTAAAATCTTTGTGTTTTCTTTATGGAGATATTGGTGCATATCAATGAATGCCTTCAAAATCATCTGTACTAATGGCGATACCCTTTGCTCAATGCCTTTGAAAAAGTCCTAGTGTACAGTGATTCAGCAATAGCCCTTTAGCGTAGCTGGTCAACATGTATGTAGCTCGGTGGATGTACTGCACAGTGCTCTCCTGAAATGCACGAGTTCTAAACTGGAACCCTTCTTTTTGGAAAAAAGGGCTATCAACAATCCATATTCCCTACCTTTCCACAAAAGAAAAGAGAGGTTGTCAAGCACCAACATTTTGGCTAGTTTACCATTCATTCATTAAAAATGTCAGTCAATGGTTTCAGTTATATGGTGCATCCGTGCCGAATGTAGCCTGTATAATGCATTGTGGTTTTCTTGCCTGTCCTACCTCAAGTGACTGTGTTTGGGGTGGGCTGCTTCAATACTTTGGATATGACCATGATATTTCCAACCGAGACAATTTTGCGGCCTGTGTTTATGTCAAGGTGGGTTAGCATCTTAACTGGACAAAACAACAGGCAGAATATCTCTTATTTGATTATTAAAAGTTATTTGGCTGTCCATTCCCACACCTAAATTCTTCACAGCACCTTTATGGGCTGGGTTATAGGCCTAGGGAGGCAGGCCACAGGATAGGACTCAATAGGTTAGGGTGACTTCTCACCATTATAATATAACTGTTATTGCCATTTATTTCAGGCAGTTAAGGCCCATCCAGTTAGCCACTTCCATCAGAAACTATTTTAGTTAAATGGAGGAGTTACGGTTATATAAACAGCTGTGTGTTGACTGCGTATATATATATATATATATATATATATATATATATATATATATATATATATATATATATATATATATATATATATATATATATGTGTGTGTGTGTGTGTTTTTTGTGTGTGTGTGTGGGGGGGGGGTGTGTGTGTGTGTGTGTGTGTTTAAACTAATTGTTAGACAAAAATCCTTCATGAAAAGCTGCAATTTCTGAAATGTTACAAAACATTTTGTAAGTACTAAAAAGTACCTAGTTGTGTATAGCTCATACACTAAGCATGACATAAAACTCCTGGAACATCCATAGGAGCCTTTCAATCCTGGTCAGGTCGGACTGAAAGCCACGCCCACTTAGGGAAGGTCGATTCAAATAAAACAAGTTTGAATGGGTGGAAAAGTCAAGTGTGCCTCCTTCTTTGTCCATGAGGAAGGGGCGTGTGCCCTGAAACGCGTCGGACCTTGGTAATTTTAAAGTGTGAGAGGCGCGGCTGTACACGCGCTGGGGCGCTTTCACTGGCAGCTGTGAGGCTGAGGAATGTCGGGGTGATGCCTTCTCGAATGCGCAGGAGCGCTTTGGTGAACAATATATATATATATATATATATATATATATATATATATATATATATATATTCAATGAAAAAACCATAGGTTATAGGCCATATATAGTTAGGAATTAGCATTTACAAAACCTTATTTTACTCGCATAAAACCATTGAAATTCCATATATAGTTAGCTAACTATAAGCGCTAACTATATATCGCGCACACGCAATCCACTGCTGATGATGTCACATATTACATCATTCATGACATGGTCAGTGACATCACTGATGACATCACTGATCACAACATCCAGTGATTGTATGTGTCTGTAAAGTTTAAATATGTTTCACATATTGAAGAATGAGTGGATGTATAAGTGTCTGGATGAAGAATTTAGTAGGTGCATGACTGACTGTATGAGTGAGTGATTAAATGTGTCTCACTGAGTACATGGGTTAGTGACTAAACTGTCTTAATTCGTGCATCAGGATGTTTGATGTTGTGTAAGCTGCTGCATGTGTTGATCAGTAGCTATAAGAGTGGCCATATGGGTTATTGATTGGTTGCCCAAATATTTGAATGGGAGGCTGAGTGTGTGTGTGGGTGGCTGGGAGGTGCGTGACTCTGTGCATAGATGTGTAAGCAGTTGATTCACTAGGAGTATGAGTTCAAGAGTGCATGTGGAAACAGCTATATGGGCGGTTGACTGTGCATGGGTGTGTTGGTGAGTGAATGGATTTCTCATTGCTACATGTGCAAGTAAGTACGTATGTAAAACACAATACATGTGAGAGTTGAGATATATAAATAACTGAACATAAGAGCCAGTGAATGTGTGAGTGGCTGTATCGATCACTGTGAGCTTGTATCAGGGATTATATAAGAGAGTAAATATGTGTTATTATATGTTTGAATAAGTAAGATGTGTATAACTGTATAGTTGAGGAAATGGAGGTGTGATTGATTCTTTGCATGACTGACTAGGTGTGTGAGTAACTCCATGGATGAGTGACAGTCTGTGAGTGTCTGTTTATACTGAGTGTATGTAAGGTTATATTAGAGTCTGAAGAGGTTCATTGTATTATCACATGAGTGATGTGATCAGTGATGACAAATGAGATGTCATCAGTGATGTCATTTGAGTTGTCATCAGTGATGTCATTTGAGATGTCATCATTGATATCATTTGAGTTGTCATCAGTGATGTCATTTGAGATGTCATCAGTGATGTCACTGACCATGTCATGAATGATGTAATATGTGACATCATCAGCAGTGGATTGCGTGTGCGCGATATATAGTTAGCGCTTATAGTTAGCTAACTATATATGGAATTTCAATGGTTTTATGCGAGTAAAATAAGGTTTTGTAAATGCTAATTCCTAACTATATATGGCCTATAACCTATGGTTTTTTCATTGAATTTTCAAGGTTTTGTAAATGCAAATTCCTAACTATATATCCACTATAACCTATGTTTTTTTCTGTGAATTTCATTGGTTTTTTAATAGCAAATATGAAAAGCTTTAAAATGTCAAGTACGTGATAGATAAAAACATTTTCGTATTTATGCACGCTGATGTGCTTTGAACGCTGCCCCCCCCCCCCTCCCCTCTTTTGCCTTAGTAGTACTCTCTCTTTGCAGATACTGAAGGGTAGTTAACGCAGGCCTTTACCCCCGTTGTAATCCGTCGTGCCTCCTTGTCTCTCCATTTGATTGATTGTTGTCCAAGCATTTACTGTTTTAGAATTGGTTCTCTTTGGATCATTCTCTATTTACAAACAAGCACAAAGTCGCAATACTCTGTTTATTCTTTGCAGATAGTGAAAAATCGTGTAAAAAAATAAAAGTAATCGAGCAAAATCAGTAGGCCACTAATTGGATCTCTTTTTGACCTCGCTAAAATAGAAATATTAGGAACAACCCTTCTTGAGAAATACGAAAATAGTGAGATGAACTGAGCTCCACACCATGAGGGCTGCAAGACAGCTCGGCTCCATCACCCATCCCGCACAAAATAACGACAAACCCTATGCAAATATTAAAAATATAGACAACACACCAGCAAAGAAACAGGGTAAAACATTTTATTAAAAAACTATTTACATAACGTTGGTTTATAAGATGATGTCAGTAGTGGACCGATGTGTGAATAGATCGAAAACAGCACAAGGCTCCAAGATCCGGATAGCAAGCTCCTGGATGTTGGGTGCCATAGTTTAGAGTTCTGAATTTCAGCCTTTTTCAATGCCTGTGCTTTGTTGAATCAAAATGGCGGCTTGACACAAAGCTGACTCAAGCGTTGTTACTGATGCTATGCAGACCAAAACTGGTTTTCAGTTTGTACATTTTTCTAGATTTTTCAATCCAAGTTTGGTTGACTTTGTAGAACGATGGCTTCAGATTTTCAACATACGGTGTGGTGGCGCTGACTGGGAGGGGGCGCTTCGCTCCTGCCCCCTCCCCAAGTAAGATTTTCATACGTGAAAGTACGTTAATGGTTTTGGTCCCTGAGATGCTTCGATGTCACTACCATTCTCAAATAGCATAAGTTCTGGATGTTGGGTGCCATAGTTAAGAGTTCTGAGCAGCGCTTGTAACACTGTCTGAAGCTTATTTCCACCTACTGCAGCTTCACTATTCTCAAAGTAAGTGAGTGTCGTTTGTGGACCTGACTGCATTAGAAAACAATGTGATATGTTACCTTCCTAAACAGCTTGACGGAGGCCCCTGAGGGGCGGTGTGATGGCCATGGACTCGGAGAAGACGCTTGGCTCCGACACCCTCCCCAAGTCTTATAGCACTGGTGTAGCCTGAGATCGCCCCCGACATAGGCGGCCGGCTCCCGGGGTCCGGCGGAAATTTTTGCCTTTTGATGACTCTTCAATTCTGGACCTTGTCCCACAATCCGTTTGACCTGAAGACAAGCTGTAGTGGGGCGCCCCTTTATCGTTTTAGTTGCCATTCCGCCCGCTTTTGCTACACTGTGCCTCTTCCGCCATTCAGCTGTTTTCCGCCCGCTCTTGCGACTACAGCGTCTCGCTCACCATGTAGTTGAGATGCGCCCGCTCTTGCGGTGCAGCGATAGGCGGCTGCCACAGGACTCTCAAAATGGCGGCCGGCTCTTCGGTTTTGGGCCTGGTCCACTAAAATGGCCCTGGGACACCTTGGAACTCGGACGCTTGTCTGCTAGGGCTTGGGTCCCATTCTCGAAAAGCGTCCCCTCAGCCGTGAAGATTCTACAAAAGTCTTGGGGGCCTCCGACTCCCGCAGGCTTCTGGTGGGGAGCGGCTGCCATGATTGCTCGTGGAATGGCCACGACGGAGCTACGAGATGGTAGTGGTCTCATGCTGACGCCAGCTTTAGTCTGAAACATCCAGAAACACTGTAGACTACCAATTCGATCAGTTCCGGTAGCGCCCCAACATGACCCGGAAGAGAAGAACTTGCCCTCCCCTCTTTGACTGATGGTTCTTGTTGCCTGTCCCCTCTGTTGTCATTTAACAGAACTTTTTGGACTGCTGAAAGGGGTTGTGTTCTGAACGCTGGTTGGTGGAGACATTTAGACTATATTCTTGACCTACGTTGTCGCGTAATGCGTTTTATGACACGCCGCGTTAGCGCACCCGGAAGTGATCCGAGGCGCGGCGCGCAGCGCGTAACGTAAGCATAACAGGTCATGTGACTTGTTAATAAAACTTTTCATTGGTTCATTTTACTTTTGTTAATTTAATGATGAAAAGCTTGGCCATATGACCTAAAAATTACGCTTTTTATTATTTTCGAACAATATTTTTTTTTCAAACATATGTTATAATATTCCAGGCTAATGTACTTTCCCGGAAAATTTACAACTGTCTTGCAAGTAAAATATATTCCTTTTTCGAGAAAAAGGGCGTTTCTTCCTTCCATGACGGAGCCGTTGAGTAAAAGAGATTCGGCCTGCTGTCTTAGTCGCCGATACGCCTGATTATCAGATTCTTATCGATCACTTTATGTTGCAGACATGAAAAACACAACTGCCCTTGACCATTTATCTTTACTGCGTTCCTACATATTATACCTTTTATCCGTCATGTAATTGGACTGCTTTATTTCACTTGCCTTTTACTGATTCGAAAACAGTCACTAAAAGTAAAAACTTTACAAATGAAAATACTACTACCGTGTTTTGTTTTAAAAACCTTTATTGTGAAAATGTCAGTATACAAATACGGGCCTATAACCACGTGGGCCGGCCACGGAGCAAACTGAAATCGTATATGATGAGGAGACATTTACACTGTAGAAGAACGTAACGAGCGGGCCATTAGGTGACAAGAACAAAGGTGTCTAACAGTTGCGGAATCGGTGGACGTACATTTTGTAATTAAAATACGACAGGGCCACTTACAATAACATTTTCTAGATATACATTTGCGGGCAAAGAGTTACGAGTCCCATTTATACCGGCGCCATTTTGGGCGAGGCCGGGCAGGTCCAAGATATAGTCAAAATGTCTCCACCAACCATCGGCCAGACCAGAACCCCTTTCGGCCCTTTATGCTACAAGATGGTGTCTTCCATTCAGAAAATATTGGTGACAGCATTTTGAAAGGAAACAGAAACAGCCGTTCTCCTAGTGAGTTTCACATTGTTACATTTAGGAAGAATGTTGAAGAGTAGTATGTGGAAAATCTGAAGCCATTTTTCTACAAACTCTCAATCAGACTTGGATGGAAAAAAAAAACCTGAAGAATGTACAAACTGAAAACCAATTTTTGTCTGTATAGCACCAACAGTAACGCTTGAGTCAGCTTTGTGTCAAGCCGCCATTTTCATTCAATCAATGGCGTCCCCCTGCACACATTCAGGGACCTGGTCGTGTCTTCACATGAAACGCATTGTAGGAAAAGAAGCAGAAAGGAAAAGGAAAAAAGTTCCGCCGGACCTAGTGAAGCTGCAGCAGGTGCAAATAAGCTTCAGACAGTCTTACAAGCACTGCTCAGAACTCTCAACTGAGGCACTCAACATCCAGGACTTGCCATTCGGATCTTAGCGCCTTGTATTTTTGTTTTGTTCTTGATGGAGGGGAAACAACAAAAAACAGGCATTGAAAACGGCTCAACTGGAGCAAAAAAAAAATTACTTCTTGGGTGCATTAGGGCATTTATGATTTTCGAATGCCGTATTCATCAGGTTGATGCTCATGTTGCCATAGGACAGCATAGCACCACAGTGTATACAAGTTAACTTCATATGTTCAGATGAGGCAGGTGGCATATTTAGCATTCACCTTCTTTGATCCAGGAGGGATGGAGAAAAACTGCCAGATGAAACTTGAAACTTGGCCATCCAGATCTCGGCGCGTTCGACTCACTGTACCGCAACAGTGACCGCAACTCAGCTGGACACGCCGTCTTTCGGCGCAGCATTGTAGGATGGCCACACCAGTGCGGCAATTTGCTAGACACCACCTCGGTGCCATCCGGATCTCGGCGCATTCGAGTCACTGTACCGCAACAGTGACCACAATTCAGCTGGACACGCCGTCTTTCGGCGCAGCATTGTAGGATGGCCACACCAGTGCGGCAATTTGCTGGACACCACCTCGGTGCCATCCGGATCTCGGTGCGTTCGAGTCACTGTACCGCAACAGTGACCGCAACTCAGCTGGACACGCCGTCTTTCGGCGCAGCATTGTAGGATGGCCACACCAGTGCGGCAATTTGCTGGACACCACCTCGGTGCCATCCGGATCTCGACGCGTTGTGCTGCCTTCGGCCTATTCGCACATCGGTCCGCTACTGACAGTGACCGCAACTCAGCTGGACACGCCGTCTTTCGGCGCAGCATTGTAGGATGGCCACACCAGTGCGGCAATTTGCTGGACACCACCTCGGTGCCATCCGGATCTCGACGCGTTGTGCTGCCTTCGGCCTATTCGCACATCGGTCCGCTACTGACGCCGCCTCACGTGCCAACGGATTTTCTACGCTTTTTGTAGCCCTATGCCGCAGAACAGGTCATGTGACTTGTTTATAAAACTTTTCATTGGTTCATTTTACTTTTGGTTTCCTAAAGATGGAAGGCTTGGTCATATGACCTAAAAATAACACTTTTCATTGGTTTAGAACATTTTTTTTCCCAAACGATGAAAGCCCCACCTTTTGTTTCTGGATCATTCAGACTGAAGCTGGCGTCAGCATGAGAGCACCACCATCTCGTGGCTCCGTCGTGGTCATTCCGCGAGCAATCATGGCAGCCGCTCCCCACCGGAAGCCTGCGGGAGTCGGGGGCCCCCAAGACTTTTATACAATCTTCACGGCTGAGGGGACGCTTTTCGAGAATGGAGCCCAAGCCCTAGCAGGCAAGCGTCCGACTTCCAAGGTGTCCCAGGGCCATTTCAGTGGACCAGGCCCAAAACCGAAGAGCCGTCCGCCATTTTGACAGCCATGTGGCAGCCGCCTATCGCTGCACTGCAAGAGTGGGAGCAACTCCACAACATGGTGAGCGAGACGCTGTGGCCGCAAGAGCGAGCGCAACTCAGCTAGATGGCCGCCACCTGGGGAGGCCCGTTCACGCCGCCTCCCCCCCCCCCCGGGCCGCCGCACGCCAATTTTCGGAGCAGCATTTTAGGATACCAAAACCAGTGCGGCAGTTTACTGGACATCACCTGGGTGCCTGTCGTACATGTTGTGTCAGCCATGTGACACTGGACACAGACCGCTACTGACGAGGCCTCCCCCCGCACCACCCGGGACGCCCCACGCTGTTTTTCTGTGCTGCATTGTAGGATCCCTAAACCAGTGCGGCACCCAGGCGACATCACCTGGGTGCCGTCCAGAACTCTGCACGTTGTGCTGCCTTGGGACTATTCGCACAACAGACCGCTACTGACGAGGCCTCCCCCCGCCCCACCCGGGACGCCCCACGCCAATTTTCGGAGCAGCATTGTAGGATCCCTAAACCAGTGCGGCACCCAGGCGACATCACCTGGGTGCCGTCCAGAACTCTGCACGTTGTGCTGCCTTGGGACTATTCGCACAAAAGACAGCTTCTAACCATTGTTGCTTTTTGTGTTAATAAATGTTTAAATGTTTTTAGTTTTTGTTCTGTTCATTATCGTTAAAAGTTAATAAAGTTTTATAACCTTAATTTGTTGGAGTGTTATCTATTTTTTGAAAAACGGGTGAATGGGGCCTTGAATCGGGTTATTGTCATGTGTGGGCTTTGGAAGTGTGCTGCTGCAGGATCGGACATTTCAAACTCAAATGCACGTTCTTTTTCTTACCTTTCCGAAGCATGGAGCGCAATAGCAGACAGAGAAAGGGTGATGCACGTGTTGAACACTACCTGACCTGGCAAGTTGCTGGCAGTGCCCCCCCGCCCGCTCCTGAAAGACGGCACACACACACCGCCGCCCCGAGTACTTCACAAATCTTTAAAAGACCATGCGCTTGTTCATGAGGCTTAAATGGTTTATCACCTCTTCTAGAACCCCTGCATCGACCCTCTGACGTTTCATGGAAAAATAACCATGTAACACAATACCAAGCCCTGTCAGCTGAAACCCCCAAGGAATCGTGGGGCATATTATCAAGGGGGTTTATCTCCGCTTTTTTGGCTTTAAAAGCCATGAAAGCGGAGATAAAATTATCTCCCTATTACCAAGCTGTCGCTAACACCAGTTAGTGACAGCTAAAAGGAGATAGCGACCCCGGGGCCCCGCTTTGCATGTCAGTGATATTTATCACTAATGACATGCAAAGTGGCGTGCC
Organism: Lissotriton vulgaris; assembly: GCF_964263255.1. Classification (NCBI taxonomy): domain Eukaryota; kingdom Metazoa; phylum Chordata; class Amphibia; order Caudata; family Salamandridae; genus Lissotriton; species Lissotriton vulgaris. The sequence goes on from NC_141700.1 coordinate 339,201,739, forward strand.
AAGATGTTAGCGACTGGAAACAGTCCCTAACATCGCTACCTTCTATTACCAACTTTTGGAGATATTCGCGCTAAGCGAATATCTCCCAAATCTAACACCTGCCCTGAGCAGTTCTTAGCCATGTTATCCAATGGGAGGTGGATAACATGGCTAAGAGCATTAGGTCAATAATACATGAATATCGCTGACTTTTCTGCGGTAATAGCAAGGTTTATCTGCGATAAAAATCGCCGATGTGCGGCGATAATTTTTGTCTAAACAAGTTAGAGACAAAAATTATCGCTAGTTGTTCGTAATATGCCCCCGGGTTTTTGCTTGCAGAAATCGGGAGGCGGGAGACTAGCACTGAAATCAGTAGTCACACGCCTGAATCAGGAGGGTTGGCATGTCTGAATTCTCTACAGCTGGGGCCATAAACTACATCCGCAGGGTTAGGTGATAGCCTGGGACCAGCCTGGCATCTAAAATGGCTGCCGTGCACGACAAAATTGTGGCATTCGAAAAAAAGGCCAGATGGCGCAGCCGCTGGAAGAGATGTATCAACATATATCAGCCTCCTCAGCCACCCTCAGGAAACATAGGGGATTAGGATACGTCTCCCGCACCCCCTTATACCTAGTAATTTAATTAACGAAGCACAAAATGGCGAATTCCCGTTTCGCTACCAGTTTGCGGCCCAGTTCGCGGCCCGTGAAGCGCTTCTACCGTGAAAAATCATTTTTTTTTTTATTTTCCCCACGGGACCCTTTAATAACCCCAACAACATTCCTAGGGGGTGAAGAGGGGGATACCTTGCCCCCTTTCATTGAATTCCCCCTTAGTTTTTCACCTTTTCTTCTCTCTCGATCCTACCGAGAGACAAGATGGCGGCCGCTCCGGACTGTCACGCAGCAAAAAAAAAAAAAAGCTCACGCACAGCCGCTGGAAGAGATGTATCAACATATATCAGCCTCCTCACCCACCCTCAGGAAACATAGGGGATTAGGATACGTCTCCCGCACCCACTTATAACTAGTAATTTAATTTACGAAGCACAAAATGGCGAATTCCCGTTTCGCTACCAGTTCGCGGCCGCGCTTCTACCGTGAAAAATCATTTTTTTTTTATTTTCCCCACGGGACCCTTTAATAACCCCAACAACATTCCTAGGGGGTCAAGAGGGGGATACCTTGCCCCCTTTCATTAAATTCCCCCTTCGTTTTCCACCTCTTCTTCTCTCTCGATCCTACCGAGAGACAAGATGGCGTCCGCTCCGGACTGTTTAGAATGTTGACAGACACCGGAGAGCCAATCAGCTTTCTGCGCGCAAAGTTCCGATAAGCGAAAAGTAAGCGGACCGGATCGCTGCCCAGAGCGCTGTTACAGATATATATCTTGGTTTGAACGTTAATTTCTCAAAAACTACTGGAGCACATATATTGAGACCTAGCAAAGGCACATCGGGCTAACAGTCCCTACAATTTTGCCAAGTTTCGTGCAAATCCATTCAGCCGTTCGAGCTAAAAGTGAGTCCAACCGCCCTATGGAAAAATGAATGGGAAAAACGCGTTTTGGGACCCCCCTTTTTTCTCAGCCCCCCCTTGACGAAACCCCACCAAATTTTCAGGGGCTGCTCAGAAACAAAATGTGCCATTTTCCTGAAAATTTCAGCCGATTCCGTCCACAAACGCCAAAGTTATTAGACATAGAATTTTCAAAAGTCCCATAGGGAATTTATCCTAACTATATATACCTACTGGCGATAGCCAGTAGGTAATATATATATATATATATATATGTGTGTGTGTGTTTTTTTTGTGTGTGTGTGTGTGTGTGTGGGTGTGTGTGTGTGTGTGTGTGTAAACTAATTGTTAGACAAAAATCCTTCATGAAAAGCTGCAATTTCTGAAATGTTACAAAACATTTTGTAAGTACTAAAAAGTACCTTGTTGTGTATAGCTCATACACTAAGCATGACATAAAACTCCTGGAACATCCATAGGAGCCTTTATTAAAAATAAAGTGTCAATTTGTGGCACCCTGCATGGTCCGAGGGGCAGAATGAGAGACAACGAGACACTGGCAAAAAAATGATTACATAGACTAAAACAATAACCATGGCCCACCAGATTCAATAGCATTGGAAACAAATTGAAAGAAATTATATCAAATTAAAAATGATAACTCTTTTGCCTCAATTTTAACTTGGGTGCCATTTAAGAGCTAAGGGTAGGCTTTTGAAAATTGATTACATGAATTGTCACCTTGCCCAAGCCCCATGGCAGAATATGTTAAAAGACTTTATAAAAAATGAGAAATAACACCTGGTGTCCCTCCAAGGCATATCCAAACAAAGGAATTTGAAATAATATCAATCGCCCACCAGTTCCAATCAGCATGGCAGAAAGTGTCACAAATGTCTATAGAATGAAAAATAATACTTGCTGTCCCACAATGCCAAAATGATCCATATATTTGTCAGATGAAGGCTGGCAAAAAGCTATTAAATGATTAAAAAATAATGAGCAGGGTAGTCCAGGCCCAATCACCATAGGGGAAAATGTTAAAAGAAAAGCTATAAAATAAAAAATATTATTTTTTGCCCCTCCGTGAGCTTTGGGAGTCATTTGAGAGCATGGGGAACGCTGGCAAAATTAATTACTTAAAAAATACTCATTGCCCTTACATTCCTGTTCCTTACTCCTCACATGATTCACCCTGTATCACCTGTCCTAAACTCAAAGCGTACAAGTAAAAACTAAAATAAAAATGGGTTTGCAAGAACGCTCAAAAACAACTTTTATCGATCAAAAATAACTATTTTTTTAAGACCTGAATTGAGTGTACTTGATTTTTCCAAAGAATCCAGCGGTGGGCAATGCAAAATAGATTCTAGATAATGGATGAGTGATTCTTTTCCTCTAATGTCCACATAAAAAATGGCCAATGAGTTATGAAAGAACATGGAGCAGTCCTTCAGGACAGAAAGAAGAAGTTGCTGTTTTATGTAAAGTAGCTTCATTTCCTATGGCACTTCCTCTGCAAAAAAAATAAGAAATTGATATTGTGCTAAGAAGCTGCTCTTGCAATGCTCACTTATACAAAATCCACTTGTAATGAATGTTGCTTTATAATTGATGCCATGTGACAATGAAAAGGGGGCTGAAAACTGATGCTCAAGCTCCCACAATCCTATGGTTTCCTCATGTTGGACCTGGCCCTCTCTGCAGGGTCACCCCCAAACTTTTTGTCCTTTCCCCTTCACCTTTTGATGAATTATTTTTGGCCCCAGGCCTGCCAACAGGTAGGTATCCTTGCTTTGTAATATTATCATAATACCCCAAGGATGGTCCTTGGATTCACACTAATGAATCTTTTGTCTAGTCCTGGTACAGTGTCACAGGCTTTACTAGAGGAACATGTGTTAAGCATTTCAGAGTACCAACATGGATGAAAATTAATTGACACGACGTGAGAGAAATCCAACACCAATTAAAAGAAAATGCAGTGCAATTTTATCCTAATTTAGACACCAAAATGAGCAGAATAACATACATATAAATAGAGCTGTAGATTTTTAAAGAAATAATAAATCAGAACAGTAAAATACATGAAAAAGATAACATTGCGGTCAATGGCAAAAACTACTAGTGACAATTGGTCACTTGCAGGTCGAGTTGTGTTGCAACCTTGCAGGGTAATGTTGTGAGAGTCCCAGGACCAAGCCATGACAGTCAGTTCAGTTTTACCTGGCCCAGGGATCCTTGGCTCAGTGTTGTTCTGCCTGTCCATGGGGCTGAACAGGAGTTGTGGGAGAGCTGCTTTTACCGTTGAAACAATGCGGCGGGAGAAAAGATGCAAAAGGACAATAAGAGAGAGGTTGCTGATGTCAGTCACAGGTCAATTGAAATTCCCTCTTGATACAGCGTCAAGTAAAAGGGCTGGATTCTTGACTGTTAACAAACTTGCCTTGGCAGCGACAACCACAGTGAAAAGGTAATGGAATTTCACTGGGTCTGTGGGAGTGAGGTAGCAGCCTGAGACTTCGGGGCAGGTGAGACTACAACTCCCACAAAGCACAATGCACTGAGCTACGTGGATTTGGTTAGTCCCACATATGGTCAATGACCAGCAAATCTTTTGAGTGTTTTTACCTGCAGGGTACTAGTGCCACTAGTCCAGGGGAGACTGAGGGTGCCACTGGCTTCGACAATGGTCCCTCTCCTCAGAAGTGTCCAGTTTTAGCAAAGGATGAGGGTCATTCACTTACTTCCAAGTCTGCTTCAACAGGTGTAAAGTATCCCTCTTTTGCTTTGGTGCTGTGGGCAAATTCTCTACTCTGACACTTCTAAAGATGGCAGAAATCAAATTGTGGTGTACAAAGCAGGCTGCTCACCCTGTAGGTGTGGCTAGCCTTCTGGGTGTTTGCACCTCCCTGCCTAGATAATTTCCTGCCTGCCCAAGTGGAATTGTGCCTGGGGCGGGGTAGAGCTGTTTCCCTCACTGGGAGTTAGCCCTTACACATAATAGAGGTGGTGCAGTCTTTGAAGCTCCCTGCCTTGATGTGCCACTACACTAGCCTGCTTGGGAGGAGTGAGGTGTGACCTCCTTTCTGCCCAAGCCTTTATTCCTGACTCGTGGGAGTAATCACACTGTCTGGCAGGAGGTCAGAATCCTTGCTTGGTGGCAGCAGGTGTGGAAAAGCACATGCTGGACGGCCAGAGCACAGTTAAGCTGGGGCAACCAGGAGGGCTACCTCTAAGGTGCCACCTTGTACATGCCACATCAACAGGGCACAATAATCATGTCAGGGGTGAGATAAACAATGTTTGATCAGTGCTGATCGGCCTATGACGTCAGTGCCCTTCGTCCTTTTCACGGAGTAGACGCGGGCACTGAGTGTAGCCAGAACCTTGCAGTCAGGCGTCCCGGAACGAGTTCTACCGCTCCCGTATGTCAGGTAAGCGAGAACTCACTGGTTGGGTTCGCGGAGCCGTATCGTAAATGTGAAGTTGGGGTCTTCCGAACTCTTTTGTAATTTGTTGTCGGCCTGACTCAAGTAGTTTATATCGCTTTTACAGAAGCGATGGGGTAATGACCTCCCGCTGACATCATTGGTTGTAGACGTAATGCACTCTGACTCCGGACATTTATTCAGTAGGCTCTATATGTACAGTTGACTGGCAATACTTGGTCGTATTTCGGGTGGCGCATATTCTAATTTGGCATTTGCTTTCATTTTACAGGTCACATTTCAGACCAACACACGTGAGTGAATACCAGGCAGTTATATCTCACACGTGGTGTTGGTGATGGTAGAGATTAGCTGTAAAGTTGGCTGGTAATATTTGGTCGCATCTTAGGTGGCGCATATTTTAATATGGCATTTGCCTTCATTTTGCAGGTCACAGTTCAAAAACCAATACACGTGAGTGATTATCAGGCAGTTATATCTCACATGTGGTGTTGGTGATGGTGGAGATTAGCTGTATAGATTCCGACTAGGTATTTATGGTGTTTTTTTGCACCTTGTCCCATAGATGGCTGATTAGTTGGTCCATCTTGTATAGTGTGATTCAGTTGACAATCTAAATATGTAAGTATACCAGTATAGGTTCATTGGTACTTTTATTGATTATATTATTGACTAAATGTAGGTTATTGTTTGTATACTTATGGTTTGTCTTGTTTTGTGTAGATCATTATTGTCCTTCTAGTGTGAGCACACTGTACAGTCTTTCTTTGTGTCACAGGTTCTTGATTTTTAGCACTGACATTGAGTATTGTCATTTTTATGTATTAGATGTTATTGTGCAACTATTTGTCCTGAAGATGGTCCCAAGGATCCGTGCGACCACCAGGGACCGAAACGTCGACGTATGAACACCGTTTTTGCTCAAATCATTTAATTTGGTTTTGTAGACCTATTGCATTTGTGCAATAACCATTTGAACATGGCTATTTATAAAACCCATGTATAATGCGAAAGGTGTTCTTTGACCTACCACTCAATATTCTTTGAAATGACTGGTAGTTTTTGTTGCCAAAAAATAATTGACAAAAAATCTATGTATTAAAAAACTTGATCGTTTTTGATAAACTGTTGTTATCATTTAAGCTCCTGTGATTGTCACAAATTAATAGTTCATGGATATGACATTAACAAATACCAAAACTGTTATATGAATGATTCCTTTAGGGACATTTTTTGCTATTGTTATTGATGCCAAACATGACATTTTTTAGTGGTTCCATAATGGAGCTGCCAATCTCGAGAGTCCCTGGTAGGCAGCCCATGTTATCCTTTGGGCTGCTAACAGTTAATTTAGTTTCCAAAGGGGAACACCATTGAAAGGGATATATATGCTTGCACTTATATGTCCTCCTCTTTAATATATTGCACCATTCCTCCTAGGCGGAGGAGACTTACCATGGGGTTGTCTTACATATATTAGAGGTAGTGCATTTGACTGTGCCACACATGGTGAGGGCAGAGTCAAAATCTAGCAGTTTGCACTGCTCCTACAGTCTGCAATGGCAGGCATGCTGTCAGTAGTTTGCTTTGGTCACTCAGGATGGCACAAGACTGTTCTGCAGCCCTAGGGGCCCCTTTAACACCTATGTCCTGGGTGCCACTGGTAGATATACTAGGTACTTACAAGGGGATAATGTCTTTGCCAAGTTGGGATTACCAAGTCGAACATAATAGTTTTGGAAGAGAGGACAGGCCCTAGGTTCTGGGCAGAAGACTCCAGTGCACTATCAGAGTCATAACCATTAGCATTTGGAGCAAAGCGTTGGGAGGTGACCATACAAAAAGGGGCACTTTCTTCCACAGCTTTAAACTGCTGATTCAACTTGGCAATATAACCCCCTTACCAAGCCTCAAACTCCCCTTTTATTGCATATATATCACTCCTAAGGTATGCCCTAAGAAACCCACAGGACAGGGTGCACTGTAATTAAAAGGTTGGACATGTAATTTTAAGTTTTACATGTCTTGGTAGTGAAAAGTTCCGAATTTTGTTTTTCACTACTCATTATGATTACTTTGGGTGCCTTAACACATGTAATAGGGGCTAACTTATGATTGTATCTATGAAGTTGTAATGACAAATAATTTGTAATAATAAAGTTGGATTTTACAATGGATGGATTACAATTTTGAAAATGCAACTTTTAGAAAGTGGTCATTTTCCTGCCCTTAGCTTTTTGATGTCTGCAGCCTATCCTATGTCACATGGCTGGGTGTATCTGACAGTTAGAATTTATGAACTCCTCCCAGACAGTCATACAATACAGGGATTAGGTGTGCCTCAATGAGCCATCTGCTGCCATGATGGCGGGGGTTAGAGCTGTGCACAGCCCCATTTGCAATTGAATAGGCTGTGCTCTGCCTTCACACAAAAGGATTATCACCTCCATATTGTCACTGCGGCCAGCTTGGAGCCAGGGCATGGGAGTCTAAAAATTCCATGCACTTCAAAAACCAAACCTCTAGAAACCTCTCCCTACTTCAAAGGAGACACTGGTATACAACCAAGGCCTTCAGACTAACTTTTCAGTACACTTTCTGGGGTTGCAGAAGGACTCCCAGAGGATTGCCTGCTGCTGTGATCTGCAGTGCGCTCTTCAAGATAGCTTTGCTGTACCTGGAATGACTGCTTTACTGCCTGGAGCCTACCTTGAACCCGTAGAGGTCAGTTATGCTTTTTGAGCCCTGAATCTTCACCTGAATCAAGGACTATGAGAGTGACTCCAAGGGATAGTCTGCTGGACTCCTGTTCAGAGCCACAGAAACACAAAAGGCTCCCACCATCTTGACCCTGCACCTGAACCCAGCCTAAGTGAGTCCTGGACCCGTGGAGCTAAAGGTGCCCTGATAGCCAAAATTAAAAACTTGGAAGTTAAAAGGTTTTTGCCCAAAACCTGCTCTGTGCATCAAGGGAAGACAGGAACCAACCTGCTTTTCGATCCGCCCAAGGTGCAATGCCTGTCAGCTTGGCTTCATGACAGCTCTCGCTATGTTCTTCTCTGCACAGCAAATCCTGCTCAGCCATCCTTCACTAAAGAGGTACTGAGCCCCTAGAACTGTCTTCGGCCAAAGGCCCGTCCTGCTGGAGATTTTCGACTTTCAAAAACAGACTAGGTCTGAATGGAGAAATCTTCACCATGGCTTTAACCTAATCCTCTCCAAAGGCTATGCTCTCCCTTTGGACACCGCCTGCAGAGTCTAGCTGAACTTTACCTTCTCAGAATATTATCTTTGAAAGTTCAAAAGCAAATGCTAACCAGGATAAGTACACGTCTTGAATCCAAACCATGCTCTATTGCGGTCGGCCATCATTTTTTACTTTTTTCGCGGTATCGCATGACTAGGTTTATGTGGTTGGCACCTTGATCTTTAAGATGCTAGTTATACTGAAAACTTTAAAAATTCATAACTCTGGTTTTACTGATTGGATTTTTGTTGTTTTGGTTTCAAACATCTAACAATAATTTACTCTATTTTTCGAAATTGGTGTGGGATTTGTCTTGTGCGGTTTTTCATGTTATTATTGTTTGTGTGCTGAATAAATACTTCACACGTTGCCTCTAAGTTAAGCCTGACAGCTTTTGTACCAAGCTACCCAGGGTTAAGCACAGGTTAATTTAGTGACTTTTTGTGATTCACCCTGCCAGGTATTATGGGTTTTGCTTGACAGTGCTAAAAATTCCAGTCAACCAAGAACCCAATTGTTCACACCTAAATAAACGTTTGTTTATATGATGTGGTGTAATTGAGTAAAATCTGGAATTTTGTACGACACGAGTAACATGCCAATGTTAAGCAAGAATTTTCTGGCATAATAAATATTTCTCTAGGGTTTACTACCTTTAAAGTGATGGAATATGTAGTACTCAAGAATAAGATCAAAGAAAACACCTCAGCCTACCTCAAGGTATTCTGACAAAATATCAGAAACACAAATATCGTGGGACACAATATTGTGTCAAAAATATTGAGGACAAGAATACTCTGTAGGTCGTTTTCAATGGGTAAGTCAAGATTTACTAAATTTAAATCCACATATATGTACTTTGACGATATATATATATTTATATGCATCTTTAAGGTACGTAGATCTGGAGTTAAGAATAGTACATTTATACTTACCTATTTGCATTTACCTTCTCAATATTCTTGTCCTCAATATTATTGACACACTATTCTGTCCACACAATATTTGTGTTAACAGAATTCTTTCATGTATCCCTACCTCAATACAGTCATAAAATACAACTGACCATAATAAATATACAATACAATAGTGTCTCAATACAACAGAGCAACTCAACAAAACAATTCACTAAAACACAATGAAAATAACACATCACAACAAAATAATATAATACTATAACAGTACAATACCAACATAATAACACAAATGTAATGGCATCACAATGTCATATGCCCTCGGATGCCATAAATGCTGCATTATTACTTGAATTCTTTTACGTTATGAATCAAGACTGAGTTCCATATATTGCATACATGAGAAGATCAAAATCCAATGGAACCTTTATTAGGTGTTTTGATTAGGTATTTTTGAAAGACCTTAGAGGTTTGTTTTCTTATGTTTGAAAGCTTTATTGAAGGGATCACTTCAGGTGAAAGAATGATTTTATTTTACAGAGAGAAACACACTTTTGGCCTGCTATATTAAGACCCCATTCACAAACCACTGATCTGGGAATGGGTATGTAATTTGTGATGCTACCTGTGAACTAATAGGTTGCATTAAAAATTGGACTTTTGCAGGAATTCACAAAATGATCTGCCTAATGAACAATGATTAGGCTAACATTAGGCCCCACACTTCTACAGGCTCACATCTACATCAAAAGTGGCCTGTGTGCTGGAAGAGTTTTGGGGCGGGAGAGCGGGAGGTTTAGGGGGGCATAGGGGTTGCGGGTGGGAAAAAAAATAATTAAAAAAATCTTTCCTACAGTCAGTTGCATCGTGCGCTTCCCTTCTCCAGGCAGCAAAGACTCCCAGTGTCCCCTGCGTCCAATCCGGAAGCTGCTCTCATGCACAAGAGCATCTTTAGGATTGGCCTGAGCGCTCTCGATTTAAGCTTCAATACACACTGGGAGTTAGTGCCTGCTCTCTCCAACCCAGCTGTGTTGCTGGGTTGGAGGGAGCTTTCATATGCGCTTGATGATTTGGCAAGCCTGAGACAGCCTGCCAAACCATCATGCGCAGTGAAGGAAGTGCACCTACCACTGCCCACAGTGCCAGTCACCCCTCCCTCCCAGGCTCTGCCCCCAAGACTCAGCAGGAAAGGAAAAATAAGAAGACGGTTTATTATAGTTTTATTTTTCCTTTCCTGCCATTTTTTTGGGGGGACACTCCTCCGGCATAGTGGAGGAGCCGCCGCTGACTTACTCACTGATAACATCGCCTAGAGGGAAAGTATATTGCGGCTTTACTCACTCACTCAAACATTCTGCATTCCTTTATAGATTCAATTTATTGCAGTACAAAGGCACACAAGCATATGTGCTCCATTGATGAGTGACACTGGTGATAAAGGGACAAGGAAAATAGCACATACACAAAGAGATTGAGGACCAAGGGGTAAAAATGCATAAAACAACAGACGCGGACAACATTTACTTTTCTATTTGTCCATAAGATAAAAAATGATGCAAGATTAGGGTTTGGAGCGGTGTGTTAATCAAAAGACTTGTTTTAGCAATGGCACAGAAGGGCTTATTTATGAAGCCCTGCGTCACATTTGCTGCGGCAGCGTATATAATGCTCCACCTTGCTCCATATTTTCAAAGTGACGTGTTGGACTTGGCCCTTTTTGCAGGGTCGTCCCTGAACTTTTTACCTTCCTCCTGTATTTTGTCTGACCTGTTTTTGTTGGTTTTATGACTCTGCACACTTTACCACTGCTGATCAGTGCTAAAGTGCATATGCTCCTCCTATTGTAAATTGATGTATGGATTAGTGACTCCATGATTGGCGTATTTGGTTTACTTGTCAGAACCTAGTACAGCGCACTGTGTGTGCCCAGAGCTTGTAAATCAAATGCTGCTAGTGGCCTTAAAGCACTGGTTGTGCCACCCACAGAAGCAGCCTGTAAACGTGTGTCTAAAGCCTGCCATTGCAGAGCCTGAGTACAGTCTGGTACTGTCATGCTGACTGGGCAAGTGTACCCACTTGCCAGTCCCTAACCCTTTTCTTCATATCAGACTCCCCTATAGTAGGCCCAACGGCAGGGTGCATTGTAGGTATAAGGTAGGACATGCCCTGGTGTGTGTAGCCTGTCCTAATAGTGAATTACAGCCATTTTTGTTTTTCACTTTTGCAAGGCTACCTGTTCTTTATAGGCCAGAATGGGCAGTTAGATTATTGCATCTTATAATCCTAACTGACTCAGGGAACATGGTAGAAATTTGAGTTTAGCATGCCTGAACTCAGAATGATAAAATACATCTTTTAGTGAAGTTGGTTTTAACATTCTGTGTTTGAAAATACCACGTTTAGAAAGTAGGTATTTTCTTGTTTAACTATCCAAGCCTGCCTCTGATAGGTTGTGTATTCCTTGTCTGGAGTTTGAGTGACAGGGCTGGGAGATTCCAGGAGACAGGGTGATTCAGCCCAGTGGTGAATAAAGAGATCTGCATGCAGATGAGAGGGAGGAGTTGCACCTGGGACCTGAATAGGGCTGTGCCTCCCCCCCACAGTGCTGGCTCCAACTCCTGTGGTGCGGTTAATGTCCCTGCCCTGCACTGTGAAAGGAGAGAAGGAGTCATGTCAACAGAGTGTTCCAAGGCTGTGCCTTTCCTCCACAATTCTGGCCCTACCTTCTGTGGGGCGTCTAATGTTTCTGCACTGCACTGTGAAAGGAAAGAAGGAGTCATGTAACAGAGTGCTCTAGAACTGGTTTGGACTGGGCAAAAGCCCCTCTGCCCTCAGAGGACAAAGGATTTGGGGGTATAAGTATTTTGACCCTGATCCCAAGAATTTAGATCACTTTTGGACTACAAGAAGAAACCTTTGCTGAGGAGAGGAACCTGAAGAAACTGAGGAGAGACTATCCCTAAGCTGAAGTGCTATTTGGGGGATTGGCCTGCAGTGGTTGCCTGACTGCCAAAGAAAGGGGAAAGGACTTTTTGTGCACTTTATTCAACTTGTGTAGCTTCAAAGGGCTTGAGAAAAGAGCTTGCCTCCTGCTGAAGTCTCAGGGACAACAGACTTCAACCCCCAGCTCCCCAAGAGTTCTTTGGAAGTGCCTGCTGATGTTTTGGGCCTTTTGTGGGCCTGCGTGTCGCAAGGATCTGGAAGCACGACTCAAGAGGAAGAAGCCTGTCACCGTCGCAGCCGCTGCTTTGCATCTCTAAACAAGGATGTCGCCGCTGTAGCTGACGCATTGCACCGCATCGAGAAGAGCGCCTCGCATCCACCGAGAAGAGTGCCGCCATCGGAGCCGCTCTCCTCGCATCTCTGAACAAGGGTGTCACCGCTGCAGCTGTCGCATCAAGCAGAAGCGTCTCGCATCGAGGGAGAAGAGTGGCGCCGCCAAAGCCGTTGTCATCGCATCTCTGAACAAGGGTGTCACCGCTACAGCCAACGCATTGAGCCGAGACTTTTCGCAACATCGGAGAATCGTGCCGCATCAGGAAGAACTTGACGTCTTTAGTTCTTTGCACCACATTTTGCCGCATTTCCATCTTTGCAACACTTTTTTTGCCCTGCATGTCGCATCTTAAGGTACATTGACTCAAAGTGTGGCATTTTAAGAACTAAAGAGAACTAAGCTAAAACTACCATTTTAAGTACAGTATTGTGGATTTTTGTTGTTTGTGGTCTTGTGTTAAATCTATATAAAGAATACTTAATTTTTAATGTACAACTTGTGTGGTGTCCATCTGTAGTGTTGTCACTTGATTACTGTATGTGTTCACAAATGCTTTACACAGTGCCTCTGTGATAAGCCTGTCTGCCCATGCCAAGCTACCAAGGGGGTGAGCAGGCTTTATTTTAGGAGTGTACCCCCTTACCCTGACTAAAGGCAAGGGTCCCTATTTGTCCCAAGTACCTACCTGTGCCAACTAGAGAGCCCCAAATCTAACATGACGCATCTAGACAGATGCGTCACTTCGTAAATCCCGGTGCTACATTATACCTGGGTCAGGTATAATTTATGCAGGGTGGGCATCCTCCCGTATCAAAGACTCATTGAAATGTCGCATTGAAATCTATAAGATTTCAGTGCGCCACTTCTAGGACACCCTTGCATCAAAACATCATGGCAGGCATAAGGGAGAGCAGGCCCTTTCACATGGGGCTCACCTCATGTGAAAGAACACATTGCTGGGCTTGCGTCTGTTTTTAGACACAAACCAGCAATGAATCAACTCCTTGCGTCATGATGCGATGTACTGTAAATACAGTGCATACATTGTGTCACAAGGAGTATGCACTGAGAAGTGTTGCATCGCTGCTTTATCAGTGATGCAACACTTCTGAGATTCTACAAGCACAGACACGCTAGCCTTTCACTAGATTGAGCAGGAATTATATAATGAGATGGTACAATGCATTTGATCCCAATGGCCAAGGTCCTCTACTTCAGGAGCCACTGACCTATCTCTCATGAAGTTAACTAATAAAGAGTAAGCTTTTTTCACAGAGGTGGCAAATGGCTGAGCTGTTTTAAATAGCAATAAGAGTTGAAGTTAGTTATCAGATTTGCTGAAAGAATTATTATGCACACAAAAGAAAGAACTGTCAAAAGCATCCCTTGGCATAAAAGGTGGCAAACTAAGTTAATAATTCTGATTATGTTTTGCAATTTTCAGAACTGGGGTCTCCTTTACACCTGCTAGAACGGTTGTTTGCAGACTGTTACACTGCAGAGAATGGGAAAGGCGAGGGCTAGCATAGCCCGTGATGCCATTATGGTGGTCGCACTAGCCCTCAGGGGCTAGGGGGGGGAGGTCGCCGCGCCAGTCAATGGCGCGGTGCTCCCACCCCCAGGGGCTACCAATCAAGCACTTTGTTGCTTCTGGTTCAATGATCAGCCTGCGTCCAGGCAGACCGGTCTAGACCCGCCAGCCTGGGCGCCCCTCTTAAAAGGAAACTGTGGGGAGCAGAACAGTCTCTTGTTCTTGCTCCCCACAGGATCGGATACTGGGCCAGCCAATTGTGTCGTATTTACCTGTGTGTCTCTGGTCAGGCGGTAAGGTCATTATTGGTAAGCAGCATGTAACTCCAGGGGCAGTGACAGCTGGTCGGGGTGCGGGGTGCGGGCCGGGGGAGTCTTTCTTCCCAGTGGGCCTGGGGCCATCCCCGCACACGCATGCGCATCATGGCGCCAGTATGCAGAAGTCTGCAGCCCCCGTGATGGAGTTTAAGGCTCAGGGCGTAGGGGGGGCCCAGGGGAAAATATCTGTACGATAAGCTGTACCCCCTGCGCAACCTTTATTCCAGTAGAGTAGTATTTGTAGTACACTGGGATCGGGGGAGCTGCCAGTCATTGACCTTGCCGTAGGCTCTAGATGGCACACACAGAAAGTAAATATATGCATTGTTAGATTTACGGTAGGAGTGTCTTGTGTATTAGACTTTTTTAAGGTTAGCCACACGACAGCATTTGTCTATCAACGTATCTGTACTTTCTGCGTAATATTGTACATAATGTTTTAATTGATGTTTTTTAATTATAATACACACGGCCGGGGGATTACACCCCCACCCCACGCCCAATTCAAAAACTTGGTGTGGTTTTAATGATGTAGCTAGGGGGAAGGAGGTGCCATTCCATCCGCAAAGGTAGGTGAGTCCAGTAGAGAAGGGGACCTAGGTGAGTACCAGGCCATATGTGAGATTGTTCGCTCTCACCTATGACTTTTGCACGTTTCGTTTTTTTGTGTTTTTATTCATATATTTATCTCTTTTCGCACTAGGTAGATTTGTAGAACAATGATATCGGCCTACTTTCTTAAATAAATAACATTTTAAAAAACACCACCTAATGCCAAAGATGATGGTGTTCTAGCATAATATCGAAGTTTACATCTCGACCTGCTCTTAAACATCGACATCACAAATTCGACTACCAACGTCGACAATATATGAAGTAGACTTTGAGTTAAGAATAATACATCGCTACTTCCCTATATATGCTGACCTTGACCGTAAGTCAGTCATCAATATTGTGCAGTGTAGCCAATATAGGTGCACGATAACGTTCTTGACCTCAATATAATGCCGTAGAACGGAAGCCGGAAACAAATTTCCCACTAAGTCGCTTGTAAGGAGAGCGCGCGCCATCCCTACTCCGCCACTTTGAGCACACTTTTACCTTCACGTTCCTTTGATTAGATTGTTGTGCAAAGTTTCTGTGTTCCTAAGCACGCCAAAGTAGGGCAGGCACGGAAGAGTAATGCTTTTCATTCCGGCAATCCCCCTGGGTACCTACCTATGCAGGTCTAATTTTATATCCGCTCACATATCTGACTGCTAATATTAGCATTCACACCCCCATACTAACAACCTCGATGGTATTGCCGTGATTTATGGGCTCCCCTTAAGCGAAATGCCACAGCTTATCATTACATCCAGGGGACTATTACTGTCTGCCGGAGTTTGATCAGCGGTGCGTTTCTATTGATTCAAAACATGAACCGGAAGGCATGCCCTGGAAACGCGCGAGGCTAAGAAAACGCGCGCAGCATAAGATATATGTGTGGATTTTTAAAAGACGGTGAGGTACTTGCCTTGGGATTTAAAAAAAAAAAAGAAATGTGTTTTCTGCTTAACTGTCACATTCGGTTGGTGTTTCTGTGGCATTTTATTATGGCGCGTGGATCAAAAAACATGAGGGAGCGATGCTCTCATTATTGTGGAATGTGTCAGAAGGCAACAGTTCGTGCATCCTTTAAAAATGAACTTTATCTACGTATTATTCGCGGTGGATTCAAATGCAGGCATCTGTTCACAAAGATATTCTTTTGAGGAGAATAAAATATTTCTATAAAAGAATTGAACACAGATTACAAGCTAGAAGCTGAGAGATGGCCAACATTCCTGAAATGTAAACCCCTGAAAGGCTTCAATCAGCATTTCCGAGTCATTCCATCCTCATGTATTGCTTCTGATCTCTTTTTAGTTTGTTTCCAGCTCCAGTTCACATTCCACCCCTTGCCCTTCCTTCACGTCCATATTTTTTTGTTGTTGCAGATTTACATAGCTCGAACACAACCCAAAGGTATTGGAGCGCTTTACATGAGCAACATTTGCGTTACACAAGGACACATTCATTTCTTGGTAGGCACGGGGACATTAAGTGATTTGCCCAGAATCACAGGATGCTGAGAAAAGGCTCGAGTCCGGTTCCTCGGCTACAAGGTCAGCAGCTCTAGCCGTTATGCCCCCCCCATCCCAATTTGAATTTCAGGGGCAGAGTCTAAAAACTGTTGTGCACTTAAGTGAAAATGACGTGCAAAAAGCTACTTCTGAAATACCAGAAGATGAATTATGATTCATAGAACCAGTGGGTTGATGTACTAGGCCCATGTGGAAAACCAATCAGTGTTTTTGCACACCAATTTGTTTGCTGCCTAGGCTTTCTTTTGCAATTCACCTTATGTACTAAATAATTGCATCACAAAATTTACATTAAGAAGATCTTGCAAAATCTCCTGCCCTGTTAAAATGTATGAAGCAGGAGGCAATTTGTGACTCGGTACAAGTGCGTGCAAACACATGGATGGAGGAGTGGGATGGACGGCAGATGCCACCTTTGAATTCTTTGAATTATTATAAGAAATGATGGATTTAAAGCCTGAAATAATATTAGGCACTGCTAAATATTCAAGGCCGCATCACAGATATTCGGTGCCACCATGCCACCTCAAGCCAGACCGAGCCATGTGCAAATTAGTCTTAGCCCTGATCTAGTAGGAAACGTCCAGTCCAAACTGCCAAACTAGGTCCTCTCTGAATTGGAACACAAGCAACCAAAGACTGGGTTTGCAATAGTTAGGGATCTTCAGTTGGTGCAGCTTAATTCCAATGCCATAGTAAGCATAGGACCCACATCTGGAAATGCCAGTCGCAGTAACAAACAAAAGATGGGTTTGTTCAATGCTTATGGGGGCGCACCAAATAGAAGTCCAAAACACAACGTCGCAGTCGCAGTAACAAACGAAAGATTGAGGAAATTCTTGAAATATTCTAAGCCATTGGTAATTACTTGGGCGTCCTTGAAATCCTTGCATGTGAATATTTTTTAAGTTACCTCTCTCTTTTGAAGGTATGGGGTGCTTTAAAATACATTTTCACATGTAAGGCATAACATTGCAGTAAGCAGGCACACATCCCATGGACCACAGTTTGCTCCCTGATGCCACCCACTAGATTTCACAAAGTGGAGGCTGCTCTACACAGGCAGCTTCCACTGTAGAAACTGGTTACTGCCCCAAGTGTGCTGCCAAGTGTCCTTTCAATGTTTACAACAACAATTGCCATTGCAAACCATTGATGCAAAGCATTGTGGTTTACAAATAGGAGAGCAACTACTCTTTCACACACTGTCGTATTTGCAAGTCTGAATGGGTCGTATTTGTGCAAGTTGGTGAAATTACTCGCAAAATCACTTTAGGACATGATAACTTGTGCTATTGCAATCTCAAAGCTTGTGACTGTACAACCACTAAAACATTTCATATGTTAATTTGACAAAAAAATGTCTGCACTATCAGCATGGGCCATAAAAGAATGAATATTTAAAATACAGTATTTCAGAAAAAAAGTTACAAATATTAAAACATATGTAAATGTAGTATACTTGTAAAGCGCATAGCTGCCCCAGCGGGGCGTCCCGGCCCTGTATAACGCTGTGGAACCCTTCCTGGCTCTCCCTGTGAGATGACCCTCCTGGGCACTCACAAGGTGAAGCCAGGCATCCCAGTGTTGTAGGGGCCATTGTGGAGATTAAGCAAGCTATTGCCCAGAGTTGCAGTGTGGGACCCCATTATTAGAGTAGGCGCAGAGGCGAGAATTATCGAGCCCGCAGACAATGAGCCCAATACCTTGCCGCGTCAGGAATTGAACCCTGGTCCCAGGCCAGACCTTTGCATCAGGGTCTGCCGCTCTAACCATTGAGCCACACTTCTCCACATTTGTTCGGTGCTAATCATCATGTGAAGATAAAACAATAAAATACCATTGCAGGGGCCTACATAGAACAGAGAAATCGAATTGCTGCATTATGATGCCTGATTTTGTGTGCAAAAGAAATTAGTTTCGGTAAGTGCATCCTTATGATGAGATACAATTGACAAAAAAGCATAAAGTGCTGAGTGCTCAGTTTTGCGGTCCTATCACAGGGGCATGGGACCGACACTCTATACCACTGGTTGATGATAAGGAAAGTGATGAGGTGGTGTGCTATTCCTTTAGAACGGTATGGTGTTGGGTGTTTGTCACCAGAGACATATATGTTTGAAATCCCTCGTAAAGTGCACACGACATATATGCAACAACCATGGGTTACCTAGTATCAACAGGTGCTCTTTGTGCCTGCCCTAACACTATATAAAAAACATTAACCTCAGACATCTGGGGCACAACAATTCTAAGAGACTCCTGGAGCCCAGGAAAACCAAACACCAACGTGAGGGTGTCACTGATGTAGGAATCCACAGAATATTGAAAGCCTAATCAGGCACTTAACAATGCCAAATAATTGCCTTCGTAAATTCTGTCTCTGGTACAACCTATTTTGTCAGCCATAGTAAGATAGATATACATGACAACAGATCTTCCAGGTGAATAAACCCCACTTTCTTATGAACAATAGAGGATGTTGATGAAGAGGAAGTACACAGAAGATGCTTAAACATGTGTTTTCCTCAGCCTGTAAAGGGCTACTAGGTATATCACCCCCACATACCCCGTCATAGCTTGCCCTGACTGTGTTTTTGTTTTATAGATGAGAATCATTTCCCTGATAGGGTGGCATCGGAGTTTGCGAGAAAACCTGAACACATCCTCACACACTCTTTTCATTTTAAGCAGGGCATTTTGAATATGTTGGACCCATGAACCATTTCTAGAGAAGAGAATGCCCAGGTAACAATAGGAATTGACCTTTGTGAGTGAAGTTGTTTCAATAAAAAAGGTCCTGACCTTCTGAGTAGTTTTTCCACAAGGCATTATAAATATCTAGGATTTATTAATCTTTACTTTCCTGCTTTCCATAAACCAAGCACAGGTGTCCATTAATCTTGTGGTCCGATGGGGGTTTTAGACAATAGGACTGCATCATCGGCAAACAAAAGAACAGGGACAGGGCAACCAGCAGCAATTGGTGCATTGTCCTTCAAGGATCGAAGAGCATCATCAACACCCTTTATAAATAGTGAAAATAAAAATGGGGCCAGCACACACCCCTGTCTAATGCCCGTCTAATTCTAAAACATGGTGAACATTCGTCATTGGGGCCATGTTGTACCTTGTCTGAAAGATTCTTATTCAGCCTGGAAAGAAGACAGACAATGTTTTTGGGGGACCCATATGAGAGCAAGGCATAACACAAGATAGAATGGTCCACCAGTTCGAAAGCACTACTGAGGTTATCAAAACACAAGTAAAGGGATCCTAGCTTATCCTTAGTGTGTTTCCTAATGAGAAGTTTGATTTACACATTTGTTGTACTGTCCCCAATCGCTTCCAAAATCCATACTGGACACATGACAGGGAAGAATTATGGACAACCCATTCCTCCAATCTCTGCAAGAACACCCTTCCCAGGAGTTTCACAGATAAAGCCAGGAGAGAGATAGGACAGTAACAATTCAGGTCGGACCTGTGCCCTTCTAGAAAATGGGACTACAATGAAATTAGCTTGTGTAGAGGGTACTAAGCCCATTGCCACCACAATAAAGATATAAGTTAGAATTGGTCACCATAGCTCACACATACCTTTAAAAGCATCAACCAGTTCCCATTTGGGTTTAGGAGCTTTACCTCTGGTGAATCATTTCAAGGCTTCTACAACCTCATCCAGGGTAAAGTCTGGGGGCCTACTATTCTTGGGAACAATACTTGTTTCTGCATCCTCTAAGGCTGGGTTAATATACGTCGACATATTATTAAAGTGGTCAAATCAGGCTTGAAGAGGGACATGAGATGTTAAATCAGGAATAAAGTAATTAAAAAAAACAGGACATTTACTGTATTCTAAAAAAGGATACAGTCATTATTATCGGCTGCCTGAACCAGGTTCATCCAAGCCTTTCCTTAAACTCTTTTTTCCTTGAAGCTACCACCTCATTATATTGCTTCCCAAGGGACTTAATGACAGAATAGTTCCTTGGGACAAAATGGAGAGCAGCCCTCAACGTCTTAGAAGCCTGTGTACACAAATGATTGAACCAGTCATGTCTATTGGCGGTCTCTGACCTTTCAGGGTGCATCACATGGTGCTCGGAGCTTGGGCAATACGTGCAAAGGCATTGATCAATGCAACATTAGCCACATCCGGGTCTAAGCAAAGATCACACTCATTTGCATTCATTGCTAACAACCTCCGCAGTAGGATCAACCCGAGACCCTGTAACACGAACGGCATTCGGTCGTCCTAGAACAATATACAATATTTGCTACACATTTAGGAACTGTGGGGCAAGTGGCATAGAGGAACATAGACAACACAATTGGGTTATGATCACTTACTGCAGTTTATTTTACCCCAAAATTGGGAACTATATGGCTAGCAGTAGACCTAATTAAAAAGTAGTCAATTGTCATATGTGCACTTCTACCAACAAACATAGGGGTCTGTAAATTGAAGGAGGTATTATAGTCTTCCAAAAACAGCAGATCGTATTTGTTATGAGAATTGCTTCCCATCAAGTCCTTTAAGCCAGGGCACAGATACTCACTCCTTGCAAGTGGGATGTCTGTTCCATGTTATTATGAATACTGATTGTATCTTGGTGGCACCACGTTTTTATGCACATCATTATTATTTGATCATTTATTGTAACCATGGTAGCAGTGGTAGTGATCACCTCTTGGCTATCAGCCGTCATCAGCCAGGATAGCTTGACTCCAGTGGCGTAGTGAGCATGGGACCCACGGCTGGGCATACCCTTCCCACATAGGGCGAACACCAAAACACACAAGAGGATGGACGGAATGTTGCACATTGGCAAAACATTCACCCCCAGTCACAGATCTGGGTTTAATCCATCATTATTTTTCTCACCAAGCTACCCCGCTTCAGACATGGCCATATGCAAATCAGTCTTGACCCTGTGCCT
Source organism: Lissotriton vulgaris (assembly GCF_964263255.1). Taxonomy (NCBI): domain Eukaryota; kingdom Metazoa; phylum Chordata; class Amphibia; order Caudata; family Salamandridae; genus Lissotriton; species Lissotriton vulgaris. Next base: position 339,223,048 of record NC_141700.1, read on the forward strand.
CATGGGAACAGTCCAGCATGAACTACCAAGCCATGTCTTCCCTGGACCGGAATCAAGCATCCTAGGACCGGTTTTTGGCTATCAGCTGTCATCAACCAGGTTAGCTTGACTCCAGTGGCGTAGTGAGCAGGGGACCCACGTCTTGGCATACTTTTCCCACATAGGCTGAACAGAAAAACACACAAGATGATGGACGGAATGTTGCATATTGGCAAAACATTCACCCCCAGTCGTATACATCGGTTTAATCCATCGTTATTTTGCTCACCACACCACCCCAGATCAGACATGGCCATATGCAAATCAGTCTTGAGCCTGTGCCTCATGGGAACAGTCCAACCCGAACTGCCAAGCCATGTCTTCCCTGGACTGGAATCAAGCATCCCAGGACCGGTTTCTGGCTATCAGCCGTCGTCAGCTAGGATAGCTTGACTCCAGTGGAGTAGTGAGCACGGGACCCACGTCTGGGCATACCCTTCCCACATAGGGAGAACAGCAAAACACACAAGATGATGGACGGAATGTTGTACATTGGCAAATCATTCACCCCCAGTCACAGATCTGGGTTTAATCCCCCGTTATTTTTCTCACCAAGCCACCCCAGTTCAGACATGGCCATATGCAAATCAGTCTTGACCCTGTACCTCATGGGAACAGTCCAGCCCAAACTGCCAAGCCATTTCTTACCTGGACCGGAATCAAGCATTCTAGGACCGGTTTCTGGCTATCAGCCGTCATCTGCCAGGCTAGCTTGACTCCAGCTGTGCCTGTTCAGCAACACTTACCCTCCTCCCGTCGGCACCCTCCTTGCTCCTGGGCTCACTGCAACATTCTTCCATGTCTCCAGCCCTCGCAAGAAAGTCTCCTTATCGCTTGCACTACGCCGCTCTCCGCAGAGTTCCCACATTACCTGAAAAGGAAGTGCAACACCAATCCGACCTCTAAACTCGAGCAAGCTGTCCCAGATCGCACTCAAAGCGCTGATGGTTGAGTCTGATCGCTTCAACTACAGGAAAGTGCATTTCCTGTAATAGCTACACCATACCAAATGGTGTATTAAGACATTTGCAGCTTTAAAAACTGGTGACAATTAGACTGAGTATTGTGGCATCATAGAGACAGTAAATAATTATTCCGAGAACTAATTGCTGGGATAATTCCTGACCATGATTATATTGTCTAAAGTTTTGTTGTGCTATTCAGACTCTGTTTCCAGTGTAAAGCAACCCTGTATCCTTCAGATGAAGACATTTCTCAGAGACAGAATTGTTGAGCTTTATACAGTGCGTGATATGAGCATGTCAAATCCTAAAACATTCTTTTGTGTTTTTTTAACTGAACCATATCTAATGATTGTATTTCCATTGCAGAACATAAGTATCCTGAGAACCCTTCTAAGCATCCTTAGTGTCTGGTGAACCTGCACTCTGATGCTAGAATCCACGTCCTCCTGAACCCAGCACAATCTGACACAGAGAAATCTGAATAATCGAAGACCTGGGTTTTCACACTTTCTCTGAAACACCCCCCCCCCCCCCCCCCTCTCCCCTTCCCCTTGAGAACTTAAAGGGGTGTAGTGTTCATTGCTACCTGGTTAGTTCTCACCAAGATTTGGGAAATGTTGTTAACCCCATCGGAATCACTTGGAGTTCAGGCGAGTGGCTCACTGTTGTAATTTGATGTCTGCTTTCCTTTAAGGAATCACATGATGTCACTTAGAATGTAAGCCTCAGGCAGGGCAGTTTGTGTCAGCCTTGGTACTGACTGGACGTTGATGCTGTGTCTGATTAAAGATACTTAATCTACATGAAATGGAGTATCTGTCTTTTTAACAATGGTGACGAGGACGACTTAACTTGATTGGGGACAAGTGGATTGCAGCATCAATTCCCCTAATATCTGGAATTTGGATTTTATATGAATTTTACTCGTTTTTTCATCTCAACGAAATTACAAGGATTTCGGAATTTGGACTAACTAATAACCACAGCCTTACTGCAGCCTCTCTCCCTTAACGTTGTGTTCAACATTTAAGGTAACACTTTCCCGTTTCCGCTTACCCTCTACGTTTTACAGTGCCTGCAACTGCCTGCGCATTTTTCAATTCCGAGGAAGGCTCCATTCCTCGAGAGTCTTGGCATTTCCTCCTGAACCAGACATTGTTTACGCGCGTTCGTTCTTTCACTGGAACGCTCCCCTGAATGCACTGAATACGGAGGGTGACGAAGCTTGCAAACGTCATCGCGTTTCTATTGAACTTGACGTGACCCCGCGCTTGAGCGTAAGCGCCATCTTGTGTTTACCTTCCTAAGAAAAGGCGGTGCTTCCAACACGATCTACGGCAGTTTCATTACTGGCAGTGTTTTTTTTTCATCACAAACCGGCTGTTACCACGGATCGTGTCAGCTTCTTAAACTGGCATCATTTTCTCATTACAAACCGGCTGTTACCACGGATTCTGCCAGTTCCTTCATCTGACTTTAGTCATTGGTTTTATCTATCTATTTAACGGTATTTCCAAAGTTTAATTTCATTTATTTGGATTTTTTTTAAAATTTAACAAGTACTGTTTACCAAGTTTACAGACACTACTAGGATTACAGACATTCTTTACGAGGACTACAGACACTGTATACCAAGACTACAGATATTGTTTACCAGAATTTCAGACACTGTTTACCAGGATTACAAACACTATTTACTAGGATTACCACAAACATATAGGGTTTAACAAAAAATTATCACCAAGATTATCAAATGTTATTCTGATACAACTTGGATCATCACTATTCATCACATACTACTATCATTACTGATTTAACTATTTTTTTTAAATTATGGCTATGTCCACTTCTATGTCCCAACCTCCCCCTTTCCTTTCTGAAAAAGGAGATCCAATATTACCTTGGAAACGATGAAGAAATCTTTTTGACTCTTACATCTTGGCTATTGGTGGAGAAAAATTTTCTGCAGTCAGAAAACAAGCTATCCTTTTACATAATGTGGGTGTAGAGGGACGTAACATATATGATAGTATGGATTTACTTACAATTGGTGGTGGCGAGGGTGAGCCTTGTGATGTTTATGAAATGTCAATGATGATGTTACAGACATATTTTGGTCCTCACATAAATATTGTTTTAGAACGACATAGGTTTTTCACAAGAACACAGGGGTCTACTGAACGAGTCAAAGGTTATGTAGCCTCTCTTAAAACTTTAGCACGTACGTGTGAGTTTGAAGAATTGTCTGATTCTTTAGTCAGAGATCAATTAGTGCGATGCACAAATAGTTCTCGTGTACAGGAGAAACTTTTATCGAAAAATCCTACTCTTGATGAAGCTATTAAAATCGTTGAAGGAATGGAAAACACCTCATCTTGGGTAAAAGAGATAAAAAGAGGGCATGAAGAAAAGAGAGAGCTAGAAAGTGAGATTCATGTTGTTAATGATGAACACACTTCTTAACAACGTGTGAGTGTGAGTAAAGCTGTTGCTAATGACAAATTTTAAAAAATGACAGGGATGTGACTACGCCCAACTTTGTGAAACCTCAAGTAAATAGTGAAGAAAAAGGCAGTAAAGATTCACTTAAACCTAAGTGTATGAGATGTGGGAGTTTCACACATTTTGCGAGTTATCCACAATGCTATGCAAAAGATGCTGTATGTATGAAATGTGGTATTAAGGGACATTACGCTCAAGCCTGTAAGTCAACAAGAGCTTCAGAAAAAAAAAATTCTGATACTGTACGCATTGTAGTGTCTAGCATCAGGGAAGAAGATGGCATGATTGATGCTGATAAAATATCAATGCCAGAGTGTGACATCATGGTGAATAATTTCAAGTTTATTGTCCTGGCTGACTCAGGGTCTCCTTACACCATGATAGGCAACAAACAATGGGATGAGGTTATTGGCTTAGATGAAACTGTTTTAATTCCACCTGATATAAATCCAGTCGGTTATGCCAAAGCCAAAATTAATGTTCTTGGTTATATAGAGGCTTGTATTAAATTTAAGGACAGGAAGACGTTTGGTAAAGTTTATGTGGCTATGAGGGGTGACAACCTGTTAGGTTGGAGACATCAGCGTAACCTGGGGATCACGCTCAATCCTTCTGCCAAAGATCCTAGAGATCAGGTTATGCTGGTTGATGGTGATAGTAATGGCGGTGCTATTGATAATCAGAATTGGGCGTATTTCAGAAAATTTCCTGAGGTCTTTTCTGAGGATTTAGGATGCCGCAAAGGTTTTGAACACAAGATTATTCTAAAAAATAAAGCCATACCTTGTGTTTACAAAGTAAGAAAGGTTCCAAACATGATGATGGATCCCTTGAAACAGGAGTTGGAGAGATTACTGAAATTGGATGTGATTGAGGAGATAGAGGCATCAGAATGGTTGGCCCCCATTGTTTTGGCCCCTAAGGATGGGGGGGGCTAAAATTAGGATGTGTGTGGATTTGAGGGGGTTAAATCAGTGGATTTGGGTTGACAGGCAACCCTTACCTAATATTTCGGAGTCACTTAGTACTCTCAAGGGTGCTTGTGTTTTTAGTGTCTTGGACTTATCGTCCGCTTATCACCAGATTGTTTTGCACAAGGAGTCTAGGCATCTTACATCGTTTGTGACACCCTTGGGTGCATATTGTTTTAAAAGAATGCCTTTCGGACTAGCATCGGCAGCTGCATGTTTTCAGAGGGTCATGAAGAGAGTTTTAGATGGAATTGGTAACATCATGGTTTTCCAAGATGATATTCTAATCTATGGGAAAGGAGAGATTGAGCATAGTAAAACATTGCTTGAAGTTTTGGAAAAATTGAAGGAGAAAGGATTGACTGTAAAGAAGGAGAAGTGTTGAATTGGTGTGGAGACTGTAACGTACCTTGGTCACGTGATTTCTGGGGCAGGAATATTACTTATGGGGAATTCCATTCTTGGTAAGGACTGACCATAGACCCCTTGTTCAGATTTTTTCTTGCAGGCATAGTGAACACCTAACGCCTAGAATTAAGCGTTGGAGTGAGGGATTCCAGGAGTATAATTTTATTGTGCAATATATACCCGGGTCAAATAACAAATCTGCTGACTGTTTGTCGCGGTTACCACTGGAGGAAAGCAATAGTGTTGACAAAGAAGAATGTGTATTTTGGGTTGCTGAAAATGCACTGACACAGGATGAGTGGAGGGATGGTGTGACTAAAGATAGAATATTATCTGAACTCAAAACCTGGATAAGCCAAGGTTGGCCAGACTATTAATCCTTATATCAAGACATGAAAACATATTGGTTTGTCAAGGATGACATTTCTTTTGTGGGGGACAATTTACTGAGAGGCCTAAGAGTTATTCCCCCAGTAGAATTTAGAGACAAAATCATAAACACTGCTCATGACGGTCATCTTGGAAGGAGTCTCACCAAGGCTAGAGTTAGAGAGAGATACTGGTGGCCTTCCATGGACCGTATGATCGAGAATGTAGTCAAAGACTGCACGTTGTGTGCATCTAATGACAAGTCTTATGCAACCAATCACACACCCTTGTCACCAGTAAAAATCCCTGAGTTTGTCTGTACAAAGTTAGGTTTGGATATTATGGGACCATTCGATCTGTTACCACCAAGTGAGCGTTTTGTTATTTTATTGGTGGATTACACATCCAAATGGGTAGTAACTAAATGTACTTCTTCTCTGAATGCAAAAGTTGTTATTGAGTTTCTAAAAGGAGTGTGTGCTTTTGAAGGCTTACCTAAATTCCTTGTAACAGATAACAGGGTGCAATTTGTCTCAACTGAGATGAAAGATTTTCTCACAAATTGTGGTGTGATTCATCAAAAAACTGCACTATATTCTCCTCAGGCTAATGGCTTAGCGGAGAGAATGAACCGGTTGGTCAAAACTTGCCTTCAACGTGCTTTGGATACCAAAGTTTCTCTTAAAGAGATCTTGAGAGATACTTTGTGGGCACATAGGACAACACCTAATGCTGTTGCTTTAACATCTTCTTTTGAGGCATTGAGAGGTAGGAAGGCGATCTCCAAGTTGAATCCTGTCTGGATGCCATTGATGGACGGAGAAGCCTTATCGACTGATATTAAAAGAAATAAGATTTTAAGATATCAGAGTTTATACAAAACAAGGTATGATTCCAAAATGTGTGTGAAGGGGAAGAAGTGGAATGTTGGAGATGAGGTTCTGATAAAGAATCCTAGGTACACGATTAAGGGCAAAAGTACCTTCATTGGTCCTTTCACTATTGTCTCCATTAAGAAAAATGTTGTGAAAGTTAGCAATGGTAGTGTTTGGAGCATGTCTAGGTTAGTCAAATGTTTGAAAAATGGTTCTAATTCTCGGAGCTCTTCTCGCAATGACGTTGATGATGTTGGGTCATTCTCTAATGACCAATGTGCTGGAACTTCTTGTACCGATTTAACATCTACTGATCTTAGTTCCAACCAATTTTCCAGTAGACAACGTCATTTGCCCTCGAAATTTAAAGATTATATTATGTCTTAAACCAGTCCTCTTTAGGTTTTTGGTTATGCTATTTTTACTGTATCTATTTGTAATTGTAATTGTAATTGTAAAATAGTTTTTATAGAGCGCATGCTATCGCTCCACGGAGCATCTTGGCGCTGTAAAAACCGTAGCCTAGAATGGTGGGCCGGAAATACTACTCACATCACTTTCAAAGTACCTGAAGGTTTATTTGAGCCTAGACTAACTGTTTACTAGCCGTGTCTGGTAGATTAAAAATCCAGGTTTTCAGGGCTTTCCTGAATTCGATTTCAGTGGGGATTTGCCGTAGGCTTTGTGGGAGTTTATTCCAGGCTTTAGTACCAAGGACGGCAAGAGATCTTCCTCCTTTGGTGGCTAATCTAAATCTGGGGACTGTTAGGAGACACATGTCTGATGACCTCAAGTTCCGACTTGGTATGTACGGCTTGAACCGTGGGAGCAGATATTTAGGCCCTTTTTTGTGGTATGCTCTAAAAGTAATTACCAGTATCTTAAAGAGCACTCGCTTGTGTATGGGGAGCCAGTGCAACTGCTTTAAGGCAGCAGAAGCAGAAGATCTCCTTGGAAGATTAAGCACCAGGCGTGCAGCAGCATTTTGGACAACCTGCAACCTGTGCAGGGTAGATCTGTTCACTCCTGCATATATGCTGTTGCAGTAGTCTAAACGTGATGAAATTAGTGCCACTGCAACTGTCTTCTTTGCTTCCAAAGGGATGAAGTTGAAAAACTTTCGAAGACCACGTATGATGTTGAAACACGATCCTGCCACTGCATTCACTTGTTGTTTAAAACAGAGTTTTTCATCAAATCTGACTCCCAGGTTACGTGCGGATAGTACTGTTTTTGGCGGGATTTCCTCCTTTGGGGGCCACCATAGCTGGGGGGAGAACAGATTTTGGGGACCCACAGGGAGAATTTCAGTCTTGCCCGTGTTACATTTCAGATGGTTAGTCTTCATCCAGTTAAAGGTAGCGGTGAGGCACTTTCCAAGATTCTCCTCCGCTCTTGTAGATTTGCTGTCTAAGACTAAGATGAGCTGAGTATCATCTGCGTATGATACTGTATTGATGTTAAATGATGTTATTAGCTCAACTAGAGGTGTCATATATAGATTAAACAGCACCGGGCTTAGCCTTGATCCCTGGGGTACACCTGTTGGATTAGATTTTTTTGCTGATAAATACTGTCCAAGGACAGTAGTCTGTTTCCTATCCGCAAGGAGATTTTCCATCCATGCCAAAGCCGTGCCCCCTATGCCCACCGTAGTTAAACGGTTAATCAGTATCTCATGTGAGATCGTGTCGAAGGCCGCCGACAGATCCAGGAGAACAAGGACTGCCCTGTCCCCCTGATCCATGGCGGCCCTCAGTGTCTCTGTTGTATAAAGGAGAGCTGATTCCGTTGAGTGGGCGGCTCTGAAACCCGATTGGTTGTGGTGTAAAAGATCCTCATCCTCCAGAAATGTGGTCAGTTGTTTGTTTACAACTGCCTCGGTGAGTTTGAAGAGAAACGGTAGTAATGAGATTGGCCGTAAGTTTGATAGAGTGGTGGGATCGGCCATCGCTTTCTTCTGTAGGGGTTTGACCGCCGCTAACTTCCATTCCTGAGGGATTTTAGCTGATGTAAGAGAGGAATTTATTATGTTATTAATAATCGGGTTCACTAGGTCAATCAAAGAGTGTAGTATCTTGGGGGGGCATGGATCAAAAGGTGAACCGGATCTTCCAGTCAAGATTGCCTGGCGGCTGTCTTCCAGACTAATTGGCAGAAATTCATTTTGACAAATTTTGACCTTTCTTTTCCTTCTTTGGTCATTCTATTTCAAGTTATTTGCTGTGTTGTTTCTTTTGGTTTATTGGGAAGGGGATGTGTTATAATTTGATGTCTGCTTTCCTTTAAGGAATCACATGATGTCACTTATGTAAGCCTCAGGCAGGGCAGTTCGTGTGAGCCCTGGTACTGACTGGACGTTGATGCTGTGTCTGATTAAAGATACTTAATCTACATGAAATGGAGTATCTGTCTTTTTAACACTCACAACAGTATTTATGCCTCAGAGTGCTTAAAGCCTTTCCATATGTGCTGTGGTGGAAATGTGGGACACCCTCCCCCACCCAGTTGGTAAAGCCACATACCCCTCTTGTTGAGTGGCTGCAGCTTGGATATTAAAATCACAGGCTCATACAATTGGACAGGTTGGGTCGAATAGCAACAGAAATGCATCTCAGTCTGCTTCAAGGGCTGCAGCAACATTACAGTGGGTGGAATCAAACACAATATTATACAAATTAGTTGACATAAGGTCAGCTGCCCCTTAAAAGACAGAAACACAAATTGGTAATAAGGAGAAGCTATAACAGATCTTCTAATAGTAATAGGTAGCAAGTTTGAAATCAGTGTCGGTAAACCACCTTTAGCACGGCCCGCCGGTGATGGTATTGGTACAGTAAATTGGGAGGAAATCCCTTCAACATGCAGAAGTGACACCCACCAAGATTTACTGAATACAGATTATGTGAGTGGTAAAGGTGATGCTAAGCCAATCTGGAGCTAATAACGCATTCTGGAGCACCAACAATATTACATGAAATAAAAAACATAGCCCATTGTATCCAGATTCACCTAGGGGGACAGCTAGAACAGGCAGACTGGGACAGCTTACCAATGCCCATTACCAAGCAGGGGAGAAATACGGAGACAGAAACCCTAAAAGCAACAGGAGATATCTTTGTATGACAAGGAGATGGAATAATAAGGGCTGTAGGATCATTTTGCCAGGATGCAGGATGGATGAGAAATGACCACTGTATCTGGCAATCAATCTACCGCCTGCAAGTCAGTCAACGCATTAAACCTTTTTGAAAGTGTGAAAGTAAAGGGTTGTTACCAGTAAAGCGGGGAGGTCGAAAGATCATCAGAACCAACAGGTCTTGACATAGGTAACTGTAGAAAAAACCCAGGGGAAAAAGCAAAATATTACGCCCACTCGAAAGGTGAGGTCAGAACTTGTGAAACAATCTCTCCCGAAAACCTAGGTTGCCTAAAACCAATAATAACACAGTGCTCTTCAAAATATTTCCTAGAGGGACCAATCCAGCTCATCATGTATCTCATCAGAATTTGATCAGCTCCGGAGATTGGGAAAATAGACTTAGATTGTAACCAATGCAAGACTTTGTTCCATAGCTAGACTGGCAACTCCCCTAGGCTCTGGAGCAAAGGCGGAACATTAACCATTATTACTATATTAGGACAACAGGCAGGGGGTACATTGATCACATCCGTATTGAGTCACCCATCTCCTCTATTATGCACTCCTGTATTACTCCTAGAATGAAACAAGCTTTCAGTAGGGGTTGCTGTGGTGAATGGTCTGTTGGTGGACACAGCCCTGTTGTTGGCTGCAGTTGGCTTTGGCCGATGATGTTGCACACCCCTCACAAAATTAGAGGTCCTACCCAAACTTAGAGCACCCCCATTGCGTTGGAGTCACCCTCCCAGCTGGACCCTGAGGCATATTCTGGTAGACAAAATTGTAAAGTGTGACAATGCAGGAGAGAGGGTGGGTCCCCCCTTTGACTATCCTAAGGGCAACTGGTGGCTGAATTCCAATCTTGAGTGAATGGCAATTGGTGTATTTGCAGCCGTCCAGACACTCGCATTTGGTATGCTTGGTAGATTGACTAGCAATAGAACAAACTAGGGGTAGGTGGCAAACTCCGCCCACAGGAAAAACTCTGCAAACTACCAGATGGCTGAGTTGGCAAGCACAAGTGAGAGAAAATGAGTGCTAGGACGAATCCCGGTGCGATTTCACAACACGGACGGATGCGGTAGCTCGCTACCATTTGTGTTGAGAACGCTGCCGCTTGAGTACAAAATCTACTCGAGCAGCAAAAAGAGTCAGCACCCTTTAGAGCAGTACCAGATTGTTCAGAACCAGGCTGCCAGACTTGCATTTAAAATCCCCAGATGGCAGTCGGCCCAACCTTTATTACATAAACTCCACTGGCTACCAGTCAATGAAAGAATTGCTTTTAAGCTCCACTGCCTGGTCTTCAAGGATCTCACCGGTCCCTCCCCTGCTTTCCTGAAGTCCCTGATCACTCCTTACTGTCCCCCTCGCACCCTGAGGTCCACCCACCTCCAGCTCCTGGTCGTCCCCCGTTTCAAACTCACTAAATCTGGTGGTCGCAGTTTCTCTCACCTGGCCCCTAAGCTGTGGAACTCTCTCCCACTTTCACTCAAGACTTCTTGTTCCCTTCTCTCTTTTTAGGAAATCCTTGAAAACTTTGCTCTTCCCTCATCCTCACTAAATTCCTACTGTCCATTCTCAGTATCCCATCAGCGCCAGGAAACTCATGGTGACAGTGCGCTAAATAAATGTCTCTTGACATTAACATTAACATTAACATTAACATTAACATTAACATTAACATCAACATGGTGCTGTTTGTGCTGGTTTTGCATTGAGGGGCAAACGCCCAGCGCTAACACAAGGCGCAAGCAGCATGGCATGGCAAATGTTCGCAGCTCGTGGGATCTTGTGGAGTTTTTATACAACTCTGTGGAATTCAACAGGGTAAAACTCTGAGAGTTCCGCACACCCATAGAAATAACACACACCTTGCCTTAACACTAGGTAGATGATCTTCAACGGCCCCCAGCCTGGAGCACATAGGTGCAAGCAAACTTTCAATCACACACCTTACACTGTCCAAAAAGGTCTTCTGAAAAGAGTCTAAGTCGGCAGAGCTAGGCGGAGTAGAGTCAACAACATTGTTGAATTGAGAAACTGCAGGTGGTGGTCAGGCCTCCTTTACCCCGGGCACCTTTTCCGCTTAGCGGGTCGTTACTGAAGTAAAATAGAAGCTGCACCAGGAATTGATCAAGGTGTTAGAAAAAGGTCAGGGGGAGGAGTGCACAAGCCAACAAGCTGGCTTGCGTGAGTCCGAGTTGTAATCCAGAGGTCGCTTTCAACTCCCTGTGAACCTCTGAACCCAATCTGGACTCTTCCATTATTCATTCACAGTCCCCCACTGGACGTACTCATTTTGATGCCGGCCTCAGCTTGTACACGCTCCCCCACCCTTTTTTCAGCACCACATGGATACGGATGCCTGAACCTTAAAGGTGACTCCATATTTCTGTTTTGGAAATCCCCTGGCACTCCAGGTGGGTAGTGCTGCCCTCTCCATCTATCCACCTGGATATTCTAAACACCATACCTGGGTGTAATATGGGAATTGATGCAAGGTATATTTCAAGTTGTTGTGCTTTGATACTGTGGTGCTGATAAATTAATGCAACTGTATTTTGCCTGAATATTGTGTTTTGTCAATATCTCAATAAGCTATATGAAGGGGTTGCTATTTTCATAATTGTTATCACAATGAAGTCTGCTATTTGCTGCCAAATTGATTGATGTTTTAACAGTTGCACTTTCTCCTAGGTTGGGATCCTTCATATGCATTGCTATTTGTTTTTTGTGTAATGTACTGTACATATTGATGCATCGGCAAATAGCATCAAGCTTATAGTAAGTAGTGAGAGCCAGAAATCCCAGTGTATAATATATCCCCCGACCAGAGTAGACATTAAATATTCTCCCAAAAACTGAAATACTAGGGTGAATCTGTCCCAGAAAAAGTACCCAACGTAATATGGTGTCACCACTGAAACACATGCAAACCGGGTTCCCCACATAGGCTGAAACACTTAACAAGTATTGCCATAAATGGCACACACACACTAAGGTACACTTGTTTCCCTGGTCTACGGAGAAAACCTTTGACGTTAACATAATCAAACACATTCGGACACACATTCGGACCAAACTCGCAGGACAGAAAAAGGACAAGAGAGAGGAACTTCTAGAACTGTGGGCCATCTTTGAAGAGGCCTAGACCACTAATCCTATCCTACAGGCAATAAGCAAAGTCTCCACACCTTCCACACCATATGCAGGTTTGGAGGTGCTCTCCCCGATGCCAGCTATCCCCACATTAGGATTCACCAACCTGTCATTGGAGGGAGCCGGAAGTTCCCTAACCAAACAATGAAATGTTAGGTCTAGGCACAAGATTATAACAGCCCAGCAGGCCCAGGCATTCCCAGCACCACTTCACTGCTAAAGCCCCCCAAAGTTTGCCCCCGTCCATCGCGTTCGGCCTATTGAATCCCAGCGGTGCGATGAACACGCACTCCCACCGGGTAACACTTGGGCAACAGGAAGATTCATAGTGGTTCTGGACAGTGATACAACTAGTGTGGGTTCAGGGAAGGGGTACCAGTCTTCTGGGATTCGACGATGAGTTGGAAGCCACAGTGTTTGCTCAGGTAGTCAAAGAAACAAAAGGAAGCAAGTTTGAAGGTAAGTTCCCACCCAAGAGAACAGCGCATAACTCAGAATGAAGGAGACAATCTAGTTTGGGATTTAGAGGAAAAGTGTGAACTAAGGAGGGAGAAAGACAGAGAGATCACCATGCAAGTACAGTACAAAATGCTGAGCAGTGTGCCCCTTTGAGGTGAGAGGGGGAGGTACAGAGCATTGTTTGAGGAAGAGCCCATAGTAGAAACTAGAGGAGAGGCTTTCGGCTGGGATCAGAGCCTTATCAGATCATCAATGTAGGAGAGGGGCTGACCAGGAAATCAGAGCCAAGGTAGCCTTGTGGAAACTAAACTAAGATGTAGGGGAAGTAAGATACCACCTCTGCGTACATATGAGGGGAGCAGCGATGAAGATGTCTAGTGCTCCTGCTGAACATGCGGGACAGATAGACTGACCCCAAAGGAGATAGTGGCTTTAGAGGAAGGCGCAAACTCCTCACAGCCATTTTACCACCTGCTAGCCCACTGGCCCAAGGGAAAAGATCAGTATGACAGACCCTACCCGGAGGAGGGATCCTTCAAAGCAAAAGATGCTGCGTAAAATGCATCTGGCACGGAGGGGGAGATCACAAGTGGAACTTCCCCTACATGCAAAACTGCCCAAGAAGAGGGGAACGCTATATTAGGAAAAGACCAGTGGAGGTCCCCCACGCCAAGATGTACCAACTACTACAGAAGAGCACACAGGGACCTTGTATATGTCGTGGGCTCAGGTGGATAAAAAAGGGCTAAGGGCCAAATTGCCGCACTTTCTGAGGGGAGCGCGGAAATGGATCTCAAGTTTTGAGAAGGACACGTGGAAGTAAATCTAGCGATAGGCGATGATAAATATCTGCTAAGTAGCCTCATCGGAAAGCAGACTAACACAGTGTTCGCCTGAGCTCGCATCCCAGCAGTCACAATGACAAACACCAAGCATGATGAGGCAGCATTCAATTCGTACAGGTACCAAATGTGGAAGGCCATGAGGGAAATGTTCCCTGACTGCCCCAATTTAGGAGGGTTCATAGAGGAAACTATGAAACTTGGGGAGACCGTAACTGAGTTTCTGGATCGCATGAGGGAATGACGGGGACAAGAGACACAAAAGCCATTGACTGATACGAGCTTGCAAGTCGGGTTCTTTTATAATTTCCCCAAATATTGATGTCCACTGATACAGAGCGGTTTGGACAGTGTAGAAGGGATAGATACCAAACCTTGGCAGGAGATACAGGCCTACATATTGTACTGTAGTGTAGTTCCTATTTTTCCTATAGGCCCTGCGCATTGGAATAACATAAACAGCAGTGTAGACGTAGGACTGTGGTCTTATGTTAGACTTAATTTAGGTTTGCGCCAGCTAGCTCAGAGGTCACTGGAAACTTTCTTGACTGAATAGGAAGTGATCAGCTTCCCTGGCTCAGACAAGAAGGGATTCAGCTTCCGACAACCGCATAAACATGACAACTTTGCTCCACAGAATAAGAGTAAATCTCTAGAGTCGTGTGAAAAGAATAGACAATCATTTCACTCAGTCAGACGTGCGTTCTTAGTTTCACCAGAGTGCAGAGAAGAGAGAGACGAGCCTTTTCAATAAAGGGTATGATTTATTGAACAGTCTTCCTTCTCATTCAAGAGAAATGGATTGCCACAATTGCAATACTTAATATAAAGTAAATTACGTACAGTAAAAGGAGTATTATGAAATAATACTGTAAAAGCATTGATATGGTTTCTTAGCCATAAGATAGTTAAAATGAATAAAATATATACAATATATGCATTCATAAATACATTGGCTAACGGCCTCAACTGGTGCTTCTAACTACGCCTACCCCGGTGTACCTGACCTACGCCTAATACGTGGGAGGGAGTAAGTAAATAGCAGTTTGAGTTAAGTTGGTTTTGCCAAGAGTCTGATACAAGAATTCTCTTTAAGGGTTTAGTCAGCACCGTACTTTGGAATAGAATGTAGGAGGTCAGGTATCTCCCTCTCAGGACCCGATATCCCAGTCACCCGCAAGGGTAGGCTGGAAACGCCGGAGCTGGATTTTCTCAGTAGGAGAAAAGACAGCGTCTTTCTCAGCGCGTCAAAAGAGGAGGGGCAGCGTCCGTGGGCTTCTCGCGTCTGCTGGGCTCTCTGCAAGGGGACAGCTGTTCTGCTCCGGAATTCACCACAGTGTGTTTGCTTAAGGCAGCGTTGGCATATTTATACCTGAAAGGTGCCGGGTTTGACGTAAGGTTGGACATAAGACGTCAATAAAGATGTCACTAAGAACTGGCCACTCTTACAGTGCTCGCAGGAGTTCTATTACAAATCAAAACAAAGCAAGTGGGGCTTTCCCAGGTTGCTGGGGGTTTGGTGTGTCGAAAGAACTTGGTGTGCTCTCTAGGAATCTAAGGAAGTAGCTTCTGCTGTGTCATGGATTGCAGAGCCGATTTACTGAAAATATGGCTCTGATTATTATGCCATTATAGGGATATGTATTGATTATAGCCGTATAGGGGCATAAGGTCACAATATTGATCGGGTTCCTAGATAAAACACATCAGTACTATTACAAAAAGAAACAAGAGGAGGATAGGGAGAAACAAGAGCAAACCCATAGAGACACCTCTAAGTTGATCCAACATAAGTTGAAAAAGACCTCCTACAAGGGAGTAGTGCTGGCCGGAAGTGTACAAATGACAGCCATCTTAAAGGGAGCTCCAACCCCAAACCCCAGAGGCATTCAACCTAACATCAGAGCAGAAGTTAGGGAGGTTAGCTGCAGCCAGACCTCAGAGAATGTTACTATTGCCAAAGAATGGGTCACATATCATATCATGAACAGAAGTCGATTAGCCTGGGACTGTCCCCACAAAACCCTCATCCACAAAACCAACTCCAGGGAATGCAAATGCACCCTACACACATCCTCAGGGAAATCGGCAAGTTACTGCATCATCGCAACAGGGATCAGGTATTTGGACAAAAGCATGACATCGGCAACACAAGAAAGGAAACCCAGCCTTACACGGACCAAGGCCACAACTGTGGCCATGAGGGGTAACTGCCTGGGGAGGCAATGCCTTCACACAAACGCAGAACTCAAATATGCAGCAAGTCAAAACCTCCAATGCAAAGCATCCATTTCATATGCGCCTCACTATTCCCTGTACCAATATTGAAAAGAAGGACCAATGAGACAATATTAGTAACTCAAGCCTTTATTTGCTTTTGGGAATTCAGGGCTGCTGGAACATGTATTGTCGATTGGTTATCCTCACTATAGTCTAACATTCTGGGTTCCTGCGTGAGCCTAGACCCCATTCTGCTGCTGATTCCCAGGCTGTGGCTGCCTGACCACACCCCAAGGGGAGGGCAGTTTGAAGAGTAGGGCAGGGTGGCTCCCCATCCAGTCCTTAGAAGCAGGGACCTAGGTCTCCACACCCACAAGTCAAATGGGCCAGGGTTTAATTATCAAATCAAAAGGACCCCATTGTCGGGCATCCCGCCATGACCAAAATTCCTTCATGGCGTGAGGTTCCAACCATGCCCCCGAAAAGCTAGAAGCCTCAGACCAATGAAGGCCCCCTTTAATTTCCAAAATGAAGCTGTTCTTCAATGTCAGGAGCCAGGGTTCCCGTATGCTCGGGATGGTGAAGATCCCATAACCTTCGCCGCACTAGATCCGACTGGGTACAGAGTGCTGCACAAAGTCTGTCAAAAGGATAGGTCTGACTGTATAACCAACTATCCTGGTCCAAAACCTTCATCAGAATAATTTCAAAGAGTTCTTAACCTTAGACCTCAGATGCTCCATGTAGGCAATTTGTTTTGCTCCCTTCTCCCTCAAAATTTTCCAAGTATCCAAAAGCCTGTCTGTCAGGTCATGCTCCTCCAGAATAAAGAAAGAAGTGTGTCACCAGTAAGGAGTTCCTGACTACAGCTGGGAACCATAGGTGGAAATACCCAGGAAAAGCCATGGTCCAAGGAAGAAGGGGATGTCAGAGAAAAGGAATCCACAAAAGTCCATCATGGCCCCATGCGATATGTGAACTCAAGAATGTGCTCATCCATGTATCGGACCTGGCAGTCAGCCAACATATCAAGCCGTATACACACCATATGCAAGAAATAGTACGCCCAGTCTTAAACACCACGATATCAGAAATACACAGAGGCCATGGGACAGCTTTCCGGCCACCTCCATTTTTTCCTGATGAAATGGGATAGCAGATCACATGAGATCTAGGGAAGCACCTAAAAGACAAATAAAAAGAAGCACAAAACTGGCCCAGTAAGGCAATGTATTGAAAATGGGCGTAGTCAAGCCACTTGGCACCACTAGGCAGGATCACGTTGCACGCCTCATGCCAAGAACCATAACGCATTAAAAAAAAAAAAGATACCCCAACTGGGGCCACCTTTCGATACCCCAGTACAAATGGTGAAATTAAATGGGGAAAAAAGCATACCATTCAAAAGGAAGCACAGGATGCCCAATGGAAAATTACATTGCATGCAATAATGCCCTGTTTTCTTAACTCACCAAATTCAATGTAGCTCTTAGTAATCGATCATCTAAGCTCACCACCTTTTTAGCGGCTACATCAGCACACAACCGGATCTATAGTGTGAGATTTAAGAACTATGAAATGTACAATGAACTCTTTACCTCAAACTTTGTTGATTAAAAACACTCCCAATTTCCAGAGGCTTAAAGACATCTCCTCTGGATCCAATCCCAAAACCTGCAATGTTCAATAAGTTATGTATTGTTGCACTTCCATGTACCTTCTGTTTACTGAGGGTGTTTCTGCATCCATTTATCACTGCAGCTCTGCTCAATTTGATAGAGCTGACTCCAAAGCTTTCCTCAAGCTTACATATGGACCTCTTACACATCACTTATGAATATACTGACCCAAACATTAGCATTCCACATGCAATACACAACGCCTTTTACACAACAAGTGGTATGAGTACATGATCACCACGGGCTGAAAGACAACAGCCATGTCATTTTACAATTATTCACTGATTTCACATGCATTAGGCGCAGACAGGCTTTACTTGTCCCAAGAAGTAGCCTCAAAAAAGGAACATGCCTTCGCCACCTATACCTATGTAGGATTAGGTCCAAGATACAACCCAACAGTGTAAAAGCTCATTGAGTAGTAGTAAATCTGACCCAATATGAGACCAATCACACAATACTGTCACTTTTCAACGAGCCTAGTGACATTCAAACTGAGCTAGAGAGGATGTACAGGAGGGGCACAATAGGGAATGATACTGTTTGGCCTGACACTTTCCAGAAAAGAGATTCTTGGAGGTAGCAAAACCACCACATCAATGCACAAACACATCCACTTCCATCTGTAGTCCCGGGATGGCACTGAGCATTTCTGGTGTTATCTTATTTAATAACAAATAGATCCCAGTTAAGGAGCTCCAGTGTAGGGCCATTCACCTCAATTGTAAAAAAAAAGGAAATGTTTCTGGTAGGGGATGATTTAACAATAGTATGGACATGTCATGTCAGGAAATCTGGAATACTGAGATGAATAGATATACATGGTTAGAAGGGATGGGGCAATCCCTAATTGTACAGAAACTTACATTGTATTCCTTGTGTTTCACAGGTTAAGGAACCATTCTATTGAGAACAAATGAAAACTGTGGCACAATACTGCATAATCCAGACATGCAATGGGGAAACTCCCAGCTCATGGATACCTACAGGCAATGTGGTGTGTTTGCCTGCTCTCAGCTTATTCCCTGATAGCGTGGCTTCTGCTCCCTCATCACCATACACACCCAGACCAGGCCATTCCCAGAGAAGATCTATCAGAGCTGCACAAAAATCTGCTAAAGAATAAGACAACTCTGTTGCATCAGGTTCGAGAAATAAGAAACACATATTATTATTGTAGGGCTCAGTAAAAAGACATTCTGGAAGAATTCAGACTGTTTTGTCACTCACAAAATCAATGCAGGAGGGTCCATACCCTTTTCAACATGCAGATGAAACAGAACGCCCTCTGGTTACAAATAACCAAGTGGGAAATGCTCAAGATGATGAACAGCACTGAGCTTGACCTTATTGCTATCAAGAAAGAACTAAGAGCATTCCGCCTCATGGTCATTCAACATGGATATGTGTTGGACTTTTTTACCACAATGGAGGGAGGTGTGTGTGCCAAGATCGAAGCATCCTATTGCATGTTTATCCCAGTCAATGATCTAGACAATGCAACATTAACTCTTGCCATTAAAGCATTTCACCATTTACAAAGAGACATGCGTGAGAAGGTCGGTGTCCCTGAGAAGGCAAGGTACATGAACTGATTTTTCTCACCCGCCTGCAGCTGGCCAGACTGTGCATGTCATTGTTGCCCATTTTCATATTCTTATTGTTCTTGTGTGGTTTCCTGAAGTAGGCGGTCAACTGCAGAAAGAACTACGTCCTCAAATTACGTACAATGCAAGTAACTAGGGAAGAAGTTAAAACTGAAGAGCAACATGCCCTCAATAATGTGACTGTGTATGGATTAGATAATGTAGTTGAAAATTCAACTGGAAGGGAGAATGTTGATATTGGTAAAATCTGTGCCAAAGCTTGATGATGTAAAAGACATCGCATTACTATTATCAAATTTGCCCATCATGAACTCTCCCATCAACCCCACTCAGAAATACGTGGTCAGACAGGCTCTGCAGCCTAGACCGGAGTTTGCTAATTGACAGGTCACAGGTGGGATGGCATATAGCTGGCAGAACAACGTGCAAACAAGAAAATCAGGATCCTCCCCCAGATAAGTGCAGCAACCCCACAATTGTCCATGGATATTGGCCTCAATAAAGCACACATGGCCAGAGGGGTATGCTGTTAGAAATGGGGGCTTCTAGTTGGCAGTGGTATGCACCCTGTCCAAGTAGAGATCCTTCAGTCAAGTTAAGGGCGTTACATACCCAATATAACCCCAGCTTTCCCCCTTGGTAGCTTGGCACGAGCCATCAGACTTATCTCAAAGGCGACATGTAAAGCATTTGTACATACCACACACAGTAACACAGTAAAAGCACCACAAATGGACACAACTTGAGTTTAGAAAAATAACCAATCTTTATCTAAACAAAACAAAAACAAAATGACAAAAATCCAACATACACAACTCACAACTCAAGATATCACGTTTTAAAGGTTTAAGCAAGTTTGTCCATAGTACTCTATGGATCCGTTGATTTTAGCACAAAGTACGTTTGATGCGTCAAAATACAAGATAAAAAACAGCTTCAACGGAGGGAAGCATTGGAAAACACAAACGTTTCGCCAATTCTTGAGTCCCCGGGCAACCAAGGCATCAGTTCATCAGCTTTTAGGAGAAGTTTTGCACCGGTTCCTTAAAGTGAGGAGAAGCGATTTTTTGATTTCCAGATGCGGCTCCTTATTGGGAGACGATGTGGTGGAAACTTGGCGCAAAGGTGCGATGCAATGGATAATCCAGACACGCAGGGTTGATGCAGTGGTGAAACAGGTGCTGTGTCGATTTCCATTGCCGTGGACAGGTGATGCGTTGATTCCTCACAGCAGGGCCTTTGCAGAAGTCAGACCTGGGGTCTCGGTCGTCTGAAACTCAGTGCTCTGATCTCAAGCTGTGGTATTTCTTCCAGCCGCTAACAGGCGCTATGTCGATTTTTAGACCACACCATGGCGATGCGTTGGTTTTTACAACTGCACAGCAATCTTGCGGTACGAAAAATAACACTTGGATGGCGATTCATTGATTTCTAGCTGTTGAAGAAGCAAAACTACCTCCAAGGGCCCAGAACAGGAATTGGCATGACTTGGCAAGTCAGAACTCCATGCAGAGTAATTCAGGGGGCTGTAGTTGAAGTCTTTGATGGCCCTGAGACTTCAAACAGGAGGCAAGCACACAGAAGGCTTTAGAGCACTTAGAAAGCAGGAGTCAAGAAAGTAAAGTCCATTCCTCTCGCTGTTCACTGACAGAAACACCAACTGCAGGCCAACACAGCAAAGCAACATAGCAAAGGTGC
This sequence comes from Lissotriton vulgaris, assembly GCF_964263255.1. Taxonomy (NCBI): domain Eukaryota; kingdom Metazoa; phylum Chordata; class Amphibia; order Caudata; family Salamandridae; genus Lissotriton; species Lissotriton vulgaris. The sequence goes on from NC_141700.1 coordinate 339,243,986, forward strand.
AGTACTCCTCCTGACAGCTCTTCAGCTCTTCTTTTTGGCAGAGTCCTGGGTCCAGAAGTGTTCTAAAAATAAGTTGTCAGTGGTCCAATACTTATACCCCATTTAGCCTTTGAAGTAGACATAGTAGTTCCCAAAATCCTGCCATGCCCTGCCTTGCTTCCAGAGATACAACAGGGGGTGGAGACACCATTGTGAGAGGATAGGCACAGCCCTATTCAGGTGTCAGTGAGAACTCCTCTCACAACTCTAGCTCAAGAAGACCCACCGCCTGGTGATGGGTCGTCAAGATATGCAGGGCACACCTCAGCTCTGTTTGTGTGACTGTTTAGAGTGAATGCATGAACAGCCCCTGACAGTCTAAACCAGAAGTTGATTCCACAGGAAGGCAGAGACAAAGAATGGTAAAGCAAGAAAATGACCACTTTCTAAACATTTTCAAACACATAATTTAAAAGTCAACTTCACTAAAAGATGTATTTTTAACTTCTGAGTTCTGGGAGCCAAAACTCCAAATTTGTATTTCTTCCCAAATGAAAGTTGCACTAATAAGATGTCATTTAGCAGCTCTAATGATAACCTATGGGAAAACGAAATTAGCAGTATTTTACTATCAGGACATGTAAAACACACCAGTACATGTCCTACCTCTCACATACACTGCACCCTGATCATGGGTCTACCTTGGGCCTTCCTTAAGGGTGCCTTACATGTAGTAAAAGGGAAGGTTGAAGTCTGGCAGTTGGGTGCACTTGCCAGGTCGACATGGCAGTTTAAAACTGTACTCACAGACACTGCAGTTGAAGTCCTGAGACATGATGACAAGGTGACTCATGTAGGTGACACAATCAGTGCTGAAGGCCAACTAGTAGCATTTGATTTACAGGCCCTGGGCGCACATAGTGTGCTTTACTAGGGACTCACCAGTAAATTAAATATGACAATTATGGATGATCAATCACATTTTTCACATGGAGCAATTGCACTTTAGCACTGGTCTGCAGTGGTAGTGCCCGCATACAAATCCAGAAAAAATGATGTCCAGCAAACAGTCAAAAATACAGGAGGTAAAGGTGAAAAGAGAGGTGGAAACACCAGTAGTGGATGAAGAATTCCCCTTCGCTGGTGGAGTTCATGAAGTTTGTTCAGTTCCGAAAAACTCCGTCAAGTGATGCGGAACAGAGTTTTTTTTCTCGAGCGGCTCGCCAATGGTAAGTTGGCAAGTACTTGTGAAAAAAAATAACACGCTAGACCTCCTGGCGAGATTTTGCATCGCAGCAGCAGGTCACGACCGCTCATGTTAAGAAATCTGCCATTCGCGTTGGAGGAATCTGCCGCTTTAATAGAATGTCTTTCTTGAGCAGCAGAAAGCAGCAGCACCCTCTGAGGTTTTTTATTTTTTATTATTTATCGTTTTTTTGCTTCTACATAAATGATACAGGCATACGTAAGTTTTAATTTGGTGTAGTTAAATCTCTTTTAACAATACATATCCATGATACAGGTTGCATTATATGGGCAGTCATCCATAGAACAATTGTATACAATGTAATTTTTACTACCATGGTGCAGATATTTTGCTGGTGCTCGCAAGTGTCAATGCATAGTCTTGGAACTAGTAACTGTGTAATCTGATAAGTATTTAAGCACCAGCTACGTATTGTCTGTATGAACGCCATGCACTTTCTGATGTGCAAACTGTGGATGTGGGTTATAACTAAACTGGGACAACGGAAAACATAATGGGTAGCCTGATTTTTCAAACCAACCTTACTCCTGGTGTGCCCATTCGTTATCTGTAGTGTATGTGGTTCAGTTGGCTATCTACATGGCTTGTATGTATGTTACACGATGTGGGGTGGTACGCAGGTCCTGCATATACCCTTGTCTTGACCCTGTTAGCCTCTCTGCATCTTGTGCCTTTTCTATTTTTAAGGCGAAACGTTTGTAGGGTTTAGAGGAGATGTGCTAGTATTGTGATAATTTTGTAGTGTTGCCAGCACTACGTCCCAGTTGGTGGCAAGGGGCGGTCTTAAGAGTGCCTAGAGTATCTTCATGATGTAGCGCTACACTCTCTGCTTTTTCCCATACTAATAATGAGTGTCTCCATGCTATTATATGGGGGGGTCATGAGACTTCTTGGTAATCAGCCTTTTGGCAACTGCTATTCCCAGGTCGAGGTACATAGAGATCACTAAGTTCCTTTGGTTTCTGTGGAATAGGTGCAGTATGTATATGTGCCACCCTAATGGGAGGGTTCTATCTTTACATTGGGTCAGAGTGTCTGCTACATCCATCCAGTATGCTAGCAAAGCAGGGCATCCCAACAGTATGTATAATTGATCAGCATTAATGCGCAGATATCTGGGGCATACCTCGTCTCCCCGTTTAAAGTAAAGGTTAGCTTTTCCTGGGGTGAGGTATGCTCTGTGTGTGATGTAAAATTGGATATGCCGGAGGCGAGCATTCCTGGGGATTGGCGTTGGGTTTGATATCACTGTGGGCCACTCAGAGTCTGTGAGTTGGCAGCCGATATCTTCCGCCCAGTGGTGACGGAGTGTTGTCAGGTCAATTGCCGTGTGATGTCGTATTGAGCTGGCAAACCATTTTAATAGGTGTACCCCATCCCATTAGGTATATATATTGTATTGTGAGGTGTATCACTGGTTCTGTGGACAGGTCCCCCAGCTATCGGAAAGAGCAGTCAGTATTGAGCGGTGGAGCAGGAATCGACCTGGGGTAGTTCGTCTTTCTCCACTAGTGTTGTATACGGGATCAGAGTGCCCTAACGGTATAGGTCTCCAATGTCCTGCAACCCCTCTTCATTCCAGCTACATAATTGTGTGTATGATATATAGCATTCTATGGTAGCATTTGTATGCTACGCTTAGCAGCAATGAGTCCGGTCTTTTGGTTGGTGCGCATAGGTGGAACAGCCCCTTCAGTTCTGAGAGAGGTAGTGGTTCACAGTTAGACGCAGTATCATCCCTATGACGTCCACCATCCATCTTGCTATCAATTGGAGCTGCGCAGCCAGGTAATATTGTCCAGGTTTGGGGCCGCTAGACCACTCTGATCTGCCGGCAGGTATGGCTTACCTATCGGCACCCGACATCAGCGGACAGAAGAATGAGGGTGCGATGTAAATGGGGAGGTTCACGGAGTAATATGAGGGGAGGCAGAATCACCATTTTTGTGAGGGCCACCCTGCCCATCACAGAAAGCGGTAACATGCTCCAAAACTGCGTCTGGAAGTGGGTCGCTGTTAGGGCTCCGCCCAGGTTGCCATCCAGTAGATCTGCCCGTCTCATATCTTCTGATTCCGAGATATCGGAATGTGTCTCTCCACCAGCGCACCTGTACTCTATTCAGTATGTACCTCAGGTAGCTGTAAGTGTTGCTAAAGTGGTAGAGGCATGACTTGAAGGCATTGACCCGTAACCCCAATATTAAGGCAAAGCTGCCTAGCACCTGCGCCAACTGCTGAGGTTTTTCAGCCACATACATACAAACGGAACAATCGAAGGCACGCCGGTTCACTGCACGAGTCTTAAAAGGGCCAGAGAAACATAAAGACCCTAAGAATAAATGGGCAAACATAAAAATCTGAATTATGGATTTAAAACCACCGCGCACAAAGGGATTTCGGCTAAAGATGAAACTTAACCAGTTGACCTGAGGTAGATAAAGAATGATTCAGTGTATTCTGCAACTGGGCATGAAGAAACACAGCCAAACGTATAACAGAGCTTTCATCTTACAAAGCATATATTACAGGTGAAACCAGTTCCAGTTCACCCATATGGATATTTAGACCTATGTAACAGTGGTCAATTAGTGCTTTGATTTTAAAGAAACATGTATCATAGATGTTTTAATCCCTGAGAGTACAATCCTATGTAGTCTTGATAAAGAAGGTCCAACTATAGTATACCTTCAAAACGTGTCGACGCCTGTTTACCATAAAGTCACGGCTCTCAATTCACCCCAAATGCTGATGAATTTTGAAACATTGGGGTGTTTGTGTACAGCTTTTTGGTAGTGGTTGTGGTACTTAATGAGAAAAATGTTATGTCTTTATTGTCTCTCGTGTTGTGTTTTTAAGGAATATTTTGTGAAATTGTTGTTTTTAGTGCTTCATGCTTTTTTCCTCAGATGAAATGTTTTTAACTTTGTATTACAATTTTAATAAAGTCAGCATATCAGTGCATCAATTGTAAGTTTCTATGACAACACGTAGACCATTGGTGTTTACAGTGATACTCTTGATTGAATGTGTAATGGTTGTTGGGTGAATGGAAACGTTGTCTGTGAAGGAATACTGTGCAAACTCGAATTTAGAACTCCAAGATGAGGACGCTTAATCTAGAATTTCTGTTTGAATCCTAGTCCTTTGGGTCTCAAAGGGTCCCTCTCTTTTTGAAGAAGGATATCTCTTATTTACAGGAAGAGGTTGCCCGCATGCAGAGATATTGTGTGCATGCCATCTCCCAGTGTGATGCCTACGTCCAGCATTTTGCGGAGCGCCTCCTGCCAAGGGCTCTCTGGCCAATGAGAAGAGTAGCGAGGACAGCGGACATTCCTGTCTGGTCTCTCTTTTCACTTGTATTGGGCTGTATATTTATGGACCTGTTCTTACTTAGACCATCAGCGCGGCATATAGTATACGCACCATGCCTATGAACCCCTCCCCCAATTTATATCTTGCCAGTGTTGCAAATAGGAATCCCCACTCCAAAAAGTCAAACGCTTTTACCAAGTCTAATATTAGGCATCCTGAGTTTGGCCAGTGCGGTATTGAGTAAGTTGCAACTCTGAAGAAGCACCTTAGAATTAGGGAGGTGCTTCAGGCAGGTACAAAGCCATTTTGGTCTGTGTGACCAGGGCAGGCACTACTTGCACCTTCCTGTCTGCCGGAAGTTTTTTCCAGCAACTTATAAGGCGAGCCAGTGGCCTATAGGATCCTAGGCCTGTGGGGGCTTTATCATGTTTATGGTGTGATACCAAGTTTGCCTTACTCACAGAAGAGAGGAGTCTCTGCTTGCTCAGAGCCATTGGATACAGTGTGTACAACTGGGGGATTAATGTTGTGGCATACACCTTGTAGAATTCCGCTGGGACTCCATCGGGCCGAGTGTTTTCTCCGATGCCAGCGCTGCTATCGCACCACAAATCTCCTCAGGCGTTATCGGGTTGTTTAGCAATTCTCTGTGCTCCGGTGTCATTTCTGGTAAGTTTAAGGTGTCTAGGAACCTGTTTATGAGTCCTTTCTCTTGGTGCCCTGTACTCTGATATGGTGCAGCGTAATGATGCGCCATTGCTGCATGTATTTCACGTTTCGTATATACAAATTGCCCGGTGTCTATCCTAAGGGCAGCTATGGGTTGATGGACTTGCTCCTGTCGTAGGAGCCAACCTAGTGTCCTGCCTGCCTGGTTTGCGGTAGCATGCGCTGAATGCGCTCCCTAGTTATGGCAGCAAAGCCTCTCTATTAGTTCTGCATGTTCTGCCGCATTTCATCTACGCGCCTCGCGCCTGCGCTGTCTGCAGCTTCCTTTATTTCCTGCCCCAGTAGTTGGCGCTCTACTCTGCTTAGCCTAGCATCCAGCTGCCTCCGTATTTTCCAAGCAGCACCTAGGCAATGCCCTCTCAAGTTTACCTTAAAGGCATCCCATTCTGTGAGTGCGTCTCCCCTTGACTGACTATTGTTCTCAAAGTAGTCTAGGATTGCCACCCCTAGTGAGGAGCGAAATGCCTGGTACTTGAGCGCAGCGGGCTACAGCCGCCACGGGGGATGGGAGGGGGGTCTGTAGCGCAGGTGAGGTGCAGAAGCTGTGAATTGGGGTCTGAGGGCGTTTGCCCTAGGTCCGCAATATGCTTGACAAGTGGGGATATGACCTGTGAACCAGCTATGCAGTGTAGGCAAACATGAAGACCATGTACTGGAGAATAAAACGAGTACACACATGTGTTTGGGGGGAGGGCACGCCATATATCTGAGAGTGACCAGTGTGCAAGTAATTCTGATAGCGTGTGCGCATTGGAAGTCGCTGTGGTTCTTGTTAGGGGCAAGTATGACCAGTCTAGGTCCGTGTCTAGCACTGAATTGAAATCCCCCCTATTAGCCAAGGTAGTCCGCTCCATCTAACTAGAACCCTAGATAGCCTGACAAGGAACTTGGCCTGCTCCATGTTTGGTGCATATATATAGCCCATAAGGATTATTTGCTCGTTCAAACTGCCTTTCTCAAATACATACCGGCCTTATAGGTCTCTGTCTACTTCCTCCAAAACAAAGGGAACTCCCACTTTTTTCCATATCAGCACTCCACGCTCCTGGGAGGAATAGTTGGTGCTGTATACCCGCCCTCTCCACCATTTTCGGAGGCTTCTAGGTGGGTGAGGTGTGTCCCCTGTAAAAAGGCTATTGTAGATGGTTTGCCTTGAAGGTATGAGTACACAGAATATCTGCGAGTAGGTGTATATATGCCCCTCACATTCCAAGTAAGGATATTAGTCTGTGACTGAGTAGTGTGCCCTCCTGCATCAAGGGGGTTTAGATCATTGTTGAGTGTCACTGGGAGCCACCAGGGATTGTGAAACAAGGGAAAATTCTAAATATGGGTGCACAACTGCGTGCTTCATAACTTTATGAGGGCGAACACATGGTCGTTGTTCATCCAAACTACAATGCCCAACCATGGCAACTAGCTTGATAGATGTGGTTAACTGCTGGGGTGTGTGTTACAGGTTTGTGGAGAAGTGTGGCTCAAGGGTTAGAGGCGGCAGACCAGGAATCTGAGATCGGCCCTGGACCAGGGTTCAATTCCCCGCCTCGGCAGGTCTTGGGCTCAAAAATTCCACGGACTCGATAATTCTCGCTCCGGTGTGTTCTCAACTCACGGGTTCACACTCTGCGACTCTGGGCAATAGCTTGCTTAATCTCCACAACGGCCCCTCGCGGCGGGATGCCTGGCTTTCACCTTGTGGATACCCTGCCGGGGTTATCTCACAGGGGAATACCAGGAGGGGTTCCCTAAGCAAGCACCGGGAAACCCACTGTGGGTAGCTGTGCGCTATATAAGCTCAAATACATTTACATTTACATTTATGCATGCTAGACATTTCCTGGATATTATCTCTAAATAAATGGTAGCTCCTTTTGTGCTTAGGGTTCCACCACGACTTAGACTTAACTGAGTCTGGAGAGCATGCTGCACTGGTATGTTGGTTCCCATCCTTCTCTTAACAGGCTATACCTGTGCGCTTGTAAGGGGGTCTCAAAACAGGCTGCATCAGCATCGCAACATAGCAACATACCAGCACTTAATAAAGCTTTACTCAGTCAATATGTTACTGATTGTTCAGATTATATCGTCGGACATCTGCGGAGTGATCTCCGGCAGCTGCAAAGATTCTAGATCATCAAATCTGGCTGGTAACGACACAGACACACTCAGAGAGGGGCGGATTGCATCCCTGGATCAGAGGACTGCAGTTTATTACAGATTGCTGCAGCCACATGCAGAGCCTCTTGCCTTTCCAATTGTCTCTCCTCCATGTTGGGAATCGTTACTTGTGCTCCTGTTTATTTGGAGCCTCCATCACCTCCCAGGCTTCAATTTCTTTTGCCCTGTCGGGGGGAGCTGCGCTGCTGCGGCCGGCCTGGGCCTAGTCAGTAGGCCCGATTCTTCACCCAGTCCCAGACCTCAGATGGTGCATCAACGAAGTGAGCAATCCCTTTCGCTGCGATTCATAATTTGGCTGGGAAGATTAAGGAATAGCAGATGTTTAAGTCACAAAGCTTTCACTTCACCTCTCTGAAGGACCCTCTTTATGCTTGTACCTGACTTGTATAATCCAGGAATAGCATTATTTGTTGGTTCTGTATTCTAATGTCATTGAGTTTGTGCGCCTCCCTTAACGCTGTGTCCCTGTCTCTGTAGTTCAGCAGCTTGTAGAGGAATTGCCCTGGTCTGCCTCCCCATGGTGGCCTCTGAGCCAGCCCATGGTAAGCCCGCTCCACCAAAAGTTGATCTGATAGCGAGTCCTCCAGTAGCAATTCTCTCAACCAGCGCTCAACATACGGAATAGGGTGTTCTCCCTCCTCTCCTTCAGGCAGGCCCACCACTTGGATGTTATTTCAGCAGGATCGACCTTCTGCGTCCTCCAACCTGTTTTCTACTGTGTTAATCTGCTCTACTAGCTCCTGTAGGACTGTTGCATGACTTCTGTCGGTCAGTTTCAGCTCCAGCAACGTTTGCTGGTTGGCTTGTACCTTGTCTGACAGTTTGTGATGGTCTGCTTGCAGTAGCCTAAAGTCAGGCGCCACTCCATCTATTTTGGTCTCTAACGCGGTGCGGGTATGATCCAGGACAGATCCCAGTTTCTCCACTGCATTCAGGACAGAGTTACTTTTTGTGGAGAGTTCCATGGATGGTACCTCTGTCCCCTGTTCCAATGCTGATTGTCGAGCCACCTGTGCCTCTGGTTGTGCGGCAGCTTGTTGCGCATTAGCCCGCATGCTACCCATGACCAGCGTTTGTGCAGATGGCATGTGGTAGCCTGGCACTCCTTGTGCGATCTTCTCTCGATGGGCGCGTCGGGCCAGCAGAGGGGCGCTGCCATGTAGTGCCTGCCACCTAGATAACCGCAGGTCACCCCAGGGTGGGGCTGCCACACTTTTACTCTGCCAGTACTTTGCTATCCACAGGTGCTGCATTCTCAGTGATGTTGCTGAGGCCCGTTATGAGGTCACTCTCTGTGTTCTGCTGTCAGTAAGCATTTAGTGATCCTTTGCCCCTCAGCATTCATAGAGGAAGGGATGGGCTGTGAGGATAGTTGATCCTGCAGCTATCCTAAAACAGGGTGCCAAGTTGTCGCTGTTGCAATGTGCTCCGTCCCTGGGGTTCCAGCCACCTGGTTGCTTTCTTCCTGATCAGTCCTGCACCACCGTACTTCTGGTCCATGCCACTTACCTTGCCCACAGGGATCAGGGGATCAGGCTCGTCATTCACTGGTGCCCGTGCGACACCACGACCCACCCAGACCCACCCTACTGGCTCATGGCCCTGATTCAGTACCTCTATGGTCCTCCAGTGGCAGTGCAGATCCCTTCTCAACGGCTCCTCACATCCCCTACAGCTGCATATTTTCCACAGGCATGTGGGATGTGTGGATGGGGCGGTATGCACTCCCTTTTCCCTTTCTGCTCCTTGGGCCACTCCCTCACTTCAGCACACAGCCACATGTTTTCCGTATTCACTGTTGTAGGGCCCTGCCCTCTCCTACCTCTACCGTGGCTCCCGGCCTTCTCTCCGCATAGGCCTTTGCCGTTGGTTCAACACAGCGTCCATCATCCCCTTTGGTTTTGCTTTGTTCACCCTAAGTTGGCAGGGTATGCCCAGACATGGGTCCCTTGCTCATTTTGCCACTGGATTCAAGCTAGCCTAGCTGATGACGGCTGATTAGCCAGAAACCAGTCCCAGGATGCTTGTTTCCAGTCCAGGGAAGACATGGCTTGGCAGTTCGGGCTGGACTGTTCCTATGAGGCACAGGGTCAGACCGATTTGCATATGGCCATGTCTGAACTGTGGTGGTGGAGTAATCTAAAGAATGATGATGGATTAACCCCAGATCAGTTGACTGGGGGTGAGTGCTTGCAATGTTCAACACTCCATTCATCATGCCCTTTGGTGAGGCAGGGGGTCCAACCATGTTCACTTTAGGGGCTGCCCCAGTCCCAACAACCTGTGTCTGTTTTTCTGCTGGATTTGGCCCCTCCAGGCGATGTCAGGGCAGGTCGCGCAGATGCCGGCGTGTTCTCTGGCTTGCACAGTGAGCGGGTGTCGCGTCCACAAGGCCGCCCATGCTTTCTTAGCTTCTGCTTGGCGGCAAACCTACGGTGACCAGCGTTGCCTAGTATCTTCTGCACTCCAGGAGCTCTCAGCGCATCGTGTTTGGGCTGGTTAGCACCCTTTACAGGATAATAGGGGTATCGTCCGAGCAGAGCGCTGGGAGTCCTCGTCCGCCATGTTGGTTGTCTAGCCATGCTCCCAGCAGCAGTGCCCTCTGATGCAATGCATTTGCTATTAGCGCTGATTTCTCTGCACTGGACAAACTTCTGGTGCTAAGAGTTAGTGCAAGCCACACAACTTAACAGACTCCTCCACTGGCGGAATTACACCGAGCGTGGCAGAGTTTTTATGGTGTTTTGTGAACTTCGCCCAGCCACAGCGCTAAATTAAACAAACTGTTCCTGTTTTGACAAAAGCCTCTTGATTACTCTGATATGGTGCAGCGTAATGATGCGCCATTGCTGCATGTATTTCACGTTGCGTATATACAAATTGCCCGGTGTCTATCCTAAGGGCAGCTATGGGTTGATGGACTTGCTCCTGTCGTAGGATCCAACCTAGTGTCCTGCCTGCCCGGTTTGCGATAGCATGCGCTGAATGCGCTCCATAGTTATGGCAGCAAAGCCTCTCTATTAGTTCTGCATGTTCTGCCGCATTTCATTTACGCGCCTCGCGCCTACGCTGTCTGCAGCTTCCTTTATTTCCTGCCCCAGTAGTTGGCGCTCTACTCTGCTTAGCCTAGCATCCAGCTGCCTCCGTATTTTCCAAGCAGCACCTAGGCAATGCCCTCTCAAGTTTACCTTAAAGGCATCCCATTCTGTGAGTGCGTCTCCCCTTGACTGACTATTGTTCTCAAAGTAGTCTAGAATTGCCACCCCTAGTGAGGAGCGAAATGCCTGGTACTTGAGCGCAGCGGGCTACAGCCGCCACGGGGGATGGGAGGGGGGTCTGTAGCCCAGGTGAGGTGCAGAAGCTGTGGATTGTGGTCTGAGGGTGTTTGCCCTAGGTCCGCAATATGCTTGACAAGTGGGGATATGACCTGTGAACCAGCTATGCAGTGTAGGCAAACATGAAGACCATGTACTGGAGAATAAAACGAGTACACACATGTGTTTGGGGGGAGGGCACGCCATATATCTGAGAGTGACCAGTGTGCAAGTAATTCTGATAGCGTGTGCGCATTGGAAGTCGCTGTGGTTCTTGTTAGGGGCAAGTATGACCAGTCTAGGTCCGTGTCTAGCACTGAATTGAAATCCCCCCTATAAGCCAAGGTAGTCCGCTCCATCTAACTAGAACCCTAGATAGTCTGACAAGGAACGTGGCCTGCTCCATGTTTGGTGCATATATATAGCCCATAAGGATTATTTGCTCGTTCAAACTGCCTTTCTCAAATACATACCGGCCTTATAGGTCTCTGTCTACTTCCTCCTAAACAAAGGGAACTCCCACTTTTTTCCATATCAGCACTCCACGCTCCTGGGAGGAATAGTTGGTGCTGTATACCCGCCCTCTCCTGCATTTCCGGAGGCTTCTAGGTGGGTGAGGTATGTCCCCTGTAAAAAGGCTATTGTAGATTGTTTGCCTTGAAGGTATGAGTACACAGAATATCTGCGAGTAGGTGTATATGTGCCCCTCACATTCCAAGTAAGGATATTAGTCTGTGACTGAGTAGTGTGCCCTCCTGCATCAAGGGGGTTTAGATCATTGTTGAGTGTCACTAGGAGCCACCAGGGATTGTGAAACAAGGGAAAATTCTAAATATGGGTGCACAACTGCGTGCTTCATAACTTTATGAGGGCGAACACATGGTCGTTGTACATCCAAACTACAATGCCCAACCGTGGCAACTAGCTTGGTAGATGTGGTTAACTGCTGGGGTGTTTGTTACAGGTTTATGCATGCTAGACATTTCCTGGATATTATCTCTAAATAAATGGTAGCTCCTTTTGTGCTTAGGGTTCCACCACGACTTAGACTTAACTGAGTCTGGAGAGCATGCTGCACTGGTATGTTGGTTCCCATCCTTCTCTTGACAGGCTATACCTGTGCGCTTGTAAGGGGGTGTCAAAACAGGCTGCATCAGCATTGCAACATAGCAACATACCAGCACTTAATAAAGCTTTACTCAGGCAATATGTTACTGATTGTTCAGATTATATCGTGGGACATCTGCGGCGTGATCTCCGGCAGCTACAAAGAGTCTAGGTCATCAAATCTGGCTGGTTACGACACAGACACACTCAGAGAGGGGTGGATTGCATCCCTGGATCAGAGGACTGCAGTTTATTACAGATTGCTGCAGCCACATGCAGAGCCTCTTGCCTTTCCAATTGTCTCTCCTCCATGTTGGGAATCGTTACTTGTGCTCCTGTTTATTTGGAGCCTCCATCACCTCCCAGGCTTCAATTTCTTTTGCCCTGTCGGGTGGAGCTGCGCTGCTGCGGCCGGCCTGGGCCTAGTCAGTAGGCCCGATTCTTCACCCAGTCCCAGACCTCAGATGGTGCGTCAATGAAGTGAGCAATCCCTTTCGCTGTGATTCATAATTTGGCTGGGAAGATTAAGGAATAGCAGATGTTTAAGTCACAAAGCTTTCACTTCACCTCTCTGAAGGACCCTCTTTATGCTTGTACCTGACTTGTATAATCCAGGAATAGCATTATTTGTCGGTTCTGTATTCTATATAGTTGATCCTGCAGTTATCCTAAAATAGGGTGCCAAGTTGTCGCTGTTGCAATGTGCTCCGTCCCTGAGGTTCCAGCCACCTGGTTGCTTTCTTCCTGATCAGTCCTGCACCACCGTACTTCTGGTCCATGCCACTTACCTTGCCCACAGGGATCAGGGGATCAGGCTCGTCATTCACCGGTGCTCGTGCGACACCACGACCCACCCAGACCCACCCTACTGGCTCATGGCCCTGATTCAGTACCTCTATGGTCCTGCAGTGGCAGTGCAGATCCCTTCTCAACGGCTCCTCACATCCCCTACAGCTGCATATTTTCCACAGTCATGTGGGATGTGTGGATGGGGCGGTATGCACTCCCTTTTCCCTTTCTGCTCCTTGGGCCACTCCCTCACTTCAGCACACAGCCACATGTTTTCCGTATTCACTGTTGTAGGGCCCTGCCCTCTCCTACCTCTACTGTGGCTCCCGGCCTTCTCTCCGCATAGGCCTTTGCTGTTGGTTCAACACAGCATCCATCATCCCCTTTGGTTTTGCTTTGTTCACCCTATGTTGGCAGGGTATGCCCAGACATGGGTCCCTTGCTCACGTTGCCACTGGATTCAAGCTAGCCTAGCTGATGATGGCTGATTAGCCAGAAACCGGTCCCAGGATGCTTGTTTCCAGTCCAGGGAAGACATGGCTTGGCAGTTCGGGCTGGACTGTTCCTATGAGGCACAGGGTCAGACCGATTTGCATATGGCCATGTCTGAACTGTGGTGGCGGAGTGATCTAAAAAATGATGATGGATTAACCCCAGATCAGTTGACTGGGGGTGAGTGCTTGCAATGTTCAACACTCCATTCATCATGCCCTTTGGTGAGGCAGGGGGTCCAACTATGTTCACTTTAGGGGCTGCCCCAGTCCCAACAACCTGTGTCTGTTTTTCTGCTGGATTTGGCACCTCCAGGCGATGTCAGGGCAGGTTGCGCAGATGCCGGCGTGTTCTCTGGCTTGCGCACAGCTTCCACAAGGCCGCCCATGCTTTCTTAGCCTCTGCTTGGCGGCAAACCTACGGTGACCAGCGTTGCCTAGTATCTTCTGCACTCCAGGAGCTCTCAGCGCATCGTGTTTGGGCTGGTTAGCACCCTTTACAGGATAATAGGGGGATCGTCCGAGCAGAGCGCTGGGAGTCCTCATCCGCCATGTTGGTTGTCTAGCCATGCCTCCAGCAGCAGTGCCCTCTGATGCAATGCATTTGCCATTAGCGCTGATTTCACTGCACTGGACAAACTTCTGGTGCTAAGAGTTAGTGCAAGCCGCACAACTTAACAGACTCCTCCACTGGCGGAATTACACCGAGCGTGGCAGAGTTTTTATGGCATTTTGTGAACTTCGCCCAGCCACAGCGCTAAATTAAACAAACTGTTCCTGTTTTGACAAAAGCCTCTTGTCTTTAGTTTTTTCAAGGTAAATTCATATTCGAACAACACAAGGTTAATTACTGTACGTTCATGTATTTTTGAAAATGCTTAATTACTCACATTTTCAACTGAGGATGTCCCTCATCATCCCCCATTATATAAACATCTCTTGTTCATCATGTTACACTGTTTTTTAATAAATAGATGAGCAATAGTGTATACCATATCGTGATCAAGTCCATTAAGATAGAAGCACATTGGTGTTCTATTTGCCACTGTTTGAATTTGCACATCAAGAGGAAATACTCATAATGCACATGAGAAACTGAATAATCGGAGAGAGGAGTTGGGCTATTGGCTATGGTGGTCAACCTCGAATCTGGGTACCTGGTTTTGATTCCCAGCTAACGCTGAACATCCTGTGATTCTGGACAAATCACTTAATCTCCCTGTGCCTAACTATTAAAATATAAAATAAAAGAATGTTTTCTCATGTAAAGCAACCGGTTCTATTGAAGCGCACGGATACCCGATTCGGGTCAAGTTTGCGCTGTATAAAACTCTGTAAAATACAAAAATTTGTCATGCTTTGCAGTGTTCTTGCTTATTCCCTGTTTTAATAAATATTTGTCAAGTGCTTTAGGACATCCATAGAGATGTTTGGACTCAGACATCTATGCGATTAGATAGGAAATAATGTGTAACCACATTCTGTCTTTGGACATCTGTTTCAACACATGCTGAACTAAAATCTAAATCCAATTGAAGCAAAAGATAATTTTAAACATTTAGTAAACATGCAATCTTGTACACACCATTGTTTTTCATCCACATTCTCTGTATCTTTTTTATCCTAAACTGATTACAGCTGTACGAGATCTTGTTTTCCTTTTGTCAAAGTTTGTTTCTGTCATGTGAATGATTATGGATGCAAAATCAAGTTAAGTGAACTTCAGTTTGCTTATGGAAAAAAACTAGTTTCATGAGCCAATGATACCACAGAAGTACTGTCCTCAATACATGGTTATTGTAATGATTTAGATTTCACAATGCCAAAGCATTAGGTACAAGTGTTTCAGCTGTGCACTGTGAAGTGTTGGTCACATGACCTGTACCCAACAGCGGATGTTGGGGGATTGCTGTCCAATGGCCAACCCCCACAGATGTTCACCGCCAGTGGATGTTCAACCTATATTTTCTTGTTCTCCCATGGTACCTGACCTGTACCCAGCTGTCACCCCCTCATAGGACTGTAGTACTGTACAAACATCCTCAGTAAAGCTTGTGTGATGGCTCACACAGGAGTACCACAGTGCTTCATTAGAGGGACGCATTTGCTCCTGCCGGGTAATGTGTTACCCATGACCCCCAAAAATAGGTTTTTACATTTTGGCCATGGAGGGTTTGTGGAAAAGTACCCTTTTTATGCCCCCCCCACACTTTTTGCTCCAGATGTGTATGAGTCTGATAATGCACTGGAGTCTGATGCCCAGACCCCAGTGCCTGTGCCCTCCCGCCAAAACTGTTATGTCCAACTTGGTAATCCCAAACTGGCAAAACCTTTACCATTTCAAAAATCCTTAGAATATGGTACTGGGGCACACAGAGCATGGGTGGTCACGGGGTCCCCAGGGCTTCAACATGGTTGAATGCTACCATGAGTGACACACCTAAACATCTGACAGCAGACCTGCCATTGCAGACTGTAGAAGCAGTGCAAACTGCTTGAACTCGACTGTGCCCTCACCATGTGTGGCACTGTCAATACATTTTATAATATATGTCCGGCACCCTAAGGAAGTTCTCCTTAACCTAGGAGGCATTGTCCATTATATTAAAGGTAAGGACATATCAGTGCATGCCTATATGTACCTATAGTGGTGTTCCCCATCGAAAACTACTATGAGTGTTAAGGTCCACTGCACAACATGAGCTGCCTTCTGGGCATTCTCGAGGTTGGCAGCTCCATTATGGGTCAGCCAAAATATGTCATGTTTGGTATCAAACAATGTGCCTTCTCCCCCTGACATGAATTGTGTGCCCTGTAAGCATGGGCGAATTTTGCGGATCTCGCGTTCGCGAATTTGCGGATTTGCGAACTCGCAATCCGCAAAATCCGCGAATTCTTGCGAATTTGCGGATTTTTTTTTTTTTGTGTTCGCAAGGATTTCTGCCAGTTCGCGAGGGTTTCGTACCAGTTCGCAATTGCGAACTTACATTTCGTCGCGCAACGGTCGCGAATTATGTTGTTTCTACGTCTGGTTCATCATCACAGGTTCCCAGCACCCTCTGTTTCACCACTGCAACCCTCTGTTACATCAATGCCACCCTCTGGTTCATCATTACTGTAGATTATGGGGGGGAAAAGCAAGCACACCATCCCTGCTTCAACTCAGATGAATTAATTTGGGGTTAGTTTATTAATGTGTCACTGTTTTAAAATTCCAGTCTGGCACCTGCTTCCTTATCTGTAATTTTGCTTTCTGTTGCAGTGCATTTTTTTTCCCCAGGACCTTCTTTGTGGCCTACTTGTAGCTATTGTATGAGCCTGCTGTGAGGGTCAGAGCAGGGTCATACAATTGTTGCAACTAGCAACTGAATTCTGGAGGGGCCCCAGTCAGGAAGCACTACCGGGAATTGTTACTAATGATGAGTTTGAACTCTTGCCCCTGCCGAGTGCTTTCACTTTTGAAAAACTCGTTTTTCTGCAATTTCGCGGGGTTCGCGGGGTGCGAACACGCGCAAGATCGGATTCGGAAGCCGCAAATTCGTGCGAATATGCAATTTGTTTTTTTTGCGGCGTGTTAGTTGGCAAGGTTTTGTGCGTTTTTGCGAGCCGCTCGTAGCGCAAGACGCGAAGTTACCCTCGCGGTCGTTCAAGGGCGCAGCCATCTTGTTTGCCTGACGTATTTCCGTTTCCGGGCGCGAAGTGTAATCTCGCAAAGTCCGCGGTTTGCCAGTACAGTCTCGCGCGTGTTCGCAAGGAAAATCTCGCGCAAACTTACCCGCGCGGTCGTGAACGGGCGCGGCCATCTTGTTTCTCATTCATTGCTATGGTTCTGGGCATGGTCTTTGTATCCTCTGTCAATCTCTGCCATCCTTTGCTTGTTTGAAGTTTTTTTTTATCTATTTTACTTATTATCTATCCCTCTATTTTTCTAGCCCTATATTTTTGTGTTTACTGCTACTTTTGGTAAATTTTAAACTACTTTTGTAAACTCTTTTCTTTTCTTCTCTTCCCTATTCTATTTTCTTTATTCCTTTCCGCCCAGACCATGGTGAAGGGAGCCGGGAAGCATCCCGAGAAGGGGAAGGGTCCCGCACCCCGTGTCCGGCTCCCGTGCGGGCGTTTGAGGGGGGAGCTAGTGATGCCACAGGAGATCTTTACCCCGGAGGAGGTGGCCCAACTCATTTTTTATGTTCAGCGCCGCCTCCCCAGGACCATCATGGGAGGCGGCAAGATCAGTGCCGGGTACGGGGCCCGGGAGCGCCGGAAGCGGTGGGAGAAGGTGTGCCAGGCCATTTACCACCACTCTCGGGTCTGGCGCACCTACAACCAGGCCACCCACCGCTGGACGGATGTCCTGACCCGTGAGCGAGATCTGCTCGACCTCCTTGGCCTTGAGATCCCCGGGCTTGGTGAGTAGTAGTAGCTATGTCTTTACTACTATGTTTTCTCCTGCTGTGTTATTATATTGCAAATTTGTGTTTTTTACCAAGAGCAATAATGCTGCTCATTACATTGTAGGTACATTTTATTTCAAAATCTTCTGTGCATTTCAGGTACACTGCTCTCCTTCTCAGTAGTGTTGCTACTATGCTTATTTGTTTTAGATTTTGTGTTCATTTCATTGGCCTGTGAAATTATGTAGGAGTGTAGTTGAAAGAACTGCGCAATGCTACACACTAAGGTTCAGATTTTTAATTACCGGCGCATCCCTGCAAAGTTGCAGGGATGCGCCAGTAATTGTGCGTCACGCCACCATCACCCATGGTGCGCCGTATTACAATGCGGCGCGCCATGGGCCCAAAACGTCACCAAAGCGTTACGCATCTGTGCCGTAAAGGTGGCGCATTGCTGGAGTTGCGTCGCAACGATGGTGCAGCTCCATCAATTCTCTGGGGTGCCCTATCTCCCCAATGCTGCGTCAAGCCGTACGTCTGCTTCAAGCAGGCGCAGGGTTTGAGTCACGCATCATTGTCCTCAAAGTGACTGATTGAAATCTTGTAGATTTCCCTCAGCCACTTTTAGGATGCGTTCCTGCGCAGGAACGCCCTCCCTTGCGCCGGAACACCCCTATTGGCGCAGGGCTTTACAACGTGATGCATCTCCCAGATGCGTCACGTTGTTAATATACGCCGCACCATTGCGCCTCTTTTGTGCTGTCGCTGCGTCACAAAAGTCACGCAACAATGGAGCAAAAGAGCCGCAAGGGCCTTATAAATCAGCCCCTACAGACTCAAGTCCAGTCCTTCCTTTGTACACATGGCGATAAGAAGAAATAGTGGTGGTGGATTAATAGTTTGAGTATTTTAATGACTGGTGAATGTAGTAGGAAACTTTAGTGTTGTCGCTGATCTTCAATCACGATGGACTTTGGCTGTCACTTTGCGTGCTGCGGACTGCTGCCTGCCAATCCTAGGCAAACCTTTTTAGTACTTTGTTTAGTGAGTTACATAGGGTAGTTTCCAATTCGACGGTCCGCAAATCAAGCAATACTAAAGTAATGACGTAGTCGACCACATGAGATTGGTCAATAATATATCCCGTGGAGTCGTTCCCTATTTGCTATTTCGCAAAAATATTTTGTTACTTTGTTAGTTCTTTTTTAAATGTTTGATTTGGTTGAGAAATAAATATCATCCATGTTTTCTGTTTTTCTTTCTTTCATGTTGTACATCAGCTTCCCCCAGGGGCAAGAGGAGGACACAGGAGGAGGAGGAGGAGGGTGCTGTTGTCGATGCAGGCCAGGACCGGGCAGTCGAGGGCTCCTTTGCTGGCCCCAGTAAGTTTTAATTTTAATATAGAGTACTTATTTTTTCCTAGCGTTCCTCATTCGATTTTTTCTAAATCGTCTTTGATCTTCTTGTAGACAGGATCTAAATTCTTATCCCTATGACTCCGTGTGGTATTACTAGATTATTCTTATTAGTCTGTCTGTGTAGCTAACTAAGATTGCACATTTGGCATTTCCATTGGACTCCCATTCTAGTCAGCAATAGCTCTATGCACTGAGTGTAGTCCTCTGGGATTGTCCATAATGTCTTTTCAAGTATTCTAAATGTTTATGCTTTGACCATTGCCAACAATAAAAAGGTGAATGACCACCACCAAGAAATAATAAGATACTACTTTACTTTTGGTTTGGATAGGACAATCCATTCTACTACTGTTGCAGGGACAAATCTGCACAAACAGAACTATGGACACTAAATAATGCATCGCTTAGCTTATCAATTATAATAGGTGCTGTAACTGTTAGACTTTCCACATACCTCAGTGATAACAGACTTTGTAGTTGAACCCCCAATCTCCTTACTGACTAGATAGTGTGGCAGAGTCATTTAGCTCCCAAAGTCACCGATGGCAGAGGCACGGACTCATGCTTGCAAAAATTCGAAAACCTTTAGCTCATCCACTCTAGTCTGGAGGACCAAAAACCACAGAGTCTATTTAAGTTTAAAAGCTTTATTAAAAGTAAACACATTTATTAAATTCAAGTTTGTCATAAAAGTGAACGTGTAACTGAAAATGGAAAAGTGCTTAGTGCTGACGATTAATTGGACACATTTCTTGTGGTCGAGCCGAGCTCTCACCTGGTTTGAACTTGATCCTGCTCGTGTTCTTAGAAGTCAAGGTTCTGTCTGTTAGGAGAAAAAGTGGTGCGTGTTAAAAAGTAAAAAGCAAACATTCATCAGTTGTGCCAAAAAGTGCAGCAAGACAACAGCCTTCCCTGGAAAAAGGGACATTTTTACTCTAGAGTACACAGTCAAAAATTATTAAATTGTACACTTTTTTTCACATTTCTTTCTTCCTCCTAGACCAAATATTATATAGTAGTGAGTGGTGTATTCTAAAATTATTAAATGTACTTTGTAGGTGGAACATCTGGAGACGGGGCCAGCGCGGAGGTGGTGGCATTGGACGAGGAGGACAACTCTGGGGAGGAGGCGGTGCAAGTGCCGGAAAAGGACATGCCTGTGAGGGTTCACACGGTGGTGGCGGGCAGAGGTAAGCTATACATTCCTTAGTCATTGAGATTGAAGACTGCAGAGTGTGCTTTCTGCACGGGTGTATTATAAAAAAAGCAGGTAGTAGCCTCCTCTAAATGTACTTCGACTTAGCTGTGAAGTTTTTGGCGAGAAGAATCCCAATCAGATCTGAGGTGAACTTGATGGATGGGATGAACGAAAAGCGAAAGAAGGGTGTAAGTAAGTGTGGAAGCACGAGAAATGTAATGATGACTGGCAAAGAAGAATGATATGTGTTTGCTTGGTCCCCGAGGTGGCTGGGAAGGTAAGAAAATGGTATGGTGCATGGCTGGGTGAATGATGAAGCAAGGATGGGTGGAAGGAGAACAGCCTGGGTGGGTGAGACAGAAACTGTATGTGTGCAATATACTTTGAATGGATGGATGCCTGGATCATTCATGGTACTATCTGACTCTTAGATAGCATATGTGAATCTAGAGAGAGTAGACGGTCACTGGATGAACTAAGTGTTACTTTGAAGAGCATGTAACACCGCACCCGCACGTCCGTTCCAGTGTAGGAAAGGCAAGGAAAAGAAGTTGTAACGTTGTCCAAAGACTACCATGAATAGTAGCAGTAGTTTGTATTGCAACTGCAAGCACAGCATATATCCAGTTATTACGGTGGGCACTCCCTACCTCCCTTAATAACTTTAGTTTAGTAGTAGTACGTCATTCATGTGTGGGGGTATCACTGTTCACTCAATAATAAGCAAAGCACCTAAAGTCATCCCATATGTCATCAAATACATCCCATGTGAAGTGAAAGATAATCAGATAATTTAGCTTCTTCATTTTCCTTTTCTAATACTCATTTGCACTGTAGGGTGAAAGCTAAATTAATTAAGCAGTAGCCCTTTTAACAGAGTATTCTCAGTGCCACCCGTAATAGAAAAGTAAGAGCTTCACCACCTGCATGTACTGGACCGGTACAGTAACGCAAGTCTGTCTCACTCACCATGGTGTGCGTCTGTTTTTCTCGGGTGCAAGTTCACTGCGCTGGCATTATGCCGGCTTGCATAAGATAACGTACCAATTTTCCTAAACAAGAGAGAAGAAGAAGAATAAGAGTGGTGTACTGTCATAGTCGACTGTAATAGAAGTCCATAGTGCTCGTAGAATTTGTTCCTTAAACTCCCACTAATGTTAGAGCAAGGATGAAGAAGTCGGAGGTTACATAGATACTGTCCTCAATAGTTATGCACTGTGCTTTCAATTTGCTACTTGTACTGTGACAACTTTCTGCTCAATCATTTTGTGTTAATCTTAAGGAGCATTGGTTACAGACTATGTCTTTCTTTTTTCATGTAGTTGCTCCTTCCAAATCCAAGACACCATCAAGGAGGAAGGAGCTGGCTCGAATGGCCCGGCAACGGAGGCTGGATGCCACTGTTGCTGAATATCGGCGGCTGGTGGCCCTGGAGGAGGAGGAGACGCAGTCTGGAACAACAACAACGTCCACTGGGACAGCTGCCTCCTCCTCCGTGCGGGCTGCCAGCCAGCGCAGTGCTCCAGCGGTACGGAGCCGGGCTACCAAAGCCAAACGCCACCGCCCAGCAGCAAAGAAAGCAGCTGCCCCTCACAGGATTTGCAAGGCACACCGGCGCCGCTTATCCCTCAGACTGTCCTACCTGGAGCAGGAGGTCCATAATTATAAGAACGTGGTGGAGGGCCTCCGCTTCGAACTTGCCACCCTCCGCAAGGAGCATGATGCCCTGGCTGCTAATTCCAACAGCACCCTGCCATAGTGTCCCTTGCCCCTTTTTTAGAGACTTTTGGGGGGTGGGAATTGGGAGTTGTGATTTTTGGGGACTTTTGAAGGACAATCGTTGGGGTTAGGGAGGGTCTTGCGGGAGATTCTTTTGTTAGGGCTATAAAAATATACTTTTTGAAACTTTATCTGACCATACCTGTTTTTTACTGCTTTTGAGTCTGGTGGGTGGGGGTTTAACATAACAGTAAGTTTGTTTTCCTGAATAGTCCTAGGACTTTAGTAGTACTACCGTCAATCAAATCTCTCGTCTCTCCTAATACTCCATTATACTACCTCCAACCAAACGCCTATCTTACCTGTAATTTCTGTTTGCAAGTAGGGCTAGGCCCAGGGCTGGCTCCACGGGAAACAGCAAATAAGGTTGGCAATCCTGGGCGGATAAAATTTCCTCATAGCGGTGGTACTAGTGGTGTGACACAGTGGCAGTTGCTTGCCTATGAAAAAAAGAAAATGAAATCTGGTTTGTCCTCCTGAGCAATACAAAGGTACAATACAGAATATAGCAGGTGACAGAAGTACACTAGAACAGTGCCACGTTGTAGCCTAACAAATGTTAAAGTATAACTAATTCGGTTGAAGTTCTTTGACATTAGCCATGGGTCTTTGTCAAGCAGAGTAAGAATATATCCTCGGATTTCTTCACCAGCCTGTTGCTATCACCTTATCCTCCCCAGCAAGTGTGTGGATTTATTGCTGTAATTTAGTCACACATCAATCAAAACCACACAGCCCGGGGGAAGAGGGTTAGGGTTTGAAAAATGGATGGGTACGGGGGTTTTTGGGAAAGGTTTTGGGAGACAAGAAAAAGTAGCACAGCATGGACGAACAATTGTGAACATAAACAAATCTTTGGGTACAAACCTATCCATCAATCTTTGAAAGTGCATACACTACTGTAACTGCATGCATGTCAGTTAAAAGTAATTAGTACTTTCGACAACTGTGGAAGAAAGAATGCGACAGTACAGGGCGTGGGTGGAAATATTGATAACTATATTCAACATAAGGTCTCTGTAGCCAGATACCTGAGAGCCTTGCTGGTCACTATAAATCCATTCACAACAACACTCAATGGGGTTGGTCTGGAAGGTGTCAGGTTTACTCCCCGTGATCCAGTCGATGCAAATATGGTTCCACCTCCAAATGTCACCAACACCCAGAAGTGTAAACACAGGGTGTTCGAGGCATTAGGCGGGGGAGAAAAATAACAAACTAAAATAAAAAATGTGGGATGGGTAAAGGTAGGGTCAGCAGGGAAAGGATACCTGTAACAGAAGACAAGACAGGCATCAGTGAAGTGCTGTCCTAACATACAAGGGTACTCTCATATAGTCTCACTAAATAGTCTGCAAGTCTCCCGCCTACTCATGGGAAATGTAGTTTCATAGTACGGTAGGCGCTTAGGGGCTGCGTAACCTGACAGAAGGTATAGTAGATAGAAAAGGAGAAATTGCTTTTTTTCTAGGTGTCCCCTCACTCACCAGGGTTGCCCCTTGGTGACATGCTTCATCATTGGGGCCATCCCAGTCCTCTACGGCCTGGGGCGTGCTGCGACTTGCGAATTACGTAGGAGCACTTACAAATGACTATGTGTGGTGCAGATGTGATAGTGGAGTGGACTAAGTGATGTGTTAAGGGATCAATGTAGAAGCAGAGAGAGAGCCAAGAAATGCAGTCACAGTCAGAGAAAAAGGCAAGGGATACTGTATCTATGTGGTTGTAGTGGTCCTGTTGGAAGTGGTAAGTAAGTTGCCCGCAGAAAAAAAATCCTCCTATTAGCGGCACTCCTCCATTGCAGCCGACGCTTCGTCCATCGATGTTGGTCACCAGAAGACACCCTGTCCACTGCCTGCCTGATGCTGAATTGTGGCTCGCTACTGTGAAGCCTGACTCCATCCTTTTTTCCCCATTGCAGAGACTGAAACCCGGCCTGTAATTATTCAACGAAAAACAGGAAGTGATATAATATTACAACACCACTGATAAATAAATATAAGGTATGTAGGCTGTGGAGTGCAAAAAGTCACAATTTGTTTTTCCTAGTAGACAGTACAATGTTTTTGAAAGTGCGTACTCTGAGTCACCTTTTGAAGGATAAATAAGTATGGGCAAATTAATGTATCGGATCTTGCCCCTCAAGCTAGGTGTACTGTAAACTGTGTTTTAGAACAAAATTAGATCTTCCTAGCAGTGCTCCCACCCAGACCCTTACTAAAGCCAGTCGCAAAAATGTAGAAGACCCCCAATCAAATCTCAAAAAACGAGGCCTAGCAGAAAACTGGTGACAAAACTTACTTTGAAAGTAAAAGTAGGCCGAAGTACCCTAATTACCCATTACCCACCGTGGATTGCATTCAAACCACTTGCAAGCAACCAAGCAAAAGTAGCCATAGCCAGCATCGCTCCAAGACTCGAAATCCCCCCCACTCAAACACATGCAATAGAAATACTGCTAACCCTAACGAACCCTAAGTTAAGAATAGTGGCAAAGGCTTTCTTTAACTATGCCAAATCCCCCCTTTCCCACCATGGATTTTCTTCAAATGACTTGCAACCAAAATTACACATTCTCACGAGTGCTCTAAGACCCCAGAACTCAGTTTGAAAAATCTAGAACACCCCGAAACACATGCAATCCTGCTGCTAGGGCTAACCCTAACGAACCCTAAGTTACAAAAAGTGCCAAAACTAAAGGCTTTTCCGCGCGGATTTTGTCCCAACCACTTCTACCCGGTATTAGACCTTCCCAGGAATGCCCCAAGACCCGGCAACCCACCCGCCAAGAAGCGTAACACCCCCAAACAGGCCAAAAGCAAAATCTCATACTTGCAATATTTCTGGGCCTTCGGTCCAAACGCGCTGCGTAGCTAGGCCATAAGTCGGGGTTGGCACGACGGATTTCCTGAAAAGCAAATGCAATCAAGATTAGAGTGTCCCAGCAGTGCTCCCAGACCACGAAACTCACCCGCAAACAGACGGAACCCCCCCTAAGAGCACCTCAAAGGCAAGCAAGTCATCAAAAACACACAAAAAATTCCGCCTGGGATTTGGTCCAAAACACTTTTATCCGGTATTAGAGCTTCCCAGCAATGGCCCCAGAGCCGTCAACCCAGGAGAAAACGAGTAGAAGACCCCCAAACAGCCAAAGAGCAAAAGTACAAAAATGGGGACTTAGTCACTTTTTCACAAATTTCCCAAATCACTCCGCGCGCGCTCTGCAGCTAGGCCCTAAGTCCCCTCAGCCACCATGGATTTGCTTCAAACCTCTTGCAAAGTAAAGTATATATAGCCAGCAGTGCTCCCACACCACGAAACTCACCCACAAACACCAGGAAGCCCCCCAAACAGGCCCCCGAAAACGCTACATAGAGCAAAATGTCAGAAATAGCCCAAAAAAAAATCGGCCTGGATTTTGTCCCAACCACTTCTACCCGGTATTAGACCTTCCCAGGAATGCCCCAAGACCCGGCAACCCACCCGCCAAGAAGCATAACACCCCCAAACAGGCCAAAAGCAAAATCTCATACTTGCAATATTTCTGGGTCTTCGGTCCAAACTCGCTGCGTAGCTAGGCCATAAGTCGGGGTTGGCACGACGGATTTCCTGAAAAGCAAATGCAATCAAGATTAGAGTGTCCCAGCAGTGCTCCCAGACCACGAAACTCACCCGCAAACACCAGGAAGCCCCCCAAACAGGCCCCCGAAAACGCTACATAGAGCAAAATGTCAGAAATAGCCCAAAAAAAAATCGGCCTGGATTTTGTCCCAACCACTTCTACCCGGTATTAGACCTTCCCAGGAATGCCCCAAGACCCGGCAACCCACCCGCCAAGAAGCATAACACCCCCAAACAGGCCAAAAGCAAAATCTCATACTTGCAATATTTCTGGGCCTTCGGTCCAAACGCGCTGCGTAGCTAGGCCATAAGTCGGGGTTGGCACGACGGATTTCCTGAAAAGCAAATGCAATCAAGATTAGAGTGTCCCAGCAGTGCTCCCAGACCACGAAACTCACCCACAAACACCAGGAAGCCCCCCAAACAGGCCCCCGAAAACGCTACATAGAGCAAAATGTCAGAAATAGCCCAAAAAAAAATCGGCCTGGATTTTGTCCCAACCACTTCTACCCGGTATTAGACCTTCCCAGGAATGCCCCAAGACCCGGCAACCCACCCGCCAAGAAGCATAACACCCCCAAACAGGCCAAAAGCAAAATCTCATACTTGCAATATTTCTGGGCCTTCGGTCCAAACGCGCTGCGTAGCTAGGCCATAAGTCGGGGTTGGCACGACGGATTTCCTGAAAAGCAAATGCAATCAAGATTAGAGTGTCCCAGCAGTGCTCCCAGACCACGAAACTCACCCACAAACACCAGGAAGCCCCCCAAACAGGCCCCCGAAAACGCTACATAGAGCAAAATGTCAGAAATAGCCCAAAAAAAAATCGGCCTGGATTTTGTCCCAACCACTTCTACCCGGTATTAGACCTTCCCAGGAATGCCCCAAGACCCGGCAACCCACCCGCCAAGAAGCATAACACCCCCAAACAGGCCAAAAGCAAAATCTCATACTTGCAATATTTCTGGGCCTTCGGTCCAAACGCGCTGCGTAGCTAGGCCATAAGTCGGGGTTGGCACGATGGATTTCCTGAAAAGCAAATGCAATCAAGATTAGAGTGTCCCAGCAGTGCTCCCAGACCACGAAACTCACCCACAAACACCAGGAAGCCCCCCAAACAGGCCCCCGAAAACGCTACATAGAGCAAAATGTCAGAAATAGCCCCAAAAAAAATCGGCCTGGATTTTGTCCCAACCACTTCTACCCGGTATTAGACCTTCCCAGGAATGCCCCAAGACCCGGCAACCCACCCGCCAAGAAGCATAACACCCCCAAACAGGCCAAAAGCAAAATCTCATACTTGCAATATTTCTGGGCCTTCGGTCCAAACGCGCTGCGTAGCTAGGCCATAAGTCGGGGTTGGCACGACGGATTTCCTGAAAAGCAAATGCAATCAAGATTAGAGTGTCCCAGCAGTGCTCCCAGACCACGAAACTCACCCACAAACACCAGGAAGCCCCCCAAACAGGCCCCCGAAAACGCTACATAGAGCAAAATGTCAGAAATAGCCCAAAAAAAAATCGGCCTGGATTTTGTCCCAACCACTTCTACCCGGTATTAGACCTTCCCAGGAATGCCCCAAGACCCGCCAACCCACCCGCCAAGAAGCATAACACCCCCAAACAGGCCAAAAGCAAAATCTCATACTTGCAATATTTCTGGGCCTTCGGTCCAAACGCGCTGCGTAGCTAGGCCATAAGTCGGGGTTGGCACGACGGATTTCCTGAAAAGCAAATGCAATCAAGATTAGAGTGTCCCAGCAATGCTCTCAGACCACGAAACTCACCCACAAACAGACGGAACCCCCCCTAAGAGCACCTCAAAGGCAAGCAAGTCATCAAAAACACAAAAAAATTTCCGCCTCTGATTTGGCACAAACCACTTTTAGTGCTTCCCAGCAATGGCCCCAGACCCGTCAACTCACCTGCAAAGAGGTAGAACAACACCCCCACAAGTGCTGAGTCTTTCTTCATTGGGCGTAAACCAGCCCTCTGCTTTGATGGAAATAGGAGTCTGGAGGAGGAGGATAGAGGAGCATGTTCTTCTGAACTTGTGAACCTGAGGAATGCAGACTGCGGCACCTTCAAATAAATTAGCAAACAAGTGAAGACAGTTCTGCTGATGGGCTTGTTTTTGTGATTATCTGATTAAAGTTTGAATTATATTAACTGTGCACAACAAAGAAAGACAGACACACAGGAATAAAAGTGAATAAGGATGAAAAAGAAAGTTATTGATTCGTTGTCTCATTTTCAGGGCTCGAAGTCGGTATCACGGTCCAGGAATAAGAATAAGGCTTCGTCATCATACTCTGCGAATTCAGCCAGGGTGAGGTCAGTGCCACCTGACAGAGTAGAAATTCCCTCATCTATGGTGCTGGCCACCTCCTCTTCATCCGGCACGCTCTCTCGTACTCTTATATCTGGTGGTATGAGGTGCTGATTCATCTTGATCATTGTTAACCTCTCCACATTTTTGGGCGAGAGGCGGCTCCGTTTGGGAGTTACAATCCCACCAGCCGCACTGAAAACCCGTTCAGAAGACACACTTGCGAGTGGGCAAGACAAGTAGTTTAAAGCCAGGTTGGTGAGCTGTGGCCACAATTCTTTTTTCCCATGCCAATACGCCAATGGGTCAGAATTAACATAGACCTCTGTGGAGTCATTCAGATAGTCCTTCACCATCGACTCAAGGTCCTCCTCCAAGGTTCCTCCACTTTGCGTAGCTCTTGCTGTGCCTCTGACCTTTTGAGAACCAAACCCACGCAGAGCTAGCCAATCCTCTTCAGCCTCCAATGTTTCTGTTGTCTTTCGTGCAGATGATCCGGTTGCCGGTGTCTTTAACGGCTGAGAGGTCACTTGTGCCACAGCCACAGGTGCAGAAGTGGATTGTTTTGACTGGGGATGGCCTGCTGATGTACTGCCATTTCCTTCAATTTCCAGCCGTTCTGTTTCAAACTTCTTGGCTGACAAGGCTAGCCAACGTTTGTACTTTGTAACATCTTCATCAGCAAAAGGAAAGAATGCTCTGCCTGCCAGCGCCTTTTTGTAGCGTGGATCCAGAATAGTAGCACAAATGTAATGCTGTTCTGAGTGGATCTTTTTAAGACGTTCATCACCTTGTAGGAGCTCTAATAATTGCTCAGCCAGAAGCAAAGAGTCTTTCTTTTTGTCATCTTTTCGAAACACAGAACACACCTCCTTCAGTTGGTCCTCCAGCATGTACAACAATGGGATAGCTTTTCCCAAATTAGAGTCCTCCTTGCTGACTGCACGTGTGAAGACCTCAAAAGGACGAAGCATGCGTGTTAGGCTTTCAACTATGTTCCATTGCGGCCCACCCATCCTCAGCTCCTCTATACCTTCTTTCAAGAAATATTGATCGAGTTGCGTATACTGCTCATACAGACGCTCAAGCATGTAGAAGGTTGAGTTCCAACGTGTTACCACCTCCTGGATGAGTGCTTTCACTGGCATTTGACATTGATATAGCATGCTCCTCAGCTGCTTGCGGGCCTTAAAAGAATGCCTGAAATGCTTGCAAATTTTTCGGCAGTTCTCCAATACACTGTACGCTGCACTGCGTTTATTACCCAAGAATTTTTGGACAACCAGGTTTATACAGTGCGCCAAACACGGCACTCTGAAATAGTAACCGTCCCTCATGGCCTTAACTATATTGGAGCCATTGTCCGTGGAAACATAACCAACCTTGCGTTTTAGTGGGGACAGACAGTTAAGGACCTTTGTGTTAAAGACATCCAAAATGTTTTCTGCTGTGTGACGTTTCTCCAAACCAAACATGGCTAGTGTTGCATGTTTCCGAGCACCTTTAAAAACAATGTTAGTGTCAACACCTGAGTTTAGCTTTGCTTTAGCCCCTGAAAAAGAGACCCAGTGTGCAGTGATGCACATGTAATCAGCGCCTGCGCCACTGGTCCACATGTCTGTTGTCAGATGTATAGTGTGAACAGCACTCTTCTGCAAAGCTGCCCCAATCACCTTCAGAACATCTTCATGTAGTGCTGGACCCGCAACTCGGGCAAAATAGAACCGGCTAGGAACCTTCCATTTAGGGCAGAGCGCTGTCACTAATTCTAGAAAACCAACCCCTTCTACAAAAGAAAAAGGGAGAAGGTCCAGAGCTAGCATTTTAGCCAGCTTAGTGTTATACAGACGGATCATTGGGTGGTTGCGTTCATATTGCGCTTCTGTAAACAACATCTTTTTAATGTTGCCCTGGACCAATGATTTACGGGATGATGATGATCTCTTCGACCCAGTTACGCTCGCTGATGAACTTTTCCGCATTGATGTCTCACTCTCTCCCACACTCTTAGTGTGGCTCCCATGGGGTGTGCTGCTGACATGGGAACTGGGTGTAAGTGAAGTGTTTGAATCGTCTTCTTCTACCTCCTCGTCATCAGCAGATGACAAATCAACGTTTTCATTACGTGCAGTTCCGGCTTTCTTGACCGCCTCTAGGTGCGGAAACCATTCGACAGCGTGCCTTCTCTCAAGATGACCTCTCTGGCCTCCGGTACCATAGTTAGAACCAAGCTTACCACGACTAAATCGAAGCTTACAAAGGCTACAAATGGCTACGTTTTCCTTTTTTGGGCAAACACTAAAGAAGTCCCAAACTGGAGACTTGAAATGTCTTCGGGGGCCGGAGGAGGCGGCGATACTGGTGGTGGTGGTCCTGCTGCTAATGACAGATGAAGTGGAGGATGTGGATTGCCGAACTTCAGTACGTTTTGCACTTTCACCACCACGAATTGAGGTCGAGGACGAGGTGGGTACCTTCTTGCGAAGAAATATGGAAGCGGTAGGTTTTGGTGTACTACTTAACTCCAAATCTAATGATTCCATTTCCATTGCCTCCTCGCCGACATCATCATCACGCTCAGCAGCTTCTCGGGATAGGGTCAAAATGTCTCTTTGCTGCATGCCCGGTGGGGCTGCAGTGACCTTTGTGATGACTGGCTCGTCGTCATCGTGAGAGGCTTCATCACCAGCAGTATCTGTCACTTCTTGTTGAGCCTCATCACACTCCATAGGTTTGAGTTTTTGGACGACCTTCCTTTTACGCTTAGGTACCGGTGTCAGATCATGGTGTGCCTCTGCCTCACTGTCAGACCGCAGTTGTGGTTCCCAAGACAGATCACTTGCACCAGAACGAGGTGGGCTTGAAGAAGATGTAGACACCCCCCTTGATCTTTTCCTTGCTAGGGATGTGGAAGACAATGAATGATCATCAGGAGGAGTGGCTTCCAATGATACCTCAGCTTCATTGTCGATTTCCAAATGTGCCCCTACTTCGGGAGGAACAACTATTGTGGGCACTTGTGAACGTCCATGCACCTTTGCTTGCGCATCTCCTTTTGCTGCCTCTCCTTCCACATGTACTTGGGCGTGTACTTGCACATGGTGTTGTTGTTGCGGCTGTGGTTGTTCAACACTTGTCAGATGAGTTACAACAACCTGTGTTGATTCAGGGACATTGCTGCTACTTTCTTGCGATGAGCCAACATCACTGGTCGATGGTGATTGGAGAAGTACACTGACTGCCTCTGAAGCACTCAAGGGCTTTGACTTAAGTTGGCGTGGTGGTGGAGGCACTGAACCCAATGGAGCAGGGGTGCTGCTCTCAGGTTGGTCCCCAGCAGATCCTGCTGCTGCAGGCGTACTTTTTTTTTTGCTCCCAAAAAAAGTGGCGGGTGGCACACCAGCCTCCTTGGTAACTTGCTTCTTCTGCTCCTTACTAGCAACTTTCTTGCTAGAGGAGCTACGGAGAACTTTCTTTGGGGGCGGGGCCATCTTCTTCAGAGCAGGTCAGACAGCAGGCCGCAGTTGCACGAATTGTAGAGTTGTCTGAGGCCAGACGTGACGTCGCGTGACGTTATGCTGCACACACACACCGCTGCAGGACTTCTTCCTGGCACTGGTGGTTCTCTTGAGTCTTGTGCACCTAAAAAAAATGGAAGACAGAGGAACATCAGTTCAGTTATAGAGCACAAAAAAATCGAAAAACACTGCAAAATCAGCACAATCCCAATCCATCCATGCCCTCCATAATGTTTAAATTCAAGACAACCCACAGAAAGACTAGGCCCATGCTAGACTCAAATACCCCTGGTGAAAAGGCCACAAGTACAGGCCCAAAAATCGAAAAACACTGCAAAATCAGCACAATCCCATTCAATCCATGGCCTCCATGATGTTTAAATTCAAGACAACCCACAGAAATACTAGGCCCATGCAAGACTCACTACCCCTGGGCATAAATAAAGGTTGAAAAGTAGGCAAAATGGTTGGAGGCCTAACAACAAAGCCTGCATTCAAAATGGCCACTTGCCTGCCAGCACATGGCCAGTGCCTGTAGCTGCACTCAAAATGGCCACCAGCCACATGGCATGTCCCTCCCCATGAACACCCCCAAAAATCGAAAAACACTGCAAAATCAGCACAATCCCATTCCATCCATGGCCTCCATGATGTTTAAATTCAAGACAGCCCACAGAAAGACTAGGCCCATGCTAGACTCAAATACCCCTGGTGAAAAGGCCACAAGTACAGGCCCAAAAATCGAAAAACACTGCAAAATCAGCACAATCCCATTCCATCCATGGCCTCCATGATGTTTAAATTCAAGACAGCCCACAGAAAGACTAGGCCCATGCTAGACTCAAATACCCCTGGTGAAAAGGCCACAAGTACAGGCCCAAAAATCGAAAAACACTGCAAAATCAGCACAATCCCATTCCATCCATGGCCTCCATGATGTTTAAATTCAAGACAGCCCACAGAAAGACTAGGCCCATGCTAGACTCAAATACCCCTGGTGAAAAGGCCACAAGTACAGGCCCAAAAATCGAAAAACACTGCAAAATCAGCACAATCCCATTCAATCCATGGCCTCCATGATGTTTAAATTCAAGACAACCCACAGAAATACTAGGCCCATGCAAGACTCACTACCCCTGGGCATAAATAAAGGTTGAAAAGTAGGCAAAATGGTTGGAGGCCTAACAACAAAGCCTGCATTCAAAATGGCCACTTGCCTGCCAGCACATGGCCAGTGCCTGCAGCTGCACTCAAAATGGCCACCAGCCACTTGGCATGTCCCTCCCCATGAACACCCCCAAAAATCGAAAAACACTGCAAAATCAGCACAATCCCATTCCATCCATGGCCTCCATGATGTTTAAATTCAAGACAGCCCACAGAAAGACTAGGCCCATGCTAGACTCAAATACCCCTGGTGAAAAGGCCACAAGTACAGGCCCAAAAATCGAAAAACACTGCAAAATCAGCACAATCCCATTCCATCCATGGCCTCCATGATGTTTAAATTCAAGACAGCCCACAGAAAGACTAGGCCCATGCTAGACTCAAATACCCCTGGTGAAAAGGCCACAAGTACAGGCCCAAAAATCGAAAAACACTGCAAAATCAGCACAATCCCATTCCATCCATGGCCTCCATGATGTTTAAATTCAAGACAGCCCACAGAAAGACTAGGCCCATGCTAGACTCAAATACCCCTGGTGAAAAGGCCACAAGTACAGGCCCAAAAATCGAAAAACACTGCAAAATCAGCACAATCCCATTCAATCCATGGCCTCCATGATGTTTAAATTCAAGACAACCCACAGAAATACTAGGCCCATGCAAGACTCACTACCCCTGGGCATAAATAAAGGTTGAAAAGTAGGCAAAATGGTTGGAGGCCTAACAACAAAGCCTGCATTCAAAATGGCCACTTGCCTGCCAGCACATGGCCAGTGCCTGTAGCTGCACTCAAAATGGCCACCAGCCACATGGCATGTCCCTCCCCATGAACACCCCCAAAAATCGAAAAACACTGCAAAATCAGCACAATCCCATTCCATCCATGGCCTCCATGATGTTTAAATTCAAGACAGCCCACAGAAAGACTAGGCCCATGCTAGACTCAAATACCCCTGGTGAAAAGGCCACAAGTACAGGCCCAAAAATCGAAAAACACTGCAAAATCAGCACAATCCCATTCCATCCATGGCCTCCATGATGTTTAAATTCAAGACAGCCCACAGAAAGACTAGGCCCATGCTAGACTCAAATACCCCTGGTGAAA
Organism: Lissotriton vulgaris; assembly: GCF_964263255.1. Classification (NCBI taxonomy): domain Eukaryota; kingdom Metazoa; phylum Chordata; class Amphibia; order Caudata; family Salamandridae; genus Lissotriton; species Lissotriton vulgaris. Next base: position 339,277,680 of record NC_141700.1, read on the forward strand.
AGGCCACAAGTACAGGCCCAAAAATCGAAAAACACTGCAAAATCAGCACAATCCCATTCAATCCATGGCCTCCATGATGTTTAAATTCAAGACAACCCACAGAAATACTAGGCCCATGCAAGACTCACTACCCCTGGGCATAAATAAAGGTTGAAAAGTAGGCAAAATGGTTGGAGGCCTAACAACAAAGCCTGCATTCAAAATGGCCACTTGCCTGCCAGCACATGGCCAGTGCCTGTAGCTGCACTCAAAATGGCCACCAGCCACATGGCATGTCCCTCCCCATGAACACCCCCAAAAATCGAAAAACACTGCAAAATCAGCACAATCCCATTCCATCCATGGCCTCCATGATGTTTAAATTCAAGACAGCCCACAGAAAGACTAGGCCCATGCTAGACTCAAATACCCCTGGTGAAAAGGCCACAAGTACAGGCCCAAAAATCGAAAAACACTGCAAAATCAGCACAATCCCATTCCATCCATGGCCTCCATGATGTTTAAATTCAAGACAGCCCACAGAAAGACTAGGCCCATGCTAGACTCAAATACCCCTGGTGAAAAGGCCACAAGTACAGGCCCAAAAATCGAAAAACACTGCAAAATCAGCACAATCCCATTCCATCCATGGCCTCCATGATGTTTAAATTCAAGACAGCCCACAGAAAGACTAGGCCCATGCTAGACTCAAATACCCCTGGTGAAAAGGCCACAAGTACAGGCCCAAAAATCGAAAAACACTGCAAAATCAGCACAATCCCATTCCATCCATGGCCTCCATGATGTTTAAATTCAAGACAGCCCACAGAAAGACTAGGCCCATGCTAGACTCAAATACCCCTGGTGAAAAGGCCACAAGTACAGGCCCAAAAATCGAAAAACACTGCAAAATCAGCACAATCCCATTCCATCCATGGCCTCCATGATGTTTAAATTCAAGACAGCCCACAGAAAGACTAGGCCCATGCTAGACTCAAATACCCCTGGTGAAAAGGCCACAAGTACAGGCCCAAAAATCGAAAAACACTGCAAAATCAGCACAATCCCATTCCATCCATGGCCTCCATGATGTTTAAATTCAAGACAGCCCACAGAAAGACTAGGCCCATGCACCACTCACTACCCCTGGTCAAGGCCCCAACAACAGGTCAAAAATCGAAAAACACAAAATTTTACAAAAAAAAAAAAATCGAAAAACACAGAAAAATCAGCACAATCCCAATTCATCTATGGCCTCCATGATGTTTAAGTTCAAGACAACCCACAGAAAGAATCAGTCCACCCACCACTGAGTACCCCTGGGGAAAAGGCCCCAAAACAGCCCAAAAATCGAAAATCCCCAAATTTTAGTTGCAGCAACTGTAATGCCCCAAACAAACTTACTTGTAAAATTTCTAATCCAACAGTGATCCAAAGAAAGTCAAAAAGGCCTCAAATCCAAAGATCCAGCAGCATCCACAAAAAGTAATCCTTCCAGGTCCACATCCGAATGAAAAGTGACCAGGAGATGGACAAAGCACTGGGAGGAGCCTGCTGAACAGGAACAGGAAGTTGAAGACTATGGGGCACTTCCTTCCTCCCACCCCCCTGCCCCCCTCCCCAAAATGGACTCCTCGCTAAAAAAGTGCAGGCAAATGTCAAACTAAGGAGTTATTCACATAAAAATCATCATTTCTAGAAGGTTTATGCTGCTTGCTGGTGGATTTCTTGTGCAGAATTGCAAATTTATATTTTCGCTCGCCGCATCTCAAATCTCGCAATTGCGAAGTACCGCGAGACGTGATCTCGCCGTACTCGCGTTGACAAACTATCGCTGGCAAGCCGCGATGACGTAATCGCGCTCGCAAATTCCCGCGGGATCACACAGCAAGATCCAAAATGGCGCAGCACTCGCAAACTATCGAAAAAAACAACTCGGCAAACGATGATAAACGCCGCGCGCCGCAAAAATTGTATCACCAACGCCGCGCGCCGCCAAAAAAATCCGCTGCGTGCGAATTTGCGGATTTTGCGGGAAATCCGCAAATCTCGCGGATTGCGGATTTCCCGAAAATCCGCAAAATCCGCGAGCGGAACGGATTTTCCGCCCACGCTTAGTGCCCTGGGTGAGGTGGCATGCACCCAGGTGTCTATTTTAGAGGTTGCCCACTTGATTCGCCCAGCTTTTCTGTTCTCTGGCTAGCCAGTCCGCGCTTCCCATGTTTGCAACTACTCAGAAGGGATTCTGACTTCCTGCCAAACAGTGGGATCACTCCCAGGAGTCTGGAACAAAGACTTTGCAGGAAGGAGGTCACACCTTCCTTCTCCCAAGCAGACAAGTGAAGTGGCATATCAAGGCAGGGAGCTACAAAGGCTGCACCACCTCTAATATGCGTCAGGGCTGATTCCCAGTGGAGGAAATAGGACCCCCACCCTAAGCATATTTGCCCCCAGAAAGGTGGGAAATTAGTCGAGGAGGTGAACACCCCCAGAAGGCTAACCACAACTCCAGGGAGTGCAGCCTGGTTTCAACACTAAAATTCCATTTCTACCATCTTTAGAAGTGGAGAAATAGAGGGTTCTGGCTGGAAAAGGTGACCCACACCCCGGCTCTGATCACCTCAAAGGAAGACTAGCTGGAAGGACTGGCTGCCAATGGGCTACTAGATCCCACATCTCTAACTCACCTAGATCAAGGATCTAAGGGTCGCCCTGATACTAGAAGCTCAGTTCTGAACAACCTGCATCAAAAAGAACAGAAGAAGAGACCTGCATCAGCGACAACAAGACTTGCACAAAGCTACAGCGGGATACCCAGCACCTGTGGCAACGGTCTTGGAACTGTGTGATTGAGACTAGTCCTAGATTATCTCTTGGTTCCCCCAGACAAAGGGATGCCTGTGGAAGCCTAAAGCCCCCTCTGACTTCCCTGGACTAGTGGCACTAGTCCTCTGCAAACTACAGATAAAACAAAGGTACAGATCCAAAGAATCGCTGGCCATTGGGCCCTCTGAGTGATCACCCCAATCCAGATGATTTAAACCATTGTGAGAACTGTAGTCTTGTTTTCCACAAAGTTACAGCCAGCTACCACGTACCACTGGACCAATGGACATCGAAGGTACTTTCTGCTCTACTTACCACTACCAAGGATTTTTGGTCACCTATCTGGCAACAACCCCTTTACTCGATGCTGCATTAAGATGGAACTCCATCCAACCTTTGACCGACATCAGCAGTCACAACCTTATGTCTTTTTGCATCCTTTTCCCACACAGCACCATTTTAGTGGTAAAAGCAGGTCTCAGGAGACTCCAGTTCAGCACCATGGACAGCCAGGACAATTCTGCAACCAAACTCTATGGGCCAGGGAGAATTTAACTGACTGTTTTGGATTAGTCCTGGGACCCTCATCACCCTTACCCTGCCAGGTACAATCCCATTCAACCTGCAAGTGACCGACTGTCACTAGTGTTTTTTCTCTTTGAGCATAATGTTACATTTCCTCTATACATTTTTGTGTTGATTTTCTAGTCCTTGTAAAATCTACAACTCCAGTTGAATGAACACAATGCCGCTCATTTTGGTGTCTAGATTAAGATAAAATACATTTTATAAATTAGTATTGGATTTCTCTTGCGTTGTGTCAATTACTTATTGTCCTTATTGGTACTCTGAAATACTTAACACTTGTTCCTCCAGTAAAACCTGACTATTCTTTGCCACAATACCAGGACTGAGCTATGGATTTATTAGTGTGAATCCTATGACCATCTTTGGGGTATTGGGATAGTATTACATGGTGAGGTCTAACAGCCACACCACATAATACTCTACAGGATTCCTCAGGGTCTCCCCACAAAAAAGATCCTGAAGGTCAGCCTGTCCCGTCCGTGCCAAATTATGCTGCTTTTCCAAAACTTTTTCAGGACATAAGGACAACGTTATGGAGCACAGTAATGTTGGTGGCAACATTTTCTTCTTGGTTGTGGAAAGTCCATCAGATTCCTTAATAACTGGGACCAGTCCTATTGTACTGGAATGGATGAGAAGAGGAAAAAGCTCATTTGCCCCATCAGAGGGCCTTATTTTGTAAATTATGTTGTGCCACAAGACTCCTACTGGCTTTGTTTGTCCTTCAACCCCAACTGTGCACCTTTTTAAGGCTAATTTTTCAAAAATGACTAAACGATTTGCACAAAATCACTTAAAATAAACTTTCTAGTAAAGTTCTAACTGTATGCCAAATTTGCTGTAACTTCGTTCAGCCATTTCTTTTCGTATTGGAGTTCAAAGTCCCCTACGGAACTTAACATGGGAAGGTAGGGGCATATTATCAAGAATGACAATAAAATTATTTCCGCTTTAGCGGCAGGAAACTGCCGCTAAAGCAGCGATAATGGGCTTGATAATATGCCCTTGTGAATTCCCATAGAAGCCCAGGTTCTGGTGTGCAAGCCGGGCTGAAGACGGCTGGAATGCCAGAAACCGGTCCTTGGAAGCTTATTTCCGGTCCAGGAAAGACATGGCTTGGCAGTTCGGGCTGGACTGTTCCCGTGAGGCACAGGGTCAGACTGATTTGCATATAGCCATGTCTGAACTGGGGTGGCAGAGTGGGCTAAAGAACGGTGATGGATTAAACCCAGATCTTTTGACTGGGTGTAAATGTTTGATTGATTCAGATGCTCCGTCCATCACCACCCCCTTTTGGACCACTTTTGGCCGCCATAAGTGTGGCAGGGTATGCTCAGACGTGAGTCCCTTGCTCACTTTGATACTGGATTCAAGCAAGCCGGGCTGAAGACGGCTGGAATGCCAAAAACCGGTCCTCTGAAGCTTGTTTCCGGGCCAGGTGATGGATCTTTTGACTGGGTGTGAGTGTTTGATTGATTCAGATGCTCCGTCCATCACGACCCCCTTTTGTACCATTATCGGCGCTTTAGCTGCAGTTTCCTGCCGCTAAAGTGGCGATAATTTTAACGCCGTTCTTGATAATGTGTTGGTAACTCCCCATTTTCTTGGCCCCTGCTCCCTGCTTAACATATTTCTGTGAAACCTTCAATGACAAAACCTAGAGGAGAGGTGTGGCGCCGCGGCCAGAGTGATTGATGCCGGACGCTGGAAATCACGGTTCGATCCCAGGCTCTGGTGGCAGGGGTCTGCCCAGCACTATGCGACTCTGGGCAATAGCTCGCTTAATCTTCCCAACGGCCTCCAGTACCGAGAGACCCCTTGGGGGGTGATTTGTGCGCTATACAAGTACTGGATTTACATTTTTAAAAGGGTTAACTTTTGATCTATTATGCGGAGGCTGGGAAAAATAGGGGCCCCAAAACTCATTTTCCCTATGCAATTTCCCATAGGGATTTTGAACAAGACTATAGCCCTGCCCGGACCGTGGGATGGAATTACACCAAATGTGGAAGAAAGCTAGCTCTTGGTCTAGAAGGCGTGCTTCTTGTGAGTTGGTGTGAATCCGTTCAGTACTTTTTCGAGATATCAACTGGGAAGCAAAGTTGTATTTGCAGCAGCGTCGTCCCTCTGGGAATCTTACCGTTCTTGTGCAGAGATCTGATTGGCTGCCAACACTTCAACCAGGAAGTGTTGACAGCCATTTTGGGAATCGACCTCAGACAAGACACCCAAAAAACTAAAAATAAAGAAAAGGGGGCAGGAATAAACTGATCCCCTCATGCTGGTGGTGTTGTCCCCCAGGGACCCCACCAGGGCCAAGAGCAATTTGTAAACAATGTTTGCAGTGAAATCATGAATATTTGCACATTTGCAGCAAAAGTAAAACAGAAAAAACTATTATGGGCTCCTGTGCTTGTTTAATGATTTGACCCCCGTTGTGCCTTGGGAGATAGCAGTTTGCTTTCACTTGATGGGAACTGACAGCAGGAAAATTGCTCCCTCTCTCTGGGAGCAAACTTTACATCTGTTGTGACAGCTTACTTGACAGCGGAAAGGAAAAACGATTAATGTATTGCTCCTGCATGCAGGAAGTGGTATTTTTGGCTGATCCCTCTGCGTAGGACCAATGTTGGCTCCCACTGGAAGCAGGGAGCTGGCAGGGACCACAGAGGCAGTGAGGCTCACCTGCAGTCCCCAACTTAGCACACTGAGTGCATAGTGGGCATCAGGGCACCCAGCCTTAGTTTGACTGGTCCCGGGCCATGGGGGATGGGGTGCCCAAGATCAAATCGGCCCAGGGAGGGGGCCCCCTCCCTTTCTAATAATTGGCCAGGCCTCTGGGGATGGGGTCCCCGGGGACAAAATCAGCCCATGGAGGGGGGTGCACAATATTGTTAATGACGTGTTCTTAGTGCTAAGGAATATGGGGACATCTCCACCAAACAAAGAGGCAATTGCTTAATATAGTTAAGAGGATGTACCCTTGTTTAGTTGGGATTCACGGCTTTGTAGCCTCATTTTCTTCCCAATGTGAACATTCATGTTATCAGATTTCTGGATGAAGATGTACGAGGAACAATCACATTGCCGAAACACACACATGATCACTGGAGACATGTCTTTGTTGCAATTATGCAGCTGTAGTGTAGAATACACAGCAGATTTTTACTCAACGAGATAGCACTTACTAATTAACCACTAGAAAGTTCTCCAGTTGGGAAGACATTTTGAGCAAAACAGTGGACTCTTGTTGGATAAACGGGCAAATAAGGTTCTGTTCTGGCCCTGATGCTCATATCACAGAAATTAAACCTCAACGGGAAGCACTTACAAATATAAACGTATACAGTTCACCAGTTTAAGCTTCACTTCTGTAAAGGACAAATGATCCTAACTTTCTAGGCTTGGTGAAGGCAAAGCAAGTGTGTTTTCTCAACAATTCCACATTGAAAAATGATCTAAAATATTTGGTGATGATAAATGCATTGTTGATCCATTGGAGCGCAACCTGTAGTGACTGTGTCTAGTGGATTCTTTCTAGGGGTGGGTGGAAATCATTGAGTTGTACTTTCTGGAATTCCACAAAGGTACTTAAAAACTCGCGGAGTTCCACTGGCCCGAGGGATTAGAGCATTGATTGGATACATGACTCTGAAAAACAAGGACCACTTTTCTTTCAGGAAAGCAGCAGTTTTTGGGTCGCACAGGACATTCTGGTGCTGAGCCAGGTGAAGGGAAGCTCACTGGTTAGAGCAGGCAGACCCTGGAGCAGAGGTCAGACCCGGGACCAGGGTTCGATTCCCGACACGGTAGGGTGTTGAGCTCAAATGTCCACGGACTCGATAATTCTCGCTTCGGTGCCTGACCTAATCATGGGTTCACACTATGCAACTCTGGGCATTAAGCTTGCTTAATCTCCACAATGGCCCCCTGTGGCGGGATGCCTGGCTTTCACCTTGGGGATGCCCTGCCGGGGTTATCTCACAGGGAAAAACCAGGACGGGTTCCCAAGGCAAGCGCGGAGATACCCCTTCGGGGGTCGATTCTGGCGCTATATAAGAAGTGCAATAATAATAATAATAAAGAGAAGGGAATCAACCTTGCAGCATGCCCCTACACTTCTTAACCTTAGCTGAGGAGCCACAGGGCTAACAGTTCCCTCCCTGCTGCCGAGGTGCTTCCCTGTTGGTGAAAGCACTCTGTTTTCTCCCCCTTTCTTGGCTCTCACCTCACCTTATCTCACCCACCATCATGTCGTCTTGACTCCCAAGAAAGGCTTCTCCAGGCAAAAAATCAACAAGGCCATGTGGGAGATGTGGGAGCGCTACTGGCACCTGTTGACATTGGGCTTCAGTGCTTACTGAACTGTCTGGTGAGAGCCTGGGCAGGGAGGGTATTGTATTTGGGATATGGATCATCCCAAATACACATGTTAAGAGGGGCATTTCCCCTCCACCCCTGTAGCATGTGGCCGTGATGGTACAGGCCATGACATGATGGAGCTCGAGGCCCTCACGTCATGTCTAATAATTGGTGCCAGGGTGATTATTCACAGTCTCTGTTAGCTCCTACATGTTCTGACTGGGCCTGGTACACTGCCATGGCCCACACCAAACACAGCAGGCAGCGGTCACAGGGTGCCAAGACAGGGAACGCCCAACCTAACCTCTCCCCTTATTGCTTCCCACCTTCTGCACAACTCATGTGCTACCCCATGTCGTCCTCTTCCTCTGTGATTACCTCTTCTCCATATCTCTCCCTTTAGTTCTCCAACCTCCCCACTTGCACATTTTGGTGCATCTCTCCTCACTCGTCTAACTCAATATATCTTTCATAGCATCGACACATAACTCCTGATACGCTTCCCCCTCCCTCACTTTTTCACAGCACCTCATTGCAGCATCTCCATTGGCAGATAGCATTAACTGCACTAGATTGACTGGCTCTCCCTTCTACTTTGCCACATCTCTCTTTACACCCATTTTTATACATGCTCTCACTCCATGAATGCTCTTATCACCCATGCAGCTTTCCTTCACCCTCCATATAGCTCCTTCCTACAGGTATGTGTTTCAACTGTCCTTCCCAGGTGTGTCTCACAGATTAGCCCCCTTGGTTCTGCTGTTTCGCTGTGCCCTTTTGCAGGGAGTCAGCATTGGGGCTCTCTCGAGTGTACCCACCCATCCCGAAAACCATGTTAGTGTGGTAAGGGCTGCAATACCATAATTAAAGTAAAGAACCAAAAATATTGCAGCACAAACTCGTCTCTGTTCATGAAAGAAAGAGGCTGTTCATGCCGCTTTGCAAGCATTTCCTCAATTTGTTCCCATGTACAGTAGCCATTGAACTCAGTAATCCAAATAGATCATCACATGACTTCTATTAGGAATCCGTCTGGTACTGCGGTAATTGCGTCTGCCTGGATTATTTACTGCTACATCCCAACCATGTTAATGCTTTGATGCTGCAAGAGAAATTCTCATTCCAGTATTGCCAAACATTAGGGTGACGTTTTTTAGTAACCAGAGTCTCTGTTCATGTAAAAATGGATTTGAAGATGGAACATAAAAGCACCATATTTTGTATGTTGGTTGCTTTTTGCATTGGTGTGTGATTTGAAGCTGATGAAATTTGTAGGCAAGAGGTTTGTACGAGGTTATAAAGCGAGCAAACCTAGTTGAACTTATTACTGTAGAGGCTTAGCAGTTCAGCAAGGGACAACAGCTACATATAGTGGTTAAAAGGAAAATTCAAAACTGTTCATCTGCTTGTTCATATTTTTCAAGTAAACAAACGATAATAGAGCAAATATAAATCAGGCCTGCAACCAGTTTGAATGCTGATTAATTAATACATCTGGCGGAGAGGAGAGGTGGAATTCATTTGTAATTCCAGATTACAAGAATTATGCAAAATTACTAAATTCCTCCGAATTAAATATTCCACCCACTCTAAGGGGCATATTACCAACAACTAGCGATAATTCTCGCTATGTTGGTTTATCAGCGATATTTTTATCGGCGCGCTGAGGCGATTTTTATCGCTTAGGAACCTTGCTGTTTTCCAGGTTTATCTCCTAAGCGATAAAAATCGGCCGAAATCCATGAATATCTCTGAAAAGTCAGCGATATTCATGCATTACCGAGCTAATGATCCTAGCCATGTTATCCACCTACCATTGGATAACATGGCTAAGAACTGCTCTGGGGCAGGTGTTAGCTTTTGGAGATATTCGCGCTTAGCGCGCATATCTCCAAAAGTTGGTAATAGGAGATAGCGATGTTAGCGACTGTTTCCAGTCGCTTACATTTTGGCACGCCCACTTTGCATGTCATTAGTGATAAATATCACTGACATGCAAAGCGGGGCCCAAAATGGTCGCTATCTCCTACTAGCTGTCGCTAACTGGTGTTAGCGACAGCTAGGTAATAGGGAGATAATTTTATCTCCGCTTTTTTGGCTTTTAAAGCCAAAAAAGCGGAGATTAACCCCCTTGATAATATGCCCCTAAGTTCTTTTATGGCCTCTCCTGGTGAGAGCAGAGTCCATGGCTCTTCCTTTAAATTACTATGAGTATTCAAAAGTGCAAAATCCCCTGGAGGCATCGTTGTTTGGCCCTGCCCCATCTACCTTGGTAATATGTAACACAGACCAACACAGTCACTCACACACCCACAAAATTACTCACACGCCTATACAGCACTCACACATCTAGTTACTGACCCGACAGCCACTCACACACCCACTGACACACCCTCAAAACTACTCACACACCCACTTATACACCCATACACTCACACACCTATTGATAGACCCATACAGCACTCACATACCCAGTCACAGACCTATACAGCCACTCACACACCCACTCACCGACTTATATAGGCACTCAACCACCCACTCTCAAAGGCTACGAGTTACAGTTAGGAAAGAAATATTAAAACAACTTTGAAATTCACTAAAAATCCAAAGGCTACAGAGATATTATAGTTAGGAAATAACATTGAAAAATGTAGCAATTGAGTGAAAAAACAAAGTTTATAGGGATATTATAGTTAGGAAAGTGAATTAAAAAAATGTAGAAATTCACTGAAAAAACTAAGGTTACAGGGTTATTATAAATAGGGTTAGATTTCCCTTGTTCAAAATCAACTGAATTCAGCAGTTATAGTTACCTGTGCTAACTATAACTTATGCCCCCCGCAATGCACTGCTCATGACCTCACATAATATATCACTCATGACATAGTGATATCAATGATGACATTTCAAATGACATCACTAACAATATCAATAGAGCCATTCACAACCCCCTCATATCCCATGTAACCTCTCATACACCCACTCGCACACTGACACAATCACTCACAAACCCATTCATAGACCCATATAACTACTGACACATACCCACCCACTGACTCATACGACCACTCACTCACCCATACAGACAATAACAGAACCACTCATTCATCCATACAGCCACTCACACATCCATTCACTCACCCACAAAACCACTTGCATACATCATTCAAACAGCTACTCACTTTCCCATATAGCTACTCACACACACACTCACTCACACATATGACCACTCACAAAGACACTGACTGCAATACAGCCACTCACACACCCATTCACTTACCCATATACCCACTCAAACTGCCACTAAGTCACCCACACACCCACTTATACACTCAGTCACTCACACATGCAGCCACTCACACACCCACTCACTCACCAGTACAGTTACTCAGTTACTCACACAGCCAGTCACTGACCCATACATCTACTCACACACCTGCGTATTCACCCACACAGCTACTCACACACCCACACACACATACAGTCATTCAGATACCCATTCACACACAGATACAGCCAGTCACACAGCCACCCAGATGACATATCATGGAAATAATATCACTCATAAGTAGTACAGAAAATATGCTAATTTAACTTTTGTAGTAAATATGTTTAACACTGGTAAACTTTTACAAAACACTTACACTAACTGGATGCTGTCATCAGAGATGTCATCAGTGATGTCATCATTGATGTCACTGACCAGGCCATGAGTATAGTTAGCTCAGGTAAATATAACTGCTGAATTTCAATGGTTTTGAATGAGTGAAAGCTAAGCCTAACCATATGACTCTGTAACCTTTAATGTTTTCAGTGAAAAAAAATATACATATATATATATAAATCTTTATTAGTTTATTAGTTAATAATCATAAAAGCACAAATAAATAAAAGACGTTAAAACACATGTAATAAAAACTTGAACCATAAAGACTGTGCAAATGTAAATAATATATATATATATATATATATATATATATATATATATATATATATATATATATATATATATATATATATATATATATATATATATATATATATATATATATATATATCTTGCCTCTAAGTTGTCCTGAAATTAGGATGCACTCACTGCCATCTGCAGTTCAATTCATCAGAATTTTTATTTCAAGGGAATCCGGCATCTTGCATTCTGATCGGTTTTGATCTGCTTGACGCGTTTCGGAGACTGCAACTCCTTAATCATACGCCTACGAAACTCCACAGATGCACTACCCAGACATCTTTAATTCCATGCTGTTAAGTTCAATAGCCTCCGGTGGGTTACACAGGTGCGTTCCTTTTGCAAGGCATGTTAGAATTTGTAGTGTATTTTAAAACCTTTCTTATCCTTCAGTGGGTTCTGCGTAGCTGCAGTCTGTGTAGTGCATCTGCACAGCTGCACTGCCACACCCACTCACAGACCCATGCAGCCACTCAGACCCACTCACAGACCCATGCAGGCAATCAAACACTCATTCCTAGACCCACTAAGGTACTCACATACCCACAGACAGACCCACACATCAACTCACACAGCCACTCACAGACCCACACAGGCAGTATCACACCTACTCACAGCCACTCACACACCCACTCACAGACCCATGTAGGCACTGAAAAACTCATTCATAGGCCAATACAGACACTCACAGGTCCAGTCACAGAACCATGCAGATACTAACACATACCCTTTCAAAAACCCATACAGGTACTAAGAGACCCAAATAGGCATTCACATGCCCACTTATAGACCCACACCACCACTCACACACTCTCACAGACCCACACATGCACTCTCATACCCACTGACAGAACCACACAGGCAATTACAGACCCACTCACATACCCCCTCAGAAATCAATGCAGCCACTGACAGACCTGCTCACATACCTAGACAGGTACTAGCAGGCACACTCACAGACCTATGCAGATACTCACACATTCACTCACAGACCCATGCATCCACTTACACATCCACTTACAGACCCAAAGAGGCACTTACACACCTGCTCACAGACCCACACTCTCAAAGTTCAATGCTGGCACTTTCAGACCCACCTAAAATCTCACAATGGCAGTCACATATCCACTCACAGCCCCACACAGGCATTCACAGGTATACTCACAGACCTACTCATCCAGTCACACACCTACTCACAGACCTATGCAGGAATTCATAAAGACACGTGTATACTTATGCAGGTACTCACATACCTACTCAAAGATCCATGCAGCCACTTATACACCCACATAGGCACTCACACCCCCACTCACAGAGCTATGCAGGAATTAACAGACCCACTCACAGAACCACACAGAAAACTAATACACCTGCTTAACCACTCACACACCCATTCACAGACCCAGACAAACCCTCACACATCCACTCACAAACCCACACAGACACTCACACCCCCACTCAGAGACTAACTCGTAGATCCACTCATAGACCCACACAAGCACTCTCACACCCACTCACACAAAATCACACAGGCAGCCAAATACCCATCAAGAGAGCCACTCAGGCACTAATATATCCATGCAGGTGTTAATATCTATGAATACAATGTAATTACATACCATGATATATGCAAGTCCCACAACAGCAAAACCAATAAATGCAATGTCGATGCACACCATAAACTGTGCATGCATACAAATGTTGATACCAGCAGAAACAATGTCAATTTATTCCATTAAGCATGCACACATAACAATGTCAAAATCAGTAAAGGCAATATTGATGTATGCTATGACAAATGCACGCACAGTACTGAGGATGTTGGCAAAAATGACATCAATGACCACCATATTTGTTGAACACATTATAACAAACTTGCATAATTTTGGTCGAATTCACCAGAGGTGACCTCCCCATCAACCCTGAGTCAGAGGTACGTGGTCAGACAGGCCCTGAGACCCAAGCCCAAGCCTACCAATTGACACTTCACAGGTGGACTACACTTAGCCCAGAGACAAACGCACACCCATGGAAAACACATATCGATCCCACAGATAGGCAGCTACACCACAGACAGGTCAGAGGAAATTGGCCCCAGTAAAACACGTTTGGCCAAAGGCACACATTACCAAAATAATGCATGGTCAGATTGCACATAAAGTCAGGAACACTCAGCCAATCAGGACACAGAATGCACACCACATGTAGTGAGTGCACTCTCCCCATACCGGACATCTGAACACATACACACTGGGGCACATTAGCTCTCCCCGAGGTCAAGAGACAACTATGTCGTCCTTATCAGATGATTGTACTTGTTGTTTATGACTAAGTTGCTTTTCTAAGATATAAGATCAGTTTATTGTACCTCACACGCTGTAGATATTTTTGGCTAAAACGTCTGTACATTGAGAGAATTTCTTGAGATGCGACTCTGTCGATACTCTCCCTGCCGCTGCGTTTAATTAAACCAACTTGTTTCTGTTTTGCCAAACGCCTCTTGTTATTTTTAAGGTAAATCCATATCTGAGCAACACAGGCACTAAAAATCCACTCACAGACCCACCCAGGCACTCAGAGACCCACTCATAGATCCTTGGAGATACTCAAATACTCACTCACAAACTTATGCAGGCATTCATATACCCACTAAGAGACCCCTGCGTCTACTTACACACACACTTGCAGACGTTCACAGGCACTTGTACACTCACTCACACACCGATGTAGGTACTCACAGACCCATATAGGCAATCACACACCCACTTACAGACCCTAAAAAGGCTTTCACAGATCCCCTCTCAGACCCACACACTCACTCACAGATTTAGAGAAACTCTCACACACCTATCCACAGACCGTCACAGGTACTCACACACCCACTCACAGATCCACACACAGTCATAAATCCACTCATAAATCTGTACAAACAAACCCTAAATGTGCTACTTTGCATTGAATGTGTGCTTTTGGTTTGTGGATCCAATATGGATTAGTGAAGTTGAGTAAAAATGTATAAAAAAGGATTTGAGATGAGGATGAACCAGTGTTTGGGAAAAACCATGGCTCTAAAGAGAGCCTTTGTGTTTATGATCTGCAGATAATAACTACACATTAAAGAAGATGGAGTCTTTCAAGTTCAGTTCAGTGAAAAATTACGTTATTCAGCACCAGAACCACAAAAGCTTGGCAAACAGACAACACATTTTTAAAATGTTAAAAAAAATCCTTATAAGTAGATAAAATCACAATTAAAAATAATTAAAAAATAAGCACCTCATCAACAATAACATTTCATATTTCTTAAAATGAGACTATACTAGATATTTCTTCTCCCTGACCAGTAACTGTGATTCATAACATTTTCTAATACCCATTGCAGTTTTGATAAAATTTGACACTGCACTGCAAATAACAGAACTGGTCAGGAATTGCAGGTATTTAAACCCCTCATTATATGTACATGGACAAATATTCTTTAGTAGCGGTACCAAAAATCTTCTCCTCAGTTCCCATTCCTTATAAAGTGCCCAAAAAAGAATAACGTGCATGGTGCTCTGGGTTGCCATATTGTCACAAGTGCAGGGAGTGAGATTGTCCATCTATCCATATTGACTGGGAAATGCCACTTGAAATTGCAAAGTGCCTAAGCGGAACCTTTTTTTTTTTAAACAATTTTTTATTGAAGTTCTTTGGATCTTAAGGTCTGATCAAATACAGAAACAATATGAAAGTCAAGGCATACATTAGGACAAAATTACGTTCAAAATACAGAAAGAGCTCCGTTTTTAACATAAATACAATAATCCAGAGTTACTCAAATACGCTTCCCAAATCTTTTCAAACTTCCTCATCCCTCCTATACGTTGTGCATATAAAGATTCACTTCTTCTCACATTCCTCATTTTTTGCAACCATGCCTGGAACAGGGGGACCTGAATTGATCTCCAATTTTGCAATATTAACGACCTTGCTACTGCCATTACAATATATAACAATTTGACAGTCTGATCAGCAAATTCGAGCTCGGAATCGTATCCGTGGAGCATTAATTTTACATTCTACGAACTCTGAATCTCGCAGTCAGCTTGTAGAAAATCAAAAATCTCTTTGCAGAAGGATACAATTTTAGAACAATATACTATAATGTGAGACCAATTAGCAGGGGAGAATTGCTGACATCTAAAACAATTAGCAGATGTATTAACGTACATTTTTGAGATAACTGCTGGGGTATGGTATAAAAGCCATTTATTAAAGAATAGCATTCTTCTTCAATTAGCGCCACGTAGCGCACTAAAGTTTAATTCATTTAACGTCTTCCACACATTGGCAGAAAGAAAGTGATTCTCTTGATCCTGCCATTTTTTAATAGCTTTCAGACTCACATCCACCTTGATATGTTGAGCTAAACAACGTTTCCAGTCCCAGGTTTCCTCGACCGTATAGTCAAAAACAAATCGTCCCATAACTGAATCGATAAACAGAGATTTCTGGGGTCCAGTTGTTCCAGCATTTTATAGATCAAGTTATAAGAGCCCGTTAGCAAATAGTTCCCCTGAATCAATTGTTGCATCTCGCCGGGGGATAGCTAAACTTCATCTCTTAAAGTCTGATTAAGTGTTAAACCCTCTGCGATTCCACTGCATTATGATAACTGAACTGATTTTAATCCCTGTATATATGAAGATATATTTTAGAGGGGTCCTAGAGTTGAAATGCGGAAGAGAGTATCTTTTGAGGATTGCATCCGGCGTTTAAAAAACCAGTTCATAGTCTTATATCGCACTAATTTTGGAGATATCGGAATTTGCAAAGAGAAGGGAATCTGAGTCTCATAACAAATTAGATCAAAGAAAAAGTTAATAAATTAACTAGGACTATACATTCCAATTTTAAAACGCTCTAAATATTGAGCGAAATATGCGCTATAGTAATCTTTAATATTAGGTAGAGAAAGCCCTCCTTGTTTTATATCTACATAAAGAGTTCTTGTTGCTAATCTAGGAGTTTTTTTTGCCCAGATGAATCCTGAAAATAAAGATTCTACTTTTGAAAAAAAGGCAGCAGGCAGAGAACATGGAATAGTTGAAAATAAAAAGTTGAAAAGCGGGAGTACTGACATTTTAATCAGGGCCACACGACCCAAAATTGACAGTGGTAAGGGACTCCATCTAGCAAACATAGAATGCATTTTCCGCAAAAGAGGTTCGAAATTAAATGTATATAGATCTGAGACCGAGACGGAAAAAAAAATCCCTAAATACCTTTTTGGCCTTAAATTAATACATCCAGCTAACTCTGGGTGTAACTTGAAATCCATACCTCCACAAGCTAATATTCCGTTTTTTTTTATTGATCCGATAGCCGCCTAAGGTTTCAAATTCCTCAAAAAGCTATAAGACATAAGACTGAGATTTAATATCCGGCTTAATTAAAAGCATGATGTCATCTGCGTACATTTTAATGTTCGCCATGGAGGAAATCGGAGGAACAATATTTACAGAATTGCGAATTGCTATGGCTAAAGGCTCCATAAAAAAGCAAAAAGAATGGTGGACAAAGGGCAGCCTTGCCGAGTCCCACGCTGAACCAATACTGTGCCTGCTAAAACCGAATTAATGATTATATTAGCTTTGACACCAGTGTATACATTTTGAATTAATCTAATAATTTGTGGGGGAATTCCAAAATGTGCCAAAATAACAAATAAGAATGTCCAAACCACCAAATCAAAAGCCTTTTCTGCATCAAGCAGTAAAATTAAAGCAGGAATCTTTTTAATCTCAAAATAATCTAACACCTCCACCAAAAAGTGAGTATTAGTTACGAGTTGACGGCCTGCAATAAAACCATTCTGATCAGGGTGGATAAGATCTGCAGCAGCTATGGAATTAAAGCGTAAGGATAGTAATTTGGTTGTAATCTTATAATCAGTATTCAATAAGGTAATAGGCCTATATAAATTAGGGTCTTTAAGGTCTTTGCCCTTTTTAGGAAAACTAACCACAGAGCCTTCAGCGAAGGAATCTGGTACTTGCCCACGTTTAGCATAGAGCAGGGGTCTCCAAACCGGTCCTGGAGGACCGGATCCATGCCAGATTGTTAACATTACTACATGAATCTCAATGGGGATATCCAAACAATCTGTCATGGATCCGGCCCTCCAGGACCGGTTTGGGGATCCCTGGCATAGAGTTTAACAGCTGAAGTAATAACTCCGAAATAGAATCAAAGAAAACCTTAAAAAATTTGGCTGGGAGGCCATCTGGGCCACAAGCCTTGCCCACAGGTAGGTCCTTGACCACCAGTTCTAATTCAGCCTTGGTAAATGGAGTTGACATTGCTTCCTGCTCCTCTCGAGCAAAAGAGAGTATTTCATATCTGTTTAAAAAATTTATAAGTTTTGCTTGATCTATATTTTGATGTTGTGTATATATCTGTTGATAATGTGACAGCATTATAGTTCCAATTGCTGCAGCCTGTGATGTCTCTATACGTGTGTTGGGACATTTTAACAAACGAATCTGATTCGCAGCAATTCGTTCTTTCGCCTGCCAGGCCAAGAGTTTACCAGTAAAATTGCTCTCCTCATAAATCTTCTGAGTTTGTCTTCGAAATTGTTCCTCACTCTGTTTAAAAAAATTTGCTTCAAAAAACGTTTTGCTTCATTTAACTTGTTCTTAACAACGTTGGAGGGATTGGATTGCGTTAATAAGGTTAAGGCATTTATTTTTTGATACAGTAAATTTCTCGCTTGCTTAACAACACGCCATTCCGAAGCATCCTTACTTATTAGAATACCACGAATAAAGGCTTTCAGCGAGTCCCACACAATGTGGAGGGGCAGTATCCGTATTACGTGTTATGAAATCTGAAATCTCCAATTTTAATGAATTAATCCAATTCTCATCCTGTAAATATACCTTATTAAATAACCATTTTTTAGGTATTTTATCGGCTTCTCCGGCCACGAATTCAATAACCAACATAGCATGGTCTGAAAGCCCATTATGAAGAAAATTTTGACAAGAAAAATCTAAGGCTTCTTTCACTTCTGCCACTGTAAAACAGGCACTAAGCTCAGCAGCTTGTACTAGATCTATGGGGAGAAATGAGGAGCTACGGGGAGCTCCTCATTGCTCACCATCAGCTCACCGTCAGCTCCCTACTGCTTGGGTTAAAGATGGTCGCAAAATGGGATTCCAAAATGTCTCCAAGGATCATTGAGTCCATTCTTTCCACTTCCTCACTGAATTGAGGTCGGTTAATAATGACTCAAAACTTTTGCTATCTTTGAGAGCACTTGCTCTCTCCAAATCCTCCCATGCTAGGTGCCTCAACTCCTCTGTTCATTTAGTGTTGGTACTTTTGTATAAACATCTAGCACTTTTTATGGTTCTCAGTGACCCTCTCTCAGACCCACACACTCACTCACAGATCTACAGAAACACTCACACACCTACACTCAGAACCACACAGGTACTTATACACCCACTCACAGATCCACGCACAGTCATAAATACACTCATAAATCTGTACAAGTGAATCCTAAATGTGCTGCTTTACATTGAATGTGTGCTTTTGGTTTGTGGATTCACGATGGATCCATGGAGTTGAGAAAAAATGTATAAAAAAGATTTGAAATGAAGATGAACCAGTGTTTGGGAAAAACGATGTCTCTAAAAAGAAGCTTTGTGTTTATGATGTGCTGATAATAACTACACATAAAAGAAGATGCAGTCTTTCAAGTAGGGGAGGAACATCCTGTTGCCTTTCTCTAGGAAATTAACTCCATCATTTCTGTATATACCGTCCATATCAAAGCGTAAATTGTTTTTTTATATAGAGCCCATGTTGTGGTCTCTGAAGAATGCAGAAACAGTTTATTGACATGTTTCCTGGATTTGTCTTTCTGTGGACAGTATTTGTTTGACCACTTCCGTCTTTGGCAAATGTTGTAGAACACTAAGGCAGTGTGTGGGAAAAGTGGCATCAATTTATCAAGGGTATCCTTCATTAGGATTTCCAGCCCAATCCCAGTAATTGTGCTTAGGTCATTTCAACTACATTGCACAATCATGAAATCTGGATGTTGGCAATCCACAATGCTTTCAACCGAAGGTAGAAATTGATGCCACTTTAATCCTCTCTGGCCAAGTTAAGGAATGCCTACATTAGGTGAACCCACTCATTCTAGCACTCTCTCTGGCCCAAAACACTAAATCATGGGCCACAATCCACACACTAACCCTTTTAGAGGGAAATTGGAGTACCACACAGAAGAAGGACATAGGAGAATGAGACAGTTTTCAAAATGAAAGGCAATTAAAATGGAGGACAGCACCTAAATAAAAAAGAACATATGTGATTGGACACTGTTAATGTGGAGGTAGTTAAAAGTAGGTAGTGTGTTTGATAAAAAATAATTACGTCTGTGAATGGCTCTGTAAAAAAAAAAAGTTATGCTGCTTGGGATTCACATATTCCAAACAGTCAACCACACCCGCTACCGTTCACATTGAGGGTAGTATGGTGCTCACATAAAGGGGTGTGAACTTTTGACCTGCTGCTAGCAGTGAATGTTCTAAACATGGTTACTATGGAAACTGAGCTAAAAGAGTTTGGGGTGGGAAATAAAAAAGACTGTACAGTAACACTTAAAAGGAGAGTGGTGTAGACACACTGCATATTGTGGACTGTTTGCCTCCATAATCACTAGTTTCCTACAAAGTGAAATGTGCATGCAAACCAGAACAGTACAATGATGAATGCATGTACAGGCTTTCGTGCGGAATCGTGGATCCACTGAAAATTTGCACAGGGGGCTGCGCTGAACCCTGTGGCATATCCTCAAATCTGACTAAAAGCTCTACTAAATTGGGCTTCTTCATAAGCTTCTAATAAAGGGTTAGTAAAGACTGACCATTCAAAAGTGATTTAAAAAAATACAATAAGAAAGGAATGCTATGACTTGCTGACTACATCAGTATCACTGAGAGGAGAGTGGGACGGGTTGCCATTATTGGTTCTTCTGTCCTCAGTGTAGCATACCATTCTTGTACTGCTGGCTTGCTTGAGATTTTCACTGAGAAGCCATTCTATGTTGAAAAAAATATTTGAAGAGCAGCAAAGAAATTTCACAGGTTTGTCAGTAATGCTTCTCATTTAAAAAAGTATATGTATATAGAACGTTATGAGTGGATATACAGTGAAAGAAAGTGAGCAGGTTGTACACAACAATAAAAAGAAAACTATAAGGGAGAGTCTTTGATGATGATAAGGAAAAGCATAATGAGTAACAAAGGAGGAAGGAATTTGTGCAAAGACAAAATAGAGGTATTTTATGAAGGTACTATTAGACAATGTGTTTGGAAGAAGTTGTTGTTGAATGATTATAGTAGATAATGTAATAGTATATAATTTGTGCCCAGTCACAGAGATAGGCAAGCACTGAAATGCTCAGTTACAGATACAAAGCACTTATGAACCCAGAACATATGAAGCCAAACAGACCCTAACTAAAGTATTCACACACTCAATTACTCACCTATAAATGCACTTTCATATTTATGTTCACTCCCATGAAGGCATTGTCATATTCACTGAGAAACATATACAGCCATTCATGTACCCAGCAATCACTCTGTTACAGACAGATGTACACAGTCATATACTGATTTATACACCTAGTCACCCACCAATACACACACTAAATTACCTATTTACAAAACCATAGAGCAAATCTCTCATTCA
This sequence comes from Lissotriton vulgaris, assembly GCF_964263255.1. NCBI lineage: Eukaryota > Metazoa > Chordata > Amphibia > Caudata > Salamandridae > Lissotriton > Lissotriton vulgaris. The sequence goes on from NC_141700.1 coordinate 339,299,158, forward strand.
GTAAGAGGGCAGCAGAGTCACTTACACATCCAGTCACACATCTGCACATCAATTATGTGTCCAACAGTAACAGAGTCAGTTGCACACACAGTTATATACTCCAACACTCACTAACAGAGCCAATAAGCAGTCCAAACAGCCACTTACATACACATTTACAGACCCATAGAGTTACTAAGAGTGCAAGTCATATAGTGACATAGTTACTTACACAATCAAGTGATAGACCCACAGAGGGTCTGATACACTCACTCAGATGTATACTCAAGTACTGACACTCATAGACAACCATCCAAACAAGTAGCCCTTTACCCATGTTTCTGGCCCGCTACTGCAGAATCTGTATGTGCGGTTTTACTGGCAGGCCGACTTGCCACCTAAAACCCCTTGCCAATCCTTAAACTCCCCATTTTCTACATATAAATCACCCATACCGTAAGACATAGGTAGCCCATAGGGCAGGGAGCTATGTGCTCAAACGGTGAGACATTTACTTTGAAGTTTCAGTGAGTTATGTACACTTACAGACCCATACATCCAGTTATACATCCAGTATCACACCTATACTGCGACTCACATACCTATGTACAGAACCATAGAGCAGCCCAAACATCCAGTGAGAAGGGGGCACAGATGCACTTACTTTCACACACACACACACACACATATATAGATATATATATACATATCTACATATATATTTTGATGGCGATGTGCTGTGAAGCAACACAAACCTGCATTGATGTTGTGGTCACAATATTATAAAACAATTTAAAGTAATAGTCTAGTGGTTTACCATTGGCGAAGCATGGCCAACTACAAATCTCAAACATGAAAAGGGATGCTGAAAGAAATGCTGAGTAGGAAGTGAAAGTTCCTTAGGGTGCAAAGTGAAAGGTCATATGTTTGAGCAAGAAATGCTGGGGATTGAAGGTAGGCTGTCTCGATTTTCCCTGGATGAATTAACCTCCCATTTGCAGAGAATGTAGCAGGTTCATATATGAAATGGATCCATTTCCAGCTAAATGCTTAAAGTGATTTTCACTCTTACGGAAACTGCTATAAATATTATACAAATCTGCAATACCCTTAAATTAGGGAAACTAATACTTTCCTTTTTTTAATTTTTTTTTTATTTTTTAATTTATTTTATAATCATCGTTGGGTCTTTTGACTTTACAAGTGATTCATTCACCAATTTACATGACATTTAACAATCAAATAAAATCTTCTTTTACTAACAAGATATTTGTAACGGGTAGGTAATAAGGATGGGTTCCTATACAAAAGATAAAACTAATACTTTCCAAAGGGACACATACATGGAGATTGGGTTTTCTAAAACACATCTTGGCCAGTTGATTAGTGCGATGATCATGGTGCGTACAGAAGAGAGATGCTTTTTAGATGCAACACGTGCACTTCTCTAGTTTATATTTCTGCTGCACATCCACTTAATAGACAGAGCAATACTCTCTCTTGCAGACTGATGAGAGCACATTTTATTGCCCATTATGATTTAATAACTAACTTTACTGTTCCAATACTGGTAGTTTATCACATTGCAGATGCTGTTTTCTGATATAATACTTTATGAACACTTAAAACAGTATAATGGATCATTACCAGAATATCAGCAAATCAAACGCATAGTTTCCCTTCAGAAGAGGCAATGTAACTTATAAATATGAGTTTTCAGTCGATGAAAGTTAAATATTGGCATCCAAATAAAAAGTGTTGCTGGTAAATGGACTGTAAAATGCTGTTTTATGCACTCAGAGTAATCAGTAGTAAATATGCTATATGTTCAGGGATAAAAAATGGACCTAATCCATAAAAAATGAAAAGTAATAAAAATTCAATTTTTATTCAACATTGAGGGTTGTGGTGAGTGGAAAAGTTAAATCACACATATATTTATGACAACTAATGTGATACGTGGCTAGATACGTTTTACTAGCTTTAGGCACTGAGATCTTTTTCTCTGTCCTTTGTTATTCCAGAAGATTGCTCACACAATTAAACATAAACATATGTGTGTGTCTGTGTGTGTGCGCGTGTCTGTGCGTGTGCTCTCATAGGTGCACCGTGCCCAGATCACCACTAACCATGCATGATTGTTTACTTGTAAATAGTAATCATTCTCCCATGCATTTATGCCTACATTAAGAGGATCTCTTAATCTAGGGGGTAAATGGCCGACTGAACCTCTGTCATTAAAGAGACAATTTCAAGATCAAAAACACAGATAAACACACAACCACCCACATAAACATTACAGTTAGCTGCAAGGTTCTGGCAATCATCTATGGATCATCCTACCATCCTAAATCAAATCAAATCTCTGTATAGAACATGAAGTAAGAGAAGGATGATGCAGTCTGTTCTCTCCTCCAGGCGAAAAAAAAGAGAAAGATTTAGATTGAATGAATTCCGATATATACAGTTAGAAAGGGTGTGCGTACTCTAAGACTCAAGCAGCTGGTGGTGGGGTCCAAAATGCTATCAGCAAACGTGAATGGGTAACAAAAGATCTTAACTGTAGTGCAGCACCAACACCTATGTTGGGATGAAAGCTGCAACATGGCTGCAGGCTGAGAACCAACAAGTACAGATTGATTTATCATACGTTGTGTTAATCAAGGTGCAGTTTTTTTTAGGTAATCCATGGTAAATAAACAAATATATATGAAATACGACCATGGCGCCGTACTACAATAAACCGTTAAATATTGGGGTCAACATCCAACGATCATGGTGACAAAATATTGAAGTCTGTCAAAAAGCTATGATATTTTGGTTTGTGATAACATGAGACAATTCTCTGATAGATCACTTCATCATGCATACAGCCATTCACCAAAAGCATCTCTTTAATGTGCCATAGTAGGGATAGGATGGGGGCTTTTGATCATCTAGGCGTAAAAGTTGGACTTTGATGCATTTTTAAATAAGTGGTAAAATACATAGTTGGTAAGTCTTGTCACAGTCTGGGGGGGGCAACAAAATGGACTATGAGAAAAAAATGGAAGTCACAGATCTGGACGCTTGAAGAATATTTTTACAGTGAAATAATTAATACTGGGTATATGTGGTAAGTTATTCATTTCACAAACTTTTTCACATCATGCATCACTGCCAGTAAAATGATCACAAGTTGTACTAGCTGAGCTTTTTGTCAGTAGCCCAATGAGAACGTTTAGGCAGGACCCCCCCCCCCCACACACACACACCCTCAGTAGTTACATTGGGCCCATACTAGCACATCTTTGTTAGAACCGTTGTTATGTGGCAACAGCATATCTCTAATGAGCACCATATAATATTGAAAAGGATCCAGCAGCTGCTTACTCTGACAAAGCAGGTGTCTTCGAGGCGTAATTGGGCACCACTTAGTAATTATTTTGTGCTGGATAGAGGCTAGCACGTAGAATGTGCCTAGCCTTACTCAAAGAAAATATCTAAATATGCCTGTCGCAGAAATGAAATGCACACTAGTGGAACCACAGCCTGGAATTAGAAGGAGCCTGTATCTCTAGTGTGCTGAATATATTTGGAACCCACATTTTCCCATCCTAGAGCCTTCTGAGTGGTCTACTCTGTGCACCTCCCTTTGGCTGTTGTCTTCTTGGCACTGGGCACTCCTCATGCAAATACTTTCCTTTAGTTAACACACGTGCCTGAAGATCTGGCATAATTGAATGTTTACAGGGGCAGTAGTGAATACAACAATGTGCTTTTTCTGCATGTGTCACACTTTTTATTTCAATTCAGGTCCTAGAGCGCTGTTTTGTTAAGCATTTGACAAAATGGAGCCACTATTAAAATTACAAAACTAAAGTTAAGTAGGCTTATCTCCAGTTCTTCTGCTTCCAGCTTGTTCCACTAATAATTCTACACGTGAAGGTTTCTAAATTCTCTCTTATCCCACTTATCTGATCAGCTGTTCCAGCAGCACTAATTACTCTCTTGACTTTTGTTAATCTTTTGTTTTAATCTCCTGCTCATTTTTCATCTATAAAATCCATCTTCTCAAGATATATTCATCCTTAAGTATTTTAAATGATCCGTTAATATAACCATCCTATTGAAGCAGAGTGTGTTCCTTCACTCTGGACTTGACCCCTTTGAGATCAATCATCATTGAAAATAAATCATGAGCTCCTACTGACTTCTAACGCCCAGCCTGGTCTGCGCACCTGGTGGTGACTGCCATTGCTCCTAAGTACTAGAGTCTCCACAGCATGGATTTCCTTTTTGCTGTTCACCTCCATGTTTGACCTTTTACTCTGATTATCAATATCCCACTCTATGACTGTGGTACCCAAAGAAGGGATCACATTTTATCAAGAGCTCAAATTTGTCCCAAACAGGTCCAAGGTGTCAGCCTGCTGATTCGATCTTCTGAAGGCCGAGAAGGACATTTGACAATCTCTTCCTGCTGAGACTCACTTTTTGAAATACCAATCTGTTCTCACCTCAACTACTGCATAGAAATCAAGTCACAGATTCAACACTTGTAATTCATCAACTTCAAGTTCAAATTGCTACTGCAAATTGATGGACGGAATGATGGACAATGCAAACATTCACCCCCCAGTCACAAGGATCTGGGTTAAACCCATCCATTAAATCCAAAATAATTATGGATTAAACCCAGATCCTTGTGAATGGGGGGTGTATGTTTCCATTGTCCAGCATTCCGTCCATTAAGTGTTTCTTTTGCATATGTCACCCTAAGTGGGAAGGGTATACCCAGACGTGGATCCCGTGCTCACTACACCACTGGATTCAATCTAGCCTGGTTGATAAAGGATGATGCCCTGAAACCGGTCCCAGGATGCGTGTTTCCAGTCCAGGGAGTACCTGGCTTGGCAGTTCAGGCTGGACTGCTCCCACAAGGAACAGGGTCAAGACTGATTTGCATATGGCTGGGTCAAAACTGGGGTGGTGTGGTGAGCAAAAGAATTATGGGTTAAACCCAGAGCCTTCTGCCTGGGGGTGATTGTTTGCATTTTCCAGCATTCCGTCCATCACTTGTTTCTTTAGCACATGTCACCCTAAGTGGGTAGGTCATGCCTAGACGTGGGTCCCGTGCTCATACACCACTGGATTCAAGCTAGCCTGGCTGATAAAGGGTGATGCCCTGAAACCGGTCCCAGGATGCTTGTTTCCGGTCCAGGGAGGACCTGGGTTGGCAGTTCGGGCTGGACTGTTCCCACATGGAACAGGGTCAAGACTGATTTGCATATGGCTGGGTCCAAACTGGGGTGGTGTGGTGAGCAAAAGAATTATGGATTAAACCCAGATGCTTGTGACTGGGTGTGAATGTTTGCATTGTTCAACATTCCGTCCATCAATTGTTTCTTTTGCATATGATTTGAAATGAAATGAAATACCAGTATTTGTAAAGCGCACAGCTACCTCCGAAGCGGTGTCCCGGCGCTGGAGGCCCTCGGAAGATTAAGCAAGCTATTGCCCAGAGTCACATGGTGCTGGGCTAACCTGCCGCCGGCACCGGGGATCGAACCGTGAACCCCGTAGTCCCGAGTCAGGCACCCTGGCTGGTGCGCCACACCTCTTCCACCCTAACTGGGAAGGGTGTGCCAAGACGTGGGTCCAGTGCTCACTACACCACTGGATTCAAGCTAGCCTAGCCCATAAAGGGTGCTGCCCGGAAACCGGTCACATGATTCTTGTTTCCAGTCCAGGGAGGACCTGGCTTGGCAGTTTGCGTTGGACTGTTCCACAAGGAACAGATTCAAGAATAATTTGCATATGGCTGGGTCCAAACTGGAAAGGTGTGGTGAGCAAAAGAATGATGGATTAAACCCAGGTCCTTGTGACTGGGGATAAATGTTTGCATTGTCCAGCATTCTGCCCATCAATTGTTTCTTTTGCGGAAACGTTCTTAAACATCATAGATGGGTGCCCGTTGGGCACAGAACCCAATAATGGCCTTTCTTATGATCATCCCCAATATTTTGGACTGAAGCTGCTGGTTTTTCAAATCACAGCATGCAGTGAGGCCGGCTAACCAGACATCAGTGCCAGTGTTCTGACTCTACAAGGTATATGTCTGATTGGCCTAAACCCAATCAATATAACATTATTTACTTATATTTCCCAAGTATTTGGTACCAGTAATAACCAGAGCCTGTAAGTTGAAGTATCCCATCAGCACTACAGCACCCGTTGTGCCACTTTGGCTGCAACCATTATAAAACATGACTCCAAGCATTACACTGCAGACTGGCAGAGCAGTTGTAAACTGCTAACTCAACAATACCATGTAAATTAAGTCTGGGCAGAGTTCGCAGAGTTCCGCTATGCAAAGTGACAAAAAAACTAGGCAGAGTTCTGCGAGCAGCAGAGTGGGTTACCTCATGCTGTTTGCAATGCTTTTTGTGCCTGGTGTTTGTCCCACTATGGGTTGCTCCTCCGCTATGGCAGAGGAGTGTCGCCCCACTGCTTTCTCACAGTGCGAGAAGCAAAAAAATAAAATGGTAATATCTTTTAGTCATTACCATTTAATGTTTGCTTTGTGGGTGGGTGTTAGATTTGGGGGTCTCTAGTAGGCAGAGGCAGGTACCTTTGACCAAATAGGGACCCTTGCGTCTAGTCAGGGTAAGGGGTACACTCCTAAAATAACACCTGTTCACCCCCTTGGTAGCTTGGCACAAGCAGACAGGCTTATCTTCGAGGCAGTGTGTAAAGCCTTTGTGAACACATACAGTAACCCAGTGACAACACTACAGATGGACACCACACAAGTTGTAGTATAAAAATAAATATTTTTATATAGACTTAACACAAGACCACAAATGACAAAAAAACACAATACTGTACTTAAAAATGGTAGAATTAGCTTAGTTCTCTTAAGGTTAAAAATGCGACACTGTGAGTTCAATGTACGTTTGGATGTGTAACGCTATACAACAAAATTGTTGCAGGGAAGGTGATGCGTCGGTTCCTTACACACAAGAGCGTAATGCGTCGGGTCCCTTCTGATGCGTGGGGGATGCGTCAGTTCTTCTCGGTGTGGGGAGGTGATGCGTCGGTTTCTTACTGCGCTTCCGTGGCGATGCGACCAGCAGCGCCGTGATGCGATGATGATCTGGTGCAATGAAAAAAAATGGCGTCTTCTCCTTGATGCAACACAATGCGTGCATGCCCGACGACGGTGCAGCAACTGAACAATTCTTCTGAGCCGCGACAGACCCTGTGCCATGCTTCACTGTGATGCGGCGGCATCTGATGCAACGTCGATCCTCTTCTCCAACAATGCGAGGCACTTCGGGAACGATGCAACAGCTATCGCAGCGACATGCTTTCCCAGCGATGCGACGACAACGGCTGCAACGGCGACACGCTTCTCCGATGATGCAGCAGCGTCTGGTGCAACGTCGATCCTCTTCTCCGGCGATGCGAGTCGCTTCTGTGTTGCGAAGCAACAGCGGCAGTAGCAGCAACCCGCTTCCTCTTTGTGAGTAGCTCTTCCAGCTCCTTGTGACACACATTACCTCAGAAAGCCCAACACAACTGCAGGCACTTCCAAAGAACTCTTTTGGAGCTGGTGGGTGAAGTCTGTTGTGCCTGAGACTTCAACAGGAGGCACGCTTTATCTCAAGTCCTCGGAGATACTTCACAAGTTGAATTAAAGTAGCACAACGTCCTTTTTCCTCTCTTTGGCAGTCAGGAAACAACTGCAGGCCAATCCATCATGCTTAGGAATAGTCTCTCCTCAGTCTCTCCAGTTCCTCTCCTCAGCAAAGGTTTCTTCTTATTGCCAAAAAGTGATCTAAAATTCTGGGGTCTGGGTCCCCCTTTTTATACACAGCATTCTGTTTACATGACTCCTTCTTTCCTTTCACAGTGCAGGGCAGAGACATCAGACACACCACAGGAGGTGTAGCCAGCATTGTGGAGGGAAGGCACAGCCCTATTCAGGTCCCAGGTGCAACTCCTCCCTCCCATCTGCATGCAGATCTCTCTATTTAGCCCTGTGCTGATTCACCCTGTCGACTGGAATCCCCCAGCCCCTGTCACAAAAACTCCAGACAAGGAATAAATAACCTAGCAGAGACAGGCTTGGATGGTTAGACAAGAAAGTGCCTACTTTTTAAAAGTGGTATTTTCAAACACAGAATGTTAAAACCAACTTCACTAAAAGATGTATTTTATCATTCTGTGTTCAGGCATACTAAACTCGAATTTCTACCTAGTTTCCTGAGTCAGTTAGGATTATAAGATGTAATAATCATACTGCCCATTCTGGCCTACAGGGAACAGGTAGCCTTGCAATAGTGAAACATGAAAATGGCTGTAATTCACTATTAGGACATGCCACACACACCAGGGCATGTCCTACTTTATACTTTCACTGCACCCCCCCCCCTTGGGCCTACCCTGGGGTGTCTGACATGAAGAAAAGGGAAGGTTTAGGGACTGGCAAGTGGGTGCACTTGCCCAGTCAACATGGCAGTACTAGACTGCACACAGGCTCTGCAATGGCAAACCTGAGACACACTTGTACATGCTGCTTCTGTGGGTGGCACAACCAGTGCTGCAAGCCCACCAGCAGAATTTGATGTTCACACCCTGGGCACACTCAGTGCACTGTACTAGGCTCTGACATGTAAACCAAACCAACCAATCATGGAATCACTAATCAATACATCAATTTACCTTAGGGAGCACTTGCATAGTCGCACTGGACAGCAGTGGCACAGTGCCCAAAGCATCAATAACCAGCAAAAACACATGAGCCAGCTGCAAAAAATGGAAGGGAGACCCACACCAAGGTGTTAGGTCCACAGTGGGGCTGCTCTTCTCTCCGAGCAGAGCAGGGGTGGAGTGGTTCGTAGTGCCTAATTTGTGAAATATGAAGTGCAGGTGCTCACGTTTTCTTAGGAGGCCACGCCCACTACCTCAGCTCTGCCAAGAACCCCCAGTGGCTCCACCCACTTCCTTTATTGGCTCCAGCAACATTCGCAAGCCTAAACACATTAGAGCTACCTCCTCACTTCTTGAGGACCGCCAGAAGCTGAAGACCTAGTTTTTCGCAAAAACACTTCGAGGACCTCACACCTACACACCTGCCCAAGGGCCTGAATACCCTCTCAGGTGATTAGTGCGCTATAAGAATCAATGTAGCACAACATATTATAACATATGCGAAGCCTATGACAAAAACTTAAAAGTGAACTTGAATGAGAGAATGTGTTTAAATCTCAAAAGGCAGCTTTAGTGGGGGCATTTGAGGACCTGAGGCAGCTTTATAAACTAAAGAGAATGTGTTTGGACTGTGCTGTTTTAAAAGAAGGGAAGGGATGGAGGAAGGAATACATTAAAGTAGACAGCAACAAATACAGGCAGGTAGGTGAGTACTGGAGTTAGGAATTAAATGAGAAATGGATGAAAGTAAGAGGGAATAAGCAAAAAATTTGAAAAGAAGACATGAAGGGATAGAAGAAATGAGGGAGAAAGGAAGTGCACGATGTGTGATGGATGAACAAAAAAGAAAAAAGGAAATGAGGAAGAAAAGCCGAAGGAAGGGTCAAGGATAAGAAAAGAAGAAATTAAAGAAGGGATGAAGGAAGGAACTGGAAAACGAAAGGAGGAAGATGGAAGAAATGCACAAAGTGAGGGAGGAAGGATGGGGAATGAATGAGGGTGTAAGGAAGCAAGAATGGAAAGAGGAAAGGAGGCATGGCTGGAGGTGCTGAGGAAGAGAACAATGAAAGAAAAAGATGGCTTGAAGGAAAGAAAGGAAGTCAGGGAAATGGATACGTGAATGAAAGGTACTGGGTAACTGAGGGACAGAGGGCTGGGCAATACTGCAAAGAAATTGAAAAACAAAAGATTAAAATACATATCGGCGTCCTTAACATACCATTTATGCTTGTAAAGCACATATTAACCAGAGGGGGCATTGACACAGAATTGAAATTGTTGTTATTCAGCTCACTTGCACTCATTTTATCAACCTAAGAATGAGAAAAGTTTGAGTGGCCACACCAAGATTTAAATTTTTGGCCCTGACATCAAACACAGATTCCTAGAGTGGATATAAATAGTATGCTCAAGAAGGAAAAGCATAAAAGAGAGAGTGAGGAAGGAGGAGAGGTCTGAAGGAAAAGATAGATACAGTCGAAGAAGAATGTAAAGAGAAGCGGAAAGCAGAGATGTAGAGATTGAGAGTGAAAGACTGCATTTGAACACAATGAGAATGAAAAGTGGAAAGAGGAGAAAGGCAAGGGAAGAAAGGCAGACTGCTGGGAATATGTGAAAGGAAAGTGAAAGGCAAAGAGAGGTTGGTGAAAAGGGAGAGATTAAGAGGAAACATGGACAAATGGCAGATAGTGAAGGAAGAATGGCGAGAAGGGAATGAGTAAGGTGTGAGGAGAAAGAATAGCAGATGCAGAGGGAGTGCAAGAAAAGAGTAAACCTCTGATTTATTACCTATTGAGTAATTCATTATGTAACGTTGAAGGGTGGCAGGGCTGTATCATTCTTTGGCCTGTCTCACCAAAGCATAACTGTGCTGTCCAAGACACACAATAGCAAATAATTACTGTGTTAAGATTTTATGCCATCAAAATATGATTTGCGGCCTCACAATTAGTACCCCTGCTAAAAGATACAAGTGTCAGTTAAAGGGCTGAGTTCAGTTCAGGGCAGAGGTGGCACAGCAGAGCTGTGAGTGAAGGGCCACTGCCCAGCCAGTGAGAAATGTCAATTAGGAGAGAACAGCGCTGACATAGACCTGGGGATGCGCTGATGCTCTTAAATTAGCAGAATACCTGTGTTGGTTTATTGTGCTGCGGCTTTCGGGGCTGAGCTGGAAGCAGGCTTGAGGTGCCTCAGCAGAGTTGACCTCGGCAAGGCCTTCCAACAATTTTTCACCAGTGTTGTGTAAACTCCTAAACTGAGCTGCAGCAATGTGGGCCACTGATGAGACCAGGACTGCACATCCTGGGCACAGACAACCTCTGAAATATCATCACTTGGTGCAGGTCAGACTGGGACCCTCCCACCTCTGGGCTCCACCAGCTGCACCAATAGTCACTATGCCCCTGTTATCATCCGTGAGGTCCACCTTGCCCACCTTATCTTGATTCTGTTCCTCACTGTTCCACATGCTTGCTTTCAGTTCATAATGTTTATTTTGTGAAACACACGCTCTGTCCTGTGTTTCCAACTCAAGAATACTCATATGGTAGACCTAGAGGATGAAAGCCTGCACGTCCTTGGCAGATTTCGAACGTATGACAATAAACCAAACACAGATCGATGCATTAAATTATTCACTCCACTGACTCATCACACCCTGCATCCAGGCACTCTCTCCATCATCATATAACTTGGAAATTGAAACTCACCCTTCCAATTCAATTCCAGTTGAAAGAATTGCAGCCTACACTGTGTCCCACAGATTTTCAAAGTTTGAAATCTTGTAGTAGCTCATTCTCGTGCGTGGCATGTGGCCTGCTTCGGCACCTTCCACACCAGGCTTGAGATAGCCCAGCAGGCAAGGAAAGACTCTGTGTAGGCCCTCTGCGTAACTGGCATGGAAACAAGGAAAAAACACCATCTCTACGTGCAGTACACTGACATGTTAGTTGTTGGACGCTCCCATTGGCCATTTACCACCAATAAATATCACCAACTAAACAACACTATTGACGCAGCCCTCCATTCAAAACGTATAGTGCTTTGAGAATGACATATGTACCGGTACAGATTTAAACTTGTGCACTGAATGTGACATCACACCTGACATGAAATTGTACCCTGGATCCTACCGCTCTTAAGAAGCGTGCTGTAGTGTCTAAGAAGAACCCTGGGTATGTTTTGGAGGATGGGAGGGTGGAGTGAAAATAGGGGATTCACGCTCAAAACCTGTATCACTTTTTTTCCCCGCAGATTTATTTAGCGCTATCTTGACTGAAGGTTTTGGAGCGCTTTACATGAGTGACCCTGGCTCTGCAAGAATAACCTCTGTGCAGAGGAGCATGCCAGTAGTGAGCCCCAATTAATGCTAGGTGTGAGTGAGCAGTTGTGCTGAACGGTTTCAGTTTTCCATTCCCTGCTTTTTGCTTCAACTGGATGTATGATGTTACAATGCGATAATTTTGATCGTGGTACATTACATCGCTGTTTTTACAACGCAAGTCGTTATAACGATTTGCGTTGTAGGGCGCTGGACTTAGGAAAAGTATGATTTACTATTCCAACTCCAGCCTACGTACAGTAGGGAAGGTGTTGGAATGGTAAATCACACTATTCCTCAGTCTAGAGCGCCCTCCAGTGCAAGTCGTGGTAACGACTTGCGTTGTAAAAGCAACAATGTAAATGTATTGAGGTATTTTGACCGCGTTGTTAAGGTAGTTTCCCACTTCAACTGCATGCACTGTCCAGGGGCATACAAATAAATGAATCTCAGACCTGCTGGTGTTTAGGATCTGGGCTGAATTAGGTCAGGTAACTGAAAACTTCGAGTGAGTGGAGAGCAGAGCATGGGTGGCACCACAGTAACTCACAGCCCAGCCTGTGGGTAAAGGACATGGCTTTGCCGTCGCACATTTATACTTCTGACTGTGCATGGCTCCCGGGGTGTCTGCTCTTGTGTAGGGTTGTTGTTGGCCCTTCCAGTACACGCCTAAGCCTGCCTCCGTGATCTAGTGTTTCTTTGACCCGTCCCTAGCCTGATTAAAAGTAAAAAAAGTGCAAGACTTAGCCGAAGAGTCCAAAACAAGACAGGCCCCACATAACGAGGAGACAGGGTTAGATTGGAGGCATTTGGTGTGCATAACATTGGAATTCCCCTGCTGAATGTTTAAGAATGTTTATTCTGTCCACCCCTACATAGACCCGGCCCTGGGAAATAAGTCCCGGTGCTCAGCACCTGAAAGCACTGGCACAATTTAAGCACTGGTGGTTGGCCCACTCCTGAGTGTGCACAGACTGTTTGGTCCGCCCTCTCGGGCCGCCCAAACCAGTCATGCACACACTGCCCTTTTCCTTGCAGTCTTCAATACAGCCTGCATGAAGAACATGCCCATTCCTCTAGCCCCTGCTGAGGGCCGTGTTACGGTGCTCAGACCAATCAGAACGCTGCACTACAGCATTGTCATTGGCTTAGGGGAGGGAGCCTAGCTGCCTGCTTCCTGTTCATGTCAGAGGCAGGAAAGCATGAGAGCAGTAGCAAAGAAGACGCAGGACCCGGCCTCAAGGTAAGTTTGCATTTTTATTTTTTTAAATTATTATGACCCCTCTGCATGACATCCTGCTCGATCCCCCCGCACCAACACCTCTACCCATGAGCAATACAGGCCGCAACTGTGTCACACACTAAAATTAGCGAGAATGTCATCTTGCACAGTGCAAGAGGGCGTTGCTTGTTTCTGTCGCTGGAGTAGAAGTTCTACTTGAGCGTCAGCTTCCTCAACGTGAACGGAAGGTTTCTCAACTCGGGCAGTGGCGACGATCCGTGACCACCCGTGTTAATAAATCTCACTCGCTAGCTTACAGTTGGCGAGTGTGAGCGAGGAAAATACTCTGCAAATGGAGCAGAGATCACCACCCAGGCTTTATTTGAACTAATGGCAAAGCCGAAACCTCCCTCTTTAATAAATATGTCACCCTTAAAGTAGGCCTATTGAGTCCTAAGGCAGGGTGCAATGTATTCAAGAGTAGGACATGTATTTTTGTATATATCCTAGCAATAAAATCTTCAAGTTGATGTTTTTACTGCAGAAATGTTAGTAGTCCCATTGGTGAGTATTTGGTTACATGTTGCCATCTCAGCTGTGCTAACTTCTTAATGGGAGTACTAAAGTTGATGCTTCAAGGTTTCACAATGATTGTTACTTGATACCCAAGTCAAATGTAATGTACCTTTGTTAGAAATGCAATTTTAGAAATATGCCAATTTGTTTCCCAAGCCTTTCTGTGGCCACCTACAGATCTTGGCTGCAAGAGAGCCTTCTTCACTCCTGGAAAGAATTGTAAATGACTCCCAGGAGTACCAGCAATAGGTGCCTAATTTCAGAAGAGGTTGTTGTCTCTCCCTGCCAGGAATCCACACATGGTGTGTGCCCAAAAGGCAAGCTCCAAAATGCAAGCCACTCTTTTGTTGAAGTAGACGGGTTGGGGTCAGTGACACAGAGGGGAGACCGGTTGCTAGACCAGTTTTACAGTGGGCATGTAGCCCCCAAGTAGCCACACCTCTAGTGTGGGCTGTCAATCTTCACACACCAAGAGAGGTGGTCTGCCATCTTGAGATTGGGCAGAATAGTGCACTCTGGACTAGCTATATGCCACACATCGCAGGAGGTTGTCACTAGGTGGGGAGGGTCCTAGTAGCTCATTGGCAAGACTTTCTGGTTATAAATATGGCACCCCTGGCACTCAGTACTCAGATCATATCTGGGCTGGAGAGAGGACTGAAGAAGGGCTGCTCTGCTGTTCTCTGAACATGACAAAGAGAGTGGCTACAGTGAAGACTGGACTGCACCTACTGATCCTTGGTCTAGCAAACAGAGGTCTGTGCCTTTTTTGCTTGGTTCATAGAACAACAAAATTCAATTGCCCCTCAAGGAATCATTTAATTCAATCTAATTATTCAAAAATAATGTCACCTTCATGATCAACACTTGAATTGAAGCAGGAAACAGTCAACCAATACAAATAGCTAACTGTATCAAAGGACAAGTTTTTTTCTTGTATTCACGTTTTTCTTATTATATTTTCTTTATACTTAGGCAACATACACAAAATTGAAAATTTACAATTGATTACAGTTGTGTGAAATCACCATTTGCCAAAATTATGGAGTTCTGAAATACCACAATATGTGACAGAATCACAGTCATACGTGTATTTGTGTATACTCCAATTATAACATATGAGCAAAATGGTGATGCAATGTCAACGTTTCGGTCCTCCTTTGGTCTATACGATCCTTAGGACCATCATCAGGACGATGTAGTTGCACATGTATATATCTGATGAGAAAACAAGCTTATACTTTAATAATTCGCCTGCATGTCAATATATAATTGTGTTGCTTCACACAGCTGAATGACAAATAGAACCACGTAAACCAGACTACCCAGTGAATGAGAGAGACAAAGACATTCCATGTGAAAGTTTACTCCACACTAATTAAAAACATATTAAAAACATGTCATCTGAGCATAAAGTGTATTCACCTTATTCATAGTAGTTCCATCCCAACAGAAACCGGGATTAATTCCCTCGGCCACGCTTCTCGGATAAAGTTCTACAACATAATATAAAACGATCAGAGGCTACCTTAGTTTCCCTGGGTGGTGAGGAAGTTCAACTCTTGGCACACTGGCCTTCAAGTCTGGAAGCATACAAGCAGTATCCACAAATGAATGGGATTTAAGTACATGCTCTGAGGGATATAGGTGCCAGCATAACCATGGTGATGGACAGGCTGGTTTCTCCTGATCAAACACTACCTGATGAGGTGGCTTCAGTCCCTTTGACCTACTCTTTGGACACCCTGTCATGGGTCAATAAAGTTTAAAAAAGCCCAAACAAGATTTTGTGGATTATGTATTTGTCCTTTGCTTTAGGATTTTTGAATACATTAAAAAAAGCTAACTAGAATTAGGAGGATAGCCAGGAGCTTGTTAACCATTGTTATGACCAGAAGTCCTCAATGGTGGAATACCAGTCAAGGCAGTTGGTGTGGGTTTCTGGAGCCTGTAAGAACCGGAACACTTCAGGACAAGTGGGCTTGGCCTTATCCTAGCCTGCAAAAGAAAGGGAAAGTCACCTACTCGAAGGATTTAGGAACCCAAAAACAACATCACAGAGCTTTCCATGTGACCATGCTAAAACTCTATGACAGACCATAAATTACAATGTTCATTGTGACCTACCGAGGAGAAGGAAAGGAGAGTGACTTGCTTTCATCAAATGTTGAAGATGGTTCAGTGGAAGGAGTGGTTCTCTCTTACACTCTAACAGACCAACACTAGAGGGACTGCTACAAGTTGATAACAACGGTTGCTGGTCTGTTCTCATTAACTCCAGGTCTGACAACTTGGTGTAGCCATGGTGTGGAACTGGTGACAGCTTGGCTGACTAGGTTAAAGCTGATATCAAGGCTGAGGTTGCCAGGATGCTAGAGTTGGGGGTGATAGAGCCCTATAGTAGTCCTTTGGCTAGCCCAGTGGTACAGGTGTACAAAAATACTCCAAAAGGTGGGAAACCTGAGATGAGGTTCTATGTGACCTACAGAGGTCTAAATGCAACCACCAAGTTTGATGCCCACACCATACTGTGGAGGCCATGTACAACCTCTCTAGCCCACAATCTAGAGAGTTCTGGCCTGTGAAGCTCTTAAGACCCAAACTCAAGTCAGAGCCTTTCATGGGGGTGACTGAGTACTATAGAAGTGTTTGTAAATCATACAGTGCCATAGTGCACTACTGAGAGAACGTACTTCTAAAAAGGAGCCCAGAAACAATATCTGGACTGAGCAGTGTCAAAAGACCTGTGACACCCTTAAGGAATCTTTATGTTCAGCACTTGTCATAAAGGCATCTGATTTCAACAAAGTGTTTATTATTCAGACAGATGCCTCTGAATTGGGATTAGGGCAGTGCTGTCACAAGTGAATGATGTCGGCCAGGATCAATCAGTTGCCCTTATCAGAGAGCTGAGTTGGAGTGACATTGAGAAGGAAGCCTTTGCTGTGGTTTGGTCCCTTAAAATCCTGAGACCCTACCTATTTGGGACTCATTTCAATGTTCAAACAGACCACAGTCCTCTCAGGTGGCTGATGCAGATGAGAGGTGTACACACAAGGCATTATTTAAGTACTTTTGTGTTACTAAAATCCTTCCTTTATGAAATACTTGTGCCTGATTGAAACAGCTCTTAAGAACATTTTATCCCAGAATATCAACATTTTAATATCAACCTGCCAAATATGTCTGTTCCAAACATTGACTACTGCTATATCACGAGCGTAAGAATACATAGTTATGTGCAGATTTACTATCCTTCAGTCCATCTGTATGCAGTGCTTAATTTGAGCTGTTGGTTGCAAGTGGGGCCCATTGTCATACATTTGTAGGAACCTGCACTTATTTTTCCTCACCAACCTTTGATTGAGGGCACTAGAGAGAAAACACAGCAGAGGGAAAGAAGGAGAAGGAGAAACATAGAAAAACAGACAAAGAGGGAAAGAAGGGATTAAATAATTCCTCAAGTGTGCGATTAGGAGGTAGGAGTGTCTGTTTGTTGCTGAAAAAAGTGGTAGTGAAAGAGGCATAAGGGAAGTCTAGACTGCCTTGGTATTCTGCATCCCAACCTTTGTTGGCACCAGCTGTAGGCTTCTAAACAAAACTTAGGACCCCTGCTCTTAATCTTTTACAAGTTAAGCACTTTGTATTTATACATTAACAATATATATTATTTCATGGAACTTAGACATTGAGTTAAGAATATCAAATCTATACTTAACACTAAATGCAAACCTTCACAATATAGTGGGTGTCAATTATTTAGCAACAATAGTCTGTCCTACAATCTTACAGGACTGTAAGAAATCTAAACTGATGTTCTTTGAACAGCCGAAAATAAACAGAGAAGAATTAATGCTTATGAGGGGAAGCTTGAAAGAGTTTTTAGATTTTGTAATATAAAGAAAGAAGTTATGAACACTTTAGTTTAGACACAATAAAATTATTCTTAAATAGTACAGATTTAAGTTTCCTTAGATTTCTATGTTCTACATTATATTTATTAAGCAATTACCCCATGATGACCTCCAATAAAGTAACATCCTGTGCAACAACAATGGCAACAATGTATGTAGGTGACATTGGCAAAAAGTGGACTTGTAAGCAGAACATTGAATATTGCCACATCAATTCCTTCTTCGGTTTAAGACAATCACTTTCCCTTATAAGAATAATCAAGAAATGGGAATGCAATTTAATCAGATTGCTATGGCACCATTGAATGACCATGGAGATATAAATCATAGCAAATCATCAGACATCCCTTAACAAAATGAATTAGAAGGGATCTATGAACAACTGCCTTGTCAGCCTTTTTTTTAAACATGACTGCTTGCTTAATTTTTGGGGGCAGCTGTTCATCACAACCACCTATATCAATAAGAAGTTCTGGCAGCAAACTCCAGCTTTCCTGAACCAGAAACCGCAAGAACACTAGTAAGGACACAGGAGCATATTTATGAAATAGTGGCGCAGTGCAGCGAAATGAGTGACCTTGCTGAGCTGCACCGCATCACTGGGAGGGAGCAGCAATGTGCCATACTTAACTTAAAACCTGAGAAGCATATTCCATTATCCATATGTGTTTCAGAATGCAGCACACATAGAAAGAGGAAGTAACACGGCGAAATAAAGATATTTCTCCTGGTTATGCCTCCTGAGAAGGTGTATCTTTTTGGCGCACTACCAGTTTTACAAGGCCTTTTATAAGACTGAGTCTGTGGTGCTCCACTGAGAGGACACTCGAGGGTTGCATAGGGTCCCCACAGCTACGAAAAGAGTTTATGGATGATCTCCCTGACTGAAGGGAAACATATATCGATTACTAGTTGCTATTAATCTATATGTGCCTGCTGATTACCCTGTTTCTGTCTCCCGGAACTGGGCCCTACATGAATAATAGAAATGCACCTGACGACGCTGACAGCCAGTGAGTCTACACCTCAGTCCCAAGGGATAGGAGAGTTCACGCCTTTGGGAGGGACACTTGAAGGAGAGACAAATGTATTGTTTTTCTTTTTTCAGCAATTCTGTCCTGAATTGTCATGACCTGAATGTTCCATTTATTTGTTTATAAGTTTATACTTTAGAGCTGTTACTCATGCTGAATTTTTCATACTGTCATAAATGCGCAGTTCCCAAGTTGGGATTTTTCACCGGACATGTAACACAGATCAGTTTGCTTGTAATTTGCTTCTGATCTGATAAGATGAAAATCAATAAAAAAATAGTTAAAAAATACAAGGTTTTGTAAATCAGGGAATGCGTCAAAACCATGGAGGTTGTGTGGGAAGACCTATGCAATGCCCATGGAATGCCTTCCCGAGGCAGAGTAATGCATTTCAGCGATATATGCTGTACTGCTTTACTCCAGATTTCTGGAGCCACTCAGAGCCACACAAAGTGGCTTTGCATGGCTTAAAAAGTATAACTTAGATGTTTGCGTTACGCATATACCACGTTGCGGGATGCAAACGTGATGCAACTCTCTCATAATTATGCTCCATAGTCCTTTAGCTGAATCGTCTTGAGGACACTCGGGAACAAAACAAGGAAAAGTAGGGAAACTAGCCATCCACCCACAGCTCAACAGATAAAACCTGCTAAATTGGTGAATTGGGTATAATCAAGGTATGGACAATTGAATTGAATTTGCATTTAAAAAATATTGATAACACAGTGACCTCCAACTGCTAGTCTTAGAGCAGACATGAAGTCTGGTCAGTAAGATTATCCAGGAACTTGCATAGGGACTAAAGGCAAGAGATACAGCACAGCACATGTACAATGCAGAAAGAACGAAAGGGAACCCTCGAAAACAACAAAGATACATTAGGGTCAAAGGCTGTGTGTGAACTAATAGTAGAGACAGAGAATCCTACCAAAGAGATAAGGTTTCAGGGCCCTAAGCTTTTGCATTTGCTGCCTTTGATAATGTATTTTCCTAAAATGACTATTGGGACACATTGCACAGCACAGCAATCACTCTATTTGTCTGTGCACAGATAAAGGAAATAGATTTATCAATGATATTAGTATGCTAAAGAAGATTTTGCCAGGGTGGCATGGCTGCATCTCTGGTCTACACCAATGTGCTTTAGCATGCCACCTACTTTGTTTCTAATAGTCTAAGTACTCCAAAAATAATTAGGTGCAGATATTTGCTTAACCTCTTCAATGATCATTATGAGCCCAGCTCGTCATGAGTCACAGTGGAGCTTTGCTCATGACGAGCTGGGCTCGTCATAACTGCTCCGCCCCGCCCACGCGCGGTTGATTCCCCGCCTTTATGGGCAAATTGATCAGTGGGTGGGGTTGTGAAGAGCCTAGCTCGTCTTGAGCACAGCTCCACTCATACTCATGATGAGCTGGGCTATATCGGATATACAAATGCAGGGTGACAAAAGAAAAGAGCTGTTCTTTTTCCGACATTTTTTTGCCCTGTACATGGAACCCTTCCATCAAGAACTGAGTATAATGATGATTTTCTTCATAATTTGCTTGCTCCTACAATTGAACAATTCCTGCTTAAATGCAAGTGTTAATGGCCTGCTTCCACAGATTGCGTCGCTATCTGGATATCTAATGACCAAAAAGCACTTCCACAGATCTGCACAGAACCTACTAGATTCATGATGGTGTTAGACTATGAACTCTGTGAATCCAAGTAATAGGTAGTGTGTACCCTGAGAATAATTATGGAGATTCCAGGTTGAACGTGCGAATCTGAATATTTAAATTGCATGAAACACTCTAAAATAGAAAAAATGAGTAAGAAACAATTATAATCCACTTTTACAGCAGTGCATATTCCTCATGGAATATTGTAAATGTCATGGTACTTATAGAGCGCACTGTCACCAGACAGTCACCTTGCGGTGTCACCTATTCGGCTTCCTGGTGCTGATACTCATACCGCTGTGGAACCCGTCCTGGCTTTCCCTGTGAAGTGTTCACTCCTGGGCACCCCCAGGGTGAAGCCAGGCATCCTTAGCACTGTTGGGGCCGGTGTGGAGGCTAAGAAACTATTGCCCAGAGTTGCAGCGTGGGGCCCATGAATAGAATAGGCACCGAGGCGAGAATTAACAGGTCTGAGGAAATTGAGCCTGAGACCCTGCCGAGGCGGGAATTGAACCCTGGTCCCTGGCCAGAACTCTGCATCAGGGCCTGCCGCTCTAACCTTTGAGCCACACTCCTTCACACATATTGCTAGCATCTACCCATTTTCCTCTTCAGTCACCTCGATATTGTGAAGATGTTCACATTTCTAAATGTCTTGGTCTGTTTTGTGCTAGACTTGTCCCTCGCAGCATCCCTATCCAAGCTCAAATGGGCACAGGATCCCCAAACTTCAAAACATACTTCTCCAAATTAATTTAACTCCTCCTGCAGGATCACTCTAGGTTATTTTTCAAATCACAGGAAACACTGAAAAATCACACCAAACTGAGATCTAGAGTCACATTAGTTCTATTTTACAGGCATACTCAACATTCAATATGGTTTGGATGGCTTCTATACCCTAGCACTAACTGTGTGCAGCTGTATCTTACCCAAGGCAAATGTTTTAATTACTCATGAATTTCACGCATTGAAAAGAAGCAGGTGCAGATCCTGAATTGCGACTCTAGAATATTGATGATGGTTAATAGCGTGTTCAAAACATTGTGAGTACAAAACTACCAAAGTAGAGCATATCAAGGCTAACTATATTCTTTTCTTTTATTGACATTTCACATATTGGTTACTAAAATATTGTTCTACTTATTTTTTTGCCTACTATTTATTAAGATTTTTTCTTAAAGGTTTATTATTATGTAAAATATTATAAACAATATTGTACAAAAATTACAGGCTTTTTGGTGGGTTTTGCATTTCATTGAGATTTTGGGTGATGGGTAATTTTTAAAAAAGAAAATAGGAAATAGTAAACAATTAATGTAATTGTTTTTTCAAATATATTTATGACTATTGACTTTACAATAAATTCAAATATTCAAATATGTGTTTTTATGTTTCAAAAATCGAAAACTTAATATTTTGTTGAAATATTAAATATCTTTTACACCGTCAGTACATCTTTTATTAATTTCATTTCATTTTAAAAATACATTATTATTTTTAAAAAAATGTAACTGCTTATATTTTACAACTATATGGAAATTACTAATGTGTGTAGAAGTAGAGTTTGAATGTTTAGAGTACATTTTTGATCTTATGCTTTAATAAGAAGATTTTTCATAATGTACTTATATTATTAATTGTGACACCCTGTTTTATATGTATGCACCCCAATGTTTGCCCAACTGGATTTAGAATAGTTAATATACCCCCCAATTCTATTTAATTATGCCTATTTATGTTGGGATACATTTATAATAGTAGTTATCCACCCTCAATTACATACACATATTGCAATGTTTGTTAGGTTGGAGTTGCAATAGTAAATATGCTCTTGGCAATTATATACACTCACACCAATCTGTGTTGAACTGCAGCTAGGGTAGTAAATATGACCCCAATTATATGAACTTACTCAGTGTTTGCCAGGCTGGAGTCCTAGTAATAAATATACCCCCCATTATATGCACTTGCCCCAGTGTCAATCGGACTGGTGTTGGAATAGTAAATATGTCTTCCAAAATTACACACACTTACCCCAATGTCATTTGGATTGGTGCTAAAATAGTAAACCTGCCCACCCAAATATGTACTTTCCACAAATCCAGTTGTACAGGAGCTAGAGTAGTACATCTGACACCCCAAATTATATCAACTTCCTTCAATGTTAGTTGGGTTGGCTGGATTGGAGTTAGATTAATGTATCTGGCAACCTGAATATAGGTTTACTTTCCACAAATTTAGTTGGAGCAGAATTGGAATATTATATCTGACCCCCCCCCCCCCAAAACGTGCAGTTTTTCCAAAGTTAGTTGGGCTGCAGTAAGAATATGAAATTTGACCCACACTAAATGTAAGCATTCTCTCCCCTATTGTCTGGTTTGGAGTTATTTAGAATAGTAAAATGTTCCCCCCCCCCCGAAAAATAAATGCGCTTTCAGCAATGTGGAATTAGAATAGAAAATTTTCACCCCTAAATATATGCACTGTTTCCAATGTTATTTGGATTGGAGTAAGAATAGTAAATGTAACTCCCCTAAATAGATGAACTTATTTAACGTTAGATGGACATGAGTTAATTATACAGCTGTGCCCCCAAATGCATGCACTTTCCACAATATTAGTTAGACTGGATTTTGAATAGTAACCCTCCCTCCCAACTGCCATGTAATGCACTTTCCCCAGTTTTAGTTGCGCTGAAGTTAGAATAATAAATCTGACCCCTCAAATTGATGCACTTTACCCATTGTTAGTTGTACTGGAGTTAGGATAGTGAATGAAATTCCCACCAATAAACATTATTTTCATATGTTTATTTATAGAAGTGTTCTTTATTGTTTCAGATAATTGCCTTACAATTACAATCACATCATACATTACATTTAGTTGATTCACATAAAAACAACTCAAGTGCCAGGACAAACATGCAATATCCTGTTACAATATCAACCCTACATTTATCATATAAGTAAAATGTGTGCCCTGGTACCAGTCCAAAGATGCAATGGTGATAAACTGTAGGTGATCATAAAATTTACAGAGTCCAAAGAAGTTTCACTCTGAAACAGCTATATAATAGCAAAATAAGTAGTTCCCCATGAGGCCCTTAGAATTCCTATTTCAATATAAGAGCTAAACTTGATAATAATGTTCATGTTTTATCGAGTCAAGTAACATGCAGCAACAATGAATTCTCTCTACTATTCATGGTAATTCAATCTCATGCAGAAGGCAATTAGTAAGTGGCACCGGGCCAATGAACTTTGGGTGCTTAAAGTGCAAATGCTCATAACATTTAAAGTACATAATTGTATCATATTCAGACGATGTCAATAAAATACAGCAGCTATTATGTTTTCAAGGTACTTACTTTTAAAATCCAAGATATGTAATTGCATCTGTTCTAAAAGAATCAATAAATTATAGCAGCTACTATTAGTTAAAATGAATTTTCCGTATCTACCACTGTGTTTCTACCTAAAACCCATACTGCTCACAGTTACAAAGCTATGGATTTTAAAATTACACCCTCGACTTTCCTTTAGCAAAGGTCCATTTGAATTTGCACCATAAAACTTAAGAGAGGCAGCAGCCAATTTTAGGGCATGCTATGACATTGCAACAGAATAACAAAAGATACATGATATCATCTTTCCCCTCAACCACACAATCACAATATCCACACCCCTTGGTGAGTATTGCACATCCTACAAGATAATCACTGGTCAGAATTTCCCCAAATCTAAACCTAACATATAAGCTACATTGCTATTCAGGTTGGATCACATCCAAATAATTTTTAGGACCTGGTTCCATCTTAAGATCAAAATAGGCAGTTGCTATGCTAATAGGTTCAAGTACCCAGTTTATAAGCTGATGACAGTCTTTTGCTATTTCCAGTGCATCAGGGTTAACTTTGTTCGGAATTGTGAAAAGGTGGCCCAGTTTCAGATCAAATGACTTTCTAACATGAGCCAACCAGTTGCTTCCCCACATCCTACAATAACTTGCTACTTACATCATCGTCTTTAATTATCTGGAAGAATTTGGATTCCTGACCAGTATAATCCAGTACAATACTGGTTGAATCTCAGTCAAATCTGAATTTTTATTCATAATTTAAGTGAAGGATTATTCGTTACAATGTGCTTTATGTTTACTTTGGATTTTTGTCATTCTTTCAATTTTGTATTTAGCTATTTTTGTGTTTTTCATTAATTATTTAATTATACAGTAAGATATCTTCATAAATATTTCTAACATATTTAATACTTTAGTGTGTCAGTTTAGGTATATGTAACTTTATTAAATATAAAAAATCAATAATAGTGTGTTTTGTAGCTTTATAATTATTTTAAACATTAGAATTCATGTTTTTGTGAAGATATTGAAATTCCTTTTTATTTTTTGTGCCATATACCAATTGCCTGGACTGCCCACAGATGGGCCAGACTCCGGCAACAGTTCGATGGTATTTTTCCACATGTATCATGCATATGTGTACATTTGACACATATGCAGTGGAATTGTTCTCACAGACAAGATCTCCGCTGCCACACCGCGGTAAACTCTTAATACGGCAGTCTGAAGACTGCCCGTGCTGTGGTCTACTGGCAGCCGCGGATGCAGCATTCAAGCACTCGGACCACTAAACTCGTAATTAGGCCTTATATGAACACTAACAGAACAGCAGCCTCCTGAACCCACATAGTTCAGATTCATCAAAATATGCTGGTTCTCTACTGGCTCAACAATTTCACTCTTTTTATGTGTGAAGAAGATGACCAAAGATAGTAATTTTATTGGAAGTATTTTTAGTGCTTGGGGACATGTTGTGGGATCCACTATGTCCTTGCATGATGGCCAGAAATGATTGACAAAGCAAAATAAGATCTAAATGTAACATTCACTAAAACTAGCCTACCCAGATGCTAACATCATACTGCCGGGTGACTTCAACATGAATTTACAGCACAACTGCAATAAGGACACAATAGGGGCTATACTAGCCTCCAATCGACAGGTTTCCCTAGGTAAGAGATGCGCAGCTCGCCTGAATGATCTCTCAATGCAAGGGCTCAATGGTCAAAGCCCAACAGATCGGCCCCCAGCACATCCAAGGGTCACCCAAAAATCATGCTCAACCATCGACTACACGCTTACGGATTACGACCTTTTTCCGTACATTGAGAACTTTCAAATAAAAAATAGGGCAGAAAGCGATCATCTACCACAATCGTTCACTTTACTAGGCAGTTTCGTACTTCCAGAGAAACCAAAGGCGATGTCTTCCTTAACCCAATGTTATAACTTAAAACGCCTCTGCTGGAAAAAGGAAAACATTGAGGATATCACATGTATATACTCCAGCCTCTTGGAAAGATTTAATCTAGAAACACTGAGCATAAAGGCCTGGGAGTCCTTTATCCATGTCATAAATAACAAATTTTCCAAGCACGTCCATGGCCATAAAGCAGGAAATTTAAAGGGGGCAGCCTGGTACACCAAACGCTTGAGGAAACAAAAATGACAACTAAATAAGTACATCAGACAATTACGATCATGGGAACCAGAACACCACCAGGGAATCGTGATTATAATTGCAAAAGCAAGAAAGGAGCACAACAGGGACATAAGATTGGCCAAAAAAGAGTACAATGAACACATCTGGGCAAAACTACTCTATGCATGTAAATTAAGGGACACCAAGCGTTTCTGGGATCAATTAATCAGTTAACTAATGGCAGGAATCAACATCATAACTCAGATGTAATGGATACAACTTGGAGAGCCCACATTGAACATCTATACAATGAAACTCGAGCTCCAATTGCCCCGAAAATTGGAACAATAACAGCAAATAGGGCCGGCGGCGGAGGACAAGCCAATAACACACTGACCCATGTTCTGCTGAAAAAGTACTAAAAATAATAAAAAACTTAAAACCTGAGGGAGCTCCAGTCCCTAATGGACTACTAAATTCCCTGTTTCGGCATGACCCTCCATTATTTTCTCGCCTCCTGACTCCCCTTTTTAACAAAGCCGTAACATGCGGTTTGATTCCTGAGTCCTGGAGAGGAAGTATCCTTAACCCAATCCACAAGTCTGGTTCCCGCTCGGATCCCTCCAATTACAGATTAATCGCATTGATAGATGTGGAGGCGAAATTATACGCATCCAATCTCTTGGTTGAGCTAGAGGCTTGGGTCAGCAGATCAAACTTAATACCTTACACACAAACTGGATTTCGGGCAGGGATGGGCACCCTCACCAATATTTCAGCGGTTACTCTCATAGCTAAACAGTCATTTGCAAAATCTAGGCCCTTGTACACCTGCTTTATCAACCTAAAAGCAGCTTTCGATAAAGTTTCAAGAGCCAACTTATGGGCAAAAAATGCAAGACTGGGGGGTTCCGCCACGACTCCTGAAGGCCATCATCAATCTATACTCACATACGTGGGTACAAATCAAGAAAGGAGATGGGTCCAGTTTAACTGGCAAAATTCCAACATCCAATGGGCTAAAACAGGGTTGCGTACTGGCACCCTGTCTATTTAACATTTACACCTCCGATCTCGATAAGCGCCTCAGGTTAATCCAAGCAGACCCTCCAAAATTGGGGAAAAAAAACGATCCCTTGTGTCCAATATGCCGATGACATTGTCCTGCTAGCACAAACTCCCATAGGCCTACAGAAACTGATCACAGAACTAGGAGACTATGCCACCTCGAACCAACTTACGATTAACCATAAAAAAACAAAAGTTATGTGTTTCTCGAAATCTATTAAAACACCGAAAAGTCAAACTTTTTCCTGGAATTTGGGTGAGCATCAATTGACAAGGGTTACGTGCTACAAATACCTGGGCTTTCAGTTAGATTGTAAGCTTAACTTCAAATCACACTTGGACCAAGGTCGCTTGAAAGCCAAACAACTGTTGTTCGCTTTTAAAACTCTAAGGAAAAAACTTATAGGATGCTCCACTGCCCACCTGCTTAAAGTGATTGCTGCAAAATGTTTACCTTCCATTTCATATGGCTCAGAAATTCTGAACACCAAAGATGCCACAGTCCTAAATACAGCACAATCTACACTATTTGAGAAACTGTTCCCAATTCCTGCTACACACCTCACAGGCACAAATCCGCCTAGAATATGGTCTAAAAAATCAGATTATGGCCAGACAAGGCGCCCTAGTAAAATGCTACTGGAGGATGAGAGAGGCAGAAGATAACACCCTAGCCCACTATTGTTGTATCGAGATTGAAAACCAAAAGAGCCTAGCTAACTCAACCACAGCAGCCCTGAAGGAATCCCTGTCGGCATTACAGCTAGAGGATGCTTGGCTCACCCTCACAACGTACTCCGGATTTAAAATCGTAGTCAATAACGCTCTCAAACGGACCTCTTTATTAACTGATAAAACGTCTTTTACAAAAAAACATCATGCCTGGGCTGTGATTAAGGATTATCAGAGGCTGAAGCCGCAACAATACCTTTTGGAACAATTCTCCCACCAGAAAAAACATTATCTGACTTTGATACGCATGGGGTCTTTCCCCTCAAAGGATTTGACCCCAAAATGGAAACAAACATGGCCAACCAAGGAGTGTCGTCTCTGTGGTCAAGGGGAAGAGTCACTACTACACTTTCTATGTACTTGCTCTTTTTTATTGGAAGCCCGGAAATCCATTCTCTGGGAGGCTCTAAGGAAGGAACAAATAAGACCATGTAGAGCAGCGGTCATTAAATGTCTCGGAGGGTCGTCAATTCCTCTGTCCTGTAGAGCCATAATACTATGGAAAATCGCAGCAAAAGAACTGGCAAAATGCGACCCTGCCAAGCAGCCAACTAATTAGCAGATTTCTCTCAAATGCATTGTTATATTCGTCATTATTTTTAAAATAATAAGTATCTCCTTATTCTGACATCAACCTCAAGCCTTTTTAGGTTTTTAAAAAAAATGTATATTCTAAAGCACTGTGTTTTATGATGGTTGTCCATCCTTTTATGATTTTTTTAATGAATCAAATAAAAGTATATTTGACTTGACTTGACATTCAGAAAACAAAAACGAATGTTCCGACTTTATTCGACACCTGCCAAAATGATGAAACTTAGATTATTGTCATCAGATCTATTCTGGACTTACAACACAGAAAAAGAACATTAGGTCATATGATATAGGGATGCAGTAAAGTTACACATTTCTGGCAGAATGTTTTAGAATAAATAGAATTAGGCTTGTATACTGTTTAAAGAATATTGTCTGTGGTTTCATTATCTGGGTAGTTTTTTTCAATGTGAGGGGTTAGCCTGGTTAGCCCTGGACACTCTGCTCTACTAGCACTATCACACATCTCCTCCATGCTGTGGCAGACATATAGCCACTATGTATGCTCAGCGCCTCAGCCGGAGAGAAAAGATAAGCATGGCAATTATGGAGAAACTGAAAGTGCCAAGGCCAATATTTACTAAAGTCTGCACTGATGCTCGCGAAATGAAGCACAGATTAGCGCAGCACACACAGGCCTTTACAATGGCAAGTAAATAGACACTATAATATACGTTACATTGTGTTATATGAGAAACTTAAAGAAATATTTAGGTTGACACATAATGTCATAAGCTTGCCTCGTTGTAAAAGTGCATTGATAACAAAACAAAGCAGGAAGTCCCTCCTAAGGCTATTCAGCCTGGGCCTCTCAATTATCTTCCTTGACATTCTCTTTTTTATGTGTGTATTTTTATATTGATGATCATTGATAATATATAGCCTTACAACTAAATAAAAGACATAGGGCAATATGTAGGTAATCCAAATTTACCGATTCTAAAATACCGAATTTTACTGATTCGGTATTTCAGAATCGGTAAATGTTATGTAGGTATTGATTCGGTCAATTTTACCGAATCGGTAAAATTCTGTAAATACTGATTCAGTGATTCCCATTCATTCCTACGGGCATGGAGACCCATAGGAATGAATGGAATGAATGGGAATTACCGATTCGGTAAATACCGAATTGGTAATGGGGGGAAGACTTACAAGGGGGGCAGGGTTTCACATTTACACCCTGTTGAACCCCTGAATAGTCCATGGGTGCACATGTGGCACACATAAATGCCCTAAGGGCATGTATGTCTGCCACATGGCACTTTTGGGAAAGCACAAATTTGCTTTTTCAAAGGTTTTTGATATTTACCACCAACTTTTAGTTGGTGGTAAATACCGAATCCTTAACTCAGATATGCACTCACTTGAGTGCTCCCTACATTAAGTATTCGGTAATTTACTGAATCGGTATTTTAAGGAATCTGTAATTTACCGATTCTTTAAATTACCGATTCAGTAAATTACTGAATCCTTAAATTTGGCTCCAACACCTCAAATGCCCAATACCGGTCGGTAACGGCCAAAATTCTGTAATTTTGGCCGTTACCGACTGGTATTGGGCTACCTACATCTGGCCCATAGAGATCACATCAAACAGAGCTATCTCCCCCTGCAATACGGAAAAAGGATTGATAAGAAGCATTAAATAACACAGCATTTTGTGCTTTTGTTGTCATTTGGATTTGGATGAACAAGATCCTGAGGCTTACTAGTTCTCCACCCCTGCATTTCGATTTGCAGATTGTCAAGATTCCAACAATGCCAGTATGGCAGACTCTGCCCCACAAAGGGACATGAGCCCAAGGTACAAATAATGTAGCATCTTGCAAATGACCATTAAATCAATGGGGTATTACCCATAGAATCAAAGGACCTGGGTATAAGTAGGTATAAAGAAAAACAATGGTCCTCGACTATTGATCAAAAAGAATACTTTTCTGAAAATATTTTCTAATTAGGAATGCGATTAAATCTGCATGCTTTAACTCAAGCAAGTAGGAGACATGTATTCAATTTCACACTGGTTATGTACACATTAAATGCAAAACAAAAGTAGTACCCAAAATTAAAGAAAAAGGAATGTTACCACACTTCGAATATATGTTCTTAACCAAATTTTCACATTTATTTACAGTTTTATAAAAAGCAATTGTAGTTATAAACGGAGCAAGTGCAGTGAGGAAAGGAAAAAGGGTGCTCAAGTGTTTAGAAGGAAAAAAGGAAAGCGTATTATACTGTACAATTCCAATATTTACAACAAACAAAAGCGGAGAACCTTCCGCTTACAAGTTGGCCTGTCCACACAGTTTTGGTGGGGAAGGGATGGTACAATAAGGGTACAGGCACACAAGTTGAATGGCGTCAACGTTTCGACCATGGTGCTCTAGGGATGTTTTGGGCCTCGGCTGCGGGTCTTCTTCAGGACAAGGGGCATGAAGGGAGGGGTGGGGGGGGGCCTTGGCCGTAATCAGGCACGTGCTTTCGTTGGGAACAACAATGAAGCTTGTCAGGGGAAAGAAATTCATCCCGGCTTCCAGGGGGTAGGTCACCTAATGTTTTGAGGGTGATCTTGGTGTGGGTTCACTGGACTGGTCGGTTAGTTCTTTTTGATAAAGTGTCCACTATATATGTTGGAGATGGAAAGGTACCCCATTAAGACAAGCTTTTAAATGCAAGGTATAATGCTGTCTTATGGATTGTAAGAAATCCGGTTTTTGGTTGACTGGGGTGAGAGCCCTGGTCAAGCAGCAACCACTATCCTTGTCAAGTGAGCTAGGAACAAACCCTAAATTTAACCTATTCTCAACCTCCCGGTTGATTAGCACACAGCAGCGAAGCTTAACTTAGAGACAATGTGTAAGGACGCCCCTTTGCTTGGCGCCAGGACGCCCCTTTGCTGGGGCAGCTGTTGCGCCTAATAAATGTTATTAACATAACATAACATAACAACACTTCAAACAGTAATAAAGTAAAAAATAACTCTCAAAAAGGATCCCACACCATGTTACAACTGTTGCTGAGGCTCAGGTCAGGATGCCAGCCAACTAGAGCTTGGAGTCACTCTGGAGTTCAGGGTTCAAGAGATGTACGTCCAAACCTTCTCCCCTGGCAAGAGGGCAGCAGGTCAGCACAGCAGGGCAGCAGTCCCTTCAGGTCAGCAGTCCAGCAAAATGGCAGTGCTTTCAGCAGCCCAGCAGTCCTTCTTCCTGGCATAGTATCCACAGGAGGTCCAGAATTGTATGGAAAAGTTGGTATCTGAGGTCCAATATTTATACCCCATGGTGCGTTTGAAGTGGGGATAATTTTCTAGAAGCATGCCTTAGAGGTTCACATGTGCTCTGCCTCCCTTGCAATGGCTACATACTAACTACAGGGGTTAGGCAACCCTTTGTGTGGAGGCAGGATACAGCTTATTTAAGTGTTAAGTGGGGCTGTGCTCCGTTTCTTCCTCCCATTTGGTCAGCGATGGCCCATCCAGGCACACCTAAGCTCCTCCTTATTGGGTTTTGCTTTCTACGAGGAATACACAAAGCACACTGTCAACTTCACCCAATCATGTGACCCAGAAGTGTCTGCCTCATTGCCTTTTATCCAGCCTTCTAGTGCGTTGACGGAAGAGTCCACAACATTCACACATGTCTAGTTTTGACCTTCATGGGTGTCCCTAAACTTTAATCTGTATTCTTCATGGTGAGTGCAAATCCTTCTATCAAGGCCTCCTTCATATGCTGTTAGGACTCAGCCACTCCCTCATTAAGAGTCAGAAGTCTATTTCTGCCCTTCACTCACAATACCTCCAACAGTAGAGAGCTCCAGTGCTGGTGGCCTATGCTCCTTATTTTGAAGGTCCTCTCAAAGGCTGCAAACCATTTGCCAATATCATCACCATCACTAAACTTGGAGACAATCTTTTTGGGGATCTTAGGGTCAACGTTTCCTCTTTTTCCCTTATTGAAGTTGCTGCCACCATTAACTTTGGGCTTCAAGCCCAACCTGACCATTATTTCTTCAAGATTTAGTCTCCGTTCTTTTAGTTCAATATTTTTCTCTAGTGAGAGGAGATCAAACTCTTTCTTAAGGCTTGCTACCACATTACCAATAGTGGGTCTGCTAGACTGACTTCTGTCACTTGCCTCTGCCACTTGCCTTCTGTCACTAGCCTGCTCCTTCCTTTCCATCTGGAACGCCTCCCTTCACCATGGCTTCTTCCCTACCACTTGGAAGGAGGCCATGGTGATTCCTATTCTAAAAAAGGCGGATGCCGATTCCACTGTTTTCGCCAACTACCGCCCCATCTCCCTTCTCCCCAAACCCGCAAAGGTCCTGGAAAAAGCCGTGCAGTTGCAACTCACGGAATATCTGGAAAACCACTCTCTACTGCACGACTCACAATCCGGATTCAGAGCGGGATTCAGCACTGAGACGGCATTGTTGGAAGTTTCGGAAACCATTCGGGAATGCGTGGACAGGGGCGAGGAGGCCATGCTGGTCCTCCTCGACCTGTCAGCAGCTTTCGATACGGTCTCCCACCCCATCCTCCTTGACCGACTCAAACAGATAGGCATTGGCGGCACTGCCTTCAGCTGGATCGAGTCCTTCCTTTCGGGAAGAAGTCAGAGGGTACTGCTGCGGCCTTTTAAATCGGATGAAAAACCCCTGTCATGCGGTGTGCCACAGGGCTCCGCCCTCAGCCCCCTGTTCTTTAACGTCTACCTTGCCCCACTGGCCGACGTTGTGGAGTCCTACGGAGTCAGGGTGATCTCCTATGCTGACGATACTCAGCTGGTATTTTCCTTTAGAGACCACTCGGACTCCGCATTCACCAACTTCCGCCAGTGCCTCAACAACATCAGTGTCTGGATGACTGATAACCACCTCAGACTAAATGCAGACAAGACGGAGGTGCTGTTCTTCAATCAGAAAGATCCTATCCCCTCCTCTTGGTGGTGGCCCACTGCACTTGATCCCGCTCCCTCTCCTGTTCACTCTGCTCGTAACCTGGGCTTCTAGTTTGACGATTCCCTCTCATGCAAAACTCAGGTCAATAAAGTGACCTCTGCCTGCTTCCTGAAGTTGCGCATGATCAAAAAAATACTCCCCTATCTCCCTCTGGACTCCCGCCGTACAGTTACCCATGCCCTCATCACGTCCCACCTGGACTATGCTAACAGCCTCTATGCTGGTGCCTCCCAGTATCTGTTAGACCGGCTTCAGATTGTCCAGAATGCGGCGGCCAGATTGATTGGTAATATTCCCTACTGTCAATCAGTATCCGCGTATCGTAAGGAACTTCACTGGCTACCAGTGGCCAGCCGTATCCAGTTCAAGATCCTTACCCTTACCTACCGAGCCATCAACGACCTCGGACCCAACTACCTGAAAAAACGTGTCTCTATATCTCGCTCCAGCAGATCCTTGAGATCCAATGACCTCCGCCTCCTGATCTCTCCCCGTTTTAGACTATCTAGAATGGGTGGCAGAGGGTTCAGTGTCATTGCGGCAAAACTGTGGAACGCTCTGCCAATCGATCTGAGATTCTGTCCTTCCGAATCCATCTTCCGAGCCAAACTTAAAACTTGGCTCTTCTCTGGACTCTGATTTCTCCCTGCTGCTCTCCCCATGCTCTATGTTCCTTCTTCCCCCCTAGAGACTCAGGTTCTAGCGCCGGGACACCCCTCCGGGGGTAGCTGTGCGCTCTATAAACTACATAAATAAATAAATAAATAAAAGGGGTCTGAGAAAGGGTGGAGAGTTTTGATCATCACCTTCTTCCCCATCATCTTTAATCAGGGTAAGGGCATCATCCTCACCCTCTTCAGGGTCTTCTTCTGAGAAGGCCCCTCCCTCTCTTTTCTCTTTCTTATAGGCACTAAGGGCTTTTTCAAGTTCCTCCTTTTTAGCTGTTACTCTATAGTTCATGGCCAAGCTTTGCACAAAACCATTAGATCACTGATCTTCAGGGCTGGAATGACTGACAGGTCAAGATTCTTGCCAGCCTTCATTGCGCCTAAGCTTTTACCTAAAAGATGGACCCCTTTTAAAAGTTTTTTTAAAAATTACACTTTTTCTAACTTTCTAAGTCTTTTGTCTTACTATTGGGATGGGTATCTACACAGGGCCCTAAAAATTCCAATTTTGAAAAACCAAAATAATTTTGAAAAAACTATTTTTCAGTCTAAAGTCAATAGTGGATTTCTCATGCAAAAATCACTTAGGACCAAGTGGTACTGTAAAACACAAGTTCAGGATCCCATCGCTGTAACACCAATGTAGGAAAGGGAAGTAATCTGTAGGGATGCTGGTTAGGCTTCAAAATGCAATACTCTCAAAATACCACAAAGATGGTCGTTGAATTCACAATAATAAATCCTTAGCTCAGTCCTGGCAGTGTGGCAAAGAGCAGTCATGCTTTACTAGAGGAACATGTGTTAAGCATGTCAGAGTACCAGCGTGGACAATAAGGAATTGACTTGACTTGTGAGAAATCCAACATCAATGTATACAACTAAAGAGATTTTTATATAAATTTAGGCAACTTAAACAAAGTAAATCAAATAAGTACAGTCGGAATTAAGGCTTTTGGAAGCAAATATATAAATTACTGAAAATATATACTGCAAAGTGTCAGCATTGCAGCCAATGGGAAATTGATGCTAGTGACAATCAGTCCCTTGCAGGTCAAATTGCGAGGAAACCAAGCAGGGTTAAGGTGATGTGGGTCCCAGGACCAAACCATGATCATCAGTTTGATTTTAACTGGCTTGAGGAACCCGGGTGCATATTTGTCCTGGCTGTCCATGGTGCTGAAGCAGGAGCCGTGGGCAGCTAGTACTACTACTTACAAGGTGATGGTGAGGAAACGGGTGCAAAAAGTCAACAACGGGGCCACTGCTGGTGTCGTATGAAGGTGTTGCGGTGTTTGCTCGAGTTGATGTGGTGAGTAAAGGTTGTGGTATCCAGACCAACCACCAGAAAGCCTTGGCAAAGGCAAAGTCGGCAGGAAGTCATTTCGATGTCTTGAGGTCAGGGGAAAAAGCGGAGTTGCCAAAAACTTGCTGGAGGTCAGCATTTTGTCTTCCACAATGGACTGTACCATCTTTTTTTGGGAGATCCCTTGGTGTGCAAGATGGCCAGCAATTATTTCGTTCTGGTACATTGCTTTTACCTGTGGTGTGCAGGGGACTAGTGACAATAGTCCACAGGAGTATGGAGTTGCCTTAGGCTCTCATAGGGTCCCTTCATCTGGGGGTACTGGACTTTGGTCTGAGAAAAGTTCCAGCTGTGCAGTTCCAGATTATCACACCTTTGGTTAGTGCAGCTACTGTTGTCGCAGACTCTGGCCTCTTCTGTGTCCTGTGTTGTTGCAAGTCAGATTAGAAATGTGGTTCTGGTGCCAGGGGTGCCTCTTCAATCCTAGATGTAAGGACTTAGCAGTGTAGGTGCAAGTGGCCAATGGGCTACTAACCCAGCAGCTAATTGGTTCATAAGGTGACCACACCTGGTGTGTGTGTGTGTCACCTTTTCTACAACAAACCCTCTATTCTGCCACTTTTAAAAATGGCAGAAATCGTCCATAGCTGTACAGACCAAGTAGCCCACCCTAGAGATGTGGCTAGCCTTCTGTGTGTGTATACCTCTGAACTACATAATTTTCCAGCATGCCTGGGTGCAAATGTGCCTGTGGGCAGGGCGAGGGCTGTTTCCCCCTTTGGGAGACAGCCTGGTCAAGTGTCACAGGCGGTGTATGCTTTGAAGCTCACTGCCTTGATCTGCCACTTCCCAAGCCATTCTGTTGGGGAGGGAGTTTTGACCTCCCTTTCCTCCAGGCCATTGTTTCTGACTCTTGGGAGAGTTCATGCCTCCTAGGAGGGGGTCAGATTCTTGTTTTGGCAGCAGCAGCAGCTGCAGGCTGCAAGTCAGAGCGCATGAAAGGCTGAGAAAATCAGGTTGGCAACTTCAAAAGTAGCCACCTGGGTGCATGCCACATCTCCCTTGACACAATAATCATGTCAGGGGTACTGTGGCACGTTGTTTGATACCAAACCTAACCTATTTTGGCTGTACCATAATGTTATGTTATGTTATGTTATGTTATTTATTATTTGTTAAGCGCGCATACGCCCTGGGGCTTCTTGGCGCTGGTGAGAGAATCAAACATAACAGTGCATAAAAGAAATACAATTATTTTTTACAGTAGGCCTGGGAAAAAAGAAGAGTTTTAAATGCCTTCCTAAAAGCAAGGAGATCCTTGCTATGTCGCAGGGTCAAGGGGAGGGAATTCCACAATGAGGAGGCTAAAAATTGAAAACTGCTGCCTCCTTGACGTTTCTTTTTGAAACGAGGGACCTCGAGTAGATCTTTGTGGATTGATCTCAGACTGCGCGAAGGTGTATATTTGCGCAGTAGTGATCTAAGGAACATAGGGCCCTTGCCCTCCAGAGCCTTGAACACAATGCAACCCACCTTGAAAGTGGCTCTCTGTTCCACAGGCAGCCAGTGCAAGGTCTCTAGTCCATGTCTGATTGATTCCCACTTAGGTACTTTGCAGATAAGTCTCGCAGCTTGATTTTGCAAGTACTGCAATCTTTTAAGTTGGCCAATAGGCGCCCCCAAGTAGAGGCCATTGGAGAAATCAATATGGGACAGGACTAGAGCACTGACTGTCTGAATTAAAGCCAGGCCTGTAAGAAGATGTGCTATTTTTCTGATCTTCCTCAATTGAAAAAACCCCGAGGAGACCACAGTTCCGACTTGGCTCACCAAAGTAAGGTCCTCACTAAGAGTCACTCCCAAACTTTTCACTGTACGGGATTTTTTTGGGGGCGAGCCCATGTCCGATGGCCAGAAACTAGGACTCCAGCTGATCTCACTCTTCCCAGGTAGAATGAGCTCCGTTTTTCCCGGATTTAACTTAAGGTGGTTTAGAGACATCCACCTCTGGATAAAAGACATGGTGGCTCGAAATTCCTCGGCAGCATTGTGGGAGTTTAGCACAAAAACCAACTGCAGGTCGTCTGCATAGTTATAGACATCGACCTTGAACTCTCGTAGAGAGAATAACAGTGGGCGCATGTACAAATTAAATAATAAAGGGGACAAGGAAGATCCTTGAGGGACCCCACAGAAGGAGATTTTTTTAGGGGCTGTGAAGGAACCTAGTCGAACCGATTGAGTACGTCCAGAAATAAAAGACTTGAGCCAGGCCAAGGCCGAGTCTCGAAGACCGGCCTGTTCGACACGGTTGACCAAGATGGTATAGTCAACCGTGTCGAACGCCGCAGACAGGTCCAGTAACACCAAAGCCTGGTGTAAGTCCCTGTCTGCATTAGACCTTA
This sequence comes from Lissotriton vulgaris, assembly GCF_964263255.1. NCBI lineage: Eukaryota > Metazoa > Chordata > Amphibia > Caudata > Salamandridae > Lissotriton > Lissotriton vulgaris. The sequence goes on from NC_141700.1 coordinate 339,336,804, forward strand.
GAGTATTCTGAACGGCCAATATCACTGCCTCAGTGGAGTGACCAGGCCGGAAGCCTGCCTGGTTGGGTTGTAAATACCCGGAAACCTCCACAAAACTTGATAGGCAGTTGGTTACATGCGCCTCCAATATTTTGGATAAGTAAGGCAGTAACGATATTGGTCTGTAATTAGAGAGGTCTGAGGAATCAATGCCAGGTTTTTTTTCCGAAGGAATCAATAATAATAATAATGATAATGGAGCTGGCACCTTTGAGTTTGCCCGGGTGCCAGTCAATGTTATTCTATGGACAGCTTATCACTTACAGTAGCCTGTAATGGAAACAGCAACTATAGGGACCTATAAGCCTACACCTATATGTCTACACCTTGCACTGCCCCTGCAGAGTGCTATGGCACTGCTGCTGTTATTTGTTTACTTGGGTCACTCAGGACGGCACAAAATAGAGTTGCAGGACTTAATGATCCATTTAACCCGTTTCCCTGGTACCACTTACCAGGGACTTATAAGGGGGTTAAAGTCATTGCCAAGTCACATGTATCAGTGTTAGGAAGAGAGCACTAGCGTCTGCTTAGCAGGCTTTAGTGCATTGTCAGAGTTAAAAAACAACACCTAGTAGTCCAAATGGGGGAAAAAAGTGAGGGACACCTGCAAAAACCCTGTTTTCTTACATATACACAAACAGACAACATTACAAACAGTTATAATGGATCAAACACAGCAGACCAGAAGACAAAAGAAAAAAACATAATCTTCCAATGATAAATTGATAATTCTAGTACTCTTATTTCTGGAAAATGTTCTAACAGTATTTACAAGTTTAGTAAATCTCAAAAAAAAAATTCTTTCAACAAATCTCACCTAAACCTCTGCAAATTGTGTAATGTAACACTGGTGTCAGACCCCATTTGAGGATATGGCTCAGGGGTCTACTGGGACACATATATGGTTTTTGATGTTGTTTGCCACTGGTGTCCGGAGGTACATCCTATTATAGCTCTGCAAACTGAGCTGTACTTGACTCTCAGGGTAGTTCAAAGGCTTCTCATGGAGGGAGTGTAGCGAACAGAAGCTAAAGGCTCAACAGTTAGCCAATAGACTCAATAACATTTTGTCCAACCCAGTGCTTATTTGTTAGTTAAAAGAAAGAATATTAATCTTATAGAAAAAATAAATAATACAATACGAATTGGAGTTACTGGACACCTCACAATCAGGATTCTGGGCCTACCACAGCACTGAGACTTCTCTGATTGTTGCCACCGACGACATCAAAACTCTCCTCGACCACAGAGAAACTGTGGCCCTGATCTTCTGCTCCTTTCTACGGCATTCAACACCGTCTCTCACAGCACCCTCATCAACATTCTGCAAAATATGCATACAGCAAGATGCCCTCAAGTGGATTGCCTTCTTCCTTACAAGATACACACAGGGCATCGGACTGCCTCCCTTCACCTCTACCCCCAAAGACATCATATGTGGCATACCACAAGGATCATACCTTAGCCCCACCCTGTTCAACATCTATATGACCCCCCTCACAGATGTCATCAGATACTATGGACATAACATGATCTCCATTCAGACGACACTCAACTGATCCTCTCGCTCACCAATGACTCCTCCAAAGCCAAAACCAACTTCTGCAATGCCATGACTAACGAAGCCAAATGAATGAGAGACAACTGCCTTCAACTCAACTCTGACAAAACTGAAATACTGATCTTTGGGAAGAACAACTCTGCATGGGACCACAACCTGAGCATCATTCTCAACAGCCAACTGACCTTAAACGGACAAGTTAAAGCAGTCACCCCCTCCTGTTTCCACACAGTTTGCATGCTAAGCAGAATCTTCAGATGAATTCTAACTAACACCAGAAAGACCATCAGTCAGACTGCTGTCACCAGCTGCCTCGACTACGGCAATGCCCTCTATGCCAGCATTTCCACCCAGCTCCTCAGAAGACTCCAGACCATACAGAATGTAACAGCCAGACTGTTGGACTTGGCCCTTTTTGCAAGGTCATCCCTGAACTTTTTGCCTTCCTCCTATATTTTCTTTGACCTGTTGTTGGCTGTTTTATGACTCTGGGCACTTTACCACTTTTGATCAGTGCTAAAGTGCATATGCTCTCCCTATTGTAAACTGATGTATGGATTAGTGATTCCATTATTAACTGGGTTGGTTTACCTGTCAGACCCTAGTACCGTGCACCAGGAGTGCCCAGGGTTGGTAATCCAAATGCTGCTGGTGGGCTTGCAGCACTGGTTGTGCCACCTACAGAAGCAGCCTGTAAAAGTGTGTCTAAGGCCTGCCTTGCAGAGCCTGTGTGCAGTCTGGTACTGCCAGGCTGACTGGGCAAGTACACCCACTTGCCAGTCCCTAAACCTTCCCTTTTCTTCATATCAGACACCCCAATGGTAGGCCCATGGGCAGGGTGCATTGTAAGTAAAAGGAAGGACATGCCCTGGTGTGTGCAGCAAGTCCTAATATTGAATTACAGCCATTTTCGTGTTTCACTATTGCAAGGCTACTTGTTCTCCATAGGCCAGAATGGGCAGTTAGATTATTACATTTTATAATCCTAACTGACTCAGGGAACATGGTATAAATTCGAGTTTAGTATGCCTGAACTCAGAATGATCAAATAAATCTTTTAGTGAAGTTGTTTTAATATTCTGTGTGTGAAAATACCACTTTTAGAAAGTAGGTATTTTCTTGTCTAATTAACCAAGCCTGCCTCTGCTACGTTGTGTATTCCTTGTCTTGAGTTTGAGTGACAGGGCTGGGGGATTCCAGGAGACAGGCTGGGGCAGCCCAGTGGTGAATAGAGAGATCTGCATCTAGATGGGAGGGAGGAGTTGCACCTGGGACCTAAATAGGGTTGTGCCTTCTCTCCACAACGCTGACTCCACCTCCTGTGTTGCGACTGATCTCTCTGCCCTGCACTGTGAAAGGAGAGAAGGAGTCCTGTCAACAGAGTTTTCCAGGGCTGTGCCTTCCCTCCACAATGCTGGCTCCATCTCCTGTGGGGCGTCTGATGTTTCTGCCCTGCTCTGTGAAAGGAAAGAAGGAGTGCTCCAGAACTGGTTTGGACTAGGCAAAGGCCCCTCTGCCCTCAGAGGGCAATGGATTTTGGGGTACGCGTATTGGGACCCTGATCCCAAGAATTTAGATCACTTTTGGAAACAAGAAGAAACCTCTGCTGAGGAGTGGAACCTGAAGAAACTGAGGTGAGACTATCCCTAAGCTGAAGTGCTGCTTGGGGGATTGGCCTGCAGTGGTTGCCTGACTGCCAAAGAAAGGAGAAAGGACTTTGTGTGCTTTATTCAACTTGTAAGAATCTCCAAGGGTTTGAGAGAAGAGCTTGCCTCCTGCTGAAGTCTCAGGAACAACAGACTACAACCCCTAGCTCCCCAAGAATTCTTTGGAAGTGCCTGCTGCTGTTTTGGCCCTTCTGAGGGTACTGCGTATCGCAAGGAGCTGGAAGGGCGACTCAAGAGAAAAAAGGGTTTCACAGTCGCAGACGCTGTTGTAGCATCGTGGATGTCACCGCTGTAGCTGTCGCATTGCACCGCATCCCAAGAAACGTCCTGCAATCCTGAAGAAGCGTGTTGCCGTCACAGCCACTGCTGTCGCATCGTGAATGTTGCCGCTTTAGCTGTTGCATTGCACTGTATCAAGAGAAGCGTATCGCAACAAGGAAGAACCATGTTGCCGTCGCTGCCCCTGCCACTGCATCGTGGATGTCGGCGCTGTAGCTGTCACATTCCACCAAATTAAGAATAGCGCCTCACATCCACGGAGAAGCGTGCATCCGTCGGAGCTGCTGTTGTCGCATCACGGAACAAGGGTGTCGCCGCTTCAGTTGTCTCATTGAGCGGAAGCATCTCGCATCATCAGAGAAGAGTATCGCCACCAAAGCCGCTGTCATCGCATCATGGAACAAGGGTGTCGCTGCTGCAGCTGACGCACTGAGTCAAGACTTCTCGTAATATCAGAGAAGCGTGCCGCATCAGGAAGAACTTGACGTCTTAATTTCTTTGCATCGGATCTTTGCTGCATCTTCATCTCTGCAACACTTTCGTTGTAGAAGCGTGAAGCATCGTAAAGTACATTGACTCAGAGTGTCGCATTTTAAGAACTAAAGATAACTAAGCTAATTCTACCATTTTAAGTACAGTATTGTGTATTTTTGTTGTTTGTGGTCTTGTGGTAAGTCTATATTAAGAATACTTATTTTTTATATACAACTTGTGGGGTGTCCATCTGTAGTGTTGTCACTTGATTACTGTATGTGTTCACAAATGCTTTACACACTGCCTCTGAGATGAGCCTCTCTGCTCATGCCAAGCTACCAAGGGGGTGAGCAGGGGTTATTTTAGGAGTGTACCCCCTTACCATGACTAGAGGCAAGGGTCCCTATTTGTCACAGGTACCTACCTGTGCCAACTAGAGACCCCCAAATCTAACACAGACTCATCCTGGACGCCCTCAAATGAACCCATTCCTGAGAAAGCTCCACTGGCTCCCCTCCCAGAGGAGATGCCAGTTCAAGGTCCTCACACATGCCTACAAAGTTCTCCATGACCTAGGACCGGCCTACATCAACCATCGACTGAACTTCCACCAACCCTCTAGACACCTGTGCTCCACTTGACTCAATGTCACACACCCCCTGCATCCGTCGTAGCCACAGTGATGGTTTTTCCTTCTCCTACATTGCTGCCAAGACCTGGAATGACCATCCCCTCCAGTTCCGAACAGCTCCTTTGCTGGCAGACTTCAGCAAGAGACTCAAGACCTGTCTCTTCGCTGGAGACTTAGGGCCAGATGTAGGAACCCTAATACCGGTCGGTAACGGCCAAAATTACTGAATTTTACTGAATCTGTAATTTAAGGATTCGGTAAAATACCGAGGGCCAGATGTAGGTAATCTCAATTTACCTATTCTTAAATACCGAATCATACCGATTCGGTATTTAAGAATGGGTAAATGAGATGTGGGTAAATTTTTGTTAAAAATTACCGAATCGGTAAGTTTCGGTAATTACCGAATCGGTATTTACCGATTCTGTAATTGCTTTCATTCCTATGGGCCTGGAGGCCCATAGGAATGAATGGCAATTACCAAATCTGTAAATACCGATTCGGTAAAAGGGGGAAAACATTGAAGGGTGGCAGGGTGTCACTTTGACACCCTGTTGCACCCCTCAATTGTGTGTGGGTGCACATGTGGCCCACATACATGCCCTAAGGACATGTATGTCTGCCACATCGCACTGTTGGAAAAGCAAAAAAAATGCTTTTTCAAAGGTTTTTATTATTTACCACCAACTTGTAGTTGGTGGTAAATAACGAATCCTTCACAGAGGAATGCACCAACGTGAGTGCTCCCTACATCCTGGATTCAGTAATTTACTGAATCGGTATGTTAAGAATTTGGTATTTTACCGAATCCTTAAATTACTGATTCGGCAAAATTCAGAATCCTAAAAAAATGCCACCTACATCTAAAAAGCCAAATACCGGTCGGTAACAGCTGAAATTCGGTAATTTCGGCTGTTACGGACCGGTATTAGGGTTCCTACATCTGGCCCCGAATTCTTAACATACCGTAGCAGCACAAAAATGTCTGAAAGGAGAGACACTATGTGGGACTTGTAAAGAGAGGATTGCTGTGCTGCCAGGGAAAAACCATCTGGACTTTGCCTGTGTGCTGGCCTGAACCAACCCAGAGCTGAGCCAGGCCTTGAACAGTCGCAGACACTGTATATGTATGTATATATGTATAAATTGTTTTGTAACGCGCACTGTTACTTGGGAGTATCCTGGCGCGATGGGAAAGGCAAAGATGGATGGACAAGGATCATCTTATGTTCTGCTGCTAAACAGGTGAGTTTTTAAATTTTTCTTAAATTGGGCGACAGATTGACTGGACCGCAAACGGAAGGGGAGAGCATTCCAGGCTCGAGCCGCAACCACTACAATGGACTGTCCACCTAGTCTGGTTCGCTTGAACCGGGGAAGGGTCATTTTAAATAGCGAGGATGACCTAAGTACTCTTATAGGGGCATAGAGAGTGAATCTCTTCTTTAGATAGACCGGACCTTGGTCATGAGTGGCTCTGAACGTAAGTACTAAAGCTTTGAAGAGAATGCGTTGGGGTACTGGGAGCCAGTGGAGGCTGGACATATGAGACCGAACGCTCTGCCATCTAGGAATGTTAAAAAGAAGACAAACCGTGGCATTCTGAATGACCAGCAGACGTTTGATCAGATAAGCCGGAATGCCGCTGAACAGGGAGTTCGCATAGTCCAGCCTTGCTAAAATGAGTGCTCGGGCAACAGTCTCCCTGGCCTCTCTAGGGAGCAATGGACATTTCCTGAGCATTCTCAAGGTAGCGAAACAGGTCCCAGTTAATTTTTTTATATGGTCCTCAAATCTTAGATCCTCCCCGAACCAAATCCCAAGATTCTTCGCCGGGCCACCCATTTCCTTGGGACATGGGATATTCGGGGGCCACAGTGAGTTTTTAAAACTGAGAGGGAAGGAGCCATAAAAGAGGACCTCCGATTTATCCTCGTTGCATTTTAACTGGGCCAGGGTTAGCCATCGAAAGACTGAGGATAGGCAGAGATGGACCTTTGCGGTGTCCAGATGATCGTCAGGCCAGGTGAAGAGTAGCTGTGTGTCATCAGCATACCCTATAATTTTAGCCCCATACTGTTCCGCAAGATATACCAAGGGGGTAATATAAATGTTGAACAGTAGGGGGCTAAGAGTAGATCCTTGTGGTCCCCCTAGAAGACTTACTCTTCTAATTATTCCTATATTATCCTGCCTGGACATTTTTTAACTCAAATTAGAGGAGTTACTAAGGACAAGTAGAGCCTCAACACAAAAAAACCCCATCCACTAATCCACAATCATACATTACACACACTACGATTAATTCTGTCACTACCTGCACCACCCATCCTCAATCAAAGTGTATCGCAGCACCGGACGACCATGGAAGAGCCCCGCATCCAGGGTTACAGTTAACCGCATCCGTACTCATGACAGCTCAACGCCTTCATGAATCACGGGCGGCAGCACTAATTCCCCTCCTGTGCGGGTGAATTAGTGAGTGGGCGGGGTCATGACGGCTCCATGCAGTAATGAGCACATGCCACCCGTGACTCATGACAGCGTGGAGCTGTCATAAGTATGGGAGTGCCACGCCCACCCCCTAGCTCAACCACTTTGTGGCAGAATTCGCGCTGCAGCAAAATGGTTAAGTGGGGGCACCCAGCTAATGCGGGGAAACATCAGTAATACCCCTGCTCTAATGTCTCTTACTGCCTTCTTCCCTATAGCTGAGAACAGATCAGTCATTTCTAACCCCCCTGAGGGATTAGGAGATACCACTCAAAGTCACATCAACCATTCTCAGTCAGTACTCACACAGTCATTCCAGACATCAAAATCTTGATCTGTCATCAGTTGCCTTCCCACTTGTATTAATTTTGCTAAGTGTCCCGGTACTTACTCCCCTACAAAGAGAATCCACCACCCCGCTCATGGCCAAAGCACGCTATTTGTTAACCAGACATACGAAGCCAGGATCCCTAATACAACATCTGGTAATGGCAAGAAGAACTCCCTGGGTGTGCCCCTCTTTAAAATCTTATGAGCGTGATTGTGTTGTTTTAGATTTTGACAGCCCCCACTTGGTAAAGGATTTGCTGTTACAACCTCTACCTAATTCTAATCTAGCAACTATGATTCATCCAGTATCCCTGGGCTTCTTTTATCAACCACAAACACTGTAACAGGGTGGGGCCAAAACAATAGCACAAGACCGTCATTCAAATGTGACCAGGACCCTGATGAATAATTTTATGAAATACTCTACTACCAACTGATTTGCCCTACTGTCAGGTCTGGATTCTTGTTACTGACATACGGCTGTTATCCATTGACTGCCCGAATACAGCATGAAGGGTTTGAGGTAACAGGGAAGGAAATCGGCGCATGCCAGATCTCGCTGGGGGTAATTGAACAACTGAGCTCTCCTGACTCTCATGACTCTCAACTTTTAGTCCCTGTCCAACAGATTAGGTCAGCTCTCAATAGGGTTACATGGAACTTAGCGTACCGCCTTGTGTCCTTGAATATAGCTAGTTATAGAGGCAAATGTAACAAGCATTAGAAATGCAATAGGTCTCGCAGCATTAGAGTTAGTGCTTTTAGAATTGTTTATGGGTTTTTTTGTAAATCTTTAGCATTTTTGTTCCCTGTAGCCAATGCTAAAGAATTAAAAAAAAAAGCCATAAACATTTCTAAAAGCTCTAACTCAAATGCTCCGAGACCTATTGCACTGTGTGAGGGTGAGGGGTTGAGGGTGAGGGGTTGAGGGTGAGTGAGGGTGAGGGTGAGTGAGGGTGAGTGAGGGGTTGAGGGTGAGTGAGGGGTTGAGGGTGAGTGAGGGGTTGAGGGTGAGTGAGGGGTTGAGGGTGAGTGAGGGGTTGAGGGTGAGTGAGGGGTTGAGGGTGAGTGAGGGGTTGAGGGTGAGTGAGAGTGAGTGTGAGTTAGGGTGAGGGGTTGAGGGTGGGTGAGGGTGAGGGGTTGAGGGTGAGTGAGGGTTTGAGGGTGAGTGAGGGTTTGAGGGTGAGTGAGGGTGAGTGGGTGAGTGGGTGAGTGAGTGAGGGTGAGTGAGGGTGAGTGGGTGAGTGAGTGAGGGTGAGTGAGTGAGGGTGAGTGAGTGAGGGTGAGTGAGTGAGGGTGAGTGAGTGAGGGTGAGTGAGGGTGAGTGAGGGTGAGTGAGGGCGAGTGAGTGAGAGTGAGGGCGAGTGAGTGAGAGTGAGGGTGAGTGAGGGGTTGAGGGTGAGGGTGAGGGGTTGAGGGTGAGGGGTTGAGGGTGAGGGGTTGAGGGTGAGGGGTTGAGGGTGAGTGAGGGTGAGTGAGGGGTTGAGGGTGAGTGAGGGGTTGAGGGCGAGTGAGGGGTTGAGGGTGAGTGAGGGGTTGAGGGTGAGTGAGGGGTTGAGGGTGAGTGAGGGGTTGAGGGTGAGTGAGAGTGAGTGTGAGTTAGGGTGAGGGGTTGAGGGTGGGTGAGGGTGAGGGGTTGAGGGTGGGTGAGGGTGAGGGGTTGAGGGTGAGTGAGGGTTTGAGGGTGAGTGAGGGTGAGTGGGTGAGTGAGTGAGGGTGAGGGTGAGTGGGTGAGGGTGAGTGAGGGTGAGTGGGTGAGTGAGGGTGGGTGAGTGAGGGTGAGTGAGGGTGAGTGAGGGTGAGTGAGGGTGAGTGAGGGTGAGTGAGGGTGAGTGAGGGTGAGTGAGGGAGAGTGAGGGTGAGTGAGGGTGAGTGAGTGAGTGAGAGTGAGGGTGAGTGAGTGAGGGTGAGTGAGTGAGGGTGAGTGAGGGTGAGTGAGGGTGAGTGAGTGAGAGTGAGGGTGAGTGAGTGAGTGAGAGTGAGGGTGAGTGAGTGAGGGTGAGTGAGTGAGGGTGAGTGAGGGTGAGTGAGGGGTTGGGGTTGAGGGTGAGGGGTTGAGGGTGAGGGGTTGAGGGTGAGGGGTTGAGGGTGAGGGGTTGAGGGTGAGGGGTTGTGGGTGAGGGGTTGAGGGTGAGTGAGGGTGAGGGGTTGAGGGTGAGTGAGGGTGAGGGGTTGAGTGGGAGGGGTTGAGGGTGGGTGAGGGTGAGTGAGTGAGGGTGAGGGGTTGAGGGTGAGTGAGGGTGAGGGGTTGAGGGTGGGTGAGTGAGGGTGAGGGTTTGAGGGTGAGGGGTGTCCCCAAACAGAAAGTTCCAAACTTTGCCATTGGCATATTCTAAACCTCACTCTTAAACATTACATACCAACAGTCACTATGCAATGCTGAACAAACCCGGCAATTGGTGAAAACGGCCAACTTTCAAAATCTAGAAAAGTTAATGCCCTGTAACAATTTTGTAAAACCCCGGTCAAAATCGCCCAGAAAACAACCCTGAATAAAAAATAAAACTGACAACTAAATAGATTCCTACTTGCCTCCCTACTGGGTCCATAGACTGACACCAAAGGACATCATCAAGAATCAAGAGGATGTTGAGCGTCGTTCCCGATACTCTTTCAAAAAAAACTTGCGAATAAACGTGAAAGGCTTTCACGGCCGGCCGGTCGTGAAACTGAAAGCATGGCCGGCCGGCCGTGAAAGCCTTTGATGTAATCAACACACCCCACACACCTCCTTTTAGTACAAATTGGAGCCTCTGGAGGGGTCTTCCTGCCTCGCTCTCTCGCACCCAGCCAGGCCCAGCCCTTTAATATTCAAGGGTCCAGACACTGCAGGAAGGAGCACGCAAGGCTGATGCTGACCCCCTAGGCAGGGCTTGTGAAAGAAACCAAACAATGACCTCTCCTGGTTCACATGCAAACCCATCCCGCGAAGAATTTGGAGCATTTCTTGCCATGGAATCCGAGGCCACTGACACCACTAGACTAATTCAACAGCGAAAGTCCAATTGTTTCAAGAAGAAGTAGGGTGTACAACAGACGGGCTAGGAAGCAATAATTAGAGCTAGTCCATTAGATTCTAAGCATTCATGTATTTACTTGCCGCCTTCAGTCATAACTTTACCAGTAATTACTTTCTTGTGTCCAAAGTGACTCTTTCCCATGTTCTCTTCATTGGTACACTTTAGTGGACAATACGGAAACAATGTGCTTTCTTCAGTAAGTAAGCACCCAAACTATAATCTATCTACATAGCCGCCACCCACTTGGTAACCTGTTCTACATAGCAGCTGTCCATGAAGAAGCTACAAGGAATGGTAGTGCAGAATTCCGTCGGTTTTTCAGCACTGGTCTTCTACGTAATAACGTCACCTTGCTGTGGAGACACTATTAATTGGGGCTTTTTACACTGTGACTCTTTTACTGTGGCCTTTGAAACACTTATCTTAAATTTCAAAATTTGGTCCAATTAGCAGACAGGCAAAGACGGCACATCGGAAGTAATGTCGCTACTGGACCGGATACACGGGCCCGTTTCATTGCACAAACCCGAGTTATTTCTGCGGAACAAGGTTGCCCTGGGTAGACCGCATTACACTGACGATACACTGCTTATATTGCCTCGCTTGTGGAGTGGGGTTGGTTCGTAGGCCTCTGCTTTGAACTTTACAAGACTTTTAGCGAGGTGTTAAACTCTAGTTTTCCCAGGTCCCTTTTCCTAATTGTGTCACTTGCCTATACATTAGTAGTGCAGCGGTATTCAAGAGGGCATGTGTGAACTCTAAATCCGATATTGCGGTTTTGGAATTGTTGAGAGGTTGGGGGACGTTAGAAGAAGACCTTCGTTTAGTGTCCACAAACGGAATTCGACGGAATCATTGTGTTTACGTAGCTTTGCTCTTTTAATATGCGGAGCATTATGTTTAGCCAAGCATGGAAGCGACTCCAAAACACTCGCCTGCAATACAGACCACGGACAAACATTGTGTTACCTTCTGTTCTGTGTGTCTGCGGTGTGTAATGCGTATTCAGGAAGACTGGTACACAGATCCCGGCTTATTTGCTGAAAAACAGGATATGATCGTGGTACACGGTGGGCCGTTAGCAAGGGGTGCTTGATAGCTCACAGGAAAAAACAAGCTTCTCAGCAGTGATCGCAGGCTGCCAGTGGGAGGGAACGAGCGAGCATATGGCGAGCGGCGGGGGAGTCTGGTGCGAGGCGCGGGGGGGGGGAACAGACCACGGACAAACTTTGTGTTACCTTCTGTTCTGTGTGTCTGCGGTGTGTAATGCGTATTCAGGAAGACTGGTACACAGATCCCGGCTTATTTGCTGAAAAACAGGATATGATCGTGGTACACGGTGGGCCGTTAGCAAGGGGTGCTTGATAGCTCACAGGAAAAAACAAGCTTCTCAGCAGTGATCGCAGGCTGCCAGTGGGAGGGAACGAGCGAGCATATGGCGAGCGGCGGGGGAGTCTGGTGCGAGGCGCGGGGGGGGGGAACAGACCACGGACAAACTTTCAGGAAGACTGGTACACAGATCCCGGCTTATTTGCTGAAAAACAGGATATGATCGTGGTACACGGTGGGCCGTTAGCAAGGGGTGCTTGATAGCTCACAGGAAACAAGCCTTTCACCGTAACACGGCGGGCAGGGGAGGGGGCGGAGAGGGGAGAGGAGAAATGCGACACGGAGGGAAGGGGAGGGGGCGGAGCGGGGAGGGGGCGGAGAGGGGAGAGGTGCGACACGGCGTTAGACGGAAGGAAGAGAGGGGAGGGGGAGGAGAAAGAGAAATGCGACACGGCGGGAGGGGGCGGAGCGGGGGAGAGGGTGTGTGTGTGTTGTTAGGAGACGGACGTGCACGCGCACGCGCTTTTAAGGTCAATGCGCATGCGCATTGACCTTAAAAGTCACGGGCACTGCAAGGAATCGCCACGATTCCTTGCAGTGTGGATAAAGAGTGGATAACTCGCAATAGTCTCGCTTGCTCGATGCGCATGCGCATCGACAGGCGAGACCTAAAAATGAAGAATGGCTTTCTGCTTTGTCCAATTTCCAGATTCTTCTCTTCCAAGAAACCTGGGAGTCCGACCAAACCTTATCGATGGCTATAGGTCTTTTCAAACCTTGACTAAACCGTCCACAGGGGATAGGCCTAGAGGGGGGGTTATTAAGGCTGATCTCTAACATAGTCGCATTTAAAGTTTTGAATTCATGAACACATCTCCAAACTTTCATATTCTAGTCATCTAAGGGCCTGACGAAAGGGATCTATTATTGGTAAATTATTATACCACCAACTTCACCGACCCAGCGGTGGTACCCCAGTCTCTGGATAACCTGTTAGATGACCTAGTGGAGTCCCATTCAAAACCCCTATATATAATCTGGAGATTTTAACTTAAAACCATGTTCTCGAAACTCCATGGGGTTATGTGGAATCCTCGACCTGACTGGGTACCTATGGATATCTTTTTAGCGGACATCTAATTTTGGTACCCGCTTTTGTCATGGTTTTTAATGCCTTAGCTGAGACTTGTCCACTTCCCACGTGGAAAAAATCTGTAAATATTCCAATATATAAGAAAGGGGATGCTTCTAACCCTGCCAATTAGAGTCCCATCTCTCTGCTTGGCTGCTAGGCCAAATTAATGGGTCGATTGCTGTTAAACAAACTGGAAATATGGACTGAGGAAAGGGACATTCTCATGGAAGTGCAATACAGGTTTAGACAGGGCGGGGGAACCTTAGACCAATGTCTCAATATGACCCTTACAATTGGGAAATACGCCAGAGCGAAAAATGCCCAAATCCATCTGGCCTTCATGGATTTATCCAAAGCCTTCGACTGCATGGTGCATATTAAACTAAGGATCATGCTGAAGGAGATGAGAGAGGACGATACTGTCACTAACTTCATCAGAGAGGTATATTTGGACCTTTTAAATTGAAAAGGAAGTCAGGCAAGGTTGCATCCTGGCACCCTGTTCGCTTTCTACACTAATAAATTAAACAAGGTTTTGACTGAAGTTGAGAAAGACACTCCATTAGTCTCATTGACTGTCCTCCCCTTCTCCTCCATGCAGACAATGCTGTTTTATTGGCAAGGACACCAATGACCAATGGCACTGCAAAATCTTATTACCCAATACTCAAATTTTAATCACAACTTGGACCTGCACGTAAATAAAGCCAAATTCTACATCATAGCAATAGGTAGTGATAAAAGGAAGAGAATGAGACACACACTAGACGGGGAAACATTAGGGGATGTACCTAATTTTATCTATTTTTTGGTGGTTTTTGATAATAAACAATCATAGAGTGAGATGCTGTAAAGCCAAACCAACCTAATGATCCAAATATTCCTGCCCTTCTCAGATGTTCCCAAAAATTAGGCCATAAGCCTAAAATGCTCACAATTTACCTGGCAAAAACACTCCCAATGGCCACTTACCAGGGGGGGCTGGTCCATAGGGGCAGCGGGGCAGCGCCCCACTAGGCAGATTCAACAAGAAAAACTGCCCACGGGCAGCAGGAAATGTAAACAAACGGCAGAAGCAAATCGTCTGTTTACATTTCCGGCCTGTGCTGGCAGCTGCTTCCCAGCCTCAAGTGCGCATGAACACAGTCAGTTTGTCATTCAACAATAAACGTGCACGCATGCAGGCGAGAGCAGCAGGAGTCCAGAACTTGACTCTGACTGCGCATCTGTGAGGGGCGCTTTCAATTTATTTCAGCACCCGACTCCATTGACATACATTAGGCATGGTGCGCATGCCTAGTGTAGTACAGGAGTCTGAAGATAGGATCCTGCTCGGGCGGTGACTTTTGGTCGCCCCATGCCCTATCAAATGGCAGAATACAGTTGAATAGCTGCCCCACATTCACATCCAGTCTCATGATTTGCCACTTGCCATGAGAGGACTCGGAGACGTGATGCGACGCGGGACCGGCAGAGGAGATGGCTCATCCCGGTAAGTGTATTTGTGTTTATTTAATTTAATTACATAATTCGCGTACCACCCGAATCATACCGGCCGCAACTCTCTTCACATTTGTGGTGACCGCATGAAACCCTAACCATCGGTGCTGTTGGAATTGGAATGTAAAGCCAGAAACCACTCGCTTCAAGTGTGCAACGTTTGCGAGGAGTATGAGTGAACCTCTTTCTTTGCACCTCTCCTGTACTTGGTTTCACTTTCATACTAATTGGCATGCCAACGAGACGTTCATGACAGTCCCGTTTTGTATTTGGAACCAGCCTCCCAGTGGGCAGGCGCGTGCCCTTTATAGATGTCTAATCAGACATGGGAGCGAGCGTAGACGCTCCCTTCAAGAGAGGACATTGGCCTAAACACAGATGTCTAGTAGACATTTTTGGCTGTGGTAAGGCAAAATAAAATGTAAAAGTTGGTATATATTTAAGGATGTGCAAACATGACAAAGCTGAAACATTTTGGAATAAACTGTTTTACTGCAAGCATTTTGGTGGAAGGCTAAGGCGGCGTCCTGTCATCCGGGTGTTTGAGATCGGCGCACAGAACTCATGCCTAATCCGGGGATTGCATTTGCCCAAGTTCCAGTCTGGGCACTGGGGGCGGAGGAGGGGCTTTACTTAGCGAGGAACTCGATATTAGGCCACATGTTAAGCAAAATAAGGCGAATGCCTGGTGTGTAGGCAGCACAGATACTTGCATCCACTGTACTGATTATACTGCTTCCGAGCGTGTTTGTTCTTTATTCTCTGTTTGTGTTCACCTTTTGCCCACAGACTGCTGCAGTAATGCCTGGTGTGTGCTCTCTGGGCCAACACAATTTCTAGGAGTGCGCATTTTAATGCCCGCTAACTCTCTTAGCAGTATCCATGTTAAACCTCTCAAGCGTCCATGGCACGTGCTGTTATCCTCAGTAATGCACCGTCAGTACTTGTTGTGCAACGTTGTTTGAGCTTCTTGTGCCCAAAGGCAATATGAGCAAAAATACACGGTCTCTGCTACTTGTACCCCTGTGTTAACACACTATCCCAGTAATGCCTTTTGTGTGCTCCTTGTGCCTAAAGGTTATTACTGCAATGCTCGGTTTTAACTCCTTGTGCCCCAGTGTACATTGCACTGTATGTGGTGCAACATTTGCTCCTATGTTCAAGCAATATCTTAGTATTGCACTGTGTGAGATGCATAGTATGCCCCAGTGTTCACATACTACCCCAGGCATGCACTGTCTGTGGTACCTGTGTCACCAGTAAGATCAAAGGTATACTATTTACTTCTCAGTCAGGCCATAAATTTGAGCGATGTTTATATTGGTCACTCTGTGACCTATATAAAAAGCGCTGGAATTTATGGCCTGACAGAGAAATAAATCGTTTTTTTGACCTTACTGGTGAGCAGTCGCGGCAAAACACGGGTCAAGTTACAAAGCCAGTAATAGTACTGTGACCGACATAGGACTATTAGTAATCCAGTAAAGGTTTGTGCTCGCCTCGAGATCCTGCCCCTTGCTTACTTTCAGTGTGCCCCATTGTTGGACTTGGCCTGTCTGGTAGGTCCGCCCCTGAAGTTTGGTGCTTAGTATATGTGTCCGGGGAATGGTGATTCCCCCTCTGAGTGTGTGTGTGGTGAGAGAGACCTGCCTCCCATAGGAATGCATGGGGAATGTATGTGGCCCTGGTAGTTCCTGATGCGTGGGGGCGTGCCGGGTCGTGTTTAGTATGTGTGCGCTCGTGAGGTTGAATGCTACAAGATGATGTATGCAGCATGTGTGTGACTAGAAGGGAAGTGCCACTTCTAGACTTTGGTGCCTGTGTGCAGTAGGTGTGCTGGTGTATGATTGGCTGAAGCCGGCTGGGCCTTCCCCACCAGGCTGGCTCCACCCCCTAGGGTGCGTCCAGTGCCCCTGGCCTGGCCAGTAGCATGAAATTCCTTATAACCAGTTCTGGCTGGTTCTCTCCCTGCCTGCCCCTTTTGGAGACAAAGGGAGCTCCTGTATAAAAGGGGGGTGGGCCCTCTTCTCGCTCTCTTCCTCTCTTCCTGCTTGTCCTGCCTGGAACCCTCCCAGGGTCGTGCTGCTGCGTGGGCTCAGGGTTGGCTGGCCTCCCTGGGCCCTGCTCCTGCACTGCTGATGTCCCTTTTTCCCTTCTACAAGCTGATGTGCTCCCCCTGAGCTCCTGGACTTCCTATGGACCCTGCTTTCTATGGCCCTAGCGCTTGAGAGCGTTCTCCTGCTATCCTAGTGCCTTGTGGCGCTCATTCCCGCTTCTAGCGCTTGGGAGCGCTTTCCTGTCGTCTTAGCGCCTTGGGGCGGTGCCATCCGGCTGTCCTAGCGCCTCGAGGCGCTGCCGTTCTGCCCCTAGCGCTAGGAGCGCTCTATTCCTCCAGCCGGTGCCCACCCGGCATATGCCTGTCGTGGGAGGGGGCCCGAGCCCCCAGCGAGTGCCTACCTCGCGTTATTGCCTTCCTGGCTGCCTTATCGAGGGAGCCGGGCCCTCGTCAATTTCCCCTGTGTTTCACCGCCGCAGCCCGGGACCCCGCGTGAAGCCCGCCCCCGGGCCGCGCTCTGATTGGCTGTCGGCCCGGGCTGAGCTGATGACGTTTCCCCGGGCCGCGCTCTGATTGGCCGGCGGCCCGGGGAGCTGTGGAGACGACCGGAGAGAGCCACGAAGGCAGGGGTCGGCGGGAGCCTACTCCGCGCCCCTGCGTTCCACCAGAACCACTGCCGCTTCCCCCCCGGGGCCCCCAGGAGCGAGAGGGAGCCCCGGAGAGCAAGGAGGACCGGCGCGTCTGCCCGCCGACGGTGAGTGCTGCCGGAGGGGAGGCGGGGCGTCGGAGCACATTGTCGGTGCTCGCCCCTCCCCTCCAGCGCGAGCACGCGTGTGCCTCGAGGCCCGAAGGGCCCCCAGTGATGCCGGGTCCCCCGAGGGGGGCCCCGCCTGCCCAGATCATCCCTGAGCCCCCGAGGAGGCTCCACCATGGGTCTCTGGCCCCTCGAGCCCGCGAGGCTCCGCCCAGCGCTCTTGAGCCCGAGAGGCTCCGGCTGTAATCCTCTTGAGCCCTGAGAGGCTCCACCCTTGTCCTCGAGCCCCGAGAGGCTCCACCGTTGGCCCCAGTCCCTACGAGCCTGCAAGGCTCCGCCCACTATTCTGTCCTAAGAGCCCCGAGAGGCTCCCACGTGGCCCCTTCCTCCTTGAGCCCCGAGGGGTTCCCCCCTCCATTGTCCCTTGCCCTCTCAAGCCTGCGAGGCTCCTACATGATGTCCCCCTCATCCCCGGTTGCCCAGCACTTCGTGGGCAGCCGCCACGTTTAGGTTTGCCCTGGGCCCCTTGCAGCCCACTCAGGACACCGAGACTCTAAGGCGCCCTCGCCCCAGGAAGGCCATCTGGCCTAGGGGGCGCTACTGACTATTATCAATGTGTTGCTGAGACTGATTATGTGTTGCCCTGCTGATGGGGGCCTCTGTTGTGTTATGTACCTTGCCATTCCTTCCCCCCCTGCATAACCTTGCCTCATGTATGTCTATACTGGTTAGAGTGAGTTCTATTGCTAGTCCTATGAGACCCCGGGGCGTGACGTATCCTAATGCTAAGCTCCTGGTGATTATGTGTTCTAGTCCTAGTCCGAGGAAGCTCCCAGTTGTTCTATGTTCTAGATGCTAGCTCCATCATGGTCATCTTCCTGGCAGTGGTCCCGTGGCTCTGCTCCGTACCTCCTTCCCTGTAACCCCTGCCCGTGCCCCTGGCACCTTGTACAATGTGTGCTCCTATGTGCCCTGCTTAATACAAAGACTATTTTTATATATACTTTGCGTGGAGTTCCTTTTGTGGGAGGCCTGGGATGTTGCTGTTGGTGGGTGCGTGCGCAAATGCTTCACACATGTCCTCCGAGATAGGCCTGACTGCCCGCGCCGCGTTACCTAGAGGGCGAGCAGGGGTCGACTTTACATAGGAGTGGTGGTCTCTGACTGGCTGTGGCGCAAGCCCTGGCCGGCCGGGGGTCCCATTTCCTACACTGGTGGCTAGCGGTGGGATCCGGACTTGTGTTTGCGCAGTACCACAACGATAACTGGCCTCCCTACAAAACTCTGCATTGTAAATGGTCGCAAAGAAAGGAGATTATTGCTTTTAAGAGGTTACTTAAATGTCTGTTCTGTGAAAAATGTATTCTGGTACGCTATGGGTTAGGTGGCCCTAGCTCGGGAGGGTAGATCAACTCCCTAGTGCAATGGGTTTTTCTGGATTCACCAGAAGGGTGGGATCCAGTGGTGGCAGCGTAATTGTGTTCAATGTGCATGGTCCCTGTCCCTTCCCTGGAGTAATGATACCTGTGCCACATGGGTCGGGTCAGGTTGCTGAAAATGTCTGTTTTGTGGAAATGTTTAATGATTAATAGAAATACCCGTTCTGTGGAGAGTTTTTTAAGGTTACTTAAATGTCCGTTCTGTGGAAAAAGGTGTGCGTATGCACTGTGAGTTAGGTGCCCCTAGCTTGGGAGGGTAAATCATCTCCCTAGTGTAATTTGGTTTTCTGGATTCACCAGGAGGGTGGGATCCAGTGGTGGTTGTGTAATTGTGTTCAAATGTGAAGGGTCCTTGTCCCTAGAGTAATGGTACCTGTGCCCCGAGGGTCGGGTTGAGGAATCAGGGGCGGTGGAAAACTGTCTTACCAGTCTAGGGGACGGTGTGTGGATGAATGTTGAGGTGCACGGAGTAATGGAGTGTAAGTTCTCTGGGATGGGGAGCTTGCTGAATCACCGATAATCCTGTCCTTCCTTACCCCGCGGAATGTGTAAAACTGTCTTACCGGTCTAGGGGACGGTGTGTGGATGAATGTTGAGGTGCGCTGAGTAATGGAGTGTAAGTCCTCTGGGATGGGGAGCTTGCTGAAACGATAATCCTGTCCTTCCTTACCCCGTTGAATGTGGTTGACGCATCATGTGTTCCGTATCCCGCTGGATGCGTTTTAGGCGTCAGGTGTCGCCCTGGCTGAATTTATCTTAAGTGGTATCCCTGTTGTGTTCTAGGCGTCAGGTGTCGCCCTGGCTGAATGTATGTTAAGTTGTATCCCGGACAAGGAAGACCTGCTGGCGCGGCCGCGGCTTGCCTTGGGGAGAGCTGAACTCTGAGACTCTTCTTGTTGCGTTTTCGGCGTCAGGTGTCGCCCTGGCTGAATTTATCTTAAGTGGTATCCCTGTTGTGTTCTAGGCGTCAGGTGTCGCCCTGGCTGAATGTATGTTAAGTTGTATCCCGGACAAGGAAGACCTGCTGGCGCGGCCGCGGCTTGCCTTGGGGAGAGCTAAACACTGAGACTCCTCTTGTTGCGTTTTAGGCGTCAGGTGTCGCCCTGGCTGAATTTATCTTAAGTGGTATCCCTGTTGTGTTTTAGGCGTCAGGTGTCGCCCTGGCTGAATGTATGTTAAGTTGTATCCCGGACAAGGAAGACCTGCCGGCGCGGCCGCGGCTTGCCTTGGGGAGAGCTGAACGCTTAGTTCCCAGGTGGAAGACCAGTGGAGGGAGGAAGTCCCAAGACTGGTAGGAAAGTGTGTTCTGAGGGTGTTTCTCCTGGGAGAACGCGGAACCTCAGAAGTAGAGGTAGGGTGGGGCATTCTTGCCCGTGACCTCTGGCAAGCCTGAGGGTGCGGACCCTAGGTGGAAGGAACAGTGGTAGTCGTGGCTACCCTGAGAAAGGGAGTGGAGAAGGGCTATTGTGGGCCCGGGGTTACCACCCCCCACTTCGGATTAGCAGGGACCAGTGGTATCTGGATGGCTTAGGGCCTGGTCCTAGTCATGGACAACTCAGGAGTACCAGGTGGGTAGCCTGGTTGGGCCTATGTCTTCATTTTTTTGTTTTGTTTTGTTAATTTCTTTTTTTTTTAACTTTTATTATTTTTAGTCTGTGTATGTCTATCGGTCCGGCGGTGCGGGCCGCGTCCAAATTCTATCGCCCGGCAGCAGGGAAGTCCATCACGGTAGTGATTGGTCTGCCCTGCGTTTGGGCTGGGAGGGGCATGTGTTGGACTTGGCCTGTCTGGTAGGTCCGCCCCTGAAGTTTGGTGCTTAGTATATGTGTCCGGGGAATGGTGATTCCCCCTCTGAGTGTGTGTGTGGTGAGAGAGACCTGCCTCCCATAGGAATGCATGGGGAATGTATGTGGCCCTGGTAGTTCCTGATGCGTGGGGGCGTGCCGGGTCGTGTTTAGTATGTGTGCGCTCGTGAGGTTGAATGCTACAAGATGATGTATGCAGCATGTGTGTGACTAGAAGGGAAGTGCCACTTCTAGACTTTGGTGCCTGTGCGCAGTAGGTGTGCTGGTGTATGATTGGCTGAAGCCGGCTGGGCCTTCCCCACCAGGCTGGCTCCACCCCCTAGGGTGCGTCCAGTGCCCCTGGCCTGGCCAGTAGCATGAAATTCCTTATAACCAGTTCTGGCTGGTTCTCTCCCTGCCTGCCCCTTTTGGAGACAAAGGGAGCTCCTGTATAAAAGGGGGGTGGGCCCTCTTCTCGCTCTCTTCCTCTCTTCCTGCTTGTCCTGCCTGGAACCCTCCCAGGGTCGTGCTGCTGCGTGGGCTCAGGGTTGGCTGGCCTCCCTGGGCCCTGCTCCTGCACTGCTGATGTCCCTTTTTCCCTTCTACAAGCTGATGTGCTCCCCCTGAGCTCCTGGACTTCCTATGGACCCTGCTTTCTATGGCCCTAGCGCTTGAGAGCGTTCTCCTGCTATCCTAGTGCCTTGTGGCGCTCATTCCCGCTTCTAGCGCTTGGGAGCGCTTTCCTGTCGTCTTAGCGCCTTGGGGCGGTGCCATCCGGCTGTCCTAGCGCCTCGAGGCGCTGCCGTTCTGCCCCCAGCGCTAGGAGCGCTCTATTCCTCCAGCCGGTGCCCACCCGGCATATGCCTGTCGTGGGAGGGGGCCCGAGCCCCCAGCGAGTGCCTACCTCGCGTTATTGCCTTCCTGGCTGCCTTATCGAGGGAGCCGGGCCCTCGTCAATTTCCCCTGTGTTTCACCGCCGCAGCCCGGGACCCCGCGTGAAGCCCGCCCCCGGGCCGCGCTCTGATTGGCTGTCGGCCCGGGCTGAGCTGATGACGTTTCCCCGGGCCGCGCTCTGATTGGCCGGCGGCCCGGGGAGCTGTGGAGACGACCGGAGAGAGCCACGAAGGCAGGGGTCGGCGGGAGCCTACTCCGCGCCCCTGCGTTCCACCAGAACCACTGCCGCTTCCCCCCCGGGGCCCCCAGGAGCGAGAGGGAGCCCCGGAGAGCGAGGAGGACCGGCGCGTCTGCCCGCCGACGGTGAGTGCTGCCGGAGGGGAGGCGGGGCGTCGGAGCACATTGTCGGTGCTCGCCCCTCCCCTCCAGCGCGAGCACGCGTGTGCCTCGAGGCCCGAAGGGCCCCCAGTGATGCCGGGTCCCCCGAGGGGGGCCCCGCCTGCCCAGATCATCCCTGAGCCCCCGAGGAGGCTCCACCATGGGTCTCTGGCCCCTCGAGCCCGCGAGGCTCCGCCCAGCGCTCTTGAGCCCGAGAGGCTCCGGCTGTAATCCTCTTGAGCCCTGAGAGGCTCCACCCTTGTCCTCGAGCCCCGAGAGGCTCCACCGTTGGCCCCAGTCCCTACGAGCCTGCAAGGCTCCGCCCACTATTCTGTCCTAAGAGCCCCGAGAGGCTCCCACGTGGCCCCTTCCTCCTTGAGCCCCGAGGGGTTCCCCCCTCCATTGTCCCTTGCCCTCTCAAGCCTGCGAGGCTCCTACATGATGTCCCCCTCATCCCCGGTTGCCCAGCACTTCGTGGGCAGCCGCCACGTTTAGGTTTGCCCTGGGCCCCTTGCAGCCCACTCAGGACACCGAGACTCTAAGGCGCCCTCGCCCCAGGAAGGCCATCTGGCCTAGGGGGCGCTACTGACTATTATCAATGTGTTGCTGAGACTGATTATGTGTTGCCCTGCTGATGGGGGCCTCTGTTGTGTTATGTACCTTGCCATTCCTTCCCCCCCTGCATAACCTTGCCTCATGTATGTCTATACTGGTTAGAGTGAGTTCTATTGCTAGTCCTATGAGACCCCGGGGCGTGACGTATCCTAATGCTAAGCTCCTGGTGATTATGTGTTCTAGTCCTAGTCCGAGGAAGCTCCCAGTTGTTCTATGTTCTAGATGCTAGCTCCATCATGTGCATCTTCCTGGCAGTGGTCCCGTGGCTCTGCTCCGTACCTCCTTCCCTGTAACCCCTGCCCGTGCCCCTGGCACCTTGTACAATGTGTGCTCCTATGTGCCCTGCTTAATACAAAGACTATTTTTATATATACTTTGCGTGGAGTTCCTTTTGTGGGAGGCCTGGGATGTTGCTGTTGGTGGGTGCGTGCGCAAATGCTTCACACATGTCCTCCGAGATAGGCCTGACTGCCCGCGCCGCGTTACCTAGAGGGCGAGCAGGGGTCGACTTTACATAGGAGTGGTGGTCTCTGACTGGCTGTGGCGCAAGCCCTGGCCGGCCGGGGGTCCCATTTCCTACACCCATTCCTCTTGTTCATTCTTGGCTGTTGTATCAAGTGGCACGTGTCAAGGTATGTTGAGCTCCTTGCTGTAAACTTCAATAAATATTTATTCAGGTTACTTCCTGGCCCTGGTAGTGTCTGACTGCCAGAAGTCGGCCCCAGCACTAGTTTTGACACATTTTATTTTGTGAATACTTGAAGACCCGGCTAGTTGCAAAGTGAGTTCACTATTTTTGTGGCTGTAGGAGAGGAGTTTATTTATTTGTACCAGCCGATGCCATGAAATTAATTTCAAAAAAGCTAAAACTACACCGAATTGCTACACATGGTGTACAGCTCGCTGCATTCATGGTATCAACTCATAGCAGGATATACAGGAATATGAACTTATATATGCAATTGTGCAATATGAAGGACGCTTTAATATGTCCTCTTTTGATTGTGATGACTGTTGCTATGTAAACTCACCAGTAACTGAAACAGAGAGCGCGTGTTACTTGCATCTTTAAAGATATATATATATATATATATATAAATGTATATATACATATATATATATATATTCACTGAAAAAACCATAGGTTTCACACCAGTTATAGTTAGGAATTAGCATTTAAAAAACCTATTAAATTCACTGAAAAAAACATAGGTTTCACACCAGTTATAGTTAGCTGGAAATTTTACTGACATAAAACCATTGAAATTCCCACATTATAGTTAGTTGGACTCACTATAACTTGCGCGCCTGCAATGCACTGCTGATGACGTCACATATTACATCACTCATGACATGGTCAGTGACATCACTCATGACATCACTGATGACACCATCCTTGTGACAGACTGACAGACCTCCTTTGGGTGTAATGTAACCCTTGAAACACATATTCAAAAATAGAAACTAACATTTTCAAAAAAATTGAGATACCCATACCAGTTACAACAACCAATTCAGTAATTCCACTATCTATATACACATCCTCTCATTCAGCAACAGTTCTATATAGTCACTCATACATATACTCACTCATCATATGTAGTGATACACATATACATCCTGTTACACACCGACAGTCATCCAAATGTTACTCACACACATACTCACACATGCAAATAAACTATTGAACATCCATTTATTTGCATATACAGCTATACACACACTAGTACATTACTTCTAAGGAAACTTACACATACCTACTCTCTTAAACAATCACTTATATAAACACATACTTATTTAAACAGGAACTCTTTCAATCTCTCACGCTCACATATACTCACTTATATACATCAATACTCACATATACTAGATTAAAACATATGTAGTAACTCATAAAAACACTAGTGAGGCAGGCATTCACTCACTAACACACACATATTCACACTCATCCACCCATACAGTCCTGCACATACGCTGTCTTAAAACACATACAAACAGTGAGTCAGTCACCAACCCATGCAGCCACTTATACACAAAATGAAACACTGATACATATATTTAAAATATTTGAAAATTACTCGGTAATATATGTATTCACTAAGATACACTTTATAAGCCAGTTAACCAATCAATATTTTATTAAAAATAAACATCCATTTACACACTTATTTAAACATTTATTCGTCCATCGACCTTTACAAATACATATATAAAACATATTGATATTTCAGAAAGACACACATTCACTGGATGGTGTCATCAGTGATGTCATGAGTGATGTCACTGACCATGTCATGAGTGATGTAATATGTGATGTCATCAGCAGTGCATTACACATGCAAGTTATAGTGAGTCCAACTAACTATAACGTGGGAATTTCAATGGTTTTATGTCAGTAAAATTTCCAGGTAACTATAACTGGTGTGAAACCTATGGTTTTTTCATTGAATTTAATAGGTTTTTTAAATGCTAATTCCTAACTATAACTGGTGTGAAACCTATGGTTTTTTTCAGTGAATTTCAAAGGTTTTTGTAATGCTAATTCCTAACTAAAAGTCTCACTTTATAAGTAAGACTGTTAGCGCTCTAGTTGTTCTTTAGAACACTCTGGTACATACTATCATTGGGCTATAGTTGCGCTACATCTGGCTGATATTTGGGCTACATTTGTATTTTTTTGTCTCTGGTAGCCATCTTTGGGCTACATTGGGCTACATTTGGGCTACATTTGGGCTCTAACATATATAAAGCCCAAAGTAGCCCAATATATATTTTTTTAAAGTTCATTTTTTTAAAAACAACTGGAGCATATATCTTGAGACATAGCAAACGCACATCGGGCTACCAGTCCTTACAATTTTTCAATTTTTTTTTCAATTTTAAAACATTTTTTTTTTGTCTTGGAGCACTCCCGGTGCGCGCCCGGGTGAGCGCACCCGGAAAGCGTAGTATTTTGAAGCGCCCCGGTGCGCGAACCGGGAGGCGTCCCGTTAGCGCCAATGTCACGATCGAAAACAACATTGTGACGCGCCGCGTAAGCGTGACGTATCGCGTAGCCGCGCGATGTGTCTTATGACGCGCTGCGTAAATGCACCCGGAAGCGCTCTGCAGCGCGGCCCGGAGCGCGTAACGTAAGCGCATCGGGTCATGTGACTTGAAAATAACACTTTTCATTGGTTCTCATCATTTTTTTTCTCCAAATAATGAAAGCCCCCTCCTTTTTTCCTCATTCTTACTTTCTTCATTGAGAGAGCAAGAGCTATTTTTGAGGAAACAATGGCATCACTTGTTGCTGCAGCTGGTGCACCCCCACCACCAAGAAAAGAAGGTCCACCACCACAGTTTCTTGGAGGACAAGAAGAAGAGGAGGAAGAAGAGGAGGAGGATCAACAACGAAGGCGCTTCCTCCCTGAAGAACCAAGACAAAAGGAACGTTAAAGTGCATTTCATTTGGCAATTTTTTTCTTTTCCAGATGACCAAAAAAAGGTGAACGCCCCCAAAGTCACCTGTCTTATTTGTGACAAAGTTCTCTCCAGGGGCAATCCCTCAAAGAAATATTCTTTTGGTACTTTTACCATGATCCGCCACATGGAGAGGTGGCATCCCAATAATTTAGCCCAGGCTGAAGTCCAGGAACTTCGAAACAACCCACCCCCTGTGGCCAGCACTTCCTCTTCTGTACCCTCACTTTCTGGTCCTGAAGAACGCCAAATGGTGCCAAATATTCAGCCAAAATTTGGTAAGCTCAAATTTGTTTGCATTTTCTGTGGCAAAACATTATGCTATGGTGAACTTAGCGTCACCTTAATAAATAATGCTGTAGACAACCACCAATGCAGCAAGGAAAGAAAACAGTAATTCTTTTCTTTTTTTTTGCTCCTGTTAAGCCATTTCCAATTCGCTGTTTTTTGATTGTTCCCTTAAAAAACCCCAAAAATATAAAATTGTTCAAAAACACAAAAAATAATAGAATGTTCAGAAAAATAATAAAAAAAATATAAAACAACAAAAAGAATTAAAAAAATGTTCTTTTCAGAACTACCTCCCATTTATAAAATATTGGCAAAAATGTTAAACTCTGGCATTCTTTTTTCTCTTTTGTGCGCTTCCCGGTGCGCTCCCCGGTGCGCGTACCGGGCGCTCCCTCCGCGACAATCGGAAAATTATTATTTTTTTTTTTTTGTCCCGCGAGGCCCTTTTATAGCCCCCACAGCAAACCTAGGGGACCAGGGGGGTTCTACCCTGCTCCCTTATGGTCATTTCCCCCTCTGTTTTGGCCACCTCTTGTGTCTCGATCCTACCGAGACACAAGATGGTGGCCGCTCCGGACTGTTTCAAATGTTTACAGACACCCAAGAACCAATCAGCTTTCTGCGCGCAAGTCGCGTGGCGCACCCGGAGCGCTCCCCGGAGCGCATACCGGTGCGCTGTCATAGATATATATATTTTTTTGAACCTAAATTACTCAAAATCCATTGAAGCACATATCTTGAGACATAGCAAAGGCACATCGGGCTACCAGTCCCTACAATTTTGCTAAGTTTGGTGGAAATCCATTCAGCCATTCAGGCTAAAAGTGAGGTCGACCGCCCTATGGAAATTAACATGGGGAAAACATGTTTTGGGACCCCCCTTTTATCTCAGCCCCCGCTTGACAAATCCCCCCCAAACTTTCAGGGAAGGACCAGGGCGCCGCGAGGCCATTTTGAGGAAATTTTCAGGCAGATTCGTCAACCGGAGCCAAAGTTATTCCAAATAGATTTTTGAGATTTAACATTGAAAAAAATCCTAACTATAACTACCTACTGGCGACCGCCAGTAGGTAATGTATATATATATATATATATATATATATATATATATATATATATATATATATATATATATATCCACCAGAAAAGCCCCCGAGCTTTAAAGATGCACTCCACGGGAAAATGTTCAACAGAACCTTTATTTTGCAAGAAACGGCATTTCAAGCCCAATTAATCAAAGTCCCTGACGCGTTTCGGTGCTGACAAGCACCTTCATCATAGGGCGGGCACGTTGAAAAACAGCAGGGGTGGACCGCCAGTAGGTAATGTATATATATATATATATTATATATATATATTACCTACTGGCTATCGCCAGTAGGTATATATAGTTAGGATTTTTTCCCTATGGGATTTCTGAAAATTCTACGTCTAATAACCTTGGCGTTTGAGGACGGAATCGGCTGAAATTTTCAGGAAAATGGCACATTTTGTTTCTGAGCAGCCCCTGAAAATTTGGTGGAGTTTCGTCAAGGGGGGGGCTGAGAAAAAAGGGGGGTGCCAAAACGCGTTTTTCCCATTCATTTTTCCATAGGGCGGTTGGACTCACTTTTAGCTCGAACGGCTGAATGGATTTGCACGAAACTTGGCAAAATTGTAGGGACTGTTAGCCCGATGTGCCTTTGCTAGGTCTCAATATATGTGCTCCAGTAGTTTTTGAGAAATTAACGTTCAAAACAAGATATATATCTGTAACAGCGCTCCGGGCAGCGATCCGGTCCGCTTACTTTTCGCGAAACGGAACTTTGCGCGCAGAAAGCTGATTGGCTCTCCGGTGTCTGTCAACATTCTAAACAGTCCGGAGCGGCCACCATCTTATCTCTCGGTAGGATCGAGAGAGAAGAGGTGAAAAACGAAGGGGGAATTTATTGAAAGGGTGCAAGGTATACCCCTCTTGACCCCCTAGGATTGTTGTTGGGGTTATTAAAGGGTCCCGTGGGGAAAATAAAAAAAAAATTATTTTTCACGGTAGAAGCGTTTCCCGGGCCGCGAACTGGGCCGCAAACTGGTAGCGAAACGGGAATTCGCCATTTTGTGCTTCGTTTTAATTGTTTAGAGACAAAAATTATCGCCGCACATCGGCCACAATGCATGAATATCGTTGAAAAGTCAGCGATATTCATGCATTATCCAGCAAATGCTCTTAGCCATGTTATCCACCTTCCATTGGATAACAGAAAGCTGATTGGCTCTCCGGTGTCTGTCAACATTCTAAACAGTCCGGAGCGGCCGCCATCTTATCTCTCGGTAGGATCGAGAGAGAAGAAGAGGTGAAAAACGAAGGGGGAATTTATTGAAAGGGGGCAAGGTATACCCCTCTTGACCCCCTAGGAATGTTGTTGGGGTTATTAAAGGGTCAACTACATGGTGAGCGAGACGTTGTAGTCGCAAGAGCGAGCGGTAAACAGCTGAATGGCGGAAGAGGCACAGAGTACCAAAAGCGGGCGGAATGGCAACTAAAACGGTAAAGGGGCGCCCTACGACAGCGTGTCTTCAGGTGAAACGGATTGTGGGACAAGGTCCAGAATGAAAGATTCTTCAAAAGGGAAAAAATTCCGCCGGACCCCGGGAGCCGGCCGCCTATGCCGGGGGCGATCTCAGGCCTCACCAGGGCAACACGACTTGGGGAGGGGGCAGGAGCCAAGCGCCCCCTCTCAGTCCGCGCCATCTCACCGCCCCTCGGGGGCCTCCGTCAAGCGGTTTAGGGAGGCACCGTATCACATTGTTTTCCAATGCAGTCAGGTCCACAAATGGACCCCACTTACTTTGAATAGTGAAGCTGCAGCAGGTGCAAATAAGGTTTAAACAGTGTTACAAGAGCTGCTTAGAACTCTGAAGTATGGCACTCAACAACCAGGACTTATGCCATTTATGTAAGGCAGTGACATGGAAGCAACTCAGGGACAAAAAGCATGAACGAACATTCACGTATGAAAATCTTATTTGGAGAAGGGGTAGAATCCAAACGCCCCCTGCCAGTTGTCGCCACTACACCGTATGTGGAAAATCTGAAGCCATCATTCTACAAACTCTCAACGCTGGTTATCAGTGCATGACTTTCATGCTCGATCAATTGAGCTAGCCGGATCGGGCAATAAAAAGTATAAAATAGTTATGTAAATAGTTATTTAATAAAATGTTTTACTCTGTTTCTTTGGTGGTGTGTTGTGTATATTTATAATATTTGCATAGGGTTTGCCGTTATTTTGGGCGGTGTGGGTGGCGGAGTCGAGCTGTTTTGCAGCCCTCATGGTGTGGAGCTCAATTCATTTCACTATTTTCGTATTTCTCATGAAGGGTTATTCCTAATGTTTGTATTTTACCGAGGTTAAAAAGAGATCGAATTAGTGGTCTACTGATTTTGCTCGATTACTTTTATTTTTTTACACGATTTTTCACTATCTGCAAAGACTAAACAGAGTATTGCGACTTTGTGCTTGTTTGTAAATAGAGAATGATCCAAAGAGAACCAATTGTAAAACAGTAAATGCTTGGATAATAATTAATCAAATGGAGAGACAAGCAGGTACGACGGATTACAACAGGGGTAGAGAAAAGAGGGGAGTGGGGGGGGGGCAGCGTTCAAAGCACATCAGCGTGCATAAACACGAAAACGTTTTTACCTATCACGTACTTGACATTTGACAGCTTTTGATATTTGCTATTAAAAAACCATTGAAATTCACAGAAAAAACCATAGGTTATACTCCATATATAGTTAGGAATTTGCATTTACAAAACCTTGAAAATTCAATGAAAAAACCATTGGTTTTAGGCCATATATAGTTAGGGATTTGCATTTAGAAAACCTTATTTTACTCGCATAAAACCATTGAAATTCCATATATAGTTATAAGCGCTAACTATATATCGCGCACCCGCAATCCACTGCTGATGATGTCACATATTACATCATTCATGACATGGTTAGTGACATCACTGATGACATCTCAAATGACATCACTGATGACATCACTGATAACATCTCATTTGACATGACTGATCACATCACTGATGATATCATTCATGTGATAATACCATGAACCTCTTCAGACTCTAATATAACCTTAGATACAATCAGTGTAAACAGACAGTCACTCATCCATGGAGTTACTCACACACCTAGTCAGTTATGCCAAAAATCAATCACACCTCCATTTTCTCAACTATACAGTTATACACACCTTACTTATTCAAACATATACTAACACATATTTACTTTACTCTCTTATACAATCTCTGATACATGTTCACAATGATCCATACAGCCACTCACACATTCACTAGCTCTTATGCACAGTTATTTATAGATGTCAACTCTCACATGTACTGTGTTTTACATATGTACTTAATTTGACATGTAGCACTGAGATATCCATTCACTCACTAATACACTCATGCACAGTCAACCGCCCATACAGCTGTTTCCACATGCAGTTTTGAATCTATACATATAGTGAATCAACTACTCACACATCTATGTACAGAGTCACACACCTCCCAGCCACCCATACACACACACTCAGTTTCCCATACAAATACTTGGACAACCAATCAATAACCCATACAGTTACTCATATAGCTACTGATCAACATATGCAGCAGTTTACAGAACAATAGACATAATGATGCACTAATTAAGACAGTTTAGTCACTAACCCGTGCACTCAGTGAGACACATTTAATCACTCACTCATACAGTCAGTCATGCACCTACTAAATCCTTCATCCAGACACTTATACATCCACTCATTCTTCAATATGTAAGACATGTTTTAACTTTACAGAAACATACAGTCACTGGATGTTGTCATCAGTGATGTCATCAGTGATGTCACTAACCATGTCATGAATGATGTAATATGTGACATCATCAGCAGTGGATTGCGGGTGCGCGATATATAGTTAGCGCTTATAACTATATATGGAATTTCAATGGTTTTATGCGAGTAAAATAAGGTTTTCTAAATGCAAATCCCTAACTATATATGGCCTAAAACCAATGGTTTTTTCATTGAATTTTCAAGGTTTTGTAAATGCAAATTCCTAACTATATATGGAGTATAACCTATGGTTTTTTCTGTGAATATATATATATATATATATATATATATATATATATATATATATATATATATATATATATATCCACCAGAAAAGCCCCCGAGCTTTAAAGATGCATTCCACGGGAAAATGTTCAACAGAACCTTTATTTTGCAAGAAACGGCATTTCAAGCCCAATTAATCAAAGTCCCTGACGCGTTTCGGTGCCGACAAGCACCTTCATCATAGGGCGGGCACGTTGAAAAACAGCAGGGGTGGACTGCCACATATATTACCCATGAGGCATGTGCTCTCCAGTGAGCAGCATGCTGGGAGTAGTAGTCCTGATTGTTCCTCTTCAGTGAGGTCCGTTTTTCAAAGTTCGATAATTCTGCCCAATTTCATTTCGGCATTTAAACAGCCCTCCAGTGGGCCTCAGGTCTGGAATGCAGCTTCCCTTTGCTCATTTCTCGTGCTGGATACAGGCTGTAATGAACTCCACAGCCACACAGACCTTCTCCCGGTGTCACAGGCGGTGCAATCTTTCACGGCCGGAGTTGCCGTGCGTTAAACATCCACCAGAAAAGCCCCCGAGCTTTAAAGATGCACTCCACGGGAAAATGTTCAACAGAACCTTTATTTTGCAAGAAACGGCATTTCAAGCCCAATTAATCAAAGTCCCTGACGCGTTTCGGTGCTGACAAGCACCTTCATCATAGGGCGGGCACGTTGAAAAACAGCAGGGGTGGACTGCCACATATATTACCCATGAGGCATGTACTCTCCAGTGAGCAGCATGCTGGGAGTAGTAGTCCTGATTGTTCCTCTTCAGTGAGGTCCGTTTTTCAAAGTTCGATAATTCTGCCCAATTTCATTTCGGCATTTAAACAGCCCTCCAGTGGGCCTCAGGTCTGGAATGCCGCTTCCCTTTGCTCATTTCTCGTGCTGGATACAGGCTGTAATGAACTCCACAGCCACACAGACCTTCTCCCGGTGTCACAGGCGGTGCAATCTTTCACGGCCGGAGTTGCCGTGCGTTAAACATCCACCAGAAAAGCCCCCCAGCTTTAAAGATGCACTCCACGGGAAAATGTTCAACAGAACCTTTATTTTGCAAGAAACCGCATTTCAAGCCCAATTAATCAAAGTCCCTGACGCGTTTCGGTGCTGACAAGCACCTTCATCATAGGGCGGGCACGTTGAAAAACAGCAGGGGTGGACTGCCACATATATTACCCATGAGGCATGTGCTCTCCAGTGAGCAGCATGCTGGGAGTAGTAGTCCTGATTGTTCCTCTTCAGTGAGGTCCGTTTTTCAAAGTTCGATAATTCTGCCCAATTTCATTTCGGCATTTAAACAGCCCTCCAGTGGGCCTCAGGTCTGGAATGCCGCTTCCCTTTGCTCATTTCTCGTGCTGGATACAGGCTGTAATGAACTCCACAGCCACACAGACCTTCTCCCGGTGTCACAGGCGGTGCAATCTTTCACGGCCGGAGTTGCCGTGCGTTAAACATCCACCAGAAAAGCCCCCGAGCTTTAAAGATGCACTCCACGGGAAAATGTTCAACAGAACCTTTATTTTGCAAGAAACGGCATTTCAAGCCCAATTAATCAAAGTCCCTGACGCGTTTCGGTGTTGACAAGCACCTTCATCATAGGGCGGGCACGTTGAAAAACAGCAGGGGTGGACTGCCACATATATTACCCATGAGGCATGTGCTCTCCAGTGAGCAGCATGCTGGGAGTAGTAGTCCTGATTGTTCCTCTTCAGTGAGGTCCGTTTTTCAAAGTTCGATAATTCTGCCCAATTTCATTTCGGCATATAAACAGCCCTCCAGTGGGCCTCAGGTCTGGAATGCCGCTTCCCTTTGCTCATTTCTCGTGCTGGATACAGGCTGTAATGAACTCCACAGCCACACAGACCTTCTCCCGGTGTCACAGGCGGTGCAATCTTTCACGGCCGGAGTTGCCGTGCGTTAAACATCCACCAGAAAAGCCCCCGAGCTTTAAAGATGCACTCCACGGGAAAATGTTCAACAGAACCTTTATTTTGCAAGAAACGGCATTTCAAGCCCAATTAATCAAAGTCCCTGACGCGTTTCGGTGCTGACAAGCACCTTCATCATAGGGCGGGCACGTTGAAAAACAGCAGGGGTGGACTGCCACATATATTACCCATGAGGCATGTGCTCTCCAGTGAGCAGCAAGCTGGGAGTAGTAGTCCTGATTGTTCCTCTTCAGTGAGGTCCGTTTTTCAAAGTTCGATAATTCTGCCCAATTTCATTTCGGCATTTAAACAGCCCTCCAGTGGGCCTCAGGTCTGGAATGCCGCTTCCCTTTGCTCATTTCTCGTGCTGGATACAGGCTGTAATGAACTCCACAGCCACACAGACCTTCTCCCGGTGTCACAGGCGGTGCAATCTTTCACGGCCGGAGTTGCCGTGCGTTAAACATCCACCAGAAAAGCCTCCGAGCTTTAAAGATGCACTCCACGGGAAAATGTTCAACAGAACCTTTATTTTGCAAGAAACGGCATTTCAAGCCCAATTAATCAAAGTCCCTGACGCGTTTCGGTGCTGACAAGCACCTTCATCATAGGGCGGGCACGTTGAAAAACAGCAGGGGTGGACTGCCACATATATTACCCATGAGGCATGTGCTCTCCAGTGAGCAGCATGCTGGGAGTAGTAGTCCTCTGATTGTTCCTCTTCAGTGAGGTCCGTTTTTCAAAGTTCGATAATTCTGCCCAATTTCATTTCGGCATTTAAACAGCCCTCCAGTGGGCCTAAGGTCTGGAATGCCGCTTCCCTTTGCTCATTTCTCGTGCTGGATACAGGCTGTAATGAACTCCACAGCCACACAGACCTTCTCCCGGTGTCACAGGCGGTGCAATCTTTCACGGCCGGAGTTGCCGTGCGTTAAACATCCACCTGAAAAGCCCCCGAGCTTTAAAGATGCACTCCACGGGAAATTGTTCAACAGAACCTTTATTTTGCAAGAAACGGCATTTCAAGCCCAATTAATCAAAGTCCCTGACGCGTTTCGGTGCTGACAAGCACCTTCCTCATAGGGCGGGCACGTTGAAAAACAGCAGGGGTGGACTGCCACATATATTACCCATGAGGCATGTGCTCTCCAGTGAGGAGCATGCTGGGAGTAGTAGTCCTGATTGTTCCTCTTCAGTGAGGTCCGTTTTTCAAAGTTCGATAATTCTGCCCAATTTCATTTCGGCATTTAAACAGCCCTCCAGTGGGCCTCAGGTCTGGAATGCCGCTTCCCTTTGCTCATTTCTCGTGCTGGATACAGGCTGTAATGAACTCCACAGCCACACAGACCTTCTCCCGGTGTCACAGGCGGTGCAATCTTTCACGGCCGGAGTTGCCGTGCGTTAAACATCTACCAGAAAAGCCCCAGAGCTTTAAAGATGCACTCCACGGGAAAATGTTCAACAGAACCTTTATTTTGCAAGAAATGAGATTGGGCAGAATTATCGAACTTTGAAAAACGGACCTCACTGAAGAGGAACAATCAGGACTACTACTCCCAGCATGCTGCTCACTGGAGAGCACATGCCTCGTGGGTAATATATGTGGCAGTCCACCCCTGCTGTTTTTCAACGTGCCCGCCCTATGATGAAGGTGCTTGTCAGCACCGAAACGCATCAGGGACTTTGATTAATTGGGCTTGAAATGCCGTTTCTTGCAAAATAAAGGTTCTGTTGAACATTTTCCCGTGGACTGCATCTTTAAAGCTCGGGGGCTTTTCTGGTGGATGTTTAACGCACAGCAACTCCGGCCGTGAAAGATTGCACCGCCTGTGACACCGGGAGAAAGTCTGTGTGGCTGTGGAGTTCATTACAGCCTGTATCCAGGACGAGAAATGAGCAAAGGGAAGCGGCATTCCAGACCTGAGGCCCACTGGAGGGCTGTTTAAATGCCAAAATGAAATTGGGCAGAATTATCGAACTTTGAAAAACGGACCTCACTGAAGAGGAACAATCAGGACTACTACTCCCAGCATGCTGCTCACTGGAGAGCACATGCCTCATGGGTAATATATGTGGCAGTCCACCCCTGCTGTTTTTTAACGTGCCCGCCCTATGATGAAGGTGCTTGTCAGCACCGAAACGCGTCAGGGACTTTGATTAATTGGGCTTGAAATGCGGTTTCTTGCAAAATAAAGGTTCTGTTGAACATTTTCCCGTGGAGTGCATCTTTAAAGCTCGGGGGCTTTTCTGGTGGATGTTTAACGCACGGCAACTCCGGCCGTGAAAGATTGCACCGCCTGTGACACCGGGAGAAGGTCTGTGTGGCTGTGGAGTTCATTACAGCCTGTATCCAGCACGAGAAATGAGCAAAGGGAAGCGGCATTCCAGACCTGAGGCCCACTGGAGGGCTGTTTAAATGCCGAAATGAAATTGGGCAGAATTATCGAACTTTGAAAAACGGACCTCACTGAAGAGGAACAATCAGGACTACTACTCCCAGCATGCTGCTCACTGGAGAGCACATGCCTCATGGGTAATATATGTGGCAGTCCACCCCTGCTGTTTTTCAACGTGCCCGCCCTATGATGAAGGTGCTTGTCAGCACCGAAACGCGTCAGGGACTTTGATTAATTGGGCTTGAAATGCCGTTTCTTGCAAAATAAAGGTTCTGTTGAACATTTTCCCGTGGAGTGCATCTTTAAAGCTCGGGGGCTTTTCTGGTGGATGTTTAACGCACGGCAACTCCGGCCGTGAAAGATTGCACCGCCTGTGACACCGGGAGAAGGTCTGTGTGGCTGTGGAGTTCATTACAGCCTGTATCCAGCACTAGAAATGAGCAAAGGGAAGCGGCATTCCAGACCTGAGGCCCACTGGAGGGCTGTTTAAATGCCGAAATGAAATTGGGCAGAATTATCGAACTTTGAAAAACGGACCTCACTGAAGAGGAACAATCAGGACTACTACTCCCAGCATGCTGCTCACTGGAGAGCACATGCCTCATGGGTAATATATGTGGCAGTCCACCCCTGCTGCTTTTCAACGTACCCGCCCTATGATGAAGGTGCTTGTCAGCACCGAAACGCGTCAGGGACTTTGATTAATTGGGCTTGAAATGTCGTTTCTTGCAAAATAAAGGTTCTGTTGAACATTTTCCCGTGGAGGGCATCTTTAAAGCTCGGGGGCTTTTCTGGTGGATGTTTAGCGCACGGCAACTCCGGCCGTGAAAGATTGCACCGCCTGTGACACCGGGAGAAGGTCTGTGTGGCTGTGGAGTTCATTACAGCCTGTATCCAGCACTAGAAATGAGCAAAGGGAAGCGGCATTCCAGACCTGAGGCCCACTGGAGGGCTGTTTAAATGCCGAAATGAAATTGGGCAGAATTATCGAACTTTGAAAAACGGACCTCACTGAAGAGGAACAATCAGGACTACTACTCCCAGCATGCTGCTCACTGGAGAGCACATGCCTCATGGGTAATATATGTGGCAGTCCACCCCTGCTGTTTTTCAACGTGCCCGCCCTATGATGAAGGTGCTTGTCAGCACCGAAACGCGTCAGGGACTTTGATTAATTGGGCTTGAAATGCCGTTTCTTGCAAAATAAAGGTTCTGTTGAACATTTTCCCGTGGAGTGCATCTTTAAAGCTCGGGGGCTTTTCTGGTGGATGTTTAACGCACGGCAACTCCGGCCGTGAAAGATTGCACCGCCTGTGACACCGGGAGAAGGTCTGTGTGGCTGTGGAGTTCATTACAGCCTGTATCCAGCACGAGAAATGAGCAAAGGGAAGCGGCATTCCAGACCTGAGGCCCACTGGAGGGCTGTTTAAATGCCGAAATGAAATTGGGCAGAATTATCGAACTTTGAAAAACGGACCTCACTGAAGAGGAACAATCAGGACTACTACTCCCAGCATGCTACTCACTGGAGAGCACATGCCTCATGGGTAATATATGTGGCAGTCCACCCCTGCTGTTTTTCAACGTGCCCGCCCTATGATGAAGGTGCTTGTCAGCACCGAAACGCGTCAGGGACTTTGATTAATTGGGCTTGAAATGCCGTTTCTTGCAAAATAAAGGTTCTGTTGAACATTTTCCCGTGGAGTGCATCTTTAAAGCTCGGGGGATTTTCTGGTGGATGTTTAACGCACGGCAACTCCGGCCGTGAAAGATTGCACCGCCTGTGACACCGGGAGAAGGTCTGTGTGGCTGTGGAGTTCATTACAGCCTGTATCCAGCACGAGAAATGAGCAAAGGGAAGCGGCATTCCAGACCTGAGGCCCACTGGAGGGCTGTTTAAATGCCGAAATGAAATTGGGCAGAATTATCGAACTTTGAAAAACGGACCTCACTGAAGAGGAACAATCAGGACTACTACTCCCAGCATGCTGCTCACTGGAGAGCACATGCCTCATGGGTAATATATGTGGCAGTCCACCCCTGCTGTTTTTCAACGTGCCCGCCCTATGATGAAGGTGCTTGTCAGCACCGAAACGCGTCAGGGACTTTGATTAATTGGGCTTGAAATGCCGTTTCTTGCAAAATAAAGGTTCTGTTGAACATTTTCCCGTGGAGTGCATCTTTAAAGCTCGGGGGCTTTTCTGGTGGATGTTTAATGCACGGCAACTCCGGCCGTGAAAGATTGCACCGCCTGTGACACCGGGAGAAGGTCTGTGTGGCTGTGGAGTTCATTACAGCCTGTATCCAGCACGAGAAATGAGCAAAGGGAAGCGGCATTCCAGACCTGAGGCCCACTGGAGGGCTGTTTAAATGCCAAAATGAAATTGGGCAGAATTATCGAACTTTGAAAAACGGACCTCACTGAAGAGGAACAATCAGGACTACTACTCCCAGCATGCTGCTCACTGGAGAGCACATGCCTCATGGGTAATATATGTGGCAGTCCATCCCTGCTGTTTTTCAACGTGCCCGCCCTATGATGAAGGTGCTTGTCAGCACCGAAACGCGTCAGGGACTTTGATTAATTGGGCTTGAAATGCCGTTTCTTGCAAAATAAAGGTTCTGTTGAACATTTTCCCGTGGAGTGCATCTTTAAAGCTCGGGGGCTTTTCTGGTGGATGTTTAACGCACGGCAACTCCGGCCGTGAAAGATTGCACCGCCTGTGACACCGGGAGAAGGTCTGTGTGGCTGTGGAGTTCATTACAGCCTGTATCCAGCACGAGAAATGAGCAAAGGGAAGCGACATTCCAGACCTGAGGCCCACTGGAGGGCTGTTTAAATGCCGAAATGAAATTGGGCAGAATTATCGAACTTTGAAAAACGGACCTCACTGAAGAGGAACAATCAGGACTACTACTCCCAGCATGCTGCTCACTGGAGAGCACATGCCTCATGGGTAATATATGTGGCAGTCCACCCCTGCTGTTTTTCAACGTGCCCGCCCTATGATGAAGGTGCTTGTCAGCACCGAAACGCGTCAGGGACTTTGATTAATTGGGCTTGAAATGCCGTTTCTTGCAAAATAAAGGTTCTGTTGAACATTTTCCCGTGGAGTGCATCTTTAAAGCTCGGGGGCTTTTCTGGTGGATATATATATATATATATATATATATATATATATATATATATATATATATATATATATATATATATATATACACACATATATTCAACAACTTCACCTCCACTTTGCTGGGGGCCCCTGGTCCTGCAGGGCGGGCTCATAACCAGGAATGGAGATCCTGGTAATTGCGGGAAACCAAGGAAAGAAAGATGATCCCAACATCGATTTATGGCGCTGCTGACTTTATTCGTCTCTACATGAACACTCCACGCTCAGATTCTTCCTTATGCGTTTCTGCGTCTAATCGCCTTGATCACAGGTGGGCGTATTTATTTTGAAACCTAGTGGTCACATGCCTGCAGAAGTATACCACAGGCCCCAAAATGCACCTTAAGAGTCATTAATGAACATCCCTCGGAAATTCAAGTTACGCTTGATAGCGTGACTTTCTTCCATTATGCAGTACAGTTCACCAACGGTGCTTTCATTAAAATCATGCTGCCAAATGCAAGCTGTTGTCCATGATGCAAAATTTGTGCTGCACCCACAATGTTACCGAAGAGAGGAATCTGCCTCTCTTCCCTCCCTTTCTCATCCGTCAATGTCAAATTGCTGTATTCATCTCCTTTAGCTGGCATTTGACAGCGAGCGGTCCATGCTCCCTCTATAAATATTCAACAACTTCACCTCCACTTTGCTGGGGCCCCCGGTCCTACAGGGTGGGCTCATAACCAGGAATGGAGATCCTGGTAATTGTGGGAAACCACGGAAAGAAAGATGAGCCCAACATCGATTTATGGCGCTGCTGACTTTATTCGTCTCAACATGAACACACCACGCTCAGATTCTTCCTTACGCGTTGCGGCGTCTAATAGCCTTGATCACATATATATATATATAAACAATACCATTTCAGGCATAGTGACGCATCAATTATGCAAATAAGAAGCAGAGAACTCTGGGTAGTTCTCAAGATTAGGTGGAAAGCAGCTCCTTTATAGAGCACTCTCGACATCAGCAACACTCTAGATCTGCTCACCTCAAATGTCTGCTTTTCTATTAAAGTCTTTAAGCATAGGATTAGCACAGGTCCATCTAGATAGAAAGAGACAAAGTCTTTCGCCATTTCTACAGCAAAATGGCATCGGCGTGGATGACACTGTGCTAATCCTATCCTTAAAGACTTTGATAGAAAAGCAGACATTTGAGGTGAACAGGGGAAATTATATTATAATATTCAGTTTTTGGACCCAGTCACATTCCAGAAAAGTATTCATCAATCATTGTCATATATGTTTTATATGTATATGATGTCAAAGCAGAGATATTGATTTTGAGTTTGAGAAGCACAATAAAAGCAAAAACTAATAATTCTGAAGAATTTGAAATCGATTGAAAGGCTTTCCATAGAAGATTGGTTAGAGGAGTTTGGGAAGGATGCAGCTCTAGAAAGAATTGCCTTCAGAATGTACAGCAAGTTAAATTTTGCGTGGTCTGTGCATAACGCAATGTTAAATGTTTTTTTTTTATGTTTACTGATGGAATTTTGTATAATCTGACAAATTTTAATATGTTTATTGTTGTTACCAGGCTTTAATGGTATAAGCTTCTCAATGTTATGCTTCTATTGTTCAAAGAGGGCAGCCGCGGCCCTTGGAGGGAGTTCGGTGGGGCAGGGAGGCGGTGCGGGGGAGGGACAGGGTGGTAAACAACAGAATATGGATAGTTGGAAGTAAACAATTTAATAAATAAAACAAATTTCTCAGCGCACCCTGCATCGCAAAGATGCTATGCTGCACGGGCTACGAAATTCGTTTCCATTCCTTTGTTTACCACCCCTCCACCCTGCCCCTCCCCCGCACCGCCTCCCTGCCCCACCGAACTCCCTCCACGGGCCGCAGCTGAAAGAGGGTATAAGCATATTTGTATTTCATTTTAAATATATTTATAAAGTGAAAAAGATAAATGCTAGCTTCTTCAGTGCATACATACCTCTTATACTATGGGTTTCATGATGGGTGAGGTGTCAGGAAAGTGGCATAGTAAGTTAGGGTTTTACTGAAGACATGGAGGAGAATGAGTGCTCAACTCTGCATGCATTTTTCTGGGGCTCTCATTAATTATCAGAGAGAAAAGATTTAGCAATGAATAATCAAGGGTCACACTATTAAGAGGATGTCACCCTGATTTTTCCTATGGTAATTATAAAAACATCTTCTTGTCTTAGTAATTAGTCGCCCCGTTGAAGATATTTGTTAAAATGCACAAATATATATAAATGCGGTACAATATGTCAAAACTGCTCACGTGAAGCTCACACTAATATGCTTGAAATTGCATGTAAACAGTTTTGTTTTTAAAATATTTCCAGTGCTTTGGAAAACTAATAGACATTCAATAAGACTACGAGATCAATTAATGACAAGTTATTTCAATGCATAACAATGAGCATGAAAAGTGAATCAACTTTTAGCAGATTTCCAACATTGTTGTCAAGTAAAATATGAATTACTGTCTTCATCAGTTTATTTCCGTCTGCAGCTTCCAAATTATCAAATTAAATTCATTTACCTAGATCAGCATGCTTTATTAAAATACTGTTTCATATTTACCTGCTACATTTTCGACATAACTCATTTGTCATCGGCTCCAATTTAAATGAATGAAAACAAATGTACTCTCAAAATATCCGTTCTCTTTTGTGCACTTTCAACATGTTTTGAATTGCAATGTACTGCACAGTGTCTGAAGCTGGTAATGCAGGAGTATTAGCAGTTCCTCTTAACCAATGCCTTGCTGTTCAATCTTTTGAGTGAAAACAAGGCAGTGGGATTACAACCAATACAAACTATAGAACGTTGGGGCATATTATCAAGGGGGTTTATCTCCGCTTTTTTGGCTTTAAAAGCCAAGAAAGCGGAGATAAAATGATCTCCCTATTACCTAGCTGTCGCTAGCACCAGTTAGTGACAGCTAGTAGGAGATAGCGACCATCTTGGGCCCCGCTTTGCATGTCAGTGATATTTATCACTAATGACATGCAAAGTGGGCGTGCCAAGATGTTAGCGACTGGAAACAGTCGCTAACATTGCTATCTCCTATTACCAACTTTTGGAGATATTCAAGCTAAGCGCGAATATCTCCAAAAGCTAACACCTGCCCTGAGCAGTTCTTAGCCATGTTATCCAATGGGAGGTGGATAACATGGCTAAGAGCATTTGCTCGGTAATGCATGAATATCGCTGACTTTTCAGCGATATTCATGCATTTCGGCCGATTTTTATCGCTTAGGAGATAAACCTTGATAATATTAAGGCTCCTAAGCGATAAAAATCGCCACAGCTCGGCGTTAAAAATATTGCTGCTAAGCCAACCTAGCGATAATTATCG
This sequence comes from Lissotriton vulgaris, assembly GCF_964263255.1. NCBI lineage: Eukaryota > Metazoa > Chordata > Amphibia > Caudata > Salamandridae > Lissotriton > Lissotriton vulgaris. The sequence continues at coordinate 339,378,940 of NC_141700.1, forward strand.
CTAGTTGTTGGTAATATGCCCCCTTGACTTATCAAAAATAGTTATCTATGAAACACACCCAGGCACAATTCATGCAATGCGGTGGAGTAAGGCCACTTGCTGTGCTGAATTGCTTGAAAGGCAGAGAGCCGAAATGCTCCATATTTACAGAGATGTGTGCTGTCTTGTGCCATGGGCAGGATTGTTTTGTGCAGAAAGGGATACCTTCCTGCACAGAAACAATCCTTAGAGGCATGATACTATTTCTATGTGTGCAGCAGAATGCAACATACATGGAACGGTGAAGTAACGTTTCTCCTCTTTACAACTCTATTGGGTAAAAGCACCATTTTGGCACAAATCCAGGTTCACGATTCTTTGTAAAAATGGTTTTGCACCAAAATACATGGGTGGATGCACGGGAATGCTAATGCACCATCCATATAATGCCTACAGGGTGCAAAGTCAAGTAGGGCAGCGCTATGTGCTGCATTGCGTTATATTTATCAAACCAGGCAAAGTGCCTTTGTTTGACTTAGTAAATGCAACACCAATGCAGTGGCATAACAAAAGCCCCCCTCCAGCACTGACAGGTCCCTGGCTTGAGAGCTTTATACTGGGTCCGGAGCGTGAGGGCACTCCTGCATGCACTTTGAAGGGGGGCCCGCTCAAGTTTCTTTACGCCACAGCCCTGACGCAAAATGATAGTAAATCTGGGTCCCACTGACACACATACAACACGATAAATACACTTTTAGGCTCTGGAATATTCATTATATACAATTGCAACAACAAGCCTAGCCATTAAGACAGATAATAGTATTATGCCATGCGTTGTTGATGACATGCATGGAATCGCTGCTTCAGTACCAATTTCTGCCAATCTTGGAGAGATATAATCATAAATTGAACATCCAATATGTTCTAGATCCCACTGCTAATGTCTCTCCAAAATATAAAATCTGAGAGGATTTCCGAATTTTTCTGTGAAAAGGTGATGAATTCTTTTTCTTGTTAGCATTTCAGCTTTAATCCCCACGGGACACGTGTGGAAATAATACATGCTGAAAGTGATTGCTTGGTGGCGGAATTCCAAAGGACAGGCGTCATTTGTGTTTAGCATCAAGCATTAAGAAAAAGGGTAGTCACATGAAAGAGAAACCGCAAAACCAGAGGCAGCAACTGAGAAAAGAGAAAGTAAAAGACATTGAAAGGGAAATGCGAATCATGAAAAAAAGCACATCAGTCATCTCATAATTTAACTTTTAAACGCTTTCTTTTGACTCAAACGGGTTGTTAAAAAAATCTAATTGCAAAATAATTATGTGAGTGCGTGGGATAAAACAGTATTTAAACATTTAATAAAGCCAGGATTTAGGATGAAAGTAATGTTGCTCTTGTGAAAGTAGTTCAGCTTTCACTAACAATGGGGACATTGAGTTCTACGCAGCATGATGAACTTCAAGTTCCTGTCGGAATGGTGAATGGAATGCCATTAATGCAAAACTTTCTATCAGACTTTCTCTCAAATTGTGCGTATTGCTTTTCCTATTTATGCTAAAATATAAATAGGTTTCGACTTCGCCTGTGAAGTTAAGATATTTCACTACTTGCCGTTTGTGTAGTCAGGTGAAATTTCCCAACTTTCACCGAGGAACCGTGGACCCTTACACTGAAGGGAATCCTTTGGAGTCCAGGTATGTCCGCACACTGAGAGGACCACATTGAGTGCGACCACCCATCTACGGCTGCGGTTACCACCCTTATGCATTGGGGGATATTTTGTTCTATGGGCAATTCGTGCATAGTCCAAGAACTGGGGAGAGGTTGTGACCTTAAGGCCAGAGCTGCCGAATTTGGAGCTGGGGATCCAGGTTCCAACCTCGGCGTCGGCTTAGCTTCCAGTGATTCTGGGCAAATCACTTCATTTCTCTGTGCCTACCAATAAATTAATGTGTCCTTGTGTAATGTAACTGGTGCTCATGTAAAGCGCTACAATACCTGCGGGTCGAATTTGCGCTATATAAATCTGCAGAAAAAAACATAGTAAAAACTGGACAATTAATGGCTGATTTGCAGGCTAAAAATTGACAGTAAACTCTGAGAATGAAGCTAAATTCTATAATACCCCACATCGCACTATTGACTTACAGGAAAAATGCTAGAAACGCAGGCAAACTAATCAGCATCTCAATTTACTTCTCACAAGTAAAAGTTTAATAATCATAACAAATTGCATTGTTGTTTCAGTAGGGAAGTAAGGAGAAGAGTAATAACACTACGGGCAGATCTACAAGGAAGTGCGGCAACGCTTGCTCTTTGGCTGCGCCATGCTGAAGCACTTTCAAAGCACAGGAATGCAACTTATTTACAATAATATGTTGCATTCCTGTGCTCTCCCCTGTGCTGGCACTCAAACTGCAGCCATGCGCTGGTGCAGACCCCCTTGCACCATGGTGCAAGGATGCCTGCATCATGGGGAGATTGTTTTTGTGCAGGAAGGGGCACCTTCCTGCACAAAAACAATAAATACAGGCATTTTCCTCTTTCAATGCAGCATGCTTTGAAAGAGGAAAAAACAAGGAGAAATGAAACCATTTCTCCTCGATGCGCCTTTCTAGATTTACGATTGCTCGTAAATCTGGAAATGTGTCTTGTTCCATGGGTGTTGCGTGGGAACACTCACAGCAACTCCCATGGAACGCCCCTTCCATGCAAAGTGCTGCATGTGAAAGGGCCATATTTACAAGGAGAGGAAAATTCATGCAGGGTGGCTTTTCCTCTCCTTGTAAATATGGAGAAGTGAAATGCGCCTTCAGTATGTCACAAAAAGTGACATACTGGTGGTGCAGGAGTGTTGTAAACCTGCCCCTCTGTTTGCATTAAAAAGAAACCCGCAATATTAAGGAACAAATTTGTCCAAGCTTGTTCTTTCAACCAATGATAACTCTAATTACTTGGGTCAGCCAGCTATTACCAGGCCCTATAAATGTGTCAAATGAGCTAGCCCCATTGCGCACAGCGCAATATTTTGGTAGACAGGGATTTGTTGCAGCATTCCCCTTTCCTACTGTATACTCCTCCATGATCTCAATGGAGGGAGTTCAATTGTGTACCAGGGGAAGGAGGCCTGTCTCCCACCCCTCAGGTCAGGAGAAGGCTCTTACAGGGTGTGGTGGGTGTTTGGGGGGTGGTTTAAATACCTGCCACTCCCAGGCTCCCTCCCTGTTTAGCTGTGATTTTCGATGCACGGAGTAAAGGTGGCATGGGTCATTCACGTAGGCCAGGGCTCAAGTCCTATAAACCGAAGTGGGGTGACTCATCAAGATAGGCAGAATGGGTGTGACATCACCACATGTGACATCACAGGAAATGACATTACAGCACATGACATCGCATGTGGCAACAGAGGAAGTGGCATCATGACCCATGACCTCATTGGAAGTGACATCAGATCTTAGGACCTTACATATGTTTAGCAGTTCTATCATGAGTTCATTTGAGAACATTACAATGTTTAACAAATTAGATTTTCCATTGGGGTTGCGCCAAAATATTGACGCAATCCTGACGCAAAATCTGGGCCTCAACTTACACATTTATTTTTCCTAAACCCTGCCACAAAGAAATTATCAACAAGAAGAAACATAGCAGTAAATCTGTTTTGCTTAATTGTTTGCAATGTCTATATTTTTAAATAACTTATGGGGTTAAGGTACTAGTTGCACAGATCTTTGTGTGCCAGCTCAACCTAAGGGAATAAAAATAATGGTGAGATAACTGTGGTGTATAACGTATTTGCTGGAGATATTTGTGATTTGCCTAGTCCAAGTCTGGATTCAAAACAGCATGAAGTGTTAATATGTCTCCTGCAAAGCACAATATGTAACACGCAGATGACAGATATTTAATTTATGCAAATGTGTATGTGGGTTACTGCTTTTAAGTCAGAGGTCCTTTTGCTAATTGCAGTTCATAAATTTGAATCCTTCTAAGACAGCACAGCAAGATATGAAGGATACGTGCTCCCACACCTGGTAACCCTCGCTGTCTTATGTAACATCCTTTACATTGATGTACACGCATATGATTTTTTGTATATAAAGACATTGTACAATACAATAAAAACCTTTTTGTATTGTTAACACAGTGCATGTGACTTTGGCATGATTATTCATATCAATGTTGTCCATTCCTTCATATGGTTGAGACCCATGTGGAGGCTACTCTTTCGAAGAATCCACTTTAACCCTTCTTTGTTTAGTATCTGATTAATATCCTCTCCCTTTGGTGGGGGTTTTATAACGCTGATGACAAGCCAGCGAATGTAGTTTTCTGAATGTCCTTTGATGGTGAAGTGGTCCACGAGCAGGGCGTTTATTGTACAATTTCTGCAGGTAATACTGAGATCACCAAGTCATTTTCACAAATGTAGGAATACATAAAGATTCTGTCCCTAACCTGTCTTTGGTATTTTGCTTATCATCTGTCAAACAACTGCTCTGCAATTGCCTGTTCTTGCGACTGCCCTTTGCATATTGTACAACTTTGTCCAAATTTATATGTGTCTTCAAGCCCCCGCATCAGGAGCGTCTCTATATCAAATATGCCAGCATTTTTAGTCAGACCACTAATATGCCTGATTTTTCTCCAATTCTGATATTGGCCATTACTTTACTGTGTCTATTGTACAATTACTGCAGGTAATACTGAGATAACCAAGTAATTTTCACAAATGTAGGAATACATGAAGATTGGGTCCCTAACCTGACTCTGGTATTCTAACATCTGTCAAACAAGTGCTCTGCAATTGTCTGATCTTGTGACTGTCCCATGCAAATTGTAAAATGATATCTATGCTCCAACAGAATTTCAATATCGGTTGACATTTATGATTAGCCACTACAATATGGCAACGCACTTTTTTGCTATAAAATGCCATTCCAAGATGGCGCTGGTGCTGAACGCCACTTTGTGCTCGTGATCTTGCTGCGAACGGTAAGCTTGAGACAGTTATTAAAACTACAACTACAGTTTGAGTAAATTATACAAGGTTTGTGCATTACGTCTTATTACCCTAAACCTTTGGTTACAGAACACGTAATCGTGAAGTATCAAAGGTGAAGAACCTGCGTGGATTTGGCGATAATTGTCCAATTACCGCTAAAGCTATTTTATTAAGGTGAGCAATGATTGTCACATCATATGACAGTGAACTAGAGTAACTCAATAGCCTTATGAAAGTCTCAGCTGATTTAAACCGCGTTTTTTTAGTCGATCGATTAGCCAGACATTTTGGATTATCGAATAAAGTTGTGTATTAGCTTAAAAAAGTAATTGATACCCTAGCAAATTTGATATAGACTAAGTTATTGGATATGAATATTTACTATAACTTAATTTGAATTTGTAGGATTACTACTCGTGTTACATCGTAAACAAAGATTGGAGTCCGGATTTGACTTCTGGACCATTTTTTGGAGGTGAGGGTCACTGTTAAATAACGGGTAGTAAGAATATGAGTACTCTCTACTATCCTGCTGAATAAATTAGAGATGCTGTTTTTCCTATAGACTTGTACTTACCGGACTAGTGGAATACAGTGGAGACCATTTTGATATAAATATTGGTGAGTTCGTTTTGCATGTAGAAAGAGATAGTTTTACTTTATTATACAAAATTCGGGGTGAAATGGTGTTACCAAGGAATCACAGCCATAATACTCGCAACTGTCCAGAACTACTGTTCTAGACTAATTTTAATGGAGATTGGATTATCAGAAAAATTGTCAGCTTTACACTTTTTCTCTCTATGGTGATATGAGCACGATTCTGGTGGAGCCTGCTCTTCTTCTTAACTATTACTCTGAAAATCTTAAACCTTTTCTATGAAATCTGTGAAGGCTAGAGGGTGTTTCCCTTTAGAAGCTCTCCTAACAAACCTAATAGGAGTGTTAATAATTTGGGTTGTATAATGTGTGAAATGTGTTATTTATTTTAAAATATTTTGGGTTGCAGCCCTAAAGAAGTCATTTGTGTATACTGACTTGACGAAACACGTGTTGGCTGCATCTTATTATTTGGTGGATCTTGGATGAGACACATTTGAATTGGATTTGGACATTAAACATCGATCAGAGAAGACTTTACAAAGACTGTGTGTTATTAAATTGAGTGCTCGGAGGAACAACAATTAACAAAGGGTAAGCAGTTACACCGCGCCCTGGTAAAATGGGCCTGGCCCCACAGCAATTTTTGGCAATTTTATTTTTGCTGGCAGGTATGTGTGCCCACGGAACCCCTAGGTTCATAGAAGTGCAGGATTGGTAAGCAACTTCTTATTTTCTCCTTCATCAGATGCACTATTTAATAACCCAGAAGGTCTTGACATCGGATTATTACCCTGCGGGATTAGCCACTCTTCAGGTCCGCCAAATAATTGGATAATCAGAACCGGTAAGCAACTTGTCAGGGTTACAAGCACTCTTATCTTTAGGATGCTTGTTAGATGATTTCTCAGAGACGTTATAGACCAACTTCCCTTGGCTCTAAGTAACTCCCAGTGATGTATTATTAAACACTAAGGTTATTAAATAGAATCTAGGGAGGAGGGCTGGATCTGGGACGCCACCTGTTCCTTGATTGTCAACCTGCGGAGCAATAAGGAAGAATATTGTAACTTCAATTCCTTTTCAGCTATTAGATTGCTATCCTATTCTAAGATTTGCACTCTTGTTAATTAAATCCAAAGAGGAGTCTACCTGCGACTTCTGAAATTAGGCGTCACGTCTGTGTTGTCATTGTGAAGTGAGATGGAAGAGGTGTTGATGGTCTTCGTGGAGATCAAAGGGAGGGCAGTATTTGGAAAAGTTTGTTCTATTCCTACATGAAAATGTAAAGGGGTGAATAAGTTACTGATTTTTCTACATCTAAGATCTGCTACTTTAATACTGTAGATTAGAACATTCCATTCTCCATGCCACTTACTCCTTTTACCCTCTTGAATTCTTTCCTTCACAACCTATATGTTGTATGAGAAAATCATGAATAGAAAAAACACACTCTGAACAGATGCTAAGCTCAAAATACAAATGTTCCCTTTAAATCAGGGAAGTGTTCATTGGTAAAGTCTTTAAATCTTAAATGTTTACTTTTTCAGGAAACAAGAATGTTCTAGGCCAAGATTCAAATTATTGTCTTTAAATCATGCCAGGTAAGTATCTTTTCTTGGTTGCTGCTTGCTTGCGGTGGGCGCCTGCATTTAAGTGAAAAAATGTTCCCTTAGCTTTTAAAATGTTCTTCTTTCTTTCCGTTGACTCCAGGGCGTTACCTCGCAGAAGAATCCAAAGGACCAGCAGGACAGGTGAGTCTTCTGGAAGTCGAAGGAAAACAAAGCGTCTTGGTACGACAAAGCGTCTTGGTACGTCGGGTGTGGCTCTTTAAACTGGTGCCACACCCGAACGGCTGCTGACGCATCGCGCACATTTACTTACGTGCGTATGAGTTTAAACTGTATTCCTCTTTTGCCGTAAGCTTCAACAAAAGTGCACCAGGCTCACTTACCTGTGCAAACGAGTTTTCCAATAAATTATGAGTCACTTTTTGTGCAAATATCAAGGTTGCATATTTCCCTATACAACGAGCAGTAACAAACATATCACATAATGATTATGTTACAACAAGCTGTTACTAACATGTCAAAACACAATTACGTTACAAAATCAGTATGCAGAATATACACACAAATACATACCACATTAACCATTGGTGTGCTGGAAGCATGGGACAGGGGTGGGTTTCAAAGTGGGATAAGCTCCTTTAGGAGCCCTTCGCCAAACTATTGGTGGCGTAATAAGTGTCATGACACAACTTCACCTTCACCAGCCACAAGTATAACAACCCAATTTGGAATAAAACCCTCATTGATTTATTTTCACGCAGGACTCTTCTCTTAAGACGTATTCTGAGGACCTATATTGCTATAGGACCCACCGGAATCCCCTAGGGGGTAAGCTACTTTCACGTTACTCATGTCAATTCATCTAGATCATTCATGCACTTCTCACATTATACTAGTTTCCTCAGGTTCCTTTGGCGTGCGCTGCTGCGCCTGTCATGTAAGCTGCTCCTAGTCCCATCCAGGATAGGGTGTACTGACAGGACCGGTAAGATCTTCAAATCCATGCACTCCCTATTGTGTTTTTCACTGCATCAAGTTATTCCTGGTGTTAGCTCAAATATTCCTTGCACTTTCACATTCACTTCACCTAGTACCTTTTGGACGCTACTCAATAGAATGGATAATTATTCATCAATCATCATTCGCATTGTGTTATTCACTTCGTCAAGTTATGCCTGGTGTTCACTCCAATCTTCCTTGCATTTTCACATTCACTGCACCTAGTACTTATGGACGTTATTCAATGGAATTAACCTTTTTCATCAACCATTACTTGCATAGTCTTCTAACCTGCTGCTCAGCCCAATCTTTCCTCTGAATTTCCAAATATCATTCTCTCTTTCTTATTTCTTTACCCTTACAGTTTTACAGGTATTAGCTTCAGGCATATACCCTTATGTCCTGAGGATGATCCTGCTATCAAGTTAAGTGGGATCGAAACGTCATCAACTCTGTACACCTTGATATTCTTAGAATTGTTCATTGTATTGTACCGTGGTGTTGCACTTGTGTATTTGCTTGGACAATTGCATGTTAGATTCAAAGCTCTTGTAAATGACTGAGCTTGGTCATGTTTTTATTTTTCACATTACAATGTGTCCCCACTTATATGTTCCTTGTGTGTGATTAGTTTTATATAAAGATATTAAAAGACTTTTTGTCCGGATGGACAAACATTTATATAGACCTCATTGTATCTCCATATCATTTCACTCCTCTATTCTTGTCGTTAGGGACCATTGTTCATATAAAATTACTACGCCAAAAGGTCCCAGACCAAATATTTGGATCCCCTTGTTTGTTACAACACTAGTGGGCCTGCAGCACTCCTTATGCCACCCACTTAAGTACCTTTTTAAGACGTATCAGGCCTGCCACTGAAGCCTGTAGAGCAAATTTAAACTACCATTTTGGCCTGGCAAAATAAACATTTTGCTAGGCCCAAATCTTCACTTTTAATCCTTTTAAGGCACCTTCAAGTGAAGCCCTAAATGCTCATTGGGTAGGATGAAATGTATTTAAAAAGTAAGGCCTATGTACTCAAACTTTACTTGTCCTCGCAGTTAAAAATCTTCAAAATCATCACAGCTGTAAGGCCTATCTCAAGGGGTGGACATTTCTCATGTAATTCAGTGTAGCCTTTTCACGCAAAATGACCTAAAGAATTTGTATGATTTCGCATAATTACACAAGAAAAGTAATTTTGCAGTTAGCACTAGTTCTTAACCCAAAATTGCCCCCTCGCATCCATAATGGGTGTGAGAATGCATTTTGTGTTAAAAAATAGCACTAAATGAAACAAAACCCAAACAGCTAGAGTTAGCAGCCGCCGTTCAATTTCACTAAAGATTCTCTTGGGGTAGAATTTTCTCCCTACTTATTCCTGGAATTTTTCACTATTTTCTTAGTTCAAAATGCACTCCTCATGTCCAAAGGGGTAGAATACATTCTGCACTAAAAAATAATGCTAAATGTGCTCTTCGTGTAGGATTTCCCTTTAACTTAGTCCAGCATTTAGAGCTATTTTCTTAGATCAAATTGCACCCTCACATCCAAAATGGATGTGAGGATGAATTTTTCATTAAGAAATACTGCTAAGTGCAGCAGAACATAAATAGTAAGCACAAGCAGCCACTCATGGTCACTCAAGGTTTCTAAGGGCCTGATTCCGATGTCGGACGGACGTGGGGCGAGGTCCATCTTGTCTCATTCATGTCATCCTACACACCCACATTCAGACATGTTTATAGTCATTCTCTGGGTTGATGCTTAAATTGTGCTGCATGTGGGTATGGAGCATGGCTAACCTGAAATGTGGTGTACAAATGTGATGGACCTGGTAGCTCAGTTGGTTATAGCATAGTGCCAATGATACCACGGTCACAGGTTAGATCTGCGTAGCAGCCATTATAAACTCGCTGAATCTCTCAATATTCCCTCATTTCCATCAAACAAGCAGTTTTGGTAGTATACATTGTAACTGGGGGATTAGTTTTGAGTGACAGCAAAGGCATAACGTCCTGTAACTTTGAGCAAATAGATTTAGCTTCAATGTTTTCTATTTCATTGACAAATTACTTTCCAATCATCAATGTTTACTTTGTATAGCATTGGTGGTGTGCCCAATCCAAACAACCCGGCCTCCACGATGAACTCAGCCAGCAAAGTGAGGCCAGCCAAAACCACAGTATATGGGCAGCAAGCAGGCAGAAAATGAGTGGTCAGCAGCAAAGGTGCAGGACTTGGCACAGGAACCATCTGATAAGAGTGTGTACCAGAGACAAGTGAATTGGGCTCATTTCCTACAGTCACTGGAGTAATAGAAGGGGCAGATGAACAATGGCCCTCTGAGACTGGCGGAGGGGCTTGAAAAACTATAGGTAATAACTAATAGGCAATTCTGTTATTTTAATAATTGAAGCATTGAATAAAGAAAATTTGAAAATCTTCAATCAAGCTCTTTTTGAGATTCTTATTTGTGGGAAGGTTCCTATTGAACATCAACAATACTTATAGAACTTTGACAATACAGTACTTGTACACAAACCTTGGTGCGGGTCAATCTTTGTGTTTAATAACTAATTTTCCCCTACAGACAAAGTAGGCTTGGTGGCAACCATGGACAAGGAAGAAGGCTCCTGAAAGGCTGACTTTTGCTGCTCCAGCAGAGAGCAGGATTTTCTCAAATTCAGCCCCCAGCTTCTCCCATATTATCAAAAGAAGGTCCTTAACATTAGCCTTCAATTTGTTCATAACAGGAGCCCATAAAGAATCATTAAAAGGAGGGGCTGTAGAGCTGGTGGAGGCAGGCAGCCTGGGGGAGACGTCATCACCCCTGCGGCTCTTTTACTGTACGATCTAATGCCACAGAATGTAAGTAGGAGGTGCAGCTGTGAGAGAAGGGGCAGAAATTATCCATGAAGAAGACCCAGGTGAAAGCTCAACCGAGGCAGAGATATAGGTAGGCCTCTCCAAATGATTCTGGTGCACAGTTTTAACTACAGTCGAATTCCCAGCAACCACATAATTTTACCCAGAGAGCTCAACTTGACCAACAAGGCCCAAAGAGAGTCATCGTTCTGCCAAGTACATTTCTTTTGAGGTGACTTTTACAGCTCTGGCAAAAAAATGAATGCTTTTTGCTGTGATTTTCATTTTTTTAGGTTTCCAGGTTTCCAGGAGTATGTATGTTTTTTAAACACTTTTTCCAATTTTTCATGGTTTCTTTCAACATACTTTGGATTGCTTTGAGGGATTCACATTCACATTGGATACATATTTTTATGTGGGGCTTTTGAGATAATATTTTTCCTGTTTATGGTGGATTACTATTTTGTATTAGGTGGGAAACGTGATATATTGTTTGCATAAATATTATGTGATTATGTGATTGTTATTTGGAATTGTGTGTTTTATGTGTTGTAATTCATTTACTTGATAGAATGAGGATTTATTTAGTGTATTACATGGTGATGTTTACAATTTTTAAGAATTATTTATATTCTATTTTATTATTTCAGTCTCCCTTAATTTAGAAATTATATTGAAATGTTTGACTGTTGTAATGAAATATTATATTTCTTATTTACAAAAACATGATTTGTTATCTTGGTTTACATTTTGTCTGAATTTTTTGGGGTTAATATATATTTTATAATATGATTTGACTATTATTTCTAAATAATCTATTTCTTTGTTATTTATAAAGATTTTGACTTCACACTGTAGCATGTCATACTTTCTTTCGCTTTGTTTGCTAAGTTTATAGGCAATTTAGTTAACAGATTGCCCTAAATTTGTTATTTTTGTAGTACTTCCATAAATGTATATAGTGTAAATTGGGTTCTGCCTAGTGTGGATTGGAAGGCATTGTGTCGTCATTACACTGAGTTGTTTATTTTGGCTTCCTCTGCCTAGGTGCTGTCATAGACATTTCACCATGGAATATGGAATTTAGGTTGGCATCTGTGTTTGGAGCGTGGAAGTCTGCCAACACAAGTGCCTTTGTCTTCGCAATAATCCATTAAGGGGCTTAGTTTGTCTTTATTTTGTTGGTAGTAAGGACTTTCCATTAGTAAATTGTAGTGGTTGGCTACCTCTGTGACAGGGACATACATTACTAGATGTAAGTCCTGCCTGCCTGAAGTAGGAAGGTTTTTACCCAGCATCTAAAAACATATATAAAAAATTAATTCTTCATGGGAAATCCACTTTTTTTTCAAATAAAACTCTGATCTCAGCAAATAAATCCAGAATCATTTTTGAGATGGTCCGAGAATTTCTAATCCTGATACAATAACTTTTCCTGTGGTTCCTCCTCAAATTATATGCAATGAGTTGAACTCATTCTTTGTTGAGAAAATAAAGGTAATAAAAGACAGTATCCCTTCCAGGACACCAACTTTTGCCACCTCCTCAGAAGATAGAAGCTCAACAACACTCTTTGCCTTTCCTGTCATTAGCAAAGTGTGTCTTATTGAATGGATGTCTATTGTTAAATCAAGCACTTCGAATGATGTCTGTTATCCTCATGTTAAACAAACTATTGTTTTCTTGCTTCCCTGCCAGAGCCACCTTTCTTCTCAACGTAGCTCTTAACCTGGGCAAGGTCCCTTATTCTTTCAAGAAGGTTGCCAGGCTCCCACTTTTATAAAACCCGGGGAGGACCCTACCATATTAAAGAACTATAGACTATTTTCCTTGCGTTCTAATTTAGAAAAATTCATATAGACCCATGTCGTGAACATCATTGCTCTTTTTTTAAGGAGTCTGGCTTCCTCGTCTCTCATCAGGTTGGCTTTTTTCTGGCCCATTCAACTGAGACAGTCATTCTCGCTGTAATGGATGACATGACTAAAGAAGCAGATAATGGTACCACTTAGCCACTGGTCCTACTAGATCTTTCAGCAGCCTTTCACATGGTTGACCATGCTATATTGTACGACTGTGCCAGCACCACAGGACTGCAGGACACTAACCTTGATTGGTTTGCCTCCTTTCGTAAAGATCAGGTCCAATCAGTCTCTCTTCCCCATATCGTTCTTCTAAGGTTCGTCCCCTGATAAATTCACTTCAGGAGCTAAAGGTAAACATTTACAACTATGCTGATGATATGCAGCTGATCTTCACCATTAACAATACATTGGTATTTTTCCAAAGCATCCTGATTTATGTCCAGCATTGGATGAACAGTCATCAGTTGAATTTAAACACTGAAGTGGTGGTCACGAAGAACAAGTGTCATCAATGGAATCCCTCTCTTTCAAACCCCCTGAGATGGGCCCCACCCACGCCCAGGAAAGCTGTGAAAGCTTCTTGTGATATTATTGATGAGAATCTATCCTTGAATCACCGGATAGGAGCAGTGTCGTCTGCCTGTTTTTTCCAACTTTAAAGAATAAGGATGATTAGGAGATACTTCACAGTGGAAGCTGTCATCTAAATACTCAGCACTGTGATATCCCAGATTGATTATCCCAACGTGCTTTATCTGGGACTCCCTATTGGCTTGAATCATAGGATGCAACTAGTTCATATTCAGGCTTCCCAGCTGCTTTTTTGACAGCTTCAACATTGCCACACTAAGCCTTTGATGAAAAAGCCACACTGGCTTCCAGTAGCTCAGAGGACCATTTTCAAAACAGCCTGTATTATTTTCAAAGCTCTTCACTGCAAAAACTCTGCCTTTGTGTCCTATAGAATTCTGTGCTACATCCACAATCATCATCTCAGATCAGCTCATCAGAATCTATTCACTGTCTCAAGATGTAAAAGAAAGAATCTAGGAGGGTCAGATTTTTGTGTTGGCTCCCCACACTTGGAACTCTCTTCCCCCTGACATTAGATCATCAGCCAACTATGCAGGATTTTAGGAAACTTTTAAAAACCTGGCTGTTTAGACAAGCTTATTGATGAATTTGAGGCTAGTCACTGCTTCTACTACCTCAGCGCCAAGAGCCCTTATTGTGTACATGCACTTAATAGGTCCCCTGTACCATAACATAACATTTAAAATGCAAATTGACTGTTAGTGAAATATCCTACAATTAGTGCAGATTTCTGGAGGGGTCTCCATACCATTGATTGAAATAATAGTAACAGCCATGTCTGGCTGTGTGAGAGTAGATTTTTTATAATGAATAATCAATGGCTTATTCAAAGTCTATGATTATTTGTGGCTGTTTTAGTTATAAGTTTTTTGTTTAAAGTTTTTTAATAGGTTGTAGTAAGTGCTGCTTTGTTCATTTAGTAAATGGGCATATATATATATAAGGTATACTTATATTTTGATATTCACCATCTATGGTGTGTATTTGAGTGAAAGGTCTGGGGCTAATTTTGAAGGTCCCATCCATCATCCACATTTACACTGGATAAGTTTTATTAAGTTATTTTTGATGGAGAATTTTAGGATTCGTTTCTCATTATTTATGTTGTCATATAATATGAAATGTTCTTCATTATGTGTCATTGTTAAAGGCTCACATATGTTTATGTCTTGATATGTTTGGGGGGCAGGAGGAGTATCTCTGGCGACTTTTTGGTTTGTGCAATAAATCAATTTAAATTGAGAATAGGTGGTAGTTGACCTGTGATGTGTTCAGGAACTTTAGACAGTATATCTTTAAGGGTTTTGGTAGTGGTGTCCCGGGAACTAGTGCTTGCCTCTCCTGTGTCTTCTAATATCTCCCTTCCTTGCACTTCTGTCACATTTGGGGGATGTTATGCACTCTTATTGTAGTTACCCTCCCATATCATGCTTTAGAATAATATTTGGTACACTTCATTTGAGGCACTTTCTTAGCTGTAGGTGTATCCTATGTGATTTAGTAACTGCTTTCATTTCTGACAGTTGATGCACTTCGCTGACTCAGTCATTGTATCTGAAAGTAGTGTATAGTATAAACATATATGACAATTTAAAGTTCATACGTTTATTATATACATTATGCAATCACTTGTATTTTGTATACCTACATCTTTGTTCTGTTACTGTTTTAAATAGTTTTGCAGCTTTCTGTTGGGGGTATTCTCATGTGGAGCAGGTGTTTTCTTTTCTGTTGGACGAAAAAAGATATTTAAGAAATTTTTATATTGGTGGTTGTTTGTACAGACTGGGGTCGTTCAGTTGATTTTTACTCGCTATCTGGGTGAATCAACAACTTTGCAATATTCTATGTATGTTTACTTATTTTGTTTGTGGTATTTGTTTTTTTCTGGTAGTTTATTGAGTTTTCCAGTTGCAGTTTGTCTTGCAGTAAGTCTATCTAAAGAGATAGAAGTTTTGGAGTATTATGTTAATTAATTTCTATTTTATATTTGTTAGTTTATAAACAAATGCATTTTAGATTAAGTATAAATTGTATTTACCTAGTTAGGTAGTTGTTGAGATGCATGTATTTTTCACTTGATGGTTTCTTTAGAGAATCCAGCAGAGCCTTCTTGTCTTGCAGTATTTGTCATTTTAGAAGTATTTAGCTATTTAAGTTAGAGTTCCTTTTTTATTGTTGATTTAATTTTGTGTCTGATTTTATTGCTTAAAGTTATTTATACTTTTATTTTATAGGTTGGTTTAGCTTGTGTTTGAATTTTGTTTTTATTAGTCATACCTTTCTATGGCAAATGCTATTTTAGGCTTTTGTTTTATTGTCTGATATATTGTTTAATATAAATCTATAATGAATGTCTGTATTTAATAATATCATTTTTTTCGATCTATTAGGGTGATTTAAGGTATATGATTTATTGGCTTGAATGGTAAGGATTTTGTTGATGTAATTTATTTATATTTCATTTTAGAATGAATATAACAAGTTTTAGGTTAATTTCCATTAATTATTTTAGGTACAGTTTTTTTATATTCTTTAATGATTCTTTAAATAATTTAGCAATAATAGTGTAGTCAATATTGTGTTAGTCGATATTTGTGATGTATTATATGTTTATGTAAAGGGTGCCGATCGCAGTCGCTTTTCTGGGATTTTACTTTGCCGCTTCCTGATTTGAAAGAGAGCTGCCTTTGCCGGTGATTGTCCAGTGGAGCCTTGAGTGACAGCTGGGACAGGGACTGCGAGGCCCACCAGGCAGTGCATTCTACATACTTTGCACACCTGCCGCCTCTTCCCGTGTCCCCTCCCCTCTGCTGCATGTCCACGTCCTGCCTGGGCTTTAAAAAACGACTTGCGGCCCCCGCTCCGCGGGCGCCGCTCGCAGTCGCTTTTCTGGGATTTTACTTTGCCGCTTCCTGATTTGAAAGAGAGCTGTCTTTGCCGGTGATTGTCCAGTGGAGCCTTGAGTGACAGCTGGGACCGGGACTGCGAGGCCCACCAGGCAGTGCGTTCTACATACTTTGCACACCCGCCGCCTCTTCCCGTGTCTCCTCCCCTTCCACTTGTGTCCGGTATTTTAGGCGGTCCTATAGCACGTTAGTGGGACGCGTGCGCGGGACGCAGCCCGGACAAAGGGCGGACAGTCTGAGACAGTCCGAGACTGACCCCGACTGGACTGGGCCTGGATTCTTACTTTGTTGCCCCTGTGACCTTCTTGTGGAGCCTTGTTAGTAAGAACCCCTAGTATTGCTTAAGTTGGTTTACCTTGCCTCTTGCTAACTATTCGCTTATCTGAGCTTCCTGCGTAACTGTTGTACCTTTTTATTGAGTGCAATATGTCTAAACAGAAGTCATCTTCAGCCTCCAATACTATGGATAACTAGCTAGTACAAGTAGTTAGTAAAATAAATATTTCAAGAAGGATATCCCTGGGCTTGAGCTCCACTCCCATAATCCCTACATTGAATTCCTCGCTAGAATCAAATATGGTCGAAGTTCCGATACAGGTTCATTGTAGTGACCTCCCCGAAAATGTTTTCACATAGGAAGATAATCTTGACCAAACTACCTCAACTGCTATTAACTTGGTCAACGAGTCCTTAGATGACCCTAAAACGACCCCAGAAAAATGCCTTCCCCCCTCCCCTGTGTCTCCCCATGTAACTAGAGCAGTAAGAACATGTAGAAAGGGCCAGAACAAACGTGGTGGGCTACGCTCTAGCAGGAAAAGGATTGTTTCCCTCCCAAACCTATACCCACAAATGAGACAACTGGGGAGCTAGATAGGAAGGTATCATTGGAGGACGACCAAATCAAAATATTTATTTTTATTTATTTATTTAGAAAGTTTTATATAGCGCGGACAAGATCCTTGCGGATATCAGAGCGCTTTACAAGAGAAGTACCTGGGGGAGCATAGACAGACAGGTGGAACAATAGATCACATAGTATGAGACAGCATTCGATGTCCAGTGCCCTCCTCCGCCGTGTAGCGGGGGACCTCTTCCAACCCTCCGAAGTCGTCGAGCTGTCGGGACTAGGCTCCTGGAATTTCAGCTGCCCCTGTGATGTGCAATTAGTAACAGTACTGAAAGGTTGAGTGAGAAAGTTCGGGCGGGGAGGTGTAGTGGAACAATAGGTCACATAGTATGAGACAGCATTCGATGTCCAGTGTCCTCCTCCGCCGTGCAGCGGGGGACCTCTTCCAGCCCTCTGAAGTCGTCGAGCTGCTGGGACTAGGCTCCTGGAATTTCAGCTGCCCCTGTTCATTACGAGTGTTCAGAGTAAAGCTAGTAGGGATTTGCTCGTTGTAGATCTCAGGCAGTTGGCATATGATGGCAAGACAGTGGAGTAGGGAGATAGAGAGATTCCTCGGCGCGGTGGGGTGCTCGGAGTCAGGGGTAGGCATCCTTGGATCAGGGCGAGATAAGGCGTCATGGGTCATCCTTCCGAGATCAGCCCCGGGGGGCGGCCATCATAAGGGCAGGCATCTGTAATTCCTGAGCGAGTATTGTATATTGTGCACAATTCAAGGCCAGTGGTAAATGGCAGATCGCAGATCAAACGTCCGGCAGATCGCAGAGGTCGAAGCAGGCGAGGGTCACCGCCAGGGATTCCTGAAGAGGGCTCACCCCCGCGGGCAAGAGCCACAGAGAGAGTCTGCAGGGTCGCCCCTGGGAGAGGCAGCAAGCGCTGGGGCCAGATGGTCAGGCAAAGGCGCCGATCGTTAGCTGGGAGTCACACCGGGCCGCCATTTTAGGGTCAGGCAGGCGGGGGAAGGTCGATTCTAGCCGTGCCACCCCCGGTGTCTTGCCGCTAGAGGCCCCCGGAGACTATCCTCAAATAGAGGCAGCCCCTGCGTTCCTTAGATTTCGCCCGTCAGCGTACCTCCCATCGAGAGTTGAGTCACCGGCGCTCCGGCCGCCATTTTGCCCGCAGCCGTCCTCACCTCGCGTCTCCTCCCGGATCCAGCTACAGCGGCGCCAGGGGCGATCGGAGCAGCCCCGCAGGTGTCCTGCACATTCCGCTTCCTCTGGGTGCCGAAAGCAGCCCCCGGGCCAATGGGGAACCGCCAAACCAGGCTCCCGAGCAGCGCCGGAGCCGGGAGCCGAGATGGAACACGGCCGCCCGGCTCGGCTCCGCCCCCACTGGGCCTGGTGTCTGGTTCCTCCTAGATTCAGAGCACTGGCATGTAAAACTAGTGCATGCTCACAGAATGCAAACACAGCCTCTGAACTACCTGGTCTTATGCAATGCAACCTACTGGGCACCCAGCTAGCACTGGTGATTTATATAAGAATAGTAACCAAAGTTCTAGGGCCTCATTTCATAAAATGATGGGAAAAGTGCATTTGGATTACAGAGAGGTTGCTTCATTATAACAATGTGGTAACGGGTGAGATGAAGCCCTCTCGCCTCGACTATACGTATTCGGGGCTCTTGGAGTAGCCCTTGCTGTGCATCGTGTGCCGTACCTCAGTGTCCGGAGAGAAAACGAGCATGTTTCGCCACGTACGCTGAATTTTTGAAGCAGTGGCGAAACACTAAGGTGGGTTAGCAAGTAGCATCCGACTGAGCAGATTAAACCGCATAACACGAAGCACCTTTGATTTAGGACAAACAGCACCATGCATTTTACACAACAAGAATTATATTGCAAGAATCAGACAGACTTCAATAATGCACAAGCCTGACCATGCAAGTACTTCATAAAGTGGAGAATGCCTGGAAAATGCAGTTGTATCAGAGGCCTGGAAAATGCAGTTGTATCAGAGAATTCAAGCTCGAGGCGTGACATAAGCTTAAATGGAGAAGAGTGCCTTATGATTGCTATTGTAAACGTCAACCAAAGTGTGTAGACTGAGCAAAGGACATGATCGCTCTGGAAGTCCTGACTGGTCAGAAAAATGTTGCATGTAAAACAATTACCGAAACATGAGCTCACGATCTCAAAGCCCAAGTTAGACTTGCACTGTGGCAAAGCTCCATTCAGGAGAATATCTTGGATACTCATAGCTAAGAAATGGCTCAGACTGATTTGATTGACAGGGAACCTAAGAAGGAAATAGGGAGGGGAGGATGGTTCCAACTTCATGTAGAAATGCAGGAAATACACATAAAATGTTAACTAAAAGACAGGAGGGCAGCTACCCTTCCAACGGTTAGAGGCGGCAGACCCGGAGGCAGAGGTCGGCCCGGGACCAGGGTTCAATTCCCGACGCGGCCGGGTGCAGGACCAATGTCAGCGGACCCGATAAATCTCGCCTCGGTGCCACTCTAACCATGGGGTCCCACGCTGCAACTCTGGGCAATAGCTTGCTTAATCTCCACTCCCACGCCCCATCACCGCCGGGGATGCCTGGCTGCACCTTGGGGATGCCCAGTAAAGGGACCATCTCACAGGGAAAGCCAGGACGGGTTCCCCAGTGGTACAGCGCTGGAACACTTCCGGGTAACCACGCCCTCTATAAATCCAACATTCATTCATTCATTCATTCATTCATGTAAATCCAAGGACAAGGGTTCATGGTCAAGAGTGTCAAATGGTGCTGGAAGGACACTACGGGCACTGGTGAGCTATGGTTATATCTACTGTGCATAAGAGTATACCATAAATCCAAAGCAAAGTGAGCCGTGTTCAGATCTATCAAAGAGGTATTTCTGGCAGCTTAACTGGCCAATAAAAGTAATCAGAGGCACTGTCCAGTCTTATGGGCCCTAAACCAAAGTCAAGAAATCAGAAACAGAAGGGATGTTTACAAGCTACATGGACCAGCTTAAGGTTCCAGAATGCCAGCACTGTCCCCCTGCCACCACTCCAACAATTCCTCCTCTGCCAGTGCACTGACTGATGGGTTCTGAAGGACATTCTTCAACCTTCCCAAACCAGCAATTATGGACAGCATTCAGCTGGGTGAATCGGGGACCCAGCTTCCCACTGTACAACTCGCAGGAAGCATCAATTTATACCGGTAGGCTTCAAATCGACCAAATGGGCCACTTTCAAGCCACACACAGTCAAAGAAGACGCTGTGCTGCATAAGCTATTTTTCTCTGATCACAGCCAACTGAATAAAGTAGTAAACATACACAAGACTCGCCAGGGCGACATATTTTCAGACTTTGTGCTCGATATGAACCCATGACCTGCTTAAAAGAGTGCCTTGTGAGAGGAAAGAGGGTCTGCTGCTACTACAGCGACTGCCAAAAGCAGATAAAATAAAGATCCAAATACATTGCAGTAGTGATCAAACACATTTATGGGCGACAAGACAACCAAAACATCAGTAGGTCAATTGCAGGCAAAGTTGGGACAAATTTCAGCATAGTCCCGGACGTAAACGAAGGAATAAAGCAGACACTATGGAAAAATAAAACTCACCAGTGTACACCGAGTAAACTGTGTTGAGAGCAGACATGGTGATGGCATAAGATGAACAGAAACTGCTATTAGTAAAGTTATCTAGAATTATATGTATAATAAAAAGGGGCGAGTTTGGGTTTGTTACGGTGCGCATAATGAAGCACAATACACTCTGTTGCACTAATTAGTATGCTTTCAAAGCAAATAGTGGCTTGTGAAACACAGTACTCATTATTAGGTTGTGATGGAGTTGAGGATGTCAACTACTCCTTTGTGATTCAGCAGTTTCCCGAATATTTCATTTAGAAAAGTAGCCTTTCCTCTATGTGGTGATCTTTCCATCAAGAAAGTTGTGTAAACTAGCATTGTGTCACCTCGTCCACAGGAGAGGTGAATGGACAAAAGTAGACTAAGCTCCTCCCACTCCTTAGAGTGAGAATTAATAAATGCATTAATTTTTTGCAGCACCACTACCACTTGGTTGTCTTTGAGGCAGCTGAGGGGATGGGTGACAATCCTCTAGTGTGGCATCAGTAGTTTTGTTTTGCAGCCAAGGGGGTTCTCCAGGGCAAGGGCTAGAACTCGAAGGACAACCTGGAGTCTAGTGCCCATGGAGACAGTTCTTTCCCATAAAGGACTCTCTAGAAGAAGCGCCGCTAGAAGATTGGTCGTAAATGTAGTGAGCAGCTTCAGTTTCTCAGTGAGGTAGACGGTGCCTTCGACAAAGACAACCTTTTGCATGCAGCAAAGGGATTAAACTCTAGACTGGTTTTATCTCAGTGTCAAAGAAAGGTTTTCTGGACTGTGGCTATGCAATGAGGTTTACAGAGTAAATAGGAGTACAGCAAAAGAGGCCTCAAGTCTTTCCATAGTCCACTTTTAGCAGGATAAGTAAGCTGAAAATTACCGTCAACATGAACCTTGCGAAAAGGAGAAGAGGATTTAGAAAGGATCTTGATGATCTCCAAGTTGGAACGATTAGTACTCCTTTTTATTTTTTTTTTAAGGGCGGTGTACAAAATACTGGTACCAACCAGTGAGAAGTTCATACACTTAAACTGGTCTTTGGCACGGATGGTTAACATTGATTGGCTGGACTTTATGTTGGGTTTCACATTATTCAAGACTGCCAACATCCCCTCCACCTTCTCACTGCTAGGTTTCGGGCAGGATGCTGATCTTCTCCAAAGCTGTTATTGGTCATGTGAATATGATTGATTCTAAGATCAGAAATGTTGTCAAACCGTTGTTAGCTAAAATTGACCATCTTACAACAGAGGTAACTAGGCTTGGGGGCATTATAAATCAGATAGAGGAAAAGGTGGGCAATATACCAATCCTAGCCCCAAGCAGACATGACCCCATAGCAATCTTACCAGATGTAGAGACAGAGGGCAGGGATAAAACTACCCCCATTGTACAAATGCCCCATCACTGTGAATCCAATATTAATCAGGGAACTAACATCGAAGCCCTCCCACCCAAACCTATGAACACAGGCACAGAGAAAGGCCCGGTTCAATTAATTGTAGAGGCTTCCCCCTTAGTTTTGGTTCTGGCCAACGTACCTTCCCTCAAGCCGGGTCAAGTGGAATCTACAGCCTCTCTGATTAGCAAAGCTTTTCATTGGTTATCTAACAACATGGTGATATGGGGCAAACAACAATTAGCTGAGGAAATCACGATGGCAAGAAGGGTAGAATGGATAGGGAATGGTGTTAAAAAATTTAAGGGTGACTGTGTAGTTTTGCATTTCTTAAACCCAGAAGTTCTTCCCGAGGTTTTGGGGAACATCCTTCCCCCACAACGTAGGAGCACAGACATCGTTCCTTTAACTCTGGATTTTTTCTATCAGCGCAGTAAAATAAGGAATCCAAGCATTCTAAAGACCAAATGGAACCTGGTGTCCCACAAGTAGGACAGAGTCCCCCAAACTAGTGAATGGGAAATTAATCTTGAAAATCGGTTTGGGGCACTGTCAAACCTGAATGAGTGTGATTGACTCATACAGCTTGACAGAGTTGTGTCTAATGAACCAGCTGAGTCAAAAAATGTAGACACCCCTATAGAGAAGGACTCTGGTCTGACAAATGTTATCCCCTCACTTATGGGGAACATGATAGAGGAATCATCTACTCTAAATAGTAGTACCAAGAATAGATATTTGGAGACACAGCCAAATCCCTTAATCCTAGAGTTAGGTCCCGTTCCTGATCCAGTTGTATTCATGCTCGAACAGACACGTCATCATAACACCAACATTGACTTAGATATAGGGCTGAGGGATGACCTACAAGGCTCTCTTCTACCTTATGCCCCCCTAGACGTAGTGGCCGAGGGGATAGTAGAGCCAGGGTTATCTTTTCTCTCCTGGAACATTGCTGGGATCTCAAATAAGCTGGTATCACCGGAATGGTGCACATTTATAGATCAGTTTGATATCCTACTGTTCCAGGAAACATGGTCTGTTACCCCAATATACCATCTAGGCTACCTTAACTTCCACATCCCAGCCATAAAAAACCCCAAGGGTCGACAGGTAGGGGGCCTAACAATTTGGGTTCGCCAAAACTTATGTTGTAGTATCCACCAAAGGAGCTCCTTAACTGACGACATATTGTCGATTACTCTTACTTGGGTTAATGGACATGAGATGGTCATATTTAATATCTATGCCAGGGGAGTAGCAGGTGGTAAAACTTCAGAAGTTATAACCGCCTTGGATCATGAGCTCGAAACTCTCCCAAATCATCTGCTCTTTATTGTTGGGGGTGATGTTAACACCACCTTTGAACCACTCGGCCTAGAAGACCAAATCTTAACCGAAGAAGAGGATAGTAAGTGGGGTATCCTGCAGTTAGAGCTTCCAGCAATTACCAGATGGACAGCGGTGGCTATCCAAATGAAGGCCCTATGTTTAGCTAGAGGACTTAGAGCAACAAATGGATCAACAAAAAACCAAAATGTTTGTTAACGGTAGATCCTGTAGCCGAATAGATTACATCCTAGTGGATGTTAGATTATGGCATAGGTTGACTGATATGGAAGTTATAACCCGAATGGAGAGTGACCATAATCCTCTTTGTATGGGCCTTAAAGCTGTAGGAGGATTAAGAAAAATAAAGCAAGGGGGAGCCAAAACCACCCTAGACATTGTAACTTCGAATAATCATCGTCACATCAAATGGGGCAGATTTAAAGAGAACGTAGAGAGACTGGAGGAGCTTAAGAAAGCTGTGTTAGAAGAAATAGCTGACATTAATCGGCACGTTAACAAGCGAAATTTCTCTGAAATTATGCTTGAAGCCCATACGAATTTTTTTTATCAAGCTCCAGGAGTTCTTTAAGAAGGAGAAGAAACCAGGAAATCCCCAAAATATAAAGCCCAAATCAGGATAGTATGATAAGTCTTGTAGAGAAGCCCGCCAGAATCTTAGAATAGAACTTAAAAATAAGAATATTTTAGGGATGAGAAAAACGAGGGACACCTATAGGAAAGCTCAAAGAGAAGCTAAGAAAAATTGGGATGAGGCACTTTGGCGGGATATGAAATCCGCATGTGATGCAAAGAACCAGAGCCAATTTTGGGCTCTGGTTAAATGGGACAGAGGAGGGGTGGCCCAACCCCCACAAAACAACGTGGCCCAAAATCAATGGGTTGAATTTTTCAGGCCCCAATATGTGTGTGTGCCAACTGAAGGGGAATATTCCTCACCCCCCTACAGTTTTTTATCAAAGCCAGCTTTTTACGACAAAAGATGTCAGCTTAGCTCTGGACTGCGTGGTAAGGGGTCGTGCTCCAGGAATGGACGCCATACCTGCAGATGTGTTCTTAAGTGACCATTCAACATGGTGCCAGTACTTTGAGTGGTTAGCAAACTCTGTGGCCAGAGGTGCTCCCATAATGAATTCCTGGAAGGGAGCAGAAATCATCCCAGTTTATAAAAAGGGAAATAAATTATTACCCAGTAACTACAGACCAATCAGTCTTATAGACTCTGCACAAAAAATAATAGGTCGTATGATTCAAAATAAACTACAAATCTGGATCGATGAAAATGACATTCTATCCCCTTATCAAGCTGGGTTTCGCCCCTGTACAAGCTCAGTAGACCAGGTCTTCCTTTTCATAGCCCTTTATTGGAGGAACGTGATGCTTACTAAAGGAACTCTCTACGCTGTATTCGTAGATCTAAAATCAGCTTTCGATCTAGTTCCCCGTTCTAAGCTCTGGGGGGGTGCTTGCTGAAGCGGGGATGGCCCCGGAACTACTGACGCTACTTGTCCGTCTGCATGAGAACAATTACGCTAGAATCAGGTGGGGTGCTCAGGGTGAGGTGACCGACACATTCCCAGTAGAACGAGGGGTTCGGCAGGGGTGTGTCTTGGCACCAACACTGTTTTCCATCTATATTAACGGTATTGTAAAACATCTTAGCCGTACGCCCACTGATACACCGATTCTGGCTGGAGAGCGTGTGCCTGTTCTCATGTTTGTGGACGACACGCTCATAGTTTCCCGTACACCTAGTGGGCTACAGAAAGCAGTAAGTGCCTTCGGAGAGTTCTGCAAAGCACATGGACTTGAGATAAATACATCCAAAACTAAGTTCATGTGCTTAAATCAGCAGACCACCTACAGGGGCTCAATAAACTTTAATGGTATCCCCCTAGAACAAGTCGAGGCATTCACATACCTAGGAATAAACCTCCAATGTAACCTGAGCTGGAAAAACCATATTGATATGACTGTCCTAAAGTTCCATCAATTGGCGGGAGTAGTGGCTCTCAAATATAAAGCCTCACAGACTAAGCCCATTACCCCTGCCCTTGAAATATACAACATGAAAGTGATCAGTGCCTCTCTATATGGCTCGGAACTTTGGGGTTTCTCCAATCTAAATCAATTAACATTGCCAGAAAATAGTTTTTTTCGAAGGCTGATTGGGGTCCCCCAAAGTACCCCTACCGTGGCATTGGCGTATGACTTAGGCAGGAAACATACCTGGCACGAGTACGTCCGCTACTTTACTGGAGACGTCTTATGACCACCCCTGAACTTGAGCACTTTGCAACTGCCCTAAAGGATATTATTAGGGCAGATCGATTTCACTCGATTGTGTGGTTAATAGAAATAAAAGGGCTGCTTAGCAAGTCGGAACTAGATCATTTGTGGAACTCATCCAATGTTGAAAGTTTCCCTTCAAAGACCACATTAAAGAACATGTATTGGGAAATGGTATGGATGTCCACCCAATATAAAGGCTCAAACACAAACTTAACAGGACGCTATTTAAACATTAAATCTGTACCATTCTGTGAGCCCTATTGGGACAATATTGAAAAAACATTCGACAGAAAACTGTATTTTCAGTTTAGAATCGGGACGCTACCTACAAAGGCATTCACTCGAAATTGGTCGATAAACCAGGATGATAAATGTCCCCGTTGTAAAGATCTGTTAGAGACCACGGCCCATATACTGTTTGTCTGTCCCTTGTACGTTAATCCTCAACGTAAATGGATAAAACCAGCTTGCCAAAATTTAGGTACACTCAGGTGCATAGAGGCGTTAAGAATATTAGAATCTGATTGTACCCCCTTTCTGGCGATTGCTGTGGCAAAATTTCTAGGTTGGTCATGGACTCTACGAACCGCACCCGCACTTTACAACAGCTAGCTATTGTTCAATGAAATTACTGATAAGGCTGATTGTATGATTTTATGTAGTCAATCTTTTAAATGACAGCATTATGTTTAATGAGTTTTTAAAAAAAAAGTGAAATGCTCTTAACTTTTTTGTAGTATTCATTGTATAGGGAATATTGTAAGATTGCTTTTATGACTGCTATCGAATAAAGTTTTTGAAATGCACGTTTATTTAAAGGAATTCTTGCTGTCAATATTTTTGCTTTCAAAATAGGTTAAAAATGATATTTCTAACAGCAATATTTGTGTTGTCGAAATTTGAGATTTTACTACTTGATTATAGGAAGTCGATATTTTTGATTTTAATATTTAATTTCCGTTATTTTTGTGTTTTCATATTGTATGCATTGATAATATGTTAGTGGCCTGGAAAATGTGCACTGGTAAAATTACCTGGTTTATAGATTTTTCTACAAACCTTGTAATCCCAATAGCAAAGTCACAGCCTTCATTAATACAGCGGGTGCAGTGGCACTGGTGCTCAGGGGTGTGAGCGTCCCAGTGCACCCTAATTCGATATTCTTTTGTCTTCTTTCAAAAGATGACGTGTGGAATAACTGTCCCTGCTTGCAGTGGCACCCCTGGCTTTCATTGTTCTTCCTTTGCTTACTTTGTGTCACCATCACTTAACAGTGCCCTATTTTTACTGGGATTTTCTATCACCGACAGTTGCAGGCCCTCTTATCCATTATCTTCAAGAGTTCACTGCCTCTCGCTATCAAGTATCATTGAACTCTCTCAACAACAAAAAGGTCATGCACCACTAATTGACCTTTCTTCACAACCTACATTTGACTATTGATCCACACCCTGTCTTCTTACATAATCCTCCCGACCTACACTGAATGTACATATAATTCCCATATTTACCATGCTGAGATCTGCTGTCATTTAATGCAGCTGTTCCATGTGACACAGCTAATGGACATGGTTTGGTTTGTTAAAAATGCTGCAGAACTGAAATTACTTATTCATTTTCCTCAATCCACTGTCTTGTGGAACAGTCTGTTGACCCTCCTCCTTCAATGTTCTCCAACTGCTCACCTCTCAATCCTCTCCTTGCAGGTATGGCGCATTTCCATCGACTTTCTGTTCTGTCGCCGTTCCTCACCACACCCATTTCCTCAGACTACCTCTTGCTACAACTCCAGTTTATTGATGGATTCAATCTAGATGTTTGACTGGGGGTGGGTGTCTGAAAAGTTTCAGCGCTCCGTCCATCATCTACCTGTGTTTGCTTTGTTCACTCTAAGTTGGCAGGGTGTGCCTAGACAATGGGTTCTTTGCTCACTTTGCCACTGGTTTCAAGCTAGACTGGCTAATGAGGGGTGTTACCCTGAAACTGCTCCCAGGAATCTTATTTCCGGTCCAGGGAAGAACTGGCTGGGAAATTTGGGCTGGACTGTTCTCATAATGAACAGGGTCAAGACTGATTTGCGTATTGCTGGGTCTGAACTGGGGTGGCGAAGTGAGCTAAGGAACTATGATGGATTCTGCCCAGATCGGTGACTGGGGTAACCCTCCACAGTGCAGAAGGCCCTTAATTCACCCATAAACGTCTTCAACATGGTGGATTCTGTTTTGTGTAATAAAAGAAGCTTGCGTCCGGTCAGAGGCTCATACGCTATCATATGTCTCCATTATCATCTCTGACAATATTGCAAATGTTCTCATTACGGAATGATTGCGCAATTACAGGCAATAATACAGTAATGACTTAAACTCCCTTTTATTGTTCCTACAATTATTTGAATAAACATTGCGCCGTGTATCCAGCAGACAGTAATTACCAGAGCCACTTAATTAGTAATAAGACTTAGTGAATTAGCAATCAGTTATTGTTTCATACCCGATCATATTGTTGATTAGCTGGTCTATTTGGAAAAGCGCTTTGCTTAAGGTCAGGCAGAATACAATTGTTGGAAAAGTAAATTATGGCTCCGGTACCAGACTTCTTCCTGCGGAGACCTTGGTTATTCTATCTGACAGGCCTTTATGCCTTCACTCTGGCACACTGTTATTGGAAAACGTTTGTAACAGCCCCATTTTGTCTGCGAAAAGACATTTTAATTGAAAAATCATTTGTCCATAAAATTATTATCATCAATTCACATTCCACAAAGTAGCTGCATTATGACCATAAAACAATTTGTAAGTGGATTCATTTTACCCACTAAATCACTTTACATTATGCTGTGAACAGAATGATTAAAACAGGTTAGCATTTTGTTGGCAACGCAATTACATTATTTTGCATTTCATCCACACAGATACTTATTCTGGCTGGCGCATCCATCTTGGTGACAGAACATCTATATGTATTGTGCAAAATGCATTTTATTCCGTTGATGCTATTTATTTTCTTCGCAGAGCACGTTTAAACTCGAGCTGCTTTTTGTCACAGGAATAGATTTCGGCATGGAGCAGAATTAATCTTGTCTGCTCAATCGGTGTTCAGAACTTGTCAGGAGAAGGCTGTTTAACTTTTAGAATAACTTGGCACAAGTAAAAATAAGAGCACACAGACAGCATTGCATATTTCTGCACCACGTTGTTCGTGTGTCTCATTTGGTATTTAGTTAAGGTTTCTAGCTAAAACCTTATATAACTTCCGGAATGAGTTCAGCCTCGTTTTAAAGAGGGCAATTATGCAAATGCTGCTGACCTTGGCCCAAATTCCAGAATAACGCTGTAGGCGGTACTATGTGGAGCAGAAGTGAACGAAGTACCGCGAATACCCCTGGGGCCTCATTTATGAAAAGTGACGCATCGCTGCGTGAAAACAGCGATGCGTCACTTTTCACTGCGCACCCCTTACGACATTCCTGATGCGTCATATTTAATGTATGACGCATCATGTCGCAAGGAGTTACAGATACGTCAGTATTTCTGACGTATCTGTAAGCGCAAAAGTGACGCATTGCTGGAGTGTGTCACAAAAGTGACGCAACTCCAGCAATGCGTCCTTTCACATGGGGAAAGCCCAATGTGAAAGGGCTTGCGTCAGTCTTACGCCTGCTGTGAGGCAGGCGCAAGATTTTGACGCAACAGCGTCCTAAAAGTGACGCAGTGAAATCTCATAGATTTCACCACATCACTATTACGAGGCTTTTTGCGGGGGAACGCCCCCTCTGCATACATTATACCTGACGCAGGTATAATGTGGCGCAGGGGTTTAAAAAGTGACGCATCTACCTTGCGTCACTTTTTAAATATGGCGCAACGAGGCGCATTTTTACACCGCTGGTGCGTCACAAAAAGTGACGCACTGGCGGCACAAAACTGACGCAAGGCCTTCATAAATAAGGCCCCTGGCGTCTATGACGACGTTTGAGGACGCGCTGTTTTCTTCTGGATTTGACCCAGAAAATCGGTGAAGATGTTAAACAATTCTATGCTGATTTATACTCAGTCTTTGAGAATAATGTGGAGAAAAGGCCATTTTGTTTTAAAAATACATATCGCGAAACATTTTCTCTAGCATTCAAAATGTAAATACTCACACCAAAGTTGATTATGACATTCAACTAAGTCCGGAGAATGGTAAGGTATCTACAAGAATAGTGATACTCTGGGTTGAAGTATACCTTTTTTCTCAGAGTTTTTCTCTGGCAAACGCGAAATTACATGTAGATGTTCTCAAAAATCTTTCATCAATTTCTTTCAACAGAAACTAGTCAATAAACAATCTACAAGAATGTATGCAATCAATAGAGTAATATAATACTTATTTTATTAGTAATGTATTAAATATTATGTGTACTATTTTTATTGTACCCAACATCCGTCCTTTAAATGAAATTACATTCCTTGCTATGTTTGTAGAGCTTATAATGTTGCAATTCTGGTTTCGCATGAGTCAACCCAACATTTCCCAAAACAATCCCGTAACTATTTTGCATATGCGTAATATGCTAACATCTCTAAGTATGTATAACTTTCATGTGTGGGTATGTATGTATATATTTATTTATATTCCAACTAATGCATATGGGGGGGAAAAACCTTTACAACCCTCCCTAATCCACTATTCTTTGGCTCATCTTAAACCTTTTTCAAACTATCCCCCTACCTCTGCTCTCACTATCCCAAACCTATCATATTACCATGGACTCCGAAAACACCCTTTCCAAACTCTTCCTTCCGTTATTCTATTAATCCAACTAATGGGCATACGTTTCCACCACTCACAATAATAATTTAAATTTTCCCTCCTCTAATTTACCACAAACATACTTTGGGCTCCTGAGTAGCATACTTCTCACTGAAAAATGCTTCAACGTCTTGTCAGGGAAAGTCAGCGCTATATATAAATACAATTACAATTATAGCTTTGCAAAACTCCATGTGCCACCTCATTACATAAGAATTGTATTTACTTACACTCTTTGGCCCAGATTTACAAACATTTTGCACAGGATTTGCATTCCAAAAGCAATGGAAATATTTATTTACTTATTTATAGAGATGCCTCAAAGTAACAAAAAGCAGCACAAACAGTGGTGGCTGCCACCGAGGAGCATGGGTGAGGCGGGGGCGGGGGGATAGCAAAATACATTTAAGAAATAACTTGCCTTGCAGCCGGACCGCCGCCTTGTGTCATCTCTTCTGTTTCTGCTTGAAGCAGGAAGCAAAAACAGGCTCGCCTAGCCAATCACAATGCTGCAATGCAGCATTGTGATTGGTCTGAGTGCCATGGTTCAGTGCTCAGACAGGCAGTGGGACCATGTGCATATTTCCTACCCAGCTCTGTATTACAGCCTGGTGGGGAACATGCACAGTGCACATGACTGTTTGGCCAGCCTGAGATGGCCGGCCAAACAATCATAAGCACTTAAGTGCCCAACACTTCTCCCCTCACTGACTGTGATGCAGCCAAGCCTTACCGCCCTGTAAACCAGAAAAATAAAATGATAATAACAAAGTACTATTATCATTACATTTTTCTTTTATTCACTGCTCAAAATGCAGTGGTGTGACGTTACTCCGCCTTAGCGGAGGAGCCACCACTGAGCAAAGTGCTGCTTTTTTTTCCTCTGCCACAAGGGGGCATTCCATGGGTGCTATATAGGTGTTCCCATGCAACCACACTGGTTTTTGAAGCAAATCACTATCTTCTAACAACAGTAGACATAGATTTGCACAACAAAATAAGCCTGATTTGAAGCAGCCGTTTAAAGGGAGAAATCCTTTTGTTTCGTCTACTTTTGCCCACTTATCATGTATGATGCACTGTGCAGCATGCATCCAAAGTCAGAAGCATTTTAAAGTTTCTCTATGCATAATATTGTTAGAAATGGGGGCCTGTAATTGTCAGAGGTAGGTACCTTTGTCCAAATAGGGACCCTTGCTTCTAGTCAGGGTAAGAGGGATACAAAACTTTAGATAAGCCCTGCTCACCCACTTGGTACCTTGGCACGAGCAGACATGCTTATGCCAAAGGCAATCTGTATACTATTTGTACTCAAAACACACAGTAGTACAGCAATGACACCACAAATGGACGCCACACCGTTTTAGAAAAATAAAGTATCTTTCTAAACTCAACAAGACCAAAACAACAGAAATCCAAGATACAGGTAGTGAAATAGCACTCAAAAACAGTTACTTCCAAAATAAAGCTTGTAGAAAACAAATAGCTCCACCTGGGGCTACTGTGTAGTCGTGACAGCAATAAATCCAAAGTATGGCACTGAACGCGAGGTGTGCGGCATAGGGCACGGAGTCACATGAACCTCAAAATAAACAGTACCTTTGAATAATGAAATCTATGGTTATACACAGTGTCATGGAGGTGATGCATCAGTGCCGAGGCCAGCTCCCTGGCTGCCATGGGGAAGGCGAGGCATCGTGTCCGTGAGGAGGCGACATGTCAAATCCAGGGCAGGGGGAGTTGGTTTCATCGACGGTGAGGCGTAGGTTCCAGGGACTGTGTGAAGTCAGTGGGTTTGTGAAGTTACCCTCTGCAGTTATCATTTCAGTGATGACAGGATTCGGGCTCTGGCAGTGATGGAATCGTGCGAGTGCTGGGGTTGGTAATGCCGATAACTGCAGGCATTGAAGGGCATCGGAGCTGCAGTGCAGGCCGGGCGGTGCATCGTGCACTTCACAAGCAGTGCCCTTGACCTCGGTGCAGGTCACGGCATCATAGCGGAGTCGCTGATGGCATCGCAGACAGCGTTTCTTGCTTTCAAGTTGTTTCAGCTCCTAACAGCCGGAACAAACTCCAGAGGCCCAGAACTGGAGTAGGCACCACCTGGCAGATCAGAGCTCTCAGTAATAGAGTTCAGGGGAGCTGGGTGTGAAATCTTTGCGTCCCTGAGACTACAGAACAGGAGGCCAGCACACACAGGCCCTTCGAGATTCTTCTTCAAGTAGTTTCACAGCAAAGTTCCAGTCTTTGTCCTTTCCTTAGCAGAAGTAGCAACTGTGGGCCAACCCCACACAGCACACAGCAAAGGGGCACTACTCATACTCACAGCTCTCCAGCTCTTCTCCTTGGCAAAGATTCCTCTTGAGTCCAGAAGTGATCTAAAGTTCTGGGGTATAAGGTACTAAAACCCCATTCTGTCTTTGTTCTTCTATGAGCAAGGGTCTGTTAGCCCAGTCCAAAACAGATCTGTCCTCACTGGTGCAGTATGACCACAGGGGGTGGAGACAGCATTGTGCAAGGGAGACAGGACCTATTCAGGTGCAAGGAAAATGCCTCACACTACTCTAAATGGAGCCAAGGTCTACTGAGCTCAGCTCTGAGTCATCCAGGAAGGGCCAGGCACACCTTAACCCCCCAGTGGCTATCTACAGTGACTGCACATCCCCAGCCCCTGTCACTCCAAAACCAGTCAATCCACAAACAGGCAAAGGAACACAGAAAGGTTGAACTGGAAAATGCCTACTTTCTAAAAGTGGCATTTTCCAACGCACAATTTAAAAACCATCTTTATTCAAATATGTGTTAATTCATTCTGAGTTCAGAGAGCCTAAACTGTATTTATCTTGTCCAAAGGGGAAGTTATACTTGTAAGATGTTACAAAGTATTTCCCATGTTATCCTTTGGGGCAGATAGCCTTTCAATAGTGAAAAATGAAATACACTGAATTTCACAATCAGGACATGTCACACACACCAGTACATGTCCTACCTTTCACATACACTGTACCCTGCACATGGGGGTACCCTGGGCCTACCTGAGGGGTGTCTTACATGTAATAAAAGGGAAGGTTAGTGCCTGGCAAGTGAGTGCACTTGCCAGGTCGACATGGTAGTTTAAAACTGTGCGCAGACTCTGCAGTGGCAGGTCTGAGATACCTTTTCAGGGATACTCATGTGGGTGGCACAATCAGTGCTCCAGGCCCATGAGTAACATTTGATTTACAGGCCCTGGCACCCTCAGTGCACTTTAATAGAGACTTACCCGTAAATCGAATATGGCATTCAGGGAGAACCTATTGTAATAACAGTTTACACAGGGAGCACTTGCACTTTGACACTGATCAGCAGTGACAAAGTGCCCAAAGCATCTAAGCCAGCTAAAACGAAATCCAGCACAGCATCAAAAATACAGGGTGTTGTAGGAAAAAGTCACGGGAAACCACACCAAAGATAAAAAGTCTAATAAGTACTTTGTACAAAACCTATGCTAAACTCATGCAGTGCACCTTTGCACTATGGTGCAAAGGTGAGTGCAAGACTTGTCAGCATAATTGTGCGCCAGCGCTGGGGAAAGAGCAGGATACCTCAGTGTCACAATAGATATGTTATTTCCCTGCTCGCTCCCTTTTACGCAATGCAACACAGCAATTTTTGCTGCTGTGCTGCATTGTGTGACGTTGTAAATCTTTGACCTAATGCCTTGTAAACTGTGTGATTTCTAGTACTGACGATTGTGCTAGCTGCATCATAAACTGTAATACTAGTTTGAAATTCGGTCATACTGAACAGAATGTAAGGTTTACTCACATCAAGATTGAAACTCATAAATATTTATTAATCTATTTACCAGATGGTCTAATCAAGCAGTATAATTAGAATTTTCTCGCTTCACCTTCTGCTCAACAGTGTCTTGTCGAGTTGTGTCCCTCTCATATTGAGATGTTTTCTTTTTAATCATATTTTTTGTTGTTTACTCTGTAGATCCCATTGCCATGAATGAGATAAATCTGACTGATTTATAACTGCAAAGTTCATTCCAGAAGTCACTGTGATTAAGAAATGTAACTGCCCTTTCAGATACTCGAGAAAACTCCCTGTCCCTCGAGCTAAAAATTGTGTGTTTTTTAAAAAACATGCTCCCACTTCAGAAGTTTGTTTTATAAAAATAACAAAAGTGTAGAGGGGAGGAAGGGCCTTAACAAAATGGCGCCTGCTCATCATTTTTCTTAGCTAACAGCTAAACTATTGCAGCTCTACTGTAGGTTAGACAACTGACTGGACAGGCGGATATCTCTACATAGAGATGGTCCTCCTTCAGGGGATTGAAAGTCAAAGCCTCTGCTAAGTATATGACACTTTACCCTGCACACTTTTACTCCACGTACCATTACCCAGCTCTTTTTACACAGCAAAATCTTTTACAACGCAGGGATTTACAACGCAATCCATTACAAAGCATTCCCTGTTACAACACAATTTACTATTCTAACTTCACCGTGGCGATACTTTGGGGAATGCGTTTTAATAGTTTGCAGTGTAAAGCGCTGCATTGTAAAAGATTTTGCGGTGTAAAAACTTCGGGGAAATGGCACTGCGGTAACGCATGCATGGCAAAGGATGTTTCCTCTCTGTTAACATGGCAGCCAACGGCCGCCCACTGAGGGGCTACCCGTTGCACAGCAGACGTGCGCAGCAGACGTGCGCAGCAGGCGTGCCGCTGGTGCGCCAAAGGCAAGCCCGTCTGCGCCCGTCCGCGGCCACGCACCCTGTCCATTTTTTCTCTTTGTTATTCCCGAACAGAACTACTCTCTTTTTGATCATTCCAGGCCATTCCCCCGGAAATCAGTAGAACTCTGAAGATATTCGGGCTGCTATCCCCCAGGATCACAGTTGGGGATGCCAACCCCCTTTTACCCCATACCCCACCACCCGCCAATCCCCAAAAGGATATCCTACACTCACCTCCTTCTTCCCTCAGAACGCAGACCCATAATAGCTTGTCCATCTGGTATATCAACAGCCGCTCAACCTCCTAGACACCCACAAGCCCGATATTCTACTCTTATCTGAAACCTGTCCGACAGTGGATTCAACCCCAGTTATACTAGCAGCCATCCCTGATAACTACTATGCCCTTCAGGCCAATAGATCTGAGCCTAAAGCTGGTGGTGGGGTGGCAGCCATAATTTCACAAGCCCATAAATTCACTTCCCTATCTACCTCACAAATCCCCTCGGTAGACTGCCTTCTCTTTAAACTTGATTCTATCTCTTCCCTTTTTGTTTGTGCGTTAGTCTACAGACCCCCCAGCCACACGCCCACTTTCCCGCAAGCATTTGCAAACACCATCGCAGAACTTGCCATAAATCATGCCAGGTTACTAATAATTGGCAACTTCAACTACTGGCCATATGATCTACATAAAAGCACCTCCTCAGTGGCTTTTACGGAATCACTGACCGGGATGAATCTTACCCAGCACATTAAAGTAGCCACTGACTCCAAAGGGCACATACTGGACCAGGTCTGGACATCCAACCTGGAGATCTCAGATTCACAGGTCACCCCCTACACCTGGTCAGTTCACCAATTTATCTCCTTCTCCATCCCGACCTTTCCCCTCATCAAAATCCCTCCCCCAGAAGCCGATCAGGCAAGGAACTGGAGCTGGGTTGACATTTCCGAGCTCTGCTCCATATTAACCACCTCTAAACCCCCGGTCTCCTTCCCAACGGTCCCCAGGCTTCCCCCCATGCCCAGGCAGACAACATCAATACCTGGCTGCTACAGCTAGAGACAGACTGGCTCCCCCTAGGAAGGTCAAATGCAGAAGACCACATGACGCCCAGTGCTGGTTCACCACTAACCTCAAGGAAATGAAATTGACCCTGCGTCAATCTGAGCGCAACTAGAGACAGGATTACTGCCCCCTAAAAAAATCTATCTTCGTGCTCGCACTGAAAGAATACAAAGGTGCCATCCTAAAAGCCCAATCAGATTACTTTACATTAAAAGTTCTTAACTCTACCAATAAAGCCAAAGACATTTTTTCCATCGAAGACAAACTCGTCAAACCCAATCGCATTACTACAAAACCAGTTCCCTCACAACAGCTCTGTGAATCCCTTAACGCCTATTTCATTGACAAGATATCCAAAATTAAAGCCAGAATCCCTAGGAGTCTCTCCCCACCAGAGCCAGCCCTGACGCACCGTAACCCGCTCTCCTTTGATCTTTTTCCACCTATCAGTGAGGATATTTTTTTTCCCTCCTCAAAAGAGTTCGTTCTGGCTCCTCCACAGACAGCTGCCCCTCCACATTGCCCACGAGATCTTCATTAAGCTCCCCGAACCCCCACTATCCCTCCTTAACAATTCCCTAGCCACTGGCATTGTCCCCAACTGTTTCAAAACTGCAGAAGTCAGACCTATCCTGAAAAAAGTAGGGGTTGACCCTCTTGTTCCCAGGAACTTCCGACCTATCTCGCTTTTACCTTTTCTGGGTACAATTCTGGAGGCCCATGTTGCAAGTTGCCTTGGCGCATTCGTGGAACATTCACATTACCTAGACCCACACCAAGCGGGTTTTAGACCAGAATACTCCACTGAATCCATCATGCTGGCAGTTCATGATGAACTAAGAAAGGGAGCAGACCAAAACATCTCGCAGGCCCTAGTGCTCCTGGATTTGCGGCGGCTTTTGACACCGTCGACCACAACCTACTGGTTGAGCGGGTCGAGAGCACCGGCATCCAGGGCATCCCTCCAAAATGGATTTCCTCCTTCCTCAGCAACCGCCATCAAGCTGTTCGCCTCTCTGACTTCTCCCCGGAAAAAAGAGACTCACTTGTGGGGTTTCAGGGGGTCTTCTCTCTCCCCGCTTTAATTCTGCCTGTACATCCTACCGCTGATTTCTGATCTAAGGAAGAGAGACATAGCCATTTTTAACTACGCCAATGATATTCAGCTGGTCTTTACCATTGACTCTTCCTCACACGCAATGGAAACCTTCCAATCCACCATGACGTTTATCAGAAACTGGATGAACCTAAGCCAACTGAAATTAAACCCAGATAAGACCGAGCTGGTTCTCACTAGGTCCTCAGTCAATCCCTGGAACCTCAATTTCTGTCCACCCACTCTGGGCCCTCCCCCCTCTCCAGTCAGCGCAGTCAAAAGCCTCTGTGTCACAATTAGCAGCGATCTCACCCTAAAGACTCAGATCAATACAGTAGTTTCCTCCAGCCTTTTCCATTCATGCAGGATTAGGAAAATAAGTAGATTTCTCTCCTTTGAGGCCCTTGTTCAGGTCACTTTCGCCTTAGTCATGTCACGCATCGACTATGTTAACTCACTATACGCCGGAATCCCCGCCTACCAGCTACAAAGGCTTCAACTGGTGCAGAACCAAGCGGCCAGACTGGTATACGGGCAACCTAGGTCGCATCACGTAAAACCCCTGCTTAAAAACCTACACTGGCTCCCAGTTGCCCAACGCTGTTTCTTCAAATTGGGCTGTCTGATCCACAGAGCCATGTAATCTCACGGGCCTGTCTTCATAGCCAACAGAATTCAGCTATATGTCCCCCGCCACGCCCTTTGCTCTGCCAGTTCCAATCTGCGGACCCCTCACTCCTTTAAACGGAAGAAACTGGGCGGACTTCGATTTACGTTTCTGGCACCTCAGTTCTGGAACACACTTCCTCCTGAACTACGTCAAATTGATTCATATCCCCTGTTTAGGAAATCTCTTAAAACTTGGCTATTCTCTAAGGCCTACGATCAATAGCTCACCCACTGCACCTGTCCACGTATCTTCTATTTTAGCGCCAAGAAACCGCTGGTGAATGAGCGCTCTAGAAATACCCGTTATCATATCATATCATATCATATCAGGGGTAAGGGCAGCTAAATTACTGGCCTGTTTTCTAAATGGAGCTCAATCTATGATTCTCTTTAATGATATAACAAAATGCACATTTCAAAATCATTTTAAATAAATGGTAGATTATGAAAGAGCTATCCAAAGGTGAAAAATCATCCTCGGAAAAACACATTAATTGAAAACAGAACATCAAAGATTTCAGAAACGTAAACACACACATTTCACGGTAAGAATTGCGACACCATATTTACAGATCTGAAGCAGGTGCCTTAGGATGTACAATACCCTCCCTGTCAAGGGGACTATTAATCTGATTGCTACAACTAAGGAAGGTGAGCCTAAGGTTAGAACTAGTGCTCTCTTACAAAGCTTTTGCAACCTTGGAAGAACAGTTCTTCGATGAAGCACACAAAGGTTTTCATTGGTTTGGCACCATTGCATTTGATTGGTAAGATTAGAGGATTGATCGTTTTTTCTTCATCCCACAGAAGTCTACAGATCTGCCAAGTAGCATGTGGGTGTCTCTTCTGCAAGTGAGAATAAACCTCACTTTTTCAAGAAATGGTCATATATTGTTTCATGTTTTCAGTTGATGGTGTACCATGGGGTAATATCCTTTTTTAAATATACTGAAAGCATTACATTTTCCAATAAGGGCATTTGCATAAACTGTCCCTTTCAGGTGTTCTGCTTTGCTATTAGCTTCCAGTACATCCCAAGCATCTGCTATTTTTTGATCAGGCAGTATTTTGAAGGACACTATGATTCCCGAAGATAAAACTAAAGATGGCAGTGCCTGCCTATGTTGCATTTTTCATACAGTTTACAAACAAAAAAATATGTTAATTACTCTTTACAAATATTAGTGCACACATAATTTAATAACTTTCAGACATAATGTAAAAGAGAAAAGTAAATCAGGTATGGGTTAACTAAGCAGAAATATTGAAATACTTGTGTTGTATGTCTATTATTCATGGGATTCTGGAACCCTGTATAAACTCCTCTTGTCACCCAAACAGTCACTGATTATGAAGAAAAAGTCTGAACTCAACTGTAATAAATCGAGTTCTGACATCGCAATGCCTGCTGCCAGAGCCAGCAGCCCAGGTGAAAGGCAGGTTAGGGTACAGAAATGCTGTTTAAGCAACAAAAAAATCATTTTCTTTCTTCTGCTTTAATTTTCTAGCTTATGGTGACTGGCAGAAAGAACATTTATTTTCTGCATTCCTTAAGTCATTATGGCAATTTAGAATCTTTCTAAATGTTTCTACAAATTCTGAAATACTGCAATTTTTTTAAACTGACCTCTATTGAACTGTTTTGAATATCTTTTTTCTACAAATATCTAACAGGTTTTTTTATGTGATTTATTTTTCACTTGAGGTTCTATTTTTATTCTTCATGTTAGCACACATGCTTTTTCTTTCAAATGAAAGAGCTATACACCAAGGTTTTAAGTGTTTGTGGTTAAGATGATGGTGAGACCATGTATTATATGGGATAATATACCCCCAGCCGTAAATGATAAGGAAAATGCAAGTCACCTTGGCGTTCCATAACCTTATAAAGGAAATCAGTCTGGCCTCATTTCTCTATATGGGTATGGAACTCTGAGGTGACTTACAAAATCCTTATAATGTACGGCAAGGGGTACTTTATCCCTTATATATTGCAAATCACACGCTTGTCATCTAATTCTCACACACTCATCCATCAAAAGAGACCGAAAGTAAACTCCAAAATATATTGGGTAGAATCTAATATCTATGTTCTTGATGAGCACCAGTTCTCCTCTACCACTCCATGTGCTTCATTGAGTACTCACAGGCTGTGTTAATGAAATTGAGACAAGTTAGTTTTTATCAAAAATATATATGTAAGAATGTATGTATATACATATTCATGTATGTATGTAGGTATGCATGCATGTGAATAATTATATAGTTGAAACCTAGCCGGGTGCAAAGGAGCACTGTAAATGGTCAAAGTCAAAGAACAAGGTCAATGATTTTTTTACAATGGTCATTTACAGTACGAAAGGGGAGGGGGAAGTGAAGTTCAGTGAGGGGTTGGTAGGACATCAAGATGTAGAATTCTCTGATAAAGTGTATTTTCTCATTCTGTAATTGAAGGAGGGTTGGGGCAGTCCTGATGGATACTGGGATGAAATCAGGATAATAATGGCAGACAAAAAAAGTGCCAAAGTAGACCTGGAAAAGAACAGAAACTGGCACGAAATCTGGCAGACCGACACTTGCTTACTTTTTCTGCTAGTTATGTGAAAGGTGGTCACAGGTGTTACTTAACTGTGTACTTGGTATATTTTACAATTAATACAGTATCTTGTACATAATACATTTCTTGGAGACTCTGTTGAGTTCCTTTACTTCCTCATTCTTCCTGGCAATAGCCTACATGAGGATGATGCTAGAGGGCAATCCCTTATTGTGATACTCTACCATTAATTAGAAGTCTTGAAGAGAATCGCACCATTGCATCACCAGTGGAGTAGCATGTACATTAACAGTTTGGATGTGCACTTGTGTTTCACTGCAGGGTGACACAAACCCTAGGTAGTCAGGGGTCGCAGCTGTGACCTCTAGCTTGCTTCCTGCTACTCTTTGCACTTCCTTTGCAACCCCTGGCCTTATAGTAGGCAAAGGCTTTGCCCCCTCCAAGGCCTGTGGTCGCAAAGGAAGGGACAGGAGTAGCAGGGAGAAAGCTAGAGGTCACAGTTGCGACCAATGACTACCTCCAAATGATGTCCATGAGCCCTAGCAAGGAGTTCAAAATGCATGTTAATGGCATGCATAGCACCTAATAACTGAGGGTAAAAGTGCAAATCCCTAGCTCAAACAATTTTAGACCTTTGTAAAACATAGAGAGGGCACAGGCAGCAAATGAAGTGCCTAGACACATAGTTGAACAGTGAAAAATACCCACCTTGCACTAATCCAGACAATGGTATGGAAAAAGGTAGATGCTGAGTAGTTTGGGTATACATAGCTCCCAGAAATTCATGAATCAATTCAACTACCCTCTTTACAGTAATATGGAGTTTGATCATGAAACAGCAACCTTGATAAGATAGAGTGCTTAGAAACTAAGCCAACATGTGTGCATGCACCCTCCACATAAAAGGTGGACCTTTTTGCAGAAGTAGGCACAAATGGAAGGTGCCGCTGGCAGGCACAGCACCTATAAAAAGCCTGCCTAGGAAAATGCATCTAGCACTAATGCAGGGCATGGGGGGTTAGATAAGGTTTCAAATCAAAGCACCCAGCACCAAGACGCTATGGTACACAGTGGAAAATGTCAGCCTTGAACAGATGTGTCCAAGACATGCTGAGCGCCTAGAAAGTGACAGAACCCAAAGGCAACACCATCTCTATGTATTGCAGGCCTTGGTGAGGGTTAATACAGATGATGACCTGTGCAATGTTATCACCTACAAAAGGGCACAGACAATGGATACTTTGGTGAAGAAAGAAACAAGCGCAGATCAATCTGGTAGTTTATAGAACATGGATAATGTGCAGTACTATTCTGCATTAGTGAAGAGTGGTAAGGAACTAAACTGCCTGCCCATGGAGAGTTATTTGAAACCAAGACTGGAAATCACTATTTAGCTAAACAGAGACTATTAGAAGGAATACAAAATTGATAGTTAGACAGTTGATTTAATTTACTATCCTGTTTTAGCACATACTCATGCCTTGCAGGTCAGTGATATCCTCGAATATTCCACTAAAAGTAGGACGAGACTTCATTGCAGAACTGAAGTAATAGAAAGAGACAGACGGCTCTACCAAAACTGTGGATGGTGTTCATTTCATAGGATTCTGTGTCGACATGGGGAAACCTGAAACTCTCAGCAATGTTGTCAAAATATTGACATCATTTCTCTTTAGCTTGCAATTTTGAGGATGTGAGATATATTGTTGTATCCAGATTCTGCATCTATCTCTCTATACGGAACGTTACACTGAAGATGTGCAATATATGTGTCCAATGAACTCTAGGCTCCATGGTGTAGCACACTATCCCACACGGACACACTTCGCAGCATTTATTATAAATATCTACCAATAAGCCTCAATAAAGGTGCGAAAGTGCAGTTGAGTTTATATTCACTTAAGCAATTCCTAGCCCTGAGACATTATATATTTTAGAAACTGATATTAAGAGGAAATATCAGTGAATAGTGAAATTAACACAGTAGCCATTTAAATAAACATAACATAGGACAAAATGCTATTCATAAACCTAGGTGCAGAGTTAACGCCTCTGTCTCTCCTATACGTATATATGTGGAGATCTCTGCCCTGAATGTAGGGTCTCTGCATATATGGATATAGGTTTTAATATTAAATATTGGAGGGACACCAGGGACTTGCTGGAAAACGGAGAATCATTACAAACAAAAAAGGGGTTTAGGGAGGGTCACTGAATGTCAGGGAGGTGTTTAGAAGGAGGGACATCAACCCACCCACAAAAGAGTAAGCCCTGTTCACAAACTGCAGTTCTATAGTAACTATTGTCAAAAAGAGACCCAAAGCAGTTATTAAGTGTGCCAGCTCAGAGCGGGAGAAAGTCTGGCACCCCACACAGTCAACCATTAGTAACACATCCCACTCCCATAGAAAATGATGGAGTTGGGAATTAAAATAAAAGTCTAATTGCAAATATAAATATATATAATTTAATGTTAAACAATAATGATTACAGATAGTATATTGTTTGAATTTACTTATAAAATATGTTAATAAGCTCTCTTGCTATTAAAATTATTACAATAATACATTTTAATAACAAATTAACACATTTTCATTTTTTACTTTAGGTGGGATTTGTTTAAATTAAGAGTAAGAGACACAATTTGAAAGTAATTTATCATATATACATCAATTTAATGTTTCATTCAAAACTAAGGGCCTGTTTCTGAGTCTGGCAGTCTTCAGATTAGCGGTGGCACAGGAATGTCGGTCCACCGTTTTGCCGATTACGCCTTACAGAGTAGTATTGGTGGTGGACCGCCTGCTGCACCAGGTGGTGGCGCAGCTGTACCACAACGCAGTATGCTTAGCAGGTAATTGCGCAGTCCTGCTCAGCATATTACGATTTCGTCCACAGCCAGTATTTCATGGTGGGAGTCCCGCCATGAAGAAGCTGGCGGTGGAGGAACAAAGGCGGTCCTACAGGGCTTCCATGGCCCC
The DNA here is from genome assembly GCF_964263255.1 of Lissotriton vulgaris. Classification (NCBI taxonomy): domain Eukaryota; kingdom Metazoa; phylum Chordata; class Amphibia; order Caudata; family Salamandridae; genus Lissotriton; species Lissotriton vulgaris. Next base: position 339,422,755 of record NC_141700.1, read on the forward strand.
CCACGCCATGGGAATACATTCATTGGCGCACCTAATCTGCCCCCTTGTCTGTATTCCCACAAAATTCCAGCATGGCATGGACGTCCATGCCGTGCTGGAACTTTTTTGCTGTTCCCATAGTGGTGCCTGTTTTCCAGGCACTGCCATTGAAAAGGCAAAGGACTGCCGACTGTATCACAAGTTGAACTTAATACAGTCTGCGGTCCTTGTGTGGGTTTGGCGCAGGGGAGCCGTAGTTGAGCTGTTGCACCAAACTATTTTGTCAGGTCCTATGTTGGTAGTGTGATTTTTTTTTTATTCAGTGATATATTTAAAATAAATATACACAAATAATGTATATTACTATTTATCATAAAAGTATGTTTACTACTTTTTTCAAGTTCAATAAAGTTTTTTACTTTCCTCTAAACTTTACCAATATGGTAATAAAATTGCCAATATACTGCACTTATTTTTTTTTTTTAATTAAACACTGACCTAAATATACAGATAAGCAAAAATCACCAGTGAATCAGTTCACTCATAGTGACTCATAGTGAGAAGAAATGAATAGCATCACAACAGTTAACAGAAAAAACACAGACTTTCGGTGCGCTCTCCTTGAGCTGACACCTGCACGAACTCAACTGAAGGACATATTTAATTTAATATTTTTATAATTAAAATTTGACTTCAACGTTTTAAGTCGCTAGAACTTAACATTTAATAATTTCAATTGAAAAAGTGAATCATATCAAGACAATTACACGCTGTCCTTTGTAAATGAATCCAAAGGGACGGAGTTATTCGTGCAGTTCATTTGTGGGTTTCTTGAGCTTGATTAATGGAGTATAACATGGAAAATGAATTGCTGCTCGGATTTCTGGCATTATTGCCGACGTCCTTCTGAATGCCGAGCGAAGCAGGCACATCTAGGATCGGAGTCGCGCTCTCTGTGATATGAAAGGGATTTTTGTTTAGAATACTTATCCATTCCCCCATTATGGGACTCATAAAAATGGAGAAAAAAAACTGAAATAGCTAGTGTAAAGAAGTATTGGGCATATTAGCAAAGAACCTCTGGGCATATTACCAAGGGCCATTATCGCCGCTTTAGCTAAACTTTTTCCCGCTAAAGTGTCGATAATTTTATCGCCCTATTACCAAGCTGTCTCTAAGACCAGTTAGCGACAGCTTGTAGGCGATAGCGGGCATTTTGGGGCCCGCTTTGCATGTCAGCGATAATTATCGCTAATGACATGCAAAGTGAGCGTGCCAAATTGTCAGCGACTGAAAACAGTCGCTGCAATCGCTATCGCCTATGATCAACACAGGCGTAGTTTTGGAAATATTACCGCTAAGCGTGAATATCTCCAAAAGCTAACGCCTGCCCTGACCAGTTCTTAGCCATGTTATCCAATGAGAGGTGGATAACATGGCTAAGAGCATTGTCATGGTAATGCCTGAATATCGCTGTATTGACAGCGATATTCACGCATTTCGCCCGTTTTTTATCGCTTCTGAGATAAACCTTGATAATAGCAAGATATCTCAGCGATAAAAACAGGTGAAGGGCGGCGATAGGAATATTCCCGCTAAGCCAACATAGCGATAATTATCGCTAGTTGTTGGTAATATGCCCCCTCGTTAAAATGATCGCAGTTTTAGCAGCAGGAAACTGCAGCTAAAACGGCGATAATGGGCTTGCTAATATGCGTTATAGAATTCCAATAGAAACCCAGGTTAGATGTGCAGGACATCTAACCTGAGCTTCTATTGGAATTCTATAACGCATATTAGCAAGTCCATTATCGCCGTTTTAGCGGCCGAGGGGCGATAATTTTAATAAGGTTCTTGCTAAAACGCACCTATTTTCTTTACATTTCATGTTTTTGAAATCTCTCTAAATCTCAATGTAGCCAAGTATATTAAGACAATATGAATGTGCTCAAACCATTTCTTTTTACTAGTGGATAATCGGTTAGAAAAGAACTCTAGAAGAGCAGAAAAATCGTAACAAAGTCAATCTAAAAGAAAAGGTGATAAATACGGAAAATCAAACCTAGAAAATCCTGAACAATCTACATTACAGTTCAGTCATTTATGGGTTCACTATATTTTCTTCACCGGGTCAGGACATATTTTATTAGCTAAAATATTTTTTATTTTTATTTAAAAATTATTCAAGTATATGGTTTTAGTATTGTAATAGAATAGCTTTTATTGCTATATCTGAAGAGAGTCCTTATAATCATGAATTTAAAGCAAAAATATTTTAAATAGGATTACTGTAAAGAGAGCACTAATCGTATTAAACCACCAGCAAACAATTTTGAGTTGCTCAGAAAGGGGCCTTATTTATGAGCCCTGACAACAGTTTTGCGCTTTCGTTGTGATGCATAGGCGGCATAAAACATGCCTCCTGTTGCGCCCTATTTACAAAGTTACATGTAGCAGATGCGTCACTTTGTAAACCCCTGCGCTACATTATACCTACCTCAGGTATAATGTATGCAGGGTGGGCATTCCCACGTTAGTAAGCCTTGTAGAAGGGAAGCAGTGAAATCTGCCAGATTTCACTGCACCACTTCTAGGGTGCAAATGCGTCAATATCTTATGCCTGCCTCATAGCAGGTGTAAGACTGACGCTGGCCCTTTCACATGGGGCTTGCCCCATGTGAAAGGACACATTGCTGGAGTTGCGTCACTTTTGTGACACACTCAATCAATGCAACAATTTTGGGCCATACAGATACGTCAGAAATACTGACGTATTTGAAACTCCTTCTGACATGATGCGTCATACAGTAAATATGATGCATCAATCATGTCTCAAGGAGGGCGCACTGAGATGTGACGCATTGCTGCTTTCACGCGATGTTTCACTTCTCAGAAATGAGACCCAAAAGCATTTCTGGAGGGAGGCTGCTCTGGTTAACTGCGAGTGTTCAGATGTTGATAGAGCCTAAATTACTGGGTCTGTAAACACCACGCCGAGTAAAATGACGGATAAGGAGGGACGGGGAGTGAGCAATGCTTCCCCCACAGAGGCCAAGGCCTCTTATTCCCCAGACACATTATGTTCCCAGACTTGTTCCTGTCCCACACTGTCCCTCCAGATACTTACCACCTGCTCACAGCAGGCTGTACATATCCGCTTTGGACAATCCCAGAATTGGGTCAACCTGCTTCAAAAAGGACACAGTAAATATGCAACAAGCAAGTTATTCCCCATTCTGGGGGTTTAATGCCTGTTATTCCCAAACATATGCTGACCATAGTTTATCTCTATAGAGTTACTAAGGAACTTAGGGGCATATTATCAATGGGGTTTATCCCCGCTTTTTTGGCTTTAAAAGCCAAGAAAGCGGAGATACAATTATCTCCCTATTACTTAGCCAATTAGAGGTAAGTAAACATATAAATAAATACAACAAATGTTGTTGCGCAGTCTGCTTCGCCAAATGCGCTGCAGCGCGCACAATGACATTTGTTTCATTTATTTATGTTTACACACCTCTAATCAGCCGTAATCCATAGTTTACTACCCCCCACCCTGCCCCTCCCCCGCCCCACGTCAGCGCCCAGTAGCACTCCCACCATGGGCCGCTACTGCCTCTATCAGCCATTGACTGCTCTAGTTCAGCTGGCTTTAGGCATTTTTCTATCAGGCATTCTCATCAGTGTTGTTATCTGCCCACAGTATTACTCAGATGGAAATGGCATGGAGGTAGTGCTTTTCATTCTTGGACACAAATCTAAAATGACTGCTACACTGCCTTTACTCTAACACATGCTTACAATGGCTGCCCATCCCAGTCACGTACGCCTGGTAAATTCCAATAAATACTTTATTTTTGAGGGACCAGCATCTTTAAAGTGCTGTTGGGCTGCATGCTTCATGTTTATGCAATCATGCATCTTTTGTTTATTTTTTAGTTTACAGTTCAGATAGCCATTAGCCATGTTGGAAGGATAAAGTAAAAAAATACACAATGGCCACTGGTGGATACCGAGGCATGCATTCCGATGTGACTTCTATGTGAACACACAGCCACCGCAACTATCTCTTATTGAGTGTTCTTACTATTCCAAGAAGGCCACCATTTGTGCACATGTAGGCATGCATGTTAAACTACACACATGGATACATAATGATGAAACAGTGGACTTTGTTTTAACTTTACCATTCTGATAGCGGTATCTGGAATTTATTATTGTTAATTCGAAATTGAAAGAAAAGAAAGTATGTGTGGGAACCAAAGTTCTTTCTTTCTGTCTTTCTTTATTCTATCATTTAAAAACAACCATGAAAGGACAGTAATAAAAACATATTTACAAAGATTACAAAAATTAATATCGGTTAGATTATTACCAACAATAATGTACAACATTCCCACAAATCTCTACAGAAGGGTACATGAGTAAATAAAGTACTGCTAGCCTACATTTAACAAACCCCATATTCATTAAAACCAAAAAGAGGTGTCTGCTTGAAAAGAGCAAAACAAGGGATTTCTTCCTCTTTTGAAGGCAAAACCAAGGCAAGATGGCGGCTGACAGGTTGTGGTGAGGAGTCGCTCCTGGCTGCCTCCCGGTTATACCCCCTGTAGGCTGATACTTAGGATGAATCCCTGTTCCCCGGATGGCGTTTGAAATCTGGCTTCGTATAAGCCTGTTGGGGTGCTCGTTTGTGAGGAAGGTTGTCAGCAGAAGATTCGTTTTTGGTTGGCTGCGACTGGAAGCAGCAAGCCGCCTCGGTGGAAAGTGTGCTGGCAACCAGGTGCAGAAGATGCCGCCGCCGCGACCTTTGAGGCCAGAAAGGGAAAAAGAAAAGAGTAAACCGCAGCAGGATCCCACTGCAGGCAAGCAGAAGCAGAATGCGGACCCTGGGAAAATCGAGGCAGTACCTGGATTATGAGGGCACCCGGGGCCATACGTAAATCCACTGCCCCAGTTCCAACGCCTAAAGTAAAAAAGGCAGAGATGCGAGGCAAGGTGCCGATGCCGGTACAAGAACGGTCCAAGAGCGGTCCCGTGGAAACAATCAAAGAAAGCACAATTAACGCGGACATTCAGGCAGCGGGTGCCCCGGGCAAGAACAAAGATATGGGTATGAGGCAGCCTACCTTGATTGAGGCGTTTACCCCAAAAAACTCTCTGCAGCCCGATGGCGGATTAGCATGTACCGGAGGCGTCCTCGAGAACGCTGCGGAGGACGCTCCTGCAGACGCTGCTTTGGTTGCTAGGCAACAGTTACTCGCTGGGTCAGACGGCGATGCCGGCGGTGATGGCGGAGACGACAGAAGCAGGGCTAGAACTGACAGAGCGAGCAGGGGGAAGGACAATGAGACTGCTGAGGATTTAGAGATGGATGTGAATGCTGGTAAGGATCACAGCGATAAGCAGGCTGGAATGTTGATAAGCCAACCTCACGATAAAGCAGGATACACGGCAATAAAAACTAAAGCTGCAGGGAATGCCGATATGCTTGAAGCCCTTATGCAGGTCGAGGCTGAAATGAAAGCTGGAAGTTCATGGGGCAGCACGGTTAGCCTGGCGAAAAAGGGCAAATCATCAAAGTTTGTTGAGGTTACTGAAGGGGCGGAAGGCTCAGTTGAAGGAGACTGTTTCTTTTCAGTTAATGAGGATACGGATGAGTCGCTAATGAGTGAGTCTGACACTGAGGAGGACGGAGAGACTACTTCAGGTTCGAGCTCATCAGGGAAGGAAAGTACTCAGAAAAAGAGAAGGGTAAAGGGAAGAAAGTATGGACAAGGACAGCGATCCCAGTTGGGGGGAGGAAAGAAGCTTCTCTGAGATTATTCAGCGACGTCGCAGACGTATGTGGAAGAAAGGGACACAGGTGGAGTCGTTTCTGATGCAATTCCACTCCCAGCACAGTTACAAGCCCCCTTTGACATGATCACTAGTACTTTAAAGCAGATTCATGGGGAGGCTAGAGCTGAAAGTCGAAGGGCAAGGCACGCAACGAAAAAAATCCATAATACACTGAAGAAAGTCAACAAACTTTACGATGGTAATGTAAGCAGAGTTACGGAAGTGGAGGAGAGGACAGGGAGGCTGGAGGATGAGGTGGAAGCCTGGCAGGACTTTAAAGGAAACCAAGAAAAGATAGCGGAAGACTTGCTTTGGAAGATGGAGGAATGTGAAAACCGCCAGCGGCGGAACAACATTTGCCTTTTGGGAGTGGAAGAAGGGACAGAGGGGCAGAATGTTCTAAAGTTTGTGGTAAATCTCTTAAAGGGAGCGTTTCCGGAATCCGAATGGCAGTGGGAAAAGAAAGTTCAACGGGCCCACAGATTCCCATTCACAAATAAGAAAGCCAGGAGTGGGGGGGGCAGCCACCTCTCCCTAGAGCTATCCTGATTTATGTAGGTAACTACCTCCTCAGCGAAGAACTTTTGGAAAAGGCAAGGCCAGATAATAGATGAACATTTGAGGGAACACCTTCTTTACTAGACCGGATTTCTGCCACGTGATGGTAGAGAGGAGATGGAGGCTGAGGCAGCTTATTAAACTGTTTCAGGCAGTGGGCTCTGAGGCGTACCTGTTATTTCCAGCAAGACTGAAGGTGGTCGTAAGAGGAAAGGTGCTGATGTTTTGGTCAGAGGTTAAGGCTCAGCAGTTCTTGGAAGAGCTCAAACAGCAGAAGAATGGTTGAAGCTTTTAAATCTATCCTACTGGCTAATACATTAAAAGGAGCACGGAGCACTGAAACTGAGAAGTAAAATGGGAAAGGGGAGGATAGGCACATGGGGGATACAGGGGAATATAGGGGTTTGTGGGGGGATTGGGGGGTGGTTAGCAACAGCCACGGTCTGCAGCGATCACACATAGGTTCTATGGACCTATTTGCCTGTAAAGGGGGGAGGGGGGTGGGTCAGGAAGGGAGGGGAAGGTGGGACAGGTAGGGTTAAGGGGGTCAGGGGGGAATAAAAAATGTAGAGGAAAAGGTGTACAATGTTTAGTACGACACAGGGTTGGACAGTGTAACACACACATTATTCGGTTAATTCAGCACATTAGTAAGAAGTTGAAGCAGCGGTTTATGTATGGCTTCTCAGACCAGGGGAAATGTATGATATTCCTTAAATGAGCTGTAGAATTGCTACTATAAACATTTGTGGTTTGAACAACTCTGCTAAAAGGCTTAGGGTGGCTGCACTTTTGAGATTGCTGAGATTAGATTTAGTATGTTTGCAAGAAACACATGTGGAGGCATCTAAAAATTACCTTTTGGGGCATTTAGGGTTTGCGGTGTTGGCCAATTCTAAACAAGGGTCTAGAAACAGGGGTGGGGGGTAGCAATTTTAGGTAGAAGTAGGGATGTGGTGGTAATAAGGAAGAAAGAAGATCAGTGGGGTCGATGGGTGATTGTGGAACTAAGTTTTAAAGGTGATAAATTCACCCTAGCTACAGTTTATGGGTCAACGGAAGACGATCCTGAGGTTTTTCATTACTTGGATGCGGAGTTAGCACAGTGGTCAGAACCAATTGTACTTTGTGGGGATTTTAATATACATGATCCCTCAAGTTCATTCTTATAGGCAGGTGGTCATTACGCAGGTAGGAAAAAGAAAACCTATAGGGCTATAGTAGGGTTAGTTGCCCACAACTAGTTGACTGATCCATGGATTAAGATTCTTCCAAATAGAGATGCCAGCACATTTTTTTCAGGTCCCCATAGAGTGCTTGTTAGGCTGGATGATTTTCTGATCTCGGGCTCCTTGATGGGGGGGCGCAGATTGAAAAACAACCGCGAGTGGTGTCGGATCATAGCCCTGTTATTTTAACTATCAAGATAGGCCAAGGGGTGAGGAAAGAAGCACAATAGACATTTGAAAGAGCACTTTTGAGGGATGAGGGGTATAGGAGGTAGATGGAGGGTTGGATCAAGGGATTTTGGGATATTAATAGAGGTACAGCACCACCAGGGGTGGTTTGGGATGCCTTTAAGGCAAGGGTTCGGGGAGAGACCCTGAGTTTTGTACTCTCATCTCAGAAAAAAGAAAAAGACAGAATTAAGGAGATAAATAGAGAATTGCTGAAAATAGAAGAGGAACTGGGAGTAGCTATACAAGATCAGCTTTCATTTGAACAACATCTACTTAAAATTGTTTCATTAAAAGCCGCAGCAACAGAACATATAGCTAAAAAAGCAGCAGACAACTATTTAATTAGGAAAGAAGGGGCATATGAGTTCAGTGAGAAAGTGGGACACTTGGTAGCTGTCCGCACTAGGCAGAGATTGGCAGCTGCAGATATTATGGAAATCAGTGATGAGCAGGGAGTTAATATCCAAGATACAGAAGGAGTGAGGGAAGTGTTTAGGCGGTTCTATGCGCAGTTATACCAGGAGGGCAGCTTAAGAGAGGTAGAGAAGATTGAAAGTTATCTAAGGGGCATTATCCCGCCAGGTATGGTGGAGGAAGATAAGGAGGAGCTGGACCTACCCTTTCAGATGGAGGAGTTATTAACGGCATTAAGCACTCTCTCTCCTGGAAAGACCGCAGGCCCGGACCAGATCCCGGTTGAATTTTATAAAACTTTCTTTAATGCTCTGGGGCCTGATATGTTTGGGGTTATGAAGCTAGCACAAACTGGGGAGGCAGTACCTGACTCATGGGGCGGAGCTGATATTATTGTAATCTTAAAAAAAGCTAAACCTCCAACTCAACCACGGTCCTATAGATCGATTACTCTGATGAATGCGGATGCCAAAGCCTATTCGAAAATGCTGGCTAAGAGAGTAGCAGGGGTTGTTGAGAATCTGGTAGTATGCTCACAGCATGGGTTTATACCAGGCAAAGGTACTACAATGCATACAAGGCAGGTGATTACAATGTTCGACGCTGCTGGTATCCTGGGAGACCCTATGGCGGCACTGTTTCTGGATGCTGAGAAAGCATTTGATAGGGTCTCCTGGGAATATTTATGGCAAACTTTAAGATGGGGTGGCATAGGGGAGCGGTTTATTAAAGCACTGCAAACACTATATAAGAACCCTAGTGCCAGAATTAGGGTCAACAGAGGACACTCGGCGGCAGTGAAGATAGAAAGAGGAACCAGACAAGGCTGCCCTTCATCACCTCTTCTTTTCGCATTATATTTAGATCCTTTTTTGCGTAGGTTGGAAGGTAATCAGGCGATCCCCCCAATGAGATTAAAGGGCTGCGTGGCTAAAACTTTGGCTTACGCAGACGATGTGGCTGTTTTGACGTCTAACCCAGAGGGAGCTATTAGAGAGGTTGAAGCTGAGGCTCTAAATTTTGGACAGGTTTCGGGCTATAGTCGAAATAGGGCTAAGACCCAAATAGTTTGCAATCAACATGTTGTGGGGTGTACGGATCAAAGGGTTGCGGGCTCGGCGGTATATTTGGGGGTGATAATTTCAGCGGATGTGAGTACTGTGGTGCAGAGGAATATGTCTCCCTTGATGAGTAGGGTAAAATTGGATTTGGAACACCTGAATAATTTGCATCTCTCTTTAGTGGGGTGTACGAATGTTATTAAGATGTTAATATTGCCCAAATTCTTATATTTGTTTAGGGCAATACCCCTTTATTTCGAGGTACAATGGTTTAAAACACTGGAAGCTATCCTTAACAGATTTGTATGGGCGCAGGGTAAAACCCGTAGAGCATATAGGTTCATGACCCTTCCTAGAGAGAGAGGTGGGTGGGGAGCACCTGACTTCAGGTTATATTATTGGGCAGCCGCGATTCAATACCTCCAAGGGCTGATTGGAGGGGCAGGCCTAGATCAGAGAACGACGGACAGCTCTGATAGGGTTTATGCAGCAGTTTTGGGGGAGGAGGTGGAAAATTGTTTTCTAAACTGTACAGAGTTTGGGTATTATAAAAGAACTAGATTCAAGACAGTGGAAGCTGGAATTAAGATCTGGACTGCTCTTATGAAGAAAGTGGGTATTGGGAGCTTTAACTGGTATACAAGGTTGTTGAAAAATAGGTCTTTTCCACCTGAAATCTTCGGGGACAGGACGATGGAGGGTTGGGCAGCGAAGGGGATTGTTCAGGTAGGGGATGTGATGAATTCGGCGGGCTTTGTGCTGTTTACAGAGTTAATGGAGAGGTTTGGATTAGATAGACGGGATTTCTTTAAATTCCTGCAGATAAGGAGTTTTCTGGGGACGAAGCTAGGTGGGCAGACCGGGTTTAATAGGGTGGATATTATGGAGAAGATTAGGCTAGGGGGAGATCGCTCAAAACGTAGCTTTTATGCAGGCCTCTCAGAAATAAAGCAGGACGATAGGGACAAGTATAGTCGTAAGTGGGCAGAGAAATTGGATGGAGAAGTTGGATGGTTCCAGGAGTCATTGGACTTAGGAAGAACGATACTTTGCTCTGCGCCATTGCAGTCACAACACTACAAAACTCTGTATTTACTCTATTACACCCCAGCCAGAATAGCGAAGTGGGGCGGCATTACGGGGATCTCGTGCCCACACTGTAATTCATTAGATGCTGACATAGTACACATGTTTGCCTTATGTCCTCAGCTTCATTCTTTAATCAATGATATAGAGAGATTTTTGGACTCATCCCTAGATTTGAAAGTCACTCTTAAACCTGCCCAAATACTATTGGGAATAGTTGCTGAGGATACCTTTCTGGAGAGAGACTTCATATTTGTTGCCATGGCTGTATATAGGCTCTGTATAGCAAGGGCATGGTTGGATAAGAACCCACCAGGTATGCAAGTATGGCTCGCTAATCTATTGGCAGCGTATAACTTGGAAAAAGCTATATATGCAAGGAAAGGCAGGAGAGGAAGGCAATTGGGGTTAAGAATTTGGGAACCCATCAGTAGGTGGCATGCTGGATTTGGGATGTCATGAGAAGATATTGTTCTGGGTAACATCTTTAGGAATGCTCATGTATTGGGTTATTTGCTTTGCTTGGCTGGATCAAGTTTTGAAGCACTGTAATGCGTATTAATTATAGTTGTAATTTTTTTTTTGGTTTGTTTATGTATGTATTGGGTGATTTATTTTGTTGTATCGGATCTAGATGAAGTGCTGTAATGTCTTTTTCCATTGTTTTTTGTAATGCTTAGTTAATTTTAACGTTTGTTAATTATATAGGAAATTGTGTTGCACTGTCTATACATTGTGTTTAATTGGAAAAAAAAAATAATAAAAAAAAAATGAAAAGAGCAAAACATGTATTAAAAAAAACTAAAAACAAAGCAGTCTGTGATGAAAATTAATCACAGGGGCAACAAAGTATGGACTTGTGTCATGTTGCCCTAAAGGAAAACGTAGCTACCACCTTATTGAGTCTATTCGCTGCCTAGTCAGGAGTAGACACTCCCACGTGTGATTAACATACTCATGATAAGGCTCCAAACCTGAGGTGGTCTGTTGCAATATGTAATCTTTAGCAGGCCCCTTTAAAAAATTCCACCATCTCTTACACTATATGCCTGGCAGCATTCAGAAAAGTATGAATTGTCTGAGGCTTGTTACTGTAATTTAGTTTTTCTGAGGCGGAAAACAAGTTAGGTCTACCAAGAGTGTTTGCAGTGGTTTTTATATAGCAAAGTCTAGGTATAGAGTTGCCATAATCCCAAGAGACACAATCCTTTCTTATGTCCTTATTCAGGATTGCATGCTCATGTTGCCATATAGATAACTATAACCAACAAGGTATGAAGTTCCTAATGAGACAGGCAGGTAGAGGTCAGATAAAAAGGGGGGTGTCAGTGCACCCTAGTGTGTGGGGAAACGTAAGGTCAGGAGAAAGGGATTCCTCCGCTTCAGAAAAAGACCCTCACACACCCAACAAGCGGGTGTCTTGCTTCATCATTAGGCCTGCTCCTACTCGGGTCGGCAATGCAATACCCAATCAGGCGCCCTTAAAGGGGCCTACTTGGCGGAGATCTTTTTTCATGCCGTTGGGTGCAGTGCATCTGAGGGCCCTTAGTATGAATATGAGTGTAGGTGAAAATAAGGTGTATGTGTGGGTTAAAAAAGGGAGCAGTGGTCCACTCAGAACAATTTTCATGAGATGTGGCCACTACCCTGGTTTAAAACTTAAAGACGCACCCTCCCACTTTACGGTGTGTGGGAATGTGTGCTATTATATTAGGTCAACATGTTTCTTGCCTTTATTCTAGTGATGGCAATTCCTCAGGACCTATCAAAAGTGATCTACCTACACTTTTTGGTAGTGGTCAAGACCCCAATGAGGTGAAGATATAACCACCTGTACAGCACCCCAAAAAGTGGCACTAGTAGGTCTAACCCAACCTGAAAGAGATAAAAACATAACATGACAAAAATTAGTTACCATAAGACATTGCAAAATGGTCTGTGAAACGCACCAAACAAGGTGTGTGGTGCTCAACACGTGGGGAACACAGGTGAGCAGTGGCATGTGTCCTCTGTGACCCCTATGTGTGAATTGGTCACATGAAAAATACTAAAAACAAATAAAATCAAACAGCAGAAATATAGGCGTGAATGGACATTGATGGGATCAAGACAGGGTTTCTGTCCAAGGGAACTCACCCTAGTTGAGTCGAGAACATGTGGCAACCAGTTCTGGAGGAGGCAGACACTAAGTTGTAGTGTCCTAAGGGATGAGGGTAAAAAGGGGGACAACATGACAACAAAACAAGTGGCCTGAGATCTCCAGGCATCCACTCAGGTAGTGTCCCAAGACAGTACAGCATTCACCAATGGACATCGGGTGCTGTCACTGATAAGGAAGGGCGTGCAAGTAGATGCAGGGACCTGCTTGTTGCAGTTTACACAAAGCGCTGTCACACAAGGGGAGAGGGCAGGGTGTCTACTGTCTAGGTGTGGTAAAACCTCAATTCCATCCAACATAATTGTTGGATCAGGGAAAAGGGACGACTCAACACCAGGCACGGGCAGCCCTGCTACAACCCATAGTCCAAAACATAACAATTAACCATGATCACAATGTTCACGCTCCCACTCCATCAAGAACGGCCAAAATGTCGGCAAACAATTGTAATCAAGCACATACTCTATGAATATGCCATCACTAAAGTGCTATGCAACAGACATGTTGTTAGATACATGAAATGCCGGTATTAGCCTTGCGTAGGAGGAGGTGAGCCAAAAAACGTGTTGCTAACACGGAGGACTACACATCAACCCCCAGACGCACTGTCCCCGCTAGAGAGAGCCCGGGCACCAAAGCGGTGGGGCTCGGGTCATCAGACAAGGTTCGCTGTTAGGTACTCACGGTTATAAGTAACAGGATCATCCCTATCCTACCCCGGCGCTCCTACCAGACTGGGACGCTCCATCCACAATAGCCGAGGAGCAATTATACCCAGCAGGAGGAGACGGAGCGGGAAAGCACTTCCGGATAGATTGGATAGCGTGCACTGCGAGCGCTAGACTGCTAACCCATTTTAGTGGGCGCGATCTTGGAATTCCTCGTTATGAGGAACGAATATTGCAGTACAATGAAGATAGAAGCGAAATTACAGGGCCCCCAGTGTTGCCGTAAATGCCATCGTTTTTTATCCAAGGATATCCCAGCAATTGGATGGTTATCAGTGTATGACAGGTCCTAATGGAGGGATCAGAGTTTTGTGGGCTAATGCTGGTAATAGGTCACTCGGGCCGGTATATGTATCATACTCAATTCGAGGTGAGTGATCACAATGGTGTGTCTCAATGCTGAGCAGATTTCAACAGTTGATACTCAGTGCTCATATGGAAAGCGGAAACGCCAGTTACAAAGCAGTTGGTAGGTGCATGTGGTGTGGCGTAAAACTATGGTGTTGAAGTCCCAGAGTGGTGAGTACCCCAATGTTCTGAATAATTTGGTAAGTATAAGGTGTCTGTGGACTAGCACACCAAGACCATGTGTTGATACCATGTGTTAGTACCTAGGTATGATGTCAGCAATTGATAAGGCTGCTGATATCGGGCTAATCTTAAAACTAATCAGGTTAGTAGGCTCCATGGGATGTCTTCATTAAGACCGTCCTTATCAGTGGAAATTCGAACGACCCACCGCTGTTCCAGCCAGACCAGAGCTTTTTTAGACATTCCTGGGTGTGATTCAAGTACAGCCCATCTGAATGAGTCATGGGCATGATGTTTGTCAAGGTAGTGTGTGGTCATTTTAGTATTGTTTTTGTGGCAACGGAAGTTGCTTTTGTGTTCCATCATGCGAACCTTCACCTGTCTTGTTGTCATGCTGTAGTGACCGGATAATTTTTTTTATTTCTGAGTAATGGTGACTTTGGTCTACTACCATCCTAGTATAGTGGTTAGAACGCTATTTTTAGCTTATTTTCAGGGTTTTGCCTATTGGTTTTGACATGATTCTATGTCTCTTTTGCCTCTTTTCGGGCCTAAAGGCCTAAACTAGAGGGTAGCCATCTTTCCTTTGCAGTATTTATCTATTTACAGTGTTTGCCTAATGGCTTTTACATAATTCTAAGTCTCTTTTGCCTTTTTTCGGGCCTAAAGGCCTAAACTAGAGGGTAGCCATCTTTTCTTTGCCTCTGCTGACTGAGGCGCTTGCAGGCCAAAGGTAATGTTTTAGTTATAAGCTGTTTTCGCTCTCTGCAAACCGGTTAAGACTAACCCTTATCAAGGAATGTGCTTAGTGCTCAAGTCTCCAGATGAAACAGCAGGTGGCCACTGTGGGAGTGTCTGGAGTAGGGAGCCTGCTACAGGAATTTGGTAGGAGGTAGCTTGCTGGCTGAAAATTTCCATGAGGAGAGAGCATCCTATATTATCGAAGTGCAGAGAAGAAGAGCAGTCAGTTGGTATTTGGAGTGGACAGAGGCAGTTGACAGTTGGAGTTTGGAACGATCGAAGGCTGATGATCTTTTGGAGAGACTGAAGTTATATCGTGAGTCAGTCTGTTAGAGCAGTAGGAGCTAGTTAGACGTCGGAGTTAGAACAATCAGAGTGAAGAAGTTAGTTGAACGGATGGTTTTCAGAGCGGCTGAAACTATATCATTAGATTGAAGTCTGGAGGTGAAGACAGTTCGTGGGAGAGAGGAAGCCAGTGCAAAGTGATCGGTGCAGAGCTGAGAAACAAAGAAGAAGAAGAGAGAAGGGTTCCAGTGCTTTGGAGGGGGACGGAGGTGAAGGAGCATAACGGTGCAGACGTGTATCCGTGGGTGCAGAGTAGAATCTGAAATGAGCCAAGACACAGACGAGAGAGGGGCCCAGATGACAGCTAGAACCGGACTCCGTAATTACAAGGTGATCTCTGTCCTGTTATTGTAGTGTGCAAATATATATATTAACTCCTTCCTTTACTTTCCAGGCTATGCTTAGATTGCTAGATATTATTGTGACTTTATATTACAATGTTTTCTTTGTTATTGTGTAATAGAGGGACCCCAGTTCTCAATGAACATCTATGTAACTGTTGTTCTTTGTGATAGGGCTAACCTTTCTTTTCAGCCAGATACTGTCGTATAGAAGGAGGAGCCATTCCCTTCTCACAGGTATCTGATGACCCAGAGAGAAGGTGAGACTGAATCAGGGAATAATGATTACATGTGATTATTTGGCAGTCCGTGTGTGAGAGGATCGGATCTCCTATCTATCACATGAGGGATAATAATTCATACAAGTTAGAAGATACTCCCAGTAAATATTAGGTACTTAGGAGCTTCCTAATAGAGAGAGAGCAGAAGGTATTAATAGGACAGTGAGATCGCTCAAGATAGGGCGTTAATGAGAACACCAATTGTGATTGGTGTGAAATGAGATTGCTCAAGATAGGGCATTAATGAGAACACCAATTGTGGATGGTGTATAGTGGGATCGCTCAAGACAGTGCGTTAATGAGAACACCAATTGTGGTTGGTGTGATAGATTGGGTTGCTCTCCGATATGAGAAGGAGGGTAGAATAGCCCGGGCCAGATTGTCGCGGGGCTATACGGTGAGATCATAGGATGAGACATTGAATTCCGTAGTTATTATTGACTATTCTTAGTAATCACTTAGATCTAACAGTGTTTTTGATGGTATAAGCTTGTATATTGCAAATTCCCCATTCCTGGGTAAGTACTCAGGTACTGTTGTAAAGAGGATCCGGGAAGGGATGATGTTACGTTTTGGCCGGGTTGGTTGCATCCAGGTGAGTTGCTACTTCAAAGTCTGAGCATCCGGTCATTACACATGCCTATGAAGAGGAGACCACACAGGCACGTCAGGATATAGATACAGTTAATTGAATTACAGTTTGTGTGTGTCATAATCGACCGGGTAGCCCCATTGTGAAAAGTCAGTTCTTTGGTGGCTTTGGTTTGGGGCACACAGAGCATGAGCCACAGGGGTAATGGTCTTTGACAGGCCGAAAATTCCACAGTGTCTTTTGGGGATTGGCCTCAAGTTGTTTGGGTCTAGTATGTATTAGTAGATCCTTCAGATTGCTAGTGCGTTTGTATGCAAATCTACAGATGGGTAGAGAGAGAGTGCCTGTATTCAGGATAACCCAATGTTTGCGGATTATATTCTTAATCCGATTGGAATCAGACAAAAAAGTTGTCACACATTTCATGGCAGGGTCTGGTTCTCACGTGACATCCTCCAAGATGCTCTCACGGTTGTTATGCTTTGATCATTTCTTAGCCATTTAGATAACCACAATACTGGAGAAGTGGATTTAATCCTATCCTCCATGTACCCTAATCTCAATTCTGCATGCATTGCATACTTTGAGGTACTCTTATGAAGGCACTAAATGTGCGGACATGCACAATCAGCCTTCACCTGTAGAAAGCTAATGTTGCAATACCCCAAAATCCCACTACAAAACATCAATATGGAAGCACATTTACATTTCTAGATTTCAAAAGTTTGGATGATTATTGTCTACCCTAAAGGAGCTGCTAGATTGCATACAAAATACATTGTTGATAAAAGCATGTTTCCTAGCAAACAAATAGGGACCCAAGGTTTAGTTAGAGTCAAATGTCTCCCCTACATATGGGAAGTGTGGGGTACTCTCTATACATTTACTGTAACAGCATAACAGCTGGAGTTCAGGATCACAAGTCATAGTAAAAGATTTAGTGAGATTAGACTGTAGGTTTAAATTCCCCATAAATTACAGTAATTAATTTAGGCCGTTGTGGGCTCAAGATATAATAATTGCTTCATCCGCATATACCAGAACAGGCACAGGTCTGTTGATAACCACTAGCATGTCCTGCTCTCATATGGCAAGACATCCTCAAGCCTGTTAATATACAATTAAAATAAAATTGAGTCTAGGATACAGTCTTTCTGAACCCTCTGTGGTAATCCAAATCAATTTGTCAATTCCCCTTAATTTCCATAGCGAGTGGATGCTGAGAGATCATAATGTAATGCACAAAAAAAGAACTAAGCCATCATCACTACCTAGATCTCACAAGATCTACAATCATTTTGACGTATTTATGATATTGAATGAACAAGAAAGGTCCATAAAAATGATATAAAATGAGTTACATTTGGCCACCGTGTATTTAGAGATAAGAAGATAAAGGTTCAAACATTGCTCAAGTTATCCATAGACCAGTCCTAAAACCATACTGGGCACATGAGAGTAAGTCCACTGCAATTGCCTCTACAGAAAAATCCTTCCCACACTGTTTACAGTTGGATCCAAAAAGGATATTATTCGGTAACAACGGGGATACCTACAGTTGCCCTTTTAAAGAAACTGAACTATTATTATGGTGTGCCAGGATTGAGGTAGCCCTAATGTGCGGGTCACACTTATAACATTTGTCAACAACGTGGCCTAAAACCCTATGTAGTCTTTTTACAGGTCTAGAGGGACCCTGTCGGCCCCAGTGCCTTATTATTAGTGCTCTTGTTAAATGTGACTAGCACCTCATGCAGTTCAAATGCTAGGTAAGGGGATATGAAGATCGGACCGCTTTACAATAGCTCTTTTCACTTGGTGTAGTGAAATACATCTTTTCAAAATGAACAACAAATTTATCTGGATCTATTTTTAAAGTCAGATCACGAATGGGTGCCCTGGACAACTTATTAGCTACTTTGCAGAAAACAAGAGGGTCAACTTACATAAGGCAAGTAATTGCGCCCAGACCTCCATTTCCAAATCTGTTTTCCACTTTTTTTATGTCTTTTTATATTCTACCCTGCACAGTACTATCTCTTCTCCATTGTTTAGGACATGTTTTAAGACAAACTTAAAATGAATGTTGTCAAAATAACAGACATTGTCGAACCACCCTGGCATGTTGTTAGATGACTGTCTAATAGGTTTATTTTTAAAAATGTTATTTTATAATTTAATCAGTGTTTTCCATAGTGTAAACATGACCCAAAAACTTGGGTATCAGAGCATCTTATAATTCAACTGGATTCAAGTTCAGATGACATCCCATTCTTTAACACCTACTACAGGGGATAGGTAACTTATTACAGTGGTGTGTTCAAAAAGTTACAATAGCACACAATTAATAATGCTAGACATCTGTAATTCACTTCACTTCAGACTTAATTTCACTACAAAACATCTACTGTAAATTACTAGGAGTCCACAATAGTTGAAATATTGCATAACAAGACCAGAAAGACAGTTGATTGGTCAATGGCCTGAAATTAGTCCTCAGAATTGACATTATGCCTCTGAATTGTTATGGGACGAATTTGCTCATCAGAAAGGACTTTGTCTCCTTCTTGAATCCGGAGCGTAGGTAATCCTTCTAATATTTGGCTGGAGTGAATTCCAAAATCTAGTTGCAACTCCAGCAAACGCTCTATCATATGTTCTGTTCTTCCGGAAGAAAGCTGGTTTCATTAAAAAATCTCTGGCCCCACTAGCGGATCTACTAACTCCAGACAATGGGATTTTCTAGGCAAGGTAACATGAAGTTGAGTGGTGTAGTGCCTTGTGTGTTATTCATGCAATCTTTAGCTGTATTCTTGCCTCGAACAGAAGCCAATGGAGGGCTTTCAGGCGACGGGTGATATGGTCACATTTTTGGGAACCCGTTAAAAGTCTAGCTGCAGCATTGAGACAAACTTTTTGGGGAGCGGTTGAAAAATTAGGAAGACCAGACATCGATGAGCAACCTTACTCAATTCTAGAAATGACTATCACCTGCACTGCCGTTTTCAAGCTCTCTGTGTCAATCAATAACTTCAGCTTTCTAAGGTAGCACAGATGGAAGCTGACATATTTTGCCATTGTGTTGATGTGGGTATGCACATGTAACTACTTATCCAGCATGATTCCAAGAGACTTAGTTGACTCTACTAGCATCGGTGAGCCATATAGCGCAGTGATCATCCTGGTCCATTCCATAATACTGGTGTCACTTTAAAGGGGGGGGATCTGAAGGAGTTTTGGTTTCAGAGGGTTAAGCATGAGATGATTGCCCTATAGCCATCATCAGTAGCTTCCTTATACTGCACCCCAAGGTAATGATACCTCGCTCCCAGATGTTGGAACGCCCTACCTTTAGAACTGCGGCTAGAACCTTCTGAAGCCCTGTTCAGGAAAAAGCTTAAAACCCACCTTTTCAACAGGTAGCCTTCCGTGGAAGGGGGTAGGGGCAGCCACATCACTTACCATAGCGCGGGGACACGCCAGTGGCGTAACCAGGCGCTCTACAAATGCCCAATAATAATATTAAGTAATTTCAAATGGCATAGCATTCTCCAACAAACGGCCAGACCCATATTGCCTTTAGTAAGTCTGCTCAAAAGTTTCCCACGATCTACATTTTTCTGCAGTAGACTATGTGTGTTGTTTTTAGAAGAAATCCCAGTGGCTACCCATGGCTCACAGCACTTACAGCCTATTGAGATTGCTACTGTAATGTTTACCAGTTCCCCAGAGGGAAAATATAATCAACTGTCATACAGCATGCCCTGCAAACAAAACTAGGTACATACAGAGTGAGGCACACGCCTAGAGAATCCATAACATTGAATAAATCTTCTGACAGCAAAAAGCTGCACTTTCCCCTATTAGATATTTGATCCACCTGATCCCTGAAAGTGAAACGGTTATTTGCAGACATAATACTACTGTGCCCTAATTTAGCATTAAAGTCACCCCCCAACAGTACATTGAACAACCAGCCTATAAAAAGTGCTTGTTACTCATTTCACTAATTACATCAAATAGTACATTAACATTTTGATTGTCCCCACCAACGACATAATCATTGAAAAAGTCTGATTAAAATTATCAGTTCAATACAGATTGAAGGCCTGGGTCAAGTCACTAGATGCAAATATAGGAAAAATAGTGCATTTCTGGTTGGCTTTAAACCATGCAATTGAGCCTACTTTTGGGTTGCCAGATGGTGAAGGGATTGTGAATTTAATAAAATATACATTTCTATCATAAAGAACCTCAATTTGTGTGCAAGTCAAACTGGCTAATCTAATAGTACCAATTGCCCACATTTAGATTAGAGCAAAAACCAGCTTTGTTTCACCAAATTCATTTAAGATCAGACACTTGAGGTGACAAAGAACTTCCAGATATAGTTAGGACACTGTCCTGGTCTCGGGGTCAGGCAAGGCCCACAGAATGACAGGATTTGGCAAGTGTTTTCAGTATCTTGAGCTGCAGGTCGACTGGCACTTCATAGCGCTTGCTGATGATGTTGGGCCTCCTTCTCCTCCCAGTAGCAAGGGGGTTCGGTCCCTGAAGTCCAATGTTTTTTAGTTCAACTATATAACTCAGAATTTCTCCAAGTTAACAGCACCTGTTTCTCCACTGAGGTGGAAAATGTTGCCCCAATGCTTTTGAGCAGTCAAAAATTAAAAATAAAATGATAACAACAAAGGATATTTTATTTTTCCATGCTTATTTCTTGCAGCTGTCCATTCCAACATAGCCACAGGAAGGAGGACGAGTAATCGCACAGCTTTAAGTGAGCATGACAGTTTGGCCAGCCGTCTAAGGCTGGGCACACTGTCATATGTACTTATTGTCTCCAACCAACCTGTGCTTTACAGCAGAGGTTTGTAGTCCTACGAGGGCATAACTAGTAACTAGGGTGCTCACATCAATCACATTGCTTCTCTCATGCTTAGGAATACCAGCATGGGAGCAGCTTCTGGGTTGGCATAGGGAACCCTGTGGCATGACAGGAGCAGAGGCCATTAGAGCACTGCTGCTGCAGAATGCAGGTAAACATTAATTCTTTATTATTTTTCCCTGCACTGCCCCGGCGCTCTCTTGCCCCACGCTGAGTTCCAGCAATGTCTCACCACTAAAATGCCAAAGCAAGTTTATATGTTATTTTGAACAGCACAAGAAAGAGAGAGAGAGAGAGAGAGAGAGAGAGAGAGAAAGAGAGAGAGAGAGAGACTCCCTGTTCCCTCTTTCTGACTTCTACTGTCTGCCTTTCTTGCATCTGAAAAATATATTTGAGCTTTCCACACCTCAAATGGAAAGAAAAATGTACCACGCTCTGCACGGACCTACAACAGCTCTTCATGATACCTTACTTGTCATTGTATGCAACCAACAGCATTCCAGACTGCAACAAATGACTTCAGATTCCAAATAGAGAAATCTGACAAATTATTATTCGTTTTGGGATATTCCTTACCCCAAATACTTTTGCTGGAAACTGAAACCCCTCCATAAAAACGGTGAATCAAAAACTGTTGTGTAGTCTTCAAACTCGCTTTCCAGTTTTGACATATTGATCCACAGTTTTCTTTGCTTGGCCTTTATGGCTTTGTAAACTTTTCTTTTATAAGTCTCTGTTGAATTGGACAGATTAATGCTTCAGAAGTTAAGAAAAAGATCCAGGTGCCCTGTAATGATGGGCCTCGCTGGCTCAGAGCAGAGCCCGGTGCCTGTTTTTATGTCCCTGCAGCGTGCAAAGTAAATGTATTAAACCTGATATTTCTTAGAGCTGGGGTTGATTTTCAGACAGTACAGATCAACAACCATGAGTAGGGTTTGCTTCTTTCTGTGCTGCCTAAAATAAAGCACTAATTCAGAAAAATATCGGATGAAAATAATTCACTTTTCACATGGAAGGCACATAAAACAGGTGCTCGGCTCTGTAGCTAGTAACTGGTGCAGCAGTTCAGACAACAACTGACCAAGTAATACAGATATTCACACAGTTTAGTCACTATCCAATGCATTTAGTGTGACACTATAAATTACTCAAGTAAACAATTATTCACACTGCGACTAAATCCTCTAACCAGATATTTATATATTCACTGATTCTTCAATGCAGATTGGTGTGTATATAATACATATTTAAATAACAAACCTAACCAAATGCACTGGATGATGTCATCAGTGATGTCATTTGAGATGTCATCAGTGATGTCACTGACCATGCCATGAATGATGTAATATGTGACATCATCACCAGTGGATTGCGGGCGCCAGAGTTATAGTTAGTACAAATAACTATAAAGAGGAATTTCAATGGTTTTGTATGAGTGAAATGCCCAGCTTAATATAACAACCCTAAAACCTATTTTTTTCAATGAATTTCTAAGGTTTTTTAAATGCTAATTCCTAACTATAATCTGCTTGAAACCTATGGTTTGTTCAATGAATTTCTAAGGTTTTTTAAATTATAATTCCTAACTATAACCTGCCTGAAACTTATGTTTTTTCGGTGAGTTTCAAAGGTTTATTAAATACTAATTCTTAAGTATAACCTGCCTGAAACCCTAGGTTTTTTTCAGGGATTTCGAAAGATTTTTTCAATAACAATTTTTAAATGTAACAATTGTTATATTTATTTCTTCGACACTGATTTACAATTTTTTTAAATACGTTTATTTTTAGATATCTTATTTTTTAGATGACATTACACATTTTTAATATATATTTTTTTCAATTGTGATATATATATTTTTTATAATTTTAAAAACATTTTATTATATTTTCTGTTTTCATTTTTCTTACAATTGTTTGAGCAGTTCCGCACCTAAAGCGCACCTCTCTTGATTACTGCGCAGAACATAGCCGCCAGTTTACAATTGTTCTGTAGGATCCGCGTAGGGCGTGCGATGGGTGCGTATTTTCATGGCGATTGCTATGCGACCCGTGCGTGACTTCAAGCGCATACGCAACATATATGTATCACGCCACACTGCATGCGCACATTTCCACATGACGTCATCTAAGTGTTCAACGCGGTGAGCGCACGACTTCCGTGAAATTTTTCGATATACCTATATATATATATATATATATATATATATATATATATATATACATACATATATATATATACATACATACATATATGTATTTAATATAAATATTTAGGGGAAAAAATAATATTCTTTTACTTTTAATAAACTTATATTACTTATAAATGCAATTTGGAGAAGCCATGCTAGATGCATGCTGCGTGTACGCACCCAACGCGGATCCCATGTGACCAAAAAAAAAGAGATTTCTTTGGTTTATAACACTTACTGTTCTAACTATTGAAGAACCCCACCCATTTCAATTACTCTTGTTAAACCTTCCTTAGGAGAAGACCTATCCTGAAAAGAACGTCACTTTTTGTTAATTGGAAACCTAAACTTCTTTTTTGGAGTCAAAAATGGCTACACCACTGCAAGAATCATCTGATTCTGATAATTTTGTTACTGAACAATTTCTACCAGAACCTCACCCTCCCAAAAGATATACATCCATCGTATGGAAATTTTTTACTTTTCCAGAGGGGCAAAAGAAATGTAATGCCACCAAAGTAACATGTAAAATTTGCCAGGCAGTACTGTCCAGTTGAGATCCAAACAAGAAATACTCCTGTGGCACTGCTAGTATGCGCAAGGGTCTCCAATCCCTGCATGCTGTGAACTATGCTCACGAAGAATGTAGAAGACTGCTCCAAAATGCACCTTCACCACCAGCAATGCCAAATACCTCTGCTGCATCACCTTCAACATCACAACCAGACATATGTCCCCAATTAGTGAAAGTTAGAATGCACTAATGGAAGTCCAATAGTTTAATTTGTTATGGGGAGCAATCAGTAGACAAGGGGGTCAATGAGGATGGCGGACAGATCTCCACCGCCATGCAGGTGGTGGCGATCCGTCCGCCATCCTTGCCCGTCCGCCACCTATTTCCCCCACCATATTACAATGGCGGGGGACTGTGGCGGAGGGAAAGGCTGCCCGAGCTTATCCGCCGGGGTCGCCTTGCGACCGCGGCGGAAAAGCTCTAATATGGTGGCGGTGTCTATCTACACCGCCAGCCATATTAGGATGGGCTTCGGGGTATGCCTTTCCGGGGCGGCAATGCCGCCACGGAAAGGCATACAATCTTTGCCTTGGGGGCCCCTTGCGGGCCCCCAGGGTGAAGGGGGGGTGGAAAGATTTACATGTGGGGTACCCTGCTTTTCCAAGTACAACATGGCAGGCACCGCGCGGTGCCTGTCATGTTGTGCTTGGAAACTCACAACATGCCTTTTTAGCATTGCGGCGGGCGGTGCTTCAAGCACCATCTGCCGCAATGTTAAAAATGCGGGATGCACCCACCACTGTGACTGGTGCATCCTAATTTGGGGCACGGAACCTCCGCCCTTGTGGCGGACGGTCCGTGCCCCAGACAGGATGGCGGACGGACTATGTCCGTCCGCCATCCTAATCGACCCCCTACTTTGCAGAGCAATTGATAACCATCAATGCTGTTTTTTTTTTCTATTCCCTCAAAGTTCATGGTTTGTTCATCCTGTTGACTTTAATTTTCTTTTTTAAAAAAATAGAAAAAAACTTTCAAAAAATCAAAAAAATATATAAAAGTACAAAAAACAAAAAAAAAGTTGTTTTCAGAACTAACTACTCTGGTTAAAGAACGAGCTAAATGTACATGCTAGTGTCTGAAAGTTTACACAAATGTATACGTACTGCATAATTGACTAAAGAATGCATTTGTGGTATATGGTGAATGGATAGCTGCAGAACTATAAGGAAGTGCTGTTGCATGACACTGTAAGCTCTTTAGCTACAGTGTGCTGAGCTACTTCCGAAGCACAGAGATGCAACATATGTACATAAATATGTTGGAAGTCTGTCCTTCCCTCTTCACTGTTGCTTTAACAGCAAGCATGTTAAGATACAGGCACCCTTGCACCATGGTGCAAGAATATCTGTGTCATGTGGAGTTTGTTTTTGTGCAGGAAGACACATCTTCCTGTACAAAAACAATCAGTGAAGGCATTTTTCTCTGACACTGTATGCTGTGCATTGTAGCACATATTGGAAGAAAAAAATAGGAGAAATGAAAACAATTCTGCTGCAGATTTACAAGCTCTCTACACTTATGACATCACTGATGATAGCATCCAGTGAATATGGTAGCAATCTGCATTGAAGAATGAGTGGATATAAAAAAATCTGGATAAAGGATTTAGTTGCAGTGTGATTGATTGTTTAATTGAGTAATTTATAGTGTCTCACTAAATATATTGGATAGTGACTAAACTGTGTGAATATCTGTATCACTTTGTCAGTTGTTCTGTAAAGTGCTGCACCAGTTGGTTACTAGCTACATGAAAGCCTATATTACTTATTGATTAGTTAACTGAGTATTTGTACTGGATAGTGAATACGCGTGTGGTCCGGTGGGGGGTGTGTGACTGCCCAAAGATGTGTGAATAGTTGATTCAGTAGGTATATGTTGTTAAGACTACATGTTATAACAATTGTTTGGGTAAGTTAAAATCGTGCTTGTTCGCAGGGTGTCCTGGGTGGGTCATAGGCCAAAGAATATTAGGGGTGATTGTGTCTTGGTACATTTTAGGGACGTACAGACGACTGCAGTCCACATATGTGAGTGGAGGCAGTATAATCTTGGGACAGCTATACAATCCCTCCCACTGTCATACTTCTATCCACCTGGTCCCCCGTGCAGGAGGCTAGATATTCAACTAGACTGGAGGATAGTTGGGTCGCGTGCAGAGGTAAGGGAAAATAAGGACAGGTATGTAGAACCCCTCGCACCCTTTGACATCCGTACCCAAAATAGATATAGCTGCCTGGATATGGTAGACTGACTGCAGTATAACTACAGGGGTACAACAGGGGTAGCCCAGGAGAAAGTGAGGGTGAATTCAGGAAATGAATCCAGAGGAAGCTCTATACTCACTGTGGGAGATAAGATTCTAGGAATAAGCTCAGTAAACACAATGTCCCCAGCCACTCAAGTTAACTTCCAACTGCCTATCACTAGCACTAGTGAACCTGCACCAAACACAACTGATGTAGGTAATACATTGGGTTCTCCGCTAGTGGGAATAAGATTGTCTGAAAGGGGTCACAGGGGATCCATCGGGAGTACCGACGTGGGTTGCAAGCAAGATATACTGAAGATATTGTCATGGAATGTTGCAGGTCTACCTAACAAATTGACATGTCCTGACTGGGGATCTTTTGTGGACAAAATTGACGTGTGCCTCTTCCAAGAGACATGGGTCCGGAAAGAACAACTACGTGGGGGCTATGCCTCATTTCATGTGCCGGCCACATGGGGGGAGAGGTTGCCCGTCAGGAGGTCTTACCATTTGGGTCGGCTCTCATCTGGGATGCACAGTTAAGACACTGACTACTCATTCTGAAAATGTTCAATGTGCAGTTCTTGTATGGCCTAATGCTTTCAAGCTTGCCCTCATTAATGTCTATTCTCACCCTGTTAAATATAGCCAGGGAATTGAGGACTATTGAGGAGCTGTCGCACTTTATGCACACCATCCCTAGTGACACTCATCTCCTGGTAAGGGGCGATCTAAACTGCCATTTCGAGCCTCTAGTGGGTATGAATGATGGTATTTTATTGGCAGAGGATGACTAATGGTCGATACCAGCGACCCAGGCTCCATCCCCAAGGGCATGGTCCCCTCTAGCCATACAGATAACAGCTTTAACTTTAAACCATTATTTACGGGCATGTAATGGCCATACGCCTTCAGATACCCCAGCTAAGTGTACATTTAAAAAACCTGGACACATGTCACGTCTTGATTATATTCTGGTGGAAGCACAGTTATGGCCAAAGGTTATAGACCTAAATGTCATTACAAGAGCTGAGAGTGACCATGATTTTTTTTTTTTTAAATATATTTTTATTGCAGGAATCAGTAAATTATTACAAAGTGGACCAGCATTATAAGTTCGATCAAAATTAGTAGGATACATCCCATCGTCCCTCAGCAGGATGGTCCATTACACAGCCATTTAGCCCACAACCCAAGGGTCGGGCGGCGATTACCAGTGGGGACTCAACAGGAAGTCGAAGCCGGTCCGGATGATCTACTATCCGTCATCTGCTTTTCTAAACCATCCTACAAAAAAGGCCAAAAGAACCCCCCCCCCAAAACACTATGAACCAAACAGAACCCCCCCCAACCCCGCCATCAGTGCACGGTAACAGCCGCAACAGGATCTACGAGAGGACCCCCGGGGAAAGCAACAGACATGTAAAGTGCAATCGTCTATCGGGACTCAGGGCGAGCCGCATCCTCACTTTCGGAATCGCTGGGAGCGCAATAATCCCTGAGGGCCTGCACTAATGTCTCCCATTCTAGCGCTGCCTCCTGCGCCTTCTCGTTGTGTTGTCTCCTAGCTAACTGGTACCGCAGCGTACTTTCCCCCGCCGCCCATTTCAAGAGTTCGCTGTGCCATCGGGCCCCCGTTGGACCAACCCGTGCCTTCCAGTTCCTGGTCACCTCCCGTTTAGCAAGGAGAAGCCCCAGATCGATGAATTTACTAGTGATTTTATTTTTGGGGGTATGCGGAAACCAGTGCAGGAGGCCCACTGCCGCATCGACCGATAAGGACCTCCTCGTTACCTCCTTCAGGGTATCCCCCACTTCCAGCCAATAGGAGGACAGCCCCGTGCAAGACCACAACATGTGGAGGAGGTCTGCATCAGGCGCATGGCACCTGGGGCAGTCCGCAGAGTCCGTGGCAAAATATTGTCGGATCTTCGCCGGGGTCAAGTATGCCCTGTGGCGTACATAGTAGTGGACCAGTTGAAAGCGGGCGTGGCGCGTGCCCTTCCAGGCCCGCCTCATGAGTTGGGACCAGGTCGTCTCCGGGATCTCCTTCCCTATGTCCTCTCCCAACGGGTTCTTAAGGTAGTGAGGGGGGCCAACCCCTCATTGAGCAGTCTACCGTATAGGCAAGTAACCGCCTTAACCGTTCCCGCGGACATCATGACATATTGGCACACCGGAGATGTAGGAGGTTCCTCCTGCCTGTGTTTCCAGTGCGCCTGAATCACTCGGACCAGGGCCGTGTGCAAGAGAAAATCGCCGCGAGGAACTTCGAAGCGATCAATGAGCTCCTGAAAGGGCAATAGCGCCCCGTCCTCGTAAAGATCACCCACCAACTGTAGACCCGCGTCCTCCCAGTCCGCTAATCGTGACCAATCACCGCCATGAGGCAGGGCCGTCAGCATGCCCAGAGGCATTTCGGGCGCATACGGTATCCACACCTGGCCCCGGGCGTGGGCTCGGTTCCAGCATAATCGAATAGTCCTCTCTTCGAGCGTCAGGTCCCGCAAGGCCAAACGTTGTTGCAGCGCTATGAAGGAGAGAACGTGCCTAGCCATCCCTGTGCCCCTCCTGTCCTCTTGGCCTCGGAATTCTCTGGCGACCTCCTGGGTGAAAGTCTGCAGCTGCGCTGCCAAGTAATACTTTTCAAAGTCCGGTACCGCAAGCCCACCCTCAGCTTTCGGTCTCGTCAGGGTCTTGAGGGCCACTCTCCGGCGGCCCGATCCCCAGAGGAATCTCACCACCATTGACCGTAACAGTCGAAATGTGGCTGGCGGGACCCAAATCGGCAGCGCCCGGAAATAATACAGCAGCCGGGGGAGCGCCACCATTTTAAGCAGAGCGATCCGTCCCGCTACCGAGAGCGGTAGAGTAGCCCAGAAGTCCATGCTACCACGCAGCGCGCGAGTGCTGCGAGCTATGTTCCCATCCAGAAGGTCAGACGGTTCATGGTAGACGTACACCCCCAGGTACTTAAAGCAGTCAGGTTCCCACCTAATCTCTCTGCTGATATCGGGGCTGGGTGTACCCTTGCGAACCGGGAAAAGACAGGTCTTAGCCCAATTCACCCGGAGGCCCGAGACCTCCCCAAATGCCGTGAGCGCCGACGCAGCCCCATTCAAGGCAGCAACCGGGTCCTCAAGGAAGAGCAACAGGTCATCGGCGTACAACGATATATAATGTGGGCCCGAAGGTGTCCATAAACCATTATAGTGGGCCCCCCACCGGAGTAGCAGTGCCAGTGGCTCCACCGCTAACGCAAAGAGAAGCGGGGATAATGAACAACCCTGCCTCGTGCCTCTCTCCACCGGGTATTGCGAGGAGATCAGCGGGCCTGCCCGTACCCTGGCCGACGCCGAGGCATACAGCACCGTGGTCCATCTAACGAAACCCTCACCGAGGCCGAACCGCAGCAATACAGTGCGCAGGTAGTCCCACTCCAGGCTGTCAAAAGCCTTCTCCAAATCTACCGAGAGGACTACCGGGCATGGGGCGTCCACGAGCGGTTCTCCCAGCAAGCGGAACAGCCTACGGATGTTCATGGTCGTTTTTCGCTTGGGGATGAATCCGGCCTGGTCCTCGTGTACCAGAGAACTCATGTGACCTAGCAATCTCGATGCTAAGATGCTGCTCAGTATCTTATAATCGACCGTCAGCATTGATAAAGGACGGTAGGACGCCCGATCGGACGAGTCCCTTCCCGGTTTGAGGAGGGGAACCACTAAGGCCTCGCAGATCGAGCCGGGGAGCCGACCAAGCCGCTTCGCCTCTCTGTAAACTATCAGCAACCTCGGTGCCAGGAGATCAGCATAGGCGGCATAAAATTCAACCGGAAGGCCGTCTAGTCCCGGGGTCTTATTCCTCGCCATCTTTTTAATGGCGCTGCGAATTTCCCCCAGTTCAATGTCGGAGCCCAGGGCTTTCGCTACGTCAGGCTCCACCAGTGGGAGCTCTAGGGGTCGCAGGTAGTCACCGATCAGGTCGGGGTCCCCGGCAGAGCGACTGCGGTACAAGCATCCATAGTAGCGCAGGTAACAACTCAAAATCTCAGGCTGAGTGTGCACTTCGGCCCCCTCCGCCGTACGCATGGATGTCGTTAGAGAGGTCTGGCGCGTGGGATTAGTTAGCCACGCCAGCAATGCGCTCGACCTGTCCCCTTCCGCGAGCGACCTAACAGTATAGGCCTTATAGTCGAAACAGCGCAGCCGTTCGACCTCCGCCGCTACCGCCTCCTTCGCCGCTGCCGTGCGTTCCTGAAGTTCAGGACGCCCGGGGCGGCGGAGTTCCAACTCACGGAGTTTCCGATCGGCCACAGCCAAATCATCAAGGATGATCCGCCTCATGCCCACCTTCTTAGAAATGCAGAAGCCCCTGACCACCACCTTAAAGGCGTCCCATTCCAGCGCCCTCGATCCCGCAGTGCCCCCATTGGACGCGAAGTATTCCGAGATCTTATCCTCTAGGTCCGCTTTGAAGACTATGTCCTCCAAGATTTCGGGTCGCATTTTCCAGGTGGGTACAGCAGGCACCCCAGGAAACCAGCGAAGGTCCAGCAGGAGAGGGTTATGATCTGAGATGGTCCTGGTCAGATATTCAGACCGGACCGCTGCTGAAACCAATTCTGCCGAGCCCAGAAACCCGTCCAGTCGGACGTGTAACTCATGCAGGCCTGAGAAGTAGGAGTAGTCCCTAGTGTCGGGGTGCTGTGCCCTCCAGACATCCGTCAGACCCCAGTGCGTCTGCCAGTCCCTCCGACCTTTAGCCACACGGCGAACCGGAGAGTCAGGGAGGGGGGGGTGCGAGCGGTCAGCCTCCACATCCACTATTGAATTGAAATCCCCGCCAAGCAGGAGGGGCCCGGAGAAGAAGTGGGCCAACGAGCCCGATAACCTGGAAAGGAAGGCAAGCTGGTCCACATTAGGCGCATAGACACAGCAAACGTTTAGGTCCCTCCCCCCAGTGTGCCCGAAATGGCCACGTAACGACCCTCCGGATCCACCACTGATTTCGTAACCTGGAAAGGAACCCCAGCTCTGATCCAAATCAGCGCCCCCCTGGCATACGCGGAGTACGAAGTGCAAAAGACCTGCCCCCTCCACCTACGCTGTAGCGCCGCCCCTTCCGCCTTGTTAAGATGGGTCTCCTGCAGCAGCGCCATTTGTACCCCTCTACGCACCAAATAAGCGTGGACTTTGTGACGTCTAGACATAGTGTGAAGCCCCCGTACATTCCAAGTGATGCATTTCACATTAGCAACATCAGCCATTGTCCCATATCGTTCGTGCAAAGTCTCTCCATCCGGGTCCCAACAAAGAAAGATCAACAATCAACCCAGCACTGATGGCGGCCATTTTCCCCAACCAAAAAACAACAACCCCCGTTCGATCCAAACCCTTGCCCACCCTCCCCAGAACAGGACCCAAATAGTACCATCTAGTTCCCATCCAAACCATACCCCCAACAAACCCACTGTCCCCAACTAATCCTGCAGTCGCCACCGCAGGAAGGCCTTAAGGGCTAGGTGCGGGCTGGGCGCCGGCAGTGGGCCCTCGATTCTTGGGCTACCGAGACTTAAGTGAGCCCAAAACAATAAAAGAAACCCCCCCCGTCCCGAGCAGGGCACCCCACCCCCACTTCACCGGAGTTCATGAGCAATCGCCTACCCCCGCCACCCCCGCTGCGGCCCCCCCACCCAAATGGACTCAGCTCACCCCGTCATCCCTGTCCATCCAAAAGGTCCTCAACTGAGTTCGGAGTGATCACCGGCGTGTGGACACTGTCGGTCACCGATTCCTCCGAGTCCGTTGGCGCCCCCTCGTCACCACGGTCCGCTTCCTCTTCAATGGGACCATCCCGTGAGCCAGACAGCGCAGACAACACCTCCACCACTCCCTTCCGCTCCGTCGACGTCTCCACAGTCGAAGGTCTGCCTGACTGGCCACGGCGACTCCGAATCCTTTTGGACCGCCGCCGCTGTCCAGGCTCCACTGCTAGTTGAGATGAGGAGCCAAAGCCATCCTTTCCGGCTCTGTATAGTTCGAGCCAGTTACAGACGTCCTCCGGGGAATCAAAGAACTGAGTCTTGTCATCAACGATTATGCGGAGCCTTGCAGGAAACAGGAGCGAGTATTGGATGCCCTCGCTCCGGAGCTCGCGCTTGACCGCCAGGAAAGAGAACCGCCTGCGCTGGGTCTCATATGTGTAGTCCGGGAAGATATTCACCTCGCTATTCTCCACCTTTTAGGGGCCATTATGTCTGGCGGCATTGAGGATGAGGTCTCTGTCCGGAAAGTGCAGTAAACGTGCCACCACCGGTCGCGGGGCACGGCCCTGCTGCGGCGGCCTCGCTGGGACTCTGTGCGCTCGCTCCAGGGTGTAGAAGGAGGATAGGCCCTCCGGGGCCACCGTGTCCCGTAGCCAGGCTTCCAAGTAGGCCACCATGTCGCCATCTTCAATCTTCTCCAGCAGGCCCACCACTCGAATGTTATTCCGCCTATTACGACCCTCCGCATCCTCCGCTCGCCGCTCCAGGGCATCAATCCGGGATAGGGCATCCTTCATCGTCGCGGCCAGGGTTCTCTGTGCTGGCTCCAAGGTCTGTACCGAGCTCTCCACTTCTTTGACCCTATCCGAAAGCTTGCCGTGGTCCGCTCTAAGGAGGCCCAGACTCGTCGCAACCTGGGCAATGTCCTGCTGGAGGGCCGAGCGCGTGGTCGCGATCGCCTCCAGGACCCGGTCAAATTGTTGCTGCAATGGCGCACCACCAGAGCTCTCCGGGTCCCCACGTTCTTCTTTGTCCGGGGCCTCCGAGTCCGAGGCGGCTGGGGTGGTCCCCTTGGCTCCCCTCGGTTTTCCCATGGCGCAGGAGTCCCACGGTGGAGAGTCAGTCAGAAGTGCCACCGAGTGCGGGTGTCGACTATGTCTCTCTCGGCTGGTGGTCTTCGGGCCGAGGGCCGACGATCTCCGTCTCCAGGGCCTGTTGGTCCTCCACAACCTCGGGCCGCGCCACCACCGTGTCGTCGGAGGGCATTGAGGAGGAGGCGGGGACAATCGGCGCCAGGTCGGGCAGGCCCGTTTGGCCGATGAGGATCTGGAACGAGGGTCACCAACACCACCGGAGACTTTGTGGCGCCAAGGCGCCGTGCTGCCCATGGAGGCCAGTCGCTCGGCGGGATGCAGCCGGGTGCGGCTTAGGGGGTCGGCACCGCAGATAGGGCCGCCAGACGTTCGTGAATCGAGGTCCACGATACTGTGGGCATCTGACCATCCAGGAGCGATCACCGTGTCCAAAGTCCAATCAGAGCGCCACCCAGACCATCAAATCACAGGGAGATAGAAGGTGGAGGGTGCGCTGTAGCCAACGACGCTCCTCCAGACTAAGGGTCCCAGCCAAGGAGACAAAGAGGTCGGGCGCCATATTGGGCCGCACTCCGCGGGTCCTCAAACTTCGATTTTCCGTCGGATCAACCCGTGTTCGAGTGTCACCGGGTGCCTTAGCAGGTCCCAATCGGTCTGATTAACGGTTTGCGGGGGCTAGGGTGCCCCTCGGACTCCGATCTGCAGGATAATCACGGGCTCAGTCCCGGAGCCGAGCTCTCAGGCGACCATCGCCATCGGCGTCCAAGCCACGCCCCCCTGAGAGTGACCATGATGCTTTAATATTGGAGCTGGGCCCGCTCAGAATTAGCAAGAGCAATACTCCAAGTTCAGGGGATTCTGATGCTAGGCTCACACTATCTAATGATAGACGCAGAGTTAGATGGCATAAATTAATGGAACACCCGGAAGAACTTTGGAATTTATATAGCCGGATAGTCCCCCTGTTTGTAGAGGTTGATGCGTTAAATACTCAACCATTGCCACCTGATTATCATACTAAGTTACAGGCTCTCCATATAGATCTAGTATCCTATATGGCAGAGGTATTTAACCCTCGGGTGGTCAAAAAGAATAAAAGGGTCCAACTATGCACCTGGTATAATGCAGCTTGCAGGAAGTCAAAGTCTCAGTTAGTATAGGCTTTAAAGGCAAATATTAACAAATTCAAAATAAAAGCCAGGAGAGCACATTATAAATGGCTGACTAAATGTGTAAAGGAAGAATTGGACCACGATAAGTGGGATAGTTTATCCACTGCTCTAGCTACAAAAGATTCCCGGAAATTTGGGTCTATAATCAATAATGGCTGCGGAGACCTGAAAGCTGCCATTGAACCAAACATAGCGGCTGAAGTTTGGGAAGACCACTTCCGGGCTCTGTATTCCTCTGAGGACCGCTCAGATACCTTAGAAATTATATCGCCAGCTCCAGCTTTTATCCCACATTCTGAAGTGGTAGAGTTCACGACAGCGGAAGTTTGTAATGTAATTTCCAAACTTACCGTAGGAAAAGCCCGGGCTTAGACAAACTCCCGGGTGACCTCTTTAGGCAGGAACCAAAGATATGCTGCCCGTATTTCCAAATTCTCTTCAACGCGGTCCTGAGAGGCATGGCGGGGCCCTGTACTTGGCTGGGCGAGAGATAGTCCCTATATACAAGAAGGGCTCCCCTCTGCTCCCAGCCAACTACAGGCCCATCAGCCACATTGATGTCCCGCAGAAGATCTTTGTGTGACTCATTTTAGATCGCCTCCAGGACTGGATAGAGGAGCACACAATTCTTGGTCTGTATCAAGCAGGGTTCAGGAAGAACACCTCCACCATGGACCAAATCTTTCGCTTGTCATTACTATTTTGGAAAACGGTGAGAATAGAGGGTGGCAGCCTCTATATGGTGTTTGTTGACCTTCACTCTGCTTTCAATCTAGTTACCCCGGGGAAACTGTGGTCTGTGCTCCTCGAGCTGGGCATACCGGCACAACTATTGACCATATTGATGAGGTTACGTGAGGCGAATTTTGCCCAAATCAGATGTGGAAAAAATGGTGCATTGTCATCTAGATTCCCCGTTGGCAGGGGGGTGAGGCAGGGTTGCATACTCGCACCTACCCTGTTCTGCCTCAATGTCAATGGGGTAATCTTGCACCTGAATGGAGTGAAGAACAACAATGCTCCAAAGCTGGCTGGTAGCAGGGTCCCTGTGATTATGTTCGCTGATGACACCCTCTTGTTGTCTAAGTCCGAAATGGGGATTCAGCGTATATTGGACGGCTTTGAAGAGTTCTATAGAGGTCGGAGTTTGGAGATAAATTCTCTTAAAACCAGATTCATGATCTTCAACCCCCCTGCAACCACTCGCCTAAATCCCAGTCTGGGTAAAACAAGACTGGAAAGGGTATAGACGTTTGATTATCTGGGAGTCACTATAAATGAGAGCTTGACATGGGGCCCCCAGCAAATCAAGTCACAACTAAAATTGGCCCAACTTGCAGGCGGAATTCTCAAGCTATACGATAAGTCTACTATTAAACATGCTGGCCCTCCGTTGGAGATATATAAAACGCAAGCTAGGGGTGCAATCATGTACGGCGGCGAACTATGAGGATACTCATGTAGGGCCGAAATCACCAGGATAGAAAATACATTTCTAAGACAGTTGTTAGCACTACCACCTAGCACTCCACTTCTTCCTCTAAGGCTGGATTTGGGGATTAGACCCACTGACGAGGAGCTAGCGCTCAAACCCCTCAGGTTCTGGCGCAGGCTCTAGGTTACTCCGGAGCTGTCAAACTATAGGCTGGAACTTACGGAAATACTAACCTTTCCTAGCACAGGGAAAATGCCTTGGCTTATATTTATAAAGAATGAATGTGCAAGGCTAGGAGTACCTGCCCTATGGTCTGACCCTGAGAGGGGCTGCAAAATGGTTACTCGCAAGTTACTCACAAGGACATTTTGTGATAATAAACTTACTGCTGCTGTGTCTAATTCACATGCTGGCACTCTAACGGCTTCCTTTTTAATGACTAAATATTTTTATCATTTGAGTATTTCATGGATGACATATATCCTATTTTAGCAAGGAAACTGTATGTACGGTGGATATATGGTACTCTACCCTTGCGAGCCTTTACAAGTAGATGGTCTTCCGCTGCCCCGAAAAATTGTCCTGGGTGCAACTGTGACATGGAAAATGATCTGCACGTTCTCTTCTTTTGTTCAGCAAATTGTAAGTCCAGGAGGTACTGGCTTGTACCCTTGTGCAAGAACTTGGGTTTTACGCAGTGTATGTATGCTTTTAGAGTACTAAAAACAGATATAACTAGACCCGTTGTATTTGCTGCCTCGCAATTCCTGGCAGCTATGTGGCACAAGCGAAGGCATTTAATTGCCAGTATAGGATTATGGACTCAAAGCCAATTGAAAAATATTGTCCTCTTTTCTAAATCTTGTAAATTTTCCTTTTACTGTTTTTTACTAAATTATTTATTGTGCTTTCGCCAATAGTTGTGTATACTAACGGTATTAACTGGAAAAAGTTCTTTTTTTTTAAATTGTTTCCATTTGGAAAATGCTGGGGAATTCATTTTTTCTTGCTATAATTAATTGAATTGTCATCCATGTATATTGTCTTTTTTACACGCTTTTGCATTCTTTTATGGCATATTGCCGAAATAAAGATTTCTTGAATGAATGAATGAATATCTTTATGGGTGTGGTGATGAGCAAATATATCTCTCAATGGTACATATGCAACAAAGTAAAAAAATAAAAAAGGCAGTGTATGTGACATTTGTTGTATATAAAGAAGTATACATATGACTCAGTGATTGCATGAGTAACTGTATGGATAACTGTATACTTGTAATAGTGATTTTATAACACTATATGAGTAAATGAAGTGCTGTTTGTTGGGGGTAGTGTTTAAGAGTTTAGGTTAGTGTAGTGGTGTTTGTGTAGTGAACAGATTGTGCTGGGGATAGATTTAGGGTTTAAGGTAGTGCATTGATCTTTGTGTAGAGTAGGGGGTCGTGTTGGTGGTAGATTTAGGGTTTAAGGTAGTACAGTGGTGTTTGTGTAGTGTAGGGGGTCGTGCTGGGGGTAGTGTTTTAGGTTTTAGGGTAGTGTAGTGGTGTTTGTGAAGTGTAGGGATTGTGCTGGGGTTGTGCTGGGGGAATGTATTAACATTACACTATGACCACCCTAAGCACAATTATCAGTAGTAACCACCCAAAAATTCCAGATGAAGTTGTCAGCACAATATCAGAACCAGACCTCATTGGTTTGTATGACAATAAAGTAACATTTGCGTTTCAAAGATCCAGAAATTTAAAAGAACTTCTTAATGTCCCTATAAAAGTGGATGTTAAATGGCGAGGTATGTTGAGGTGTCAAAACTGCACCCATTGCAGTAATGTTATAACTGGCAACAAGATAACACATCCAACTAAAGGTCATCAAATTGAATTACATCACACAAGCACATGTGATACCATGAATTGCATCTGCATGATTAAATGCCCCTGTGGCAAGACATATGTGGGTCAAACGGAACGTAAATTGAAAATCCGCATCACGGAACACAAAAGTAATGTAAGACTAGTCAACAAAAAATCAACAATAGCTAACCACTGCAATGAAGCAAAACACCAAATCTCTCAACTACGCTTCATGGTTTCGGAGAGTTTACTGCAGCACCGTGACAGGGATCCCACTAAGCAAAGATTAAGAGCCGAATATTTTTGGATTAAAAAATTTAATTCTACCCTTCCTATGGGGTTAAACGACCGGATAGAGTATTCGTGTTTTCTGTAACACCAGGTCTTCTGAACTGCACATTGACTATAGACTGATTCTGTATTCCTCATGATAATGAACATTTACTTTTGATGTCATGTTTATTTACCTCAAGTTGTTTTGAACATTTCCGGCTGCTTTACATACACAAAGTAATGGTTATTGTTTATTCATTCTGAGATTGTGTTTCAATATAACTTTATTGATCTACATAGAGTGTCCACTTCCGCATGAATCTCGTATCACATGATTAGTGTATTTTGTGTTCCTATATCCCTATTGGTTGTCACACCGATCACGTGATCACTGTCAGTCCGTTTTTTTATTTTTTTAATTTGCGCGTAAATCCACTTCGCCAATGCTTGAATCTCGAGAAGAGTATCAACACTGATTGTTCCAGTGTGCTGTAAGTTTTATTTTATTTATCAGTAACGTTACCGACTGTGTGCGCTTCAGCACACAATACTGACACTCGCCCGCAAGTTTGATAACTACGCATGTTTTGCATTTTGACAAAACCAATTTGTGTATTGCCACCTCTGCACGTCGCCTCTTCGGAGCACTTAGTTTAAACAATTCACCATCGGATTAGAATGTACCTCCCTACTCACGCTATGATTTTAAATTAGGTTTGCACTATATTCACGTTGGGCACGTATTTTGATTGTACTGTTGTTATGTATTTTTTAGTGAAGTAAGTGAACAGGTCCTGTTTCATTTCTTTACAGACCCCTGACCAAGGGTCCTGCTTTGTTGACCCGAAATGCATTGGGTACTGATGAAAAACTGTGAACTATTTTGACTAATTGCGACATAACATGTTTATTATGCCAGCATATGAAATTTAATCTGAACATGGAATTGAATCAAGCTCTTTGATTGGAGTACGAACATTGAATTAAATAAATTTGAACTTTGTGAAGAAACCCAGTGTTTCATGAGAGATTGTGCACACATTTTTGGTGGGTAGGTGACCCTCCTCACATCACGTTTGGACATTAAAAGTGGAAGGAGCAATAAATTGATCCCATAGACTGTTAAGTAGCCAAAAAGTATATAAACCACACCTGTGGGATGATTAGTTTCGTTTCAGAGAATCAATACGGGCGAAGAAACTATGAGCAAGGTAATGATTCGGGGCTGCAGAAGCATCTTGAGAATATCTTTCATTTCCTCAGGGGGAATATATTGTTAATGTATATTTAAAAATACATAAAACATTATGTCCCCTCCAGAGGAGTTGGATGAATTTTGACAGAGGAAGGGAAGAATATCGAAGAGAGGTAAATTATCTTAATGTGTATATGTTTGATATTTTTAAAAAAGAAAGCAAAAATATTTAAATGATTATAGAATCTAGTATGATCAAGTTTAAATGGAATATAATAACGAGTTGACGAAAGAACCATTACAAGATATATAGGTTAATTAAGGAATTACTACATGCAAAGTAATGTAAAGTAATGTTTAGGAACGATGCCATCATTTTGACTTTATCTTTCATTTTTCACAGAGGGATCATATTGTTAATGTATATTTTAATTTACATTCAACTTTAGGATCCTTCAAGGGGAGTTGGATGACTTTCAGCAGAGAATTTGAAACAATGATAAATAATATTTTTTTTTAGTATGCAAGTATTTTTTAATGATTGAAAAATGTACTATAAATAAACTATCAACGACAAAAGGATATACTTTGGAATGAAGGAGAAGACTCTTTATTTTCTTGAGTGAAAATGGGCTAAAAGTATTGATATTGAGTAGTGCGTTTACCAATTTTCACTCATGAAGAACAGGAGGATTATCTTCGCAAGCACTTTTTTTCCAAAAAAAAAATATATTTGTGGCTTCAAATGTTAATATTAATGTTAATGCTTTAAATTTTTTAAATGATTGTAAAATGTAATAATGACATGAAATGTACATAAAAAAGAAAGATGAAGTAGTGAGGGAGTGTTTGTTGTAGCACTTCTATTCTACTTCATCTGAAAGTAAAAAGAGCCCTAACATTAAAATAAAGATGATGGGGCAACACTTATATAATGTAAATATAAGGAATGAGTGTTTATGAAAAATAAAGAAAATGTGGTCCAACGCGTGATACCAATGAATGAAAAAAAGATTTTGCATTTCACCCATATGATGCATATAAAAGACTCAATAAAAATAATTGTCTTTCAAGGATGGTTTGAATATTTATACATTTAAAAAAAGAACATAGTACTCCACGCTAAAGGAGAAAAGTCAGCACAATTATGATAGAATAGAAAATAGAATAATATTTTTAAATACCTTTACAGTTAACAAACTCGTAAGCAGAGAACACAGTTTAAGTTAAAAACACCCTACCACAACTAGTTTTTGAAATGCATTGTAAAATAAAGTGCGTCACAAATGAGCTACGTACATGGTGAGGGTATCATAACGTCACATAGAAAAAACAAGCCATCAACATTAGGATCAGGAAGGTAGAGTCAACCAGACAACAGCCAATCAAATGTTTTTCAAAATCTGCGCAAGGAAAGGGATTGGTCGGTAATACGTTTTCTTACAATGCTTCACAACCAATGAAAAAGAGGTGTAGAAAATGTTAGTTTTTAACATACAAGCAAATCAGATGATCTTGCAAGTACACGGAGCGGTAGGCAATTATTGAAGATGACCTGCTGTCGCAAGACCCCGAAAGGCCTCTTGCAGAATAAGTACACACTAATCTGCCAGACCCTATTCAATGATTAATCAGGCTCTCAAGCCTAAACATGTCGGAAATCATCTATGGTCAATTTCTCTTCTTCCAAGTTTGTACCTTTTTAAATGGAAGACAAGATTGTCCACATTACAAAACGTAGTGGCATATTTATAAAGACGCAGTTAAAATTGTTGTTACTTTAACACCTGCAAACTACAACAAAAACGCTGAAAATGGACTTCAAAATCCTTTGTTATCTTACTGGAAGATTTTTCCAACATTGCTGTATCCTATACAAGAGTGAGAGATACCCCCTTGGGCTATACAATAAATGGTTGGGGGGGAATCCAAGGCCCCCCTGCAAAATTAGAAGTGTGTGGACCTCAACGACCCACCTCAAGCCCTGGGAACAACCACCCGATGGGGATTTGTGTATTGTGAGAGGCAGGCTGCGTGGCCCTCCGCCTGGAGCCCTCGAGGGCCCTGGAGACCACCACGCCCCAGGACGGGCCCCTGCAGTGTCCCAGGGTGCCTACCCGTGGGACACTGCTGTTTTACTATGAGAAGGCGAGAGTCTTGCAGCTCCCGCCATCCCATAGCAAACCTAGTTTGCATTTTGAAAGACACAGGAGTGAAATCTATTCTCACTTTCAAAATCCAAACCAGATTGCTTTTCCACATGCAAGTTAGCATCTCCCCATGTGGAAAACCAAAGCCGGCTCCCGAAGGACGCGGAGAGGCGGCAGGACTGTGGGGGCATTGTGGCTCCCCCCACGGTCCCCAACATTTTTAATAAGACCCGGGGGATAGGGTCCCCGGGGATATTAGAAATTACTGATAGTGGCTATTTTTTTATGGCAAAATTAAAAGTTGCGCACCCAGCGCAGCACTCAGTGCCGCCCCCTGGTGTGCAGGCGCTGGGTGCACGACTTATAATCTGTAGGGTGCGCGACTCCAGCACCTTAGGTGCACAACTTCTTTTGGGAGCCGGCATTGCTTTTCCACATGGGGAACTACTAACATGCAGCTCCCCATGTGGAAACTCAATCTGATTTAGATTTTGAAAGAGATAGCAGATTTCCTAGCTATGGGAAGGCAGGAAGGACACCCCGGGACACTGCAGGAGCCGGCCCTCCCACAATACATAAAGCCCTGGGGAGTGATGGTCCCCGGGGCTTTGGAGACCTTGTAGCCCCTCCCTAACCATTTTTTTGTAGCCCCGGGGAGTAACGGGCCCTCCAGTGCTCCCGGAGGGGGGCCACACAGTCCCCCTCCCACAATACATAAATCCCCTGGGGGTGGTGGTCCCCATGGCTTTGGGGATTTTGGACCCCTCCCCCCACCATTTTCTTTTTTTTAGCCCCGGGGTGATGATCACCGGAGCGGGGGGCCCCTCTGGGTGGTTAGGACTAAAATGCTTGTTCGAAGAGGCAAATTCTGAACTTGTCAGGACTTGAATCAGCATGATGTTCAGATATGCAAACAGAGCTGGCTTCTGGAGTTTGTGACTCACTTAGAGCTATTAATGGAAATGCAATTGAAAACAAACGCTTGAACTTACTTAAAGGGGACCAACTTAGCTGTACATAGGACTGCATGCCCCACAATGCATCTGGGGAATGTGTAACATCCACACGCCCATGGAGGGCGGGCATGCTCAATTAATAATGGAAATGTAATGTGCAGGCTACAGGTGTGTGGTTTTGTGCCCAGGAAGAAGAGGCTTGAGGTCCTGAAACGCATTGGCAGTGTGGAAAGGAACACACATTTCAAAGGCTGGCTGCATGCAAAACAGGCTGGATGGCAGAACATTGTGTGTGGTTGCCAGTAGGAATTTATAGTTAGGATCTCGTTTCTATTCAAAAAGCTTTTTTTCAAATATCTTTTGCATAGTGTGATGAATCTTCGCGAAATTTTCAAAAGTATTGTCCCGCTCAGGTCTGCTAGTCTCTTAAAAGTTTCGGAGTGATTCATCAAGCGGGAGCCAAGAAAAAAGGGGGGTCCCAAAACAAGTTTTTCCAATGTTAAATTCCATAGGAAAAATTGGAACGGGCTACAGCCCGAACTGCTGAATAGAATTACACCTATTTCGGCAAAAAGGTTGCCCTTGGTTCAAAAAGAGACCTTTTTTAAATGGTGTAAATCTGTTCAGTGGTTCCTGAGAAATTAGAAAAAGAAAAGTTTTGGTATCTGAGCACCAAGGAGAGTTCACAAACCCTCCCGGGCACGAGCTTCACTCTGAAAGAGTTACAAAAAAGGTGAACAACAAGAAAAGGGGCAGGGTAGAAACACCCTGAGCCCCTAGGCCTGCCCTGGGGGTCCCAAAAGGACCCCCAGGGCCAAAAAAGCATTTTTATGTTTAAACAGCAGAATTTGCATTGGGGTTGCGAACCCTGCTGCGAAAATAAAAAAAACAAAGCTTGGGCTCCCGTGCTTTTTTTTTGAAAGCCCATGTGTGGGCAAGATGCCAGGCACACTTGCAAATTAATTTGCGGTGTTCCGCAGGGGCCCCCACAGCCCCAGGGACCGCCACCTCCCCAGGGATTATTTAGTAAACTGTGGGGAACACTGAGGGCCCCCACAGCCCAGGGGACCGCCACCTCCTGGGACTGTAAAAATAAATGGTGGGGGGGTCCCAAAACCCCTACGCTGCCCCTGGGATCCCCACCTCCCTGGGGCTAAATTAAATAAGGGCATGGGGTGTCACAGGCCCCCCCAAGCCCCAGGGACCACCACCTCCCCGGGGCTATAATCCATAATTAGTGTGGCGGGCCTCAGTACCTCAGGACACAAGTGGACTTCATCCTCCGAGCAGCAGTGCACCAGAAGCCACGTTTGCAGCGTGGTGTAAAAAGGGGCTTGGCCTCAGAATACCTCTCTGCAACACCACTGTGTGGTGCTTCCACGAGGTACCTGGTTGGCTAGTTGGCCCCCAGGGACCCTCAGGATTGAAGGGGACTCAATCCCCCTACTTACAACACACCTGGGGACGAGTTTGCACAGTGGTACAGGGAGGAGACAGGGCCTCTGGTGAGTTGCCCGTTCCTTTTTCTTTTTGTTATCGGAGTAGGGCTGCGTGGCCCCTCTTCTCTGGGCCACTTTTGGCCCTGGGGACCCCATCCCCGGGGCCGGGCAGCCTTCTTTCTTTTTTTTATAATTTTGGGGAGGGGGACCGTGTATATGCTCCACAGGTTAAATTTGAGACAAGAATTTTCTTCTGAAAAGGGGTCAAAAACCCAAATGTCAGAATACTGGTGCAATCTTAATACGATCCTTTTCAGCTATTTTGTACAGTTTCCAGTATACTCATAGAGGTGATCATACCTGAGCGCATGTAAGGCTCCAAAGTTCCAGTTATTTGAATAAAATGTGTGCTATTGTGGTGTTCAAGGTTATACTTGAGACAACAATGTTCTCCTGAAAAGATGCCAAATAACCAATTGTCAGAATACTGGTGCAATCTTAATAAAGAATAAAGGAATATTTATTAAAAAAATCTTTCTTTGTAGCTGTTGCCTATTATACTTGTCCTACGTCTCTAACTGTACAAGCTAGTGTGTGCTGATCAAACCTTGGTGTATTGTTGATGTGGATTTTTTCACAGTTAAGGAACTATGTGGTCTTGTTTCTTTTGATCCTTGCACCACAAAATATATAATTTCCTGGGTCAGAAATAGGAGCGGTTGTATATCCAAGACCTCGTCTGTAAATTGTTTGCCATCAATTATGTCATTTAAGAGGTCATCATTGATGCAATATATGAGTTGATAAGCAGTGCATAGTGAGGGTGAAAGTTATGTTAGCTCATTGAACTATAACTGGATATTTTCGGTGTTTTTTCAGTTTTTAAATGCTACACTGTGTATTACTTTGTCACCTAACTAGAATATCACTTTAACTTTAAATGTGTTCTTTATCAGTGGAGATCCATTCACTGCACTATACACCTGCAGGGTCAGGGAGCTGACAGGAGTGATGATTCATTGATATATTTTTACGCCCGCACTCCAAAGATGTTTTGAAGAAATGTATTAGGCTGACGTGTTTCGACCGGCCTGGTCTTTGTGAAAGCCATAGTACCAGTAGTGAAAGTGCCCTATTTTCAGTAAACACAAGTCAGTGACATGAATAAAGATGGAAGAAAAACTCCTAAGAACTGAAACAAAGGAAAGGCTTCACACAAAGGAGAAAAGACTGTTTTTAGGTACCTTCATTATAAAACCTTGATTTGCAACAAACAAATTATGATTAAAGACGTGTCATTTTGACATTTCGTCATTTAATTTATTTGCCAATCCTGCTAGCGCATTTTAAAAATAACACAAGTGCGTCTTATTTACATGGGGTCAAATGCCCCTGCCTGATTCAGTGGAGAAATTGTATCCACGAATGTCTGCGG
The DNA here is from genome assembly GCF_964263255.1 of Lissotriton vulgaris. Taxonomy (NCBI): domain Eukaryota; kingdom Metazoa; phylum Chordata; class Amphibia; order Caudata; family Salamandridae; genus Lissotriton; species Lissotriton vulgaris. Next base: position 339,467,540 of record NC_141700.1, read on the forward strand.
AAGAAACCACATTCGCAGTTATTGGCCAGTGCCCAATTCGTATTCATGCCCTTCTAGGCCCTATGGCGGCTGAAGTATGCATTCAAACACATCCATTTCCTATATTTCTTAAATGTAACATTTTTATACGTTCATTAAATAATTAAGCTTATCACTGCATACGCATTTATATGGCAACACCCCTAAGACGGGGTCAAGTGGCATGACCAGAAGGGTAACACCCCCACACCCGTGGCTGCCACCTGAGCCAGTACACTGCAAAAGGTATTTTTCCTTCCACAATATTGTTCCAAGATGATGTATTAAGAAAACACACTTTAATTAAAAGTGAAAAACTGAGATAGTAATAAGGAAAAAACAAAACACTACTTTACAAATACTGTTCTCCAAGGTATAGCTTGCCTCAAAAATCTTTCATCATTATCCCTGGCCATTACACAGGTTTCTTCCATAATTCACATTGTCATAGAAGACCAAAGGTGTTCCTCCAACAGCCAGCCAATCAGTATTGCTCCTGCAGGACATGCAGGAATCTCTCGCTCTAACGGGAGCAAGGCACTCAATGGGAAAAAATCCCTCTCAACCAATCACATGACTTAATTTTTTAATTTGTACAATAGTGGTACTCTCGCGAGATTCTCACACAACCCAACCAGCAAGATACACAAAACATGTTTTAACCCTAATTTATCAATGACTAGTAAATGGATTTACAACACATAACAAAAGTACACTCTCTGGATAAAGATCTACCTTCCTGCTAAATTTGGTGTAATTCTGTCCGATCAGCAGTTTTTTAGTAGTGCTTCTTAAAAAAGAGAGCCAAAAAGGGGGCTAGAAATAATATTTACCAATATAACACAATTAATTATGGCAGTTGGGGTGGATGTCTCTTACTAATCCTATGCTTAAAGACTTTGCTAAAAAAATGGCAAATTATAATAACTTGTCTAGTTTGGTGTGGAAGGCACTGTGCATAAAATCTCCACTAGAAAAACTGGCATTTGAGGTGATCAGATTATGGGCGATATTCTCAAGAACGTGTGTTAATTACCGCAAAATTAGCTTAACTAAACTCTTCACATCGCTGTCTATTTCAGGAAAATAATGGTGTGTTAACAAAGTATTCACAACACGGAGACACCATGCAATAGGCCCACAACAACGTGCCAAATGTCTGCGATAAGTCAACGCGACACCACAAAAATGCTAAACAGGAACGCAAAAAAAGTTGCAATGATGCCAATCTCGATACAAAAATCAGCAAAAACCACCAACAGGCCTGCAAATCACACATGTCAGGTGGGAAAAATCACCATAAAAGAAGAAAAAAACAGACATATAAATGACAAACAACAGTGAAACACTATGGATGTTGTCGGAGCAAGTATGGAGGACAACCAGTACCCCACCAGCCCTCCGGAGGACCAACCAGGGACCTTGGGGTCAGAGAAGGGCAAGGAGAAGAAGAGTAGGAAGAAGTGGTTCAGTTCGCACGAAAACAGGATCCTGATAATGGAGGTGGTATTACACCATCAACGACTGTTCGTCACCTCCACTGTGTCATTGGAAACTAAAAACGGACTATGGCAGTCCATCGTGGACAAAGTGAATGCAGTTGGAGTGCTGAAGAGGACAATGGACTCTGGAACGATGTCAGTGCAAAACCAAGCTGAAACTCACCAACAACTGGAAGGCAGCAATGCAGACTGGAGGTGGGAGTCCTGCGCCACAGGAGGACCTGGACGAGATAGATGAAATGTTGTCCACAGTCATCAGTGGGGAGACGGGGCATGAATTGGGGTACCGAACACTGCTCAACATGACCGGATACAACAGCACCAGGGTGATTAACGACCAGGGACTGGGGGGATGGGGGAGATGGGCACAATGGCACACATGCACAATGAAGTAGAGCATATCTGCAGGCAAACCATGCCCAAGACCCCCAAATCCCACCAAGAGACCAATTTCCCCAAGTATGCAACATCTCAGCACTGTAGAAGCACAGAAGTCAAAGGCACACCACATGTAAGGGAGAGGTGGCAGCAAAATCAGAGCTGCAGGGGCAACTCCCCAAAAATGCTGCACACACACATAACATGCAGAGCACATCAACATTGACAACGATGTGGTACAAACCTCAACACATCCACAACAGAACACAGGTCACAACTGGTGCTGCTTGTGTGTAGAAACTGGCAAATCACATTGGGCATTGCAGGGAAATGTAAGTTGACAATGTAAAAGTACTAACACACATTTGTGATGTTGTTGAAATGTCCACTGTCCCCATCAAATAGGCAGCTCCTCCCAAACAGACACAATGTACACAGTCATGCAGTCTGCATGAAAACATGTATAAAGCGACCTCATACATGTGAACACATTGTTAAACTGCATCTCCGCTTTACATTGCAGAGGAAGAATCAACAACTCCTGCAGAACAGCCTGAACCTCTCTTCTCGGATGACGAAGAGGACCACCACAGCTTTGACTCTGACGCCCTCCAACAGCTCGTGGAGCCTCGGCAGCCCACCTCCAGGAGCAGGGCAGACCAGCTGCCACTCCCTGCACAGACCACACAGCACCCTCCACTACGGCTGCCTCCCATGACCCCCACGAAGAATACATTGCCTTCCAACACCATGTGTTGGGGTGGCAGGAGAATCTGGCTGAACAGATTTGGTGGGTTTTGATCGCAAGGCAGCTAAACTAGATGCCATACGTGAGTGTCTCAGCCCCATCAGGGACCACTCACGATCCCAAATGGACACCCACAGTGTGCTCCATGCTCTCCAACAGACCATGTCTGACACCGCTGGAGCCCTGACACAGAGACTAGAACAACTGTGCAGTCAGAGTGGTACTACGGAGGTCACACAGGTGTTGGAACACATGCGGAGGACAATGGAGACCATGGAACGGACACAGGTGGAAAAAGCGTCTGCCACCGCTGCACACTAGTGAGAGGCAGCTGGGTTACTCAATGACCTCAGGACCATCTCATGGTATTGCTGCTACTAGGCCTAGCTCTGATGCATGCTGCTGCTACCACTACATCCACATCTCCACCCCCTGAAGTGTCAGTGCCAAACAGTGCAGCAGACATTCCACCTCCAACCCCTGAAGTGTCAGTGCCACACAGTGCAGAAGACAGAAAACCACCACCCACACGTGAGGCACATGGAACAGCAGAGGATAAAAATGCGGAGGAATATGCCATCATGGTGAGAAGGCTGCAGTAGCATGCCTGATCTGCTTGGTTCTGCCCTCATCACCTTCCACTGTCCCCTGATACACTGTGCGACGCTCACCTTTGACCTCGACATGTACTGCCATATTCTGTTTCTTCGCCAATGACACAGCAATCAGACTGCGAACTGAACTCTTCTTCTTCCTATGGAATTGTCATTCCCTGAAGGACCCTGGCTGGCCCATCATGGGCCAACATTGTAGAGTGGGGTTAGCATGGCCCTGTACTGCTCCAGCTGCAACACTCCACTGAATGTGCATTAAACAGTCATAATCACACAGATGTGTCATGTCTATGACCTTTCTAGTGTGGATGTATGGATGAATGTAGTCTCAGTGATTCCCCCTTATGTCCATGTTGCTCATGTCGTTGGATTTGGGTCACAGGGTGACACATTGTCGAATGCGGTCTGGGTGGCGCCGACACAACAACAGGGACACACGTTACATCCTGGTCCAGCCCAGTACCAAACCATGCCCAGAGCCCCGGGGTCATTGTTCACATCCTTACGCTGGACTGGCATACGCCAGGCCAGCCCACTCCACTCATGCTTACAAGGGGGGACGACAACGCTACATGTGACAGGTCTTCCCTGTCATGATCTGCAGATCACAGGTCTAGTTGTCAGCATGCCACAGCCACTCTCTCATGGCTAGTTTACACCCACACCACACCACACCAATCCAGCGCACGCGTCACAGGACATGTGACCCTGCTAATAAAAAGAGCCGGGCGCATGTACTTGACACCATTTCCACTCTATATATTGCTGCATCTGTGTTGTGTTAATGTAGGCATGAGGGCCTAGGACCCTGCAACATCACATTCTCCAGGGCCGAAGGTGACATGATGGCGTCCTCACTACGAGACCCAATTGTAAAGGGTTAATGACTTGCAGGGCACAGACTTGGTGGCACCGGATACACTATGGCGGGCACAGGCACACCGTCTTCCTCTCCCTCCCTCTCTTTCAGTCTTCTTCTCCCTCCTTCTCTTTCTGTCTTCCTCTCCCTCCCTCTATTTCTGTCTCTGTCTCTCCCCCCCTCCCTCTCTCTGTGTTTCTCTCTCTCCTTTGCTCTCTTTCGGTACTTTTATGAGCACACATGACACACCTTCCTGTCTGATTTTTTTATCTTGCAGGCTGTGACCTGCAGATTGTCCCGAGGAGAGCCGCCATTAGTCTTCATTTATGTTCTTCTGTGTTTATTTGAATACATTTTGTATGGTAATTCGAAAGTGAATGTGTGATGCTCATTTTTGTGACGACACATGCATGATCCCTGTTGTGATTGTGCGACATCAAACAGATTCTTTGGTACATGATTTCGTGAAGTTGAGGTGGCATGACTTTGCCTGGAGGGGGGTGCCGGGGGGGTGTGCCCGGGGAGGGGTTCCTGGGGGTGGTGGCCGTGGGAGCTGTAGCCCTCTTGAGTGTCCGCGCTGCATTATCAGTGGCTCCATGGCATCTGTTGTTCTTCAGGTGTGACTCTGGTGCGGGCTCCCTTTTCTGGTGCAGGCTGTCGTCCGACTTTACACCAGGTCAGAGCAGGTGTTAATTTCCTGCTGCTAACGCACCTTATCGCCTGTTTTGGGATCTTATCACCGATCTGGCTGGTCATTGAGAATGTTGCTGAGTGGTGTTGCGGCTTTTTGCACGGGAATACCTACTCTCCCTCTTATTAGTGATAGTTGCCGGGGTCATCTGTGGCAATGTTTTTTGCGGCTGCTATGGCAGGTAAACTAGTGATATGGGCTGTTAGCACCAGCTTGTGAAGGGGGCGATAGTTTTATCACCACTTTGTCTGCAATAAAGTGCCGATAACTCAGCGATATATCCTTGAGAAAATGCCCCCTAGAGTGTTGGTCGTGTAGTAGAGTGCTCCATGTAAAGAAGCTGCTCTCCACCTCTATTGAGTTCAATAAGATCCGATGGGCTGCAATTCTCAGATGGGTATATAGCACAAGCACCATAAACGGAGAAGCTTTTACCTTAGCATATTTAGGAAAAATGTTTCAAAATGCTCATACAGCTGCTAATATCTCATTCACAGAGAAATTAGTCCTCAGGCTGGAGCTAGTAGAACTGGGAATGCATGTAGACAGGCGATGAACATCTAGATTCTGACTACCTTCAGCACTTTCTTTAAAATCCAGGCCAGCTTCTGAAACTGTGCCAATACAAACTCGACTTGCCATCAGGCGCCTTGCAATCTTGTCAGTAAGTTTAAAGGTTGTATTTCCACTGAAGCTCTTTGCTTTATAGTAAAAACAAATCTTTAAAATTTTGTGATAAAACAGATAAACATACCTAAAGTTTACATTCATTTATAACAGGTAATAATCCACCTACTCAGCTGTACCAGTGTCAGTATTATTAAGTGATAGAAACAAATATTAAGTCGAGTTGTACAAAACTCAGGAAGAATAAAAGGTCTAGAGTGCAATATATACTTTTTTGGCATTCAAAAAAATAGCTGCAGGCCTCGTCTCTCAATAATATGAAAAGTGCAGTGCTGCTGCCTATGGTAGTATGTGCCAGGACTAATGGTGTTTCGAGATCAAAGTGAATTAACTGCTTCTATGAATCATCAATTTATTGTGGAAAAGAGGCACAAATCAACAAGTGCTGCATGTTATAATCTTATAACATGCCACGCAGGAGATTGTGACTAATCAAAAGACAAGGTGCAAGGACAGGTAATGTCTATTTTGTAACAAGAGAGGAAACAGATGGATTTTTTCCTTTCCCAGGCTCCACATAATTATGGCTAGCTTAGAGTCTCCGCCGGGAGTCCATAAAGCATATACATTAACTGTGCATTGGACTATGTGCTAGTTCTACCAATGTACTCTTAAGTCTTCCATTCTTTCCTAAGGTGGCTTTACATTGATGTGCTACTCTGGTTTAGTTCACTTAAGAGAAAGAGGACTTCTCTAGCCACATCTCTCCCCTCCTTTCTTTCTTAGCTAATCCCCTGAAACCTTAACAAGGTTTATGAAGGCCCCCCCAACCAAAACGGCAAGTCTTTTTTAACTGAAATTTGCATTTGTGTTTTTTTGGCGACCAGCTCACTTACCTAACCGTAATCAAAAATAATAGGAAAACTGACCTTAACGGGTCCCGCGCAGCCTCGGCTCCTGGCTTGGTCTCGCGCCTTCTTTTTACTGCTGCTTACAGGAACCGAAAACATGCATCCTCCCTCCCCTAAGCCATTTTCTCTATGTAGGCTGCATGCAGCGTGCATAGAGAAAATACAGTCAGGGCCCACAGCATTGGGCAAGCCACTCCTCCCCGACCCGCGCACCTCTCGCCGTCAACCAAGCATACCATTCTGCTTTCTCATAGCGTGAGAAGCAGAAACATAAAATGGTATTTATTTATTTTATATTTATTAATTACGTTTATTGAGCGCGACAGCTACCCAAGAAGGGTTTCCCGGCACTAGACAGGCAGAGTGCTCGAAAATCACCAATACAGCCGTTAACTAGCGGATTATTGGTCGAAAAGCCAGGTCTTAATGGCTTTCTGAAAACAGACGTAGTTGGTTTCAGTCCGTATGCTCGGGGGCAGGGAGTTCCAAAGGGTGGGGCCTAAGTATGCAAAAGACCAGCAAGACATTCTAGCAAGTCTGATTCTGGGCACAAAAAAGTAGCCTAGGGAAGAGGATCGCAGGTTACGTGAGGGAGTATAGGTATGGGCAAGGGATTGAAGGTAACGGGGAGCTGTACCTGATTTGATCTTGAACATGTAGCTCAGGGTTTTGAATTTGATACGACTCTCCACCCTGAGCCAATGTAGATCACGGAGGGGTCCTGAAATGTGACTGGATCTGGGGATTTTACACAACAGTCTCAGTCTAGCAGCGGCATTTTGGACTAACTGTAGCCGTCTTGTCACAGTCTTGTTAGCCCCAAGGTAAAGGACATTTCCGTAGTCCAGCCGCAAAGTAATTAAGGCATGAACCATAGATTTTTGGGTGTCGCTGGGCAACATCCAGATCATTTTCTTAAGCCATCGCAGTATTGTAAAGCAGATGGTCGAAACCTTGTTTACCTGATGTTGCATAGTCAAAACATTGTCAATGATTAAACCATGGTTGCGGACAAAGTCGGAAGGCCGAGGGAGGGTGCCCATCTCAGAAGGCCAATGTTTGGAACTCCAAAGATCGTGTTTTTGAACCAGAATTAAAACTTCGGTTTTACTTCCGTTCAGTTTCAGTAGATTACGGTTCATCCAGTCGGCAATTTTTCTCAGACCTGACTGCAGGAGGGATGTAGGGCCTTGGTCAGGGTGTTAGAGAGGGAGAATGCGATCTGGGAGTTGTCGGCATAGGTGAAAAGAATAAGACCTTCTTGTTCCGCTATTTGGGCTAAAGGTTTGACATATAAATTAAAGAGAAGCAGGCTGAGTACAGAGCCCTGGGGTACACCATAAGGAGAAGCATGAGCTTTGGAGGTTGCTGTGTTGGAGAACATTTGAAATGTACTCTGAGTGAGGAATGAAGCTAGCCAGCTCCTAGCAGATCAGCCTATACCCATAGAGGTAAGTGTCTCTATGAGTATGGTGTGGGAGATAGTAATAAATGCTGCACTGAGATCGAGTAAAATCAGTGCCACTGTGTCTCCTCTGTCTAAGAGCTGGCGTACGTTCTCCGTGACTCCCAGCAGAGTTGTTTCGGTGGAGAGACCAGGACGTAAACCAGATTGTGAAGGGTGAAGTATGAAATTGGCCTCAACAAACTGGGCCAGATGGGAGTGAATGTGCCTTTCAAGAATCTTGGAGTAGACTGGCAGAAGACATATGGGGCGGAAATTGGAAGGGATATTAGGGTCGGCTGTGGGTTTTTTCAGTAGAGGTGAAATCATAGCATGTTTCCAACTGGCCAGGACAATGGAGTCACATAAGGAGAGATTAAGGGTTTTACAGATCATAGCAAGTTGGGTGATGTACTGTTGTTTAAGTATTGAAATGGGAAGTGGATCATTAGGGGAACCTGATTTTAAACTGCCTAAAATCTTCAAAATACCGTTTTATGTTTCTGCTTCTCGCTGTGTGAGAAAGCAGTGGGGCAATGCTCCTCCGCCCTAATGGAGGAGCCGCCCCTGACTCTCCAACTGACAATATCCAAATAGGAGAACAAATAGCCACCAGAACAATGCCAATGACTGTATTACAGCAAAATGCTAGTGAGTGGAAGACTATCCCAGAAAACCGAGCAGAGGAAAGGAGTTTATGGATACCTCACAGATTTCAGAGGGACATTACATACGAGACTTAATCTAACATTTTGCTGGAAGTCTATTAAACCATGAGTCTCTGCAGAACAAGTTTGTTGTGACAGAGCGTGTTTGTAACTGGGTTTCACTAATCACAGACAATCCTGTTTCTCTCAAATAGCACATATATGGTCATATATGGGCAGTTGTCAGAACTGAGTTGGCCATCATCAGGACCCATTACACTTCACACTATTAAGATTAGGCTTATGTGCTCTTACAGCAGGTGCAAACAGCTACACATTCAGCTTATTGAAGGTCCCCACACCAAATCATGATGGAACTGTACTTCTTGAAGCAACACATTGGCTTTAGAGCTCTTCAGAAATCACTTCAACGAGATCCATATAAGAATGCCATTATCAAACATATTCTCTGACAGAAATACCCTATCCCACATATTGTTTACAAAAATGTTATCCCCTTAGGTGTAGATTTTCTAATATTGACTCCAAAGGGACAACATTTTGTAATATTTATGATACGTTTTGTCAGATGACATTGTGTTTATCATACTACTTCAATATATTGATCCATTGCAGTGGGAACGAGGGATAGACAATTTAGTCAATAAGCATTTCTCATTGGATTTACCTTCACTTCTAGAGCAAATGTTAGGGCAGTGAGCCATGATTTTCTAACATAATATTCGGATTATGGAGATGTCTTCGAAGAATGTAAGTGCCCATATTCTGAGGCTAAGGAATAATATTCAAAAAAGCGCATTTAGAGATTCCAAATACTTGATCATTTTGCTGGGGCTGAGCGGTTAAAATGCCTATACAAGAGAACCCTCAAAAGTGTGCGAAAGATAAGGCTTTGATAGCTTGGCTTGATTTAGAGACAATCCTCATAGAAAATTTAGGAATATGTTATATGTAACTGATAGAGCGCGGGCTAACCTGTTCAACATACTCAACTGGGCCCATATATCTATATATATATTAAACAGGTAAACCTACACACTCTAATCAATTGGGGTTTTTTAACCTTTGGATTTTATAGCATTTATCTCACCAATCCAAGTCACAGATACCTAAAGTCCTAAAGGATCAAGGGAGTTAGAGAGAAATAGATAGAAATAATAACATTTAACATTTCATAAATAACCACAAACTCGTGAAAGGTTTAAAATCTTTATCTAAGTAAAATATTTTGTAAATTATAAATATAAAAACTCAAATGAATTTCTTATTAGGTTTTAGACCAATGCAGATTTTTAGAACATAAACATTTCAAATGATTTGGAGAGAAAATGTTGTTATCATTTAAACAGAGGGTGGGTAAGAGAAAAGGGAAAACAATACAATGACAAACCCACACTTGATAGTTACCTATTTCGGTGTGATGACCAACCCTGGTCATAGGCTGATTCAAAGAAATAGAATCCCAAAGTACAGATGCCAGCAGAAGAGAACAAGTGCAAGCCAGAATCAGGAAAGGTTACGGACCAAATTGGAGCAGGATAGGACCACCACAGGCTAAGACCAGCACCACAGTTAAAGTTCAAAATGCCAGCGTTGTAAACCCACTCTGCAGCTAACAATCGAACCCCAATATCATCGATCTCCTCCCCTGAACCCCGATTGGGTTATCGTATCTTCTGACAGAGTGCTCCGCCAGCAACTCTGCTCCCGATCAGCTATTGAGTGCGTTGGGTCAGTGACAGGTCAGCTATTCGGACAAGTCAGACTATCTAGCTAGCTAATACTACCCTAGTTATACTATTTTTCAGGTCAGTGTACCACCCCCAAATGTTGCAAATGCGTAAATCCCACAATTTTATTGGACAAGAATGAGGAGAAGTCATCACACCATATTTTTCAAGAGGCAACTTGTCAATCATGTATTCATGACATCCCCTTCCATAACTTTATCAACCCATGTTCTTTTTATTCCTCCCGGTAGTGAAATGTATTAAATGTTTTTATTTTAAAAAACAATTTTATCAATTCAGCTTCCTCTGTCAAGGCAAGAAATGCATTCAAGAAATGCATTCTTCTCCACCTTCCATGTGTGCTTGGCTATGATTCAAGGCTACAGCTTCTGTTGCTTGAGGACATTTGTCACACAGGTGCAGTCTCTCCAAAGATGGAGTTCAGCAAAGTGTTTAGGCCCATTCAGTTTATCATGTAAAAATAGAAAAGAACAGTTTTAGAGACACATAAATGAATACACTGTATACCACTTCTTTCTACTCTACTCCCATTATTTTCTTTTATACTATTGCGTTAGAGATTATGCGAAACAGACAGCTTAGCAAGGCAGCGGTACAAGCTTCTTGCACGTTAGGACACATAACGGCCATTTAAGTTCTATTGCGCAGAAGTTTTCTCTCCTGCGTAGCAGCAGCCATTTTATAGAAGATTATTATTAGTAAAAGCACATTGACAAGCTTCCCTTAGATACCTATTATGTCATGTAATACAATATTAATAAGGCAAAAACATGTTAATGAGTACATTAATGTTATTATGAGAAGGTTGAGTATGAGCAAGTCACTTTGCTTGTAAAACCTTGCTCCATCATAATAATTAACCAAAAAACAGCCGAGAAAGAACTTACAGTGTAGAGTAGTCCAAGTAAAAGAAAGAAAACAGATAACAAGAAAATTGCATCATTAATGAAGAAACATAGTCAAAGAAATCAAACAGCAAAGAAACGTAAGATAATCACATTGGAAACCATGAAAAAACATTTGCCTTAAAGTCAACAGCAAATGTAAAAGTTGTGAATGTCCTCCAGACAATTGACTGGGGTGTAGGTAACCCTGGTGGAAGATTCACAAGTGAAAACATCTGGTTACAAGCTTGGCTTTATACTTGTGAAGAATTCTACTTTCACAGTTCAAACAGAAATATGGACTTACAGAACAGGTAGCTTTAAAGTTCAATGCATATCCAGGTAGACCCAAACGTGAAGTGCCAGTAGGAGCTTTTTATTTGGGGAACTCAGCTTCTCTGTCAGATTAATCAAGTATTACATAGTACAGACTGCATCAAACTCAGAGAGCAAGGGCCAATATAAAGAAACATAGAAAAGGGTGGCCACCAAATATGATACCCCATACCAAACACATCCTTCTTAAACAATTAACTGATTCATACAACTAATTAATTAGGAATGTCTGTTTTTCTGCAGTTTGCATATTATGTATTTGTTTATTTGGAGTTGTATATAACGCAGGCTAGAATTAGTAGGTATAGAGAACTTTAAATGAAAAGCATAATACATTTAGCTTTGTTACCTTGTAATTTGTGAAGTTTCAATCAGATTCCATTCAAGCTCAATCAATTTCTTGAAGATCCTTGGTCTATACGTCATCGGGCCCAAAAGCTGTAGAATGTGTCCAGACATTTAGAGGCCTATTTATGAATATTATGGTGCGAGGCAGCACAGCAACTTGCCATGCTGCACTGCCCTATGTCACAGGGAAAGGGCAGGAAAGCTCTTTATTTATCCAATATGGTGCATTCCTGTCTCTTGCACTGTCACTGTTTTGGGAGCCTAGCGCCAACACAGACTCCCCTGCACCATGGTGCATGGGGCGCCTGTGTTGTAGGCAGGAATGTTTTTGTGCAGGAAGGTGCACCTTCCTGCTCAAAAACAATCCTGAGAGGTTTTTCCCTCTTTCTATGTGTGCTGCAGAATGCAGTATACATAGAAAGTGGAAACAACGAGGAGGAATATCGATTATTGCTTCACTTTATGCCTCTCATGGAGAATCAAATATTGTTGGCACATTTCCAGGTTTACCTGTTCTGGTTACTCTGGCAATGCTTCAAAATCCATGGATGTTGCATGGGAACACCCACACAACACACATGGAAACGCCTCCTTTGAGCAGTGTAATGCAACATTGCGATTTGCACTCCAATGCGTTACTCGAGATTTATGTAGCCACGTTGGGCCATGCAAAGGTGACCTTATATCATGAGTTAATTTATAGATGAATGTACTTTTATTCGTAATGCCATGATGAAATTGTGTTTCTTAGTAGTCAGAGAAAGAATTGCCAATATGGCTTCATGTATTTGATAGAAAACAGGTCTCTGTAAAGTCCTAAAATAGATGTGCAGTTGTTCGGAGAAAAGTAATAATAACTTGAATAATTGGGAAGACATTTTTGCTCTCGCCAAGGCTGCTTCCATTGAGACTCTGCATGTGCTGTTTGATGGTCTAGTTGTTGTTAGGACACCAAATTCAACATGGCTACTTCAAAAGGAAATTATGTGAGGCAAAGACTCAAAATGGTAATGTCCACTCCATTCATCAGTGCTGTTCCACAAAGCCATCACAAAACCAAACTTGTGGAGAGCTCCTGCCACTGTAGCTCATTCAGAGACAAGGACTGAAGGTGTGATGAGTAGGTGCATGCCTGAACTTACAGCACTCTGAGTGCTAAACCTAGGGGCCCAGAAAGTTTTACAAATTGAGCAGACATCAGTGCATATACAATATTTTATATATTGTCGATTAAGTGATACATTAAGTATAATGGTATCCAACCTCATTGGTACTTACCCTTTTGAGATAGTCAATCATGTGGTGAACACAACTCTGCTGAGGAAACATAATTTTGGGGATTGCTACACTACTAACCATTAGGTGCATCCGCCAGGACAATTACTGCCAAATTGGCTACTACGGATCTTTTGCTTACAGTGCATGATGTCTCTAATATCTATACACACATGTAGGACAAAGCATGGCAGGGCTGGGAAAAATCATATGGACAAATCTGACCTCAGACAGTGCAAACAACAGGGTTACTGCTGATTGATGTTCTGGTAAATTTATCCTGGTGAGGTTTAACTCCCTTCTTAAGCAATTTTAAGGAGTAGCCTGCTAGTTACTGAAGCAGATGAGACATAGTTCATTCAGGCCCTTTATGTGCATTGAACTCAATCAGCACTAGGGATCACAAGTTCCAGTTTCAGGGCCAGCAATTTTTAGGGACAGACATACATTATAAGTTCTGTTTTATTATTTTTCAGGGAACCAACAGAGGGGTCACGTAAGTAAAGGTAGCTTGGGTCATGGTAACTTGGGCCCTCTTGACCTCATATAACATCAAAACTCCCCCCTCCCCTCCTTTGGGATCACAGCACCCAAAGTTGTAGTCTCTGTTCAACAGGCTTCATTAACCTTGCCCTACCTCAATTACTTGGGGCCACATTTGCATCAGTGTATTTCGAACTGACTCATTTGGAGTACAGCTGGCCCACTCTCTGCCTTCCCTAAAGGGTACCTAATTGGCATGTCACGATGAACCTACAGAACTGTTAACTAGTCCAAGAGTCCTAGAGGGCAATACACGTTTCTGGAATAGGGAAGATTGAATGCTGTAGGACTCCTGCCATCTCTTACCTCAACAGATGTGGCAGGTGAGTAGATTGCCCGTTTTACGCTTTCTATCTTCTATCTTCTGTCCCCTAGCCAGATAAAGCAGGTACAAAAAAATGGGCTTGGCCACAATATTATTTCTGAAATAAGTATTAGCTGCCAAGCACAGATACAGATGGTGGTATAAAAACTTTGTGGCAGCACCTCTGCCACACACATTCTAGTATCTTTCATTTATACCTTTTTTAAGGGGACACCAAATTAGCACTAATTGATAAAAGCCAGAGTAAGGTTAAAGGTCCAACAAAGAATATGAGAGGAGGGAATTTCACAAATTCCAAGGCTGAACTTTCCAACTGCTATGGATCATCAGTTATTACTCAGTAACAAGTGATAACATTCAATTCAGTTTTATTCTTTTTTTAGATGCACTGCCAATAATCTACCAAACATCCCTTAACTTATCTCATAAATCTCCTTCGTCCTAAATATGGCAGAAAACCAAAAAACTACTTGCTATCAACCAACTGACGGAGAAGAAATATGCCATCAACATACCTAATTAAGGAACAGTATTACGTAAACAATATAGAAAAGTTTACATGTTAATTTCACCACCCTCAATTCCACATTCCGCAATGCTAATATTTAAAAAAATATATATCTGGCATCCTGCCAACCTCACACCGTATTCAGGGACCCATGAGTTGCTACATTAATCCCAGAGTGAATAACCTGATACAGAAACCTTCACTTAAATTAAAGTGGTACACATCACTATCATGTACACAATGGTGGCCTAATCATACACCAGGGAGGTAAATTAGGGATAAGGACAGGACACCTCCAAGAGGTGATTTGATGACCAGTGTGAACAACTCATCTTCTTTTGGATGAGATACCTAATACTAATGGCAAATATTTTACTACTTGGCATTGTGCACATCTCACATTTGTTTTAGATTCATTTTTTTGCAAGATTGCAGAAGGGCATGCATTTGATTTGATAACTATGCTTGGCATGTAGATGTAAATGTGGTAAATGTAATACAAAACACATGCAAAAAAAATATTTTTGAACTCAAGACAAGGCACATAGAGCACATAATGCGATGTTCCTTTGGTAAAGAATAGTCTTAGGCTCTAGAATGCCCACATTTGGTTAGTGAGATTTTGTGTGGCTCAATGACCTGATGATCACCTTTCACTGTGAAGAAATCTAGGGGCATATTACCAAGGGCCTTATCGCCGCTTTAGCGGGAATTTTTCCCGCTAAAGCAGTGATAATTTTATCGCCCTATTACCTAGCTGTCGCTAACACCAGTTAGCGACAGCTAGTAGGAGATAGCAATCGTCTTGGGGCCCACTTTGCATGTCAGCAATATTTATCGCTAATGACATGCAAAGTGGGCGTGCCAAGATGTTAGCGACTGGAAACAGTCGCTAACATCGCTGTCTCCTATTACCTACTTTTGGAAATATTTGAGCTAAGCGCGAATATCTTCAAAAGCTAACGCCTGCACAGAGCAGTTCTTAGCCATGTTATCCAATGGTAGGTGGATAACATGGCTAAGAGCATTAGCTCAGTAATGCATGAATATCGCTGACTTTTCAGCGATATTCATGCATTTTGGCCGATTTTTATCGCTTTTGAGATAAACCTGGATAATAGCAATGTTTATCTGCGATAAAAATCGTCGGAGCTCGGCGATAATATTATTGCCGCTAAGCCAACATAGCGATAATTATCGCTAGTTGTTGGTAATATGCCCCCTAGTCCTTCAAAACAATACATTGTGACTTAGCTTATACTTTCAGCTAGGCTTGGTAGGCACGAGTGGAAGAAGTGATAGTATATGTTGCTAATTATGTCTTTTTTGCCAATGTCTGCCTTAATAATAATAAACCAGGATTGGTCATGCGCTGAATAAAATCCATTCCTTAAATCCATCACAGAAAAAGTAATTAATTTTACTTTAATCGCCTTGTTATTTCATCCCTGCCATTTCAGTCATGTCAGCTATGTGAAAAATTTGCGAACAAACTCAAATTGTCATTATCAATGAATTATTAACCAAATCAATCTCAGCTGAGCGACCATAAAGTCCTTGAGAGATACTGTGTTAAATCATGGCATATTTGAAAGTAGCACTTAGCAGGCAGTCAGTCTTGCACTGGTTTGAAAACATTTCAATATCATTTTATATTTTTACCATACAACTTCTAGCAGCTCTTTCGGTGTTTTAAGATGACTATTCTAGTAATAAAATGAGGGACAAATTGTTGTTATAGCTATTGCTTAATCCCATTTTAGGTCCTAAAAATGGAACACTCTTATTAAGACAAAAAATATGTGGTCCACTCACAGATTTTCGCCTGCTAGCAATTAGACATGCATTTACTTCTATGTAGCTATTCCACAACAGTGCACAATTATGCAGGAGTAACTAACGAACAATGAATAAGTTTGCCTTGTGAGATTGTAAACGCCCACAAACATGTTCGTTTTCAATCCAAACGTATCTCAAGCCCTTTAAATCGATTGGAGATTTACACCAGTCAGGGGATGGAGAAAATCAGTCCCAAACTGTGGAGTTGCTGGGGAAGGGTTTCATCATAGAGAATTTTTTCCCAATGCAAGACATTTTTAAAAACAATATGCAATTAATTGCACATAAATGGTTGTTTCCTGCAATGTTCTAACTTTTCTACGCATACGATTCTCCAATGTGTGAATCCAAATGGGTAAAGCAAATCACATAGCTTCCTCAGTAATGTACCTGGAAATCTGGTATGGTGCACTACTAGAACATTTTGCGACTTCCCAAAAGTCGTGCCTCTACACTTGTGCTTGGAATATGGGTCCAAGATGGAGATTTACCATTCCTTTTATGAATTAGGCTGTTTCTGTGAAAGCATTAGCTAATTGTCAATGTATCACAGGTTGAAAACATGGAATCATGCAACAGGCCGCTCTCACTTGGAGTTCTCATTCAAAGTGCATACATGTAAACGCTCCCTGAACCAAACTGGACGACACGAAAAAGATTCATTATGCAGAGGTTTCATATAAGCATTTCATTTCAGCGTAAGTCTACACCTCAACATGTACAATACTGAGACTGAAGATAACCGTAAATGTACCTTTTCTAAGTCCTATCTTTATTTCTCTGAAGAAATTGGCTTAGCTTGGGCCTGGTGGTTCAAAATATGGCAGAGCTGTGCGTCGGATGCAGTGCGTAGATCCCAGGAGGGGTCCAGCCAGATGTGTCACGCTCTCTTCAAAGTCATGTTAAAACAATTGATGCAAAGGGATGGATGATGCTCAGCCAAGAAACTCTGTCGCAAATATGCTTGTAATCTGACCCCGTGAAAATTGTTTTCTAGGACAGCAGAGTTTCATACATATCAGAAGTGTCACAATAGTCACAAGCCATTCTTCTTTCAATAAATTAGTCGCCTAAAACCTGTCACACATATCCCAGTAATACAATGCTCAGGATGGCACTGCCTTACTTCTGAGCAAGACCTCAGAAATTCGTTTTATAGCTACATCAACATTTTTACGCGCTTAACTACACATTAAATTACGCTAGCGTTCTATGGCATTTGTGGAAAAAGCAGTCATTAAACTGATGTTCAGAGTATTGCGAATGCAGCTGCCTGCGGTGCACACAGTGGGCCCTGTAAGTGGGCAGCCCCTTAGTGCCGCATTAGGCACATCCCTGCAGACAGGCTGCTGGGACCCCCTTTACCTGGAGTCCCACCTATGCTCGGCACCTCTGCAGCATTATTTCTGGTGTGCAGTGGCCTGGACAAAAAAAGAGAGAGAGTTTTCCCTAGCACACCCAGAAAGGACTGGGAAATGTAGCAACACTCAAAAAGGGTTCCTTTCTGTGGTTCCTAAATAAAAGCGCCAAAGCTTTTATGAATAAGACACCTAAAACATTTCTGATCCCAATAGTGCATATCCTGACATGTTCAACAATATATCCAAAAAACAAAATTATTCATTAAAATCAAATTTATTAAAAGCTTAATCAAAAAGCAGCGTATAGTCAACAGTTTTGCATATAAAAATAATCACAATACATTAACATTGTATACACATAGATTCACAATAAATAAAAATAGCCAAGTTGTCGACGCGTTTCGGTGTTAAGATTGATGAGGTATTTTTCCTGCCCCCACCCATTGGCCATCCTCTTTGTTCCCAGCTGGCCATGCTGTCCAGTCACATCGGGGAGTGGGGGGTTGCCATTATCAGCACTATGTGGCTGCCCGGAGCATGCGCAGTGGGCCCTGTAAGAGGGTGGACTCCTTAGAGCTCCATTAGGCACATCCCCGTGGACCAGCTGCCAGGACCCCTTCCCACTGGAGTCTCATCTACATCCTGCACCTCTGCTGTATCATGCACAGTGGGTCCCACCCATTGGCCATCCTCCTTGTTCCCTGCTGGACATGCTGTCATCCTCCCAACCGCTTACCCTGCCTGCTGGTGGGCATAGTAATTAAACATATTAATGTAATAATTTGTGTTGCAGGTGGAGCTACAGGGCAATCCTGAGGCTGATTGGTACAAAGGGGTATCCTTCCAGGAGCACAGAGTGGTGCCTTATGCTGAACCCAGAAGGCTTTATGGCAGGACACTGGATGAAAACGTCAATGGCCCGCTAGTCCTTTGGGTGGTTGTAAGGCTGAGCAACAGGGGGTTAGCCTTGCAATGCTCCGCCCCTAAAAAGGTATGAGTAAAGTTACAGCTGGTGGTCCATGGAATTTTAAGGGGGATAATCCCCACATAAATGGTAGTACCGATTGGGTTGGCCATGGCGAAGTTTGCATCATCAGGCGGGCATCAACGGTGAATAGGTTATTCACTGTTGCCTGCCCTTGGATCACCCGTAAGTTAACCCACCATGTTGGCATATTTCTTGTATGAAATAAACCTGCAGCAAACTGTTTACCAACAAAATATTGTGTGGACTGATTTATATTTTGTGCAGCGCGACCAACTTCTGCTAAGAGGGGGTTGCTGATATCGCCACTATGAACGTCGAGAAATTACAAGTGTTCAACTTTTTTGTGATTCACAACCCTGAGAGTATGCTCCGCAACATACGCAAGTCATATATTTCCATTTAGACTCCACTGCATATTTTGTAGTTGAATGTTCACTGTGTGATAGTTAGCAACTTTGGAAGACTTGTGCATTTGCATTTCAAACACTTTTCTATTTCCTTCTCCTGAAAGTATGTAACCCTGTAGAATTACTACACACACAGGAAACAGAGAGTTATCACCTTTTCTTTCATATTCATACTGTGTGTGTGTGACCTTAGATTTGTCACACACGCCCACACACACGTTAGTACATCGCTCATATTTATCGATGAACTTAGAAAATGAACACATACATGCTGCCTCTAAGAGAGAGGAAGGACCATCACACAAGTGTAAATCTACTGCACGACATTTACGAAAAAACAGAGAAACAATTATGTACCTTTAGCAGATGTTGACTGATTGCCTTCAAACATGAACATGGCGGTCATTGAGGGAATATACCACCGAAGAACTCAAAGATCATACATTGAAGGCTGGTATCGAGAACAAGGTCTGACAACAAAAAACAAATGTGCTAAGAACAATTTGGTGGACAAGAGAGATACAAACAATATAAAATGTTAAAGACATTGCTCACTCGATTTTGTTGAGTTATTCCAGTATCTGCTAAGATTGTATTGGCAATGCAAGCACATCATTGGGTAGGTGTGCCTTTCCCAAAATTAAAAGTATCAGCAGATAAAAAGGTCAATCGTTATATAACCACCCTTCCTGCCTTACGGATGGGATCTATACCCAGGTTTGGGGGGGGTGGTATCTGTGCATCTCTGAAATGAAATCAAAGCAGAGCATCCAAATGTTCAATGTTCCAGAAGCAACACCGATGACTATGAAAGATATGAGATGAAATCCCAAGAGAAGCACATAGCTAGCCCACTCAATATCAATTTCAAAATACTTTATTCGGCTATAGAATTAAAACCATAAAAGTTACACAAATCCATGTAGCAGTAAAACATACAATGAATAACAATAAAAATGGGGGGGAAATAATTCCATAAAAAACAACAGTATATACATGTAGTGCAAGGACTAATCAGACGAAGACAAGATACAATAAGGAGTGCCTGCCAACATTAGGGGTTTACTAGCTCTCCATACAAATCCTGGATCGCAATGAAGATTTAAAAAATCCTACTATAAAAGAAACACATTCTGGTTTCAACAGTTGTAAATGAAAGAGAGCTGGTCGGACCTGAATGAAATTCAGCTTCTTTAAAAGAGGGGTTAAAAAATATCTGTGAGGTACTTCATAACATTTTTAAAAAAAACATGAAGTGTAGCAGATCCTGAGTAGACAATCGGTCGCTGGCACAGGATGCTAGCACTTGACCTCTGAAGCTCCCTTTTGGGAAGGCAAACAACAAATGAAAATAATCTAAACGGAACCTGATCAACAAAAACCGCTCACAAGATGAAAGTGGCCACAAGAGATAGGGCTCAATAGTTGGAGATGTTTTGAGCACCATATGTTTGCGGACACTAGATTTTCCAATTTCTGAGTCATCTCTAACAATCTTTTTTAAGGTAGTGAACATTTTCTTTACAAATTCCACATCATTCAGGGTAATAGAATGAGGCTTTAAAAACAGGTCCGGCTGCCGCAGCTCTTCAAACCATCCCTTTAAGTAATTTAAACATGGAATGCGTGTCATATGATTGAGGCTCAAGATTTCTCTTAGAATCTGATGGTTAAGAGCTAAATCTTTATTTAGCCAGCAATTAAGCCAGAACAACAAAGGGTGCATAGCCAGAGTATCCCCTATGAATGGCAACCCCAATTCTTCATGTACCACCAGGTTTGATGTTCGGCTGGGCACTCCTAAAAGACGTTTTAAGAAAACATTCTCCCTCAACTGCAAAGCATCAGTTGCTATATACCCCAAATTTCACTCCCATAACTAGCAACAGCAACACGTTTGGCCTGATATATTTTCACCATTGCCGCGATTGGGTGCTTACCAATCTTCGCAGCGAAGTTGAAAATTGAAGGATTCGCCCTTATCACCTCCCCTTTTTTCCTCTTTATCAGGTCCACCAGTTTAAATGGTCATCGGCTAAGACACCCAGGAAAGAGAATATCGTAGTCACCGGCACATTCTCGTTACCCACTTTAAAAGGGTGCTGTTTCTTCGGGGGAGGTAATTGCAAACAAAGCAGGTGATGGACCGAATGTGGATCAATGTCACACATTCATCCCAGTCCAAAGATCTGGGCCCAAATCCATCGTTTTTTTGCACTCCACACCACCCTGGGTTAGACAATGGCGATATGCAAATCAGCTCTGACCCTGTGCCCCATGGGAACAGTTCAGTCCGAACTACAAAAGCCATGTCCTTCCCAGAACGGAATCAAGCATCCGAGGACTGGACCGGTTTCGAGGTAACACCTCTCATCAGCCCGGCTAGCTTGACTCCAGTGGTGTGGAGTGCCTGGGACCCACGTCTGGGCATCCCCAGCGCACTTAGGGCGGCAATTTCAAACAAAACAGGTGATGGACCGAATGTGGATCAATGTCACACATTCATCCCAGTCCAAAGATCTGGGCCCAAATCCATCGTTTTTTTGCACTCCACACCACCCTGGGTTAGACAATGGCGATATGCAAATCAGCTCTGACCCTGTGCCCCATGGGAACAGTCCAGTCCGAAATACAAAAGCCATGTCCTTCCCAGAACGGAATCAAGCATCCGAGGACCGGACCGGTTTCGAGGTAACACCTCTCATCAGCCCGGCTAGCTTGACTCCAGTGGTGTGGAGTACCTGGGACCCACGTCTGGGCATCCCCAGCGCACTTAGGGCGGCAATTGCAAACAAAACAGGTGATGGACCGAATGTGGATCAATGTCACACATTCATCCCAGACCAAAGATCTGTCCTCGGATGCTTGATTCCGGTCTGGGAAAGATATGGCTGTTGTAGTTCGGACTGGACTGTTCCCATGGGGCACAGGGTCAGAGCTGATTTGCATAAAGCCATTATCTGACCCAGGGTGGTGTGGAGTGCAAAAATGATGGATTTAGGCCCAGATCCTTGTACTGGGGTGAATGTAAGACATTGATCTACATTCTGTCCATCAAATTGTTTTTTGTAAGTTTCTTCGGGGGAGTCCCGCCCCGCATGATATAAGATTTAGAGTTATTAATTGCAAGGTCACAATCTTTCATTAAACTCCGAAATGAATCAAGCAGGGTCTGAAGCCCCCTTGCTGTCCTAGCAACGAGGACCGCGTCATCTGCGAAAAGCAGGAAGAGCAGACCTCAACGCCCCACGCATGGGAAATCAACCCCAGTTTTTACCAGAGTTTTTTCCAGGTCATTGATATATAAGTTAAACAAGAAGGTGGCCAGGAAACATCCCTGCCTGATGCACCTCTCTGTTTTGAAATACCTGGACACATGAAGGTACTGGGCAAATCTAATGATGGCATTGGTGTCCCTATGTAGATCCTCCAGCAAGTCAACCAAATTATCCTCCACCCCCATGCCCCTCATGGATTGCCACAACTTCCCCCGATTGATACAATCAAAGGCAGTGGAAAGATCCATGAAGGCCATGCAGATTGTACCTTTGCGGGCGATTGTATACTTCCCCAGGATCATATATAAGTTGAGGCATTGGGCCAAGGTAGACTGCCCTGGGCGAAACCCCTATTGTATATCGGAGATGATCTTATTCTCCACTGCCCAGGAGGATAATCTTCCCAGTAACACCCCACCCATAAACTTAACCACAGAATCGAGAAGGGAGATCGGGCGATAACACAAAGTACTATTGCGATCGCCCTTCTTAAAGACAGGCACAATGGTCGAGGTGCCCCAGGAGTCAGGGCAACCGGTCTTGGCCGCCGCATTGAACACCGCCATCAGGACCGGGGCCCATAGAAGTGGATTTGATTTAAAAAGTTCCGTGGGAATGCCATCTGGGCCTGGGGCATTGTTACACAACAGTGCTTAAATACCCTTCTCCGCCTCCTTCTGTTCAAACATTACAGGAGCGTTGATGTTAGCCTTGCCTTGGAGTTGGTGGTGAGCTACGGGGCAACTGAAGATAGATTGAAAATGAGACACCCATTCATCCTCAGTTATGTTAATCCCTGTATCTCCGTCCCCCGCCCTTTCAAATAAAGGTCCGTTGATGGTGCCCCAAAACCTTGCGCTGTTCCCTAGGGTACTAGCCTCCAGTAGATCTCTCCGCCTTTCCTCCTTCAATTCACCATTACGGGTGGCCAATGCCCGTTTGTACTCAAGGCGTCGGGCACAAATCAGAGGTTGATTTCTCGGAGTGGCTTTTAGAGCATCTTTTAGTTGTCTCGCTGCCTTGGAGCATAATGGGTTAAACCATCTATGGTCAGATGACACCGTCCGATGTGAAGGAACATATAGGAGGGCCCCTACCTTGGTGCTAATGCCATGAAAAGCCTTAAGGACAAACCCCGGATGGGAATCAGATCAGACACAAGAAGCTAATTCTGTTGCACAAGACACTTGAACTTTGCCATAAAATGAGTCTGGAGATAACTGCGCCCATTTTAGGTGGCGTCTTCCCTCCATTGGTCTCAAGGTGCCTTGGACTGTCACCCTAGTTAGTATTGACAGCAGCCTGCCTTCCAAGTGCACACAAACAGGGTTATGATCACTAAAAACACTATCCATGACTGTAAACCCACGGAAATTAGACTGAAGACAGATGGACATCAGAATAGGATCTATGAAGGAGCTGTTACTACATCCTTTAAATGAGGGGACGGGTTGTGTGTTGAGGGGGGCAGATAAAGACATTGATGATAACAGATGAAATTCATTAAGCAAATTATTCAACACATCCCCCTGGATAGAATGCCCAAAATGGAATCCCTGAATCCTGGCACATCCCAGCTCAACCATTCATCTGATTTTAGGATCTCCACAGGGGTGGATGTTGAAATCCCCCACCACCATGAGCTTATGTGGAACAGAACCACAGGACTGTCTTATAAGACGATTCAGAAAAGGGGGTGGTGATGAACAGAGTGTCTGAATTAAGCAGACCACTCTTACCCAGTCCAAAGATCAGGGCTTGATCCATCACCGGTATTTATCTCACTGCACCATCCCAGCTCAGAACCTGGCTATATGCAAATCAGTCTGTCCCTGGCCCAGTGCATCATGGGAACAGGGAAGACTAAACTACCAAGCCAATTCTTCAACAGAAAGGAGACAAGCTACCGGGGACCGGTTTCTGGCATTTCAGCCGTCTTCGGCCAAGCTTGCTTGAATCCTGATGGTGCAGTGAGAAAGGGACTCATGTCTGAGTATACCCTGCCACACCTATAGTGGCCAAAAAACGATTCAGAAAAGGGGGTGGTGATGAACAGAGTGTCTGAATTAAGCAGACCACTCTTACCCAGTCCAAAGATCAGGGCTTGATCCATCACCGTTATTTATCTCACTGCACCATCCCAGCTCAGAACCTGGCTATATGCAAATCAGTCTGTCCCTGGCCCAGTGCATCATGGGAACAGGGCAGACTAATCTACCAAGCCAATTCTTCACCAGAAAGGAGACAAGCTACCGGGGACCAGTTTCTGGCATTTCAGCCGTCTTCGGCCTGGCTTGCTTGAATCCTGATGTTGCAGTGAGAAAGAGACGCATGTCTGAGTATACCCTGCCACACCTATAGTGGCCAAAAAACGATTCAGAAAAGGGGGTGGTGATGAACAGAGTGTCTGAATTAAGCAGACCACTCTTACCCAGTCCAAAGATCAGGGCTTGATCCATCACCATTATTTATCTCACTGCACCATCCCAGCTCAGAACCTGGCTATATGCAAATCAGTCTGTCCCTGGCCCAGTGCATCATGGGAACAGGGCAGACTAAACTACCAAGCCAATTCTTCACCAGAAAGGAGACAAGCTACCGGGGACCGGTTTCTGGCATTTCAGCCGTCTTCGGCCCGGCTTGCTTGAATCCTGATGGTGCAGTGAGAAAGGGACTCATGTCTGAGTAAACTCTGCCACACCTATAGTGGCCAAAAAGCGATTCAGAAAAGGGGGTGGTGATGAACAGAGTGTCTGAATTAAGCAGACCACTCTTACCCAGTGCAAAGATCAGGGCTTGATCCATCACCGTTATTTATCTCACTGCACCATCCCAGCTCAGAACCTGGCTATATGCAAATCAGTCTGTCCCTGGCCCAGTGCATCATGGGAACAGGGCAGACTAATCTACAGAGCCAATTCTTCACCAGAAAGGAGACAAGCTACCGGGGACCAGTTTCTGGCATTTCAGCCGTCTTCGGCCTGGCTTGCTTGAATCCTGATGTTGCAGTGAGAAAGAGACGCATGTCTGAGTATACCCTGCCACACCTATAGTGGCCAAAAAACGATTCAGAAAAGGGGGTGGTGATGAACAGAGTGTCTGAATTAAGCAGACCACTCTTACCCAGTCCAAAGATCAGGGCTTGATCCATCACCATTATTTATCTCACTGCACCATCCCAGCTCAGAACCTGGCTATATGCAAATCAGTCTGTCCCTGGCCCAGTGCATCATGGGAACAGGGCAGACTAAACTACCAAGCCAATTCTTCACCAGAAAGGAGACAAGCTACCGAGGACCGGTTTCTGGCATTTCAGCCGTCTTCGGCCCGGCTTGCTTGAATCCTGATGGTGCAGTGAGAAAGGGACTCATGTCTGAGTAAACTCTGCCACACCAATAGTGGCCAAAAAGCGATTCAGAAAAGGGGGTGGTGATGAACAGAGTGTCTGAATTAAGCAGACCACTCTTACCCAGTGCAAAGATCAGGGCTTGATCCATCACCGGTATTTATCTCACTGCACCATCCCAGCTCAGAACCTGGCTATATGCAAATCAGTCTGTCCCTGGCCCAGTGCATCATGGGAACAGGGCAGACTAAACTACCAAGCCAATTCTTCACCAGAAAGGAGACAAGCTACCGGGGTCCGGTTTCTGGCATTTCAGCCGTCTTCAGCCCGGCTTGCTTGAATCCTGATGGTGCAGTGAGAAAGGGACTCATGTCTGAGTATACCCTGCCACACCTATAGTGGCCAAAAAACGATTCAGAAAAGGGGGTGGTGATGAACAGAGTGTCTGAATTAAGCAGACCACTCTTACCCAGTCCAAAGATCAGGGCTTGATCCATCACCGTTATTTATCTCACTGCACCATCCCAGCTCAGAACCTGGCTATATGCAAATCAGTCTGTCCCTGGCCCAGTGCATCATGGGAACAGGGCAGACTAAACTACCAAGCCAATTCTTCACCAGAAAGGAGACAAGCTACCGGGGACCGGTTTCTGGCATTTCAGCCGTCTTCGGCCCGGCTTGCTTGAATCCTGATGGTGCAGTGAGAAAGGGACTCATGTCTGAGTATACCCTGCCACACCTATAGTGGCCAAAAAACGATTCTGAAAAGGGGGTGGTGATGAACAGAGTGTCTGAATTAAGCAGACCACTCTTACCCAGTCCAAAGATCAGGGCTTGATCCATCACCGTTATTTATCTCACTTAACCATCCCAGCTCAGAACCTGGCTATATGCAAATCAGTCTGTCCCTGGCCGAGTGCATTATGGGAACAGGGCAGACTAAACTACCAAGCCAATTCTTTACCAGAAAGGAGACAAGCTACCGGGGACCGGTTTCTGGTATTTCAGCCGTCTTCGGCCCGGCTTGCTTGAATCCTGATGGTGCAGTGAGAAAAGGACTCATGTCTGAGTATACCCTGCCACACCTATAGTGGCCAAAAAACGATTCAGAAAAGGGGGTGGTGATGAACAGCTTAATTGAGACACTCTGTTCATCACCACCCCCTTTTCTGAATTGTCTTATAAGACAGCCCAACTGAGCAATCTTGCACTCCCCCTGCACGCTTATTTCATTATAAAAATTAATAATGCCCATACTATTGTTTCCTCTCCTTGGGACGATAACTTGAGAATCCTTATTGTCAGTAGGAAGTTGCTATATCCTTCAGGGCACAGCCAACAATAAATAAATCACTAGCCAGCCCCTAATTCAGCCACATGGTGACGGGGACGCAGGAATAACGAATGCTTTATAACCCTCCAAGAACAGAATACAGTTCACGAGCCAAGTCTCCTGGAGAGGGATCACAGGGAATTGTCTGATGAACTGCATCCGTTCCTGAAATGTTCCCGTCAGACCTGCAATGTTCTATAACAGAACATTATACAAGTCTGCACTTGCAATCGACCCATGATGAATAACCGGTAAAAGTACCAGCGGCTGGGTGCTAAACTTCCCATTTGCCA
The DNA here is from genome assembly GCF_964263255.1 of Lissotriton vulgaris. Lineage (NCBI taxonomy): Eukaryota > Metazoa > Chordata > Amphibia > Caudata > Salamandridae > Lissotriton > Lissotriton vulgaris. Next base: position 339,494,815 of record NC_141700.1, read on the forward strand.
CCATAGCTCTGGGCACAGCAACTCCTTTGGAAACAAGTGGGGGCCCCTGTTGATGTAATAACTCTCCAACAGGCTCAGAGCTCTTAGTTAGTTAGTCGCACTCGTCCAACCTAGATAGAACTGAGCCTCTGTTGGATAACTCTAATCGAGTAACAGGCTGATGCCCAATCGATTGGGGATGACCCCCCCTGAGATAATAAATGACTACCACCCAAAACCTCACGAGGTCTTTGAAACCACTTATTGCATGGAATACTTATATTTGTGTACCTCGTGTAGACAGCCTCATAACAAAAAAACACAAAGGGAGAACCTGGATACCAGATGCACGTTGTGAATAGTCATGATAAGTGTCCTGAAGAATTCTATCCAAAGGAAAGGGCTGCTAAAATTCACAACAATACAGTCAACCCTCTGGGTTTCCTCGAGCTCCCAAGCCATCCCACACGACGCACAATAATGATATTACGTTCCACCATTGGTCCCACAGAAGTGTTGTTCGACAGCCAGTGTGTAACCTTGTTTTTGAGTTGAGTAAAATCCTCCTTGGACCCTGGTAAAAGTGGAGGAACATTACCCAAGATAATTACAAGGGGTGTTGATTGGGGTGGGAGATTAATAACCACTAGATTCTGTGTGGCATTTGATAGATGACCCTGCACCTCTTCCAATGATGTTCCTAATCTTTGGGAAACCGAACCCTGAGGATAAATAGATGTAGTCGCATTAGGGACCTGTCTTTCTCTTAAAACATCAGCCAACCCCCAAGATCTTTTGGAGCCACATTATTGCCACAAGACTGAGCTCCACTGGCTGGACAAGGTGCTAGAACTGGCCCAGGCATGTGCGTGATACCAGGGGCTGTATCTGAAACCACAGATTTAATAAATTGGGTGGATGGTGCAGACCTTTTTCGATCTACAAGAGCTTTCTCTATGACGTTCAGCCTATCCAAGATGGGGCTCAATTTAGCATCCAGCATATAACTCATGGTTGCTGTAAAGGCTTCCATCATGGCCGGTTGGACTGGGTTTACTACTGATGAAACTGGTACCAAGGTTTTAGAGGCTAACTCGGAGGATATCTTAGGTTTGGTTTTATTGATTTGACTTCCCATGGGCTTCGGTTTTCTTTTTGTACTCCCGGATGAACTTTGGATTACCCTTAATTGTTGTGGGGGGCCAACATTGGTAAGGACTTCTTGGGACTTATAAATGTTAATGCAAACAATCCCTGTCATAAGTATAGAAGCAAGTAAACAACGAGTGTTAGGAACCAGGTCTAGTCTGTCCTCTATGGCCATGCTCCACCATCACATGATCGGCCTTGAGGGGATTAAAGCACCGCCCCTCCTTTGAATCAGTGCTTGGTATCTTTTGGATTGGGTTCCAGGTGCTGGGTTGTTGTTCCTAAGCTCTAATCTGACGGGGGTTCACGGGCTCGTGTTCCCTTGTTTTTTGGACCCCTTTTTGCATTGATTCTATACCCTGCCCTTCCCTCCCCTTCATTACTTTTTTATTATTCACTTCCTTTCCCTGCATCTATCACCTTGCTCCCTGGAGCTCTTTGACTCGTTACTGTTGTTTTGAGTATCTGAGGTAGACTGGGGCTCCAGTTCACTCGGCTACCAGGAGAAGAAGAAGAAGCGTTTGTGTGCGCGCTGAGAAGAGACTCTTGCCGGATACATCGGTAGTTACACTGAAGCAGCGCACTCGGTTTCCGCATTTTGTGTAGGCGGTCCGCCTCTTTGTGTCCCGCTTGGGCGTTTTCTGCCGCGCTGGGCAGAGCTGCAGACGCTGCCGATCCCGGAAGAGGGATTTAGTTGTTGTGTTGTACCCTACCTATTTCAAGACGGAAAAGACACTCGTGGACATTCGTTTGGGGGGTTTTTATGCCCAAGTACATGGCTTTTTCCCCCTAGTTTCCCGGATTAGTGATTTTTGATTCCCGAGTGCAGTTGCCCTTTGATTGGCCCCTTTCTGGAACTGGAAGCTCCTACCCACTTTGGAGTTTCATCCTCCTTGTTGCTGAGACCTCCCGAAGTGGTTCCTGTATCACCCACAAGTAAGGAGATCGTGTTTTGTATATGGTGGAGTGTGGTTATGGGACAGGGTGGAAAAGGAGGGTATAAGGAGAAATAGGATTCAGGACTGATTATGTGTGTCTTGTTTTCTTAGATACAGAGGCGTGGAGGTGGTGGTCGGATATCGTAGTCCAGTCCAGCTTGGGGTGAAACCTTTGACGTCCCTTCCCTTTGTTTTACTTTCCGGTCCCCTGTCCTGGACTAGAGTGCCTTCTCATGGTTTTCTACTTCATGAGTCACATTTGAGTCAGGGTAGTGGATTGGGCCATACATCGTTCCTGCAGTGTCTGGGCCAGTGGAATCCAACAGAATACCAAGCCCACGAAATTAATACACTGCCTGGACGAGGTATGGATGAGGACTTGGGTGGTCCCACGGGGGGAGCTGAACGGGTGCCTACTTTACAGGACATAGTAGGGGCTCAGGTGCAGGATTTACAGCAGGAGAATGCAGGACTAAAACAGGAGCTGGGAGCAGTGAGAGCCAGAGAACAGTTGAGAGAAAGGGGACAGGGATCTGTAATACAGCCAGCCACTTTTAAATACGGAGGTGGAACAGGTCAGAGAGCGGAGGGGGGAGCTCCTGTAGCAGTAACTGTTACGACGCCTGTTCCCGTCCCTTTGGCCCCCCCTGAGAGGTTTATGGGAGATAGTAATAAGTATGGGACCTTTATGACTCAATGCCAACTGCATTTCATGTGCAGGCCGACTGCTTTTCCGGATGACACGGCCAAGGTGGCTTTTACTATCTCGTATTTGGCTGGCACAGCAGCTCAGTGGGCTATCCCACTTGTGGACAACGATGACCCGGTTGTACATGACTATCAGGCATTTAAAGAACTAATGAGAGGCCTATTTGCAAAGCATGCTTTTATGCAGGCAAGTGATGCGGAGCGCCTAAAGTTGAGACAGGGCAGACAGGATTTGCTAACCTATATATCAACATTTAATAGATTGGTGTCAGAGACACACTGGCCAACAGACAAAAGGACATCCTTGTTTTATCAGGGTTTGTGTGACGAATTAAAAGACGTGGTATCACAGGTGGTTGATCCTCCAGACGACTGTGCTGCCTTTATAGATCTGGTGGTCAAGTTAAATCATAGGTTGTCTGAGAGGCGTGGTGACCGCAGTAGAGTTCAGGTGCCCAGGTGGAATTATCCCAAACCAGAAACAAGGCCACCTGGTGAACATAAGCCCGCCCCTGAACCCATGGAGATAGGCGGAGTGAGAGGCCCGTTAACCATGGAAGAGAAAAGAAGGAGGAGGGAGTTGAATTTATGTTTGTACTGTGGACAGGGTGGCCACTTTGCCCGTGAGTGTCCTGTTAAACCTTCAGGTCTGGCCTTCAGTAAAAAGGTAGCGTGTGTACAGGTGAACCGGGGTCCAGTCATGAGTAGAGGAGCAGTGGGGACCTACGATGTTCTGGGTGCGATAGACCAGATCCCAAGGCACTTTATTATACTGGCACATCTATTGTTGGCTGGAAGGAACCGTGTATCCGTGTCAGTATTGTTGGATTCCGGGGCTACTGGGAATTTTATCGACATATCATTGGCAGATAACTTGGGGATTCCATGTCAGTACAAACAACAGCCAGAGCCAGTAAGGGCTATTGATGGGACGGAATTGACTTCAGGTTCTATTACACGTCAAACCGAACCACTGATGTTGTTGTGTGAGAATGGACACTCGGAGTCAGTGGTGTTTGACCTCATTGACGCCCCTTCATTTGGTTTGGTGTTGGGAGTCCCATGGCTCCAGGGACACAACCCGAAGATTGATTGGGTGCAACGTTTGGTTACCCTGGATTCCAAACATTGTCTCACACATTGTTACAAGGAGGCTAGTGAACAGATCCCTCCTTTGTCTTGTGCTGGAGTGGAGGGTATGACAGTTCCTGTACAGTATTCTGCCTTTCAGGAGGTCTTTGATAAGACCCAGGCGCAGGGACTCCCTCCTCACCGGTCGTTTGACTGTAAAATTGATTTAATACCAGGTATTCCTTTACCATCTTGTCGCATATATGCGCTCTCGGAACCTGAAGAAGTACATCTCAAAGAGTATCTGGACGAGATGTTGAGGATGGGTTTTATTCGTCCCTCCTGTTCGCCTGTGTCATCGGCGATCTTCTTCATCCCAAAGAAGGAAGGGACATTGAGGGCATGTGTGGACTATAGGGCCTTGAATAAGGCTACTGTAAAGAATAGGTACCCTCTTCCACTCATCCCCGTGTTGTTGGACCAGCTCCGCAAAGCAACCATATTTACGGAATTGGATTTGCGGGGCGCTTACCATCTCATTCGAGTTCGGCCCGGGATGAGTGGAAGACGGCGTTCAAGACCCAATTTGGCCTGTTCGAGTATTGTGTAATGCCGTTTGGTTTATGCAATGCGCCAGCGGCCTTCCAATACTTCATCAACGAGGTTCTCCGGGAACATCTGGACAGAAGTGTCATAGTCTATTTAGACGACATATTGATTTTCTCGGAGACAAGGGCGGAACACCATGACCATGTATCGGAGGTGTTGCAGAAGTTACAGGACCATCATTTGTACGCCAAACTGGAGAAATGCCAGTTCGGTACCCAAAAGGTAGAATTCCTGGGGTTTATCATCACAGCAGAGGGCATTCGAATGGACCCTAGAAAAATAGAGGCTATTATCACCTGGCCTACACCATCTACGGTCAAGCAGATCCAGGCCCTCCTGGGGTTCGCCAATTTTTATCTGCGTTTTATCCCCCATTTCTCTGATATCGTGTCTCCTATGACCCGTTTATTGAGGAAGGGGGTTCCCTTTGACTGGTCCTCTGAAGTCCAGAACGCTTTTCATCTTTTGTTACGGTCCTTCACGTCAGCACCTGTCTTGGTGCATCCCGATACTGCCTTACCGTTTTTTGTGGAAACGGACGCCTCATTGTGTGCGGTAGGAGGAGTGTTGTCCCAAAGGGATGCTGAATCAGGTCAGATGCATCCCATCGCCTTTTTTTCTAAGACCTTGTTGCCTGCGGAGCGCAATTACACGGTGGCGGAGAGGGAGCTGCTGGCGGTGAAATTGTCCTTTGAGGAGTGGCGCCATTATCTCTGGGGCGCTAGACACACGATCACTATCTATACGGATCATAAGAATCTTGAATTCTTTCGCTCTGCCCGGGCGTTAACACCTCGCCAGATGCGGTGGGTCTTGTTTTTTAACGAGTATGACTTTGTCATTACTTATCGACCCGCCGCACAGCAAATAAAATCTGATGCCCTTTCTAGGATCCATGTGGAGAGTAGGGAGGAGGGTAGAGTGAAGGAGGATAGACCCATGATCAGTGAAGAGAGGATTGTAGGGGTTACGTGCATAGAGGACTTTCCCACTCTAATCAAACGGCACCTACGACAATTGGATTTGGCCCCTTGGATGACTTTGCCACAGGTTTTGATGCAGGACGGGCTGTTGTACCATGGAGACCGTCTGTTTGTTCCCCCCTCCCTGAGGCAGACGGTATTGGAGTGGTGTCATTCCTCTTCGCTGGTAGCACATCCGGGGGTGCAAAAGACGAGGGAGATGTGTATGCAATGGTTTTGGTGGGATTCGCTGATTAAGGATATACAGGGTTACGTGGCAGCGTGTCCAGTGTGTGCCATTAGTAAACCTACCCATAGCAAGCCATCTGGTCTGTTGCAGCCCTTAGAGGTCCCTCCTGCTCCTTGGCATACCATTAGTATGGATTTTGTGACGGATCTACCTTTGGTGTCAGGGCATACCGCTATAATGGTGGTAGTAGATCTGTTCACAAAAATGGCGCACTTCATCCCGTTACCCAAGGTACCTACTGCCATGGAGATGGCTTTAGTATTTATGGCATCGATAGTTAGACTCCATGGGTTGCCATCTGCGATTGTGTCTGACAGGGGAGCACAATTTGTGTCTCATTTTTGGACGGAACTGTGTTCTGTGTTAAAGATAGATGTACGATTGTCATCAGCGTACCACCCGCAATCAGATGGTCAGACTGAACGGACGAACCAGACCATGGAGCAATATCTGAGGTGTCTTGTGTCGTCATAGTCTTGTGATTGGATGGGGGCTCTTCCTATTGCGGAGTTTGCCTATAATAACAGTCTGCATTCCGCAGTAGGTATGACTCCTTTTTTCTGTTCATTGGGTTATCATCCCAGGGCGTTAGCCATCCAGCCTACTGGGCGTGTGCCAGCCATAGACGATGTTTGTAAGTCCTTAGGTGGAATATGGGACAGAGCGCGAGAACAGTTACAGGCATCCAAAGTCACCATGAAGGTTCAGGCAGACAAGCATCGAATCCCTGCTCCATCCTATAAGGTGGGTGATCAGGTGTGGCTAGCCTCACGCAACCTTAAGTTGCAGGGGTCACGTAAATTACAGCCTAGGTTTGTGGGGCCGTTTGCCATCCTGCAGGTGATCAATCCCGTGGCCATGAAGCTTGTCTTGCCTGATGATTTTAGGGTCCATCCGGTTTTTCATACGTCATTGTTGAAACCGTATATTCCCTCAACACAGGTCCTGCCACCACCCCCTCCTTTGTTAATTGATGGAGAGGAGGAGTTTGAGGTGCAGGCTATTTTGGATTCTAGGCGAAAGAGAGGTCGTCTCTTCTACCTTGTGGATTGGAAGGGATATACTCCTGAGGATCGGACTTGGGAACCAGCTGGTAGTGTGCATGCTCCTCGGCTGGTTCGTTTGTTCCATAGACAACATCCCTCTAAACCCCGTCCGGTGGGGTGGACCTTTGGGGGGGGATACTGTTAGGAACCAGGTCTAGTCTGTCCTCTATGGCCATGCTCCACCATCACATGATCGGCCTTGAGGGGATTAAAGCACCGCCCCTCCTTTGAATCAGTGCTTGGTATCTTTTAGATTGGGTTCCAGGTGCTGGGTTGTTGTTCCTAAGCTCTAATCTGAAGGGGGTTCACGGGCTCGTGTTCCCTTGTTTTTTGGACCCCTTTTTGCATTGATTCTATACCCTGCCCTTCCCTCCCCTTCATTACTTTTTTATTATTCACTTCCTTTCCCTGCATCTATCACCTTGCTCCCTGGAGCTCTTTGACTCGTTACTGTTGTTTTGAGTATCCGAGGTAGACTGGGTCTCCAGTTCACTCGGCTACCAGGAGAAGAAGAAGAAGCGTTTGTGTGCGCGCTGAGAAGAGACTCTTGCCGGATACATCGGTAGTTACACTGAAGCAGCGCACTCGGTTTCCGCATTTTGTGTAGGCGGTCCGCCTCTTTGTGTGCCGCTTGGGCGTTTTCTGCCGTGCTGGGCAGAGCTGCAGACGCTGCCGATCCCGGAAGAGGGATTTAGTTGTTGTGTTGTACCCTACCTATTTCAAGACGGAAAAGACACTCGTGGACATTCGTTTGCGGGTTTTTTATGCCCAAGTACATGGCTTTTTCCCCCTAGTTTCCAGGATTAGTGATTTTTGATTCCCGAGTGCAGTTGCCCTTTAATTGGCCCCTTTCTGGAACTGGAAGCTTCTACCCACTTTGGAGTTTCATCCTCCTTGTTGCTGAGACCTCCCGAAGTGGTTCCTGTATCACCCACAAGTAAGGAGATCGTGTTTTGTATATGGTGGAGTGTGATTATGGGACAGGGTTGAGAAGGAGGGTATAAGGAGAAATAGGATTCAGGACTGATTATGTGTGTCTTGTTTTCTTAGATACAGAGGCGTGGAGGTGGTGGTCGGATATCGTAGTCCAGTCCAGCTTGGGGTGAAACCTGTGACGTCCCTTCCATTTGTTTTACTTTCCGGTCCCCTGTCCTGGACTCGAGTGCCTTCTCATGGTTTTCTACTTCATGAGTCACATTTGAGTCAGGGTAGTGGATTGGGCCATACATCGTTCCTGCAGTGTCTGGGCCAGTGGAATCCAACAACGAGGACTGGCCCACTGTGTTGGAGTGTTGAAATCTAGTTAGTATTCCATGTCACCTGTAAGTGTAGCTGTATCAGCTGGGCACAAGCAGTCTTTATTTAAAAACCCCTCACACACCAACCTGGTTGGTGTCATGCTTCATCATCGGGGTCCAGCCAGGCAGCCGAGTGCCACCTGGCTGTGCATCAACGCCTGACTACAGCGGAGCGGGTGTCGTGCAATAGTGTGAAGTGGATGAAGGTGAATGTTAAAATACACCTCTGGGTGGCACTCGGCTGCCTGGCTGGACCCCGATGATGAAGCATGACACCAACCAGGTTGGTGTGTGAGGGGTTTTTAAACAAAGACTGCTTGTGCCCTTCCGCCCTCTGTTAGACATCTTCTGGCCCTTTACGCAGCTAAAGTGTAGTAAAAGCACTATGGGGCAGATTTACAAGCCCCTTGCGCCAAAAGTTTAAGCTATTGCCATTATAAATTAAAATCACTTTTATTTAAGTATTAATTATTTAAACATTTAAAAGCCATTGTAATTTGTAATATCAAAATGCAAAACAACAGTTGTTGGACAGAATGCAGAACAATGTCATACATTCACCCCAGTACAGAGATCTGGGCCTAAATCCATCCTTTTTTTGCACTCCACACCACCCCAGTTCAGACATGGCCATATGCAAATCAGCCTTGACCCTGTGCCTCATGGGAACAGTCCAGCCCGATCTGCCAAGCCATGTTTTTCCTGGACCGGAATCAAGCAACCTAGGACCGGTTTCTGGCTATCAGCCGTCTTCAGCCGGGATAGCTTGACTCCAGTGGTGTGGAGAGCATGGGACTCACGTCTGAGCATACCCATCCCACTCGGGGTGACAAAATGCAAAACAAAACTTTGTAATATCAATACATATAAGTCACGTAAATACAAAACATGTTGCATTACAAATGCTATAGGTGTCACATTTGCGAAAGTTATAACTATTGGCATTGTAAATGACAAAGCTATTAATTTAACTATTTTCAAAATCAACAAATAAATTTAAAAAATTGTTATTTACAAGACCAATAGCTCAAACTTTCCTAATGCGAGACCTATTGCATTGCAAATGCTTGTTTTTATATCTGTCAGTGCTTCCTGTTGAGGTTTAATTTTCGTGGCAGGTGCCTCATTGCCTACTTGTAACTATTCTCTGACCCTGCTTCAAGGGTCAGAGCAGGGTGAGAGAATAGTTGCAAGCAGGCAACGAGGCGCCAAGAAGCACTTACAGACTTACAGCATCAGGTGCCCAAGTTGAAGTTAATTTCTTTGTAACCTTTTTGTAAAAGGTTACAAAAAATTAGCTTCAACTTTTGCACCTGCTGCTGTAACCCTGTAAGTGCTTGGCTGAAAATTTGTCCCGCTGATTCACGGATTTTACCGCGATTTCGCGAGATTCGCCGATTGCGAAATCGCAGAAAATCCGCAAATTCCGTGAGCGGAACGAATTTTCAGCCCATGCTTAGTCCTATGTTGCATCACACCAGAAATTCATTACAAGGGAGGTGATACTTCATTGGGCTGTGAGTTGATACCCAGCACAGGAGACAATGTAAACTTGATGTTTCCATAACAGCTTCCCTAATGGGGCTGGTAGGACCAGCCACATGAGAGAATAGGCCATTTGAAGGAGATCTAGAGAGACGTCTATGCACCAATTCGATCTCCTTGTCTATAACTGAAGCATCTCTCATTAACAAATCATCCATATTTGTGACGTTAGACCTAGTTACAGTTTTTGACCCTTCTTGGCTTACTTGGGTCTTCCGCCTCCCCATTGCAAGATAACAAAATAAACTCCCAAAACTAAAGCAGTAATATCAACACCGCAACTAATACACTGGTTAAGATAAAAGAAGCAGTATCAACCTGGAAAACCGTTACAACTCCCTGCCATGCAGCGATGAAAGCAAGGAGAGAGCCTGTTTAGATGATACTACCCCCACAGTGAGATACTACGGCTGTACACTTCTCAGAGCGATTCGCCACAAGGGGGACGAAGTGCCAGACTAATATTTCAGTTATGTCCCACAGCTGCCAAAACAAAAAAAGCCAAGAGGAGGGGCCCAGCACGGCCTCCTCCGGCCCCTGACGAGTACAGTCGGGCCCGCCCTTGGCCCGGGTTTAAAGCATCCCACGCTGCGGGAGCTCTGGCCCCCTTTTGAACTCCTCCAGACGCTCAAAGATGTGGTGCGTGGTGTGCGCGCCTCAACAAATGGTGGGAGCTGGAGTTCCCTGGCAGCAGGCAGGCAATAGAGCTATTGGGTGTCTGCGCGTCCCAGCAGCAGCGTCCCATTGGTGATGGCAGCGAGAGGACATCAAACACATGACAGATTGACTGGTGTTACAAATGCGTTTTTCCAGTACATCTGCTCGCATGCATCAAGACACATGCAGGCATATGGCTGGCAATCTTTGAGTGGGTTTGCTACTAAATAAACTTCATTCTAGGATGCCTGCCCATGCACATGCATGTGTAGTGATACAGGTGGCCATTTTAAAATGTACAGTTCTATTATGACAGATGGGCGTGCTTTTAAGGCAAATTAAAGTATGCAAAAAAATGTTTAAAAGGAAAACTGCGAAAAGCACAAAAACGTGAATGTGGCATGGCAGCGCTTTGTATCTTGCAAGAATAAAACAGTAAAATAACGTTACATATGTGAATTGGTTTGGGGAGCGGGAAGTACAGGAACGGTTAGCAGGGGTTTAAAACAGTGTGACAATTGGAAGACAGCTAATGACAAAAAAAGTAGTAAGATTTCTTGCAGCCCTTTGCAGAACCTCATAAAAATGAACAATAAACTAAATTTCACACTGGGCAGGGGTGTAACAGAGACCCCGCAGCCCACGCGGTGAGGGGGGCCTGAAGCTCCAGGGGCCCCCCTCGGTACTGCACTCTGTCCGGAGAGCTCCTAATTGAGCCCGGAGGGGGCCTCTCTACATACCTTGCAGGGAGGCCCCCTCAATTTTTGTTATGCCATTGACACTGGGAGAGTGGTGGGGAGCATGGTGAGTATCCTTGAAGAGCAATGGAGGTGGGGATTCAAGAGAGAATGCAAGAGAGTCAGGAAACAGTAGTGGGAGGATACAGCTTAACCAATCAGAATACTAAGATCAAAATGCTCCTGAACAGAACAACCAAACTAATGAGGCAGAGAGGTGTCAAATCAGGCGACTGAAACAGGCAACAGAATCATTCAATCATGAGCCAGGGGGCTGATCAAAAGGCAAAACAATGCGTATGTTATATTGTAAACATTATGTTTGGTCAACAAACAGTTACCGATGCCTATAAACAGAGACTTTAAAGATTATACCCTTTCCCGCTTTATGCACCCCCAACTAATAACTTTGTACTGTTTTCGATTAATCATCACCTTAAATGGTCTAAGTTTACATTGAAACAATGAAATCTATTTTACAAAACTGTCAAATATATAAGTACATAAAAACAATGTTTCTAATACATTGAAATAAAGGAGCGTTGAGGCTCATATTGGCAATATGTTATGTTGTGGAATGATAAAGTACCATGATGCAATGCTACAATGAACTATTGATAGATTCATTTGATATTGTTGTGAAATGTCTTGCTAGAGAAAATGTCGTACCTGCTGATTTTTATTAACTTTTACAGAGGAAGGACTGAATTTGTTACAATATGTAGCCTGTTGATATAACTTTATTCTGTTCATTTTGTAACCCGTAATCTCTGACATTGTATCTCCCCATGCCATAATATAGTAACTGACACGGCTAGATCTTTCAAAGAAATTCAATTGACTTCTACAGCTGCAATAATTCTTGATTTCTTTTTCCCTGTTGTTTGTCCCCTCAATTATGTTCGACTCCTTTTTCGCTAAATTGCTTATGACACTGTGGCTGCAAAACACTCTGGGGGACCCTGTTTGGTACACAAGAATTCTTCAGAATAAATGCATTTAAAATAGTTAAAGGGCAGACAGGCTCACTGGACTGAAAGACACAGCTCTTCTTCACAGGTTTATCTATCACTTAGACCCCGCAGGCGCTATTATTTGGAGTTTCGGTCAACGGGCACCGAGGGTAAAACACAGGAAATCATATTATTGCTTCTGGTTTTAATGACTAACAGCAGCAATCTGATTGATAGGTTTGAACATAAAATGACACATATTGAAAGCAGTGCATCCAAATAGCACTATTTTGTTTCCACGAACATTAATAACAATTCAATTCAAATTTAGCTCATAAAAGCGTAGAAATTCCATCTATTTCAGTGATTTACAATCAATTAAAAAGTTAATTAAAATATACATTACAAATAGATAAGTAAAAACACAGTCCATAAACAACCATTAAAAAATTCATCTCGATTGCTATATACAAATGACCTATGGGTTACAAATACTAATTTTATATATTGTCTAACATAATAAATGTTCCTTTGCGACAAAGACACATTAAGCGATCAATGCCAAAGCTTCTGTCTAACCATCCATGCCCATCCTAAATATTTGGCAGTTGCTATTGAGATGGGCAATAAAGTGCTAGTGCGTATGATTCTGAAAGCTTCAGTACTACTAGTAGTGCCTAAGGTCTTACACAGTGGAGTTAACCAGGCTCGTCTTGGAGTTGCATAGGCCGGGCAAGCAAATAAAAAGTGGCAAATAGTTTCCTTATGATCTCCGCATGCAGGGCAGTTGCTAATAGTCAGACTACCCCACCTGACAGTCAAAGACCTAAGGGGTAGGGAACCTGCTCTAAGTTGGAAGAAAAGCTTCCTGTCCCCTGGTTTGGTAACAGCATTCCAATAAGACTCTAAGCTGGGATTAAGCTTTGCCTCTAAAAAACCTCCAGCCATAGCCGAGGAGCCAGTACCACTCCAATTTCGGTAGGCCACCTTCTCCCAATAAATTTCCTTTAATCCTTTTTTTGATGGGAATAACGCTGTCTCCGGATTTTCCCACAGCATTTGCATACCTAGGCCAGCTAATGTGTCTCGGAGTTCATTCAGCCAGCTGACTTTGTGGAAAACATCGGATTTGATAATGTCCAGGAATCCTACTGCATCGTGTAGGAGCTCTGGAGTAGTCCAGAGCCTACGCCAATATAAAATTGGACGGAGCCTTGCTAAATCCGCAATAGCCTTCCTACCAAGGTCATACCTAAGTGGCAGCAAGGGGTACTCGCGGGAAGTCCAGTAATTCTTTGGAAAAACTTGTTTTCCGAGATTATCAGTGGCTTCAGTTTCTCAAACCCCCACAGCTCAGCGCCGTAAAGCGCTGAGCTGAGAGCCTTAGCCTCATAAACCTGGAGTGCAGACTTTATTGGCTTGGTTAAAGATCTTTTATGCTCCAAATTTAGGGCTCCTGCAAGTTGCCTATGTCTTAGTACCGCTATGTCTATGTGTTGCGCCCATCTAATGTCCTTTGCCACATGAATCCCTAGATACGTAAAGGCATTGACTACCTCTAATGGATGGCCATTCATGATAAGTTTACTTTTAAAACTACGATGAGGATTACAAACCATGAGCTTAGTTTTAGCCACATTAACTTCCAAGCCATGGTCCACACAACATTTTTCAAAAATAGATAGGGCATGCTGCAAACCGCTCGAGGTCTTTGATAAAATCAGAGTATCATCTGCAAACATTAAAATTGGTGTCTTAATGCCGGCCAAAGAGGGAGCATCCGTGTTTGCAGATAGCTGCGAGCAACAACACCATTTATATACAGCGTAAAAAGCGTGGGGCCATCGAACAGCCTTGGCGAACACCACGCTGCACCGGGAAGTCAGAGGTAACCATTCCCTGGTCTCCCCACTGTATCTTTGCAAAGTTTGCTTCATGCAGCCTCATCAAGAGTGTTAGCAGTTCTACAGGTAAGCCCAGGTTTTTTAGAACTACCCATAACAGAGACCTGGGTACTAGGTCAAAGGCAGCACGTAAATCGACAAATGCCGCGTACAGACTGCCTTTGCCCAGTAACACAGCCTTCCATTGCAGTAAAGTGAACCAAAAGACCTGATGTACCGTGCTGGTAAACTTTCGAAACCCTGCTTGAAAGGGCGACAGAGCACTATTCTCCTGGGCCCAATCAAGTACCCTATTCACAACCATCCTCCCGACCACCTTTTGGATAGTATCGATAAGGCTTATTGGCCTATAATTTCCAGGCTGCGATTTGTCGCCTTTCTTAAATACTGGGATTATCACAGCGCCCTGCCATGATACAGGGACTGGAGCTCCCTGGACCACAGCATTAGCAAGAAGCATGATATACTTGCCCCAGCGTTCTTTGTCGTAAAGAAAAACATCTGCAGGGACCTCATCTAGCCCCGGTGCTCTACCGCTGGCCACTGTAATAAGAGCCATTAAGACTTCATCAATGTTAAAAAAATTACCCTTATGAAAAACTGGCTTAAAGTCATCCATCATGTTATCCAGCTGGTTTTGAGCATATTGAGGTGTAAAAAAATTCACCCAGTCCTCCTGCGAGACATTATTTTCCAGAGGGTCGGATTCACTCCCCTTCCCCACTTGATAATATTCCAGAAGTGCCTAAAATCTTTTCTGTCACTGACTTCCTTTAGGTCTTGCCAATGAAGATCATCCCACAGTTCTTAGCTTTTAGTATACACCTCTTGTACTCCTTTCTGGCAATACGAATGGTCTCCATATGCCTCCCCTTGATAGCAATGCCTAGGGCAAGCCTAGCGTTCCTACATTCGGTGTTGTACCACTTAAGCGGTTTAGGGGTTGCACCAATATTCTTCTTAACTGGTTTTAGAAAATTATCCCTAATGCCCAAGAAGAGGCTGTCATGAAGTTTGGTTACTTCATCTAAAACAGTAACAAATATATTCATTTGCTCGAGGGCCAGTATGGTTTTATCAGCCTCTTCACCAATATTGTCCAAGACCTGTTGGTTGGCAGTAACGTGCACCCATTTAAGCCTGCGCAGATCATTTGAAGAGACACTTATAGGTGAACAATCCATAACCATATCCAATTCTGCTTGTTCTAATTTCCACAATTTTTGCACCACGCACAGCGGATTATGGTCACTTTCTTTTCGCCCCTTAACCTCCATATCACCTACCAGTTTCCACAGTTTCATACTACAAAGGACATAGTCAATCCTGCTGCTGTAGCGCCTATTATCAAAAGTATTAGCCCCTATCTTATCACTTGCAGTTCTCCCATTTAGTGCTCTTAATCTCCTTTCACTGCAGATCGCATTTATACATATGACATCCTCAGACCATCGAATTACAGGTTTCAAGTCCAATTTCGGGACACACTATTGCCTGCCTTCTTTAACCCCAGGATACTGATCATAGGTAACCAGGGGCTCAAAGGTTAGGTTTAAGTCACCAGCTACAACTATATTATTGTTTACAGAGTTAGTGTCTAGGAGGGAATCCAAAGCCACTATAACCTCCCTCCCTTATTACCCCTAGAGTAAACATTGTAAATATCTAACCAACCCAGTGGGCCCAGATGGACTCCAATTAGCTCTAATAATCAATCTTTATTATCAAGCCCGGAGCCATGACTCCCTCCCTCGTGACTCTGTGTGTGAAGAGGACGGACCTGAAGTAAAGATCACGACCTCCTCAGCTGGATTCGTGAATGTGCTGGCGGGCTAGTTCTAAACTCCAGAGCAAATACATTTTCAACAAGGAATACTGAATTCAATGTTAGCTCAATAGAGTCATATTCTTCGTGTGGGGAACTTAACCTTATTGCCTTTAAAATATCTTCCCTAATCACTGAGCGACATCCTCTAACGTGATGTAGCCAGTGAATTGCCTTGTTAGTTAGGGAATCAGCGTTCTCACTATTACCGCTAGTCCCTGTACCTAATTTGGGGATGTTAGTCATATACATTTTATTTGGCAATAATCATTGTTCGGGTACACGTTCCCCCTCCTTCTGGGATCGTTATTATCTGGTACTACCATTCTGGCAGATGCCCTAAGTGTAGAATTACTTCCTCCTACATTAATGGTGTCAAGTTTCTGTCCTTGTTTTAGGTTGGTGCCCTTTGACCTACTTACTACAGTTAATGACCTGTCATGAGATACTTTGGGGACTGAGTGGCAGCTTTCCCTATCTGCTATGGCAGGTACCGAAATGAAACCTCTGCCATTAGCCCCTACTTTTACTTGGTGCGCCTTATTTACTATGCGAGGTCTCAAGGGTAAGGAGTTAGCATTTGTTGTAGTATTGTTGGATAAAGTATGTGACCCCCCCTCGAGCACACTGCCAACCATAGTAGTTAGGTTTACAATCAATGATTTCATCATCTCAATTTCGTCTTGCAAAAGGGTGACCAAGTTAGTTAGAGTACTAACTTCATCTAATGCTAATATTCCCCTAATAATATCAAGGTCCGTAGCCGAACTGGATAAAGAATGTGTCACGGAAGTAACGCAAAACCCAGAAGTTTGCGGCACTTGTATGACAGGGGGCTCATCGTGTACAACGGCCAGAACCAAAAATCTATTAGAGCAAGGTATTGGAGGGGCAGAGGCAGAAGAACAATTCCCTGTAGCAGCAATAGGAGATTTGTCATGACCCACAAGAACAAGAGCCTCGACCGTTAAGATAGCCAGGCTGCTACCATCTTTGCTTCCCTCCATCACTCTTCGTTGAGCCCGAAACATAGCTGGAATTACAGGCGGTTCATTAACCTCAGTTGCAGGCCCTGATGCAGCTCTACTCTGCTCTCTATGATCCACACCCTTAGTAGAATCTTGGCTGGCCACAATAATCGCCTCACAATCATCAACAAGAATGCTAATTCAGTCAATTACACATGTAGCAGCAGCTTGACTAGTCACTTTTTTAGCTTTCCTTTCTTTCCTATGTTTGGTGGGATTATCAAAGTCCACTCCCCCCCCCCTTCCATAGACTTCCGCTTCCCCATACCCCTAAGGTGTAACGCTTGCTTACAGTTCAAAATGGCATAAAGTGGCAAATGTTTTCAAATGACTCCTAGCAGTAAAATAGTCTTAGTTCTGACCTTGAGTAAAACGTCCTGAGTCCTCTAAAGGATAGCTCTGACTACCCCGGGTAGACAATCCCTAGTGTTGGATCAATCAATAAGCGTGACAAGATGTAAGATATTCGGGAGGTGGCCCAGCCCGGCCTCTACCAGCCCAGGACGGCCACAGACGTTCCCGCCCTTGTCCCGAGCTTCTCCCGGTGCTACCCAAGCGCTATGTCGCGACGCGGCGACACGGGGAGATGTCCTTTAATTTATGCGCTTCCTGGCACGGATTTCACGTTGGCGGCTTCCGGCCGCAAGGGCTCCCGGTCCTGGTAGTCCCTCGCTCTCACGGTCTCCCCCCCCCACTGTGCCCGCGCTCTGGTGGAAAGTAGCGGGGGCGGCAGGGGAGACCGGCTGTGGTAGTGGGAGGTAGCAGGACAAGCAGGGAGACAAGCGGGCTCAATGAAATGCCCCAGCAGGCTCAGGAACGCAGCTATTGGATGCAAGGTAGGACCCCCTTATCAGAACAGACAGCCATGAGTGCCACAAATCTTTAGTATAGCCAAGCTCTTCTGCTATTTAGTCCAGGTTAGTCTATGAGCGACTAAAACGAGCAAGGAACAGGGGGCAGGGAGCCTCCATTCCAAGAGCCACGGTCTGAATGTTTATCCAAATCTCCTCCCCAGGTGATAGAATAACATACGCTGTTTAATTTACTAAATTATCACCGCAATTCTGCTTTGACAGAGTCTGTGGAGCATCGACCGGTTATGCGCTAGAACAGAGTTTTCCACGATGTGTATCCATGCGAGCTCCGTATAGGGTAGAATGCTCCGGCCGTTGAGTCTACACAGGTCACAGGTGTGCTCAGAGCAGAAGCGCCTCCCCAAACGCCGAAACCGAACAGGGCTCGGAGCGAACGGAGAAAACAAAGCAGATGGTATGCCGATTATTTTCTTTCAAGTTGCCGGTTTAAAAAAATTCTTCACCTTAGATGCGCTTTTATTTAAGCAACCCAAAAGAAGCGCTGCCGATGTTAATTCTCTTCTCGGAACCCGGAGTGAGGGAGAGAGCCGGGGGGGGGGGGGGTACTCTCC
This sequence comes from Lissotriton vulgaris, assembly GCF_964263255.1. Classification (NCBI taxonomy): domain Eukaryota; kingdom Metazoa; phylum Chordata; class Amphibia; order Caudata; family Salamandridae; genus Lissotriton; species Lissotriton vulgaris. The sequence continues at coordinate 339,512,900 of NC_141700.1, forward strand.
TCGAGTAAAGCATAAGGTGAGAGGTATAACATCTGGTACAATAAGCCTCTCCATGGCCAGACGAATCTTGATAGAAAATCCTGTTGCACGTGTACAAACACCGAGTTTCCACGATTGCTATCAAGGGTTATCGTATCCTGTGCAGTGGGGTCTGGTCTGTCTGTCTGAAGTGTCTGTGCTGCTGGTGCTGAGGCAGATGGCATCAGGGAACATACTTTCTCAAGGAATCTACGAAATTCCACTGAAGACATAAAGTGTGAAAGATTTTATTGAAAAATTGATGAATTATCAGCAATTTGAGAAAGCTTTTCAAAAGGACTTAAGCTTGGGGCCACAATAATTATCAAGAAAATCAAAAGTGTGCATCTCAGAGTTTTACAATATGCTAGTTTAAAGTTTTTTATCAGTTGTGCACAAAAATTGAAATACAATCTGCTGTCCCACAAAAAGACCTGTTGTAACAAAAACAGCAGTGGACACAAATAGAATACCGAACAATTTATTGATGTGTTTATTTAACATTTTCGTAGAGGAATATCAGTCAGCCAGCTATAAAAAGAAGCAAAACAGCTGATATGAGAAGCAGCCCTTAACCAGCGCAAAATCAGCATTCTAGATAAACAAGAAATATTGAAATAATCGTCATCTTCAGTTTAATACAGGTGTTCCAATAGCAAAATACAATGGGTCAACTTGGACACAACGCCAGCATGAGCAGAAAATAAACTAACAGAAGTTAGAGGACAAGGAAGCTCTAAGAAAAAAGGAGAAGGCATGAGAGGCCAGAAAGATGTAGTGAAGGGAAGCTTGAAGAGACCTCGATGGGCACTGAGAGAGATGAGCAGAAGAGTTATAGTAAATGGGGAAAATTAGGTGACAGGGAAAGTAGGTAAAAAGAAGGAATGGAAGAAAGAGAGGGGGTGACAACAGCTTGTGTCACTGCAGTGGGAGAAATATAGCTGACATTTGTAGGTCTAGAAATACATTTGGAAGATGAATTTAAAATAGCTTTCAATGGAGCTAAAGTGGATATAGGAATGTGCATTACATGTAATTCCCATAGTTGATATCAGATAATACCAAGACATGCAAAACTAGGCAAGCATTTTTTGGTAGCAAAAACGTTTAGGCATTTTCAAGAGTTGAGCGTGACTCTTGAGGTTTCTGTTCAATTTTTGAGGAAATTAAAAGGTGAGGATCAATCTATAGGCTCAGTGGTTTAATTTTTTTTGTTAGCCAGATTAAGGGGAAGCTATGCATGAGCAGTTCAAACAGTCAAATATATCTTAATATAGAGTAATTTGGGTGGCTTGGGAAAATGACGAATTCCATGTTTTACGAATTATGTCTCAAAATGGTACAAAAAATAATTTATGATGTCGGGGTAGTTTATTAAGGTGCCAATATAAGGGATTACTGATATTTCAAATAGATGTATGTATTTGCTGAATGTTCCCTCCATCTTAGTGGATCAAACTGAATACCAGGTCACAGGAATGGCTTAGGAGGAAGCTTTGCCCAATCTATGTAACAAATGGTAGTTATTAGAAAGGAAAGAGGAAAAGGACTCAAGGACATTATGAGCAAATGGGGATCAATATATTATCATTTGAGATGTCATGAGTGATGTCACTGACCATGTCATGATGTTGTAAATCAACGGCGATTAGGTTAAGCATTAGCAGAAGACATGCTGTATTTGACCATTATCGTATCAAATAAACCGACTCCATTTTGTATTCGTAGCGGCCATTTTGTATGCCATACATTGCCACGTGCTCATCATGTGATTTGTCCTACCTCCTTGTTAACTGCGCCTGAAGTTTGCCCGGCAACAGGCTATATTTAGCATCCCCCACTTCCAGCATGCCCAGACATGCCCAGTACGGTCTGAAGCTGTTACTAATTAGTTCCAGATAGGAATGTGTTTACTAGTTTCTGAAGACTGTTAACTCCGCCCACTCATCGATTGTGCTTTCCAATATGTCCTTATATGTACATAAAACTGTTCTTGAATTTTGTACCACCTTCTTTTGAGCCCCCTCATTGTGTATAAAAAGGGCCATGTGCTTTAGTTCGGTGTGCTACTCTATACAATACTGGAGGGTGTTGTGTGGATTGTAGTACCAACTATAAAGTTTAATAAACTTTGCTTTTGTTTTTTCCAGTTTCTGTGCCAACTTCTTCCTATGGTCTGAGGACTCTGTGCAGAGAAGGGCGAACCCCTTACACTGGTAGGCCTACCTGAGGCTTGCTTACATCAATGAGTGATGTAATATATGAGGTCATAAGCAGTGCATTGCAGGGGCGCAAGTTATAGATACCTCAGCTAACTATAACGGCTGCATTTCTCTGGTTTTGTACAAGTGAAATGTCAGACTAAATATAACATCCCTCTAACCTTTGTTTTTTCCGTAAATATATAAGGTTTTTTTAATGCTAATTTCTAACTATAACGTCCCTGAAACCCGTGGTTTTTTTCAGAGAATTTCTAAGGTTTTTTTAACTAGCACTCATATTTCCAGAGTGGTAGAGAAAGGGTTCTGGGCTTCTGACTAGCTCTCAGGAATTCTGTTGTGTAGGACTTACAGGAGGTAACAGGGGCGCTTCTTGGCCACCAAGGCCCCTCTGCAGTAAAATGGACTTCACCCCCCAACTCAGTAGTGTGCGTGGAGGTGCATTTTCAGAGGCTGATATATTCCCCTAGGACCCAATCCTCCGGGGCTGGGCCTTTATGTGTATTTTGTTTTTTAAAGGGGAGGGGCCCTGGGGACCCTAACCGCTGAGGCCCGGCCGATTTCCCAATTTTTTTTTTTAAGGGAGGGGGTCTCCCTCCCCAGGCCATTTTCGGCCCCAGAGGCTTGGCCATTGTATTTTATTTTTAAAGGAGTGGGGCCACGCAGCCCCACTCCCAAGGCTGATTTCGTCCCAGAGGTTCCATCCCCCGGGGCCAGGTCATTTTTTTAACATAAAAAAGTGAGGGGGCTGAGTGCTCCCCTCTCATGGGTCATTTTTGGTCCCAGGGACCCCATCCCCAGGGCTTGGCCTTTTGTTGGAGACCACAGGGGGACCCCTAAGGCCTCTGCAGTCCCTGCAGTCCCTTCCAGCTCCCCGTCTTTTGTAGGAGCCGGGATTGCTTATGGACAGAGGGAGCTGATAACATGCAGCTCCCTCTGCCCAATAGCAATTCTGCTTTGCTTCATGGAAGCGAGAGCATTTTCCACGCTCTTGCTTCCTCGAAGCGAAGCAGTGTTTGCTATGGCATGGTGGGAGCAGTGCTCCTGCCATTCCATACCAAACTGCAATGTCCTGGGGGTGGGCATCCTGGGAGATTGCTGGAGCCTACCCTGTGGGTGGCGGTACCCAGGGCCATGGAGGTCTCCTAAGCAGGGGGCGCACAGCCCCCCTTGCATCTTCTTTCTAGCCCTGGGGAGGTGGTTGTCCCCGGGTCCAGGGGTCTGCAACGAACCCCGTATGTAATTAATTTGTGCCCCTGGGAGGTGTTGTTCCCTGGGGCAGTGTGGGGGGCCTCAAGCCTCCCCACAGTTAATTTTTTAGGATAGCCCCTGGGAGGTACGGTCCTGAGCTGCGAGGGGTGCGTGGTCCCTTTCATTTAATGAATATACCCCCGGGGAGGTGGTGGTCCCTGGGGCTGCATGGGGGGACAGGAGCCCCACACACCTTTTTTTTAAACTGAAGCTCCGGGGAGGTGGTGGTCTACGGGGCTGGAGGGGTCCATGTGGCCCTCCTGCACCTCATGAATATAGCCCTGGGGAGGTTTCAGTAACCTGGGCTGTGTGTGGGGGCAGAAGCCTCACCCACATTTTATTTTAATAAAAAGCCCCTGTGATGTGGCGATCCCAGGGGCTGCGGGCAGGCCCGCGTGGCCCCCCACATTAAATGATCATAGCCCTGGGGAGATGGCGGTCTGACAGGGCTGCGGGGGCTTACGTGGGCCCCGCATCATTATTTGTACCTGCCTCCAGGACCTGGCCCACCGGGGGCTTAAAGAAAAAAAAAGCACGTGAGACCAAGCTTGATTTAAAAAAATATTTAAGCAGGATTTGTGGACCCAACGCGACTACTGCTGAATTATTTAAAAATAAAAAAAATTGGTGCCCTGGGGTTCCCTGTGGCAACCTATGAGCAGGCCTATGGGGTCAGGGTGTTCCTACCCTGCCCCCTTGTCTTGTTTTTTTACGCAATTTTTTACCTTTTTTCTTGTGACTCGGGTCAACTGAGTCACAAGCTGGCTGCCAACACTTCCTGGTTGTAACTGTTGCAGCCAATTAGATTGCATACTTGAGAAATATGGATAACTGAGAAATGTCAAAATTGCTCAGCAAATACTGACATATTTGCACCATTTAACAAAAAGAGTGCTTTCTGAACCAAAAACTACCTTTATGCCAAATTTGGTGTAATTCTGTTACGCAGTTCAGGCTGTAGTCATGTCTAAAGTTTCCTGTGGAAATTAACATGGAGAAAACACATTATGGGACACCCCTTTTTCTCGAACCTCACTTGACACATCACCCCCCAAACTTACAACACAGAAGCTGACCTGACTGCCCCAGCACGTATGGCAAATCCCAACGCGTTTCAGTCTCACCTCAGGCCTTGATCACAGGTTGGCTTCTACAATTTCCTGTATCATATTTATTTTTAGTGCCAATGTCATCATTTTCTGTTTGCACTACCCAGTGGTATTTGTAGTTCAAGACATTAGCATGCAAGTCCCAGAAAAGTGACTAAGTGCAAAATTGTGCAAAAAATACTTTTCAAGTGCAAAAGTGTAATCAAAGTGCAATAGTGTAAGTTTTTATATACAGGAACAATCATCCCATATTGTTTCTATCTACCCTCTGGTGGATATAATCTTACCCACCAGAGGGTAGATAAAAACAATATGGGACAATTAATAAAATAATACTGGGCACTGCACATTTATGAAATTTATTTGTATAAAATGCCTCCATTGAGAAATATGTATGCTTTTAATATTTGTTCCTGTATATAAAAGCAGCACATGTCAATACATTTTTTTAAATAGTAATGATAATGTGTTGTGATTTATTGGGATGCATTGTTCAATCAAATATCATGCTTGTTGTCTTTTATTGAAATTAGATGTGAATATTTCTGTGGAAATAAGTAATTTATGTTTTAGAAAAAACAATGAAACTTGAATGATTGAATATGTATTTATTGTGCTTAATTATCAACATATTATTCATGTAAAATTAATATATGGATACATTAATAACCTAATTATTAAATTGAGGTATATTGATTTTATTTCAATTAAAATCATTTTTACGATGGGCGGGGGTTAAGTTTTAGTGCTAAATTAACATTTTTAAAATGCAATCGTTTCCCCAATAGTTGTTGGGCTGGAGTCAGGATAGTGTATCTGTGCTTGATAAAATTAAACACTTTCCCCAATTGTAATTTGAGCAGAGCTTGAATAGTCAATCTGCATTACCTAAAATGGTTACCGTTGGTAGCTGAATTGGAGATAAAATATTAACTCTGCATTTGCAAAAAATCAACCACTTTACCCTATTGTTGCTGGGTTGGAGTGAGATGCTAATTCTGCATTAAAAAAAAACACGTTACCCAATGTTAGAAGGGGTGGTGGGACAATGATAACTCTGCACTCTACAAATATATATATATATATCCTTTGCTCGATGTTAGGTGAGTTGTTCTGAGAATAGTACATTTGGTATTCCACCACGAAATACACTTTCCCCAATGGAGAATGGGTTGGAGTGATAATAGGTTGTAGCAGGCCTGGGGGAAAGTCTGAATTTTGCTTATGCTGGTGTAATCTCATGGAAGTTCTGGCATGTTGCAGTACCCCTGCTACACAAAATGAGTGTGGTTCTGCCGTAAGGTCAGATTGTGTAATTGAGATTTGATTGCAGGAGCACTGGAACAACACAAAAAACAGAACTGGAGTGGCTGTTGCTCACAGAATGAACGCCATTTTGTGTTACTTTTAGCACAAAATTGAGCCTTATTTCCATAATGGATGCAAGGATGCATTTTGTGCTAAATAATATTGCAAAATGCTACACCAGCATTTAGTGGAATACACATAATTTTCCATTATTTTCGGTCATGTCACATATTTTCCACAAAGTAAATCTACACTCCAAAAATATCCACCAATGTTACTTGGGGTGAATGAGAATAGTACATTTGCATGCCTTAAACTGTACACATTTTTCCCAGTGGTGAATGGATTTGAGTGAAAATAGTGAAATTGCATTCCCCCAACTTAGGCACTTTCCCCAGTCATAGGTGGGTTGGGGTGAGAATAGGAAATCTGATCTACCCCCAAAAAAATACTTTCCATAATGAAAATTGGGATGGAGCAAGAATTGTAAATATAAACTCTCCAAAACTGTTTTCGCGCTTTTTTCACTCATCCAACAGGGATCACCGTAGTATTATCGAAAAAATAGGGTTTCTGCTAAAATTGGTTGCCTGGCTGCAATCTAATACAGAGAGCACTTGTTGATAAAAGGAAACCCATATTTCTATACTAATTAGTTTCATCATTTTCCTCTGAATACCTCCATAGACCATGACTATTATTGCATTATTTTGATTTGTATTATTGTTGGTATTCTTAATATTATTATGATTATACTATCATAGGAACAGGAAACACAACCAGCCGATATCTGAGTAATGATGAGTCATATCTCGTTTTGAGCAGAGAGGTGGATTTCTACTACTTCTACAGTGAAGCAGAGTGACCGCTCCATGTTTTCCACTTTTACCATTTGAAAAGAAAAAGTTGAAATACACTACAGAAAGGAAAGTCTACTCCTACGTGGAAGTCACTTTAAAAATGTAACATTCCACCTTTGATTTACAGGTTTATTTTAAATTACTCTTGTATTATGAATGTGTTTCTTGGTGATATAAATGTAACCTAATTTTAATAATAATTCACCTACAATATAAGACCATGTTAAAGCTATAAACAATTCTATTCTATTCTATTGGATTTGCTAAGCACATGGCTACCCGTGGGCGTCCCAGCGCTAGCATCCAACTGAACATGAGCGCCATCTAGTAATTCCCGACCAAAAGAACTGACTAATTTCCAAACAGCCAGGTTTTCAAGGACTTCCTGTAGGTTAGTTCATTATCCATCAGGCACATCCTAATCACCAGGGAGTTCCATAGTTTAGTGGCAAGATAGGAGAAAGAACGCCCTCCACACCTTATCCTGTGAATTTTCTTAACCTGCAGGGGTCACAAATGTGTCTGCCTCAGAGATCTACCTAGTGTGTAAGATTCCAGTAAGGGTTGCAAATCCCTGGACCTTCAGTGTGAAATACTCTATGTGATCAACACAGAGCCAGTGAAGCATTTCCAAGGTGTTCTGGGCTGATTGATATCTCGGCATGCGACCGGGCGGAAAAGCGGTGGACGGTGTTTCCGCCCACCGCGGTCCCCCCCCTCCATCCTAATATGGCAGGGGGAATTTAGGTGCGGATGGCGGGCGGATTGCCCCCGGGAGCTTGGCGGTGGCTACCGCCAGCCTGGCAGGGGCAATCCGCCCGCCATCCTAATGGGCCCCATAGTAACAGAGGGAATAAAATACTATTACAACCCCAAAAAAAACAACAGTAAGGAAAATGTTGGCTAGCGTAGGGGTAAAAATTACTTTTCCAGCTTCAGAGAGTGCAACAGTGAGAAAAGTGTTGGATAGAGTAGGGGTAAACATTACTATTCCAACTCCAGAGAGTGCAACAGTAGGGAAAGGGTTTGATAGCATAGGGCTAACAATTACATTTCCAACTCCAGAGAGTGCAACAGTAGGGAAAGTGTTGGATAGCTTAGGGGTAAAAAACACTATTCCCACTCCAGAGAGTGCAACAGTAGGGAAAGTGTTGGATAGAGTAGGGGTAAAAATTACTATTCCCACTCCAGAGAGTGCAACAGAAGAGAAAGTGTTGGATAGGGTAGGGGTAAAAATTACTATTCCAACTCCAGAGAGTGCCACAGTAGGGGATGTGTTGGATAGCGTAGTATTAAAAATTACTATTCCCACTCCAGGGAGTGCAAAAGTAGGGAAAGCGTTAGATAGCGTAGGTGTAAAAATTACTATCCCCACTCCAGAGAGTGCAACAGTAGGAAAAGCGTTGGATAGCGTAGGGGTAAAAATTACTATTCCAACTCCAGAGAGTGCAACAGTAGGGAAAGTGTTATATAGCGTAGGGATAAAAATTACTATTCCCACTCCAGAGAGTGCAACAGTAGGGAAAGTGTTGGATAGCGTAGAAGTTAAAAATAACATACTTATAAATACATTTATATTTTAAAATATTGAAAAAAATATTCATTAAATTAATCTAAACTATTTATAAATACCAATAAATAATTATTAAAAAAAATATTACCGATTATTAATTAATATCCCAAAAATTCATTATCAATACCCAACTATAATTGTAATAACTACTTATTTACATATCAATTACTTTACACACTATTCCACTATTAACACACAACAAACGCCAATAATAAAATAATACACTTAACATAATTATCAATTATTCAATTAATTAAAATTAATTGCCAACTATTAAAAATTAATTACCAATTAATAATTAATTACCAATATTATAATTAGCAAAAACAATGAATGAAAATAAATTATTACTTAATTACACTTAAATTACTTCCCACCCTATTCCCTTATAAACCCATAACCCGCTACAGAACATAATTATTAATTAATCAATTGTTGTTGTTGTAAAAGCTTTTATTCGACACTTTGTCATAAAGCCAACACACACATACAATACATACAACATAATCATCATTTAAAAATTTGGTTAAAACTAGTGAAACATTGACAAACATTCATAATGAGCAAAGTGCAATAAGTGCAAAGTGCATAAGGTACAGGTCCAGTACCATCATTGCAAGAGCTATGAGGTGATTCGCTACTCAAACATTAGTACAAAAACTGCCAGCAATAAAAAACTATTTTATCCTACATTAGCATTCCAAGTTTCTTTCTAGTTATACAAACACCATGGAGATACCTGCTCAAACCAAATATTATTAACTTAGTAGTTGAAGATCTAAGTATACGCTCTGCCTCTTTGAATGATCGTGTGCCCAAGGTTTTACAAAGGGGTATGATCCATTTCTTACTCAGAAATACATATGACGGGCAGAAAAGAGGATATGTGCCTCGTCTTCTTTTAGTATTAGGTCACATGATTTAAATAATTTACAATTTGGATCTTTGTTTCCCCCTCCCCACCGGCAAGTATTAGCATTTATCTGTAAAACCCCATATCTAAATTGGAGGTAAACAGATTTGGCCAGTTTTGGCTCAATTTCATCCATAAAATGCTCAAACGAGGGGTGATCCTTGAATTGCAGAAATTTATGCGTTACGGAACCAGTAGCACGATCAATTAATTAAAATAAAATACTAATTTATAAAAATTAATAACCACTTAATTAAAATGTATTTATAATTCCTAAAAAAATAATATTTAATTTAGTATAATTAAATTACTTCCCACCCTATTCCCCTATAAACCCACATCCCGCTACAGAACAAAATGATCAATTAATCAATTAATTAAAATGAATTACAAACTAATAAAAATTAATTACAAATTAATTAAAATTAATTATTAATTCCTAAAAAATTAATAGTTAATTTAGTATAATTAAATTACTTCCCATCCTATTCCACTATAAACCCACAACCCGCTACAGTACTAAAATACAACATTTACTTAAATTACATAAAAAAATACACATTAAATACATAATAATATACATAAAAATCACATACAAATCAATATTAGTTACATCGATATTACTAACATCGATATTAGTAACATCGATATTACTTACATCGATATTAAAAAAAATCTATATTACTTACCTTCTATTTTCTGTCCCTTCAATATTAAAACATCGATATTATGGTAGGTCGATATTAAAAAATCAATATTTTGTCTACCTACCGACACCACAAATGGACTCCACACTAGTTTCATAAAAAACAAGTATTTTTATATAAAAAGATATACGATGAAACCACACAATAAAAATCGAACACATGGGTATTTGTAATATTTCACCTCTCCTTGCAGTATTAATGAGCAATTCTAGACGATCCAATGCAGTCCTAATGCAATGCTTTGCAGTTCATAATGCAAGAATGAGGCACTTCACAATATAAACCTAATGCAGTTCGTTATGCAACAATCAGACAGTTCATAATGACAAATAAGGCAATTCATAGTGTAACAATCATGTAGGTCATTATGCAAAATAATTTCATGCGTACTGCAACAATCAGGCTGTTTGTCATGGAACATAATGCAATGCGTAATGCAGCAATCAGGTAGTTCATTATGCAGAAATAATGCAATGCGTAATGCAACAATCAGGTAGTTCATTGTGCAGAAATAATGCAATGCGTAATGCAACAAACAGGTAGTTCGTTGTGCAGAAATAATGCAATGCGTGATGCACAAATCAGGCAGTTCGTAACACCAAAATGATGTAATGCGTAATCCAACACACAGGCAGTTTGTAATACCAAAATGATGTACTCCAGCACCGATCACGGAACTTGGGACGGTCTCCAGGCTACTCTTGGTGACTTGCGGTCAACTCCTTCCAAAATATGCCCCCAACATGGGTATGGTGTAACACAAAGTGTAGCTCCGCTCTCCGGCCCTGATACTGCCACTCCTCGGCAAGTACAGGCTGCGATGTGAGCTTGGGCGGAGGCTCGCGTAGCGTCAATGGGAAAGGCCAAGAGCGTTTCTCTCCGAGCCCCCACCACACCCCAGGCGGCGACACGCGCACTCTTGCTGAGAGTTACCTGGGGGGTGCTACCTCGCTCTCCTCTACTCGACTTGGGCATCCGATTCGACTTCATTGATTTGGGCAGTGGGACTCTGCCCCCGATGACGGAGATGGTTTGAGGTCCCTCCTTGGCAAAAGGCAGGCTCGATTGGCAGCACAGCTCCTCTGGGGATGCCGGTATGGGCCAATGGCAATGACGAAGATCTCAGACTGCAACAGGGCATACGCACACAGCGCTGTTGATACTCACTTGAGCTACGGGGGTGCACGGTTACAGGGCAATCCTCACAAATGTCACAGGCTGCACGAAGCACACGGACCCAGTGTCGCTGAGACTTCCTTGAGTTCCGGGTGCACAGATCAGAGGGCAATCCTCACTAAGGTCTCAGGCTGCACAAAGCACATGCACACAGGGTTGCTGAAACTCACTTGGATTCCGGGTGCGCGCAATCACAGTGACGATCATCACGAAGGTTTCAGGCTGCACAAAGCACACGCACACAGTAATGCTGGGACTCACTTGAGATCTGGGGGTGCACGGTCACAGGGCAATCCTCACAAAAGTCACAGGCTGCACGAAGCACACAGACCCAGTGTCGCTGAGACTTCCTTGAGTTCCACATGCACACGATCTGAGGGCAATCCTCACGAAGGTCTCAGGCTGCACAAAGCACATGGACCCAGCGTTGCTGAGACTTCCTTGAGTTCAGGGTGCACATGATTAGGAGGCAATCCTCACGAAGGACTCAGGCTGCACAAAGCATATGCACACAACATCGCGGAGACTCACTTGGATTCCCGGTGTGCACGATCACAGGACGATCCTCACGAATGTCTCAGGCTGCACAGTACACTGGGCTCTTAGGGATAAGTTACTTCAGGACACAACACACAGCAAAGTCCTTTCAATCAGGGGTACACAGCACACAACAAAGTCCTTTTAGCCTCTCCCTGGTTAAAGCAGCAGACTGCAGGCCAGCCCCAGAACACACAGCAAGGGTCAGTCCTTTCCTTCAGTCTGTTCAGCTGTTTCTTCCTTGGCAGAGGTTCCTCTTGACCAAGAAGTAGTTTCAATCCTTTGTAGTCTTGATCAGTCCATTCCAATGATCAGGGGCATCAGCTCTCATAGTTATACCCCTAAATTTCTTTGAAGTCTTTGTGTTCAGGGGGCACCGACCCCTGTCCAAACCAGTTCTGGGTGTCTCCCTGCCAGTGACACCTTCTTCCTTTGATTAGTGGGGGTCTGGATCCTCAATCACTCAGCAGGAGATGGAGCCATTGTTTTATGGCAGCAGCCCAGACCTCTTTACCTCCAGGGGTTACTCAGCCTCCCTATGCTCCAGATGCAGGCCAGCCTGTTGCGGTCTCACCTCATCCCCTGGGTCAAGACATTACCCAGATCCTAGCACATTTACAGTCAATCCACACCAAGCAGAGAGACACAGAAATGTTAAAACATAAGAAACAGCTGTAAAAATCAAGTTTAAAATAAAAAGATATTGCTCCAGTGTTGAATTAAAATAAATATGTATTGCAGTAACAAATGGTCCCATCCATCCAGTAGGCTCTGTCAGGTACTACAGACTATCTTAACTCCCAGCCTCCTCGCACCAGGTTCTATCATCATGGTGCTACTCAAACATATAAACAACAAGTAAAGCTTACAATGATATAAGAGGGCAAATTAAACTATATTGTAATACTACACACCTTCCCTCTTTATACAACAAATCAAATGAGTGAAGAGGAAAAAGAAGCAATAGCAACAGATAAGGCACATGACACAATGATTAAACCATAACATAATCTTTAAACTTTGATAGTTGTCTAGTAAACCTTCTCTCTCTTTGACTTTCCACATTCTTACTTTCTTTTCCGGGAGCTTACCTTATAGAATATGATTAGGAAAAGTTTGAAGACTTACTATCACCCTCATTAGCTACTAGCTTAGTATTCTTGATGACAACCACTCTATTAAGATTCCAAATACGCGAATCTTCAGTTTTTATGGCGCTCATTAATATTAAGATTACTTTAGGTGATTTTTGAAACAAGCTGGACACTTTTTTACCAAAAGGTGCTCGGATCATGACATAATCACCCACTTTCACTGGAGTAACTTTGACAGCATTTCTGTAGTCAAAAAACAACTTCTGTGCATCAATCTTTTCATGCTTCTTGAGCATCCGCTTACCATCAGAACTGGGCAAACCCTTTCTAGATTCATCTTCATTAACCCAATAAGGTGCAATTAACGTGTTGGCACACCTTCCCTTGAACAACTCAAAAGGGCTACATCCAGTAGTCGCATGAGGTGAACCCCTGTAAATTTATACTTTTTTAATATTTTCCTCTTTCCAGTCTGAACAATTTTGTTTAGCCATGGTAATGGTTTACTTTAAAACACGGTTAAAGCATTCCACCATACCATTTGTCTCAGGATGATATAAGGAACACCGCTTGTGTCTGATGGAACACCTCAGTAAACATTCTTCCTTGTCCTTGGAGACCAATTGAGTTCCATTGTCTGTCAGATGGCTCCAGGCAAGCCTTCCCATCCAAACGCATCCCTGAGAAACAATATCACCAATTTTGTGTCAATACTTCTGGGAACTTTAACTTCTGGCCATTTGGAATACATATAAATTGGCACAAATGCATTCCTTTCACATCCATTCCCTTGTATTGGACCCAAAATGTTGAATGCTAACTCTTGCCACGGCCCTTTAGGACGCTCCCTTATGACCATAGGGTGCACTCTAGGTTTAAGACACTTTTCACTAAAGCAACAGGGTACACAATCCCTCATAAGGCATTCAACTTGTAAGTCCATACCAGGCCACCAATAGTTAAGTCTGAGCCTTTCTTTTGTTTTAGACATCCCTTGACATCCTTGATGAGCTAAATCTAGAAGCTCTTGAGGAAGAATGACGGGAGGAATCAATCTGGTTCTTCAAAATATAAGAACTTCACATTCAGACAGTTCATCCTTCACATGCCAATACTTTGCACAATCTCCCTTGACCTTGCTATCCCATCCATCCTTGAGCAAGGATGCCAGCTCAGGACATTCTTTGTCCGAAGCACACGCCTCATGCCATCTGTTTTCATGCATCCCTTCATTCACAATGCTATAAACCCATTCATTAAGTTTGTCTTCTTCAGGACTAGAAATACATTGGATGGCCGGGGCAAGATGGCCACTGGTGAATTGTACTGAGCAGTCACACTTTTTCCCTCTCCTGCTTGTGCTGGACTAAGGAATGACTAAGGTGCTGTGGACCCCAGATGGCTGTTGAGTATTGGTGGCAGCAAGGACTAAAGGAGTATATATATTTTAAAAATCAGTTTTCTAGGATCAGACCAAGTTGGGGCTGGCTGAAGGGAAAACTTCTAAGGTTGGCAGGTGCGGTAGGCGGTAATAAGAATCAAGATTTGGTTTGCAAGATGCCTCCCCGACCTCCAAAACAAGACAAGCCGAAAGAGATGTCGGATTTAGCGATAGTAAAGGTAACAGCAACGGCGGTTACACCGAGCATGAATATGAGTACTGGAAAGGCTGGGAAGGCTCCGGGGGCCATTCGAAAGGTCCCGGCCCTCCCGGTAAAAAAAAAGACAGAGCTTCGTGGGAAGATAGTTGAGACCGCTGGAAATGCCCCGGTTAATCTCACAGAACCTCGGAGTTTGAAAGCGGACAAAGCGGCAAAAACGGATAAAACACTGAAAGGAGCGGACGCTTCAAGAAATAAAGACCCAGGGATGCGGAAGACTACCTTGGCTGAAGTCTTTTCTACGAAGGGCTCCGGGCAGCCCGATGGTACACAGGAGCAGCTGAAGGCTGGAGAGAGCGTCCTTGAGGACGCTGCGGAAGCGTCGGTGAACGCGGAGAAGTCGGTTGCCAGGCAACACTCTGATCTTGGATGAGGCTCAGTAGCGGCGCAGGTGTCCCGGCAACAGGCTGTTCACGGCCAAGGCTCGATAGTGAAGGTGGTTCCAAAGGCTCATACAGCAGGATTGACATCTAACACGACGCAAGTTGCAGTAGGAGGAAATAACGAGGCTCTTACAGACATAGACTTGGGGAACGCAGATATGCTCGGGGCCTTGTTATTGATGGAGGCAGAGATGAACTCCCAAAGGCAAGCAGTCAGTACCTGGGGCAGCAGGGATAGTTTAGCTGATAAGATCAGTCAGGGAAGAAGCAGGACTACACATGTAACAGAAAAGGGGGATGGAGGCTCAGTAGAGGGAGAGTGCTTTTTTTCAGTGAAGGAGGACTCAGACACGGAATCAATAATTACAGGAAGCTCAGAGGAGGAGGAGGAGTAGGAGGATTCAGGGTCCAGCACCTCTGATAAAGAGTCCACACAAAGGAAAAAAGTCTCAAGATCAAGGAGACGCACCTCTGGGTCTCCTTCCCACCCTGAAAGACTAGTGTGGGATTATTCGGCTACGTCACAGGTCTACCAGGATAATGGTGCGGCCGGGGCTCCCCCTTCTTTGGTTCCACCACGAAGAGACTCTTTTCAAATTGTATTCAGTACTCTTAAACAGATGCAAGCAGAAGCAAGATCGGATAGCCGTAGAGCAAGACAAGCCACAAAGAAAATTCAAGGCTCTCTTAGGAAAATAAACAAACTGTATAAAGAAGTGGTGGACAGAGTAACTGAGGTTGAGGAACGCACAGGGAAACTGGAGGATGATGTTGGGAGCTGGCAATCATTCAAAACGGAACATGAGAAGATGGCGGAGGATATGCGTTAGAAGATGGAAGACTTTGAGAATAGACAGAGACGGAACAATGTCAGAATTTTGGGTGTGGCAGAAGGGGCAGAAGGGCAGGACGTTAGGCAGTTTGTGATAGACCTGTTAAAGGGGGCCTTTCCAGAATCCCAGTGGCAGTGTGAAAGAGAGGTGCAGAGGGCACATTGGTTCCCCTTTGTACTAAGGAAAGGGCAGGCTTCAGGGGGTCAGGGTGTACTACCTAGGGCAATCCTTGTCAATATAGGGAGTTTTTGCTGAGGCAAGAGATTATAGACAAGGCAAGACCAGATAGTAGGCGTTCATTTGAGGGCACTACGTTTTTCACTAGCCCGACTTCTGCCACACCACTGTTGAGCGCAGATGGAAACTGAGGCAAATGATAACACCCTTTCAGGCCCTCGGAGCAGAAGCATATCTCCTTTACCCTTCAAGACTTAAGGTAGTGGTAAAAGGGAAAGTTTGGATGTTTTCATCGGAGATTAAAGCCCAGCAGTTTTTGGATGAGATTAAGAAACAGAAAGGCGGGTAAGGGGCTGGGTCTACGAATCTCTAAGGTCTGATGTATGTTCAAAATACTTTAATTTATGTAGATATAAAAATGGGGTAACACAACACAGCATAGGATAGAGAAAAGCAGAGGAGGGAAGCGACTTGCACAATTTGATGCAGCCACACATAGGTCTCACAACCTATTTGCCTGTAAGGGGGCGGGGGGTAGGGGGGTGGGGGAGGTAAAAGAGGGGGAAGGGTGGGGGAGGGCAGAGGGGGGGAAGAAAGGGGTCATGAAGGTATGGTGATTTGAGTTTGGCACAGCACACTTGGATAGGAAATATAGTAACATATGTACAAGATACAGAAGGAAATGCATGGTATCAACAGTCATATTCTCTACCTAGCGGATTAGTAGGGGTACTTGTTGGTTACAGAAGCAACCCCGATGGCGTGTAGAATAGCCTCAATAAATGTATGCGGGCTGAACAAAATAAGTAAAATACATAGAGTGGCAGCACTTCTTTAACACTCTGCAGTTGGACCTGGTTTGTTTACAAGAGACGCACATAGAAGGTAACAAGGCATATCTTATGGAGCAGCTGGGGTTTGTAGTTTTAGCAAAAACTAACCAAGGGACAAAAACTAGAGGGGTGGTAGTGTTGGGTAGAAATAAAGACACAGTGGTGAAAAAGAAAAAAGAAGACCAATGGGGGAGGTGGGTACTGCTGGAATTAGTTTTTAAAGGGGAGACAATTACGTTGGTTTCAGTCTATGGGTCCACAGAGGATGACCCGGATGTCTTTCAGTACTTGGATGTGGAATTGGCACAATGGCCTGAACCAATCATATGCTGTGGTGATTTTAATTTGCACGACCCAGTTAGTTCATTTTTGCAACCTGGGAGCCAATATCTAGGTAGGAAGAAAAAATCTATAGAGCACTGTCAGAGATGGTGTTAAATAATGCTTTGGTGGATCCATGGGTAAAATGGCACCCGAACTTAGATGGTAGTACTTTTTTTTCAGCTCCCCACCAGGTACTGGTTAGACTGGATTTTTTTAAAATTTGAAATAGTTTGGTAACAGGGTCAAAATTAGAAAGGCACCCACGCATTATATCGGATCACAGCCCGTTAGTATTAAAAGTTAAATTGGGGCAAGTTCAAAGGAAAGAGATACAATGGACGTTTGAAAGGGCATTGCTGCAGGACCAGGAATATAGAGCTGCCATGGCAAGCTGGATCAAGAGCTTTTGGGATATAAACAGGGAGACAGCATCCCCAGGGGTAGTGTGGGATACGTTTAAGGCCGGGATCAGAGGGGAGACAATGAGTTTTGTCTTTTCAAGGCAGAGGAGGGAGAAGCTGAAGGTAGAAGAGATGCGTAAAAGCATCCTGAGAGTTGAAGAAGAGTTACCATTTGCTATCAGACAGCATTCCCCGTTAGATCAGACACTGCTTAAGGGTATAGCACTCAGGGCAGAAGCATTGGAAGGGATCGCCAAGAAAACAACTGAAAAGTATTTGGCCAAAAGGGAGAGCGTGTATGAGCTTAGCGAACGGGTGGGCTATATCTTAGCTGTTCGTACTAGGCAGAGAGGAGCGGCAGCAGATATTAAGGAGATCATAGATGCACGAGGAAATACTGTTCAAGAACCAGATCAGATAAGGGAATATTCAGACATTTTTATTCAGATCTCTATGCTGCAGATAACACAGGGGTGTGGTGGACATAGAAGGATATCTGAGTGAGGTACTCCCTTCAAAGCTTTCTCTGGATGACAAGGCTCAACTAGAAGCTGCATTTCAGCTAGAGGAGTTTGTTTCGGCGCTAGGCAGCCTACCTTCGGCGAAGGCTGCAGGTCCGAATCAGATTCCACTGGAATTATTTAAGACATTTCAAACAATCCTTATGGGGGATATGTTTAATATCATGCTATTGGCACAGAAGGGGGAATCTGTACCTGAATCCTGGGGAGGGGCCGACATCATAGTAATTGCAAAGAAAGGGAAACCGGTGACCGCTCCAGGATCACTCTGATGAATTCGGATGTGAAGATATACTCCAAAATGCTTGCTAAAAGACTATCAAGGGTTGTAGAAAGTCTGGTTTGCCCTTCCCAGCATGGGTTCATCCCGGGAAAAGGGACAACACAGCATGTCAGACAGGTAATAACTATGTTTGACGCAGCAAGTACCCAAGGAGACCCTCTGGCAGTGCTGTTTTTAGACGCAGAGAAAGCGTTTGATATGGTCTCCTGGGGGTACTTATGGTCGGTCATGAGTTAGAGCGGCATAGGAGAAGGCTTCATAAGAGCTATACAGACTCTGTATAAAAATCCACAGGTGAAGATTAGAGTTAATAGGGGACATTCGACAGCTGTTAGAATCATCAGAGGGACCAGGCAGGGTTGTCCATCATCTCCCCTACTATTCGCGCTATATTTGGACCCCTATCTGCGCAGATTAGAAAGAAATCCAGGGATACCGGCAATGAACATAAATGGCTGTAGGGTAAAAACACTGGCATACACGGATGGTGTGGCCATTTTGACACCCAATCTCATAGTTGCAATTAGGGCGATGGAAGCAGAGGCTCATTGTTTTGGACAGGTTTCCGGATACAGCTTGAATAGGTCCAAAACACAGATCGTTGAGAATAGTTACTTGAACTGTAATGATGATAGGGTTGTTGATTCAGCAATATACTTGGGGGTGGCAATATCAGCAAATTTGTTTCGGGTGGTGGGAAACAATATGACCCCCTTAGTGACGCAAGTAAAAGCGGATTTGGAGAGGATGAACAATCTGCATTTGTCGCTGGTGGGTTGCACCAATGTAATCAAGATGATGATCCCTCCCAAGTTTCTTTATTTTTTTAGATCAATCCCTTTATTTTTTGAGGCCAGCTGGTTCAAAACTCTGGAGGCTATTTGTAATAGGTTCATCTGGGCACAGGGTAAGACACGCAGGGCCTACAGATTTATGTCCCTACCTAGAGAGAGGGGTGGGTGGGGCGCCCCAGATTTTAGACTCGACTATATGGCAGCTGCTTTGCAATATATGCAGGGGTTAATAGGCGGAAATGATTGTGATCCAAGAGTTAATAATTTCTCCACAAAAGTATATACAGTGGTAGTAGGCTTGGATGTCGGAAATTGTTTTTTAAATTGCATAGACTATGGATATTTCAAAAGAACGAAGTTTAAGATAATTTTGGCTGCTGTTAAAGTATGGAATGTTTTTCTGAAAAAGTACAAATTGGGGAGATATAATCGGTATGTTAGATTGTATAAAAACATGTCATTCCCTCTGGAAATATTTGGAGATCAAATTATGCTGGATTGGGCGGAAAGAGGTATTGTACAAATTGGAGAGTTATTGAATTTGGAGGGGATGGTACAGTTTACGGACCTTAGAAATAAATATGATATGAGCAATAGAGACTTTTTTAAGTATCTCCAGATCAGGAGTTTTCTAGTCAATAAACAAGGAGGACCAGCAGGATTTAACAAGAATGAAATTTTGGAAAAAATAAGAATAGCAGGGGATCGAACGATTCGCTCTTTTTATGCAAGCCTGGTAAAGGAGAAAACTGATGATTTAGAAAAATATAGTAATCGATGGGCGGAGAAAACAGGTGTGGAAATGGGGGGGTGGTTCCAGGAATCATTAGATTTAGGACGAACGATATTGTGTGCATCCCCCTTCAATCTCAGCACTACAAAATCATATTTTCACTCTACTTTACTCCAGCCAGGATAGCACAATGGGGAGGTACCACAGGAACTACCTGTCCTAGGTGTAATGCCACTGAAGCTGATAGTAAACATATATTTGCCACCTGTCCGCAACTCCATACGTTGCTCAGAGACATTGAGGGGTTTCTGGGTAGAGCATTAAGGATCCAAATTAAGCTTACTCCGTCTTGGATTTTATTAGGGGTTGGCATGGATAATGATGGTGTACAGCGAGAGTTCATGTTTGTGGCAATGGCGGTATACAGATTAACAATAGCTAGGGCCTGGCTGGATAAGAACCCACCGACAATGCAGTGCTGGTTGGCTAACTTATTAGCCTCATATAACATGGAGAAGAATATATATGCCCGAAAAGGAAGGAGAGGGAAAACGATGGGCTTGAGAATATGGGACCCTATAAGGAGATGGAAGGAGGGAATAGGTTGAATTGAAGTTGAAATTGTCAGCGGTATGGTGTTTTTCTCTTTTTTTTATTTTTTATTTAATTATAACTAAGATAACGAAATGTATTGGATACTGTATATCTGTGATTGACATGAATTAATGGAAATTTAATTAATGATGAAAAATGTATAATGTTTAAAGTGTGCGTGAAGTGAAAAATAAAAAATATATTAAAAAAAAAGGACTAGAAATACATTAATTGTGTGATACAAGCCTAGGAAGAGCATCAGCTCTGCTATTCTTCGTTCCAGGTATATATCCAACTTCAAAATCATATCCCTGTAGCGCCACCACCCACTTTGAAATTCTTCCTGAAATCGCATCAATCCCTTTTTTATTAAAAACCTGCATAAAGGTTTGTGGTCGGTCCGCACAACAAATTTCAAACCCCACAAGAGGCTCTTGAGTTTCTTTATGGCCCAGTGTACAGCAAGGGCCTCTCTTTCTATGACTGAATACCGAAGTCCAGCCCCTCTAAGACTTCGTGAAAGAAAACGATCACACTTTCAGTTTCACCATCTTTGTGCTGTAGAACAGCTCCCGACCTTTCATACTAGCTGTGATGAGAACTGACTTCTTTTGAAGGGTCAAAACTCTTCAACTTGGGAGTCCTTTTAAGCATTTCTCTAACTTCTTGAAACTCAGTTTCCCAAACATCAGACCAGATAAAATCTACACCTTTGCATAGAAGCTTACGCATATTTACACACTCCTCCGCAAAGCTCTTTAAGAATTAGCTGTAATACTCAGCCATGCAGAGTAACTTAATGAGCTCGTCTTTGTTAGTGGGAGAGGCTAGATTTTGTATGGTACCAACTAATTCACTTTTGGGTTTAACACCTTGCCCTGAAATGGTGTGACCTAGGTAATCAATTGAGGGTCTCTTTAACTTGCATTTGTCTAATCTGACAGTAAGATTGTTATTATGAAATCTCTCTAGAACTTCTCCAAGTCTGGCGTTGTTTTCTTGCTCATTCCTCCCATAAATAAGTACTTCATCTTGGTATATTTTAACTCCCAATAGTCCTTTCAAAACCCTTTCTAAAGCTGTTTGAAAAACCTAAGCTGCTGACACTAAACCAAAGGGTAATCTCATGAACTTGTATGTGCCAAAAGGTGTAATGAAAGCTGGTGTCTTTAGACTCATCATCCAACTTTATTTGATGGTACGCTGACTTTAGGTCAACGGTGGAAAACACCTTGACCTCTTGTAAAAGCAACAGCATGTCTGAGATTTTTGGAAGGGGATATTTGTCCACAATGACCTTCTTATTGAGCTCCCTCAAAACAATGCATAAACAAAGACTTCCCTTGGACTTCCTGGCGGCTACAACTGGCGCCAACCACCGGGTTCCTTCCACCTCCTCAATTATACCCTCAGCCTTAAGTTTCTCTAATTCAGATTTCATTTCATCTCTCACAGAAATGGGCACACCACATTCTTTTCGAGCTAAAGGAAAGTTGTTGGATTTATTCTATCATTTTAATAGTTTGAAGTATATTTTTAGCTCGCTTCTACTAATAGTTATACTTAATTAAAGTATTCCAATGTTAGCCTATAGAGTCAATGTACTTCAATGGGGAAAAATTAAATGTGCAGTTTTTCCCTCACCACGTCACATAAAACATCTTCATAATTTCCCTGCTTATAGTTACAAGGCACCCTACCCCTGAGGCACCCATAGGAGACTTCAGAGGTGACTTATATGTAAAAAATAAGTCATTTAAGACTCTTTAATTCCAAAGTCGAATTTGCACATAATTTACTTTTAGAAGCAGCCACCAAGACAGGGCTGCCTTTAAAATGACAGCGTGCAAAACAGCAGTGCACAGCTAGGTGTATTAAATATGTTGGGCCTCTTAACCTACATACTCTACCATATACTAGGGGCTTACAGGTAGGTTGTCATACAAATTGTAATTACACCTTATTACCATATACCTTTTACACAGAGCACTGGCACTGGGTCTGTTTAGCACATTCCAGGGCACAATCAGAGTCAGTTACCACCAGTATCAGTCAAAAAACAGGGGTGATCAGGACAAAAGGGATGACTTTCTCACATACCCCCCCCCCCCCCCCCCAAGATGAAAGGTAATGGGTAACTAACCTAAACCCTGATAGTCCTCATCAGTTAAGTGGAAAAACCTGGAAAGGCCATCTGCATTGGCAAGGGCAATTGCATGTCAGTGTTCCACTGTGCAGTCCATCCCCTATAGGGAAATGGACCACCTCAATAGTTTAGGATTCTCCCCCACTCGTGAGCCGTATGAGAGGTCTGTGGTCAGTTTGAACACAGAAGTGAACACCAAACAGGTATGGTCTCAACTTCTTCATGGACCTGACCACAGCAAAGGCTTCCCTCTCAATGGCTCTCCATCTATGTTCTGTGGGGAGAAGTTGCCTGCTAACGAAGGCAATTGTCTGACATGGGGCACTCCTCATTCAATTGTGCCAGCACTGCCCCAATCACTTGATCTGAAGTATTTGTCTGAACTACACATTACTATGTGTATTCAGGGGTCTGTTGCACTGCTGCTGATCACATAGCCTCTTTCAGAATGTCAATGGCCTTTAGATACTCTGTGGTTCTAAAGACTTTCTTGGGATGCTTTTTAGAAGTGAGTTCTTTCAGGGGAGTCACATTGGTGCCATAGTTTTGAACAAATATTCTATAGTACACAGTCAGACCAAGGAATGTCTTGACTTGTTAGTTGGTTGTAGGAGCTACTCAATCCTAAATGGTTTGGATGTTGGGCTGGACAGTTTGTACTTGGCCTCCACCTATCAGCTGGCCCAGGTACACCATGAACTCTGCCCTATCTGGCAATTAATGGCTTTGATAGTCACTCCCTTCAGATAGTCCAGGTGTTCCTTCCAGGTGGAACTGTACATAGCTAGATCATCCTGATAAGCTGCACTGTACTGCTCCAACCCAGACAGGACCCTGTTCACCAATTTTTGGAAGGTGGCAGATCCTTTCCTTAAGCCAAAAGTCATTACCTTGAAACACTAATGACCCTCTGGCGTGGAGAATGCTGACCTCTCCTTGGCTCCTTCACTAAGGGAAATCTTCCAGTGGCCTGAGGTTAAATCAAATTTTCTCAGGAACTTTGCGGCCCCTAACATTAGCTCATCAGCTCTAGGTATAGGTTGAGCATCAGTCTTAATGACTGCATTCGTATTCCATAGTGCACACAGAACTTTAACTCCTTCTTTCCCCTTGGGGATGAGGTTTGGTTACCAGCTCCACAGGGCTTCCCATAGACTATCAGAGGGCTCAATTATTCCCAATTCCAGCATCGTAAAAACTTCAGCCTTGATGCTGGTTCTGACATGGTCAGAAAACCTGCACAGCTGATTTTTGACAGGTTGGCTGTCACCAATGTCCATGTCATGTATGCACCAGTTGATGATACCTGAGGTGAAAGAAAACAGACCGGCAAACTGCTCCATCACCTGCTTGCAGTCTCTGTGCAGCTGGTCTGTCAATTTGGGAGAGAGTACAACTCCCTCCACTGACCCATTGTGCACATTGGTAGAGAGGAGATCAGGCAATGGCTCAGTCCTTTCCACTCCTGCTTCCTCTGTGACTATCACCATGGTTATGTCTACCATGTCTTGGTGGGGTTTCAACCTATTGCATTGCAGAACCCTGAGGGGATTCCTGGGAGGATTACATTCTACCAGATAGGTAACCTCACCCTTCCTCAATGAAACTTTATTTTGGACAGTTTCGCCATAAAAGTATTTATACATTAACTTACATTTCATTTGTTTTCATGATAAAACAAATATAAAATATACATTCATTGTATGGCATTGTATAATAAACACAGAAATGTAACCTGCAGGGGTCTATATTACAATCATTCCAAAATTCACTCACTACATTAAAGTGCGTGTGCAGTTCATATATACAGTTTTCAAAAAAATAATCTATATATTCTTTGTATGAAATGCTTGTATCAGTCAATAAGGAGGCTATAAACACCAACACTGGTTACATTAAAGTGTGTGTGAAATATATAAATGTACAATTTGCCATGCAGAATTTAATAGGCCCGTACTCTATCTTTCAGGTCAACCATTCAAGGGAAGCTTACATCAGTTAATAAGGAGACTGTTAATATTGTTATAGACCCTTAGACCACAGTTCTACTTCCCAATAATCCTACACACTAGTATACTATACATCAAGATGAAACTATATCATTAAAATAGTTTCTAAAATACACATACAGTTCTTATAAAGTACCTTCAATTAGAAAGGAGTGTACAAGGATTTAATCGTCATCTATGGGGGTCAGTTTTGGAATACTCTAGGGGTGCGCCACATGGAAAATAAGAAGCCTGCCACCGAAAATGCCATAGGGAGGCTTGCATCATTTTTCAGTATCCTAAAAGCATCTGAGCATTGCTTGGCTCCCAAATTTCTGCATATCTGGATCAACCATTGTTTTCTCGTTTTCTTATATCCAGGGCAGAAAAAAAACATGTGGCATTCTGATTCTTCTGCACTATTACAGGCTGGGCAACCCAGAGTTTGTAAGGCCACCCATTTGTTCGTAAAAACACACATTGGCAGTACCCCATGCCTGACTTGTAAACAGAGCTTCCTTGCAGTAACTGGCTTGATGTTATTGAGTACCGGCTGTAATCTATACTGCACTTTAATTTCCAAGAAAGCTAGAGTAATCTTACCTATTGAAGGGTTCCCCTGTAGTTGGGCTAATTTGTACTCCCAGTAACAGTTCTTTAGCTCTTTCCTTGACACTGTGGGACATGTGATTTCTGGACTATCCCACAGATTACCCCGTCCCATGGTCATGAAAGTGTTCCGGATATGGGCAAGTCATGGTAATCTACCCGCCCCAGATATACTCATCACCTCTCTTAATGTTCCCTATACTCAACCAGATCTAGAGTGACCCACACGCATCACCAGAATAAGAGAGGTCTGAGGAAAACTTCTTCGCCAATTGTCTAACCCCCAAATCTAGTCGTAGTGGGGAGCTACGGGAGAGACCAAATAATTGCCTAACAAAGGTGGTGTCTGATGGTGTAAGACTGTCAGAAAGACAGTGACCCCACATTTCTGCGCTTATGGCTAGAGTTTCGAAAAATACCTTGGTTAGGTCCCCTGTTGTTTGTGCTAGCTTCAGGCTTGTTTTTTTTATTCGTGCCCCCCAGTCCATTTGTTCTGTGATCGTAATGCCGAGATAATGCAAGATAGATACCCTCTTTAGGGGTGGTCATCCAAACATAGGTTTAGTCTGGTACTTTTGGGGGAGTTAAACACCATAAATTTAATTTTTTGTAGGGTAATCACAAGCCCCCTTTCCTTACAAAAGGTGTCAAATGTATTTAGTACCCTCTGTATACCCATAGGAGATTTTGATAATAACAAGGTATTGTCTGCAAACATCAAGGCTGGGATTTTACGTGTTGCCAACATAGGTACGTCTAAATCCTTCTCTGTATTTAAAAAGTCAACTAGCCCATTTATAAAAAGACAAAAAAGGGTAGGGGCAAGGACACATCCCTGGCGGACACCTCTGCCTACAGGGATGGGTGTGGTGAGTTCCACGTGTTTGCCAAATCTTATTTGGGCGTAGTTTCCTTCACGTAACCGCCTCATGATTTTGCACAAGTATACCAGGACCCCCATCTCTAGCAGGACTGCCCGCAACTTGTCTCTTGGCACTAGATCTAATGCAGCTTTCAGGTCTACAAATATTAGATAGAGGCTGCCACCCTCCATACACACGGTCTTCCAGTGTAGTAAATGTAGCCTGAATATCTGGTCCATTGTGGACATTTTTTCTCTGAACCCTGCTGGAAACGGGCTAAGAACTTTATGCTCCTCCATCCAACTCTGCAGGCGGGACAAAAGCACACGTACAAAAATGTTTTGGCTAATATCAATAAGGAATATGGGCCTGTAATTTGTGGGGTGCAACAGGGATCCCTTTTTGTAACTGGTATTATTTCTGCATCGGCCCAACTAGCTGGAATTGTCATGCCTTGCAGGATGGCATTAAATAAAATCCAGAAATATGGTGCCCAAATGGTAGGTTCACTGCGAAACAAGTCCCCAGGTATCTTATGTAACCCTGGTGCCTTACCTGGTGCTATTTTGCTTAAAGCACCAGTTACCTCTTTGAGTGTTATCGTTGGGGTAGCATCTACTGCTCTAGGGGTGATCATGAGTGCATTCGAACATTCGGCCTATGGTGGGTAGCGTTCATTATCCACTGCGTCGTCCTCTATCTCTACCCTCAAGTAAAGGGACTCAAAATGGTCCTTCCACACATCTGCCCCTAACTTTGGCTCTATCGCCGATTTTCCTTCAGAACTACCCTTGTTTATCATATTCCAGAATGTCTTCATATTACGAGTGCCCAAGGAGCTACTCAAGGTTTCCCACTTTTCGCTTTCCCACCCTTTTTTTGACTCATCAATTCTAGCTTGATGAGCCGCTCTATTGATTTTAACCAGAGGGCTGTCATTGACTTGATGGCAGAGATCGGAGCTAGTTTGGCCTTTTGACATCTTTCATTATAACAAGGATAGCAGGTTTCTTGTTAGTTCTAATTTTCTTGATCTGAAAAAAAAGTCAAACACAACAGGTGATGGACCGAATGTGGATCAATGTCACACACTCATCCCAGTCCAAAGATCTGGGCCCAAATCCATCGTTTTTTTGCACTCCACACCACCCTGGGTTAGACAATGGCGATATGCAAATCAGCTCTGACCCTGTGCCCCATGGGAACAGTCCAGTCCGAACTACAAAAGCCATGTCCTTCCCAGAACGGAATCAAGCATCCGAGGACCGGACCGGTTTCGAGGTAACACCTCTCATCAGCCCGGCTAGCTTGACTCCAGTGGTGTGGAGTGCCTGGGACCCACGTCTGGGCATCACCAGCGCACTTAGGGCGGAATATGCAAACACAACAGGTGATGGACCGAATGTGGATCAATGTCACACACTCATCCCAGTCCATAGATCTGGGCCCAAATCCATCGTTTTTGTTGCACTCCACACCACCCTGGGTTAGACAATGGCGATATGCAAATCAGCTCTGACCCTGTGCCCCATGGGAACAGTCCAGTCCGAACTACAAAAGCCATGTCCTTCCCAGAACGGAATCAAGCATCCGAGGACCGGACCGGTTTTGAGGTAACACCTCTCATCAGCCCGGCTAGCTTGACTCCAGTGGTGTGGAGTGCCTGGGACCCACGTCTGGGCATCCCCAGCGCACTTAGGGCGGAATATGCAAACACAACAGGTGATGGACCGAATGTGGATCAATGTCACACACTCATCCCAGTCCAAAGATCTGGGCCCAAATCCATCGTTTTTTTGCACTCCACACCACCCTGGGTTAGACAATGGCGATATGCAAATCAGCTCTGACCCTGTGCCCCGTGGGAACAGTCCAGTCCGAACTACAAAAGCCATGTCCTTCCCAGAACGGAATCAAGCATCCGAGGACCGTACCGGTTTCGAGGTAACACCTCTCATCAGCCCTGCTAGCTTGACTCCAGTGGTGTGGAGTGCCTGGGACCCACGTCTGGGCATCCCCAGCGCACTTAGGGCGGAATATGCAAACACAACAGGTGATGGACCGAATGTGGATCAATGTCACACACTCATCCCAGTCCAAAGATCTGGGCCCAAATCCATCGTTTTTTTGCACTCCACACCACCCTGGTGCGCTGGGGATGCTCAGACGTGGGTCCCAGGCACTCCACACCACTGGAGTCAAGCTAGCCGGGCTGATGAGAGGTGTTACCTCGAAACCGGTCCGGTCCTCGGATGCTTGATTCCGTTCTGGGAAGGACATGGCTTTTGTAGTACGGACTGGACTGTTCCCATGGGGCACAGGGTCGGAGCTGATTTGCATATCGCCATTGTCTAACCCAGGGTGGTGTGAAGTGCAAAACAAACGATGGATTTGGGCCCGGATCTTTGAACTGGGGTGAATGTGTGACATTGATCCACATTCTGTCCATCACCTGTTTTGTCTGAAAAAAAAGTCAGCCATGGTGGTCGTTAGCCTAGCATGGTTTAGGGCGACCTTCAAAGGTTCAGTTGAGGTGCTGTCAGCTGAAAAAGATTGCATTGAATTCATAGGAATCGGAATAACGGTTTGGTACTGGGCGCCTATCTTTTCTTGGGATTGACTTATGTCCGCCCATCGGACTCTCTTCCTACAGTTGTTAAGGGTCAATCTACCATCAGCTGGTGCAACCAAACCAGTAGCACTCCAGGAGCTTAGTGTGAACAACTCTAACACTAAGGCATTGTGATTACTGTCGTGACATGACTCGATCTTGAAGTCTGCTACCCTGTGCCAAGATTTGTGTTCAATCAAAATATAATCTATTAAGGAGCCTTGTCCAATTCTATTAAAAGTGTGTTTGCCTGCTGTATCAGACTTTGTTCTACCATTACATGCCCTCAGTGAATGTTTTAATACAAGAGAACTCATCTGGAGCACCAAAGGGGCCCAGACTCTTATTAGCGGACTAGTAGTCTCTGGAACAGCCCAATGTTGATCTTCTTCACAAGGGTTATATTTGCTCATACCATCTAAGGGTTCATACTAGCAATTGAAGTCCCCTCCTAAAATTACCAGTGAGTTATCTGGGGTAGGAGCAAGGAAAGTTGTAAGCTCATCAAGTGTCTTTGACTCTTTACTACGGCTAACTGGTCTTGAGTAGACAATTATTAGAGCAACTGTGATCCTTGATGGAAAGTTAAGGAGGACACTCAGAATGTCATTTGAGGATGTTTCTAACTGTTTAATTGTGCAACACAAATTTGCACCCACCCAGATATAAAGTCCCCCCGAGGGCCTCCCCTTTCCCCCTGATGTCACAGCTATGCTACAAGTAGCGTAGCCTAATTTAGGGATGTTCCCCTCTTACCCATGTCTCTTGGAACATACAGATCTCGTATTGCTATGTTCCAAGATAAAACTTGCTGCCTTGATGGATCCTGCCGACTATCCATGACAGGAAGTACGGGGGGAGGGCGGGTGCGGAGTCCCACCAGTACACAGATCGAACTTCTGGATAGGCTCATTGGTCGAGATACAAGACTTGCTGTTAGTTATGAACATGTTACATCCATCAGTTTTGTCCCTTAATGTCCTGCTCAACCTCCCGCAGGTCTCACCCTCTCCTGATGTCATATACTGGTCTATGACCTCCCCTAATTGGATAGTTTTCACCTGTAACTCTCCCTGGTGATAGTGTTCCTTCGGCCCATACCCCTTGGGAGAGTAGCTGCCTAGACCGATAGTAATCTAAGATGGCAATTTGATAGTTCTGATTTAGAGGTCTCCCCTCCCAACCATTTTGCCTTCTGGTTTGTTGGGGTCTCCCTGGAGGGTAGAAGTAACCCAGCGGAAGGGCTCTTTTGGCCCCCTCCTGTCTCCAGTCATCCCTACTTAGGATTGCTCGGGAGACTAGTGGGTTTCTAAATTGTATCACTATGCAGTCTTCCTGCCTAACCTTCCAACCCACCCAGCCGAATCTGTGAGTTGTTAGGATCTCTCCTGCATCCTCATATTGGAATTGCTTGTTATTGGCTAACCAGAACATGCATTTATTTTTTAGTTCCTGGTGGGATTCGCTTTGCCCCCTCCCAAGCTCAGGAATACCTGCCAAAACAACAACACAAAGGGGTTGAGGCAGGTGGTAGATTGATGACCAGGGGGTAAGGTTCACTTTGTTTGTTTCTGTACTTTTATTAAGTCCTACCACCTCCTGCTGTCTACTTCCTTGCCATTGCCCACTGTTATGTGGTTGTGAAGGTGTTAGAGTAACCCTGCGAGAATTTGTAGTGCACTGTCGATTTGGAGCGGTGATGGTAGTGGAGCCATTCTGTGCAGGGGAGGGGCATCCTTGTTGATACTGGGTTCAGCCTGGGCTTCTTGACCACTGTCAGTACCTTCCCTCCCGTTTTGTATCCCCCTATTACCTGCCCGGGCCTCAAGTAACATAGCCAGCTTATCAACCCTTTCTACCAACATTTTAGGCTCATTATTTACAATAGCCCTTACTTGAATTTGTAAGTCCACCACTAGATTTGTAACCCGTGCAGGATGTTCATTGGCCATTTCAGTATTACTGGATGATCCTCCATTTCCAGTATCTCTTTTATCCATAACTTCTTCTGCAACCTTCTTTCTTTTAACCCCTGTTTTGGCTGGTGCGTTAGGTTTCCCTTTTTTAACATGTTGCGTAGGTGTGACCCCCATATCTAGTTCAGCATTGGACACTTCATCTGTAGATGTGTGGACCCTGGGCGTATCGCTAACCAAGGGTCCCGAAGCTTGTGAGGTATTCAAATCTATCAAGGGAAGGTCTAGGTTTGGGGTTAGTGATAGCCGTCTCTCAGTCCCCTCTATTTCTGTTGCCACCACTCCTATTGCACTGTCTACCGTCCTGTCAATTGAGGTGGGTTGGGTTTTAGGTTTTGGTTTCGGGAGTGCCATTTGTTTCTTTTCAGCCCAAATTCCCTTGCTCATTTTTTCTACTTGTTTTCTGCTTACTTTGTTGATGTAGATATTATAGGATCACTAATTATGTTCATAGATAGCCGTAGGGCACCTGCACTTGCCTAAGACATATACCACTTCCCCCCAGTTGAAAATGTAAGCAAAACGTGAGGGCTCACTGGTACAGTAGGATATAGAGAGGGTTGTTAGGACACTGAACTTAAGCCAAGCATCATAAAGAGACTAATTATGCTTTTTTCTTCAGCAAGGACCAAGGGGGGCGGCCATGCCCAGCCTCAATCGGCTGCAGACGGACGCAGATGGGCCCGCCATTCGCCCAGCCTTTGCCCAGGCACACCCGCGCACTTCCCGCACTGCAGGACGCCGGTAGAGATCTTGTCACGCCTCCGTGTGTGGGACGCAGTATCAGAGCAGGCATCAGTCCCGGGGTTGCTGGGGAATAAAGTTCCGCGTTGGCCGTTCCGTATCCGCAGGATGGAGGCAAGTGAAGGCAGGTTTGGCCATTCCCCTCACGGCTGGACAATGTTGGCCATTTCTCTCATGGCTGCGTTGTTTCATCGGATGTAGTTTGGCTCTGCTGTCTGCATATGTTACCTAGTTATACACCCCAGGTATGATCTGCTCTGGAGTAACCGGTTTCTCTGTGACCATGGTCACACTGGCTCCTGTATCTCTCAGAGCCTCAACCTCAGTTCAATTGATTTTAGGCCTCTGACTGTACATTTCCATACTGGAAGGCAAGGCAGCCAGGTTTGAAAGTTACCCCACCCAAGGATGCGAAAGTTGCATCTGTGATACCCTTTCCATTCCCTGGGACAATCTGCATCCACACACCTACACTGCCAATCCCCTGGGACTGCCCACCAGTGAGGGGCTTCTTTGTGCAGACATCGCCTCTCTTGTGTCCTGGCTGAAAACACTTATAACCCTTCCCTACCTTCATAAGGTCAAGGAACTTTCCTGCCTTTGCAGGGTCAAAGAGCTTCCCCCAATATCCTTCCCCTTGAAAGTGGATTGGGTCAGGGTCCCTCCCCCTGCACAGGTGTTTGTGGATCTTTAAAGGATTTTTATCATTGTATTCCTGGGTTTTACCCTGGGGGGAGCATTCCCTCTTTCTTCTGATCACCCCTCTGGTGTTGATTGAAAATCCTGGTTCTCAACCACTCATCAGCTGCTTTGCCAGTCCCTGGGACTAGACTACTTAGAGTCATTATGTACTGGTGTAACTTCTCTTGTACATAATCATTCAGGATGTACTCTTTAAGATATAAAATTGTTCAGCCACTTTAAAGTACCAACCTGATTACCTTGAAACCAGCCCTCTAGTGCCTTCACTGAGATGTCAACAAAGTTCTCCCAGGGTTGTGTGTTTACTTTCTGGGTGTCCTTGAACTTCACCCTATACTGCTCTGGGGTGAGGCAAAATTTCCTGACTAGATATTTTCTCATGTGGGAATAATATTATGCCCCATACCCCCTCTAGGGTAAGGAGCCTATCCCTCCCAGCTACTGGGATAAATTCCCACAGGAGTGAACCCCGGTATTTGGAGAGGGCCCTTCTCATCCTAAGGGCTCTTTCAAATGCAGTCAGCCATTTTCAGTGTCGTCCCCCTCTACTTTCTTGGGAACTATCCCTTGGGAATCCTGGGATCAAATGCACCACCCTTGGGCATCTTCCTCTTCGCTGCCATCTTTCTTTTTCTTCTGCTTTGCCAACTTCTTCTTAGCTAGGTCCACTTTCTCCTTCTCTGCAGATATGTAAGCTAGTTGAGCTTCCTGCTCCCTTTTTCTAAGGGACATCTCTGGGCACTCTGTGGAGGAGCCTCCCCTCCCCTATGAGCTGAATGTCTGGATATAGTGCCAGAAGCAATGGACAAGTTATAATCCTTCTCCTCTTCAATCACTTCTGGAGCGTCCACTGTATCAGCGGTGACCTCTACAAGTTGGGTCCCTGCCCAGTTTACTAGGGATTTTACTAAAGCTGCTTTCCAAATATTATTAGCAGCTGGTAACTCCCTATCTCTACACAATCCCCTAAGCTCAATGACAGTGAGTTTGGGTAGGTTACCCAGATCAAGCTCCACTTTAGCCCTAGTTTTGGGTCACAAAAAAAAGTTTGCAAATCAGAGATAGAACAATTTAGAAAAATCGAAAATAAATTATAAAAGTTTAGTCCAAATTATTTTTATTCAGAAATCAATTTTTGTACTACCTCAATTTAATGGAGTTTTAAATATATTCACTTAATTACTGTATGGTGTGGTCAAACAAAAGTATGTGATCCCACTACTGCGCACCAAATGTTGGAATGTGGGTTAATAGTAGGGGTAAGTAGGTACCTACCTTTAGTTATAATGCCAAAATCACAATTTAAGTTTCAGTCATGGTCTCAATAAAATAGTCCTTTGCTCAACCTTTTGTAACTGACTGCAAGCAGGCAGGCTTAATTTAGGAGACAAGTGTGTAAATTATTTACAGGCATCAATACATTGAATAAGTAAGGTACAACACACAATAGAAATCCAACACCAATTTATAAAAATAGGAAATATTGTTATGGTTAAAAAGTTACTAAAACAACAAAAATCCAACATAGGGAACAGGAGATATGAATTTTTCAAGATTAAATTCTTTCTAGTGCCTAAAAATGAATGGGCAGTAGGCCCCGGTCACGTTTTTACCTTCGGACTTAAGGCCTGATTACGATGTCTATCTGAAAGTCTCTTACGGACAGTCGGATTCCCCTAGACCCATCTGCCCGACTCGGTTGGAAACAATTAGGACCGACCGATTACCTTGCTCACGGTTCGAAGGGGAACCGTTTGTCATTCCAAATCGGTTGCAACAGGCATTTGGAGAACCTGAGTCGATCTGACCCGATTCGCACAGCTCAATGGACAGCATTTCAGACTGACCGATTACTATGTCATATTCCAAAAACCTTTCTGACTTGGTCTGTCTGACACAAAAACGCTGTTGAAATCTGACTTTGAATGTCCCTAGCAAGCCCACCTTCATCCTGAGTCCTCTATTTTGAGGTCGAGGGGGTACCCAGGGGAGCCCCCCTGTAAAACCATGCACAGTGTGGCAGGCAACATGGGGTGGCTGCGACGTGGTGCAAGGTGTTCTGCATCCACCCATTTACCCCATGGTGCTGCTGATCGGAACACAGGCTCCCATTGAAGTTAATGGGAGTCCTTCCAAACTGTGTTTGGGAGCATTATAATGGGTCGGGCGCAACCGCTGACCGCGAATGAGTCAGAACAGTATCCGATAAGGAGTCGAGTGGTGTAGTTTCCAAGTGACATTGTATTGAGGCCCTTAGTTGCTTTTCTGTAACTTTTTCTCTCGACATCGAGCGAGGCACCTCGTCAGCCCTGGTTCCAGGTTGACGACGGTGATTTGGTTCAGGGTGAGGCCTAACTGAAATCCTGGAATGTTTGTGCTCCATGCCTTATAGCAGGACGAACCTGAGATCCGAACTGGGTCGAGGTTTGACGATGGCAGCTTGACTCTCGATGGTGAGTCGAAAAACATATGGTGCTTTTTGGCAAAAATTATCCAAATGATCTGAAACTTCTGGAGATGATTCCACAAGGTCTTTAGAGAATCCACAAGGTCTTTGGGGATCCCAAAGTGTCTACAAAACCAACCCAAGTTTCCAGAAACTCAGAGTTGCTCCTTGGGATGTTGGGTTACATCCCCCACAATGCACTCCGCCAAATCCTTAAAGGTTCTGGTGTCCAGATGGGTTCTTCTGGGTGGAGGTAATGCAGGTGGAGCTCTTTTAACCTATTACTTTCAGAGAGTCCACTCCTTAAACATTTGGAGTTTAAATCCTTCTTTTTTCTGAAGCCCAAAGTGTGCTGCAGGTGTAGTCCTTCAGAGTACAGTCCTCTTGGTGCATGCCAGGGGTACAGTGGGCAGTCCTTCTCCTTCTTGTTTCTTTCGGGCAGGAATCTGAGTTGCTGGACAGACTCCCATATTTATCTTTGTGCTATTGAGAGATAAGCAGGGGGGCAACCCTGACCAATGGGGTGCATCGTGCCACCATCAGGTATGACAACTTCAATCAAAACGAATCACTAGATCAACGCTGTCTCCTCCGCTTGCTTCAACACGCTCTGTATACTACATAAAACATTCAAATGGATACCCCCGACTCCAGCAAAACAGTCAGTCACGCCCTCATCACCTGCAGACTGGACTACGACAACGCCCTCTATGCTGCAATAAACAAAAAAACTCCACTAAACTCCAGACTGTCCTGAATGCGGCAGCCAGACTAATCTTCGATATCCCGCAGCACAACCTCACATCACCCAACACCTCCACAACCTTCACTTGATCCCCGTTGAAAGAAGAATAACGTTGAAGCTGCTCATGCAACCCTACAAGACCCTCCACAACATCAGACCTCAATACCTCAACAACCACCTCTCCTTCCACACCCCCAAGAGAAACCTCCGCTCAGCCGACCTCTACTAAGCAACAGTCTCATGCTTCCACAGAAAAAGAGTGGAGGAAGATCCTTTTCATACCTCACAGCCAAGACCTGGAACGATCTCCCTCGACACTGTACCAATTAGGGAAAGACCTGGCTCATTGAATGACCTCAATGGAGCTGCATCCCCACCCCCCAGTGCCTTGAGACCCTTACGGGTGAGTAGTGCACTTTACAAACCCCTGATTGATTGACTGAAAGTGTGGCAAATTCTTGTCCCAGAAAGCACTATTCTTTTAAAACCTAAAATGGAGAAACTCTCTCCTGGAGGTTATGATCTGGCTAAGAATAACCACTTGCATGGTTAAGTTTCCCTAACACTCCCCTTCCAGCCCCTCTGCTAATTCAATTACTGGTGCTCCTGTCTGTCTGGCTTGAGATGAAGATGTGGGAGTGAGCCTGTGTCCTGTTCTAACTGTTAATCTTTCTTTGAAGACCAGTTTGACTACTCCACCCCCATCCTGCGTTTTTCTCAGCAGCTTCAGATCTCCACCCATCAAATAACCTTTGTCTCTATGCAGGCCACTTCACACCTCATCAGAGCAGTTTGGCTCAGACTGTCAAGGATGGACAATCAGGGAATGCCTCTGAAAGACTGGATATTAGCCCATCAGAAATACAAGTTATTTAACTTCATTTTTGTGATAGTTATAAAGAAGTCTTACCATGGCAAGTTTTTTCGATTTATTCTAGCTATCATTTTAATACTTTGAAGCATATTTTTAGCTTGCTTCTATCAATAGTTTTACTTTATTAAAGTATTCCTATGTTAGCCTATGGAGTCAATGTGCTATAATGACAAAAAATTATATTGCCAGTTTTTCCCTCGCCAAGAGATATAAATCATCTTTTTTAATGTCTCCCCTGGTTATAGTACAAGATACTCTACAACTACGACACTTAGTGAGACAAATGTGCATATAACTTACTGTTAGAGATGGGGGTCTCCAGTTGGCAAGGGTTTGCACCTTTATCCAAATAGGGACCCTTCTTCCTAGACAGGCTAAGGAATTTGCACTCCTAAAATAACCCCTGCTCAACCCCTTGGTAGCTTGGCATGAGCAGTCAGGCTTATCTTAGAGGCCATGTGTAAAGCATTTGCACATAACCAGCAGTAATACATTGTAAGCACTATAAAAGGACACCACACCAGTTTAAAAAAATATCCAATATTTTTATATACTTAAGACAAGACCAAAAATGATAAAAATCCACAATACAGTACTTCAAAATCTTCACTCATCAAAATATGCTTTAAAAATAGTTCCTTGATGTTGATAGCTCCGACCGGGGCTATTGCGGCGGCGTTAGCAAACAAACCCAAACAGTTCTGGCTGACCGCGGCGTGGCAAACCAGCAACGGTGTCGGGAAGACCCGCAAACAGTACCTTTTAGAAATGCAGGGAGTCTATGAACTCTTGTTGTGCTTCCAATAAACACAGCATCTATAGACGTCGGTTTCGGAGGTTGATGCAGGAGTCATCAGGACCTTCGAAGTCACACGCATTGCAGGTCGTTCTCCTATCTAATAAAGTCAGGAGCTCTGGTGTCGGCAGGCATCGTGTGCTGCGATGCGAAGTGCAGTGGTGCAGCGTGTGGTGCCCTCAGGTTGCAGTGCAAGCAGCAGCTCTGTGGCAGCATCAAATGCCATTGTCGTTGAGACCAGGGTCACGGTGCAGCATTGCAGTGGTGCCCTCTGCTGTGCCTTCAGCACATGGAGTCGGCAGCGGCTTCGTAGTCGTCGTTGAGTTGCTTTTCTTCTGTTGCAGCACAAAAGACACAGTCCCCAGTGCTGAGGGCAGAAGAGCTTGAAGTCTTTGCTGTTCATGAGACTTCTTGAACAGGGGGGCCAGCTCGACATCAAGCCCTTGGAGAAACTCACTAAAGTAGATTGCACAACGTACAGTACAGTCCTTTCACTGCCCAAGACAGAAGCAGCCACTGCAGGCCCACACAGCAAAGCACACAGCAAAGTGGTAGTCCCTCCTCACACCTTCTCCAGCTCTTCTTCTTGACAGTCTTCTAGAGCCAAAAGAGTTCTAAAGTACAGGGGTCTGGACCCCAATATTTATATGCCAAAATCCTTTGATCTCTTAGGCAGAGAGTGCCTGTGCCCAGCAGGAGCCAGTGCTGCCTTCTCTGGTGTGATTTCCCGGCACGAGGTGGAGA
Organism: Lissotriton vulgaris; assembly: GCF_964263255.1. NCBI lineage: Eukaryota > Metazoa > Chordata > Amphibia > Caudata > Salamandridae > Lissotriton > Lissotriton vulgaris. The sequence goes on from NC_141700.1 coordinate 339,550,446, forward strand.
CGGCATTGTCAGAGGGAGGCCAGGCCCTTTGAGGTGCAAGGAAATCTCCTCCCCCTTCCCCCATTGCAGCCCAGGTCTACTCAGCCCTATCCGGACCCTACCTAGACTATCCGGAGCCACTCCTGCTCCCCAGCCTTCTGTCATCCAAAACCCAGACAGGCAATCCACATTTCAGAATAGGCACAAAGGATGACTGAGCAGGAAAAAACATACTTTCTAAAAGTGGTAATTTCAATCACAGAAGGTAAAAATCATCTTCACTAAAAGTTGTATCTTTAGATTCTGAGTTCAGACATACTAATCTTTATTTTTACACCTAGTTTCCAGGGCCAGTTATGTTTGTAAAATGTTATAAACAAACTTCCCATTCTGTCCAGTGGGAAACAAGTAGCCTTGCAATAGTGAAAAACAAAATGGGCTGTAATTCACTATCAGGACATGCCACACAAACCAGGGCATGTCCCACCTATCACATACAAAGGACCCTGCCCACAGAGGTACCCTGGGCCGACCTTAGGGGTGACTGACATGTAGAAAAGGGAAGGTTTAGGGCCTGGCAAGTGGGTGCACTCGCCAAGTCAACATGGCAGTTACAAACTGCACGCAGACTCTGCAATGGCAGGTCTGAGTTACCTTTATAGGGCTACTCACGCGGGTGGCACAATCAGTAATGCAGGCCCATTAGCAGCATTTGATTTGCAGGCCCTGGCACACTCCGTGCACTTTACTGGGGATGAATAAGTAAATCAAATATCCAATCCTGGAAAGACCAATCCATAACACAATTTACCACAGAAGCACTTGCACTTTACCACTTATCAGCAGTGAGAAAAGTGTGCAGAAATACTGCGCCAGTAAAAACAGAGTCAAAACTGGGAGGGCAGAAAGCAAAAACTCAGTGGAAATACGCCAAAAAAGGTCAAGTCTAACCCTTACTATTATAAGCAGCCTGCAAAACAGGGCTGCCTTTAAAATGACAACAGGCAACACAGCAGTGCACACTTAAGTGCATTAAACCTGCTGGGCCTCTAAACTTACATGCATACCATATACTTAGGGCTTACGGGTAGGTTGTCATACCAATACTAATTACACCTAATTATCATATACTTTTTATACAGAGCACTGTCCCTGGGTCTGGTTAGCAGAGCCAATGGCCCAACAAGAGTTCTTTACAACCAGTATCAATCGAAAAGAAGGGGCCATGAAGGCAAAAAGATGAAACTCAAACACACAAAACAAACACAAGGAGATGATGCACAGAGTGCTGTAAGGTTAATAAATAGTTGTTAGGGACGGTGATGTGAAGGTTAGTAGGGAAAAAGTAGGGTTCCGGGATGGGTATTGCCTAGTAATTAACCAGTGGCTGAGATTAATTGTTGCTTTCCACCCATCACTTTTTTGTAAACTAAAGCGTGATGCCTTAACTGATATGGGCATGCTGAAACATGGATCCCATGCTCCCTAAGCAACAGGAAGCATCCTACAGTTGGCCGAAGAGCTGCATTTAGGGTAATGCCAGTCTTGGGTTGCTTGTGTTCAGGTTCTTGAAGTGTCATGCCACTGCAACAACTCTCTGTTTTACTACCATACCGCTCACCAGAGGACTGCATTGGTGTAAGAAACTGAACCAGGCATCAAGACCGTCTCAGGGAGTTCTTTGCTGGCATTCCAGGCAGGATTGCTCTTAATGTAGCAGGGTAGAGAATGATTTACATATGGCTGTGCTCAAATTAAGGTGGCACGGTTTGCAAAATATTAATGGACTGGTATACGGCCTTAAGTAATTACCAGTGGCTGATATTCCTTCTGGAATTCCGCCCATCACTTTTTTGTATCATTTGCATGTATTGGGCATCCTGTCTGTGGACCTAAAAGGAACACTTTAGGGGTAACCTATTAATGTATAACCACTGTTTTCCATACAGGAAAAAGTCACTTTCCATTACCAATTCCATTGCAATGCCCTTAGACAGGAGTTCAACCAGAGCACATTGGTGCTCCTAGCAGCCACATGGTTTTTTGTCATAAATATGGGTGGTGTGAAAATACACTACAGTAGACATACCATATATAACATTTATGTACACCTGCAATTTCTGCAACATCTAATATGGTCTCACAGGAATGTTAAATGCCCCGGTTGGGTAAAGGTTTGCACACACACACACTGTAGCAGTGACTAAACATGCAGCAGAGTACAGCAGCAGAAATATTTTCTAGAAAAAGAAGTAAAATGCAGGGTGACCAGGTGAGCTTGCTACAAACATGCTGTGATTTGATGAAGAAAGCCTTGCATGGCAAATGTCTGAAACAAATGGTGGTGTTTCCTGTATGAATTCTAATTACTGCAGAAGGGTAGATTTACCAAATCATGACACCCAATGTTGTCTAAGATTGGCTGGAAAGCCTTACATCAGAAAGGAACACAACAGGATTTATGATGGATGAGACCTTGAAACTACCAAACACGCCCCCTCCAAATACTGAATTGCAAACATAAATTGTAATTTGGTAATGTGTTACTGAATCGCAATTTGTGCATTGTACATTTGTTAAACCTTTTTTTGCAGTCGGAAATGGCCTGATCAGCCGTTTCTGACAACAAAAATGCGTTATACATGTGGCCCCTAACTTGTTAACAAGGGCTTCAACGGACAAACTGGAGGACTAAAAAGAGAGAACCACAACCTATATACTGACCAAAGCAAATACGGTTCGACTGCTGCGGACATCTGAGTGATGACCACAAAGTCACAGGGGAAAAAAAACGGACCTCACTATGCGCATCAAACAGTGCACATCAAGAACAATTTTAACAACCATGAGGAGCTTTTTGATCTCGAAGCCAGGACAATCACTCTAGATCCGTTCTCCAACACTGTGAGAGTTGCATGATATCCTTTGACTTTAAATGGACAAAACAACCTGATTCTATTCAGTATATTCTCTCCCAAAATCCATCTCCAACAGCAGGCGTGGTTTGCTCCTTTCAGACCCTTGCAGCATAAGAAAGTTACATGGCTTCCACTGAAGACTTGAGCATCTAACTGACAAAGAAGCCTTTCTCTGGAATTTGCTTGAAAAATTCTTACAACACTCCCATGTGAAAGGAAGAAAGTTGAGTTAAGTTGCAGACACAGTTGCTCACTCAAATGATATAGACATTCTGCAACTGTGGACCTTTAATGTAACTTGTCCATCCTTGAGTGCTCTAAGATTTTGTTGAGACTTCATCTTGGTTTTTCATGTTAATGTTGAATTTGACAACCTACAAGAATTGGTTTGACCAGACTGCAACCAATGGAGCTAGAGAGAGCGAGAGAGTGTGTAGGACATTGTAACTACCTTTCAGGGCTCAATTGTGATAGCTCCTTTCAAAAGCTACCAGCGCCGGAGTCCAGCCATTTGCTGGCCTTTTATCTTTGCATAAACCAGATTATAGTGACATGGGAGTAATAACAGACACAGGGGACTGACCCTCTCCTTTTCCCAAGGATAAGTCAATCTATGTTCTCGTATGTCTTAAAAAGCAACATGTAAGGAAGTTATAAATTAAATAACGATAGTGTCTGCACTTGTTTTCCTATCGTGGCTATGTGATATGGACAAATTAAGACTCATGTGACTAAAAATATAGGATAAATAACTAATCGTAATAACAACATTAATGAATAATACATGCATAGAAGAGGCATAAGTTCAAAACACATTTAAAAATTAATATGAATGTTGCAGTGCTTCCAACATTTATGTACATAAATGAATATTCACTCCAAATAGGCAATGCCTTATTTCAGACCACTACCGTGAATATTAGGAAATGTGCATAATTAAGTACACCATTCCGTCTGTTAAATAAGTGGTTAATGCGGTAAACCAAGTTGCCCAATATGCTATATATTAAAACCTACAATTTGCAAAATGTCAACCTTTGTGACTGCAACACCACAAGGCAAAATATGGTAAAAAATGTCTTTCTGACTCACTATTTTAAATTTTTGACACACTGTGAATTGGAAGGAGGAGAAGCCAGGAAAGGGCCCTCCCTGCCGTAGAAAAGAAATTAGATGAATCACAGCTTTGTTACTGTAATTGAGCTGACAAACCCTTGGTGCCGTTCCACCCCTCAAAGGAGGCTGCATTTACCAAGTCGATGGAGTCCCTGTGGGACCGCTTCTGCTTTTTTAATGGGAATTTGGGTATTTCCAGGCGCATCTGGTGTTTCGCAGGATTGTTGCATGCTCCCAAGAATGCCAGTCAGAGTGGCTGATTTATTTCTTCATTTCAAGAACTTTCCTAAGAGTTACAGAATGCAATCAAATATAATGTAGACCTTCTGTGGTGTCCCATGAAGGCCTCCAAACAAGCATTCCCCACATACCTCAAGGAGATGCAAACTCATTACTGCCCAATGTATATTACTAAGGTACGAGGTTTGCAAATTTGGGAAAACTGCCTCTTTGCACTAAGAAGGCTTTGTAAATCCAGCACACCACAAAGGAAGGAAATTATCACAAGGCAAAGCCATTTTTGTGCTGTGATCATCTGCTTTTGTGCATCAGGCCCCATATCTCCACTGCAGTTTCAGACACACCTTTTCCTGTTTGTCTCTAGCTGTATCTGAATTTACAGTTAGGTTGTCATTCTTTGATAAGAAACATATATGTAGGCAATTTTAATTGCTTTGGTGCCTCCCAACTGCATTGGTGGATCTGAAAATTCCTCCTATAACAAGTATGGCCCTATTTAGAGCTTGGTGGGCAGGGAACTCTGTTGCAACATGATGGAGTGCCCTGTCCATTAAACTCTCGGTCCGCTTGCCAGATTTTTAGCCTGGAAGGATGCCAGTTTGACTTCGACAGAGTACAATTTACTCCGTCAACATAAATCTTTCTCTGTTGGCCCCATGGAGTGCAGGCCATTGGAGATAAGCAATCCAAGTAACTGCCACATTTAGAGTGGGCGGTCGGATAGCTTTTAGTCACAGAAAATTCAGAGGCACAGCAAGAAACATTGTGGTCAGAACTAACAATACACAAACGTTTAAAAACAAATTTGACTTAAAATGCGATGCATCAGGCATCTGTGGAATCCACAGAAAACGTAAAAAATGATGTCTATGCTTGTAGACTAGAGATTATTCACTTTTAAAATAGAAATCTAAATTCTAGCAGGCTGAATGAGTATTCATGACACTTTTTCAGTAGAAATAGGGTCTACAAAATAATAACCCTGTGCTGAAAAGCCAGCGTGTAGTTTATAATATTGTTTTAGGTGGTATAGTAGGGTCCAGTGCAGCACAGCTTAGTCAAGTAAAGTGTATTATATAAAACTAAACCGTATTGTGTAGGGTAGCATGGAATCCCATTCTGAAAGACTAATGTTGTGCTACTTTGCCTTTGAACAAAGTATTCTCATAAGAACCTTCAGCCAAGCCAAACCACCATTCAAACTAAATCATAATCAAACCAGCAGGCTTCCTGGTCCCAAGTCAGAGCTGTAATTGTGACACATACATTAATCAGCTTTGCAACACAACCGCTGGAGTTCTTCCAATTGTTGCTCTGCATATCTAAACATTTCTTTTGAAGGGATCTCCAATGATTGCTTATTAAAGGGATACCAGCTGCCAGGGTCCTTAACACACAATGAACACTGTATGAAAGTTTAAAGCCGCAATTTCGTGAAACAGTTGACAGGTTCGAGGAGAGTAATATCTGGTAATTGAATGTGGCGGGTGATTTTCATTCGGCTCATTCGTCTGCCGTCTGTCCCGAGAAGGTTGGGAGAGAGGGGTGGGGGGAGAGTGAGCAGACTCAAAAAACCCTTTAAGTGTGAAAAAGGCCGCTTTATTGGAACAGGTGCACATTTACAAAATACACAAACTCGGCAACCGCCTCACAATCTAAACCACAACCCAAGTTTTGTTCGTTTTTATTTCAAAACCCAAAACCCCGCCCCCACCCCACACCCTCCATCACACCCCACCCCCACCCGTACATACCCAAACACAAAACCATACAAAACCCAATAACATTATAACATTATAACATCACCTAATAAATATAACCTTACATTTCTGACTATAAACCAACATAACATATCCCCCGATCCATATTCTCCGAACCCCACGTCAATCAAACTGAACAATCCCCAAACAATAACCGATACAACTAACGGGTCCAACTTGGCCCAACACTGACGATCTCATAGCAAAACCGCCACGCACCTGTCCCAAGCGACAAAGAACAGCGTAAAACCCCATGAACACATGTTTCAAACCGCAGCCAGACGAAAATAAATAAATAAATAATAAATAAAAAACCCTTAAAAAAGGGGAAGGGAGGGAGGGACAAAAATTCTAAGCTCAACCGGCCACCAGGTCACCAAGCCTAAAATGGTGCCCGGAGCGAGGAGCCCCGCCCATTTATAGGGGAGCGCACAAAACAACTAAAACCAGCCCAAAAACGCCCAAAGAACCTGCTAGAAGGAATACCCCACCCAGATCTCCCAAACCGCCCGGGGAAGGGGACCTCCCGGTGGTCGGCTGCCCTCCCCCAAGCCCCCCTTGGGAGAGAGGGGTGGGGGGAGAGTGAGCAGACTCAAAAAACCCTTTAAGTGTGAAAAAGGCCGCTTTATTGGAACAGGTGCACATTTACAAAATACACAAACTCGGCAACCGCCTCACAATCTAAACCACAACCCAAGTTTTGTTCGTTTTTATTTCAAAACCCAAAACCCCGCCCCCACCCCACACCCTCCATCACACCCCACCCCCACCCGTACATACCCAAACACAAAACCATACAAAACCCAATAACATTATAACATTATAACATCACCTAATAAATATAACCTTACATTTCTGACTATAAACCAACATAACATATCCCCCGATCCATATTCTCCGAACCCCACGTCAATCAAACTGAACAATCCCCAAACAATAACCGATACAACTAACGGGTCCAACTTGGCCCAACACTGACGATCTCATAGCAAAACCGCCACCCAGAAAGCCGTGGGGTGAAAGACTTATACGGAGAGAGCCCCACCTTTCTGCCCCCCCAACGCCTAAAACAGGGAGGGGTGGGAGTACGGGGGAGACCCAGGAAAAAAGGGGGGGGAGGGGGACACCAGAACACAGAACCGACTACCATTTACTCACCAACCAACTGACGAACCGTCAAACATCGAGATAGAACCTCCCGCAATTCCAAAAGATACAGGTCCATACCCATACGAGACAAGTGCACCCCATCCCCCCGGAAAAATTCCACCGCATCATATTTAATGTCACTATGGACGATGCGACCGAAACCCAGGTCTCTACAAAATCGGGAAACCTCCAAATTCACCTTCCGCCGGGATTTGTCCACCGCCTTCGGCTTCACCGCATACCTCCAAACCCGTCGAGGAACCATCTCCGTCCAAATGACATGACAACCCGACCACTGACTGTGTAGCAAGGCCAAGTCCTTCTTAATCGCCCGGAGCAGGACAACCCCTTTGACAGAACCCATGTCATTCTCACCCAAATGAATCACCAAGACATCCGGGCAAACCCCCCCCACCAACCAAGAATTCAAGGGAGGTATAAGTTCCTTCCACAACATTCCCCCCTTCCCCTTCCAAATCACATTAAACAAACTGTCATTGAACCCCAACGAGGAACCAAAATAACTCTGTCGGGCTTGGACTTGAGCTCTTTTAATGAACGAATGGCCCACGATCCAAACGGTAACGTAGGCAGCCCGAGGACCAGCCACAGAACCTGAAAAAGAAAACAGAGTCAGACAGGCAAAACAGAGGCGGACGCCAGCGCTCCAGTAGGCTCATTACGAACATAGCGCCGAAAACAGTTAGAAGTCCAGCGCCCCAAACCCATGATGTCCTCCCTCGACCATCCCCTGTGGAAGGCCTCTGTGGCCGCCCCAATCCGAAAGGAATGAGTACCGTATGAAGAGCCATCTAAACCAATATGTCGCAGCGCTTTTCGCAGTACCATGCGCAGTTGATAATTCGTCACACTAGACCCATTGGCATGTTGAAAAACTCGAAACTCCACCAACCCACCCGACAATGCCTGCCAACATAGTCCCCAATGTAAAGGGCACGTTTCCTGAGGGGAAACCGATTCTAACCAGACACCTTTACCCACACTTCTCTGATCCGTTTTGGAGTGTGAGAGCCAAATATGAACCCCCCGTTCCGTGATCGTAACATCCCCCCACACAAGGCCAGGAGAGGATCTGTTGCCAAGCAATTCAGACACACGAAAAGCACCAAAAAACATCCACACCATCAACGTGGCAAACAAACACGCTTCCACTCGGTCAGTACACACCACCGGCAGGACAGAGATAACCTGGAACAGTTTTTGCCACGACAAAGGGGATCGCATAGTGCGAATAGCACCACTCTCTCTAGACCACCCCTCCAACATTCTCCTACCCAGCTCCCCAGCCGACGGCGAGTAACCCCACAAAAGCTTACCCATGAAAGAAACTCCAGCCAGTTTCCCAGCTATAGTAACCCTAGACAACTTCTTATCCATCAATACCAAAATAAACTGTACCACATCTTCCGACCTTTGCCAATCCAGGTCCCTCCGACAAGCGCCTGACTCCAAAAATTCCTTCCAGGCTAATTCATACGCCGTCCTCGTGGAAGGGGCCAGGGAACCTAAAACCAAGTGAAGGACCCGGTGTTGCCTATCGTCCAAAGGTGTTCCGGCATGGGAGTCGGCTCCTCGTCTGCCTCCAAAGCAAGCCCACGGAATCTCTCCCACTGTGAACGAGACAAAGCATCCGCAATGTCATTGTCCACGCCAGGCACGTGAAGGGCCCGAAAACCAATATCATGTTTCAGGCAACCCAACACAAACACTCTCAGAAGTTTCAAAATCTGGGGATCTCTGGCCGACTGTTTGTTAATCACCTGAACCACAGCCATGTTGTCGATCCGAAAAAGGACCTTTTTGTGGGCCAACTCCGCTCCCCACAGTGTGACCGCCACAACCACAGGAAAGAGTTCCAGAAAGGCAATACTTCTACCACCATTCTTCCATTGGATGGGCCACTGTTGAGCACACCACCGTCCTTGCCAGTAAAGACCAAAACCCTCACTACCAGCGGCATCAGAGAAGATCTGTACCTCCCAACACCAATCCACCTCCCAACACAAAGGCACACCATTGAAGGAATGTAAAAAGAAAACCCACATACGTAAGTCCTCTTTCACCCCCGCAGACAGTCTCACTCTATGATGTGGAAGGGAATGACCAGACAAGGCTCTGCCTAATCGCCTACAGAAAGTCCTACCCGCCCGAACCACCCTACAGGCGAAGTTCAGGTGACCCAGCAGAACTTGTATCTCTCTCACAAACACCTTCTCTTTCCCCAACATAGTTCCAACCAGCTCGAGCATGTTCAGTTTCTTTTCCAATGGAAGGCGAGCCTGCATCAAATGAGAGTCAAGCTCGATCCCCAAAAAAGACATGGTCGCGCAAGGACCCATGGTCTTCTCCGGAGCCAATGGCACACCCAAATAACTCATAAGTGATTGAAAAGATGTGAGAGCCGCATGGCAGGCTAAGGAACTGGCAGCACCTACAAAAAAGAAGTCATCCAAATAATGAGTGACAAGATCATGGCCACTCTGTGAAGTAAACCACCATTGAAGAAAGGTGCTGAACGTTTCGAACAAAGCACAGGACATAGAACAGCCCATTGGCAACGCCTTGTCCACGTACCACTTCCCGAGGAAATGGATGCCCAGAAGACACCAGTCCTCAGGATGGACTGGAAGGAGCCGAAATGCGGACTTAATGTCGCATTTTGCCATCAGGGCGTTAGGGCCCGCCGAGACAACCAGCCGCATGGCCACATCCACAGAGGAATAAGACACTGATGCAGCTTCCGGGTCAATGAAATCATTTACTGATTCACCGTCCGGCCAGGACAGGTGTTGAATGAGCCGGAACTGACCAGGCTCCTTCTTGGGGACTACACCAATCAGGGATATGATGAGGTTCGCCAAAGGCCAGTCATCAAATGGGCCCGCCATCCGACCTTCACTCACTTCCTTGTCCAATTTCAACTGAACAATGTCCGGGTGTTCACTCGCTGACTTTAAATTCTTTGACCAACGTCTCAAACGCGGCCCCTCATACCCCAAACGAAAACCCACCTGAAAACCCAGCAACAAGGTCGACCGCAGCTCCGCAGGCTCATAGTCCCGCAAAGCCGCGGCCAATCTGGTTACGTCAACCGGAGTACGAGCCTTTGGGCCCAGCCCCAGATGAAGATTTCCCTCCCCTGGGAGCTGGGGGTTGTTGGGGTGGCACGAAAGTTCCCGAACTTTGTGGGGCACCCTGGGGCCCAGGGGCCCTGGGCCCCCAGCAGCGGGACAACGGATGACTCTTCCGGCCACATTGGGAGCATTCATGGCGGAACTTACAAAACTGTCTGGTACAGGTCCCGGTATTAAAATCCCAGCATGTGCCAATGGGCGCCTGGGCGGAAGAGACGGCCCCCACCCCTCCCCGGGTGGGACGGGACTGAAAGGGACGATACAATATAGGGAGACCACTGGCTGTAAAAATGGTCCTTCCAGAGGCAGACGAACCCATAGTTTGCTGCCAAAGGTCAGAGTCCAGCTCCCCCCATTTCGCCTCAGGGTCCCAAGCCATCCTGGCCCTGAACTCCTCATCATATTGGGCCCACGCATAATCACTCCGGGTTAGCTGAGCCTTACGAATGACGTCCATGTATTTAAACAGGGACACACAACGCTCAGGAAATTTCTCACAGTAGACGCTGGCAAAGATTAAAAAGGCCGCCGTCCAATTTTCTATAGTCAGGGGCACCTTAGGGCGTTTAGCGAGCTCGAACTCCTCCTCCTTAGAACCTTCCTTAGCCCGTACTTCCCTGTGGAGCAACTTTAACAGTTCCACATACTCACCATTCCATATTTTTTCTTTCGTACTGAACATTAAATGAGCCCCCAAAGGCTTCGCCACACCCATGTATGGCAACTTTTTGATTTTTAGTTCCTTACTGTGAAGTACCCTTGACGTAGTGACCACACCAACAGTGGACGTACCACTATCCACCATGTGACTTGTACCAACCTCCTCACCATTAGTACCAACACCTTGATCCCGTACCACACGACCTTTATACAGTTTACAACCTTTCTCCGTCGACATTAGGTCGACACCAACACCAACAGATACCATATGGGGCCGCACGGCATCCTCACCTGGATTTAAAAGAGGCGGTTGACTGGTTTCCGTCCTCCACGTTGTTCGTGCACCGACATCTGGCCTTCGAGGAGCCCTCACCACGGGGCCGAGCACTCTTGGCAGTGACGATTCCACACGACTCCGCACCACTTGGTCCTGTAACATGTCATGAGAAACATTAACATGCCCCCCCCCAGACACCACATCACGAACCTCGCCCTCTTCGGGGCTATCCTCATCATAATCCAAAATCAAAGAGTCGTCCAACTGAGGGGGGGGGGCAACCACCGAAGTCTGTCTCGACTCCACCGTATTTGATCGACCATGGGCCTTACCAGCCCTTACTCTGGACCTAGGTGGGGAGGACGACTGAACTCGTCTACACACCCCCCCACCAGAAACACTGACCACCTGTTGACTTCCAGAATATGAAAAACCAGTAGTCGAAACACTACGTGGCACGGGAGAGGTCGTACGTAACCTGCCCCCATGAGCAACGTTGGAATCCACCGCCGAGGCCGGGAAGGTCGTACTGGACCCGGATGCACCGCCCATGTAGAAATCCCTCGGTGGGACCATCGAGGTCGTATTAAACCTGCTTGTGATGGCCACGGCGGGATCCCTCGAAGGTATGGGACGTGCCGCGCCAGGCTCCACCCGCACTTCTTCTCGGCGTACCCGGGCTGCCTGCCGCCCTGCCAAGTCTGCTGCCGATGATCGAGCTTCTTCCTGCAAAGAAAAAGGCCGGACTGGTGTGCCGGGTCCCTCACAAAAACCAACTCTATGAGGGGCAGAAAAACCGCTAACAGTAACCCCGCCCCCCCTACTCGACATCCTAAAACCACCAGAACTAACCACACTTTTCCTCTTTAAAGCATCGCAAAGACGCGGAGACGGCGGACAGACCTCCTCATCCGAACTAGCATTCAACACAGCCTGAATAACTCTCGAAGCCGTCCCCTGAGGGTCCCAATCCTGAACCCCCCCGACCGAAACAGCACCCCGGGAAGCAGGCCCCGAACCCACCAATCCACTATGACCTTGAAAATCCCCCGACAGCCTATAAAAAGCTCCTACCCCCCCCACACTTCGCTGCGCCACATCCCCCACCACCCGAAACTGGCAGGAATCACCCACAGACCCGCCCGCGCTGCCCAGCTCCCCACCCGAAGCCAAAAAATCATGCCGCCCGCACCCTCTCCCAGACCCATCTGAGCCCACTCCCCCTCCCCCAAGGAGCTGCAACCCCCAGAAATGGCCTCCCCCCCCACCGCAGACCCAGATGGGGAAAACAATAACGGACTCTGCGGCTCCCTACCCACCGCGCAAACCAGAACGCCACGGCCCTCAGGCCCCCCGACACCCGAAGAAGACACCAAAGGCCGCGCGACCTGCTCACCAACCGCACCACCATCAACCGTCACTGGGACCTGCCCCACATGGCGGCGTATAACGCTCAGGGGAGCGACCACCTCCTCAATGTCCGGATCCGGGGCACCCCGCAACGGTTGCTGCGCCACAGAAACCACATCCAAAATGGCCTCCACCCGCCCTGCCTGAGTGACGTCAGACCCCAACCCTGCGGAGGCAGAAGCCGAACGCCGCGTGCAACCACGTTGCCTGGAAACACGACGGCCCCGCAAAATGGGAGCAGAGGCCGCTCTATCCCTCAGACCGATCTCAGAAACCTCCCCCTCCCCGAGAGGGAAACCCCCAACCCCAGCCCCCTCCAACAACGAAGAATCCAAAGAAACGGCCGGGTCAGAAGAACTAGCGTCACTCCCCCTCCGGGCCCTAGAACCCCCACGACGGGTCCTAGAACGACCCCGCTCACTTACCCCATCCTGTCTCCGAAGTTTCGGGGAGTAACATGCTGCCACCGCAGCCAACACCCCCGCAGAGGCCTCCCGCTGTGGTCGCGGGGTCTCGGCCCGACCCCGGTCGCCAATGACCAGGTCCAAACGCCCAGCCTCGCTGAGCAGGCGAATAGCTTCCAACACGCGATAATCCTCACCAGACATGATATCGGCTCAGACTAGCTAAGGAAAAGGAACAATACTACCAAAGTATGAACACACAAAAATTCTAAGCTCAACCGGCCACCAGGTCACCAAGCCTAAAATGGTGCCCGGAGCGAGGAGCCCCGCCCATTTATAGGGGAGCGCACAAAACAACTAAAACCAGCCCAAAAACGCCCAAAGAACCTGCTAGAAGGAATACCCCACCCAGATCTCCCAAACCGCCCGGGGAAGGGGACCTCCCGGTGGTCGGCTGCCCTCCCCCAAGCCCCCCTTCGCGAAGCTCTCGAGGCACAGTGTAAAAGCAAGGCACGCGGCATCGAGCTAACAGAGCACGTCATCGTGGATGCGTTCTATTGGCCATGACGCGGTGTGCTCATTGGCACCCGATGTAATGCATCAGAAATAAGAGTACAACATGCTGCCTCCCGTTGCCAAACTGTTTCTTACAAAAACAAGCGGAGGGATATGAATTCATCACCGTTATTTGTGCACTGGAAAATGTGTCTGTAGGAAAAAGTATCTCATAGCGAATACATCATTCTCCAAGCATTCATAAATCATTATATAAATTGACAATTAATAATTGGACAGCCTGTTTTGAATCCAACATTAAGGATTACTTGACTGGTTAGTACGAAAAACTCAGTATATGGTTTCTATTTCTGTTCAAATATTTGTTGTTACGGGTGCCTTCTTAAAGTCCAGATGAGTAAAACTCTACAAATAAAGAAACTTTTGTAGCCGAAAAAGGCTGTTTTGGGTTGCTAAAATTGTCAACATTTACTCTACAGACACACACAAATAAAATGGGGGATTTTGCATCCGAACATGGAAACTCGCCCTGTTAGACTTGCCTTCAGCTCTGTGGATACCAAAATGATTATTGGAGGGAAATGGTTTATACAGATATTATGACTTGCTGCCCAGCAGTCTGGCAGAGTGGTGTAAAGAGAGCACCCTATTCGGATTGGTTGAAAAGACGAAAATCAGATATGAAGAAACAACAGTTTCAAATTATCCTAATTGGTCTCTGAGAATAGAAATGTGAGCTTGGTTGCCAGGCAGCAAGTCAGAATGGTACTGGTACCCCCAACTGAAACTGTACATTAGAGGATAGTTGGGCTGAACAGGACCGCTAAGGCAACCACTTGCTATTGCCCCAATTTTACTTCTGTCATGGATATTTCTGTCTAGATTCATCAAAGTCTTGCTTAGGAGCTACATTGCAGACTTGCCAACTCACACGGTGTCATTGTGTGTCACACGCACACGGTGAGTCGCCAGTGAGTCGCCGTTATTACATGTGGGAGGGAAAACAGTTCGAAACCATGGCATAATAGTTTGGCTCTTCAGCTGTTTGTGGAGGCCCTGAGGAGCCTATATAAATTGAGAAGTGTGAAAACACACCAGAACATCACCATTCTTTTGTTGTCTTTTTTTTGGGGGGGGGACGGGGGGGGGGAGGGACAATAGAGGGTGAAGGGGATAGAAGGGGCCATACAGAAGTATTTCTCGACACGCAACCCCGCCCCTTTCATGGCCATGCCCCGTGCTCACACAGTGAAATATTTTACTAAATTGGCCAGCCTGGCGTTGTCTGAAGTGGATTAATTTAGTAGCTTGTCTAGGTACCTTGTGAGTACATGTGTCGTAATCTTATTAAAATGAGCCTCTATAGAAAACATTCCGACTAAAAACAAAGATTGAGATTCATTGAGAAATACCTGAAACTGAAAAAGGTTGGTTGCTTTGACAGGATGTGAACTTTGGTGGAGTGTCCTTGCAAGCGCCTGTTTAAATTAAGCACTGATTAGAGACCGGTTTTCTTTCTCATGTGCATAATCATTTCAAGACAGGAAAGCACAAGAGCATCCAGTTTTTCGCTGACATAAATTTTCAGTTTGTTGCACACTTAAAAAAAATCTGCGACTATGATTACGCCCTCCTGATTAGACCTTGATTTGAAAATATACTCTCATGATTGGAGAAACAAACTAGTGATATGGGGTATGTCATGAGCACCCTCATTTGGTCCTCATAAGGAGTTTCCCAAAATTTGGTGTGGTAATGCCAAGGGCCTTATGTCTGCAATTCTAACCAGTTTCCCCACACCTAACCCTGAAGATTATGAGTTATTTCATGTGCGGATTCGGGACCGTGGGGTCCGATTTTAAATGTTTTTCTTCTTTTGGAGAAAATAACAGGCCCAAATACATGAACATTTACTACCTACTTGGCACACGTGATCAATGGGTACAGAAGATACTTGTAGCTCCTTAGTGTGGAAGGGGGCGTTAGGGAGAAAATGGAAGAGACAGCAGAAGTGTTTGAGGCTTCCCTTGTTATGCGCCAGGTGGGCAGGTGAGTGCCGGTCACATCACCTGCCCGCAAGACCCATAGCCATGCATGAAGCTAGGGTGCAATATCTCCCAGCCGAGAATTACTGCGTCTGGTATTTTCAGGTCTTGTAATCCTGAACCCTGAAATAACTGATTTCTCTGAATTTCTCCAAAGTGGTTTTTCCTTCAGGCTATCGCTCTGAGCCATTCATAACCAGGGCCTTTGTGCTGAGCAACATAAAATAAGGTTTATTGTTATTCAATCAATCAATCAATCAGGAGTTTGTTAAAGCGCGACTACTCACCCGTAAGGGTCTCAAGGCGTTAGGGGTGGGGGTGGGGGGGGGTGGGGGGGGTGCAGGTTCCATTCCATCAAGGAGGGGGTCTGTCGAAGAGCCAGGTTTTGAGGTTTCTTGTGAAGATGGGGAGCGATGTTGTCTGTCTGAGGTGGAGCGGAAGGGCGTTCCATGCTTTGGCCTTGAGGAAGGAGAAAGAGCGGCCTCCCGATCTGGTCTTTCTGGTGCAGGGGACCACGGCGTAGGAAAGCTGGGCTGATCGTAGGGTCCTTTGGGGTGCGCGGAATTTGAGTCGGCTGTTCAGGTATGCTGGTCCGGTGCCGTGGAGGGCCTTGTGTGCGTGGGTGAGCATCTTAAAGGTGATTCTCGCCTCGACGGGGAGCCAGTGGAGTGTACGCAGGTGCTGGGAGATGTGGCAGTGTTTTGGCAGGTTGAGGACCAGTCTTGCGGCGGCGTTCTGGATGTTCTGTAGCTTGCGGATGAGGTTTTTGTTTATTCCGGCGTAGAGTGCGTTGCCATAGTCGAGTCTGCTGGTGACCAGGGCGTGAGTGACTGTCTTTCGGTGTTCGAGGGGGATCCATTTGAAGGTCTTACGAAGGAGGCGGAGGGTGTGGAAGCAGGAAGATGAGACAGAGTTGATCTGGCGGTCCATTTTGAGCTCGGAGTCCAGGATGATTCCCAGGTTGCGTGCATGGTCTGTGGGGTTTAGCGGGTTTCCGAGGGCGGTGGGCCACCAGGTGTCGCTCCAGGCGTCGGGGTTTGGGCCCATGATGAGTACTTCTGTTTTGTTGGTGTTTAGTTGAAGGCAGCTGTTTTTCATCCATTTGGCGACGGCTTCCATGCCTTCTCGAAAGTTGCGTCTGGCGGTGTTGGGCTCGTTGGATAGGGAGAGGATGAGCTGGGTGTCGTCTGCATATGACACGATGTTGAGTCCGTAGGTTCTGACGATGGGGGCAAGTGGAGCCATGTAGACGTTGAAGAGCGTCGGGCTGAGGGAGGAGCCCTGGGGGACTCCGCAGGTGATCGGTGTGGGGTCCGAGAGGAAAGGGGGGAGTCTGACCCGCTGCGTCCTGCCGGAGAGGAAGGAGCAGATCCAGTCGAGGGCCTTGTCCTGGATTCCTGCATCGTAGAGTCTGCGTATTAGGGTGCGGTGGGAGACTGTGTCGAACGCCGCTGATAGGTCGAGGAGGATGAGGGCTACTGTTTCTCCTTTGTCCAGTAAGGTGCAGATGTCGTCTGTTGCGGTGAGGAGGGCGGTTTCCGTACTGTGTTTTTTTCTGAAGCCGGATTGGAAGGAGTCGAGGATGTTGTGTTCTTCAATGAATGTGGCGAGTTGGCTGTTGATGGCTTTCTCGATGACTTTCGCTGGGAACGGGAGCAGGGAGATGGGTCTGTAGTTTTTGAGGTCGGTGGGGTCCGCTGAGGGTTTTTTTAGGAGGGGGTTGACCTCGGCGTGTTTCCAGTCGTTGGGGAACGAGGCGGTCGCCAGGGAGCGGTTGATGGTTTGGCGGAGCATGGGTGCGATGGTGTTGGCGGCTCTGTTGAAGATGTGGTGGGGGCAGGGGTCCGTGGGGGCCCCTGAGTGGATTGACTTCATTGTCTTCAGTGTGTCTTCGGTGGTGAGGGCTGTCCAGTCATCAATCACTGGTTTCCGGGTGTCGGGTGGTTGGTGAGGGTTCAGTGTGTTGGTTGTCTTCGTCGAAGTTGACGTAGATGCTCTTGATTTTGTGGTGGAAAAAGATGCTGAGTTTGTCGCAGAGGTCTTGTGAGGGAGGGATGTCGGTAGACTCGCTGGTGGGTTGGGCGAACTCCTTGATGATGCTGAAGAGTTCCTTGCTGTTGTGTGCGTGGGTGGAGATTCTGTCTTCAATTGCTTTTTTCCTCGTTTCTCTGATGAGTTGATGGTGGGCGTTGGTGGCGGCTCAGAAGTTGTTGTGGGCTTCTGTGGATTTGGTGTTTCTCCAGGCCTTTTCAAGGCGGTGGCATGTGCGCCTTGACTCTCGAAGTTCGGTGGTAAACCATCTGGCTTTCTTGGCACGGGTATTGTTTTTCTTGAGGGGGGCTATGGTGTTGGTGCTGTCCGAGATCCATCTATGCAGGGTTCGGGCTGCGGTGTTGGGGTCGTCGTTTTCCACGATGGTTGGGGTGGAGTTGTTGAGTGAGGAGGTGAGCTGGTCATCGGTGATTTTGGTCCAGTTTCTTTGTGGAAGCAGGTGCTGGTGTCTGTGGATGGTGGGTGTTCTGAAGGTGAAGTGGACGCAACGATGGTCGGTCCATGGGAGTTTGGTGGTGTGGCTGAAGGTGATGGAGTTTCCTGTAGTGAAGAGGGGGTCGAGGGTGTGTCCTGCTGAGTGCGTGGGCTCGGTCATGATCTGGCTGAGTCCAATGTTGTGGAGGTTGTCCAGGAGGGATGTGGTGTTGGGGTCCAGTTGATTGTCGAGGTGGAAGTTGAGGTCTTCCAGCAGGGTGTAGTTGGTGGATGCGATGGCCTGCGGGGAGATAATGTCCGTGATGGAGTTGGCGAAGGGTCCGCAGGGTCCAGGGGGTCGGTAGATGAGGGTTCCTCGGAGGGCGGCGGTGGGGCTGGCCAGTATCTTGAAGTGAAGGTGTTCCATCAGTTCTGTGGACTCGTCAGGGAGTGTGCTCAGGCGGAGGCTGGATTTGTGGATGATGGCGATTCCTCCTCTTGGGTGGATGGGGCGGTCCTTCCTGGAGATCTTGTATCCTTGGGGGATGGCGATGGCGATGTCCGGTCCCGAGGTGGTGTTGGTCCAGTTTTCCTTACGTATGCACAGAAATTCTGCTTTACAAACCAAATTCATCTACAGACTATTTCAATGGCAAATCACTTTTCTCAGCATTGTTCAGCAAACTTGTAGCAAAAGTGCAGTAGGCAAATGGGAGAGCCAAGTGAAGCGTTTGCTTCTTCCTTGGTTGTGCAGCAGGAGAGGGGTGGGTGCCAGCCCCATATCAGCCCCATAGCAACGGAGAGCCTCGGATTACTGAGTTTGGTTTTTTTCCGAACAGGTAATCCTAAACCCAGAAACTTCTCAGAATGGCCCGTAGCATTTCCTGCGTGGGCCTAACAACTCGTAATGTCAACCTTTAAGGTGAGCAACAAAAAACCACACTTGGAATTGCACTTTCTTTTCAAATCAACTTCATGCGCGAGCAAACTTTAAACTTGAAGCTAAGGTGTTCTTTCCACATTCATATCCACATTCCTCGGGTTTGTAGATTTCTCCCAGTGCATAGCAACTGATATCAGCAGCAACGATGATACGAAATCTGGATTCATAGGCGTATTTATTCAATCAATCTTTTTAATGATTACAATTAATTAATGGAGCAGCGCGGCTGTAATGCTCAATCAATAAAACCGGAAATGAGTACACCTGTTACATTTCCTCTATTCTTCACGCCATCGCTCGCGCCAATTAACAATTCTTGTTTTTACCCAAGACAATGTTGAAATGCCATAAATAAGCCACTTATTTGCTGTCATGGCGGGTTTTCTCTTTTTTTACTGCATGTTGAGCGTCTGTTCAAAACGGTATATACATGTGCCTTCTGTAAATACAGATACATCACGCCGATCCTAGTATATGTTAGAAATTCTTCCTAGTAAGATGGCTAACAAAGGTGATGCGAATAGAAAACTTGTAAGTCATCCTCTAGAACAAAGGTAATTCCAGGTATGTAATAATTTATGTGTACTTGTTCTGATGAGGTAAAAAATTATTTTGACAAACTGTCACATTCATCACCGATATATATATATTGGTCACTTTCAATCTGCCATTTATCATCGATGTATCAAAAGCTGCAATGAAACATAGAAACTTAACAGTGAAATAGTATAATGATCATACTTGAAAGAAACTGCTTTAAAAGTACAAGAGCCTCCATTATGCTGCACTGTTTTAATAGTAAAATAAGCACGGAACTGATGCAAAAAATATTATGTTCCCTTCAGGATGTCAGTGGGGAATATTGTTCTCGGCTAAAATTTGAATCAGTAATGAATAACTTTATTGCGTGATTTAAAAAACCATTGCAAGTACAAAATTTAAATCCAAAACCGAGCAGAGGCAGCCTTGCATTATAGCAGAAAGGTCCAAGATTCCTGCATACAATGAGTCTGCTAGAGGAGATATGAAGGGGCACATTAATCGTAGACTTGCGTCACGTTTGTAACACGCAATGTGGTTCATGTGCAACGCAAACCTTTAATTCTGATATATGAAGCCATGCAAACCCTCTTTCTGTGTGGCTCTGAGCGGCCTCATAAGTCTGGAGTACTGCAATGCAGCTGGAATTGCTGTGTTGCTCTTTTTCTGCCCTGGGTACGCATTTCATGGGTCTTGCGGTGGGTGTTTCCACGCACTGCCATGGATATTTTGACATATTCCCAGTTTTACAAGGACTCGTAGACCTGGGAGTGCAAAAAACTCTTACCTTTCCAGGAGAGGCATTATGAAGGGTAATATCTTTATGTCTCCTGTTTTTTTCCTCTTTCTATGTGTGCTGCAGAAGAAAAGGAAAACGCCTCTGAGGATTTTTTATATAAACAATCCTGACTACAACACAGGCACCCTTGCACCATGGTACATGTGTGCCTGCGTTGGTGGTAGGCTGCCAAAGCGGCACAAGCGAAAAGGACAGCAATGCACTGCTCTGGATAAATACGGCACATTTCTGCCCTCTCCATGTGGCGCAGGGAAGTGCAGCAAGGTGACTTCCTGCTCTGTCCAGTGCCACAAATGTCATAAATATGCCCAGAAATATATATGAATCAGAACGGCCCATCAACAGCCTAAAGGGGCTTACGTACCCAACACATACTCCAAAAGAATTCTGAAAGCATAGCGTCGAGCATGTTCAGCATTAGGCAGAGATAAAGCTGGCGTAAAACAGGCAGGTTTATGGAACTATTCACTATCCTTTAGAAAGGTAAATGGACGTGGGAAACCTGGCAGACATGTTTCAGAGCTATTTCAGGAAAGCTAGGCTGTGATCCAGGTTGTAGATTGTTAGTGAAGTCAGAGCCTATTTGGAATTAATGATAACATGCAAAACCATTATCTAAACAGATGTTAGGTCAAATGCGTCTAGGAGTAACTTGACACCATTCCAAGAGAATGGGAAAAAACAGGGCTGCGTTGATACACTGTTCCTCTCCAGGTTGTATGCCCTTCACTTCCTGTACAAGTCAATTGAGTTCCAAAGCTTACCCCAAAAAACAGATGTATATCTACTGACAACTTGATGTGATAATGTAATGAGACTCATCAAATTCTCTAGAGGTTTTGAAGGGAAAATTTCCAAGGAAACAAAATCAACTCATTTAAGAAGACCGGGGTTTTCCCAAAAATGGAGAGTCCATGATAAATTATTTTAAGGCAACAAATGATTATGGCTGTTGGCAAATAAAGTCTAACAGCAGAGCTCTGAAACTGAAGAGAATTATTTATTGGACGAGAAACCACCAAACAGCACATGGCCCTTCTTCTGCTCAAATGTGAAACCCTTGATATCCAGCGAGATGTGTGAACATGTGGGAAGCTTGACTTTGGACACACTGAGGTAATAAAAACATAGAGTATACATTAATCCTACGTGAATTGACATGCATATTTAAAAGAAAAGAATGGAAAAGGCTTGTATGAATGAATACAGGAAGGCTACATATGTCAGTGCACCACCACTAAGCGCAATTGTCAATCCAAATGAACCTATATAGACAACCCTATGTAAGCTGATATCAAAACAGAACTCGATATCTGAGATGACGTATTTTTGAAAAAGATGAAACGCATATATGTCAGACAAAGTGCACTCTCACCCCAATGCATTAACAGGCCCCCTTCAACAATTAAACTCGGGAGGCTTGTATGATTTTTCGCAGTGTGCATATTTATTAAAAGTTCTTAGGTCAATTACTTCATTGCCTCCAGTTCTTTATTCTGAAAGTCAAATTATTTTACACATGACAGTATTAAGAAACTCACACTTATATACATATACTCTTTTACCGCCCATTCTCCAATGGGCATTTGTTTTAAGTTCGGGTTGCGCCAGCAGGCCACAACCCAGATAGCCTGCTCTCCTTAAGTCAACCCCCTTCCGGTCAACAGAGCCGCAGGTGAATAATCTGCCACCACTTGTGGCAACCAGCGGCTTCCGGGAATGGCTAGAGAAGCCAGGGCCACCAGCAGGTCAGCCCAAACTCTCCCGCCAGCCCGGAGCCCATGATGATTTAGAAACCTGTTCAGAGGTAAAACTGGCACTGCCCAAAGAAGTTCCCGTGATATTCTTGTACGGGACCCCGCCACAGGGCGAGGCGCTTACTGGCGGACTCGTCCTCCCCCCCGCACTCCAGAGCTTCAGAAATGGCTCCTAGAACCGTTTGTATAAATATCTCGGTGCCCGCCTCTGATAGGTGCACTCCATCCTTCGCATATAGCTCAGGCCTGGACATTTGTAGTAGCTTGTGGCGAACAGTTTTAATGCTAGATTTCTGCAGGATTTCTGCCACTGACTGGTTTAGCCTTTTTACCGATCTATTTACTGCCTTCGAGGGTGCGCCCGCGACCATACCTGTCTCTGGATGACTTCAGACCATATTAATATAGCTTTAGGCAGAATATTCTTAACCGCTGCTAGGGTGGTAAACAAGGACTCTTTCACTCCTCTCCTCCCAGCCGGGATCATATCGTTGCCTCCGCAGTACAACACGAGTACATCGGGGTAAGGCATGCCTCTTGCCAAGGCCATCCTCAAATCCTTCGGGACGTCAGCTAAGCGCTGCCCGCCTATCCCCACCCAGTGATTATCCCATCCTTGTGCCATGTGCCCCCTTTTCTCGAGTGTCTCCTTGAAGAACACACCCGCCCTGCGAATGAAGGAGTGGCCGCACCAACATATTTGCGTTCTCTGTGGAGTAGTTCCTAGGGTAAATGTTGAAAGAAACGGTAAGCACGGTCTTTTCACATAAGCAGGGGGGGAAATTAGTAACTGTTAGACTAATTGTGGGCGTACATAACGTTCATAGCATGTCGATTTCCAATGTCCTAATCTCTTAATAGTCTGTTCAGGCAGCCCCAGGCCAGCGGCTGTGGTCGCTGCACTGATACGAAAAGAATGGGAATTGAAGTCGGTTGGGTCAACACCGATCTTTGCTAAAGTCATTTTTACTACCCTTGTAAACTGGAACCCGGTGAGGGGCAAACCATTCTTGTGAACCAACACCCTATCGTCGGCCATTCGAGGCCTGGCTTGCATGTACTCTCTCATCAGCCTAACTGGGCAGTAAGACTCTCCCTTCACTCTTCCAAGTTGTAGCCAAGTCCCTTTTCCTAAAGGGTCCGTTTTCGACTTTCGAACTCTGAGTCTCAGGACATCGGCAGACTCTATAATGTCTGTGAGCCTTAAACCTCCCTCCCTATCTCTCTTAGAGGCCGGGAGTAACTCTGAGATCCGTAGCGCTCCACAAAAGGCTAACACGTATGCCACCCTAAATAATTGAGTCTCGTACGGGGAAAAACAAACGAGCGGTAACGTCTCTAAGATCTTTACCAACTTCCCTACGTCTATGGGCCTCCTGGAGTCCTTCGCACCTGGCGTTAAACGCTCCCAACCCTTAACGACTCTTCTCACTCTCTGGTCTTTCGTTGGGTCTGTAACACCTTTTAACCCTGCATAAAATGCCAATGCTGATAGTTGTCTCTTCATAAAGGCCAGTGATTTCCCTGACTGCTTCTGCTGTACTATAAATCCTAACACACTCTGAGGTATAAAAACATCTACTAGGCCCGCACCCCTTAAGTATATCTTATAACATTCCCAAGACTTCTGATACATACACTTAGTCTTGGGGGCCAAGGATGCCGCTATCAACTCGGAGGCTGTGGGGCACCAAACTTCCATAGCTCCGCTGGGAAAGTTGTCATTGTCTTCTCTGCTTGCGGCCAGTGCGCACGGAACTCTGTCAACTTAAAACGAGATAACGCATCAGCCGCCTGGTTCTCAACCCCAGGGACATGCCTCGCAGTGAAATGTACATTGTAACTTAAACATTGCAATATTAGCTCCTTTAGAAGACGGAGCACCCATGTGCAGGTTGCTCTCTGGTTATTGATCACCATAACTACCGACATGCTATCTGACCAGAAAACAATGTGTCTGTTTGCGAGCATATCCCCCCACAAATGCAACGCCACTACTATAGGGAACAGTTCTAGGAAAGTGACGTTACGGGTCAAACCTCGTTGTATCCATTCTTCTGGCCAATGCTGCATGCACCACTTAGGCCCCAGAATTGCTCCAAAACCAATACTCCCTGCTGCATCAGTGAACAGCTCGAGGTCGGTATTTGAGGTGCTGGCTGCCCGCCACAAAACCGTGCCATTGAATTCCTGCAAGAAACACTTCCAAATCAACGTCCTTCCTCACGTCAGCTGAGAGTCTGACTCTGTGGTGCTTTGCACGAAGCCCAGACATAGCCCTTGCTATACCCCTGGAGAAAGCCCTGCCCATCGGTATGACCCTCAAAGCGAAATTCAGTTGCCCTAACAGGACTTGTAGCTGATGTAAAGTAACCTTCTTTGCTTCTAAGCAGCTATCAATTGCGGCCTTGAAGGACTCTACTTTCGTTCCTGGCGACCTGCACACAACTGCTTTGGTATCGATTTCAATGCCCAAAAATGTCAGACATGTAGTGGGACCTTCTGTTTTTTCCAGTGCCAATGGTACCCCCAGCACTGCGGCCAGGTGCTGGAAGCCCAGTAGGGCCTTCCTGCATGACAGAGAACGCTTAGGGCCCATGAATAGAAAGTCGTCTAAGTAGTGCGCCACAACGTGGGATCTGTCTGAGGTCAGAAATTGGTCCACCGCCCATTCTAGGAACCTGGCAAAAGTCTCAAAAACTGCACAAGAATTAGAGCATCCCATGGGCATGCACAGGTCTATGAAATAATTGTCATTGAAAGTGAAACCCAAGAACTTTGTGTCATCTGAGTGTACTGGAAGTAGCCTAAACGCTGATTCAATATCGGCCTTGGCCATCAAGGCTCCTTCACCCAAGGCCTGTAGTTTTCCAATTGGTGAATCGAAGGTTGTATAGCGCACCGTGCACAGTTCTGGATCTAGCTTATCATTGACCGATAACCCTGGGGGGCTTGATAGATTATGTATAAGTCGGAATTTACCCTCCTCTTTTTTTGGAACTAAACCCAGGGGTGAGCAGACCAGATCAGGATTAGGGAGATTTTTAAAAGGACCCGCGACCCGCCCCAAAGCGACTTCTTTCATGATCTTGTTTTGCCCTGCCTCCATATTCTTGAGCACTGAACTTTGATTACGAGGCGGGACCTTAGTAGGGGAAGCTGTGGACGGGATGCGGAAACCAAATGTAAAGCCATTAAGCAGGAACTGATCCTCCTCTAGTTTATCATACTTACTAAGAAGGTGTGTCAAGACATGACGTTTAATGGGAGTTGGGAGCCTTGTCAGATGTTTTAGGTGGCTTCCCTTTTGCAGTGGTATGGGCAGTCTGTTCATTAGTGTTTCCTGTTTTCTTGAAACATCTGACTTCTGTGTGAGAAGTTCCCCCACAATACGAACAGCAGTGCTTGAACCTACACGAGATCCCCCTGGTACACTCATTTTTGTTAAACTGCCAGCAGGCCTGTTTCTTATCACCGACCCCTCTGTCGCTCCGAAAGGACTGACTCTGAGCAGGGGGACTAGTCTTAGACGTTGAAGGGGAAGAATAAAAGACTGCGTGCCATAGATTGATTTCTCGTTGATCCCATGCTATCCCTGGGTGGACTGCCTTCATTTGTCTGAACTTGTTATCGTATTTCAACCATCCCTGACCTGGGAACTCAGCTGCCGCCCCATGTATCAAGGATATGTAACTCATCGTTTGAGGGCCCAGCCCGGGGTATTTTTCCAGCATGACTGCAGCATAAATGGCAAATCCCGTGATCCAATTCTTCATGGACCAATCAACCCACGCCTTTTTCTGATTGTATTCGCCTTCTTTCCCACCCCTGGCTTTCCCTGAGGCCACCCCCGCATTGATGAGATCGAACACATCCAAGTATTCACCCCTAAGTATCTTTTCTTTTATATCCGCGGGTACATGCCAGGTGATCCCCGTAGATGGCGACAATGTCATTAAGGTTGAACCGAACATTAACGGGCTATACGCTAACACTGGGTGACATGCCGACTGCACCCCAGCCGCCCCTTGTGTCTGGATATTAGGTGAAACAGACCAGTCAATGGCGGTGTTAGCTGTTGGTGCCTGTGGTGGACACCCTAAACTCGGGTAGGCGCTCAACATTACAGGCCCCCCACTTGCCGGGTATGTCGTGGTGGGGATCATCGTGTTTACTGGACCATTACCGATTGCCTGACCATGTGAACCATATAACTGCATCCCCGGTAATTGCGCCACTCCTCCGGATTGTACCCAGACTTGCGATACTCCCCTACCCGGTTGCGCTACTACTGGCGGTAAAGTAATCTGGGAGCAGGGCGCCTCCGCATTAGCGCCGAGAGCCCCCCTATTTGTGCTGTCTTAGCAGTAACATTCTGTCCTTCAAGGGCGACCTTGTCCTTATCTGTAACCGAGCTCAAGTCAATTGTCTCTAGCATCTCCTCCTCACCTGGTGATGCCGGTTGTGGCTCGGCCACCCTGGGCCGTTTGTCCTTGGCCGCCTCTTTAAGCTTTTCCGGCACACGCCGCGTTCTCTTGCCTCTCCCTCTTTCCTCTTGTGGGTTCACGTCAGCTCTAGCTCCTTCTCGCATAGTCTTTAGCGCCAATCCACGCCTCTCTCTTTTGTGAACTCCAGAAGTTCTATAAGAGCGAGGTAATCATCTCTCTTGCCTGGGGGCTCTTTGCCCTTCTGTGCCCTTTTCGGCGGCATTCTGCACTTAAAGAAAAAAGGCGTTAGTACCGCTTAATTGCTCCATGCATTCGGAGTATCCTCCCATCCCTTATGCTAAAATTCGATCCCGGGAGCTCACTGCTCCTGTGCGCTCTGTAATTACCGCTGTGCCCGAGGCCTCCAATAACATAGTGAACTGGGTATTCCCGGCCTAAACAGGGATATTGATGCTCTATCACCGAAACACCCTAGCCCCACATGCTTGCACTACAGGAAAACCACTCGCACGCCATATCGCATGCTTAACACTACTAATAACAACGCATCACACTGCAAGGCCCGCTAACCTTATTCACGAGTCGGATTGACCCTCGCTAAACCACGATCCACGCGACGGTTCTACGGTGACTTCTTCCAGCTACGTCCGATTTCTGGCCGGTCAGCAGACAAAGAGGGGGTCCCCAAGATGGTCGCGGGCTTTTAAGCCTCGCGCCCTATGGCTGCTTCCGGGGCGTTACTATGACACGCTTCCTTTGGTCCCCCCTTTCTTCCACTTCCGGGTCGGATGCCCCAGAAGCGACTCCTTGATGGTCGGCCCTTTGGCTGCCACTAACGGCGCCACGCCCTTAAGGGGGGTGGCGCCTCGCATTTCCTCTATTCTTCACGCCATCGCTCGCGCCAATTAACAATTCTTGTTTTCACCCAAGACAGTATTGAAATGCCATAAATAAGCCACTTATTTGCTGTCATGGCGGGGTTTCTCTTTTTTTACTGCATGTTGAGCATCTGTGCAAAACTGTATATTATTATACATGTGCCTTCTGTAAATACAGATACATCACGCTGATCTTATTATATGTTAGAAATTCTTCCTAGTAATTTGGCTAACAAAGGTGATGCGAATAGAATCCTCTAGAACAAAGGTAATTCCAGGTATGTAATAATTTATGTGTACTTGTTCTGATAAGGTAATAAATTATTTTGACAAACTGTCACATTCATCATCGATATATATATATTGGTCACTTTCAATCTGCCATTTATCATCGATGTTATCAAAAGCTGCAATGAAACATAGAAACTTAACAGTGAAATAGTATAATGATCATACTTGAAAGAAACTGCTTTAAAGGTACAAGAGCCTCCATTATGCTGCACTGTTTTAATAGCAAACTAAGCACGGAACTGATGCAAAAAATATTATGTTCCCTTCAGGATGTCAGTGGGGAAAATTGTTCTCGGCTAACATTTGAATCAGTAATGAATAACTTTATTGCGTGATTTAAAAAACCATTGCAAGTACGAAATTTAAATCCAAAACCGAGCAGAGGCAGCCTTGCATTATAGCAGAAAGGTCCAAGATTCCTGCATACAATGAGTCTGCTAGAGGAGATATGAAGGGGCACATTAATCGTAGACTTGCGTCACGTTTGTAACACGCAATGTGGTTCATGTGCAACGCAAACCTTTAATTCTGATATATGAAGCCATGCAAAGCCTCTTTCTGTGTGGCTCTGAGCGGCCTCATAAGTCTGGAGTACTGCAATGCAGCTGGAATTGCTGTGTTGCTCTTTTTCTGCCCTGGGTACGCATTTCATGGGTCTTGCGGTGGGTGTTTCCACGCACTGCCATGGATATTTTGACATATTCCCAGTTTTACAAGGACTTTTAGGCCTGGGAATGCAAAAAACTCTTACCTTTCCAGGAGAGGCATTATGAAGGGAATTATCTTTATGTCTCCTGTTTTTTTCCTCTTTCTATGTGTGCTGCAGAAGAAAATGAAAACACCTCTGAGGATTTTTTATGTGCAGGCCTGCACATAAACAATCCCGACTACAACACAGGCACCCTTGCACCATGGTACATGTGTGCCTGCGTTGGTGGTAGGCTGCCAAAGCGGCACAAGGGAAAAGGACAGCAATGCACTGTACTGGATAAATACGGCACATTTCTGCCCTCTCCATGTGGCGCAGGGAAGTGCAGCAAGGTGACTTCCTGCTCTGTCCAGTGCCACAAATGTCTTAAATATGCCCGGAAACATATATGAATCAGAACGGCCCATCAACAGCCTAAAGGGGCTTACGTACCCAACACATACTCCAAAAGAATTCTGAAAGCATAGCGTCGAGCATGTGCAGCATTAGGCAGAGATAAAGCTGGCGTAAAACAGGCTGGTTTATGGAACTATTCACTATCCTTTAGAAAGGTAAATGGACGTGGGAAACCTGGCAGTCATGTTTCAGAGCTATTTCAGGAAACCTAGGCTGTGATCCAGGTTGTAGATTGTTATTGAAGTCAGAGCCTATTTGGAATTAATGATAACATGCAAAACCATTATCTAAACAGATGTTAGGTCAAATGCGTCTAGGAGTAACTTGAAACCATTCCAAGAGAATGGGAAAAACAGGGCTGCGTTGATACACTGTTCCTCTCCAGGTTGTATGCCCTTCACTTCCTGTACAAGTCAATTGAGTTCCAAAGCTTACCCCAAAAAACAGATGTATATCTACTGACGACTTGATGTGATAATGTAATGAGACCCATCAAATTCTCTAGAGGTTTTGAAGGGAAAATTTCCAAGGAAACAAAATCAACTCATTTAAGAAGACCGGGGTTTTCCCACAAATGGAGAGTCCATGATAAATTATTTTATGGCTACACATGATTATGGCTGTTGGCAAATAAAGTCTAACAGCAAAGCTCTGAAACTGAAGAGAATTATTTATTGGACGAGAAACCACCAAACAGCACATGGCCCTTCTTCTGCTGAAATGTGAAACCCTTGATATCCAGCGAGATGTGTGAACATGTGGGAAGCTTGACTTTGGACACACTGAGGCAATAAAAACATAGAGTATACATTAATCCTACGTGAATTGACATGAATATTTAAAAAAATAATGGGAAAGGCTTGTATGAATGAATACAGGAAGGCTACATATGTCAGTGCACCACCACTAAGCGCAAATGTCAATCCTAATGAACCTATATAGACAACCCTATGTTAGCTGATATCAAAACAGAACTCGACATCTGAGATGATGTATTTTTGAAAAAGATGAAACCTTTTTAATTCAAATTCCTAAAAGAATGGATAAGCATTGTATCAGGCAAATCGATTGCAGTAAACGATAGAAACCAGAAAGCCCTGATTCCTGCATTTTACCTCACCCATGAACATATTTAAGATTTAGATGAAATCAGCCTTTCTACCTTGGAGGCTGAAAGACCCTTAAAGAAGAGTTTTGTATTTGATGGGCGATGAGAAAGAGGATAACACATGGCACATGTAGGCAATATAACCTTTAAGCATTGTCAGTGGGAAGAGACTACAGCTTCGAACCCACTGCTTCACCCCTCCCACCGAATTTCTTCCCATGGGTTAATAAAGCAGCCTCTTTATACGAAAGTGCTTTCATTGCTCACTCTATGTTGTCTGCATTAATGGCATTTTTATTAAATCCAGCACCTAAGAAATCATATCACTTCTGTGCTGTGTAACATTCTTTGTATTTGTGCGTTATTGCGGTTTTCATCAATTCACCACTAATTTTGTTTTTGGCACTGATTGTATTTAACGTATTCACAAAATATTGCAGTCATCTCCACATCCGTGATCAAAGCAATGCCTCCAAGGTCAGTAATATGATGGGAATGGGGCTACCGGCCCATCGAGAGGCATCATGTGAACCCCATGGAAAATCACTTATTACATAATTTATATAGAAAATGGAAACAAACATAGTTCTATAGCGCACACAATTTCTCTCTGCTGCATATTAAACATATGATACTAAACACAGCCCAGTGGAGAACATGCCAAGTGCTCATGACTGTTTGGCCGACCCCAGAGGGCCAACCAAGCCGTCATGCACACTTTGGGAGGGAGTGCAAACCACTCCTGCTCCCTCTGAGAGCGGGGAGCCCAGCCCCATCCCGCCCAACCTGGCTGGAGTCCCTAAAAAAAAAAAAAAATGATAATAAGTTCTTGTTATTATTATTTTAATATTTTATTTTCCACTGCTCAATGAGCAGTGGGGCGATGCTCCTCCGCCTTAGCGGAGGAGCTGCTACTGCCAGAAACATTACATTAATGCATCAAGTGTGTGGAGGCAGCTGAATATTCTTTCAATCTGCTTTTCTAAGTAATGCTGTCCTTCTTGTTGGAGCTGATGTGTTAATATTCCATGCAAAATAATGACTGAAAGTAGTGTCAACACAAAATGCTCTAGCATATGTTTATTGGCAGTCCATAATTTCAACAATAAATAAAGTCGAACTACTGATGTAGAAAGAGCAGACATTCCATGTAATGTGTGATCAGTTGCAGGCTGTTAAAAATAATTTATAATATTTCCTAGTTTACTGCCACAATAAAACTCTGTTAATTTAAAGAGCTTTGCAGTAAAGAGACCCTTCTCTGAAAAGGAGTGTGTAAATATCTCGATCAGAGGATAGACATTTAGAAGCAATTTTTTCCTTTAATCCTTCTATAACCAAGCACCAAATGGGCTTTAAATGTCTGCCAGATGCCACATCCTCACAATAGAAAGAATATCTTAATATGGCAGAGGGTATATCTAGTTAATAAAGAAAATTGAAAAAAGAGTAATTAAAGGAGTTATGTGCTAAGTACTGACGGTAATTCTTTATTTATAATTTGTAATACAGCAGGGTGAGGTTTTTGCCGATGTGGTGTAAGTCTGCCATTCTGAGTTGCAGACTTTAGAGTGGGTAAATTCACATTAATTGTGTTTGCTTTTCTCAATGTTTAGTTTAGCAAATCTGGAATGTGCAGTATTTGTCTACATAATTTACATCAGTCTTTACCTGGTATACACTGTACAGGCAAAAAACATAAATGCGGTAATTCCATCAAAACGTAGAATACCGATTCATACACAAACTCGCTGTTGAAATTTCCTTTGGTAGAGAATATCTAATAAAGAACATAGAAAAATACTTCACTTGAAGACTTGAGTAAAGTTTCATATTGATCTGCAGATTATTTCAGCATAGCATGTATTTGCATTTGTGGTTTATAGGTCAGGAGCCATACATTTCTTTAGCCAAGTCACATTATAGATGTTGTATTTGCATAGTGTCTGTGATGCAACATAGCTAACTCTTTGCACTGTTACAAATGCATCAATTCAGTGCTGCACAAGGATAAGAATCTGGTCACAAGGATTCGAAAAGATTCCTCCTTATCTATATTCATGAGTTAGGTATTTCCCCTGCAAATCTTTGCACCTAGAAGTAAACTCTGAGATAGAGGCTTGCAACAGACAGTAAACCTTCATCACAACTACAACCCAGACTGAGGAGGTAGTAAAAAAAAGTAGAACATTGCAGAGAAGACATTGTGAGGGGGACTATGCAGCAGTCCATGGGACCACAGTCTATTCTTCCTAAAACCTAAAGATCTCTTCACTTAATAAAAAGGTATCAGTCATGTACATCTCCCACCCTGTCGGTGATTACAAACTGGCAGGAACATTTCCTTGTAAATCGTAAGGAGAGGTGGGAATACACACAGACTGACCCCCTTCCTTGCAATTCACAAGGAATTGTATTGATAACATTGTGAGCTGCAAAGACATTTGTGGCTCACACCTTACATTCAGGTTTATGTTCTCCATGCTTGCTTAGACTGCCACTTTGTGCATTGCAGCATTTGTGAAGGTGAAAATCCTTCAATGCATTAGGTCTGCCATTTTGAATTTCATTAGAGCAGTCTTAGGAAGTCACCAAACAGTGCTGCTTTTCTCAGATTAACTGTCACTCTTACAGTGGCCTGAAAGTTGACGCTAATAATAAAAAGTACTTTATTGCATGATTTGTTAAAAACCCTTGCAAGCACTGCAGAAAAAAATGCTACAATGTTTACATTTTGATTTAAAAAAAAAAAACGATTCCTGTAGGTAAAAGCGTCCAACAACCCAATTTATAAAACTCGCTTATGGGTGCACTGTCCATAGTTCCTATAGTCCTTGTTTAAAATAGTGTATGGAACCAACAGCTATTACGGTAAGCAGGGGGGCTGAGACACAGGTTGGGGTAGCGTTGAATAGTTCCCCTCCGCCACCTTTTTGCAGCGCAATCCATGAACCTAACCAGTGCTCAATTTAGAATGGTGTTCCAGGGATCAAAACACGCCAACACTGTGCCTCTACACAATCTCACCTCCTTGTTAATCCATCTCTTCGTAGAAGAGCCCTTCTTTCCTTCATGAGGTTAGGACACAAACACAGTACGTGCAGTAGATCTTCCCTATGTTGGCCGCAAAGTCGACATGATTCCAGGGTACAGTCTCTTTTCCATTTGGACAGATGACAAATCAATGGAATCACTCCCATTCTCAATTTTAGAAAGCAGAGCTTGGTGCTTGCACTGAAGGTGAGGGTTAAATAACTCTGAGGTTTAAACTGTGCGAATCACTGACAAAATATCGACCTAAAAAATATCGACCTACAGAAATATCGATGCTGAAATATTGACGGCAAGAATATCGACATCCTATCTACAACATGGTAAGTAAAAAAAGATCGAAATATAAATAATGTCGATGTTAAAAATATCGATGTTGAAAATATCGTTATTTTTTCTGTAAAAATATCAATGTAAAATAAATTAAATAACACTAATAAATAAAATAAACATAGTTAAAAGTATCTAATAATGTTTAAAATTATTAAATAATACATATATAATAATAATATATTAATTAGACATATACAGAAAATATATAATATATTTACTTAACAATACGTTTTAATAATTATTTTAATGATTTATAAATTAATAAAAAATATTATAAATTACAAATACATTTACAAACGTAAAACATAAATAAAAAGTAAATAATTATGTTTAATAAATTAAAAAAATTAAATATACTTTTACTATTTTTTAAATTAATTATATACTACATTATCTAAAATTATACAGAAAATATTAAATAGCTAAATAAATAAAAATACTATTCAAAATCCATAAGTAAAAAAAATACAGTAATAAAAACGTTGAATAGCATAGAACTTAAAATTACCATTCCCACTCCAGAGAGCGCAACAGTAGAGAAACAATTGGATAGTGTAGGGGTAAAAATTACTATTCCAACTCCAGGGAGTGCAACAGTAGGAAAAGCGTTGGATAGCGTAGGGGTAAAAATAACTTTTCCAACTCCAGAGTGTGCAACAGTAGGGAAAGCATTGGATAGCGTAGGGGTAAACAATACTATTCAAACTCCAAAAAGTGCAACAGTAGGGAAAGCGTTGGATAGCCTAGGGGTAAAAACTTACTATTCCAACTCCAGAGAGTGCAACAGTAAGAAAAGCGTTGGATAGCGTAAGGGTAAAAATTACTATTCCAACTCCAGAGAGTGCAACAGTAGGGAAAGCATTGGATAGCGTAGGGGTAAAAATACTATTCCTACTCCAGAGAGTGCAACAGTAGGGCAAGCGTTGGATAGCGTAGGGGTAAAAATTACTATTCCCACTCCAGAGAGTGCAACAGTAGGGAAAGCGTTGGATAGCGTCGGGGTAGAAATTACTATTTCCACTCCAGAGAGTGCAACAGTAGGGAAAGCGTTGGGAAAGCGTTGGATAGGATAGGGGTAAAAATCACTATTCCCACTCCAGAGAGTGCAACTGTAGGGAAAGTGTTGGATAGCGTAGTGGTAAAAATTACTATTCCAACTCCAGAGAGTGCAATAGTAGGGAAAGCATTGGATAGCGTAGAAGTTAAGTATAACATACTTATAAATGATTGCTGTAAACAAAATAATTAATATATACATTTTTAAATAACATTACATCATTTGCAAATACCCATTAATAACTATTAAAAACATAATTACAATTGAATAATTATTTAACAATAAATTAACAATAAATACCAATAAATATTAATTAATAAATATTAGTTACCAAATAATAAATATTGAACACTCAACTATTTTTCAAAACAAAAAACATATTAATAATTAAAAATTGATTAACAATTAAAAAAAATTAAACAATAAAATAATACATCTAATTGTTTTTATGAAACAATAATTACCAATTAATAAAATGTAATTTACAATTAAAAATATGAATTACCAATTAAAAAAAGTAATTACAATTAAAAAAATAATTGCCAATTAAAAAATGTAATTACCAATTACAAACATTAATTACCAATTAAAAAAATTAATTACCAATAAAAAAAATTAATTGCTAATCAAAATAATTAATTACCAATTAATACTTAATTAAAAATAACATAAATATCAATACCAATAAAAAAATGATTACTTAATTACAATTAAATTACTTCCCACCCTATTCCCCTATAAACCCACAACCCGCTACAGAACTTAAATGCAAAAATTAATTAAAATAAATTTACAATTACTAAAAGCGGCATTACTTACATCAGAAAATCCAGAAGCTCCGGCCATGAGGGTAACGGCGGCGGGATAGCGAACCAGTGAAGCAGCATCTCCAGTGCCGTGAGGGGAACGGCTGTTTAAACTACGCACCCCAGGTTCCCCAGCAAGCCCCTGCGCACCGGTGACGCCACAGCTAGTGCCCGGAGGCGCTACTTAACAGCAGATCACCTCCCGTCCCGCGGGTACGCGCGCAGGCGGCGCCGGGCTAAGCCCGGGCAAAGGGCGGGCAGTCTGTGGCCGTCCGGGGCTGACGGAGGCCGGGCTGGGCCCTATCTTTAACATCTGTGTACAGGATCTCAGGGACCACACCTACAACAACTACAAGTGAGGTTTGAGACACTTTGTATTATAATATTGACCTGGTCACTTCAACCGAACTGCCGGTTCTAATGTGTCTGGACCCCCTTGGTATTGAGTATTGACTATATTAACCACACTGACATATGGCTAAAGCAAACTCTAAAGTGAGCACAGGGGTAGGGGGTATGGGGACTTTGGACGCCTTTTTGAAAAAAGCAGAATCTGCTGTGGCCAAAGAGATTGATCTTGTCGAGAGAAGATTATCATTGGACCCTATATGTCATACACTTCTCCCAGTAGTAAGCATAGAGCCAAATGTATGTCCTAATATTCCCCTTGACTCCATTGATTCCTCTCAGGGGCCACCCCCAAACGTGAGTCTTTTACTCACTGATGGATCTTCTGTTAGCTCCAGCCCACCACTCTCACCCCCAGTCAAACGCACTAGGCAACTGCGGGGAGTGGTGTCTACTAACAGTAAAGTGTCACTGGGGAAAAGGAAAGCTGTTGGCGCACCTTAAAGTAACAGGCAACAAGCCAAACAGACCAGAAATAAAAATTCTGTATCTGGGTTGGGCACGCATGCAGGTAACCCGGAAAATGTAATTAATGTGGATACTGATGTAGGTCTAGTTGGAGGAACGGAGAAAAATACAACGGAGACAGCAACCAATTCGGGGGTAATATGTTAGAGTTGATTAGGCTTATGGAGGGAAAGATTAAGGCACTTATTTCCCCAGTATTTGACAAACTTGAGGAAATAAGTAATAGACTCAATATCATAGAAAACCATATGAAATTACAGGAAGCCTCAAAGACAGGGACTAAGCCATCTGAAGTACACCGTCTGAGTGCCCTTACAACCACCGTAACTGACCTGGCAGACTCGATCATAACCACAGTGACCCAAGTTGAAGCCCCTAACATCCCACCTACAGTATCAGGAGCCAACCGAGGAGTTAAACCAGGTCCTAGGGGCCCAGTCAGGAGACTATACCCCCAGCCCAGACACCCCATAAAGAGTTATCCCTACACCTCCCGCCGGAGGCATGCCGGTATTCCATCATTTTGGCAAATGTACCCAAAACGGAAGATGGGAGAGATGAACATTGGTCTACTCTTAAAAACAAAGCTCTCTATTTTCTAGGTAGTAAAACAGTATTGGGTGAGCATTTGTTCAATATTCTTAAAATGGCGAGAAGACTGTGTTGTTGTAAGTTTTGGCTCCCCAAAATTGGTGGCTGACATTTTGAGACAGACAGGAGCTGCCAGAATTCGTCATGATTACGTAAATGTACTCCCACTGGAGTACTTTTATCCACCTCTTAATCCCAGATCTAATATAAATAGAGAGTATCCAAATCAGATAGACACTCCTGTTAGCTCTGTCACATTAAGTAATAGCTATGAGATACTAAGCTCATTAGACGTAAATGACTGACTTGCATGTGGCCAAGCACAAGAACAGGGAATAGCCTGTACAGCTGAGCATAGAACGTGTATCTCTACTTGGCAAGTGAACCAGGATTTAAACCCTCCCATAGAAATGGATAGAATTATTAGAGTACAACCATCCAGCAAAAAGGTTAGAGGAAAAAAATTATCCAGACCTCAGAATTCTGAGTTGGAATGTCGCTGGTTTAGAAGCTAAATTAGCCGATACAGATTGGTTGCGTATAATATCCTTTCAGGATATCATTATGCTGCAGGAAACATGGGCAACACGTGATCTGCATATCGAAGGCTTTCACTGTTTTAATTTAGTAGCGCCTAAGCCCAATTTTGGACGAGCAGCTGCGGGGCTATTTATCGGCATCAGTGTAATGCTAGGTGGGAGTTTTAAAACAATACATACAGGTAGTCCTAACTTCCAAGTAATAGAGAATAAAAGTCAAGTACCTTTTTATTAAATACACTTTTATAACAATGACTTTCACTCTACACCAAATAAGAATTTCATTAGGCTTTTTAAATTCATTTCTAAATTAGAGAAAGTCGTGGATGATGGAATAGGGATTGTTTTGGGCGGGGATTTTATTGCTAAATTACCAACAGATCCAGAAGGTACAGGATTAAGACAGACTGACCAAGCGGATCGGCGGGGACTGCAACTAGATTCCCTACTTAATGAACATATTTGGTACAATGTAATGTAATGGACTTAGGTCAATCCCCCATTAACCAGCAGATTCCGACATTTAGAGGAAGGGGCAGTGCCTCTACCATTGATTTTATTTTTATAAAAATCCATTACTTGTAGACTGCCTAGTGGGTAAAGAATTCCTCGCAACTGATTTTGGGGACCATAACCCCCTCACAGTGGTATTAAGATGAGCACAACGCCCGTGTATGCCAGTGCATTAGGGGCGACGGATTTAGCCCCCACAACCGACTAACTAAGACCGAAATGGATGGGGTAGATAGTGGGGCAATAACAAAAATCCTATTAGAAAACACTCTTCTGATTGCCTCATGTTTGTCGAATAGTGCACCCAGTCTCAGTATAATTGCAGATTTTGTTATACTCTGTTCGGAGATTAGATCTTTATTATTGGTGCCAGTCTGCCAAGGCCCAAAAGACCCAAGATGGTTTGACCACAACTGTTCTAAGGCGAATAGAAGCTAGTGCATGGCATTAACTGCTAAACCAAGAGTTAACGTAGATATCAGAGTAGCTAGGAAAGTTTATAAAGCTGCTATATCCGAGCGCAAGGGGACACTTTTGAGCGAACGCTGGGGAGCTCTTGTGGTAATAGCCGGAAGATCAACTGGCAAGCCTTTTTGGTCCGTAGTAAGGGATTTACGCAATATGGGTCAGCAACTAACACCGATTAGCTGTAATATTACCAGAAAATCGTGGGAGGATCACTTTACCAAAATGTATGCATCACCATCATACAACCCAGATTTGCATGAGCAGGGCTACTCAGGAAATCTACAAGTCACGTTGACAGAAGTAGAGGAAGCAATTGCACAAAGTCTTGGTAATAAGGCCCCTGGATCTGACGGGCTGCCCATAGCCATTGTAAAATGGAAACCAGATCTTTGGGCCCCAATTTTATTGAATGTTTTTAAGCACCTATGCCTGACTCATGGGCAACAAGTGTAATTGTCCCAATATATAAAAAAAGGGCGACCGGTCGGAACCGGCCAATTACAGACCGATCTCCCTGTTAGACAACACTTTAAAGATTCTGAGCTGAACTATTGATAATAGGATTTTATCATGGTCAGAGGAACGTGGTATTTTATCACCTTGCCAACTGGGTTTTAGAAGTAGAGTTGGTACAGTAGAACAGTGCCTGAATTTAAATTTGGTTATTAATAAATATAATACCGCCCGCTCTTCCCCCATTTATTTAGCTTTTATGGACCTATCATCCGCATTCGATCTGGTAAATAGGTCCAAACTTTGGCCTATTTTAATAAATGATGGTTTGGACGAATCTTTAGTCTACTTCTTAGCATTCTTGCACACTGACCTAAAAGCACAGGTACGGATAGGACAGGGCAGGGAATTGTCAGGTGCTATTAAGATAGGAAGGGGAGTTAGACAGGGGTGCGCTTTAGCCCCCTTGCTCTTTATTATTTACATCAATGGTTTGAGCGGCCATTTAAAGAATGTGACCCCAGATGTTCCTATAATAAATGGCAAGCCATTGCCAGTACTCCTTTATGCAGATGATGCGGTCCTAATGGGCCGCACCCCGAATACCCTGCGATCCCTGGTCCAAAGTTTTGTGGATTACATGGATGGGCTGGACCTATGTGTAAACTACACAAAATCATTTATTATGTCCTGTAGCCCTGGGAAACGCAAACTTAATTCTATACACATAGGGAGTAATGGACTCACCTCCACTCAGAACTTTCCGTATTTGGGGATGATCTTTGCTGTGAATTGCTCATTGCCTGGGCATGTGGCCCACTCCACGGGCAAATTCTCAAAGGTCAGTAACTCCATCTTGAGCCTTCCTCAACCAAGGAAAATAGGTGCCACTGAGGCTATTTTAAGGATTTTTAAATTGCAATGTGTGCCCGTTGCTACGTATGGGGCAGACTAACGGGGTCTGGCGGAGGCTGGGGGAATACAGCAGGAGGAAAATCGTTTTTGTAGAAAGCTGCTGGGAACACCAATTTCTACCTCCCGATATATTTCCCACAAAGAATTACGTCTGCCTTTTATTTGTGATTTTATCAGGGCCCGCCCCGCGTTATTCTGGCATTCAGTTTGGAGGAATGATTCAGCTACCCTGACACAAAAAATTATAAAAGATTGCCTTGGATGTGAAAGAGGGATGGAGATTCCATGGCTTTCGGGGGTTTATAAAAGTCTGTGCAGTATTGATAAAGGGGATATTTTCCATGATCCGGGTACATCTAGATCTGTACATAAGAATGACCTGAAGAAAGCACTCTACGCACTTTATGATACGGACAGGGTCAGGGAAGAGTCTAAGAAAACTACGGTCATCTCTTATATGGGCAGGGAAATATCCAGCCATATTCTGCCGTTATACCTCATGTTGCCAATGACAAACTGGGAACATAGTTTATTGTTCCGATTGAGGTCTGGGACTGTAAGATTCTTGTTGAATTCCCCCCTAGGTTATTTGCCAACTGGTGACAACATAAAATGCCCTTGTGATGGAGTTAGTGCACAAACTGATTTGCACTTCTTTTTTATTTGTAAATACTATTTAAAATATATAAAATGGTTTTTAATCCCTCTTTATAAAAAACACAGACCAATTACTATGGGGGAATCTTATCAATTACTGCTTTCCCTGGACAATGAGGAAATAATTTGTCGCACCAGCACTTTCTTGAGGACATCAGCCCGCGCACGAAAAATGATGGACAGTCCTTGACCATTCTCTAATTAATAATTGGAAATGTTGCCATGCCTGATTCAATTTTGTATGCCTGTATTATGAAATATTTTAATTGCTTTTGTATGTGCTTTTATGAATTTATGGAATTCAAATAAAGATTCCTGAACTGAACTACAATTACTAAAAATTAATAATTAATTTACTATAATTAAATTACTTCCTACCCTATTCCCCTATAAACCCACAACCCGCTCCAGTTCTAAAACATAAAATTACCTTAAAAATAACATTATTAATATATAAAAAATAGTACACATATAATTTAAAACAAATAAAATACTTAACAAAAAACATATAACACATCCATATAAAATACATAAAAAAATACATAACAATAAACACATATCGATAACATAGAAATTAGTAACATCGATATATTTGATATCGATATTACTAACTTTGATATTACTTACATCGATATAAAAAAAATCAATATTACTTACCTTAGGGTCGATATTCTGTCCAACGATATTCTTGAACTCGATATTCTTCACCTTCGATATTTCCAGCTCGATTTTTCTGTAGGTAGATATTTCGGAATCGATATTTAGGCTGTGCACCTAGCTGTGCATAGGTGCTGAGAGACATCCATCCATGACTTCTAGCTGAAAGGCTAGCCCTGTCTTCTGCTGAGGAAAGCCTTTTCACGCTGAGTTTTGCTAGCCTCTTGAATTCATTTTGGCTTATGAGTAAGTCAAAGAGCTCACTCAGGCCGGGGATGCTGAGCCCACTGGACAAATAGCGGTATGCCGCTGGCCATCGTTTTGTGTTCAGCTTTGCCCATAGGTGGTGTTCCTGGCTGTTCCGCTTTGAGGCCCCCAGCTTTTAACAGCTCATTAAAGAAACCATCCTTCGGCCCATTGACTGTTTGCAGGTGCTGAATTCCAGCCTGATTTGTGCCGGAGAAGTGTGGGACGGTAGCTGGAAGGTCGTTCTGACATTTTTTGTGACTATTTTGTCTAGTTGTCTAGACCTTTTAGCACCTCACCTCCATAAGTTAGAGTTGGAATGACCTTTGCCTGGGCCTGGGCCTGAAGAGTTGGAGCGAAGGTTGATCAAATTTCTTGTGTTTGGAACTGAGTGCAAATGCTAATGTAGTTCCTTTCTCTTTTTGTTTATCCAATTGGCTCTTGTATCTGCCATTATTGTTGAAGAAAACTCTTAAGTACTTGTGACATTTGGTTTCTTCAATTCTTTCCGAGTTTAAGACCCATGCCAGCTTCTTGGGCCTTCCTGAGCGAACCACCAAGATTTTAGTTTTCTTGTTATTGATCTGAAGCCCATTCCAGTTTGAGTATGTAGCGGTTGCATCCAGAAGCCATTGTAGGCCTATCTTTGTGTGGCTTAAAAGACCCACATCATCGGCTTACAGTTAATTATACAGGTGGAGACTACCTACTTTGGGTGTGTGTGAGTTGGCTAAATAAAGGGCTTCCGGGAGGTCCAATAAAAAATAAGTTAAAAAGTGTGGGGGTCAGAATGTACCCTTGCTTGAGGCCTTGCGTTGTCAGAATTGGTTGTGACAGTCTGGAGCCGTCCCCAATCTTGATCCTGACCCATGAATCCTGATGCCAAATCTGCATAGCTCTTAATAAGCAGTTTGGAATGTTCAATAAAGCTTTGACAGGTTGACCTTGTCAAACGCCGATTTGTGATTGATAAACCCCATATAGATCGGAATGGTACTGATCTCTGCCTGGTCAATTAAAAAGGAAAGTGCCAAAAGATTGACCGTTGTGCCTGTATTACTTGTAAATCCAGTTTGGTTTGGTGGAATTATTGAGCATGCCTAGGCCCATGCCCAAAGTGAGTTTAGCAGTATCCCTGCGAAGTACTTCGCTTCGTTGTCAATTAAGGCAACCAGCCGATAGTTGCCTGGGGATTTTTTTTCTCCTCCTTTAAATACTGGGAAGAGGATTGATCCATTCCATAAAGGTGGAATTGTGTTAGTTTTGGGAATGGTGGAATCGGTTTTGCATGCATGGCGGTCAATTCTCTTACGAAACTTATCCAATTTGAGATTGGGTCTTCCGTTG
Source organism: Lissotriton vulgaris (assembly GCF_964263255.1). Lineage (NCBI taxonomy): Eukaryota > Metazoa > Chordata > Amphibia > Caudata > Salamandridae > Lissotriton > Lissotriton vulgaris. Next base: position 339,592,919 of record NC_141700.1, read on the forward strand.
TCCTGCTGGTATTCTTGATCATGTGCTTTGTTTCTGTCACTAGGAGCTGAAGGTTGTTACCTGAACACTTAATGTGCTTTGAGGTGATCGTGGAGCTTTCAAAGGCTTGTGCCACTGCCTGATCGTGTTGCATCAGCCTAATGCTAGGGGAAATTTCTTGAGGGTTGTGATCACTTTCTAGTCTATTGCCAAACCTGAAGCCAGAGACATGATTTAAGAGGGAAAGGCTGACAAAGGAGTAGTTGATTGGAGATGCACCCATTTTAGATAGAAATGAGAAACCGCGCGTCTTATCAGGAAGAAAACGCCCGTTGAGTGCTCTAAGGCCAAGATGTTCCACATTACCTTGGGGGGGGGCGCTGCCCTTTTGGTCCTCCTTGCTCCATCCAGGATGGGCTTGTGGTGGTATGGCCCAGTCCCTTTCAGGCAGCTTAATTACCTCATTCTTTTGGAGGTCAGACATCAGCCACATGTTGAAGTCTCCGGATAGTATGATGTCTGCGTTCGGGAACCCATATCTCATGCTTAATACTGCTGCAATCACCTCGTGGGATAGGGATAGCCTGGACACTGAGTTAGGACGGATATGCACGTTCAATAAAATGATGGTCCTAAACAGACCTTTGAAAGTTATGAGTGAGAAGCCCACTTACTGAAAAATCTGGGAGCAGCATGATAGATCCCATGACATAATTGCGCTGTTTGCTGATATAGAGATAGCTAAGCCATGACTACATCGTCTGGGGGATTTCAGTTTAGTTGCTGGGTGGTGATGAATTTTAAACCCTTCGAGATACTGTGGCTCTGCAAGCCATATCTCTTGTAATAAAATAATCTCGAAGGACCATAAGTAGGAAACCGTAGCCTCATCCCCAGTTTGTTTGCTAGCCCATTAATATTCCAAGAACATATCCTTAGTGGGCTGCCGTAGTGAACCTTTTGGCCATTGTTTTGTCATCGTAGCTGTCTGGTTGTGTTTAGTGACCCTGTCAACCATGACCATGTACTGGCCTGTCCCGGTCCTATATTTTGTATGTGCCGAACGTCTCTTGCCTTTTTTGAGCTGAGGTGGGGTTTTGCCCAGAGCACTCTTCAGGACTGAGTAGACTGGTTTTGGTCCTTCGCATGAGCGCTCCGTGGCCCGGGTGATGTGAAGAATGTGTGGGTAACCTGGTTCCTTGCCAGGAGTTATCGAAATGCGCCACTTTTTAAAGGTATTCACTTGCCTCAAGATTTTGTTTGTTGCCTCTGCAAAGCGCCAGGTGACCTTGGTGGATTTGTTTATTTATCCCTGGCCTCGTGCAATACATTCTATTGAGATTATGTTTTGTGATGTAACTTCGTTTGACAGGCCTATGCTTTCTATTAGTTTCATGATATTTCCACGATTTAGCATGTCACATCTGCCTTTGGACTTTTACTCTGGATAAAAAAGAGTGAAAGTTGTAGTTGGTTGAGATGGCCGAGTAGTCTGAAGACCTTCATGTTTGGTTGCAGAGTGGATGTTCTCTGGGTCACAGTTAGTTTGGTTGCTTTGGCTTAGATCCCTGTAGCAAGAACCCTGCCCAGGGGGTGCCTCAGGTTGACCAGCCCTAGTCTCTGTCCCCAGAAAACCGTGCATAGTGAAATTTCCTGAGCAAGTTCCGGGGGCTACATCCTTAGTTACTTTTTGGACTAATGAAGGATCAGACCTATTCGGTACTCTAGGGCTCTTATGGGCTGCACCGCAGCCGACTTGCGGCCCACTGTCATGAACCTTTTTGGGTGAATGGATGCCGCCCAAGTGTTCTGTTTGTCGGCAGCTGGCTTGAGCCTGCTTAGGTGTTTTAGTGCTGCCCAAATGTTCTGTAAGCCAAGTGCACTTTGGGCCCTCTACCCAAGGCAAAGATGTGAGATCCGAGATTTGCCGTTGGCTATTGTCAGATGGCCCTTTTTTTCCCCCTTTGTCCTGTAGGCTCAAGGTCTTCCTCGGCGGGATCCTTCTTCGTCTTCAGCATATGGCATAGGCTGGATCTGACCCTACCCCTTAGGTGTACTCGGGGCAAGCTCACTTGCGCCATCCTTGCTTTGTGGTTGATACACTTTGGGCACGTACAGTGAGTTAGCGGAAGTTTCCACGTTTTCTTCTGTTATAGCGTTAAAGCGGCCCTGGGTACCCAGCTTTGTTGGTGAATTAATAAACTCAGTCATGTGGTCCGAGCTAGCAGGGGGAATGACTACGAGAGTGCCGCTTTCCTCAGATTAACTGTCACTTTTACAGTGGCATTAAATTATGAAGAAGGCCCGATTTTCCGGAGAGTTTCACATATATAGTTTAATGTTGTGGGTGCATGAATGGACACAACACCTTTTATTATAAATTTTCCTATTCAGTTGATAAAGAATAGATGGTGCATGAGAATATGTGTGAACTACATAGCTGTTGTTTAACACCTTCCATGATTTTTATGCCCCAAATATTTAAAGATGCGCTTGTGAGATGTATTAAATCACTTATTTGGCTGCATTTATTCTTGCTCATTAAAGCTGGAATAGGAGACTGCTTCTCTATGTATTCTTCAGATGTGTTTCAGTCGATGGTGTCATTTTTTAAATGACTGTGGTAAGTTACATAATGCTGTATTGTTTCTTCAAATCGGGCAAGATGTTTCAAGGCTTTTTGTGTTCGGTAACGGGCCGAATTGCAGAATCCGCCTGTTTGCGAATGCTACAAGGCCTTTTGCAATGTATATAACTTTTTGCATTCGCAATATAGGTAATCGCAATTTTTGCAATTACCTAAATTGCAAATGCATTTAGGAAATCCCAATTTGCGATTCCCTAAATGCAATGTATGTAGCATTCGCTAAATGTGACTTTGCATTTAGGAATCACAAATTGTCATCAACTTCAATTTTATGTTAATTTGAGAATCCTTTGAAAAATGCACAAAAATGCATTTTTCAAAGTGTCATGTGGTGCACACACATGCCACTAGGGCATGTGTGTGTGCCATATGTGCATACTTACCTTTTTTGTGGGTGCATCAGGGGGCCTCAGGCCGCCTAGCACCCTCGGATTTGAATTTGCTAATTGCGATTACCAATTTAGTAATCGCAAAATGCAAATGCATTCCCATTCATTCCTATGGGCCTGTAGGCCTTTAGGAATGAATGGGAGTGTATTCTCTAATAGCAAATCGCAATTTGCAATTCACTATTAGGGAACGTTAAGGAACCGCAAAACATTTTGTGATTCCTACATACATTGCATTTTGCGATTTCAAAATTGCGAATCGGTAAAATTCGCTATTTTAGAATCGCAAAACCATTGCTTGATACAACTGGCCCATAGTTTGCATATGTCTTATTTACCTTTTTTATGTGGCATAATCAATCATATCTGGCACTCACTGCACCAGGGGCTTACTATAATACCATTATCTTATGAGTGATTTCTTTTGTTTGACGACTGAGTACTTTCATTCTACAACTTAAGACCATGGTGGATTGGGGTTAGTTATTGTTTGGACAATTTATAAACTTTGGTTTCTCTGATTATTTTTCACTGTTAAAATTGTGCTTTGAAACATCACAAATTAACAAAATCCATGGTTCATTCATGGTTCTCATGAACTACAGTAGATGTTTTTTGTCACCTCCATAAGGAGATTTTTATTTGTGGTTATTCTGTGTTCTTTCTATACAGGTTCAATCTAGAGTGGTTAAGATTCCTAAAACTGAAAGGGGATACAGACAGTGATTCAACCCTAGAGGGATTCAGTCAACAGCAATTTCAACTTGCAGCATTAGGGGAAGTGCAATTGCTAGCCGACTCAGCTCAACCTACCTGGCTGAAGAAATGTCTGCATGTCCTTATCCCCACTAAAAAGTAAAAGGGGGCCCCCTCAGTCTTCCGGGGCACAAACTATAACAACAAAGTCGGAAGTAGAAGCCAATTAAGACCATGCGGTCCCACCAACATCAGGGTCACTTATAGCAGCAACCACTGAGCTGCATATATAAGCCAATCAGAGTCTGCTTCCAAAGAAGACCAAAGGCCACAGATGCAGTATCCCTAACAATCGCCAAAGCCAGGACACCAGGGAGAGGAAAAGGGATGAGACCTCAGATCATCAGCAATTGACAACAATTTTCTAGAACATTGCAGGGATCAGGATAATCACCAGGGATAAGTCAGTACAGGATTACCTAGCCAATGGAGATATAGTGTGCTTTCAGGAAACTTGGGGTATGACCTCCAATGCACAAGCAGGCTATTACAAACAAAAACAGCAGCCACCAAACAGAATATGTTTGGACATCCATCTGGAGTTCTCCCGGTCTACTTAAAACATGCTTGTAAACTTGTTGAAATACCCGTCAAAATGCACGAGGTACAAGTTTTGCAAATTAAGGGTCAGATGCGTAATTTACAACCCTTTCGTCTGCTGCTAAAACATTTTTACATTAATCCTGCATGGAGTTCAAACAATATGGTATTCGCACCTATCGTTCCGCGATTATACATGTCCTGTGATGCAGGGCTTACGCTTAAATCCCAGGTGGCAACCCTCACAGGGACGTGTTTCGGCATCCTCAGGATGCTCCGAAGGTTTTTTCCTTTGCTTTCTGAGGAACATCGGAGAATAACTGTACAGGCACTTATTGGATCCAGATTGGATTATGCTAACATTCTGTACCTGGGTCTGCCGGAATATCACTTACAGCGCTTGCAGGTGACCCAGAATGCTGCAGCCCGAGCTATTTTTGGCCTGCATCGTCGAACCAGTGCCTCAAACTTGCTGCAATCTCCCCATTGGCTTCCCATACAGAAGAGGATAATGTTCAAAGCCTTGACATTAGCCCATAAAGCCCTGCACGCCACGGGTGCAAAATACCTTCAGAAGAGGCTGGACTTCTACCGGCCGACACAATCTTTAAGATCGGAGTCACTGGCACTCGCGGTATTTCCCCGTATAAAGAGGGCCCGTCTGGGCGGTCGGTCCTTTAGATTCTTGGCTCCCCAGCTGTGGAATTCTTTACCGTTGTCCCTACGGTCCACATCTAACCTACTTGCCTTTAGGAAGGGTCTAAAGACTTGGTTATTTTCTGGTTAGAACGCTCCCATCTTTAGTCTCTGTTTTCCTTTGTTGTTATGTTTTTTCAGTCTCCTTTCTGGGTCTGGAGCACAAAGCGCCGGGACACTCCTTCGGAGTAGCCGTTGCGCTATACAAGACCCATATATAACATAACATAACATAACTGTGCTCTGTGGACCCTCAGCTCATTTGTAGAGCAGTTAAATTTATCTCCAACTTTGAGGAAAAGAGAGGAACTTTGGCAAAGATCCAATCCATACGCTGAACTTACAACACTTGTGCAACTATTCCCTCTGTAACAGTCTCTACCCTCTTGAGTTTCAAAGGAATCTTTTATTCATGATTTTAACTTTTAATTATGTATGTATCTCTAGATTAGTTCTTTCTCTCTTAATACTACTTTGTAATGGTTTTTATTAACTATACAAATAAAGAAATTACTTACTTACTTAATCCTGCATGGAGTCAGAAGAAATCCTACCTGCTCATTAAAGCCAGGGAGTTCAATATAAGGGGCATGAATATAAATGACTGGATAAGGTATATCAAACATCTGTACTCGAAAGACTCAATAGATGAGGGGCCCACTGTAAGGAGTCACCCAGAAATAGTCTGCACCCTCATCAAGGTATTGTAGTCACAGATGATGAAGTAATCAAGAATATCAATAAAATGAGGAGTGACAGAGCACCAGGGTCAAATGTAATCCCTACCTTAGTTTTCCAATCTGCACAGGAATTCTCGGCTCCAATATTGACCCGACTGTTAAACCACATTTTCATGACAGCACTCCTGGAGAGGATCCACTCTATCTCCTATCCACAAAAAGGCAACCAATCTAATCCTGCTAAGGTCTATGCCTGAATCCTTCTAAAGGATCTGGAATCATTGGCAGAAGAAAAAGGAATCCCCCCATATTCTCAGTCCGGATTTTCTGAGTTAAGATTCACAGCAAGTGTGCATGTCTGTAGGTCTGGACCGGGTGGGTCATGGCGGCAGGAAGCTCCGCTGCTCTACCAAGCTACTGCGTTGTTGTCTGCTCTGGACCCAGTTCTCATCTCCTGTGCTGTGGACCCTCCCATGAGTCTAGGGCATGGGGCATGGGTGGCAAGAGCCAGATCCACCAGAGGACAGTCACCCTGCCTCACCCCCTTACTGCGTCTTTAGCGTGTTGAGCCCGAATTAGGCATAAGAAGCGAGGGGCAAGGAGCTGCGGTCACCAGCAGTCTGCAGAGCGTGGAGACAGCTTTTTTTGGGAATTAGGTACCTGGCATTCAGGCATCTTCTGGGAGAGACAGTGGTCTGCTCTTCATTCTGCCAAGGCATTTCCATAAGCTCCCGTTGCCTGCGAGTGCAGGAACCGTACCGGCTCTTGTGGAGAATGAAGCCCTGGGCAATCTACAAAGGGGACCGAGTGTGGCTTGTAGACCACTCAGTGTGCCCCACTCGCAGTGCAACCCAGGAAAAACTGGGAACAGCAGACGACAATACATATGTTAAATACATCAAGGAGACGATTTAAGATCAAAAGGACATTAAGAATGTTAAGGACATTCAGGAGTGCATTGAGTAGAGCTAGTGACCAGCAGCTAGCAGCAAGCAGCCAACAACAAAGCATCATGTACACTACTTCTAATACCCTAACATCCACGCACAGCCTGCATTTCCAACATGAGATCCGATTGGACTAAACAAGTGGCAAAAACAGGGAAAAAATATGCCTGAGAAAAAACAAGAGGGACCTAGAACTTTTAATCAATGAGCTCCAACCAGCCCCCAAGCCCAACGCTCATACACTAACACCATCAGCTCCAAAATTTACTGTACAAGTAGGAAGGTAAAAATCTCCTAACTTCTTTAGGTCCCAAACCAAAGACTCTGCAATATGTCATACATCAGACTTACAGGTTGACACGCTGTGCAACAACAACCTCAATAAAGTTAACATCAGTAGTCAACAGCTAACTGTGAAAGCGCAAGTGCATATAAAGGAAATCAAACAGAAATTTTAGAAGACATTGTTGCACGTTTTCATGGAGAACAGAGGTGGTGAAAGCAGAACTACAGATAGCCAAGATAATCATGATGGCGGCTTGCCAGAAAGACTGACAGGAGCCTCAATTGTGTTGCATGAATTACTACTCAGTCTGTTTGAACCAACTCAAGAAGCGTTCAAGGAAGTGAAAGTGCCACTAAATACCACAATAGACCCCGGACCTATCCATGATTATATTATTTTACTATCACCAATAAAGGTCCAGTCAGGGCACAGCAACCCTCCCCAACAAAGCAGTCCACCAGAAAAGGTGACCCCAGAGGTTAAACTGAGTCACCTAAGCGATATGTTTGAACCAAAACAAAGCAACTATATCCAGCACATGGAAGACAGCCTACCATTTCCAGCATCCTTATGGACCTAATGTCCTAGCACTATGGAGACCATTTCAGCCACAGTTAGATTTCACTCAGAAAAATTAGAGCTCCAAGTTGATCTATTGCATGTCTTAGCCCCACACGTCTCTGGCATCAAGTAGGAACTCCAAGACCTAAACTCGCTAATTGAACGGGTGCAAAAAGACCCTACCACTGCATACCACTTGTGTCAATGCACCAGCAACATAGACCACCTAAAATCCACTCCCACCATCCTGACGGATATCTTAGCAGAACTAAAACCTCGGGTTATGATCTCTGCAATCAGAATTCCGGCCTCTGCATGCCCGAGTACATTGGCCAATTCCCCGTCAACAAGAACACTGGCAGAACGGATCAAAGGAGATGGCACATTGGGCCAATCGTATAAACACCAACAACCCATATAACACCTCCACTGCGCAATAATATCTGCCAGTCGGTCAAGTGGAGGTTGTTTGCCCATAGTGGGGGAAACAACATTGGAGGCTCCCAAACAAACCATTGCTTTAGCGAAAAGGGAACATAAACGGCTGAGGAAATCAAGGAATAATAAATTGATAAAGCAAAAAGAAAAAGACTAGAAACTTCTGAACATAATACCTCAGGAACAAGAGTCCACTGGTATGTTAAGGGAATCACTAAGCCAGCTGGAGCCTGACATCCACTCACCTGCTAGCCCCAACCCACCGGTTGAGCATGGAAATAAGGGCCTCAAAACCATAGACAAAATGCCCTATCCAAAGAATCATGCTCAAAGTTGAATCATCAACCGGGCAGCACAAAAACCTATCAGATCCATCAGTATTAAAAACTGTAAAGGACATTAGCTCCCCAGACGATCAACAATTGTAAAGTGTTGTAAACTGAACACACCATTCCAAACAACTCATGGTAACTCAGTTAACAACTATCATTCCGAGCAGCCAAAAATACTTCATTACTTTACGTATCAAACAAACATACAAAATAGAAAAGAGGTGGCCGGCGAGTGGACACGAGATAAAAAACTCCAAAACCAACCCAACCTGACAGCCCAGCCCAGATCGTCCAAGACGCTGGGAGAGAGTCAGCCAAAAATAGAAGATCAGCAAGCTCTTTCCTTTGCCACCGACTCTACAAGATCAAATCTTTTTGCAAGTAAAGCAGGATTTCACGATCACTCACACTGCAAAGTTTCAAATGGTGCGGTGATACAACATATTGTAAAGGCACATACTCTGCCCGACATACAGAGCATTGATGATCTACCAACATTAGAAATGATCCCCAACTACAAATCAAGAGGATAACATGATATGCTAAACAGAAGCACAATTCTTAAACTCGCTAGCACACTTGATACTCTAAAACACCTTAACACCTAACATATTGAAGGAATAACTTTTAAATCAGATGATGAAGCAAAAGACTCATTTGGATGTCAATACACTGAACCAAGTACAAGTCACCTGAATATCTGCTCGTGGAACATCAATGGCCTTAGTAGCAAGGCAGGGGATATTGATTTCATTAGCTTTCTCCAGGATTTTGACATACACTGTTTCCAGAAACCTGGGCCGTGTTTGCAACGCCAGTCAAGGGCTTTAAGGAGTAATATCAACAAGTAAGCAAGACAAAAAAATCGGAAAGAGCCTCAGGGGGATTTACAATCTAAAGAGCATGTGGCCTATGGTGGCAACAGGAACTGATTGACTTAGGCTAAGCATGGGTACAATGTGTCAAAATCACACTGCTGCAAAATACAATCAAAGAAATAACAACCAAATCTTACAAAAATACAAATCTAATCTGCAATGCATATATCCATCCAGCATGGAAGGACAAATTAGAAAAGATAGAGACTCTGATAGCACTATTATAATCACTACACTGTACTTTTCCACAAGCTGCTATCCTGCTGTCAGGTGATTTCAACATGTTTCTATTGCAAAAAGACACAATTCAAGAGACACCCTACATACCCGCTGAAAAAAACATTCCTCCAGCAATCACCAACCATCGCAGAACAGATCACCTAGGCAAAATCTGTACTACTCCCCAATCAAAGATAGGGATGTTTATATTAAATGGCTGCTTTCCTCAAGATCAACAAGCGGCACCTACTAGAATTTCAAAACACACTAAAACCATCTTAGATTACACCCTAGGCGATACCGAGTTGGTTGAAATGATTGTTAAATATCAAAACATACCAAGATTAAAGAGCGACCACTTCCCTCAACATATGAAGTTCTCCATCATTCCTCCAAGAGCTCCACCTAGCAATGACCTCCCAAGAGCTCCAACAAGCAATGACCTCATCAAATATTCTGGCTCATTTAATCTGAAAATGCTAACATGGAAAGGAAAGGATACATCTAAAATAATGAACTTCATAAAAAAATTGATCACAACAAAATTTGACATCAACTACTTGACATAGTGGCAGAATTGGGAATCTATTATTTCAACTCTCATTACAAACTTCTCGTCAACTAACTCTCAACATCCAAATATAAGAAGGAAAGAAACACCTTGATGTTCAAACTAGATGCACAAAGAGATTAGAACACCCTGGAAAAACATGTCAAAGAATAATGCATGTTAACTCAATTCAATTCAATAACACTTCATTCAGTTACATACATAACCATAAAAGTACATAAATAAAACATGATTAAATTATTAAGAAACATATAATAATATTTACAATAAAATAATGGACTGGGTACATATACATTATTTTATTTCTGTTTTTGTTACATCATGATCGATTTCCTACACTTAATTTTTTTTTTAAGTAGTTACGGAGGCTAACACAAATTCTGTCCCTAGCTGTTGTAAGGCTATGAATGCTGGGCAACATTGCATAATGCCATTAATTTTTAAAACAGAGATGATCCATTATTTCCTCTGGACAGAGTAAAATTTACAAAAAAATACCACAGGTATAGTTGATTGACCTGAGGTATCATCGCATGGGCATTTACACAGTTCTTTCGACCAATCGTTTACGTCAGGAAAGCTTAATGATCTGTGCAAGATGCCCAGGAGGAAACGCATCAGTAAAAATCTATCAAAATCATGTTATCAACCCTAGGTAGGGCTGCTATTTAAAAGTTGTTAGTGTGAGGTTATGTGCTTGCACTGTTATTCTATTCATTTCCACACATAACCTCTGTTCACTCAAGAAGCTTAAACATTCATTTTCAAGGTCTTATCTTGTTATCCTATTCATAGACCCGGGATAGTCATAAAAATCTTGGTGACCTAAATTATATAAAAATGATTTAACATATAGCAGTCATCTAACTGGTTTCACCCCATCCAGGCCCATACAATCTGGTAAAATCCAACGATTAAACTTCATTTACTCTATTGTCCATACCCTATGCCATAACAGGGCCAGTTGAATTTGTATAATATCTTCCAGATACAGCAGCCCTAGTTATGTGTGGCATATGAAAGAGGAGGTACTGTTTGGGGCCATCAATAAAATACTCAGGAACATATTTTCAGCTACCTGAATAGCGCTGACATCCACATGCCCCCAGATACCAGCTCCGTACGAAGCGACAGTGACACATTTTGCTCTTTAAATATTTAGTAATTCCACCGTCGGGTATCTGCCTAATTTCCTGATAAAGTTAGATAGGGCTGATAGGGTCCTTATGTACAGTAATCTCCTTGTTTAAACTGCCTCCGCCCATGAACCCGTACGTTCGAATAAAATTCCAGGGTAGGAAACAGTATTAGTGCTTTCGATCCACTTTTTATCAATAAAAAATGATCTGGATTTTAAAGACCACGGCCCACAATTCATTATAAAAGTTTTGGATGAGTTAATTGTTAGGTTCCTCTTCAACATAAAATTTGTGAAACTATTAAGGACCCTTTGAAGTCCTAGTGATGTACCAGCCATGAGAACCGCGTCATCCGCATATAATAATGCGGGAATTGGTCATTTACCAGCTTCCGGTAAGTCCCTGCATTCCTGCACTAAAATCTTCTCTAGATTATTTATGTACAGTCTGAAAAGAAAGGGTGCAAGGGCACAGCCTTGTCTCACACCACGTCTCACATTAAAGTGTCTAGTGCATTCCCCCCCTACCCCGAATCGAACATGCGCCTTTTTACCCCTAAATATAGTTGCCATAGGCAAGAAATTAAAACCGCTTCCACACCCATCTCCTCTAAAATCATCCACAATTTATTATGAATTACAAAGTCAAACGCCGATGATAAATAGACGAATGCCGTGTAAAGGGTGCCTTTTTTGCTTTACAATACATATTCATTAAAATGTTAAGATTAAGTCCCTGCTCGATAGTGGCTAGCTTCTTACAGAACCCATATTGCAGGTCACTTATCCCTGCCTGATCCTCCGCCCAGTCTTGTAATCTATTCAATATTACTCGACCCACAATTTTCACAGTTGAATCTAGCAAGGATATTGGCCGATAACAGGCCGGATCATCCCTATCTCCTTTTTAAAAAATTGGTACCAAGATGGATTCATACCATGTAGATAAATAGCCAGCAGAGCCACAGGCATTAAAGACATGCGTCAGCAGTGGGCCCCATAGCGTCATGTCGGTTTTAAATATATCAACAGGGACACCTTCCGTGCCAGCATCCTTTCCACCCAGACTAGTAGCTATGGTTAGATTTACCTTGCAGAGGTCAAATAACAGTTGTTCCCCTTGGACCTCTAGGGCTTTTGCTTGCTCAGTCTCTCCATCTTTGCTAATTTGAGGTCCTAGGTGTGGATCGTTAAACAGGGATGAAAAGTGCTCTATCTACACCTGCTCAGTAATTGCTACCTCAATAGTCTGTTTTTATCTATCAGGAATGGGGCATTGACTGCCTTCCAAAAGGCCTCAGTGTCTCTAATAACAGAGGCTTCATGTAAGTCTATCCATGCCTTTTTACCATGTTTCTTCTCTCTTTTAGGGCACATTTATACTCTTTACGGGCATCTCTGATCTTCTCCTTATTGTTATCTTCCGAGTGCAAGGTATTCTTTAGATTCCTATAAGCCCTTGTGCTATTGGAATCAAGCCACCCTTCTTTCCTCAGTTTTCCCTTCTTATTATTAATTTTACCGGTAAGAGCCTTCTTAATATGATCTGCAATGGCAATGAAACCATTAATGGTTTCCTTGCATGCTGAATTCTCATCCAAACTGGCCATGACCTTATCATTGCATTCCATTACAACCTTACCCAATAATTTGTGTGAATCTATTTTGTCCCATTGCAATGCATATCCATTTTGCCTAGCTAAAGCGATGTCTCCCAATATGGGATGGGGCTGTTAGCCCTCATTACTTCATTCCTGAATAATAGAATACCTAGACTCTGAGGAAAGTGATCGCTTATAGCGATCTTATAAGTACGGAAATTTGTAATTCTTGAACAGTGCCTGTTGGAAACCAGAATAAAATCTATTGTGAAAAATGTTTCACAACCATTAAAGGTAGGACCAAAGTTGACAGGAGGGGAACATTAAATATTAGCAAATCCTAAATTGAGTTGAAACACTATGTCATTTAAACCTTCACCAAACCTTGAGTGGGGAAAATGAGGGAGAATCATCTCATATCATATGCAATACCACAGTTCCCGGTTTCTGAATGTATGACATATCCCTAAGTTAAAATCCCCTCCCCAAACCACTAGTAAATCCTTACATGCAGACTCCTGTAACTTTTGAAGATGGCAATACATGGCTTTAACAATCCTCTCTATTTGATGATGGGGAACGTTAATATAGTAGTTCACTAATTTCAATGTGCAGGTTTTCTAAACAGGTAAACTAATAATAGGATAAAAAGAATCCTCAACCACCATATTAATTTTACCACAGTTTACCAAGTTCAAAGCTTAGGTACAAAAACCCCTTTAGCTCTTCCATGCAATAAAGCTATTGCTCATGTATGTAATGTTTTATAGCCATTTATATGTATAGGCTCCACTGCCCAGGTTTCCTGTAAACTAATAAGTTCAAACTTCTGCACAAAATTGATTTTAGATTTAGATTTTAAACTGGCTATGTTCCAGAACATAAAGTTACAATTGCAGATCTCAGTATCATCAACTTCATGGGAGTCTAGGCTTTCCCCTCTATTAGATCTCAAATGGTTATCCTCCACCGTAGTACATAATATTGGGGCAGCCACACTTATTGGTAAAGAGGGGAAAGGTGTTTTGTCTTTATCAGTTAGGATGACCATTTCACGAGTAGTATTCACTGAGATTAAAGTAGACATGTCACATTGCCCTGCGTAATCATATAAACCAAGGATACCCCTTCCACTAGTAATATTCTCAATCCTATGGGTACTCATGTCATCATTTCCACTACTTATATACAGTGCTGCTACATCTGTATTATTGTCATGCTCGCTACTCCTATCGTTAGATTTAGCTAAACTAATACCAGTTCCCTTCAGTCAGTCCACTTCTTCCAAGTTAGCTAGTGCGTTGAAGCAATTGTATACAGGTACGCCAGCCCTAGAATTCTGAATTGCCAGTGGTACCTCCCTACTTTGTCTGCTATGTTCATTGTGACTGGGTTTGTAAAAAATCCTAATGGGACAATATTAATATGTTGTGGTGAAATCAGGCAAATTCCCACCCTGTTCAGAATGGACTCAATCAATTGTGGGGTTTTAAAATGTGATATAACACAATCGCCAGCCAGGTCCTTACTCCCCCTCCCAATCCAACCCATCCTTCTTGCCATTTTAAACTCTTGAAAGAGTCTATCGGTTTGGCCGACCCTGTTTCTGAGCCAGGATAACGATTTATTTCTCAGGCTCTCACAGGTTTCAGCCATCCCCTGTTGCAGTCTGGGGACATTAGCTAGTATTACTGTGTACACGGTTGACGCCGGTGGTAAGTCTATGTATATACTCAGATTTTCACACACCAGTTCAGCCGTACATGTCATTTCTTTCATCACCTTAAGCCCCTTCTCTTGTTAAGTTATAATCTCCTACTCTGGGCAGTTGACTTGTGATGTGTCCGCCTAACACTTTTACAAACTGGCGGGTGTTCAGTGGGGGAAAGGCTTGGTACAGGGATTAGTATTTACTCTACTGATGCTCTGGACGCCATTAGGGTCAGATAAATTAAGCTCACATTTGGTATGGCATTTAGATAGTACTTTTTTTCCATTGCCCCCACTCTTCCAATCAGGTTATTTAGAGATTCCCTAATAAAGCCATCTAGAGCATCCAGTTTATTTTTCAATTTTAAGACTTCATTCTGCATTCGGGAATTAGAGCTTGCTAACGCCTTCTCCCACCCCGTTAGTTTATTCACTGCAGAAACTTTACCCTTTTTTGGTGCTCTTTTTTGTATAATACACGTGGTTACCATACCCTTTGTAAAAGATTCCTTACTCAATTTAGGGGCAGTGTCCAGATTTCTAGGGAGCTTTGATGGTGGTTGAGGATCACTCTCAGGCTCGCTATCAACAATGTGATCAGAAATATTCACAACACAACCATTACTTTTATCTATTCTATTCTGCTTTTCAGTCAATGATCCTTTATCATTATCTGGCTGAGGAAAACCTTCAGTAGTACTATTTTTTATCTGGCTTCATTGCCTCTTCTCCTGTTAAGTCTTCATTTTCAATAACACCCATTGCGCCTGTCAAGTAATTCAGTAATGACAAACAGGGACCTTCCCCCTCTTTACTCTGTTTCATCTTGTATTGTATGGTCAATGTTTTCCTCTTACCCATAAATATTCTGATTTGTGTTCCTTCACAGGTGTCTATAAGGATGTCTATAAGTAAGTACAATTCAGTATAGACCTCTTGTTTGTCAGTTACTTAAGTCAGTCACAATGTTAATATCTCACAAAGGGCACCAAACATTATCTCAGAGATGTCTGCGTCGCTGGTAATATACCAAAAACCGGTGGTATAGTCCTTCCAGTTGTTCTATTGCAGGGTACGAGCAGTACTATCGCACTTTTTATGGATGAAATAAGATTATGGACACAGTACATGTAAATGTAAATGTAAATGTACAGGAATTTATATAGCGTAAATCACCGAACGGTTTCTAAGCGCTTGCTTAGGGAACCCGTCCTGGTATTCCCCTGTGAGATAACCCCAGCAGGGTATCCGCATCGTGAAAGCCAGGCATCCTGCCGCGAGGGGCCGTTGTGGAGATTAAGCAAGCTATTGCCCAGAGTCGCAGAGTGTGAACCCGTGAATCGAGTAGGCACCGGAGCAAGAATTGTCGAGTCCATGGACATTTTAGGACTCAAGACCCCGCCGAGCCGGGAATTGAACCCTGGTCCCGGGCTGACCTCTGCTTCCAGGTCTGCCTCCTCTAACCAGTGAGCCACACTTCTCCACAGTACCTTCAAGCATGTGGGTTACGGCAAACAGCCAAGAGCCGTGGTCCAGCCCGGCCTCCTCTGGTAGATGACGGACAAGTTCAAGGTAGGAGGGAGCTCGCACAGCGGTTTAATCCTGAGTTGCAGAGTTGTAACGGGCTGTGGTGTGCAACTGGGGTATAAACACTGTCTGGCCAGGCAGTGTGAGAGTCTATGCAGTACCACAACCGCTCCGCCGTATCTCCGCGGGCGATCTCACAACCTGTTGCATAGTAATCCCTTGACAAAGGGCATCTGCCCGAAATGCATCGGGATGTTTGAGGATTATCATGTCACCTAAAGATTTAACTAGAAGACATGTTTTTTGATTTCTAAAGAACTTCTTGAATGAAAAAATTCGAAACATTTCACATCATGCTGAATAAAACCCAGTGATGGTTAATCTGGACTCCTGATCCTTTGTATATGGAATAAGACCTCGGTCCGTCCCGGTTGTGCACAGGGGTGTTCTCTCCCCAGACCGGGGAGCCTCTGGATTACAGATGACGGACAAGGACAGGCCGCCCAGCACCGCTTTTATTGATGAAAATCAGGCAGACTCCTCCCTCCCTCCTGGGATGAGTGCTGGGAACCAGGTGGCTTCTGGGATGTGTGGCAGTCCCCAACAGTGGCAGCAGTCAGCAAAAGGAACTGTTAAATCAATACAACTGTCAGCAGGGGGAGGGTTAGGGCAAGCAGGGCTCTCAGGGCAGGTCACAGGCTCCCCCTGACCTAGTCAGGCCGCCTCCGTGGACCCGCCAGGGGCACTCACTCACTGCAGCCGCCACCTAAAGGCAGCTGCGCTTGCCACTACCGTGAGTCCCCTTCTGCCCTGGTGCCTCTCAGGGCGTTTGCTGAGGCTCGCCTGCTCCATGCTTAAGGTTGACGCATGTTTGACTCAACAAATTAACACTCTTAGGCATCAATACAAAAAGGCAGTTTCTTCAGCAAAGAAAACATATCAAACAGACATCTGGATAAAGTTGTTCCAAATAAGCAAAACAAATATTAACAAGCTGTTTTGGGCAGAAATAAATAACATAGCCAATGGCTCTTTTCGCCACCATAATGCAAATATTTCTGAATCAGACTGGATAGAACATCTGAAGATGAATGATGAACAAGTTTTAATGGTGGAAAACAACCAAGTCCTTGCTCCAAAGATACACAATCCTTTCAAAAACTTAGATGATGTACCTTGGCTAAACGAAACCCAAGTCAGAAAAGTCTTAAAGAGACTCAGACCAGATGGGGCACCCGGCCAAAATGGTCGACCAAATGCGCTATTCAAGCTCGACCATCCTTTCTGAGCAAGACAGCTTACCCCACTGTTCACTCATGCGTTATTAACAAACAACTTACCTGCATCATGGATTGGCAGCATCCTACACCACATTTTTAAATCTGGCTGCGGATCAGATGCGTCAAATTACAGATTGATCACACTAATAGACGTTGAAGCCAAACTATATGCTCGAACCTTCTTGTTGACAATTGAAGCCTGGGTCACAACCAGCAAGATCCTTCCAATCAAACAAAAGGGCTTCAGAGCAGGCATAAGTACAACTACCAATCTCCTAGCATTGAACTTCCTTGCAGAAAAAGCCTTGCAAAAGTCAACCAAACTGTACACCTGTTATGTGGATTTAAAAGCTGACTTTGACATGGTCCCAAGAGAGCACCTATGGTCAAAGATGGCAAAATAGGGCATCCCCTTAACGTTACTTGGTTCTATAGGCAATGTGTATTCACAAAGATGGGCAGAGTCACGCTAGGCAAAGGAGGGAGGAACACAGGGAAGATGCCCAAACACAGATGCCTAAAGCAAGGATGTGTGCTAGCGCCAAGCTTTCTTTTTCCTCAGCTGTGGTTCCCGCCTGTTGGAAATCTGCATGGGTTTCCCCTATTATTAAAAAACCCACATTAGATCCCACTAAGCCAGAAAACTTCAGACCCATCTCGCTGCTCCCCTGGACGTCCAAACTGGCTGAAGCCCATGTAAACAAAGTGCTATCACATCACATGCTGCAAAACCACGTCCTGGACCCCTCCCAAAACGGCTTCAGGCCAGGTCACAGCACCGAGTCGGCCCTGCTGATCACTACTGAACACCTTCGAGGTGTCCTGGACGCTGGCCAAAGTGCCGCGCTGATCCTGCTGGATCTCAGCGCGGCCTTTGACACGGTCTCACACAATATCCTGTTGAAACGACTTGAGGCCATAGGGATCGGTGAACTAGCCCTTGAATGGTTCCGGTCCTTTCTAAAGGACAGGTCCTTTCGAGTTTCAGCCCCACCTTACATCTCCCAACCCCATTCCATCGAACAGGGAGTCCCCCAGGGATCGGCGCTAAGCCCATCCCTTTTTAATCTGTGCGTCCAGCCTCTCGCAGCAGTGGCAAAAGAGTGGGACCTTACGCTGGTGTCGTACGCCGACGACACACAGCTGGTCATCACACTCTCTGAAGGCCCATCATCTTCGGCTACTAAATTCAGGGATGGCCTAGCGGCAGTTGCACAGTGGATGATGCGCAACTGCCTGCAGCTGAACGCCGGGAAAATGGAGGTGCTTCTCCTTGGCAAAAACCCCAGCCACTGGAGCGATCATTGGTGGCCCTCTTTGCTTGGCCGCACCCCCGTGCCAAAAAATGTTGTCAAGAACCTAGGTGTCTGGCTCGACTCCTCACTCAACTTTCAGTCCCACACAAAGAAAGTGGCAGCTACGTGTGTGGGTCTAATGAGGAGCCTTAGCCCGATACTCGGCTTCTTTGACTCCAGAACCCGCCAACTTATCATCCAATCCATGATCCTTGCCCGGCTGAACTATGCCAATGTTCTATTCTTGGGGGCAAAAAAGCAGAACTAGCAAGGCTGCAACGCATTCAAAACTCGGCCGCCAGATCTGTGGTTGGCCTCCCACGCAGGTGCTCTGCCAGAGCCACCATCCGTAATTTGCACTGGCTGCCAATTGAATCCCGAATTCATTTCAAAACCCTTACCATGGCATACAAAATTCTTAACTCAGACTGCCCTGAACTTCTACGCCTGCTCCTTGTACCCTACACTCCCCAGCGCACCTTGCGCTCACTGGGACAACACCTCGTGACGGTCCCCCGAACCAGGCTTTGTAGAATGGGCGGACGCTCCTTCAAAGTCTTAGGGGCAAGACTCTGGAACTCCCTGCCTCTACACATCCGCACCCTAACCAATTTGACTGCCTTCCGAAAGGAACTCAAAACCCATCTCTTTTCTGTCATCTAGTCTTCTGTTGGTTATCCCACCCACTCCTCAGGTACTGGTTAGGTCAGCGCCGGGACGCTCCGTTGCTGGGGCAGCTGTTTGCGCTTCAACAAAGGGTTAACATAACATAACATAACATCTAAATGGCAGACTTGCCAGTCAAAGGTCCAAAGCGATCCATCCAAGCTAGCAAATTACCCTGTCAGAAGCTTACAATATGCAGACCATATAGTACTCTGTAGCCGGACTCCAATAGGCCTCCAGTGCTTGATAACCATATTGCTTGAATACACAGAGTTGCTCGGATCGAAATTAAACAAAAAAATACAAAGGTGATATGCTTCTCAGCAAATACTAACTGCCATAATCTGAAAAATTCAAATGGACCGCAGCAGGGACCAGATTAGATTTGGTTGGTTCACGCAAATATCTAGGGGTTGTTGTAGACGCCAAATTGACATTCAAAGAGCATCAAACAGAAAAACGAACCCAGGTGAACAAATTGTGTTTTGCACTTAACACATTACGGACAAAACTATAGTGCCCGTCCAATTCCTACCGACTGCAAGTAATCACCGCTACATGTTTTCCAAATATCACCTATCGGCTCTGAAACATTAAAGGTAATGATGCAAACTTTTTGAACCTTAAGCAATCCATCCTGTTTAAACATATTTTCCGAATCCCACAATTCATCGCTCAGGCGCCGGTTTGACTGGAATTCGGCTATTCAACCATTTGCCGGTTAGGTCAGCAGCAATAATGAAATTGTGCTGGAGAATGAGAATGGCACACCGAGAATGCCAATCAGTACTCTGTTGGTCAGAACTAAAAAACAACTGGCAAACAGCGCTCCAGCAAACACTTACTGTCCTCAATCTGAATAAAATGTAGGGTTTAAACATCAGCTTCCCCGCATTCAAAAAAATTGTTACCAAAGGAGCTAAAGAGCATGCATGGTGTTGTAATTAAGACTGGGGTGAAGGTAAGTTAAGTAATACCTTTATTGCCACCTCCACTCTGCCACCATAAGTCCTCAGAGCACAGGACACAGCACACTCAGCATTATTCTCTGTCAGTCTGCTCTTGTCAACATTCTAAGGCAGCCTCCAGCTCAACAGTAGGAATGTACCATTATGAGGAGAGAAGGAGGGGGGGCAAAGTAAGACTAACAACAAGTGGGATAAGGGGGAGACTAATAAGAAGTTTCCCAAAGTGTTCAACTGTATTAACCATAAAAAAGGAAAATAGGTTATAACACATCTTCCCCCTAAAGATGAAGGAAGAAAAATCTAAGTTAAACTTATTGCATTACGAAGTCTTTATGCCATTTAGGTAAAGTTATGGATCTTTCAATACAGCTTCTTTGGCTCCTCGCTAAACGGTCCTTGCTCCATTTCTGACCATTCTTGAGGATTACCTTCTTGTTTTTGAATTTAATCATTCTTTTGGGTTCATAGAATTTGGATTCATTATCCAGAATGTGTGTGGTTCTTTTCACAGACATCCAGTCGCCTACAGCCCACCTCTGGGGTTTGACTCCGTGCTTGTAATCGTATTGAGCTTCATATTTTCCCTGATGGGAGGCAATTTTGGATTTAATTGATGGATTCGTTTTATGTCACCTCTCCTCCCCCATTCCAGTTTGGGAAACATTTTGTACTGGGTTTTCTTCTTCTGAGGGATGAAAAAGGGGGGATACCAGTAACCAGGTTGGGAGTTGTGTGATATGCCCAGAGCATATCTTGTAGAGCTCGTTCTACAGGTAGGTAGGTGGTTAATGCAAGCCAGTTGTAAGTTCGCTTTTATCATCCTGGTTACCCTTTTGACCAAGCCATTGGCCTGAGTTCAGTGCCAAGCAGTTTTTCGGTGGGTGATGGCTAATTTGTTAAGGAAGCTGGTTAACAAGGTTAACTGAACTCCATTGTCTGTGACCAGCATGGACGGTATGCCTTCTGCAGCAAAGGTGTCTCGCAGAAAATAATAAGAAATTCAGTTGTGATTTGGTTCACCATTTTGATGACTACCCAGTGTGAGTGATTATCAGTCAGAACAAATGCAAATCTTTTGAGGACACCTCTTTTATTGATAGGACCGATGATGTTCAGTGCAAGTTTTTCCCATGGTTTGTCAGGGATGGAAACTGGGGATAGAGGTGCCTTCTGGGTGTGGTTGGTTTTGTTACTATTGGCGCAAATGGTGCAGTTCTTGACTTTGTCTTCAACCATAGAATGCATGTTGGGAAACCAATAATGCTCCCCAAGTGTTGTTTTTGTAAGACTTCTCCCTAGGTGACCCTCATGCACAAGGTCTAATATTTTATCTCTTAACCCTTCGGGAGGTATGATTTTGTTGTTTCTCCATATGCAATCGTTGTTTAAGTTGATTTTGTGTCTGATTTCCCAAAATGTGTTTAGTTCCTGACTTACATCATTGCGTGTAGCTGGCCAACCTTGTAGGGTGTATTCTTTGAGTAGGGTTAATGTAGCATCTTGGGTTAGGTTCTCGACCCATTCATTTTTGTTTATGGTAGAAGAGTGAGTTGGGATATTCAGGGGTTTCTAAAATTTCCACTAGATCTAAAGGTGCTCTTGAAAAAAAGTCGGCAGCTGAATTGAGGTCGCCTGCAACATATTCAAGTTTAAAAACTAAACTTTCAAGGCCCAGCACTCATCTTGCCACTCAGGGTGTGCTGTTGGCAGTACCTTTGGAACTGAACATGCAAATGAGAGGTTTATGATCGGTACCAACTGTGAACTTTATCCCCCATAAATAGAACTTAAAATGTTTGATTGCCCAGAAACAGGTCGGAGCTTCTCTCTCCACTAATGAGTAATTCCTTTCTGAATCACTGAGGGTATGAGAGGCGAAGGCTACTATGCGTTCTTTCCCCTCGATGACCTGAGAGAGAGTTGCACCTAGAAGTTTGTTGCTGGCGTCAGTGGTTAGAATGGTCTTTCTGAAAGGATTAAAATTGCATATGTGAGGGGCACTTAAGATAGCTATTTTAATGTTATCAAAAGCTACTTGGTGCTTATCTAGCCATTTGTAAGGTGTATGATTTTTAGTGTATTCCCTTAGGTCAGCAAAGTTCTTGACATATTTGGCTATGTATTCGGCAAGACCTAGGAAGGATAAAAGTTCCTGTTTGGTGGTGGGAGCATGAGATTTTTCAACAACATCAAGGAGGCTCAATTTGGGTTTAAATCCATCCCTTGATATGAATCGCTCGGGAACAGTTCTGAGAGACGAGTCGTGTTCTTCAGGTGTATCTCCGTATATTAAGACATCGTCTTGGAAGCACAGGTTTTGGGAAGCCCTTCCACAATGTGCTGCATTATTTTTTGGAATACAGCTGCCACTGAGGCAAGCCCAAAAGGCATCCTGAGGAACATGAATGACCCCAGAGGAGTAGTCAAGGATCTTAATTCTATGGCATCAGGGTGTAATTCTACCTGATAGTATGCATTAGAAAGATCCAGAACACTAAAGCACATGGCTTCCCCCATGGTGCTTAAAACCTCGTGGATGCGTAGCAGGGGGTGTCTTTCTCTGATAATACTATCGTTAAGGTCCCTGAGGTCTATGCATAATCTAATGTCATCCCCTTGGGCCTTCTTAGCGATGACCACCGGGGCTGGATAATACCTAGGGTCTTTAAGCTGAATAATTAAACATTTGAGGGGTTCCCACATGAGGTGAGGTATGGGCCTGGTTTTGTGTGTAAAAAAAAAAAATGGTTTAGCATTGGGTCTCAATTTAATCTTTTGCTGAAAGTTTTTAAGAAGTCCTAACTCGGTAGTAAACACCTCTGGAATTATTTGAGGAATGTTTTATCAGGAATAGACAAGTCAATAGTAGGCACTTGTTCCGGGTTGTTACGGTTGAGTTGTATAACTACTCCTTTTTGGTGTTGCCAACCAAGGCGATTAGACCCTTCTTCTACTACGTAGACTTTCCCTAGGGTAACTCTGTCTTTGAAAGTAATGTGAGTTTCAACCATGCCCTTCAAAGGAATGTATTGCCTAGTGTAGCTGCTAGGTGAGAGATCAGGCTTTCATTAATTCACTTTCTTTGCAAATGTTTATGTTTTTAAAATCTGAAATGTTCACAAATGTGAAGGGGGAACATGAATTGGCATACATATTGATTTTCTTGCCGTCCAATTCAATTTCACATTGTAGGTAGTTTATTTGGTTGATAGTATCAGAGTCCTGAAGTTAAAAGACAATTTTCTTTACTGACTGGAGTTTAGTATCAGGTATTTCGTCAGTACTATTTTGTTTATTCAGTAGGTTCTGATAAACTCTTGCTAAGTGGCCTCTCTTATTGCACATTTTGCACATTGATGAAATGGCTTGGCAATATTGGTTGTTGGGCAAGTGATTATTGCTACAGCATCGGTAACATTTAAGCTTGCTTGAATTGTGGTCACAAGCAGGGTTGAAGGTTTTTTAATTTAACATTTTGTATATGGTATTTTCTGTGGAAAGGTCAGCAATCTCTGACACCTTACCAGGGTCAGTATGGACAGTACTTGGCCTGATTTCTTTCATGCAGAGGGCGTTTGATAAATGAATTTGGCCAATTTAATAGCCTCATGTAGATTAGGTTGTTTCTGCAGTAATTTTTCTTGTATTTTCCCATTATTGGTGCACCTCACCAGTTGGTCCCTTATTAGAGAATCGTTGAGTTCTCCGAACTCGCAGTTAGAAATACTTTCCTGTTTTCCTAAGACTCTACAGACAAATTTGTGACATTCCAGGACAATGTTAATTTTGTCTCCGAAGTGTATTTCAAGTTTTATCAAAGAGGTTTCATGAGCATCTCCCTCTTCCTCTAGATCTGGCTCTGGTAGGGTGTCGAAAACTTTCCTCCCATGGGTATCCAGATTGTGAAGTAGAATGTTGTTTTCTTAAGGCACTGAATTTCTCCCCTCCAATTGCTATAAGATAGGATTCGAAGATCTTGATCCATTCTTTCCAAGGATGGTTGGGTTCCCCATATTCATTAAGGAATGAGGGAGGTTGGGTCATTCTTGCAGGAGTCATGGTTGAATAAAGTTGGTAAATGTGGAAAAAGAAGAGGAGAAGGAGTAGCTCTGGATGGTGTGCGTGCCACCGTGAAGAAGACAAGCAGGGATCTGTGAAGAGTGAAGATTCTCTAGCAAGAATAGAGTGGCACACTGAATGGTGTGCGTGTCACCGTGACTGTAGGATGTAGGATACACAAAAAAAACAAGTGAAAATGTTGATAATAGAAAGGATTGACAATAGTGTATTCGCCGTGTGCATTACCTCAGTAGGGTTTTGTAACACGCAGAAAGCTGTGTGTCAAACTAATAGTGAAGGTAAATGAGGAAGGCGCTTGAGAAGTGTGTGTATGACTGTTGAAGAAGTGGCACACACAAAACTGGTGTGCTTACCACTGCATAATATAATGATGGTTGTAGCCGAGAAGGTGAAAGATGCCCAAATGAATGAATGACATGCAAAATGACATGCATATTACTGAAGGATGGAAAGTTATAGTGAGCGTGTCACTAAAGAAATGACAATGAGCAAAGTACAGTGTGAGTATTACCATTAATCTCAAAGCTAAAGAGCAAAGTGAGCTTGTAAGACTGAGAAGGCACGACATGCCAGATGGTGTGCGCGTCACCGTAGAATGAAAAAGAAAACCATTCAATGATGAGGTTGAGCAAGACATGCTGGAGATGAGTATTATGGGGAAGAGTGAGCGTGTCACTGAAGAGGCTTAAGACATGCAGGATGGTGTGTGTGTCACCAGTACCAGCCAAAAGCACAACTGTA
Source organism: Lissotriton vulgaris (assembly GCF_964263255.1). Taxonomy (NCBI): domain Eukaryota; kingdom Metazoa; phylum Chordata; class Amphibia; order Caudata; family Salamandridae; genus Lissotriton; species Lissotriton vulgaris. Next base: position 339,617,844 of record NC_141700.1, read on the forward strand.
CAGTATGGCTGGCAACGGTTGTCCCTGAAGAAATCCCTTGAGGCTCCCTGAGGGAGACGCAGCAGATTATGAAGAATTGGAGGCGGGCTGGCAGGCATGGCAAAGGAGAGAATCCGGAGCGAACACCCCAGCGGCACACCTCTGAACGCTGTGAGGGACGCAAAGAAGGAGTAATGCGGTTCGAAGGCTGTAGAAGGAGAGGCAGCGTTAGGCACACCTAGAAGAGCAACAAGCCCCAAATCGCTGCACTAAGAAGACCAGAGCCTCAGGGGGAGTGGAGACAAGTATGCAGGCAATGCCTACAAAGGCGTGGATATCTTGCCCAGAGCGGCAGATCCAGGACGCAAAGCACAGTTGGAAGTCTGAACCGGAGGAGACTCCTGCGGCCACGGTGCTTTGGTGGATAATGTCAACAACTCCAGAGGTATTGCAGTGGATACCAGCACTTGGAGTGGAAAATGGAAGAGAGGTTGAGTCAATGAAGCAAGGCTCCTCCAGTCACGAGGATGAAAGTGGTCTAGTACTGTGCTGGACGCTGAGTGAAAAGCAGGAAAACAGTACCTTAAACTTGTGGGCCATAAGATAATGAGTCTGCTTGACGTGGTGGAAGTACACAGAAGGTAAGAAGCGCCATCCTGCTCCCTTACGCAGACAAGTCATCGCCAGTGTTGTAATGAAGTCTGGAGCGAAGGTAGGTTAAGTAACACCTTTATTACGGCATCCACTCTGCCACCAGAAGTCCTCAGAGCACAGGACCCAGCACACTCAGCATTCTTCTCAGTCAGGTAGCTCAACAGTAGGAATGAACCAAAATGAGGAGATGAAGGGGGGCAAGGTAAGACTAATAACAAGTGGGACAAGGGAGAGACTAATAACAAGTTTTTCAAAGTGTTCAACCGTATTAACCATAAATAAGGAAAACAGGTTATAAAACATGGTTACTAGACAAAGCTGCAACAGCAAGGAAAAAGCATGGATGGATGGTTCTATCTTCATACATGAACTGGGTTCCACAGCTATATCTCTTAAAGCATATTTACCCAACAACGCAGCATTTCCTTCTTCTCATTTGACTAGGAGCTTTCTCCTCAAAAGATTAAGTTCCTTCATCGAAACAAACATGGCCGAAAAATCTTTGCCGCTCTGTGGGAGAACAGGAGAGACAATTCAACATCTCCTGTGCATTTGCCTTGCCGTCAATCAACTGAGACGACAAATTCTAGTTCCGGCCCTCCAGTCACTTCATATTAGATCATGCTGACCAGCTGTGATGACTTTGCTGTATAGCCAGTTGCTGCAGCTTTTCTGTAGGATAACAAAGTTTCTTCAACACATAAACAAACAGTCACAAACAATGCAGCGGTAGAGGGGATTGCTCAACCCCTCTCAACAATCATGAACTCTATGTTTTAAAGATAAATTATAGAGACAAGGGTCCAACTGGTCATAAAGCATCCTGAAAGGAATTGTTTTATAATTTTTTAATATCTTTAAATACAAAAATTTGCACCAAACAAACAAAAACAGTTCTAGTCAGCACAAAGTACTTTATACTCCCTGTAACTTAGCCAGAACACCCTCTGCCTATTTTGCACATTGGATCGACTTTTTAAGATGAGCGTGTAGTATAAATGACATTTAGAAATACATTTTGTAACCTTAGCCTGGCAAGTTTTAACATCAGCAGCTCTGACTATACGCATATAAGGATTTAAAGTCCTGTCATGATCTCAGCCAATGTCTTTTTTCACTTTTGTGATGCCAACTATTGTCTTCTTTTAACGTAAGAAATTGTATTATTGTATTTTGTACATTTTTGTTATGGTTTTAAATAGCTAAACAATAAACAACTTATTATCAGTTCGGTTTCAGGCCACAAAGTTCAACCATGGATAACATCATTGCGCTGGCATCTCTGTCTAACCAAGGGGTCAAGAAAAAGCACCCGCCCTTGTTCTGTTGTTTCATGGACGTGGTTGCCTGCACAGCGGATATGAACCTCCGAGTTGATTCTGCCATAGAATGACCGCAGTGAAGTATATGCCAGAGCAGAGGGAATGACCGGTTACTCACCGGTAATATTCATTACTCCGAGTCGTAGCCCTCCCCGTCCCAGTCCTTACTAATGAGCATAGCTCCTCCCACCAGAAACTCCCAAGCAACTAAAAACCCATCCCTTCCCTCCAGGCCACACCCACACCCTAAGGCATATAATCATGTGACCCGCCCATCCACATCCTGTACTACCAAGCACAAGAAGCCGAACAGGGAGGGAGGGATGGGAACCAGGACTGGGACGGGGAGGGCTACGACTCGGAGTAATGAATATTACCGGTGAGTAACCGGTCATTACCTCCTCGTCAGCCCTCCCCGTCCCAGTCCTTACTAATGAGCAGATACCAATGCAAGAATCGGCTTCACATAGCAGAAAAACAGACTCAAGCCGCACAAGCAGAAAGTCACACAACCTGAGCAGAACGCAAGCCAGCGTTCCCAAACCCAGGAGACACAGTCCCACATATCACTCAATGACTACAGGACATAAAAGCACAAGGAGAACACCCAGCAGCATCCACACAGAACACGGCCAGGGAGCCCCATCCCGGAAGCAAGCCCAATGAGCAGCCACCCCAGAGGCGAGGAACCTCGAACCGACCCAGGCGTCAACACACCTCAAGCCCAACAGCAGGCCGCACAGCCAACACAGCCACTGACGGAGAGCAGCCACAGAAGGCCCCAGAACACGACCAGCCAGCCTAAAGGCAACAAAAAGGGAACACCACCCCATAAAAAAAGGCCCAGCAGGAAGGAGGCACACCGCCAGAGCCCGCACAACCGCCAAACAGAGCAGCAGCACCCAAACCCCAGTAAGAGGAACAGGACAGAAAACAGGCAGAACCAGAAACTCCAACAAGGAGCAAAGGAACTAAAGAACGGCGCCAGGAGGAAACAACCCCACAACCATCCGGACGCCAAGGGGCGCACCAGCCCAACGCCCGAACCCCGAAAAGCCAACCATCCGCCCACAGAGCTCGCAGGGAGGATACAGGCCGACCCAAGTCGATGCCAACCACCCAGAAACCCAAGACAAGCCCCGGAACCCAATGCAGACACACCCTGTGCCGGACAGCAATCCAGGAAAGAAAACCCCATGACAGGCACAGGAGAGGCGAAGGGCTCCCGAACTGAGAAAAAACTCAGCCACAACACCCCAAAGCCAGGAGGGCCAGACCCACCACAGCCAACCCGCAAGTGGACCAGACACCCTGAGACATAGGGGAAACAACAAGGGACCACCGGCAAACACCAGCAAGGCCCCACCGCCAACCACAACAGAGGGAGCCAAGGCCACCCAGACCAAACCGGAGCCACCAGGACAAACGAGGCCCGACCCAGTCCAACCTGCAGCAGGACCCACGGAACCAGCGCAAACGGGGGAAAAGCACACAGCAGGCCTCCGTACAACAGAAGGACAGGGCAACCACCCCGCAGACAGAGCCTGACCAAACCAGAGAACAACCTCAACCCAAGGCCCGTCCCGGAGAAGCAAAACAGGCCCAACCACGAGACACTGAACCTGGACAGCAAGAGGCATAACTCGGACAGGGAGGGAAACACCCCACGCAGGAGAGCCGCCCCGGGAAGAAAAACCCCCCGGGAGACGAAAAGTCCAATGGGCCACAAGGAAGAAACGCCCCCCCCTCCTGGCCGAACAGCCGAACCGTCAAGTGAAGCTATCCCAGCACAACAAAGGCGGACGACCAAACACACCACCAGCACACAGTCCGACTAGACCCCCACGAACCTCAGGAGGAACCAAGGCAGAAAGAGGGCAGGCCAACCGAACCGACCAAGGGACAGACTGAAAGCACAGGCAATCAGGAGTCAACCCCAGACCAGAGCGAGCCAGCGCCACCAGAGGCACAAGAGCAGCAACAGCACCCCGGGCCACATGAAAGCACCACACGAACGCAACAGCACCCGGCAAACCCAGGCGAACCCCCAACCAGGCACCAACCACGCCAGAAACTGCAGAACCCCAGATCCTTCAAACAAGGTCAGGTGCACCCAGGCAAGCAAGGCCAAAGGCACAAAACCCCCATGGGCCACTAAGAAAGCAGAGGCAGGAAATGAACCCACCGTCCAGCGGGAGCCTGCGACAGCAGAGGCACAAAACACTCCACAGAGCACTAGAGCCCAGGTCAGAGAACCACCTTCTCTCAGGACCCAAATGGATAGCCCCGCAAGAGGCCCAGTGCAAGACACGCCAGGGGGAACAAGAGCCACCGAGCCCAAGGACAAACCTCACAGCAGCAGGAAACAGCCGCCGAACATGGAGCCGCCGGGGAGCAGATAGACAGAGCCCCGTCCCATTAAATGAACAGAGCGTTTCCCCGCAGGGAAATTGCAGAGTCTGTTCTCGCGGCCGCCATATACAAAGCACTGTGCGCATCCAGTACGATATCTGCATCGTGTACTGCCTCCCAGGCAACAAAAACAAAAAAGGGAAACACGGGCCCGAGACGAGCACCGAGCCCCCGAACACACCTCCCAGGAGGAGCCAAACCGCCACGCCACTGGCGAGCAGAGAAGCTAGCCGCGCCCAACACACCCCCCCTCCATCCCCGGGTGTACCCGCTAGGGCAGGGAACATACCCAGAAGAGAGGATGCCGCAGCAGGGAGACACCACCCCACACCAGGCAGTCAAGGCCCCCCAACCCCACGGTCCCGCTAAAGCAGGGACTCAAAAGTACATGACAAAAACAGGTACAACAGGGGAACAAACGGCCGCCCAGCAGGCCGTTTCACACTCACCCGAAAGGAGGCACCGGTCCAGCACCCCCACGACGAAGTTGCCAGGAAATGAATTCCGCAGAAAAAACAAACAGGATGTGGATGGGCGGGTCACATGATTATATGCCTTAGGGTGTGGGTGTGGCCTGGAGGGAAGGGATGGGTTTTTAGTTGCTTGGGAGTTTCTGGTGGGAGGAGCTATGCTCATTAGTAAGGACTGGGACGGGGAGGGCTGACGAGGAGGTAATGTGAAAAGTCGAAATGCAGTTCGGGCATTTGTCGACGTTGTACCAGACAAGATAGCAGCGCCAACGCCGAAGTATCATTACCTTATTGTATATTTAGAGAGGCCAGCACAGCCAGCAAAGGTTCTTTTTCTTTCTATTGTTGCCCATGTCCTGATGAGGCCCTAATCTGTAGGCTGAAACACGTTGACCAGAAGAAGAGGAGGAGTCCAACTGAATAAAAATTATATGTAGTAGTGTACAAATACACACAATACACAGACTAAGTGGAGGTAAGGTGCCAGCTTAGTCGCTTCAAGGCTGGGCATGGAGAGACTCACCATCTTACAATACGTCGATGACACAGCAATAATGGACCATACTAGGGTGGGTGTCCAGAGAGCCCTCAATGCAATACATTGCTAAAACAATGATAACCGTCTGCAGGTCAACCAGAGCAAATCCAAGATGGTTGTATTTGGAAAATATCTTCACAAAAGTCAAGCCCACTGGCAATTGGAGGAATATCAAATAGGGACAACAACAGCCTACAACTACCTTGGGGTTTGACTCTCGGAGAGAGTAAACCCAGCCAACACCTGATAAGCCCAACTGCCGCGCCAATGCTGACAGTCTTGGAAGCAAAATTGATACCAGCCATCAACTATGGACATGTGGCTTTCCTGGGCTCCTTGTATGGGTTCATAACAGCTGTATAGGCCAAAGCACATAAATCAGTGCTACTTGCTCGGTGGCATGCCAGAAATGCAAGGCTAAGGCTGAAGTTTGGTCTCGGCAGGACAGATTTAGCGTTACAGGGGCAACTAATCAAATTCAACATCAGGGCTTTGAGAGCACCAGAAAACACACACCAACCAACTGAGAATTGTTTTTGAGGAGGAGGGCTCTGTATGGCACTCCAGGCTTGGGCAAGCAAATGGCAGCTTGAAGATCGAAGCAGAAAGTCTGTTCTAACCTGTCAACCTTTGTCTGCTTGGAAAAATGTGGTGAAGAGGCAGGTATTGGTAACTTCATCTGAAAAGGACTTGCCAATCCTTTGCCTCAGTCTCATCACCACAGCAGTGGAAAATTCATATACCTTGGAGAAAACTCAACGCTTTCTACGCGACTCACTGTCAGCTCAGGTCTGCAGGAAAATAATTTAAATGAGACTCATCATGGTAAGAATTACAGATTTCAATCCAGCTTGGGCACGTAAGGGAGAAGCAGTTTTGTGCAGGGTCTGCTCATACCGCAAGGAATCCTGGTCGCAGCTGCTGTGTTGCTGCCCCAATTTGGCTGAAGATCGCCGCCATTTGCTCTGACCTATTTTTAAGGCTAAGAGTGTGAGTACTTGCAAGGAGTCCTCAGACTTGTGCATTACCGAAACCATGCTTGCAATCTAGCAAGAGTGGCGAATTATACGTATGTAATCAGATCAGCACGCCAAGAGTCGCCACAGATTCATTTTAGTTCTCTGACAGGCTAAGAACACTGCACTACCATTTGCAGGGTCCACTTTAACCCGCAGGCTAATAATGAGCGGCCAAGAACGAATCCAAGGCTATTGATAGTCTAATTTAAGCAAATTGAATTTGCATGACGCACTTTAACCTCTCTAAGGTGGAAGCAGTGCACTTTCCATTATGTCAGGGTAAAACACAGCACAAGGTTACTTGCACTGCGCACTTTATCTGTAGGCTAATAATGAACCACAAGGAATTAACCAAAGTCCATTGATAGGCTAACATTTGCATGTTTAATCCGCTTCACATGTTTTAACCTTTCTAAGGTAGAAGTAGAGCATTCTTCCATTAGGTGCAGGAGAAAAGGGCATTAAGGGCCACCCACCAGCAGCATAAGTATACCAGAATTCGAACTCTTAACCTCATAGGCTTGCACTTGTTGAACAGTAATGGTTTCAATACCAGGTCTAATGGGATATTACATTGCAGTGCAAAATTGTACTTTATATTATTTCGAACCCACTGGTAGTTAAGCATGCTTTATTATAAGTAGGAGGAATGTATAGCTACCTGCAACCAGCCTAATCAACTCTGGATCTTTACATTTCTATCAAAAATTGGATTTTATGATTGGACATATTTTATATAGGGTCACACATTGCACTACAGTTCATTTGCATGTGTAATTCATAACAAATTGAGAGTATATAGGAGTCAAGCGACCCAGAAGTTTGGGGATTGAGGGGGATGATGGGAGGGAGGTAGGGAAAACATCAAAGTATATTTTACTGTAATGATATAAATTGATCGAACGTTTAATACATTTTACTTACTGACTATACAGGTTCACTCACATTTACAGATGTGATGCTAGCACAAGCGTTTGTTTTTTTGTTGCTAGCAGGTACTGCTGACCCCCATGTTAGGGTGTGAGATCTCATTAAAAATGCAATAGTGCTGAATTTAGCACTGTGATAATACCAAATGACTTTGTAATAACTGTGCGATATTGTCTTTACTTCACATTTTTAAAAGAGGCAAGTGTTCATTAGTGGCTGCTACTGGACGGGAGTGGTGGGGTAGGGGGATTAATAATAATAAAACAAAACTGTCCTTATGACGGCCGGTAGGCCGCTGCCTCCCCTTTGTCCTCTTCCTTCTTCCTCCGCAGTGCGGCCAGGAGCAGAAAGCACCTGGTAAACAGGCTTCCCTACAACGCTGCAATACAGCGTTGTGATTGGTCTGAGAGCCGTGGATTGGTGCGCAGACTCAAACAAGGTGCCTGTGCATGTTCCTGACCAGGCTATGTAATGTGCCTGGTAGGAACATGCAAAGTGCGCATGAACTATTTGGTCACACAAATGGGCCGGCCACAGTTCTTGCGCACTTTGGGAGTGCAAACCACTCCTCCCCCTGAGCTGCCCTGCCCGGCCCCACAATACATACAGGCCAGTGACTCCATAGGAAAAATAAAATGACAATAACGATACATTATTGTCATCAAGTCAAGTCAAGTCAATAATCTTTATTCGGATATTTCATTATCCATAAAAGTACAAATATACACACATAATCACGTACATGGTTATTAATGATAAAAAATCGACATTAAAATTAAGATAAAATGTTGTTAAATTTTCCATTTCATTGGCAAAAGCAGCGACACTTGAATGGCAGTGTGCAAAGTGTGTTATTTCCCAAGATGTCACCAACTCTCAGATATATTACTATATAGCAGCATCAAGTAAAGTGCCAAAGTGCAAAGATCCCATTTGAGGTAGCAGCAAAACATACAAAATGCATAGTTTCCCATAGCAGCAGCTAAAGGAGCAGGTTACTAGGGTTCGTATGGATTACAATTAGCAGCATCGTGTAAAGTGCAGGAAGTATAAAAGTGCATAGTTCCTGTTTAGAATAACATAAAAATAAGGTGCGAAATGCACGGCTTCCCATAGCAACAGCTGAGAGAGCAGATTACTAAAACTCATATAAGTTACAATTTGAAATATTAAGTAAAGTGCGGCTGTGCAGTGGTGCAAAATACAGAAAGTGCAAAAAACCTCTAAATGCATGAAATACAACCTAGTCTAACAGACATCAGTTCATAGAGGAACGAGAGCGGATAGCCATTTTTAAAAAAGTGCACACACGATATATAATGTGGATCGTTTCCCTGGGTTCCCACATGGACAAGCTAAGTTCTCAAAGTTTTGTTGATAGCCTATAGGGAAACACAGTAAATATTGTATAGATCCTGATTTTAATCGAAAAAGAAGACTGCGCTCCCAACGTGTAATGTCTTTTAGGAGATAACTAACAGGTAAACACAAAGTGGGTTCGACATCACCTTTCATTAGGATATACTGTTTCACAGAGACTTTGGCTGATTCCCGATTATATCTAGCTTCCCCATAATATTTATATAGAATTTTATGGATGATCTTCCCATCAATTCTATCTAATTCATTGGGGTTATCAAAGATGTGCTTGAGATTAACAGCAGTCAGGCTCGCCCGTACTTGTGCCAGCCAGGGAATTCTAATGCCCTGGTCACATTTTAGGCAGTCAACCAGAATTTCCCTGGTCAAGGAGGCTTCAGGGGTCATCCAAAACCTTGGCCAAAATATGGCAGGGCGGGATCTGATATAGTCCTCCAAATAAGACAGTTTTAACTCATTATGGCTTACAAAGGTAGGCGATGAGATTGGTATTCCCAGCAGCCTTCTGCAAAATCTGTTTTCCTCCACCTGTACATTTTTTAAGTTTCTATATCCCCAGATTTAAGCCCCGTAGGTCATAATTGGTACACATTGTGTCCTGTAGATTTTCAGTAATGACAGTACCACCTCTATTCTTTTTGGTTTGGGGAGGTTCAGTACTGAGTTTATAGCTTTTATGAACTTTACCGCCCATAGACCAAATGTGGGGTCCATGAACCGCTATCCGTAAATTGTATGCCCAAATAGGGAAAAGTGCGAGTGCATAACATGGAGTCTTGTTCCAGAGTAATCCTATTAATGGGGCATTTATTAGGGCCACAACACATTAAAAATGATTTTTTTAAATTGGTACAAAGATCCAAACTATACATAAAATCTGCAAATCCCCTGACTAAAATTCTCAGGGCGATTGGTGTACGACCTATTAAAACAGCATCATCTGCATATAGTAAAGCGGGCAATTTAGTGCCATTTATTATGGGGACGTCAGGAGTTTGATTAGATAAAACATTATGGAGTTCATTAATATATAAAATAAATAAAAGTGGGGCAAGAACGCACCCTTGCCTAACACCGCTACCGACCGCTATATCTCCTGACACTGCTCCGTCCATACTAATCCTTACTCTGACTTTTAAATCTCTATGCAGGTAGGCTAAAAAAATTACCAAATCTTTATCTAGACCATAGTGCAGAAGACTTTGCCAAAGCCTTGATCTATTAACAAAATCAAAGGCGGACGAGAGGTCCATAAATGCCAGGTAAAGTGGACTGTGTCGAGCGATGGTATACTTTCCTATTATTAAATTGAGGTTCAGACACAGTTCCACTGTGCCTAAATGGCTTTGAAACCCCAACTGGCATTTATTCAGTATGTTTCCATCCTCTGCCCATGCCCTGATCTTGTTAAATAAAACTCTCCACAATATTTTGAGGGTGTTATCGATTAATGAAATGGGCCTATAGCAACTAGGGTCGGATCTAGATCCTTTTTTAAAAATGGGGATGATTACAGAGGTTGACAATGTACTGGGGATTTTGGTTGTAGTTAAATTATTAAAGATATTTAATAACAGAGGGGCCCGAACTCCGGCTCTAATTTTATAAGGTCAATGGGTAACCCGTCCGGGGCTGGGGCTTTATTTCCCGTACTCTGAGATATTGCCTCCTCAACCTCACTTAAAGACATTTCAATTTGAGTGGGTGGGAGGTTTTCCAGGGTATCATCACAATATGGCAGGGAAGCATATATTTTTGAGAAATGGGAAACCCATGCTTCGCTAGTGATATTACAATCAAAAGGGATGGATGGATTCCCAAAAGCTCTCAAAGACTTGGTGGCAGACCAAAAAATATTTGTATTATTAGTTTTGGCAGCACAGGCCAAATTGTTCCAATATTCCTTTAAGACCTTGTCACGCCTAAATTTTATTTCCCTTTAATAATGAGACCTTAGTGTACGAATAAGGGTGAGATCTCTAGGTTGGGCTGATAAAGCTGCTCTCAGTTCCCTATTGGCTCTGGAACAGGTATTGTCAAACCATCTAGGATTGGATTTATGTGCGGCCACTGGTCTTGAGATCAGATTTGTAATGCCTTCGCATAATTCAATGAAGGCCTAGACTGCCTCGGGATTAGGTTCTTCCAAAGTAAGGCAAGCCTCACAGAGAGAGGGATATGTTTTTACCATCCTCATAAAAATCTCCCTGTAATCCATGCCCCTCCATTTCACTCTCAAGGTATCAGTTGAAAGATGTAAATTGCCCGCTCCCAGTTCTCTTCTAAAATTAGAACGCCGTGCTACCTTTAACAGTACAATAGTATGATTATGATCTCCAAAGGTGGACGGTCTTACCTCCGCCCGAATAGATAGTCTTGTAGTGAGGGGGTTATAAAGACATAATCTATGATAGAAGCTCGTCCTAGGCCTCTATACATGGGGAGTGGATTATCAATAATATTTGTAGGGGCGATGTCCATCACATTTATAAGGCTGGAATTTGATAAGTGATCTAATAGCTCATATCCTCTCTTACATGGGTTGTATGGGATTAACTGGGGGGAGTTCCCATTGAACCCCTTTCCTATCCTGGCATTGAAGTCTTCCCCCAGACATATCCCAGCCAATTTATACTTTCCCAATAAGTTGTCTCGGTCCTGGATGAAATAAAAAAATTGTACAAAATTAGGATTAGGTATGCTTAAAAAATCATTATTATAAAAACTAATAAAACAAATTGGGGCACCCCGTGTGTAGATTAAGGCTTGAAAATAATGTTCCCAGTAGGGATTGATTTGGCTCTGCCACCTGAGGCGATACTGACCCATATTGATAGGCTCCCCGATGGTCTGCCATATATAGGATTAGGGGGATAATATTAAAACATTCATACCCTTCGAGGTATAATTCTTTAGTTGACCCAGGTCTCTTGAAACAAGAGAATATCCAATGTATTTATCGTATTTACCCAATCCTCTGAGTTTAGCTTTGAGGCTAGGCCTGCCACATTCCAGCTCAAAACCTTCAATGTAGAATCAGAGCAATCAATTGGGTGAGACTGTAGTGTCCCAGGGCTATTATAGACAATCTCATCAGTATCCATGCGCAGCGGGCTATTAAGGTGAGTTTGGATTAAGGGTCAATCAAGGGCATCTAAGTCAGAGATAGCCGAAAAACGATTTACACACTGATGAGAAAGACTAAAAAATGGACGCTGTGTCGGTGGGCATTTATAAAAGAACCCAAGGGGTAAGGTACAAATGTTTGTTGAAAAGAGACTGTCAGTTTCCTTAACTGCAAGTATGGATCCGAAAGTCCTTGGCCGTGAAAAGTTGATGACAATACAGTCCCCCCTGATAGTTTTCATTGCGGGTCCCACCCAACCCACCCTGCGTACCATTAACATTTCATGGATATCAGGCCTTTATGTTTGGCCATCCAGTCCACACATTTGTTTCTTTATTGTTCCCATGACTCTGATGTATTTTTCTCTAATGGGGGTACCCCTGCGAGAACTAACATGTATGGACAGGAAGCAGGTGGTAAATTCAGGGTGTCCTTATTTGGTTCGACTTGCCCCTTATGGCCGACCTCAGCAGTACTTGTATTAACTATCATGTTCCTTAGTGCAACATTTAGGTTAGCATTTTGGGAGGTACCAAGGCATGTTGGTTTATTGAGGTTGGTGGTGCTTGGCACCGATATTTCAGTTTGGGGGCTAAGGGTACATTGGGGGACAGTTGCGCTCTAAGAGGGGGGTTTTCCTGGATATTTACCTGTCGAGTTATGTCATGACATTCCCTGCAGGGCAATGTGACTTTGGGAGTTAAAGTTTCCAAGCGATCTAAACGCTTCCACACCTTATCAAAGCTTCTGTCCACAAGCCCCTAATACGATTATACAATGTATCAACAATAATGTCAATAGCAGTGTCCCCGAGTGTAAAATCTGAGAAGGCAGTTTGTGTAGACTTCATCTGAGTGGAGTTACATTGTGTGTCCTCATCGACTACAACAATTGGGTCAATAGGGTTACAACATGGGCCGTTGTTTATGATTGAGTCTGCGGTGTTTGTGTTGCCCCTGAACCACTTGTTTAATGTTGAACTTTGGGAGTTCAAGCGTGGGGGCTGTCTTCGTTTGGGTTTAGGGCAAGGTGGTTTCAGTGCCTGCCTCTTCTTTTTTGTCCCGCATACTTCTGGGTTGGGCGATGGGGGCAAATTTACTGTGATCAAAGATTCAGTCGGGCTTTGGCCAGCTTCGGCATTGTCAACTAATCCTGTACGGTCGGACTCTTCCATATCCAACATATTCTCTCCCGTTGCAGTTTGTGGCAAGTGTACAATTGCTCTATGTCTCAATGTCTGTGCCACACTTGAATCTATAATATCATAGTGATCAACGCGTGGTGGTTTTAAGTGGCTCAAAGACAATCTTCTCTCAGTGAGCTGGATTTCACTGCTCACCAGGTTCATAGCGTGTTCCAGCATGGTGTCTATCGAGGTTATATTGCGCGCTGGGGTGATAGCGTTATGTTTGCCCATTATGGCAAATCTCCCACGAATATTCAAAGTAGCAGAATGCACCCCTCACCGTTCATTAGCAGATTGCAAGATATTAGGGAATTTGCCCGGCCCGGCTTCCTCCGGCCCCGGACGGCCACAGACGGCCCGCCCTTTGTCCGGGCTTCGTCCGGGTGCCGTCCGCGCGCACGTCCTGCGTTGCGGGAGTCTGCGCTGGTTCTTAAGCGCGGCTGCCCAAATTGCCTTCAGCTGGGTCCCCCAAAGCGTGAGGCAGGTTGGATGGTATAGTCCTCCAGGACCACATGGAAAAGATAGATGGCAGCGGAAATGGAACCTTTATTTACCTTTTTGTGCAGTGGGGCAACACTCCTTCGCCTTAGCGGAGTTTTCTTGGTGCAGTTATATATAAATGTCTATAAACAAGGAACTGAACCACCTGGAAAATCATTTCAGTGCTCCCAAGGGGTATAAAAGGCATTGTATAAACGACAATATAATGCAGTAAAATAGCTTTTGCTTCACAATGTTAGAGGCTGGGATTGCATCAATGTCGGGATTTTATCCAGATTTTAAAAAATCAATGGGAAATTGCAAAAGTGTTTTTTTTCTGCAGGAATGGCTACTTGTTAAATGCCACTTGCCTCTGCATTTCAATTACAACTTTTGTAGTTGCATCTCAACTGGGCAAACCTCTAAATTTCGTGTTTTTTAAATTTCATTTAAAAATATTTCTTCCATGTCATTAATTGTAGTTAAGGATTCTGCCAACATTCAAGCTATTTCATGTGTGTCGTGGAAGAAGGTGGAGTTACTAGAAGAGATGCAGAAAAATAATGGAAATGCATGTACGAATTAAGGATCCAGCTTATTGGGACATCATCCCACAAGGTAAGGGAAACGCCACATAGCGGAAGGATAACTGTCCTCTAGGTCGAGCTGGTTCTGAAATCCACAGAGAAGGTCGACCCTTTTGCAAATGAGAAAGCCCGTTGCTTTATCATCTGAGATCATCTTTATCTTTACTCTTTTTATATATGAAGAATAAAATGTTCTCCAGACATGACAAATATTTTCTTGTTTCCCCTCCTGATATGTTGTTTGTATATTTAAGCTTAATATGGTTCTGAAGAAGGTGAAATAATTAACCCGTTCACCGCGGTGTGAATTCCGCTGCGGTGCGAGTGAATTAATGAGTGGGCGTGTTTTGGAAGGCCCCCGGCCATCCTCCGCACACGCCCACTGTGACGTCGGACGGCCGGGGGACGTCCGACGCACCGAATTGGTTAAAGAACCACTGACACTAGCATTGACTGTTGATATGGCCTGTTTGGGGTCACTACACCAGAAGGAGAGAAGAAAATATGCTCTGCCGGGGTATGAGGGATGTTGTTTTTTCAGCATAATCCCATTCAAAGATACAAATACTGTGAATGACGACACCAACCATCATCCTCCCTGTTCTTTCAAAGAAGATGTGGTTTGACGACTAGACTGCTGACTTTGGAGCTGGGAAACAAAGGTTCGATCCTCGGGTCGACTCCACATCCTGTGATTCTGAGCAAATCACTTAATCCCCCCCTGCCTACCCAAAAAAATGAATGTGTCCTTGTGTAACGTAACTGGTGCTCATGTAAAGAGCTCCAATACCTACAGGGCGAGTTTGTGCTATATGAAAGCTGCAAAAAATAAATAAAAAGAAAAGCATTTCACATATAATGTGGTATTGTGTTCGATCTTCCGCTGTAGCACTCTATCACCAATGAAGATTTGGTATACAGTTTGCTTACTCATAATAACATTGAGCTTGTAAGGTTGCCTCCCAATCTGGTTTCTTTACTCTGAGAATATTTCAGATATTTTACCTGTTAGCCTCAGACCCGTCAGAATGCGTCTGATATTGTTAGTTATCCTTTATTGGAGGCTCCATAAGATGGCCAGAGCAACATTGTGGCAGATTTACAAGCCCCTTGCGCCGCCGTTGCATAACAAAGCGTGACACGCAGGTGGCGGAGCCTACTAAGTGATAATTACAAGAACACCCTGCGTGACTTAACCTGTGCTTGTAAATATCGCCCTTGTTCACGCAACACTTTGCGTGTAAGAGGCATGACATGTTTGTTGTTGGGGATTGTTGACACGGCCCTTTTGGCAGGCTCACCCCAAAACTTTTTGCTTTTGCCTAGCCTGTTTCTGTAACCTGGTGCTGGTGATTTTAGGCCTCTGCGCACTTTTTCACTGTGGTCCAGTGTAAAGTGCGTGTGGTGAGAGTGACCTGCCCTCCCATAGGAATGCATGGGGAATATGTGTGACCATGGTAGTTCCTGATGTGTGGGGAGTGCAGGGTCGAGTTTGGTATGTGCAAACTCGTGTGATTAAATGCTGCACAATGATGTATGCGGCGTGATTGTGTCTAGTGTGAAAGTGCCACTTCTGTAAGTTGGCATGTTTGTGTATTTGTGTCTGACGTGGGATTGGCTGGAGCTGGCTGGTGAGCCTGGCTGGTGAGCCTGGCTCCAGGAGTCAGGATGGGTCTGCCCCGGTGGGGAGTGTTGAGATTAGCGTGTTGATGGCAGGGAGGGGTACACCTGGGACCTGAATAGGGCTGGTCCTTCCTCCACAATGCTGGCTACACCCCCTGTGGTGCGTCTAATGTCCCTAGCCTGGCCAGTGAAAGGGAGTTCCCCATAGCCAGTTGTAGCTGGTTTTCACATTGCCTGCACCTTGTAGACAAAGGATTTTGCTGTCTAAAAAGTTGGCTGCGACCCCATGAAGTTGTTCTTGTTTTTCCTAACTAGAATCTACCAGGAGCGTGCTGCTGCTGGGGCCCAGAGGAAGGCTTGCCTCCCTGGGCCCTGCCCAGCCCCTGGATGCCTGGAGGATTTTCCTTGCTGGGAGCTGTGTTGCTTCATCCTTTGATCTCCAGGATTTCTGGGACCTTACTGGCTGCTTTTGCCCTTGCTGGACCTTCAGCAGCCTTCCTGCGCCTTATTTTTGGACTGGGCGCGCTTTTGATGTACTTTCCCTAGAGAAGGGAGAGCCAGGGGGCTGAGCAGCGCGGTGCTGCAGCCCTAATCGAGGGAATCCCCCTTATAGGGATTCTCCCTGTGGCCCCTTCATCGCAGGTGCCCACCCTGCATTATGCCCGCACATGATATATTTATATAATGGGTGCCACCGCTTTTTAGATGCCTTAAACGAGTGCCCACCCCGTTTCTACTTTCATTTGTATTCACGAGGGTGCCCACCCCTCATTGTGGGCATAAAAAATCGCTGCCGCGGCCCTCGCGCCGCACACAGGAAGTTAGGCACCGTAGTGCCTGACTCGGGGCGGGACTTCCGGCTTTAAAGGGAAGTCCCGCCCGCAACTGCACTCTGATTGGGTGAGCGCGGGAAGGAAGAGGCCAGCACGAGCTGTTGTGGGGCTCTCATGTCGAAGGGAGGGCCCCGCGGTGATGGAGAGAGCCCCGCCTTGTGTCCTCAGCCGGGGTGAGCAGAGACGGAGGGGGCGCAAGGCTAACCCCACTGCGGACGAAGAAAGGAAACAGCAGCGCAATGCTGCTGCCCCGCTGAGCGGAGACTGCTCCCTACATCTGGAGTGCCCGGTAAGTTTGGGGCTCTCCGTGGTAGTGGTGCTGGGGGGTAGATGGAGTCAGAGCGGCCCCGTGTGCTCAGTGGGCTAGTCCAACGTGGGGAGAATTGTTTCCTGGGCTAGAGGGCTCATGGTTGTCCAGTTGTGGGCATGGTCATTTCGGGAGCCCTGGCGCTCCACCAATGGGGGTCTTAGTTATCTGTAGAGCCGTGAAGGCTCCAACGATGGGCCATATTTGTTTTAAAGAGTCCCTGTGAGGGGCTTGGGGTGGGCATGTTTAGTTGAAAGACCCAGAGGTGCCCGTGCTGAGCCCCGTGGCTCCAACGATAAGGGGGCAGTTCCAGACCCCACCATTACTTGCAGAGTTAGAGGGCTCCAATCCTGAGGATACCTTACTTTTAGAGCCAGAGGGCTCAGTTTTGTGCAGTCCTTGTGTTTGAGGAGTCAGAGGGCACATGTAGTGTTCTAGAGCCGAGAGGGCTCCTACTTTGGCGCAATGTGTCCTAAAGGGCCAGCGAGGGCCCCTGTCGCAGTTTTGTCTTCCCAGCTGCCCAGCAAGTAGTGGGCAGCTGCACAGTTTAGGCGCAACTTGGAGTGAGAGTCCCTGAGAGGGACAGAAGTGGCACAGAGGTGCCAGGCCTTTCACTGCTGTGCAGCACTTAATGCCAGCTGCACCGTTTAGGCCCTGTTGTTGTTCTCAGCTGCCAGCAAGTAGTGTGCAGCGGTAATGTTTTGGTTTGCGCCGGTGGCGCACCCCTGACTGGCGCTGCATTGGCAGCGCGCCCTGACATTCTGGACACAGGCTTTTGAGTTCCCTTATTGGATGGCCAGTTGGCCAGGGGGGCTGGTATGTGGATAGGGCGTAAGGCCCTAATGTGATTTTCGCGCAATGGGATTTTATTATGTTTATTATGGTAATATCCTAATGTGATTTGTGGGCTAGAGGGATGTGGTGCTAGGAAATGTAATGCATTTAGTATGTTTTACGCACCCTGTGTTGATACCTCTAGAGATGGTTTAACCTATGTAGGTTTATGCTATTGAGTTTATGTTTCACTCTTGTTACGCCCCTAAATGTGAGTTATGCTTAGGGGGAGGGTCTAATGTGTTTAGACTAGTGAGGAGATTGCCTACTGTATTTTTACTGGTCAGGCCTAAATGTGAGTTATGCACAATGTGCAATGCCATTATGCCTGTGATACCTCTAGATGTGCTTTCCTGCTTAGGAGGTGGTTTTGCCCAGTACAGTTTATACTAGAGAGGTTATGTGTCCATACGTGATCTATGCCTGTGGTTATTAGTATTGCGTAGTGTGTACCTACCTGTTACCAATGGTTACTGGTTGTGGTCTATAATTGTTATTTTGTGTTACACTTATTCTATGTTCTAGAAGTGCTATTTCTGCTAAGTGTTGATCCTGACAGTGGCCCACGTGGCCCTGTCCTGTGTAAATAATCCCTTGTGAATATTGCCGTGCCAGTTGACACAATGTATAATGCGTGATTACTATCTGATGTGTTTTGACAATACAACAATTATTTTTATATAACCTTGTGTGGAGTTCCTTTTGTGGTGTGCCTAGGATGTTGTTGCTGTTGTGTGCGTGCACAAATGCTTTACACATTGCCTCCGGGATAAGCCTGTCTGCTCGTGCCAAGCTACCAAGGGGTTGAGCAGGGGTTATCTTGGCGTGTGACTCCCTTGCCCTGACTAAAATGGTGGTTTCTGCCTGGCTTTGGTGTAAGCCTAAGCCAACCAGAAATCCCAGTTCTAACATTGGTGATCAGAGGTGAGGATTAGGACTTGTGTTTGCACAGTACCGCAGCGACAACTGGCTACATTACAAAACTCTGCTTTTTAGATAGTCACATGTTGGGATTATTGTTTGTGATTTTGTTTTTCCTCAAGAGTGTCATTTTCAAATGGTGTTCCTGCGCTTTATGTTTAGTGGCAGAAGAGAGAAAATGACAGGGCGGGACGCCAGTAGAGGGGGAGGTTCCCATAGATAAGGAATCCCTTGCTGGGTCCAGTGCCCAATCCCTGTTCCTGTCCCCAGAGGTGTGGGTAGATGGAAGAGAGGGAGTGTGGAGGAGAAATGGCTTGCTCGGGAGGGTGGTTATCCCCTGAGTATAGTGTGTGTGTCTGGATTCCCCAGTATGGTAAGATCCAGTGGTGGCAGCTAAAATGTCTCCAGTGTGTGAAGTCCCATTCCCAGTTCCCAGAGTATGGTGCCAGGTGCTCAGTAAGAGGGGTACAGGTTGAGAGTCAGAAGAAGTGAGGAACTATCTCACCAGTCTGGAGGGGGTGTGTGTGAATGAGTGGTGCGTTTAACTGGACGAGTTTGTGTGAGGTTTTTTTTTGGTGATAAAAGGAGCTTACACGGGAGGTGTACCTCTGTTGCTGTGCAGGAGGTCCTGCAGAGGCACTGGACGAGAAGGTGGACATCTGGCGGTGTGCTAGATTTCTTTCAGAGGCATTGGGGAGTGATTCCAAAAGGAGTGGCTTGTGTATCTGATGATCCTGTGTAGGGGAAGAGGTTCACGTGTAGCCCAGCTAGGTCCCAGTAGGATGGTAGGGGTGTAGTGGCTCACGTCCTGTCTCAGTGGAGGCAGAGTGAGTGTGGGACGGTGTGTCCCACGTTGGCCCGAAACCCTGTCTCAGGGCCTGGAGGGTTCCCTAAGGGAGCGCCAGGTCAGGGGCGTAGGCTGTACTTACAGGTAATTTGAGGAGGATCTTCCTGTGTCTAGAGGACGGGGAGTGTCTGTAACCAGAACTCCGGTGGTCCTGGTGTTGGGCAGTACCACTCCTAAGTGGAGGGTGCAGAAGTCCTGGTTCACTTGGCATTTGGCAGTCTAGAGTGCTTGACCATTTGTGGGGCCTCTGGAGGTCGTTCCCCGAGGAGGGGGGAGGCCAGGTTCAGGTTCAGCCTGACCTGGAGGGAAGGGCATCTGTAATCAGTGTCCAGACCAGTTTGGCTTCCAGGCTTGCTGCTCCAAGGTGGGAGGGTGCAGAACTCTGGAAGGGGGTGCAGAGGGAGGGCATCCTTGCCTCTGTTCCCGGTGCAATATGAGGGTTTAGATACTAGGTTGGGAGATTAGGAAACTTCCAGGTCAAGAAGGAGTCTCTGCCAAAGTAGATCAGCTGAAGAGACTGAGGGGCTGCCCTTGCTGTGTGTTCTTGGGCTCACCTGCAGTTTGTTATTTCCACTAAGGTAGAGGAAAGGGGACTTTGCTGTGTGCTGTGTACCCCCACCTGCTTGAAGATGGACTGCTCTGTGTGCTTGTACCTCCGAAGTGAAATAGTTTCCAGGTTCCAGGTTGTAGACCAGTGATGGAGAGAGGTCCTGATCTGGTGGGAGAGATGTGTTCTGGTGGGTGCTTCCCTGGGAGGGTGCGGAACCCCAGAAGTAGAGGCAGGATAGGGCATTCTTGCCTGTGACCTCTGGTCAGCCTGAGGGTGTGGACCCTAGGTTGAAGGATCAGTGGTGGTTGTAACTACACTGAGAGGGAGAGTGGAGAATGGCTATTGTGTGCCTGGAGTTACTTCCCCCCACTCTGTGAATTGGTCAGGACCTGTGACATCTGGATGGCCTAGGGCCTGGTCCTGGCCATGGATGACTAGGTAGTGCCAGTGGGGTATCCTAGTTGGGCCAGAGAGCTCTTGTTGAGAGGAAACTATGTGGGTTCAGAGTGGCGTAGAACCGGAGGTTGTCCCTGCCGTGCGGGCCTGTGTCCGTGTTTTGTCGCCCAAAGCAGGGAATCCCATCAAGGGATTGATTGGTCTAACCTTGAGTTTTTTTGCTGGAAGGGGGTTGTGTTGGACCCGGCCCTTCTGGCAGGTTCACCCAGAAACTTTGTGTATTTGCCTAGCCTGTTTCTGTAACCTGGTGCTGGTGATTTTAGGCCTCTGTGCACTTTTTCACTGTGGACCAGTGTAATGTGTGTGCGCTCTCTGTGTGTGTGGTGAGAGTGACCTGCCCTCCCATAGGAATGCATGGGGAATATGTGTGACCATGATAGTTCCTGATGTGTGGGGAGTGCAGGGTCGAGTTTGGTATGTGCGAACTCGTGTGATTAAATGCTGCGCAATGATGTATGCGGCGTGATTGTGTCTAGTGTGGAAGTGCCACTTCTAGAAGGTGGCATGTTTGTGTACTTTGTGTCTGGAGTGTGATTGGCTGGAGCTGGCTGGTGAACCTGGCTCCAGGAGTCAGGATGGGTCTGCCCCGGTGGTGAGTATTGAGATTAGCATGTTGATGGCAGGGAGGGGTACACCTGGGACCTGAACAGGGCTGGTCCTTCCCTCCACAATGCTGGCTCCACCCCCTGTGGTGTGTCTGATGTTGCTAACCTGGCCAGTGAAAGGGAGTTCCCCATAGCCAGTTGTAGCTGGTTCTCACATTGCCAGCACCTTGTAGACAAAGGATTTTGATGTATAAAAAGGGGGCTGTGACCCCATGAAGTTGTACTTGTTTTTCCTAACTAGAATCTACCTCTACCAGGGGCATGCTGCTGCTGGGGCCCAGGGGAAGGCTTGCCTCCCTGGGCCCTGCCCAGCCCCTGGATGCCTGGAGGATTTTCCTTGCTGGGAGCTGTGTTACTCCATCCTTTGATCTCCAGGATTTCTGGGACCTTACTGGCTGCTTTTGACCTTGCAGGACCTTCAGCAGCCTTCCTGCGCCTTATTTTTGGACTGGGCCCGCTTTTGATGTACTTTCCCTAGAGAAGGGAGAGCCTGGGGGCTGAGCAGCGCGGCGCTGCAGCTCTTAACGAGGGAATCCCCCTCATAGAGATTCCCCCTGTGGCTGCTTTATCGCAGGTGCCCACCCTGCATTATGCCAGCACATGATATATTTATATAATGGGTGCCATCTCTTTTTAGATGCCTTAAACGGGTGCCCACCCCATTTCTACTTTCATTTTTATTCACGAGGGTGCTCACCCCTCATTGTGGGCAAAGAAAATCGCCGCCGCTGCCCTCGCTCCGCACACAGGAAGTCGGGCACCGAAGTGCCTGACTCGGGGCGGGACTTCCGGCTTTAAAGGGAAGTCCCGCCCGCAACTGCGCTCTGATTGGGTGAGCGCGGGAAGGAAGAGGACAGCGCAAGCTGTTGCGGATCCACCATGTCGAAGGGAGAGCCCCACGGTGATGGAGAGAGCCCCGCCTTGTGTCCTCAGCCGGGGTGAGCAGAGACGGAGGTGGCGCAAAGCTACCCCCACCGTGGATGAAGAAAGGAAACGGCAGCGCCATGCTGCTGTCCCGCCGAGCGGAGACTGCTCCCTGTGCCTGGAGAGCCCGGTAAGTTTGGAGCTCTCCGTGGTAGTGGTGCCGGGGGGGAGATGGAGTCAGAGCGGCCCGTGTGCTCAGTGGGCCGCTCCAACGTGGGGAGAATTGTTTCCTGGGCTAGAAGGCCTGTGGTTGTCCAGTTGTGGGCATGGTTATTTCTGGAGCCCTGGCGCTCCACCAATGGGGGCCTTAGTTATCTGTAGAGCCGTGAAGGCTCGAACGATGGGCCATATTTGTTTTAAAGAGTCCCTGTGAGGGGCTTGGGGGGGCCATGTTTAGTTGAAAGGCCCAGAGTTGCCCGTGCTAAGCCCCGTGGCACCAACGATAAGGGGGCAGTTCAAGTCCCTACCATTACTTGGCGAACTAGAGGGCTCCAATCCTGGGGACACCTTACTTTTAGAGCCAGAGGGCTCCGTTTTGCGCAGTCCTTGTGTTTGAAGAGTCAGAGGGCACATGTATTGTTCTAGAGCCTATAGGGCTCCTACTTTGGCGCAACGTGTTCTAAAGGGCCAGCGAGGGCCCCTGTTGCAGTTTTGCCTTCTCAGCTGCCCAGCAAGTGGTGGGCAGCTGCACCGTTTAGGTGCAACTTGGAGTGAGAGTCCCTGAGAGGGACAGAAGTGGCACAGAGGTGCCAGGCCTTTCCCAGCTGCGCAGCACTTAGTGTCAGCTGCAACGTTTAGGCCCTGTTGTTGTTCTCAGCTGCCCAGCAAGTAGTGGGCAGCTGCAACGTTTAGGTTTGTGCCCCTGACTGGCGCTGCATTGGCAGCATGCCCTGACATTCTGAACACAGGGCTTTTGAGTCCCCTTATTGGATGGCCAGTTGGCCAGGGGGGCTGGTATGTGGATAGGGTGCAAGGCCCTAATGGGATTTTTGCACAATGTGATTTTGCTATGTTTATGATGGTAATTGCCTAATGTGATTTATGGGCTAGAGGGATGTGGTGCTAGGAAATGTAATGCATTTAGTATGTTTTACGCACCCTGTGTTGATACCTCTAGAGATGGTTTTACGGTTACCTATGTAGGTTTATGCTATTGAGTTGATGTTTCACTCTATGAGTTACGCCCCTAAATGTGAGTTATGCTTAGGGGGAGGGTCTAATGTGTTTAGACTAGTGAGGAGATTGCCTACTGTATTTTTACTGGTCAGGCCTAAATGAAAGTTATGCGTAATGTACAATGCCATTATGCCTGTGATACCTCTAGATGTGCTTTCATGCTTAGGAGGTGGTTTTGCCTAGTATAGTTTATACTAGAGAGGTTATGTGTCCATGCGTGATCTATGCCTGTGGTTATTAGTATTACGTAGTGTGTACCTACCTGTTACCAGTGGTTACTGGTTGTGGTCTATAATTGTTATTTTGTGTTACACGCATTCTAAGTTCTAGAAGTGCTATTTCTGCTAAGTGTTGATCCTGACAGTGGCCCACGTGGCTCTGTCCTGTGTAAATAATCCCTTGTGAATATTGCCGTGCCAGTTGGCACAATGTATATTGTGTGATTACTATCTGATGTGTTTTGACAATACAAAAGTTATTTTTATATACCCTTGTGTAGAGTTCCTTTTTTGGTGTGCCCAGGATGTTGTTGCTGTTGTGTGCGTGCACAAATGCTTTACACATTGCCTCCGGGATAAGCCTGTCTGCTTGTGCCAAGCTACCAAGGGGGTGAGCAGGGGTTATCTTGGCATGTGACTCCCTTGCCCTGACTAGAATGGTGGTTTCTGCCTGGCTTTGGCCTAAGCCTTAGCCAACCAGAAGTCCCAGTTCTAACAGGGGTATTCCCACACAACACCCATGTCCACTGATGCATTGTAGATCTGGAAATTCATCAGAATGCTACATCACCCTAGGGGTGGCGTAGTAAGATGCAAGGAGAAGAAATGTTTAAATTTTTCCTCGTTTTTTCCTCCATCAATGCGTGCTGCATTCTGCATCACACATTGGAAGAGGAAATCACCTCAATTGATTGTTTTTGTGCAGGAAGGTGCCCCTTCCTCCACAAAAACAATCTCCCCACGACACAGGCATCCTTGCGCCAAGGTGCAAGGGAGCCTGCGGCGGTGAATGGCAGCAGTTTGAGCACCAGCACAGGGGGAAGCACAGACATGCAACATATTATTGTAAATATGTTGCATCCCTGTACTTCGAAACTAACGCAGCGCGGCACCGCTACATGACATGCTGCACCGCACTACGTTCGTTTCTTGTAGATCAGCTCCACTGTGTTCAGTTAAAAAGTGAACTCTCTAATTTTACAGCAAGAAAATCAGGGGCAAATTTAAAAGAAAGTGACTCAGTGCGTTCCGCAAACCATTTAGCTTCGCCGCACTGAGTCACTTTCAAAGCACAGGGATGCAACATATTTACAAACAATATGTCGCATCTCTGTGCTTCCCCCTGTGCTGGTGCACAAACTGCTGCCATGCGCCGGCATCCTTGCACCATGGTGCAAGGATGCCTGCGTCGTGGGGAGATTGTTTTTGTTAATGAAGGATCCCCTTGCTGCACAAAAACAGTCTGAAATGTTGTTTTTCAACTTCTATGTGTGCAGCATCAGCACACATAGAAGTTGAAAAGCGTCATTGTTTCAATGACTGTTCATGTGCAGGAAGGGAACACTTAGTGAACAAAAACAATCATTAGAGGTGATTTCCTCTTTCTACGTGTGCTGCAGAATGCAGAATACATTTCTCCTTGTTGTGCCTTCCTATGACTCCCCTGGGGAGGCGTAGCATTCACACGCATTTCCAGATTTAGAATTACTCGTCAATCTAGAAATGTGTCTGGTTCCATGGGTGTTGTGTTGGAACACCCACAGCAACATTTTACGCAAAGTGCTGCATGCAAAGAGGCCATATTTACAAGGACAGGAAAAGTCACGCGGGTTGGCTTTTCCTGTCATTGTAAATATGGACCAGTAAAATGACCACCTGTATGACACAAAGAGTGATGCACCTGGTGGCGCAAGGAGCTTGTAAATCTTCCCCTCAGTTTGTACAATATCCAAAACTAACTGTATTACTACTCGCTGGAGAAATAAATCTAAGTATGCAAACCCATTGAAATGTCATCAAAGACGCTCATAAGATACCTGAGCATTCCAAACAGCCTCCACATTGCTGATCCTGTAACAGATAAGCTGCGCTGGGTGTTTCTTTCTTTCTGTTTCTCTTGGTGCCT
This sequence comes from Lissotriton vulgaris, assembly GCF_964263255.1. Classification (NCBI taxonomy): domain Eukaryota; kingdom Metazoa; phylum Chordata; class Amphibia; order Caudata; family Salamandridae; genus Lissotriton; species Lissotriton vulgaris. The sequence continues at coordinate 339,643,128 of NC_141700.1, forward strand.
TGCCCTTTCCTGGTCCTCATAACCTTTGGTGCCCAGTACAACCTCTAGGAAGGCTTTGGACAGAATTCAGGCCTCTGACAGAAGGTCTTTGGTTGTATGTTTTCTCATATTATTTTAACTTCTGCTGCTTTTGGGCTTAAGTCCTGAGTTGTGCTCTCTGTTTCCCTTTCTGTCCTGCCCCCATTATTCATCTGGAAGCTCATAGTGCCCACCACTCTCTGTTCTTCCCTATTCGGGATATCCTTTCCTGGCACCCACGGTGTGTCTTTTGAATCTTTACCTGCGCATTCTTACGCAGTGCTAGCTGACTGTTAGGTCGCCCGTCAGTCCCTACATTTAAGAAAACGCAGCCACATGACTCCCCTTCATCTGCAGATGGACTCTCTCTCTCTTTCTCTCTCTCTCACACACACACATTGCCACTTCTCTTAGTACGGCTGTGCTGCTCTGCATGTCGTGATGTGCGTGGTCAAGGCCATGTTGTTTTCAACTGATTCCTGGCAGATTGCTTAGAATGCTCCTTGCTAGCACTGGTTACCTTGTAAGTGGAATACTGGCCGTTTGGTCTCTCCCCAGACCTTTCTTGCTCCAAGGACTAGTGCTTCATCTTGTTTGTTCAAAGAAAGAAGCTGGCTAGTAGAAAAAATAAATGCATAAATAAGATAAATTTAAAAAGTAGGGAAAAAAGTGTAATAGTAACCTTAACATAGTGAATAAGGAACATCTCCACACGCCAGGGATTCACAACAGAGAGATATCAATCTAATCTAATTGGGAACTGCAGTTTTATTGTCGCTAATGGAGTGGCATCAGATTAGACATCACGTAAGCATTTACGCATCATTAATTCTTGACTGTGTATTTATTAGCTTGATTACCAAGTGGGACCTTTCACCAAACGCCTGCAATCGCACTTAACTGACGGACCTCAGCAGCGGGAGCCCTTCTCAGCTGACATCAGAGACAGCGCCTGCAACTCGCCGGACCCGCTTCGTGGGTCCCGCAGCGCGGCTGCCTAGGAGGGGGCCTTTGTTCTTCAAGGGGCTGGTGTGTGACGACCGACAGGGCTGCGAGCACAGGCAGGGACTCCGTGGACCAGGAGTCCCTGCGCGCCCAATCGCCACCAGCTGGGCTGCTCTCCCTGCCGGCCACGCCCACCCGCCCACGGATAAAGGAGTGTATTGCCTCCTACCTGGTGGGACCTTTCACCAAACGCCTGCAATCGCACTTAACTGACGGACCTCAGCAGCGGGTGCCCTTCTCAGCTGACATCAGAGACAGCGCCTGCAACTCCCTGCCGGCCACGCCCACCCGCCAATCACGCTCCTTGTCATGAAAGATCGTTGTGTACCCGCAGCGCGGGAGCGCGCCGGGAGAAGCCCGGGACAAGGGCGGGACCGTCTAAGGCCGTCCAAGGACGATCAAGGTCGGGTCGGGCCCACTCTCTTTCATTGGTGATTTGAGGACTTCCTTTCATTGACTGGTATTAAGACTTTGTTTGTATTAATTTTTTACCTGTTTTTAAAAAAAAACGACATATTAAATTCACATGATGTCCTTGCGTTCAGGGAAGGGTAGGCAGGTAACTGTAAAGACGAACAACGGGAAAGCCACTGGAACTCTAGATGATTTTATAACCTGGGCAACGGGGATCTTAGAAAAAGAAATTGCCCTTACTGAAAAGCGTTTGTCTTTAGACTTAATAACAGGGAAACGTTCCTCCTTGGGACGTATTGGTTCAACAATTACCCCCAATAAGACAACACTCACCCCTGACAAGAGTCCAGATAGCAATCTGGAAGCTAGCCCAAATCTTGTCGCAATTCCCGACTCCCAGCCAATCATGGTTGAAGACTTAGGGGGCTCCCAAGATGAAGTACCTACACCCACTCCTGTACCTATACCAACAGGTATCACGGGGGATAGTACTCAACACTGTAATCTGAGCAATAATGGGTCTATCCATATGCAAGCCTGAGCCTTAGACTGTGAGCATGAACCTAAGCAACCTAACAAACGGAAAAGAGGGGGGAATCACAGAAAGGGAAGTAGAGCCAAGCTAGCTAAGACAGTTGCACCTAGAGTCTCGGCAAATGTGCCTAAGCAAAAGGGAACCCATTTAGGTGATGTGGGACAGATAATCTTTTCCTTCAACACTAATAATAATGACGACCTATTGGGGAAAATTGAGAAATTGGTTCAGAACCTTTTGTTGCCCCTCCTAGAGAGAACCCAAATTGTTAACCTAAAGTTAGATAAATTAGAACATCTTATCTCGCTTAATACTCATTCTCTTGAAACACTGGTAAATAAGAGTAAATCACCTGAGACAGGGGGCATTAACAATAATAATAATAACAACAACACCAATAGTACCTCAAGAAAAGGGGGAGAGAAGAAAAATTTAAGTAAAGCACCCCATATACCCGCAACTGTTGACCCTAAGGTAGCACCCGTCCCTTTAGTACGGACTAAACCAGTACCATTAGCACGTACCAAACCTGCAGTAGCAGTCACTGTGGGGTCCCAAAGCCAAAATGTGGCCGGCACAGCGTTAACATCGGAAGCAACTACATCCAAGCAAGGAGTTACCTCTGGGCATAAACCAATATCATCGCAGGGAACTGTAGCCGATAGTGACAGAGTACATAAAAAGAAATTACCACCCGTAAATTTGCCCCCAGACTCTGTCCCTTTTATGGTAATCCTTACAGGAGTTCCCCCAGTTTTGCCTAATAAAACGGAATCAAATCAGGAGCTAAAAAATAAAGTAACATTTTGGCTTAATAATAATAGGCCACTTCCTCCTGATTCTAAAACAAAAATACTCAGTGTGCGCAGAGTCCCCTGGGTGGGCCCAAGTGAGAAGGACTTAGAGGGGGACTGTATTCTGATTAATTTCAGGGACACTTGGGTAAAAGATATGATCTGTCGTAAACCAAGGTTTGCCAGAGTTGGAGATATCCAATGTATAGGTTTGGAATATTTTTATCCTAATTTGAACTTTGTCCCTCCGACTTTGTACCATAAGAATTCCCGGCTAAGCTTTCATAGCGATACATACCCTGGGTGGACTCGGAGAAATATGGCCGCATGGCCGAACCAAAACAACTGGGGAATATGGCACCAGGGTGATGGCTTCTACAGGGGACCAACATGTAACAATAACAACTTTTTGCAACCGCCGTACAATGACCCAAGACCAAGATTTCAGGGAGATGATTACTTAGGGTGGTTGCCAAGTAACATCCCCCTAAGAAATCGTTTTGATCCACTTGTGGGTATGGAGGAGTTGGATTGACCATCACAAAATTTTTCTGGCGATGTTTTGTTAATAGAAGAGCCTAGTCAGAGGGAGAATGGGGAAAGCTGTAATGATAACTTGATGGAGGATGTTTCCGTATGTGACGATTGTACTACTAACCTTCAAGAGCCTGAGGTTGGCTTTACCCAAGAAAGTGAACCAAATTTAATTATCCTAAGGCAAGATTTGGTAGCAATACCAGAATCAGTCAGAGACAAACAATGTGAATTAAGGTTGTGTCTAATTTCTTGGAACATCGCTGGGCTTGCTACTAGATTAGAGGATGAGGCCTGGTTAGATTATGTGGGAGATCGTGACATTCTGTGTCTCCAGGAGACATGGAGCCGAACTCCTCAGAATGTTGATGGCTTTCAATCATTTAATGTCCTAGCGGTGCCCTCACAAGCGGGTAGGGCAAAAGGTGGAATAATGACAGCAATTTCACTAAAATTATGTAAACTTGTAACATCTAAGATAGCTGACACCCCATGGTTTCAATTGCTAATGTTGGACAATTTGTTTCATGAACCACTGTTATTGATCAACTGGTATTATAATATCTTTGATGACAATGAGAGAACTGTAATATCGAAACTGGAGGAGGCTATAGCTAGGGCACGTTGTGAACAACCCCTACTTTTTATCATCTGGGTGGGAGATTTCAATTGCTCATTATGCAGTCATGGGGACTCGAATGTGTGTGGTTTGAAAGATTCGCATGAACATCCTCTGACACACTTCAAACACACACCCCAGGGGGATGCTTTAAATAATATCATCATCCTAAATGATCTATGTATAGTGGAGCCCTGGGTTGGTCCAAATTCGGCCCCAAAACCAACCTTTCAGGGAAGTAGAGGCACAATGAGTTTTATTGATTTCGCAATTGTGTCTAGTGGGTATTTTCATTATGTTGACAAGCTGGAGGTAATTGCAAATGCTGCCAGTGACCATAACCCTCTAATGTTATCCCTGCTTTGTCCTGTTAAACCCAAACATCCTGTCTGGGAGCCATCCATAAAGTATAACAGGAATCAAGGCATTACTCTCAAATGGGGTAAAATAGATGCTGCAGGTCTTGAGGCAGAGATCCTAAATGGACATAGTTCCGAATATGAGGCATGTCTATCACCTACAGCTAACCTGAAAAGGTCATAGGGAACTTTGAATCCTTATGTAGGCATGTAGCTGAGCATCTCAAAAAAACAATTGGGAAAAATAAATCGATGGGCCCCAGATGGTTCGATGCCGTGTGCTCTGCATCACATAGATCCTTGAAAAAAGCATTAAAACAAAAACCAAGGGATAAAGAGCTGGTTAGAACGACCAGATTGGCCTATAAAGAGGCCATTAGAACAAGGAAGCAGGATTTAAAAAACCTAGCCTGGGAAGATCTAGAGAAAGCCTCGGAATTAAAAGTTAGCAGGCTTTTCTGGGAAGTTATTAATCGTCCCCTTTTTACGAGTAATGGCAAGGATAACATTGTGATGCAGATTACAGGTGAAACGTGGGAATCCCACTTTGGGAAAATTTTTAACCCAAACGGAATTCTAATCCAGGAATCATCAGAACACGCTAAGGAGCTGGTGGTCTCACAAACATCTTTGTCCATGAGTTCCTCGCTTACTTTGAAAGAGGTGGAGGATGCCTTGACCAAAGGCATATTACTAAAAGCCCCCGGCCCTGATTCAGTACCCTTGGATTTCTTCAGGCGTAATGTCAAGGCTTGGGCCCCTTTACTGCTAAATGTGTTCAGGGCAGCTGTTATTCGCCGCATCCCGGCATCATGGAAGGAGGCAGTGGTGGTGCCGATTTTTAAGAAGGGCGATAGATCTGACCCCCGATGCTATCGCCCTATTTCACTAATTGATGCATCATGTAAGTTATTGGGTAGGGTCATTTTAGCCAGATTGGAAACATGGGCAGATTCGGTGGGCCTCATTGTGAATTCCCAATACGGGTTCAGAAAAGGTAAAGGGACGGTCGAACAGTGCCTGAACTTGGCTTTAACCACTTCCGCGCGGATGACAAAGCCAGCTCGTCATGGGCGTTACCTGCGCTACGCGCATGACGAGCTGGCTTTGTCACGTAACCCGCGATTTTTGAAAATCCAGCGCACAGCGGGAAAACGCGGTAGCGCGGAAGCGGTTAATTATAGGAAAGTACATGAAGGCAAGGAATTCCTCCATCCACCTTGCCTTCATGGACCTTTCAAGTGCATTCGACACTGTGTGTCGGAGCAAGCTCTGGCAAATGATGGGGGATATGGGCTTTGAGGAACCCTTGGTCACCTTGCTCCGTAGACTGCATGAATCAACAACTGTATCCATAAGGTTTGGGCCAGGGGGGGAAAAAACTAAATCTATCCTCTCAACTGAGGACGTACGAGAAGGATGCATATTAGCCCCTTTTTTGTTCCTTGTGTACACAAATGGTCTGGAAAAGTATCTGTTGGACCATTGCCATGACTTCCCAAAGGTTAACGGCAGGAGCATACCAATGCTTTCTTATGCCGACGACACGGTACTTATGACACTCACAGGAAATAGCATGCAGATCTGTCTTGATGCCTTTAACACCTTCATGTTGGACCTAGATCTGAAGGTAAACTTCACCAAATCCTTTACTATGGTCTGTGGCCCAAAGGGGACTAAATCCAGAAAGTTTGTGGTAAATATTTCTACAATTGAAAAGGTAGAAAATTTTAAGTATCTGGGAAACCTTTTCAATAATAAATTAAGTTGGGCCCCGTTAATGAAGATTCGAGTCCAGAGCGCTAGTCGCTCTATAGAAGGTCTGTTTCGCTTCTGTGGCAAAGTAGGTCAAAAACCTGTCACACATTTGAAAACCCTGTACAAATCAAAATGTTTGTCGGTAGCCACCTATGGGGCTGGGGTTTGGGGGACTGAAAGCCCTGCATCGATACAAGTCATGGAGAATAAATTCATAAAGCGTGTATTGGCAATTCCATCATATTCATCAAACAAATTTGCTCATGATGAAATAGGTTTGAGCTATGTGAGTGATACCATTCGTCTTTCACCCTTACTATTATGGGGCAAAATATGGTTATCAGAGGACCTCCAGCTCTCTAGAGACATTCTCCAGGACTGTTTAAAACTGGAAAATGGGAAACAGATTCCTTGGTTATCATATGTCAACGAAATGCTCCATAAAATAGGTTTGGGTGACATTTTTGATAACCCTGAAAAAATACAGGGAGACATTAAAACCGTCATTAAATCAAGTTATTGGAAATCCTCACATGTTCATTCCCTGGCTAGGCCATCTGGCCCTATGGTTAATTTACAGCATCAGTTTTATTTAACCTTCACAACTCATGTGCAATGGCGATTTTATCTGACAAGGTTTAGGCTAAACATCTTGCACTTTCTTTTTGCGTTTCCTAAACAAGGGGGTTGGTGCGAGAGGCTGCCCCCTTGTCCTTGTAATAACAAAGTTAGTCAAAGTACTATGCATGTTGTTCTCTTTTGTCCCTTATATAAGGATCCGAGAATTAGGTTTATGAAGCCTATTCTGAAGGGGAAGCAACCATGTAACTACAATGAAGGTTATGACTACTTGTTATCTTTGTCATCCTCTGGAGTATGTTGTGCGATGTTAAACTTCATACGAGTGTCTCTCCTGATTAGAAAACGGTATGGTTAATTTGGCCTTAATAACCTTTGTCTTTGCTCATGTAGAATGTTGTATTGTGACTCTTATCCTTTGCTCCTCCTGATGGACATCGTAGTATGAAAAATTTATGAATTAACATCTGTTGATTGAAAGTAAATGATATGGGCCCTATTTTCAGTACGTCCTTCCTATGTTTTTTCTACCTGTGAATATATTAATTAATGTCCTTTTACCATTTAATGTCCTTTTACCAGTTCAATGTTTAATTTTAAGACTGTCTTTTTTAAAAACATCTTTAAATCATGTTTTGTAAAATGTTTTACTTTTATGATTCTTTTCTGAATCGAATAAAGTTTTTGAACCGAACCGATTACCAAGTATGGCGAACGATGCCATAGGTTTATTGTTGAAAGCATGCACATTAATAAAGTATTTGACTTAGCAAGAAGATAGCTTGCCTTTAAAACCCATTGCTTTATACTGTATCAAGGGAAGAGTGGTAGATATGTACTATCCGTGTGAGAAACAGGAGATAAACTTTTAGCATAGGAATTATGATGATTTTATAATAATTGCACAGCTTTTAAAGGATTATTAACTGCATTGTAGTATTTTACTTGTGGAAATGCTGATGAAAAATGGTGTTGTATATTGAATTTTAATTCTTATGGTCAGTTTGGCTGAAAATAATAAAACTACAATTAGGAAACTGTAATATGGTATAAGGTATAAGGAGGAGCTTTATATTGAACTGAAGAACCTTGTGCATTTTGACTACTTCATCCTATTCTGTTGGATCTAATGCTGCTTGGCAACCGTTTACGGAATTAGTTCTGCTAACTCCTATCTGTCAGGTCTGGCTCAGAAAGGAGAACAATGAGTTCTTCCTGCTGGCTCCAGGTCCACTTTCAAATCTCCTGGAACTCGGCAATTGAAAAACTGAACACTACCTGTTGAGCCTACCTGACCCCTAGGGCCACCTGGCCACCCATCTCTCACCAGGAAGTCTGGTAAAGTCACTTGCATGTGCAAGCACTTACATGAGCCTTTTCCTAGGTAAAAAGGGTGTTGTCATCTGCCAAAGATCCAGAAAGGCATCTTGAAGATACTGAAGGCTTCACTGCAAAGCCTGTATGGTGGAGAAAGTTGTTAGTGACGAGAATGAACCCTCATCTTATTCTTTGCCCGCTACTGATTGTTATGGTGAAACTGGTGATGAGATCTCCCCACTAATTTTTGGTTATTTAATTCACCCATAGCGTTTCACCTTCCTACATTTTCCTTTCTATTTCTCAGAGATAAATCCATGTTGACACTTAGAAACTAATTGACCAAAATCTTCACATCTTAGCCCTTCTACGCACATCATGTAGATTACCTGTTAGTGGATCACCACCCCATCGAGGAGTTGGCTGCAGCCTTCGCTGCCTGGAGTGGACTCATCCATCCATCTCTACCAAGGTCTATATTAGCATTGAATTGGTTATTATCTGCTGGCCTTCCCATAATGTTCAAAGTGGGTTGTCTGTGAGGCAGTGATTGTGCATTGAAATATTGCCAGGACTGCATCCTGAATTAATACTGTCACCCTCTTGGCACAGTTGGATGTGCTTGAGAAAGCTATGGCTATGTCAAAAGCAGACCACCTTTAATCCTCTATTGTTTTGACCCTACATGCTCTTTTTTTTCCTTGGTGGTACTCTTCACCATTTCAGCTGAGCAGCGTAAAACTACCCTTCTTTTGCATAGAATCAGAAAAAGGTGATCAGTCTTCCAAGTTTATTCCTGAGAAGATTATAGTCCTTCCCTTTCAGGACAATTGTTTAAAGTATTTTAACAAATTTGTCTCCACCACTTTGGATATGGTTCATGCTATTATGTGTATGTGTAGAGGAGAGAAAGGAGTGGAGGAATCGTCCTCCAAAATGTCATACAAAAAACAAAGAGAGTCACTTAGACCAACAGGAATTCTTCTTTTTCTTCTTAGTCTCCCAAAGTATTAATAGGAGGAAGAAGAATTTCATTAATAGCTCTCACCCACCAGGGTTACCTCTAAGTGGCATGCTTCATCATAAGGTTCTTCCCAATCTCACTGTGGTAAAGGGCTGTGCTACTGCCAACGAATGCGTGGGTGCACTGATAGTGTTATGACCTCTCCTGTGAGAAATAATAGGAGTGGGTGGTTTTAAGATAAAAGATTTAAAAATACCTGGCTAGTAGGAAAATATGTTTATTAGCACCTCTAACCGGTATTATTATAATGTGGAGGAAAGAAGAAACTCTATGGGGTGATGTCACTCTGTTTCATTAGTCAACTAGTTTCAAGCCCTACCTCTAGGAATTTCTCAGGGACCTAGGAAAAGTAATCCCTGGTGCCACTCCTTAAGTTTTAAAGTTTGTTGCATGTGGTATAGTAACTGAAAGAAATATCAAGAGAAATATACGGACAGCACCTAATTGGTCTGTTACTTGCAAAACTGTACGAGTACATAGGGAAGAAGAAAGAAACAAAAGTAATTAAAATAAATGGCCTTGGGGGCCATGTTACTTATACTACATATTAAATTCTACACACTGGTGGGCAAAAGTAATATATTTTCAGATAACCTAGTTGAGCACATCTAGTGATACCATAAAAACACAGAAGAGACACCCGATCTATTCTCATATATATATATATATACCATGAGTCCATACGGAGGGAAAGGGACATCTGTCGTCACAATCTAGTTCAGAGAGAGGTCAAATGTGTCAAAAGGACGATGATACAAGTTAGCAAAGCAACACCAATGCGGGCACGAGCCCGCGTTCAGTTCATTCATCAAGGCTTCTTCCTTGCAATAAGGAACATGCTTGCTCATAGGGTCGCTGATGCCCACGGGTGGGGACAGCTGAGAATAAATCATCTTGTAGCAATGCGGGCATCAACGTCCTCACGTCGGAAAGGACTAGGACGCCGACCTGAACAAAATGGTCGCTTGTAATGGGCCAACTGCTTAGTGCACGTTCCCGCAAATGGTGGGTTTGCGTCTCCGGTCCACTCTGTCAGCCCTGTTGCTGTATCGCGATTGCCGATCTTGGCAGGGTTTTGAAGACAAAAAATTAAAACAATTAAGAAGAAAATGCATAATGCAAGGTAATGGACAAAAATAGAAAAAATATACATAGTGAAAAAGCAGGATATTTGAGATAAAAGGTTTTCTGAACAGGAAATGTATGTGATTCTGAATCCCCAGTATGGATGTTCGTGTATTCACAGATAAATACCAAGGCACCATGGATGAGCAGTACATTTGTGCCAAGCATAGCAGGTCCCAACATACACCACCTCGAGAAACACATGATCCTGTGTGCCCATACCCCACATATCACGCAGATCACACTTTGGAAAAGATATATTGATGACGTTTTGGTCATATGGCAGGGGAATGAGAAAACAGCAAAATACTTTCTCCTGTGGCTCAACAGACAAAATGAATTCCTGAAATTCATGCACACCATATAAAAACAGAATCGTTTTTGCTTGATCTAAACATTTTTGCAGAGGAAGCTTCTCTAAAGACTACAACACATCTGAACCTTTTAGAAAAAAATGGTCTGCTTTCCTTTGATCGTTTTCACCGCAGACATCTTGGTGAAAATCTACCCTCCGGCCAATTCTTGCAACTTAGATGCAACTGTAATAAGCTGAGCGATTACATAAGGCAGGCAGAAGGCTTGGCATCTAAGCTAAAAGTGCAGAACTTCACCCACAAAGTTATTTCCAGAGTTATGAAATGAGCCAGAAACAACCACAGGGAGGCATTACTTGAAATCCCCCACCAAAATGCAAAGATGACCCACCTATATGCATCATCACCTACAGCAGTGCTTCTAATCAAGTGAGCAAAATTGTAAATAAGCACTGGAGCATACTGAATAGCAGGACCACAAACTTCCCAAAACTCATGTTTTCAGTCAGTCAGTCAGTCAGTCAAGAATACCTTATTTCGGCTGTACAGCCATGAAAACCACAATACATTTTACAATCAATACACTGAAGAGGACGATGAGGGATAAATGTTCAAAACAGCCATTCCTTAATAGACAGAGGTTACATCTTGACCGCAACTTTAACGGTCATTAAATGACTACCCGACCCCCAAGATAATGGCGTGCAAGTTGTAAAAAAAAACAGGTCTCTTACTCAAAAATTATAAGACTGTTAAAAAGCAATATCAATACAATTTCAGAGTTAAATAAACTTCTTGTTAAAAAATAAATTAAAAAGAAGAACATTGAAAGTTACATTCCTACACAAACAAAGTAAACACAATTATTATCATCACATTCTCTGGACGATACTATATAGCAGCAAAGGGCAGTAAGGATATCATGTAGAGGGCAGCATCAACTGTTGCCCATCTCTTTCCCCTTTGGAATTCCTCTACGTGTGCACCACATTGCAAAGAGGAATTTCGAGGTAGCGACTACAAATAGTGGTACTGTTTCGTATTTAAGTAGCCTGAAAACCTCAATATGGTTTCTAATCCCTAAATTTCTGCATAATTGGAGAACCCACTTCGATCTAGACCTATAGTATGCAGGACAGAAAAGCATTACATGGAATTCTATTTCTTTTGAAGCGGAGCAGCCAGGACAATCTAGTTTGGCTGCACCCTTCCATTTGTTCGTGAATGCACGTAACAGGAGTGTACCGTGCCTAAATTGTAAGAACAATTTTTTTTTCAATGAATGGTTGAATACTGTCCAAGATCATTTCCAGTTTATACTGCTGCTTGACAAGCAGAAACCTTGATGTCAACGATCATGAGATCGTACTTCGAATTATTTGGGCAAGTTTAAATTCCTTCAGGGCTATAACTAGGTTTTTTTTGGAAGTACTGGGACAGGTATCCTCCGGATTTGACCATAATTTACCACACCCCAGTGAAAAACAATCACTCCTAACAAAGGACAGCATTGGTACGTTAATAGCCCCCAGTTTACACATAACATCCCTCAAATCCTCCCTATAATTAATGAACTCCGGCGTACTCCAGATGCGATGCCAGAAAAGGAGAGGACGAGAGGCAATTAAGTCTGAAATGGGGCCAATACCCAAGTCCATCCTAAGCGGGGTTAAGGGCGTACTTTTTGGGAGACCCAACAATTGCCTAATAAATGTGTCTCAGTCACCAATAAGGAGTGAGATGGGCAGTGACCCCACAGTTCGGCACCGTAAAGGGATGCTCCCCTTGCTTGGATTTTGTAGATTTCAGCCGGGGGACCAATCACTTTTTGGGAAAAAGTTTTATGGACTTTTAGGATTCCTCCAATTGACTGCGTTTATTTCAAATTAGCCTTCAATATTTGTGTCCTCCAGTCCATTTTATCCTTCAAAGTGATGCCAAAATAGTCGAAGACGGGCACTCTCTCTAGGGGCCTACCATCCATTTGGAGATGTGGGCAGTTGGTAGTTTTGACATGGAACACCATATATTTGTTTTTTTTAACATTTATCACCGAATTCCTTTTCCTACAGAATGCGCTAAACTCATCTAAAATACGCTGCATCCCCAATGATGATTTAGACAAGAGCAGCATGTAGTCAGCAATCATTAAAGTTGGTATTTTCCTATCTGCTAACCTTGGTGAGTCTATGTCCTTTACAGCCAAAAGAGTATCAATTAATCTGTTCAGGAAGAGAGAGAAGAGGGTTGGCGCTAGCACACATCCCTGCCTCACCCCTTTCTCCACAGGAAAAGGGACAGTTATTTCTCCATTCTTGCCAAATCTTACCCTTGCATAAGGGCCTTCATGAAGGCGCTTTACAAGCTGGCAAAGGTAAACCGGCACCCCAAGATCGTGTAGGAGTCCCCATAACTGCTCACCATGGACCATATCAAAGGGGGACTTAAGATCCACAAAAGTCATATAAAGACTACCCCCCTCCCAAGGTTACTGTTTTCTAGTAAATTAATTGCCATCTAAAGATATGGTCTATGGTAACATTTTTTAACCTAAATCCTGCTTGTAGGGGGTTAGGACATTTGACTCGTCCATTCATGATTGCAGTCACCCCAGAAGAACACGAGCAAATATCTTTTGAGTGACATCAATGAGACTAATAGGCCGATAATTTGCCGGATCTAATGGGGAGCCTTTTTTAAAGATTGGAATAATCTCCGCGCCAGCCCAAGTCATGGGGAATCCCATACTTTGGATAATAGCATTAAATAAGGACTGCAGATAATGTGCCCAGACAGCCTGTTCTGCTCTGAAACGGTCACAAGGGATTCTGTCCAGACCCGGTGCCTTATTAGGAAATATCTTGCCCAGTCCCAGAGTGACTTCCAGCAGAGTACAGGGTGGTGGTTACATATTTAAGGGGATATGGAGAAAATCCACTAGCCCTTGTGCTACAGTGCCGTCCAGGGACCTAGAATATAAAATTTCAAAATGCGATCTCCAGGCTTCTTCCGCTAGATTTGGAGCAGTAGCTGAGTTGACTTCGGAGTGACCAGTCTTCACTAGATTCTAAAAGCATCTCATGTCTCTAGTGTCCAAAGCTTTCCTGATCACTTCCCATTTTTCGTTCTTCCAGGCTGCTTTAGCTTCAGCCAAGGCTGCTCTGCTAGCTAGGACATCCTTATTCTTAACTCTGTGTACCAGTGCGCTTTTGGCTTCCCTTCACACTTTATTTAAACCATTGGTGTTTCGGTTTGGGGTCGAGCTTGTTATTATTTTCATGTTTATAAGAAAAAGCTGCCAGCTTTAAAAACATCTCCCGATGGTTGGTTTTCATCAACAGCATAGATTCTTGGCCTTGATAGTTTTCAGTCACATAGAAAGCAAACTCTAAAAAGGGGATGATCTCAGTGTACAAAGAGGCAATTTTTTTCGTACCCCAGTGAACTCTTCTACCACCTTTTCTTACAATTAACTTGGAGGGGGTTGGATTGACTGGCCCTGATCTTTCCTGAGTTGGGGGATGACCATCTCAAGTATTAATGGGTTATGGTCACTTTTACATCGTGATTGGACAGTGAAATCCCTGATTTTTGGACCAATTCTCAACAACAACCAAAATATAATCAATTATGGAGGCCTGTCCTATTTTATTAAAAGTTGGGTTTCCCGGGCTATTTGAAGGGAATCAACCATTACCGGCCCTAAGCGAATAAGTAAGTGCAAGTGAGGTCAACTGAAGAACAAGGGGAGACCACCCCCTAGTTGGATAAGTATTACAATCTAAAATTGACCAAACAGAGTCTTCTTCGCTTGTAATATTGGAACTTATACCATTGAGAGGTTCGAAATGGCAATTAAAATCCCCCCCAACAACTAAGTGAGCAGACTCAGGAAGAGTCGATAAAAAAGAAGATAAAGAGTCTAGGGTCTGTGAGGTTTGCCCCCGCTTCACTGGGCGGGAATATACATTTATGATAGCCAAATTCGATTGGTCATCAAACGAGAGGAGAATACAAAGTATATCCAAGGATCTAGTATCAAGGACTTTATTTAAACACCCCAGATGGGTAGCAACCCAAATACATAAGCCCCCCTGAGGGTCTCCCCCTAAGGCCCTGAAGGGCTGGGATTGAATAAGCTACATACTCTAGCCTATATAATGGAACAGCAGACCATGTCTCTTGAAAGAGACATAGCTCATGCATGTCGATGTTAGCTCCCCAGTCAGGATGGTCCAACTTGGAAGCAAGACCTGCTATTTTCCATGAAAGAACCTTTGTGTTATGTGAGTCTATTATATTTTCGGTCAGGAGGTCAGAAGTTTCCACCTCCTGCTGAAGTGTTTTACAAAATATCCCCTTATAATCTTGTGTATGTCCTGAGGAATCCCCCGGTGTATTCAGCAGGGCTCCCAGTCCACCCGGTGCTACTATGACCTCAAGTATTTCCCCAAGAGGACAAACCCCAAACTCAGTTCATTCGCAGTTTTGTAGCAATAGTGTCTGGATGGCTATACCTTCGACTCCTTCTACTTAGGGATCCAGTCAATCCACTAGGTTGAAGCTGCTAAATCTATTGCTAACTGGAATGTTAAAAAACAGGATTGTTTCGGGCCCGACCCTTATTTGGAAAGTAGTCAGTCTGGGCTTCTTTTCCCATTTTTTATATACACACCTCCCATTCTTTCTATCAGGGGAGTGGGAGGATAGAAATAATCAATAGGAAGCGTCCTTATACCACTGGTCTCCCTTACATGGTCCCAATTTAAGATGTATTGAACCGCCCTGGTGTCCCTGAAATTAATCAATACGCAGTCCCCATGGATATATTTCTTCCTCTGTCCCAACCAACTAAACCACCTAGTAAAGAGAATTTCGCTCTGAATTGAAGGGGGAAGTGGTCTATATTCATTTAACCAGAAAATAACTTTGGTTTTTTTTTCAGAATATGACTCCCCTCTATCTGTTTCCAGCTCAGGGACTCCAGTTAAAATAACAGTGTAGGGAGTCGAGGCCGGAGGTAGGTATATACATTGCAGATTGGATTTAGGTATGGCTCTATTGAAATGGCCATTGTTCCCATAATCTCCTCCACTTTTACTGGGAAGATTACATTCCACTTGTGGGCCCATAGTTGTAAACATTGTCAATGGGCCTTGGTCATCAACCCCCTCCTGTAACCCGCCCAGGTCTGTGGAATGATTGGCTAGGGAGAGGGGCCCTATTGCAGCGTTAAGTTCTCTGGGGTGTATGGGGAGATATGGTCGCTCGGTTGCTCTGATGTATGGGAGCCTGTTCAGAAATTTGGGAATTGACCAAAGTATTAGAGAGGATGTCGATTTTGCTCCCCCATGAATCAACCAACAATGTAAGCTTCTCTAAATGTTTCTTAATAGCTTCTACCTCTTTATAAAGATAGGTTTCAAAATGCTTTTTGATTTCTCTTGACATATTTGTGGCCCTTAGCAGGGGCTCCATTACTAGTGGACTACTTCCACCAGGTGTATTGCTCTCAATCTGGGTCTTTGGTGCTGATCTCAAGGAAGAGTTCACTTGCTTCCCCCCTTATGTATTTTTTGTTTCCTTTGGCCACCTTTCCTAGTCCCCCCGTGTCAGATTTATCAACAGTTACAGGAGTTGCCTTTTCCAAAACTGGCATTAGATCAGGAGTATTCAACAGATTTACTGTCTGGGACAAGTCAGAGACTTCTGATTCCAAAATCATGGATGGACGTGGGATTGTTGGCGTCAAGGAGAGCTGACATTCTGTGCATTCTATTTCATTAGAGACAGGTCCTATTTCCTGCCGTAACATTTAGTCACTAGATGTTGGTTTAGTAATAGCTGTGCGCACAGAAGCTTTATATCGGGTAGTAGGCCTTGCAAGCGGTGGCGGACTCTCCCCCATACTTGTGCGGTAGCTGAAATTGCTCAGAGCGAATATAAAGGGTAAGGGGTTCAAGTAAAATAAACTAACTCCCTGCAATGCTTCTAGTGGCCAAAGTCTTTGCTCTTTCTAAACCTCTCAACAGACTATAGTGAATGTCAACAGTTTAACAATGCTCAAACAGTCACATAGGGACTCACTTTACACAACGTGTCAGAGGGGTGGCCCAGTCCAGTCTCATCCAGTCTCGGACGGGCTCAGATGGGCCCGCCCTTGGCCCAGGCTTCACCCGGCGCGCGTCTGCGTGTGTCCCGCGGTGCGAGAGCCCTACTCCGCTTATCAAGCGCCTCTTGGAGTTTGCTGATGGCATTGATAGCAGACGCCACAGAAGGGATGCTGGGACTTGGAGTCCTTTGTCCCGCGCTGGTGGTGGCTAGGCAGCAGGAGCAGCAGGGAGCCGGAGGTGAACGTTGCGGTCTTCCAGGACCGATAGAAAGGTAGGAATAGCTGTGTCCTGGCGTTAGCAGTGCCCAGGGAGCTCAAACCCCACCCCGCTTATCAAGTGCCTCCTGGCGCTTGCTGATGGCATGGATAGCAGGCGTCACAGAAGGGATGCCGGGACTTGGAGTCCTTTGTCCTGCGCTGGTGGTGACAAGGCAGCCGGAGCAGCAGCGAGTCGGAGGTGAGTGTTGCGGTCTCCCAGGACCAATAGGAAGGTAGGAATAGCAGCGCCCTGGCGTTAGCAGTCCCCTTCATGTTTTCACACAGAAGGGGGTGTAGCCTAAAAGATATGTTGGTTCACAAACGACCACGCACAAGTGACGACATAAGACCCAGTGAAGGCTTCATCACTCCCATAACAGGGCATCACCCTTGCGGCAACTGCAATGTCTGCCATTTAAATAAGACAAACAGTATTCTCAAATTAACATGACATAGAAGCTGCAACATTTCACCAATTGCAACTCACAATCAGTGATATATATGATTAATGTGCCCTTGCAATCTACATTACGTAGAAGTGACCACACGTAAAGTGAAAATCTGAATCTGCAAAACCCACAGCAATCTAAGATGCAGTCGCGCTACCATGACGATGTCTGCACACTATATTGAATACAAACACACAATCAGTAACCTGAGATGGGTGATCATTGAACAATTGAGCCAAAAATCACAGCTGTTTGAAAAGGAGCAGCAATGGGTCTTTAGACTTAAGACTCACACGGAAGATCTCAACGAAAATATCCCTTCGGGCCTTATCACCATCTGTACCTTCTGTGTCCACCACTAGATGATGTATTCTGCACAAGCATCATACAAAGTACCATTACTATAGACTGCACCAGCTCTTTGAACTATGTTTTCTTTATAAGTAGGCCCTTGGATTGTACATAATTTGTTCACAATCCTTTCATCACTACTTTGTCGGCATTTCCCACACTATTAGCCCTTATGTTACGTTATGTTAAGCAAACTTATAAAGCGCATGGCTGCCCCAACAGTGGGGCGTCCCAGCACTGACAGACAGTTGGCCAAAGAGAGGAAAACTAGAGAGTAGAGAAAAGCCAGGTTTTAATCAATTTCCTAAATGCCCAGTGATCTTGTGTGCTCTGAGCAGCAATAGGAGCAGCATTCCATAGGGTAGGGGCCATTTCCCTAAATGAGCACCCCCCTGCTCTCTGCCTGTACACTCGGGGGTACAAGCCAGGTGCAAGTCAGCAGAGTATAGAACTCGAGTCAGGACATATGGAGAACATAGCCCTTGCAGGATTTGGGGGCCTTGGCCATGTAGAATCTTGTGCATGGTTCATAGAGTCTTAAACTGGACTCTCTGTTGAATTGATAACCGGTGAAGACTGTGCAGAAGATTAGAGGCATGATAGTGCTTTGGTAAAGCAAAAAGAGTGTGAGGTGCCGCATTCTGTGCCCGTTGGAGTCTTTTAGTTACGGATTTCTTCACACCAAGTAAGAGCCCGTTATAATAGTCTATCGAGACTGCACTACAGATTGAACGATCGTTTGGCAGATGGATGCATCAAAGTATACCAAGATGGGTTTTAGGCCCCGTCGGAGGCCAAAACAAGTCCCCAGCACTTTTTTTTGCATGGTTCTCAAATGAGAGGGTATTGTCCATCAGGACCACTAAGTTCTTAGCTATGGTTTTCGGTAGGGGGGTACCGAGAGCCGTAGGCCACCATTGGTTGTCTTATTAATGCATGTCACGACCCACCAAGAGCACCTCAGACTTAGAGGAGTTCAATTATAAGTAATTGTGTGCCATACAGTCTGAGATGGCCAGATGATCCTCTTTTACTTTCATTTGGTCTTAATTAAGGTTGTTGGAAAAAGTAAAAACCAGTTGGGTATCATCAGCATAAAATACCATATTGATGTTATGTGCTTTAGCCAAGAGGGCCAGTGGGTGGACATATACATTGAACAGTGTGGGGCTCAAGACAGAGCCCTGGGGGAGTCCACAACCGAGAGGGTAGCTGCTGGACAAATAGGGAGGGGCAGAGACCTGAAAAGAGCGATCGGTCAAGAACAGTGGAAAAGCACCTAACTGACTTTCAACTTGCTTTAAAATCCACCATAGATGCGCTGATCATTGTGGAGAAGTGTGGCTCAGTGGAGAAGTGTGGCTCAATGGTTAGAGCAGCAGACCCTGATGCAGAGGTCTGGCCCGGGACCAGGGTTCAATTCCCCGCCTCGGCGGGTCTTGGGCTCAAAACTTCCACGGACCTGATAATTCTTGCCTCGGTGCCTATTCCAATCACGGAGTCCCACTCTGCAACTCTGGGCAATAGCTTGCTTAATCTCCACAACGGCCCACACAACGCTAAAGGATGCCTGGCCTCCACCTTGGGGGTGCCCAGGAGTGGACGCCTCACAGGGAAAGCCAGGATGGGTTCCACAGCGGTATTCGTACAAGCGCTTTGAGACCCTTGCGGGTGAGTAGTACGCTATACAAGTATCAATTTACAATTTACATTTACATCCCACTGAAAAAATCCCTTGCGACTCCCAAGCGCCCCCGGATCCCCTGGTACACTACTGACCTTCGGACATAGAAGAGTCAGTGTAAAAAACTAGAGCGGCAATAGCGCCGAACCCATGCTCTCCTCGACAAAGCAAAATATCAAACTGCCCTAGCCTCTTACCATAAAAACCTGAAACTCGCCCAGAAGAAATATATAGCCAACCAACTTGAACAGGCTGACAACACCCCACAAGCCCTTTTTCAGATACTCAACACTCTTATCAGTCCCAATGCCTACAACCCGGAAAACACCCCAACTCAGTCTATCTGTAATAGTACTGCAGGCTCCCTCTCCGAAAAAATTTACATTTACAATAAAATTAGGACACCCACCAACCCATACACCTATCCCAGCATCCAACCCCCCTCTGCTTCGCCTAGCACCGTAACACTTGAAGAATTCCCATTGCTCACCATTCAAGACACAGAATCCCTAGTGAAAGCAACCAAATCTGGATCCCTAATGACCACATACCAGACAAAAATTCCAGAGTACTCGCAGCTCAGTTGGCGGCTCCACTCTGCTCCATTCTAAACAGTTCAATCAAGGAAGGCAAGCTTCCCAAGGAGTGGAAAGCCGCCCAGATCATGCAGATTAGGAAAAATTCCAAACTGCCCTTGACATGATCTCCAATTACCGACCCATCTCACTACTCCCTCTTCACAGTAAATTACTTCAAAAACACATTAATACACACCTGTCCACCTTCATAGAAGCCTCTGATTGCCTTGACCATTCAGTCAGGCTTCCGCCCCAGACATAGCACAGAATCATCAGCCTTGATAAATTCACAGATGACATCCGAATGCATGCAGATGCTGGCCAAGCAGTAATACTCATACTGCTTGACCTGTCTGCTGCATTCAATGGCATCTCACACCGGATCTTGCTGGAGAGACTACAAGCAAAAGGCAACCATGACAATACACTGAATTGTCTGCCAGACTTCCTGAAGGAGAGAACACAAACAGTAAACCTGGGTCCCTTTAAATCTCAGACCACTAGGGTATCCAAAGGTTTGCCACAGGGCTCCTGCCTTAGCCCCATATTTAATTATTTTGCGAATGAGCAACCAGTGTAGTTTGCGGAGTAGGGGGGCCTTAGCCCCACTTTATTCAACTTATATGTAGCTCAACTCTTATCACTTCTAAGGAACATTGGAATCACTCCAATATCTTACGTGGACAACACTCAACTTCTCATCTCCTTCGACAAAAACACTCCCAACATCAAAAGCATATTCGCGGAGGGAATGAAGACCATAACAAAGTGGATGAGCAGCAACTTCCTTCAGTTGAATGCTGAAAACATTGAAATAATGCTATTTAAGGAAGCAATAACCAGTTGGACACCCAATTGGTGGGCCGAGGGACTGGGACCAGGGCCAGCCCCAAAACCAGTGGTTAAAAACCTCGGGGTCCTAATAGACAACAAACTAAACCTATTGGAGCATGTTTCGGCAACTACACGAACATGCTACAATGCACTTAACCTGCTTCGTAGAGTCTTCCATCTCCTCCCCTCTTCCACACGTAAAATCCGGATACATGCCTTAATTCTAAGCCGCCTGGACTACAGCAATGTCCTGCTGATCTCTGCAAAGGAATCCTGCCTGAGCAGTTTTCAAGTGGTACAGAATACGGCTGCAAGTCTAGTAACAAGTGCTTCCCCCAGAACACCCTCACTCCCCCTACTCTGCAAACTTCACTGGTTGCCCATTCGCAAAATAATTAAATTCAAAATCATCTGTATGGTGTTCAAAGCCTTGAACAAAATGGGACCTAAATATCTGGCGGACAAAGTGATCAGATATATTCCCTCACAAACCTTCCGTTCTGGAGGCAAGGCTCTCCTGTCCGTCCCGTGAATAAAACAAACAAGACTAGGAGGCAAAGCGTTCTCTCACCTAGCCCCTCAAATCTGGAACCAACTACCTTTGGACATTCGTCAATGCACTAACTACATGTCCTTCAGGAAAAAATCTCACTGTTCTGAGCCACTGACTCTGCTGTCTCAAATGCGTCCTAAGCACAGAGGTACCCCAATCGGGGTGATTCATGCGCTTTATAAAGGACATAATTGACAGAAATAAAGATGCAAACCAGGCCAGGGCCTTGCCCTTGACCCCGATCTCCTTCAGCCATTGGACCAGAATCTTATGGAAGATTGTGTCAAAGGCCGCACTGAGGTCTAATAAAATCAGTGCAGAGGTGTTACCCTCATCTTACGTGGCCTTTAGCTGCTCTGTTACTGCTAGTAGAGCCGATTCAGTACTGTGTCTGTGCCGGAAACTATTTTGAGACCTGTCCAAGATCTCATTTACTACCAAGTGCTTGGTCAGAGCGATGTTAACATAGGACTCCATAATCTTGGCCAAATATGGTAGCAAAGAAATTTGACGGAAGTTCTCCAGCGGAGATGCCTCCAGTTTGGTTTTTTCAGCAAAGGAATGACCTTAGCGTACTTCCATGACTTAGAGATCGCCTCAGTTTGAAGTGACATATTCACCAATTCCCGACCATCGGTCAAGAGGCAATAATGGAATTTTCTAAACATGTGGGGTTTGAGAGGATCATCGGGGGAGCCTGATTTGACCTTGATAGACAGAACGCCATGTCTTTAGGAGACATGGGTTACAGATCTTACAAAGAATGGGATTGAACTATCATAATGGGGTTCTCCAACGATACTGTCCTTGTGGCGAGTGCACTGTAAATGCATTCCACCTTATTGAAGAAGTGTTTAGTCAGTGACTCACATTGTGTATTAGAGAATATGATGCTATTGGCCTCAGCCAGGAGTTTCACCATGTCTTTTATAAGGGAAAAGATGGTTTCAGAGGGGTTGGGGCTTGACGAAATCAGACTGGCATAGAACGTGGCCTTGGTCATTAGAACTAGTTTATGATAAACCTTATTTGCTTTCCTATAAGTTATTTTTGCAGTTGGGTCCTAGGCAGTTCTCCAAACCCCCTCTAAAATTTTTTCTTTTGTCTTTTCCATGATGAGGATCTTGTTGTACCAAGCGTGGGTTTGAACACGCTAGGCACAGATCATGTTCCTCTGAATACAGTGGTCAAGTGTGTTGTTAATCCAATCCCTAAACATACTGTCAGCTGCCTCTAAATGAGCAGGCCAGTCTGGGTGGGGCATGTTTAGGGTGGGTAGAAAAGTGGATGCGTCCAATTTATGCCAAGGTCCTTCATAGAAGACTGATACAAGGAGTGTATGGGGGTGTCTACAATACCAAGGCACAGAGAAATGAGAAAGTGATCAGTCCAGGTCAGAGGTATGGGTGTTTTAGCCTCCAGAGTCTAAAGATTTGAAAATACAGGATCAAGTAAATGTCCTGCAGCATGTGTTGGTCTCTCCAGTAGCTGAGTTAGTTGGCAGGCGTCCAGGTCTCCCAGGAGGTTGGCAATCTCATAGGAGTCAGAGCATTCCAAATGTAGATTCAGATCTCCTAAAATGCTGAGATTGGCTGCTTCTAAAGCAAGAGTGGATGTGATATGGACTAAAGCTTCTTGAAAGGCTTTTACAGGGCCTGGGGGACGGTAGATAATGAGTTCAGTAAAGGTAAAGTTATGGGACAGAGTGATTTTAAACAAAGCACTTTCACAGTGTGGAATAGTCTGCGGTGTAAGACTGTAAGAGAGCGCTGATTTAAATATGACTGCTAGGCCTCCGCCCTCCCGCTTGTCCTGTTCTCTGCGGACATCATGTAGCCTGCAGGAAGGGCTAAGGTTGAAATGGCTACAGAGTCAGTAATAAGCTAAGTTTCCGTCAGGAATAATATATCGGGTAAGAAGTCCTGTAGGAGATCATATATTTCTGCGTGGTATTTCACAAGTGATCTACAATTAAGGCTAAGGATGGTAAAATATGCAAGACCAGAGGCCAGAAGGGATGACCCTAGCCCCATCTAAGCTCTAAACCTGCACTTATCACACTGCCCTTGAGGAGAGTCGTAGTGCCATTTACAGTGCCCACAGGGAGCTTTGGGTTCTAGGGCAAGCAAACATTCTTATGTAAATCTGCCGATGGGAAGTCCCAGGGCCAGGGATCCTGGCAACTTCCAGGCGCGGACAGGCGCATACGAACTTGTCTTAGACGCTGTGACATTCTGTTTAAATGGTGGAAGAGGCAAAATAAGCACGCCACTTACAAGCCCTGGAATTGAGTCACCAGCAGGTTGTGCAAGTACACAGGTATACGCCCTCCACACAATCGGCACACAGCCGCGGTGGAACAGGGCGATTATAGGTAAGAAATGCAAAGTGCAATAAGGGTTAAATTACGGGGAAGTAATTATAAACCAGAGAACAATACAATTATTAGCAGCACTTGTGCAACTTTAAAATATTAAAACAAATGTTAAAGTAAACTCTCGTAATCTCACTGAGTCCGCTATCCTATGTCTAACACCAATATCGCTGCTTGGTGTCTTGGTATTTATCTGTGAACACACAAATACCCATACTGGGGTTTAAGAATCACATACATTTCATGTTCCGAAAACCTTTAATGTCCAATTTCATGGATGAGCATGTTCTTTATTGCGAGGGAGCAGCTTGGACGAAGTAAGTCAACGCGGGGTCGAACTGAGACAAAAGCGGAAGGCTTATGCACGCAAGGAGCAGTAAGGAAATTACAGAACACCGTGAGACGGCTGGTCAAAACCTGCGCTGAAGTAACCACGAGGGTGGTTGAAGTTGAAGAGAGGGTCTCATCGGTCGAAGATACACTAGCAAAGCAACAGAGGGCCATGGAGTCCCTACAAAGATCTGAGTCCGATGTCGAATGGAAGCTTACAGACCTTGAGAATCGGGCGTGCCGTAACAACCTGCGGGTGCTAGGAATTGAAGAATCAAAGGAGGGAGCAGACCCACGCAAATTTGTTGTACAGTTATTCATGCAAGCTTTCCCCGAATTAACAGCCTGGAACTGGGATGTAGAAATAATCCGTGCTCATAGATTCCCGTTTGTGTTGAGAAATCGGGGCAAGGAAGGACAAAGTAGGCAGAATCTCTGCCTAAGGGCTATTCTAATTTGCCTGAATAATTACTTACTATGTGAGGCCATATATGATTTAGCAAGACCGGAGAAGAAAAGAGCCGCTATGGGCTGTGAGTTTTTTGTTCGCCCAGACTTTTGCCCAGTGACTGTCAAAGAACGTTGGCAAATGCGAAAATTAATTGCTCCCTTTCAAGAAGCAGGAGCACAGGTTTTTCTGCTTAATCCTTCTAAGTTAAAAGTTATTGCAAACGGGAAAGCGAGGTTCTTTACATCATGCAATTCAGCAAGGGATTACTTAAAGGAGATGGCTGAGCATACTAAAAGATAGATATTACATTATATAGCGATCACCTTGTTCAGAGGGAATTTTGTGTGCTGAGTGGGCCCGACTGCCAGTTGAGTGGTTCACCGCTTGTATTTTTGTTTTTCTTAGCTCATGTTTATAAGTGCCTAATTCCCTTCCAGTGAACTCTGCTTCTAAATTTTGCTATTTAAAATGTTTAGTTTTGATGTAACGGGGTACCTTGGAATTTTCATCTTTTGTCTAAGATATTAGGTTGGGTATAGAGGTTGATTGCAATGATCAGGCTATGAAGGTTAATAGCCTATAACTGTGTGGTGGTTTTTTTTTGCTCTTGACTCTGGAAAACCCATTCTCTTTTTTTGTGGTACCTATACCTATCTGGAAATTTTTAGAGAAGGAATTATGGTGTAAGAAGTAGAGGGGAAAGGGAATGGCACAGGTGTAGGTAGGGTGGCTGACGGGGGGGGGCGGTTATAGCATCTCAACATCACTGAGGACTTGGTCCTTAAGCCTCTTTTGGGGTGGTGGGGGTGTGGGGGGGGGGGAGAAATGGGGGTGGGGGGGAAGGAGGGTTTGAGGGGGGGAGGGGACCGGGGGAAAAAAACAAAAAGAGTGTTTGTTCGCATTGCAGAAATGGTATTACAGTTTGAGTATAAGCACATTATTTTCTGGCTTTTTATTCTTTCTTATTCTGATGGGGCAGGATAAATTTGTTGTTTGTACATGGAATGTATGCGGCCTTAATGATAGGAAAAAGCGAGCTCTTTTTGCTAAAATTGTTCATTTGATGGGGACAGATATCCTTTGTATACAGGAAACGCATGTACCATGGGGGAAGCGGGATCTTCTTAGATTGGCTGGCTATGAGCTCCTTATTTGCTCTAAACAGACTTCTATGATTAGAGGGGTCGCTATATTTACGAAACGGGGATTAGGCTCCTGTAAAAGAACATTGGGGGACAGAATGGGTAGGTGGACCATAGCTGAAGTCTGTATATCTGGTAAACTATTAACGATTTGCAATGTATATGGATCGAATTTAGATGATCCGGAGGTGGTGCAACAGCTAGATGTGGAATTGGCAGATTGGCCTACTCCACTTTTAGTATGTGGGGATATGAACATTAACGTTCTAAGTGACTTTGATTTAGTTACAGATTCAAAATATGTGGGTTGAAAGCCAAAAGTGTTCAAAGCGCTTCAGTCCTTCCTCCAGGAGCATGGTTTGGTCGACCTTTGGTACTTGCATAATAGAACGCAAGATGGGTTCACATATCATTCTATTCCCCATAACAAAAATGTTAGGTTAGACTATGTTTTTCTTTCAGAGCAGTTGGCAATCGCTTCTACTATTTCCTGTTTCCCACGACTTATATCAGATCATAATCCATTAATAGCAGAATGTGGATGGCCTCGAACCAGGAAACCCCCCAGGGAGTGGACGTTTGAAAGAAAGCTGTTTTTTGACGATGAATATCGGGGCCATATTAAAAAGTGGATAGCGCAGTTCCTAGAGATAAATATTGGGTTGGCATCTGATCAAATAGTATGGGACACACTGAAGGCCGGACTACGGGGGGAGACTAAAAGTTTCACCTCATATAGATGGAAGTCTGAGCAAGAGCAGATGCGTAGGCACGTTGAGGAGTTAAGAGAGGCAGAGATTCAACTAACTCTGAATATTAAGAATGGTTATGAGACCCAGGTGAGTGAACAAAAAGTAGAAATTTTGAAAGCTCATGTATTAGAGTTCTTTGGAAAAGATTTAGCTTTGAAGTACTTACAATATCGTACAGAGATGTTTGTGTTTGGGGAGAATTCTGGTAGGGTCTTAGCCAAGAGACTCCGACAGCGTACTATACAGAGTCAGGTAGTAAAAATCCAGGATCAACATGGAACAATATATGATACCCAAGAGGAAGTTAATAGAGTCTTCCTGGATTTTTACTCCTCCCTGTATACGGAAGATAGGGAGTATATCTCTGGTTTGGCTGCTGAGAGGGCTATGGAGGAGTTTTTTAATGGTGTTGAGACAGTTAAAATTTCTCAAGAACAGGCTGAGGTTTTGGGTTCCCCTATCCAAACGGAAGAATTGGAGATAGCAGTTAAATCTTTAGCTAATGGTAAGGCATGTGGCCCAGATGCTGTTCCATTGGAATTTTACAAAATTTATTTTGATGATATTAAACAGTTTTTTCTTGAGGTCCTTAGAGCAGCGCAGAAGGGTATAGTGCCGGAATCATGGCAAAATACAATTATAGTTCTGTTCAAGAAAAAAGGGAAACCAGAGCTGCTCCCGGCATCGTTTAGGCCGATATCATTAATCAATGGTGATTCGAAAGTTTATTCTAAAATCCTGGCTTGTCGACTGGTGCAAGTAATCACTCCATTGGTCTCCATGTATCAGCATGGATTCATTCCAGGTAGAGACACAGCGGACCATGTTAGGCGTTCTATTGCATTGTTAGACTGGGCTCATGCAACAAAATCGCCTCTCGGGTTGATCCTGTTGGACGCCGAGAAGGCGTTCGACAGGGTCTCCTGGAGGTTTTTATGGGCAGTACTTAGATGGAAGGGGCTTCCAGATGGATTTATAAATGCAGTCTCTGCCATGTATCTTTCCCCAAGGGCCCAACTTCGCATCTCAGGGCAACAGACTAGCTTTTTTTCCATCACTAGGGGCACACGGCAGGGGTGTCCTTGCTCACCCCTGTTGTTTGCCCTATATATAGATCCGTTTCTTTCTAAAATCCTGGCTAATCAGGCTATAGTTCCAATTAGGGCTGGGGATATCTCTTATATTCTGTTAGCTTATGCAGATGACATAGTTGTGATAACATCTGACGTTCAATCTGCATTTCTGGCATTGAAGGAATTAGCCAAACAGTTTGGAGCAGTGTCGGGCTATAAGCTCAATGTTTCGAAAACACAGGTAGTTCAGACTCCTGATATGCCTATATCCGATGCCCCAGTGGTTTCTGAAGCTATGCATTTAGGGGTGTGGATAAGCTCGACAGTTGATAGGATTCCGGAACTAAATATCCTCCCAATGATAGAAGCAGTTAACACTAAACTGGAGAGACTTGACAACCTACATCTATCGTTATATGCCGCTGCAGTGTCCTGAAAATGATAGTCCTCCCGAAATTTTTATATTTGTTTAGAACCGTTCCTTTGCTATTTTCTCAAAATAGCTTGGTTAAGGCAGAGAGGGTTTGCAGTAGGTTTTTGTGGGGATATAGACGACCACGATGAGCAGCTAAGTGGATGTATCTTCCTCGAGATCGGGGGGGCTGGGCGGTTCCCAGTCTAGTTATCTATTATTGGGCAGCTATGTTACAAACTATGGGAGTGTTGATATGTGGTGATAGGGCGTATGTACCTATATCCAATCAACCTACTATATATGAGATAGGGCTAGGTGAAGCTGCTAAGGGTATACTGTTGGAAATTTTGGAGCCTAGCTACTATAAAAGGACACGCTTCAAAGTATTGATTGCTGCGTGCTCTATCTGGCGGAAGATTAGGAAGAAATTAGTTATTCCGAATTTGAATTACTATACGCCATTTAAAAGTAGTAGAGTGTTTCCTAGTATATTTCAAGACCATGTAATGCTTGGCTGGCGAAGGAAGGGTGTTTATATGCTGGGTGACCTGGTAGAAGATGGGCTAATTTTAGTATATAGTGATATCCGGAATAAGTATAAACTACCCCCGCACGATTTTTTAAAATATTTACAAATACAAAGTTTTGTGCATAAACAACGGAAGATCTCATCAGTTACTCTTGATAAGGTACCAATCATTGAGTTGATTCTGAAAAGAAGTAGAATTGGGGTACTTTATCAATATATAGTGTCAACTTTTCCGGATGATTTATTACTACAAAGTGCCAAGTGGGAAGCCAAATTGGGTCTGACAGGTATTGACTTAGCCCTGGTATTGGAACTTGCTAGTAAGGTCATTGCATCAGGTTCATTAAAGTCACAAAGCTATATGGCCATGTTAGACCTGTACTATACAACAATGAAGATCGCAAAATGGGGGGCTAGCAGGGGCATCACTTGTGCTCGTTGACAGTCATCGACAGCTGACATAATACATATGTTCTATGCCTGCCCAGTACTTGTAGGGTTTTTTGATGATATTGAGTATTTTATCAATTCTATACTTAAGATAAGTTGCTCAGTGACTCCTGCATTAGTCATATTCGGGGTTGACTTGGGTAATAGCTTAGCTGGTACCCATTCATTCTACCAATTAGCTCTGCTATTCATTGCTATGTCCCAGGCACGTCTATGTATTACCTCTCAGTGGCTATCTGCTGAAGCCCCGCCGTTTGCACAATGGCGAGCAAGACTATTAGCCCTCCATCGGCTAGAATTTTCTGTGTTTTCGGGCAAAGGGGGGAGAAATCGGCTATTGGCAACTAGAATCTGGGCACCGGTGGCTGAATGGGTTGGCTAAAGATTCATTGCATTATTGGCTATTGATTGATGTGTGTCTTCTTGTTCTTTAGGAATATTGTTTATTATCCCCTTGTTAATACCGATTTTTTTTATGTTTTATAACTGCCACTTTAGTATTCCTCATCTGATCATTTATAAGGATGTGCAAAGCTTTTTTTTTTCAATAATGGTTCTTTTTTTTTTCTTACTTTATGTTTAAAACCTATTCTGCAATGTGTATTGTAATGTGTTTCTTTTTTTTCGTTCAATAAAAAAAAAAAAAAAAGGGTTAAATTACGGGGAAGTAATTATAAACCAGAGAACAATACAATTATTAGCAGCACTTGTGTAACTTTAAAATATTAAAACAAATGTTAAAGTAAACTCTCGTAATCTCACTGAGTCCACTATCCTATGTCTAACACCAATATCGCTGCTTGGTGTCTTGGTATTTATCTGTGAACACACAAATACCCATACTGGGGTTTAAGAATCACATACATTTCATGTTCAGAAAACCTTTAATGTCCAATTTCATGGGCGAGCATGTTCTTTATTGCGAGGGAGCAGCTTGGACGAAGTAAGTCAACGCGGGCTCGAACTAGGGTTGGCGTTGGTTTGTTAACTTGTATCATCTACCTTTTGACACATTTTGTCACTCTCTGAACTAGATTGCAACTATAGGCTTCCCTTCCCCCCCATATGGACTCATGGTGCCTGAATTAGGCTGACAATATGTATGCAGTGTTTTACCATATTTTTCACTCATGGTGTTTGATGTCTTTAAGCATATGTATATGAGAATAGATTTTGTGTCCCAGACTTCTGTGTTTTTAGAGTGTCACTAGGTGTGCTTACCTAGGCTATCGGAAAATATATCATGTTTGTCCCCTAGGGTGTAGAATTTAGTATGTAGCATATGTAATGTGGCCACAAGGCCATTTTTTTTCTTTTTCATTCTTCTTCCCTTATGTACTCATGCAGTTTTGCAAGAAACAGACCAATTAGGTGCTGTATGTATATTTCTCTTGATATGTTTTTCGGTTACTATACCACATGCAGTGAACATTAAGACTGAAGGAGTGGCAGCAGGGATTCTTTTTCCCAGGTCCTGAAGAAAATCCTTGGGGTAGGGCTTGAAACTAGTTGACCAGGGAAATCCAGGGACATCACCTCATAAAGTTTCTTCTTTTCCACTCCTTTTAACCATACTTGTTAAAGGTGAAAATAAAAAATAATTCCCACTAGCCATGTATTTTTAAATCTTTTATCCTAAACCACCCACTCCTATTATTTCTCATCAGGATAAGTCATCAAGCTATCAGTGCTCCCACGTATAGTTGGTCGTAGTGCGCCCCTTTTCCACAGCGGGATTGGGAAGAACCCTATGATGAAGCATGTCACCACGGTGTAACCCTGGTGGGTGAGGGTTATTTAAAGCAATTCTTTTTCTTCCTATTAATACTTTGGGAGACTAAGAAGAAAGAGCAGGATTACCATTGGTCGGAGTGACTCTCCTTGGTTTTGTAGTATGTGTAACACAAGTCTTGCCTTTTTAGTCTAGCTGTCAGCAGTGATTATTTTTCAGAAGGGTGGTCTCCAAATGTTTTTCTGAGTGCACAGGGGCTTTACCTTCTGTTCCAGATGTTTTGTTTCCTACCTGCATAGTGGCTGCACAAGCAAAACTCAGTGTTCCAACCAAGAGTTCAAACATCTTAAACCATCCCGGTCTCACTCCTTCTACAGATTGAAAGATCTAAATCTTTTTCCCTGAGTTTGTCTTCCTTTTTCCCTTCCTGTTCCTCTGAGGGTGGGAGGCTGTATCACTGTGTTTGTCCCCAAATGTGCTCCACCACCCCAGACTTCCATCTTATGAACAGCTGTTATTCTGAATATATATTTAGGTTTTTCCCCATCAATGTATATTTTCCCACCCCATAATTTGTTTCCAGTAAGATAGCACCATTGTAGGCCAATGGATTTTTATGAGCTCTCACTTCCTGGGAAAGAAAAAAGAGAAGGATTTCAAATAGGTCATAAGTCAACTAGGTTGTTTACTAACCTTTCAAAAGGGTGAGCATCCATCTTATAAGCTTTCTGTCTTTTAGCCTGCCTGCCACTCCCTAGTTCATTATCAAGGTACGGCACATGATGCCTGCACTCATTCATTCAAGAGACATTCATCTCATGATACATCTGGACTATATCCTTCAGTCCCATACACTTGTGCAGGCTCTCAACTTGACTGTCATTCTGTTTTTATAATCAGGGCATCTTAGTCAACTTGGAGAAGTGCTTTGGCACTGCTTATCAGGATGCAGGCATTTTGGATTCACCATGAATGCCATCTTTTGGACTTTGAAGTTTCCCCCAAAGAAAACCTCTGTTATGAGCAGCTATGACATTTGATGTTCCTACAGATTCTCCCAGATGTGTTACATTATTATAACATGTTCCTTAAACCTCCATACACTTGTGCCTAGGTTGTTCTGGTACCTCCTGATTACTGTAACATCCTGTGTGTAGCTCATGTAAAGGGACACAACTTTGAGAGTGCAAACACAGATTACAGAACCACTTGGAAAATCTAAGGTGTCAACAATCAACAAAACTGAACTGGGCCTTTTCTTGACTGTTCAGTATAAATATAGAAGACACCAAGGTAAATATCATCAAAAGGCTAGTACCTACCACCAATATGGGGCTCACTCTAAGTCCTCGGATGCATGGTTTCTTTATTTTGAAGCCCCCAGAAAATGCCTTAAGTAATGAGAACCTATCTGGAGAATCAATAATTCCAGTTGTGATTCCCTGAGAAATTATTTATTCTCCCTGCAGCTTCTGTGACAGCAGCTACAATCTGTGGGAATAATTCATTTCTTCATTGTCAGCCTCTTTTCCAGAACAGGATAAAGTTACAAACAATATGCAAAGTGTAAAATCTTTTCTTAAAGTACAAAACAGTGACTTATTAGTTGAAGGGGATGGTACCGTTCTTCATGTAATATTAGCACTATTCCTTACTGGGGATAGTTAAGTCTCAGTAATTTAAACCTGAGCTCAACCCTTGGTAGCTGTAGCACAGAGCAAACAGGCTCAACTTAGAAGAAATGTGAAAAGCATTTACTAGTACCAACACAGTTAACAGTAGAAAACACAACCTAGTAAAAAATTCCCCTTCAATTTATAACTAAAGAGAAAGTGTAAATGAGCAAATAGACACCAAAGCAATAAAAAATAGATGCAGGGAACTAGAAATATGATTTTTCAAAGTTTTAGATATTTCTAGCACCAAAAGGCGCAAAGCCCCAAACAAGGGTATTGGCTGACCTAGACCAGGTCAAAATAAAAAGTTCAGTCTGACCATGACAGATCGTGGGTTGGACACAGGTACCAGGTTTAGTGCAGTGCAAAGTTTTACCTTCTGACTTGCGGCCTAATTATGAGTTTGACAGTCTATGGAACTGCCAAACCCATGGTGAGTCCACCCACAGTATTCCAACTATGGCAGTGGGACCCCCATGGACCAATGCAACCGCCGGCAGATCCCTGATCCCACAGCAGTGGCAAAGCAGTGAGAGGCTGTGATATGCTGGAGGTGCTGCTGTGGCATTGGCAAACATATTGCGAGTTTCCTCACTGCAATCCATTTCATGGTGGTGAGCCAATAATGAATAGGATGGCAGTGAGGAAACTAAGGGTGCCCTACAGGGCCCCCTGTTGCCTCTGTGCACTGAGATGCATGCAGGTGGCCCAACTAACTATACGTACAGCCAGTTCCTGCACGGCATGGACTGCACTGTCCATGCCATGCAGGAACGTGGTTTGGTGCCCCCACGGCACTGCCTTTCTAAGGCTCACATATGTGCCTCTAAAATGCACCGCTGTAGGATCGCCAAAGCAGGACCGCCCGACCTGGATTACACTAGTAATCCAGAGGGTGGTCTGACTATGGGTTTGGTGATGTTGCAGTGGGGCGTTGGCATGGTAGTCCACTGCAACACTGCCAATCTCGTAATCAGGTCCTTAGTCTCTGGAATGGAAGTCAAAGATCGTCAGCGGGGCAAGGCAGCAGGCTGTGGCCCAGATGAGTTCCATGAGACTGGATAGCTGGCAGACGAAGTCCCAGTGAAGCTGTTGACCTTTGGCAGTAAAGCTATGAGCAGGAGAAATGTGTGCCTAAGAAAGGCCCCTCATAGGCAGGGTTCTTGTGGTGCCTTCACAATTGGAAAATTTCTACATTCAGATACAGAAACGTTTTTGCAAGTCAGGATCCTTTCAGCGGTACAAACCAGCAGGTCAAGTCCAACCTGCAATGTGATGTCAGTGACTCAGCTTCGAAACATTCTGGTGACAGCCTCTTTTTGCAAAATCCTTGGAAAAGATTTTAAGTCACTGTTTTTAGGGTTAGGCAGGAGGAGTACATTCTCACACTAAATAAAGGGCACCAGGATCTAAGAGCCACCATTATGGGCATCAAGACTCACTGCAACGGAAGTCACCAGCGTGGTCCAGCCAAAGTCCAGGTGGAACTAGTCACCTGGGTTCTTCAGGAAAGTAGGCTTTTTACAGCTTTTATGTTCCGTTAGCTTAACAGGAGGCTAACGATCTAGCCCTTGGAGTCTACTCTTCTGGGATCAAGTGGGAGCAGGACCAGACCCTGGGTGTTCTTGTCAGGCCCTGGGTATACAGAATACTATCTACTAGGTATTTATAATTAAGTTAAGTATGCCAATCAGGGAGAAGCACATTTTACATGTTTTTAGGGATCAGAACTCATACAATGGACACTATACAACAGCACCTGTTTTCAGAACATATCCACCAGCTATAAATCAAACAAAAAGATAGGGGGTGCCCATACAAAAAGGTCATCTTCTTCCACAAGACCCGCCAAGATAAAAGCAATGAGCAACAACCATGACCTAGGCTGATCCCTTTGGATTTTCAGCAGAAAGAATGTAGAAAAGCCATCTACATTGGTAGGGTCAGTTCCAGCCTCACTTCCTCATGTCAAGCCCACTCCCTGTGGGGAGCGGGACGGGCTCAACAGTTTCTGGCCTACCTTCCAATTCTGTCCTGCTCTTTGGTCCAGATCCTTCTTAACTACTAACTGTGTCCAGGGCTATCTGTCTCACTTTCAGAGCCCACCTGGGATAAAGCTCACTCTAGCCTATTCACAGAGGCCACCAAGCAGGTGAGTAGTCCACCATGACCAACAGAATTAGGCAGCCCGTCTTGCTTCCCAGTTCAGGCCTTAGTCTCCATGAGAGGAGCCATGTTTCTCCAAAGGCAAGAATCCAGCAAAGGCCACTGACAGATGTCAGTGTCAGGAACCAGGACCATAGCCATCCAGTGACAGGTTAACGGTCTAATCGGGGGCCAGGATTAGGTCTCACTGGCCTATGGGCTGGCAAGGAGATACTCACTTGCTTGTGAGATTCCTTCGACCTTTAAGGTTTTTTCTGAGTAAGTTCCTACCACATCAGGTGGCAGACACCCTCATTTCAATCTCCCTTCCAACAGCCCAGAGTCTGTACCCTTAGACTGAGCAGATGCCTGGCTGTCTAAGGCTTCAAGGGTGAAACAGTCTAGGTCTTGTAGGGGTCTATCTGGGTTAGGTGTCCTGTTCCCTGTCACTGAGTCAGGGCAGGCTGCACCCTTAGGTCAACAGTGGCCTCACCAGTGCCCCTCTTGAAGTTTCTTTCCTACCTGAGCAGGTAGCCCCAGGCTCTCTGATCCTTCTTTTCCCTGGGGCCTCCTCTTCAATCCCTTTACTCCTCTCTAGGGCCTTCATACCCTGCATTCAGGGACAGTACACCCATTATTTTGTTTGTGGTAGGGGAGCTCCGAGTGGCGAGCCCACCTGGATTCTTTTTCACCAATGGGAGCTCACTGCCTATGATACAGTTCAGGGAAAGGTGAGAATTGACCAATAACCCTTTTCTAGGTAAGGAGTACATCCAACTCTTGTGATACCAAGGTCACAGAGTGGGAAATCTTCCACCGCTGATGGGCATTTCTCACCTTACAGGCTTCTCTTGGCAGGTTCTGCTCTGTGGAAACCAGCCAGTCCACCACCATGGTGTGGCGGGCACCTGTATCCCTCAAGGTGGTGGTAAGGGATCCATTCACAGAAATGTTGTGGAAGTGGCTCCCACCACTCTCAGGGATCACCAGCTTACCATCTGACCCCACCTCCCATCTAAAGACTGCTAGCATTTCATCATCTAGGTAATCTTCCCCCAAGGCAACACCTAAGTCACTTCTGTGGATTGACTACCACTGCTAACCTTTCTCCTGGGGCATGAGGCCAATCTTTTTGTGCACTGATTTCTGGAAGTCATAGCACTTACTGTTCTCAAAGTGTGTCTTTTCCCTGGGTTCCCACTTTCCTTTCTGGCAGGAGCGAGTTGGGACTCTTTCCCTGTTTGAGGTTTGTGAGGCCCTAATGAGGTTTATTTTTTAGGCTTGTTGCTCCCCTTTTTCTCTTCTGTGGGCCTGCCTCCTTTTCTTGGTATCACCTTCCTGGGATCTCTTGGACACATGGGTGCATACCCTTTCATCAGTTGCCTCTGTTTCTTTTGTTAAAAATCATTTGAAACATTTCTAAGTCGAGTACCAACACAACAACTAACCATCACAAGGGAAAACATGGCGGCTGGCTAGTTGCAGGCTGCGGGTGTCGGTGAAACCGAGGTGTGAAACGAGGCTTTGATGTGCCTTGCAGGGTTCAGTGATTAGACGGCAAAGGAGCGGAACGGAGCACGGGTGCAATTTCGTGCTTTTTCGTGTTTCTAAAGAAAACAGCGGCGTCGGCGGTGCATGGCGGGTTCGTCCATACGGAGCTCTGAGACACGGGAGGAGGAGGTGGAGTCAGCAGGGCAAGCGGAGCTCAGCTGGGGTAGAGCTGCATTCGAGGTCAGCAGAGGTCACCGGGCAGCAGCCAAGATTGTGTTTCGAGGAGGAGGTTGTGGGAGAGGCAGGCAGGCATTCAGCCCAAGCGAGGTAATCACAGAGAAAACTGCGGAGAAGCAGTTTTCTGCTTTAGACATTTCAAACATTTCAAACACAGTGCAGGTTCAGAGCAAGGACGGCCTGGCAAACATTATTGAAGTTGAGGCAGAGTCGGGCAGCTCAGGGGGTAAATTTCAGGCGGCAAGAAGTCTGAGTGGGGTCTCTAGATACGCCCTGAGAAGTGCGTGGAGGGGGTCCGAGAAGTTTTCATTAAATCAAATAGGCTCGCCCGATCCCAGCAATAAAAGGGTGGTAAATATTAATGCCAGATCTACGGTAAAAAACATTAAGAAGAGTAAAAGCTGCAAGACGCTGGGGAGGGGGGATCATTAAGACAACTCCCTCATTTAGCTCATTCTTTAAATTTGTTCCAAATACCTTGATATTAAAAGGCAAATCACCTTTAAATCCAGCAGTAATACCCCCCAGTACTAAACAGAATTATTCGAGCATGGAGAGCAGTTCGGGGGGTGTTAGGGACGTTGTGGAGGACGTTTTAGATATAGAGTCGGTTGACTGGTCTAAGCACTTGAGCCCCAATCGTTTCCATGTCCTGTCATTAGATATGGGCGATGTGGATCAGGCCTCGCAGCTACATCTTGAGCTGATTGTAAACTCAGAACATCAGGTGAAGAGGGGGAGAAGTCTGATCAGAGGGATCCAGGGTTGGAGGCAGGACTGGAATCAGAGAGCAGCGACCCCTCAGTTATTACCTTGCTTAAACAAATGAATATGGAGATGCATAAAAGATTTGAAGTCTCTGAGTCGAATCAGGACAGTATTAGAGCGGCTTGTACCATGTTAGAGAAAAAGATGGATGATTTGAGCTGCCGCACAACTGCTTTAGAGGTGGAAGTTAAAGACCTCAGAGAAGAAGTTATGGTGCACTGTAAGGAGTTAGAGGCAAATAAGGATAGGGAACACGAGGAAAGGGTAGAAAGGTTGGAGAATATGCAGAGGAGAAATAATTTGAAGATTTTGAAACTTCCAGAAAGCAAATAAAGTACAGATATTAGGAAATATGTAGTGCAGGTATTGAAGAGCGAACTGCAGTTGGAAGAGACAGAGGAGGAGATCTCTTGGGACATTCAGAGAGTGCACTGTGATCCTTTCAGGTTGAACCTGAACCGTGCTAAGCCTAGGAGAATTTTGATTAATTTTTTTTACATAAGCCTTGAAAGAAAAGATTTTGGCAAGTGCCCTTAAGAAAAAGACGATTGAAGTAGATGGCGCTAGGGTGGAGGTAAGATCAGATTTGTCATCAGTAACTGCTAATAGACAATGGGAGCTTGGTAAGCGGATTGAGCCGCTGTGAAAACTGGGAGCTTCGGTTCAGCTGAAATTCCCTGCGTTTTTAAAGATCATGTGGAACAATAAGATGTACTCTTTCTGCTCCATTGATGAGGTTGATAGTTTTTTGGAACAGTGCCAATCCGGGGGTATGTAACGTCGGTGGGGTTATGGTTCTTTATTGTGTTCATTGGTTTGTTTAGGTTGTTTTTTAAAAAAAGGGGACTCTTGGTAGGTACATCATAATTTTCAATTAAGGTGTAATGTTTTCTACACACACCGTCCGTTGTAGGGCACTCAGAGGGCCATATAAACGTGGGTAATCAGGATGAGTTTTCTGGGGAAAGGGGGGGTTTCTAGTTTGTTTTTGGGGTTGGGGAGGGGAGGTTAGGGAAATGGGAAAAAATTCCTCAGAAGCTTTTTTGCTTTTAAAGGAAGTCAGGGTGTGCAAGACTATTGGCTTAGGTTGGATTGAGTAGGGGTAATTTAAAAGAGCTAAGAATCCTATCTTGGAATATAAATGGAATGCGTTTGAAAAGAAGAAGGGATTTGATTTTGAAATATTTGAGGTACTCTTCGGCTCAAATAATAATACTACAGGAGACTCATATGTCAGGGGATGAAAGTAAGAAACTTTTTTCGGCTCATGCAGTTTATACTCCTCAGACAGCCGTTACAAAAGGGGTTGCAGTCTTAATTAAGTAGGGTTTAAACATTTCAGTTGAGGAGAAAGCAGCCGATGTACGAGGAAGGTGGTTGATTTTTAAGTTAAAGTTTTGTGGACAAATGTTCATTGTGGTGGGCTATTATGGTCCAAACCAGGATGATATAGGTCCTTTAGACAACGTGGCTAGGGAGTTATTGAGTGTTTCAGGACACATCATTAAGGCAGGAGATTTTAATACTGTGTTGGACCACAAGTTAGATTGATCTGAAAGGAGTAGAGCTGCTGTGAATCCTAGAATGTCAAATAGAGTTAAGGTGATGATGTCCCAGCTAGGGCTGTGCGATATTTGGAGATCTAGGTCTGGACAGCAGCTAGGGTTTACGTTCTATAATAAAAAAATACAATCATAAATCTCAAATTGATTACTTCTTGGTAGATTCTAGGCTGGTTGATTCAGTGGTTCAGGTGGGCCATGTTGGAGTACACCTGTCCGATCATTCAGCGATTACACTTTGGCTGGCGATAGGGAACAGCATATCGGTTTCAATTTAGAGGTTACATCGCACAGTACTCTCTGATCAGGAAGTCCTAGAGCTTTTGAAGGAGGAGACAGAAATATTTTCTGAGAAGAATTTGGGATCAGCCAGGAAAGAGATTGTTTGGGATGATAAGGCATTCTTACGAGGGAGATTGGGATCCTTGGGGGCGAAAAAAGGAGACCCTATTATGGGAGGGTTACAGACTTGGAGAAACGATCCGTCAGTTGGAGGCAGATATGGTGAATCCAGGTAGAAATGCTCCAAATGAAAGGGTCCTTCAAGAGCTAATGGAGTTAAAGACAGATTTGCTAGGAAACCTGAGAGAGAGGGTTAAGGAAAAGTGGGACTCTAGTCAACTGGCGCATTTCAAATATGGTGAGGGCTGCAGTTAATTGTTAGCCTGGAAGACAAAGAAGGACCAAGTTTGGAACTTTATTAAAGAAGTAAAGAGCGTGGAGACAGGGCTGATGATTACAGATAATAAAGGAATAGCTGCTGACTTTCATGAATATTTTGTGTAGGTTTATAATGAGGACATGATGGTTGAAGAGCAGGCGGTGCAGGGTTGGGTAGAACTCTTGGAGCCTTTACCAGATGAATTTAAGGATGTTTTAAATCAGGAGATAACTGAGTTGGAGGTTGAAGAGGTTATTAAGGGGAGAAAAAGAGGAAAAGCACCTGGGGCAGATGGCCTTCCCGCTGAAGTTTATAAATCTTAGGTAGGGATATTAACACCGATTATATGTCAGCTGTTTAATCAGATATTCATGGGTAATGCGTCTCTGCCCCCTTCTTGGAATGAGGTGAATATTACATTATTACTGAAGCCAGGGAAGTCACCAAAGTGTATGGACTCATATCGGCCCATTTTATTACTTAACTCCGATTATAAACTCTTTGCTAAAATTATGGCCTATTGATTGAATGGGGTTATCCCACAGTTAGTCCACGAGGACCAAAAGGGTTTTATAAAGGGGTGATATTTGAAAGAGTTGATTTTTTTACTCATCAGTACTATAGATATGGCTTCAGCCCATGATCTTCTCTTGGCGGTTATCGCTTTAGATGCCACCAAGGCGTTTGATCGTGTGAATTGGGTGTATTTGCACACCTTAGTGAAACATCTTAATTTGGGGCAGAATTTCAGTAAATCTTTCAGCCATATATCAGGCTCCCTCGTCAAAGGTGTTAGTGAATGAGATACTCAATCAGCCAGTGCCAATCTTGCGAGGTACCAGACAAGGGTGCCCTTTGTCACCACTTTTGTTTGACTTATACATAGAACTCCTAGCATGTAAGATAAGATCTATTGAAAATATTGTCCCCTTTGAATTTGAAGGTTGGTCTAAAAAGATCGGACTAAGTGCAGACAGCATTATCATTTATACCCCTAATCTACACCAGTCAATGGGATGTCTTCTAGATTTAACCAAAGGGTTTGGGACTGTTTCAGGATAGGATATAAATAAGGAGAAAACAGAAGTTAAGGCATGGAACATAAACACGGAGGGAACTGTATGCAAAAACGAGATGAGATATTTTAGAGTTAGGATTACTCGGAATATCGGGGAACTTACTAAAGTCAAATTCACTAAGCTTAAAAAGGAGATAAGTGCTAGTTTGCGAGGTTGGACACATTTACCACTTACTTAGTTTGGTCGGACGAACTTGGTAAAAATGATGATTCTGCCGGAGTTAACGTTTCTGTTCGAAACAGTTCCCCTGACATTTAAGAAGGAATGGTTTGCAAAATTACATAGTGAGATCAGTTCCTTCCTGTGGGCATCGAAAGGTCAGCGCCTGTCTTGGAAGAAGCTTAGAAGAAGACTGGCTAAGGGAGGTTTAGCGGTCCCAGACTTGCAATTTTATTCATGGGTCTTTTTGTTGAAAAACTGCAGAATGCTGTTGGACATCCAACACTTTGATTGGGAAAATGTTTTGTGCAATGCTTAATAAGAAAAACTTTAATGAAAACGTTTTTTTATATAAATTCGCTGATCCAACATTTTTTAAAAAGGTTAGGTTAAAGGTTTGAAGGGACTTAGCAGAAATGTGGTTTAGAATTAGGAGGGCATTAAAGATTCCATATTATAGCGAGATGGCATTGATTTGGGATGCGCCAGGCTCTCCCCTCTGGTCGAAGGACGCATTGGCTCAACCTTTAAAGGAGATGAGTCCTCAAAGATGGAAGAAGCTATTCCCGGATGAGAAGTTGGTTTCTTGGAGTTATTATGAACAAGAGTGGGGCCGTAGCTTTTCCAGATTCAAATATCTGCAGATCCAGAGCTGGTCGGCGGAAGTGGGGGATCAAATTGGAACTTATAGCGAGCTGGAGGAGAAGCTTTTTTCAAACTGTGCATTTAAAAAAGAAGTTTCATTGTGGTATTGGCTGACGTTAGAGATGGAGGACGGCCCTTTCAAGTTACCTGAGCTCCTGTGGGGAGATTACTTGCCGGAGATTGCTATAGAAGACCAATGGCAAGTAACAATGTCTATGCTCTATAAAATAGTAAAGGCTGCATATTTAAGGCAGAACCATTTCTTTATGATCCATAGGGCGTACTGTCTCCTCGAAGACTCTCCAAATTTGGCTCAGGCGGTGTGGTGGTGTGTTCCAAGTGCAAAAAACCCAATGAAGATGACCTGCACATGTTTTTTCTATGTCCGAAGATCAAAGAGTTTTGGGAGGCCGTAAGTAACTGTTTGTCGAGGGCCCTATGCCTGCAGATCAAGGTAAGCCTGGAGCTAGTTATCT
Organism: Lissotriton vulgaris; assembly: GCF_964263255.1. NCBI lineage: Eukaryota > Metazoa > Chordata > Amphibia > Caudata > Salamandridae > Lissotriton > Lissotriton vulgaris. The sequence continues at coordinate 339,684,489 of NC_141700.1, forward strand.
GGGAGACTTGACCTGCAAGGAAAGGGCACAGATGATAATGCAAAGCTTATTTTCTATGCTATACTTTTGGCCCGAAGAGAAATTTGAAAATTGTGGGTTTCACCGGTCCCCCCAACAGAATTGGATTGGTTAAGAGCTATGAGATTTATTGCGAAATTGGATATTTCGGATCAGACGAAGAAGAGATATACATTTTGGACTCCTTTTTTGGTGTGTTTGGGTGAGGGTAGAGGGGTCTTTTGCTTTTGATTTAGTATAAATCCAATGATTAAGCCTTCGCCTACCTCGGCTGGTTAAAATCTTCTCAGGCACCGTTGAGATTTGGGGTAAGGCTCGGCATACGCTGGAGGAAGACTCCCTGTCCCTCTCATACAGTGGGCTATGCCCGGCGGGGAGTCTCAACTCTAAATAGCGCTGTGTATGCCCTCCCTCTAAAACCAGTAATTGAGGTGGGAAAGCCCAGGGTGGTTTCGCTAATGAGGATAAAAACAATAAAAAAAGAAAGATTTCTAAGTCACATCTTTAGGGTTAAACAGGACGAATATAATCTGATCCTAATCCTAGGGTCCCAGGACCTTAGGGACATCACTTGATGGACAGGAATCACCTCAAGGAAGCTACCAGCAGGGTCCATGGCAAGTCTAGTAGGAACTGGTCTGTTGAGTTTTTCAGGAAGGTGGCTTCTTGCAGCTTTTGTACCGCTGTAGCTTGACAGAAGGCCAGCCAACCAGCCCCTGGAATCCACTCTTCTGCCTGAGGTTCAAGTTTGAGCAGGTCCAGCCCTTGGAGGTTCTCGTCACAGCTTTAAGTAGGCACACTACTCGTTCTGAAGTACAAAGGGATTCAACATGTATAGTACTTCTTCTGTCTCCCTCATGTCGATGAATGCGCTGAAGAAGGCACTGTTTGTCCCACTTTTAGGTCTGTCACTACATTATGGGTGGGGGAGACTCCCTGCCCAATAAGGAAAAAGTTCCCAAGGTCAACTTTACCTACACTGGCATCATGTCCTGAAGGATTGGTCCTGAACAATACAACAGTGGTAGAATCATTTCCCCCCTGGTCAGAGCTCTGGACACACCCCTGGGGTGTGGCTAGGAAAATGAGAAACTCTCCCATTCTGGTACAGCCCCCCCCCCCCCCCCAGCTAATATTGGTGCCATTCTGGCTACTTGGACTATGGTAGGAGTAGGCCTAGTTGTGAGTTACATCTTCCTGTGACAGGGAATGCCCCTTTGAAGCTTGTGTAGTTGGTGGGCACATCCCTCAAGCCATCCTGTCAGGAGCTGGTCACACCTCCTATAAGCCAAGACCCTTTAATTATCTTTCCTGGTAACGATTTGAACCTCCCAGCAGGCTGCCAGGTGACCGTTGGGGATTTACTCTGAATAGGCTACTAGAGGGTTTAGGCAGGAAAATGCCATATGTATGAGAGTAACATTTTAAAATTGTAATTTAAAGTTCAAATTGACCTTCAGATTGGATTTTAAATTGCTATTTATTTGCGTTTGTGAACCATGGTTCTAGGTAGTCTGAAACTGAAGTTATGACTTATAAGGTGTTATAATATAACCCAGTGCTTTTCTATGGGAAAGCCATCCTTGGTGCAGTGAAAAATGAATTTGGAGATTTTTCACTGGCAGGGCAGGTGAAACTTAAGTACACATATTCTACCTTGTAAATACCACACGCCCTGCCCTATGGGTATTTAGGGCCAACCTTAGGGATGACGTATAAATATTAAAAAAGGTTTAGGCCTGATAAAAAGGTGATTTAGCAGCTTGAAATGGCAGTTTTTAAACTTCCATGCTAGGCTGCAGTGGCATGCAGAGTCATGTCTCTTGTCACTTTAGTGGTGGTGCAATCACCGCTGCAGTCACTTCTGACATTTAACTTACAGGCCTTGGGTAGAAAGAGTACCATCTACTAGTAACATTACAAGTAAGTTAAGTATGCTAATCAAGGTCTAGCAAATTGTACATGTTTTTAGGGGTCAGAGCACAAACACCAGACACTGGTCAGCAGTGCAGCAGTGTTCAGAGCACACAGCAATACAATCTAGCAAAAAGTGAGGGGGTTGACCAGGCAAAAAGGGCAATTTCTTACAGAATAGTACTCCGAATTCAGGATACGGGCACTATGCTAATACGATTTCTTCAGCCACTGTACACAATAAAGGCAGCTAAGAATTAACTTGGTATAACAGTAACCACAAAACAGTTTCACACGAATAGATAGTTTGAATCCAGAATGGGCACAGCCTCCTCAACTATTAATCATGTTGATTATTTTACTCAAGCAGATATAAGGACCTCTGTTTAGATTTCCAATGGAGAGGAGGCCTAAAGATTTGCATTTTACTTTATAAAGGTGATTTGCGTTATTGAAAAAAAAGCATAATTGATGTTTTTTTTAAAAGTGTTAACATGTTAGAAGAAAAAGTGTACTGGGAAGATTATATCTGTCATGCAGGTAACGGCAAGGCATTATTTTTGTATTAACTAGACCTGTTTTACCAGGAGGTCTCAAATAAAAAAAATAATTCAAAAAAGCAGGCTAGACCAAAAATTACATAGAATGAAAACCCCAATTGAATGGTAAGTATGGAGGTGAAATAATGGGTTACATTAATTGTATCTCCTTAACAGCAACTGAAATGCAAAGAAGTCAACATATTGCAAACATTTTTTATGATTTGAATATGATGTGAAATTGATTTAAAACCACGTGGAAACACATACTTGGGGTCAATCTGTGCATAATGAAAATATCATTAGTGATTCAACCCATTCTTTTAAGTGTAACCTGCAAGAGATACTTATATAATCCATGGTTTAGATACAGCAATATATTGTTTACTGTTATTGAGATTCCATCTATGTTTGATCAATGGACCCTTCGGATCAGTGGAGGAAGGGTGGTCCACTGGTGTTTTTTTACTTAAGACAGCTTGCAGAAATAGACCATCGGTACATTTCCTTTGCTATCACTCTAAGAGAAGTTATTTAGAAATTAATGGCCGAAATCAATGTCTATTCAAAAAAGGGATTTGATTAAAATGCCCCTTTTCAGTGGCTTACAAATTATAAATGAATGCAAATTATACTGTCACAGCCGCCATGAAGAGCATAAAGTTAACAAGGAAAAGTCCCACACAACTGTGAACGATATGCCTCTGAAGAACCCAAGTGCATGGAATGGAAACTCTCTTATGGCCCACATAACACAACCCCACTTCTTTCTGTGGGAAATAACTTCATACTTGGGCCCGGACTTGCAAAGACTTTGTGTGGGTCCTAAGTCAGGCAAAGTGACGTAAAGTGACACAATATTTTGCAAAGGAATTTACTTTTCAGTGCAACAATTATTCTGCGCTTCAAGGTGCTCTTTTCTCAGCGCACATTGTGCTTGGCACTTCTTCGTGCCACTTTGTATTAAAGGGGTGTTTCATGGGAGGTAATGGGGTGGATCCTTGCAAACACGCATAGTTTGATGCAAAGCCCAATCCACAAGGACAGCCAGAGTGGGTTTTCCTTCAAAAGCTAATGCCTCATTAAAGCAGACACTAACAAGGAGAAATATGTACATTCCTTCAAACATTGCAGGTGTGCTGCACTGCACAGCCCAGTACACACACAAAATGTGTGGAACGTTCGGGTAGAAAAACCCAATGTGACCACTAAGAAGCAGGTTGGGCTACATGCAAATGCAAGAAGAATTAAAATAGCTACATAGGAAAGCTTATACCACAATGGTACACATACAGAATGGGCATGAGGTAGACACTACAAAGATTCTTCTGTATATATTAAACTTTAGCTAGGGGTGCATCCGACCACAAATGTTATTGAGTTTGTATTGTCATCCCTAGCTATTTGGCAAATTTAAGCAGCTTTTCACCTAAGGTACAAGGAACTCATTACTGTTTAACAATATATGAAGATTTGTTGGTATCTAGATACCCTGCAAATGTATTGTGCAGTTAATTGACTCACTGTCAGCCAGTATACAACAACAAATAACTGTGATTTAATAGAAATTTGCCATGTACTTAAGGTAGTTTTGTAAGTAAAACGGTCATCAAGCAGCATAAATATATGAAAGTGTTGTCTTCACATTCAGCAACTTTAGTTCATTGTAAAGAGATGATGTGTGGCAAAGTATGTGGTGGCTGATCCATTTCTACAGTCTCTAAGATGGTCTTACTCTAAAACCACTTCAGATGGCTCATCAGGCTGAGGTAGTCCCTCATCGCATGTACAAATACCTAGCTAGCACTCTAAATGATTAAGGTTATTTTCACAAATATCAAGTACAATAGTGGATTATGGGTGTGAGTTCTATCCACGTCTGTGGTCTTGCAGGACTTCAAATTTGAATTATGTCTTCAATCATTGCACAAAGGTAAGTGTGCCTTATCCAAGGATGAGAAAGCCAGAATCTACTCGTTTTAATATAGCCATCCCTAAAAAGGAGACCTCTGCCACCACGCTGGACCTGAGAATTCTCCCAGGGTCAGGTCAATTTTGATTGATTGAAGCCTTTCTTCTTTTCAGTGAAACAGCTGAGCTGGTATTTCTTAGGAAACACATAGCTCTTTCAAACGAATTAGACTACACAATAGATCCACTGACTCCCACCCAGACTGTTTAGTCTGCTAAGCATGGTATTCTGATAAGGGAACCCATAGTGTGCAGACGCTTGTCCTGACATGAGGACCAATCTCTGTCAACAGATCCCTTGGAATCTTAAACCATCTCCCTACTTAAATAGTTTGCCATCTTCTTTTCGAGATTTTTCATAGCAGTTACTTTACTTGGAATCAGCAATTGTGGTTGCTCCTCTAAATTTTGGAATATGTGGATTTAATCAAAGGTAGTCTCAATTTGGTCTTAACATACTCAGCCACATGATTAGGAGAGCCCATTCTGAGGAATTAGGATGCTGAATTAAAGGATCCAACAGAGGGGCATATTACCAGGACAGGCGAAAGGAAATTATCGCCGCTTTTGCGGCCATTTTTGGCCGTTTTCGGCCGCAAAGCGGCAATAATTTCATTGCCCTATTAGCAAGCTGTCACTAACATCAGTTAGCGACAGCTTTTAGGTGATAGAGTGCGGTTTTGGGCCCTCTTTGCATTTCAGCGCTATTTATCGCTAATGACATGCAAAGTGGGCGTACCCAACCTGTTAGCGACTGAAAGCAGTCGCTAACATCGCTATTGCCTATTATCAACGCAGGCGTAGCGATTAAAACATTTGCGCTAAGCGTGAATTTCGCTGAAAACTAACGCCTGCTCAGACCACTTCTTAAACAGTATATCCAATGGGAGTTGGATATTCAGGGTAAGACCCTATTGGCGTTAATGCCTGAATATCGCTGAATTCCCAGCGATATTCACACATTTTGCTCCGATCGCTGGATATTTTATCGCTTGGAGATAAACGTTGCTAATAGCACGTTATCTCTGCGCTAAAATCCGGCGATGCGCAGCGATAAAAAATATGTCAATAAGCTTGTTTAGCGATAAATATCGCTTGTTGTTGATAATATGCCCCAGAGTTTCTCCACTTGCATCCAAAAATATCATCAGTGACTATTGAGGCTCAACATAATTGTGAAAGACTGAGGCGCAAATTTTAATTTTGGAAATGGAACAGAATGTCACAAATGTGATGGATAGCGTGTCCACCGTATTACAAATACCATAGCATATAATGCACTTGCAATACACATTTATAAAAGAGTATGCCACATCCCAACTCTAAATCAGGCCATGAACATCAATTTTTGCTTCTTAGCCAATACCATCAGCATATTCATGTAAAATAGCATCGGAATCTGTATCTTTGTAAACGTATCAGTGGTGTCATCATAAAAATCTTTAGATATCTTTGACTTCTCAATCGAACCACTAGGAAACTTCAATGCCTTGTACACTATGTCCAGGACCCACAGATCTAGAATAAGACCTTAGGTCAGTATCATCTTGCTCATGGGGACTGTCAATTGTTAGGCCAACAGAATTGGAAATGCCTTGTAATCTATGTATTGCATTGATATTTTTCAGTTTCACCAAATCGTTGACAATTATGACTGAAAGCTTTCTGTTTGAAGTGCAGGCTATCCTCCAGGTAACTGGGAATTTTGGAGAGAAATGTTGCCAGCTACTACTAGCAGGATTGGTCAGTTTGTTGGAAAGCAGATCTAAAAGATCATTAGACACCCATTAAATGGATAAAGACACAGATCTAAATGGATTCTTTTCACTACCCCTTCTAAGTCTAAATCTTCAAACTATTTAAAATACTTAAATTATTCTTCATATTTGAGGATTACAAACCCACTGGGCTTTAAATAAGTGATAGTTTATAATCTACAACTTTGGCCCAGAAGTTGCAGAAATGTGAAGCGCAATCACTAAGTTATAGGCAGGTCAAATTCATTAATAATGCATCAATGAGTTACCTAATCCCATATAAATGTTTACTGAAAAGGAAATAGGAGGGGCTGTAAACTGTATATTGGCTGTTGCGCTTTAGGAACCGAGGCATCTCTACCCTGTGTGGAACACTCCTTTGAGAAAAGCTTATATGAGGCAACGAGCAATAAAGCAAAATAGCCCCAGGCATGTGGCACCTAGCATCAGCCTAAATGTAAATCCCAAATGAGAATAAAAAAGTTAACCTTGCCAGACGCCAAGCTCAATGATAATGTCAACTCAGCAGGGAAAAGAGAACCAACCTCATGCTGATTTAAATCACATGCGACATGAAGGAAAACCCAAACAAATAAAAATGTATGATAATTATGGTGCACTTATTTGTAGATAAAAAGCAGTAAAAAAAGAACCTGAAAATGAAGGAGGATCTGTTCTTATGGATAGTGAAGCTTATCTTGGAACACACCCCTCTCTTCATTGTGGTCATTAAGTCCAACATGTATCAATATTGCATCACCACGAGGTTGATGGCTCTCAGTTCTTCCTCTATCGCATTAGGGTCTAGCTCAGTCTTCTCATTATCTTGAGCATCTCCCACCTGGATATTTGTAACCAGCGGGAGTTTGCTTACTTCTGCATGGTGAAGAAGGGTATGTAACCTCCTGTGTTTACCCTTGTGTCTGAAATAGTCTGAATACTTCTGGAATGTCATGTTACTGAGCCCAGCCAAAATAATCAGCCGTTTTTTTTCTCAAGCCTGATATAACAGAGTTGTCTTCTCCTTTAGCGGATGTTAGTGCAACTGACAGATCTTCTCCTGGAATTGCCAGGGTCGGGTGTGTATGGTGACAGTAGAGCAGAGGCCACACCATCCGGGACAAGGTGAGTGTAGGCAAACTAGCTACATTGACAGTACGTATCAATCAGCATGAGATGCCCCATGCAGTATTATGCCACAGTTTTCATTTGTTCCAAGTGTAATAGTTCCTTTACCTCGGAAATGCATGGAATAAAGTGTACATTTCTGTACAATTAGGAGTTGCCCCATACCTTCTAAACACATATATCTATTCACCTCAGTATACCAAATTTCCTGACATGGGGTTTCCATGCAGTTGTTCAACCCTCACCTACAAGACTAATTTCCTTTCATATCATCAAGGTGGTTGCCCTATAATGGAACTTTATGTCTGGTGTTCATTTGTTAATAAAGAAGACAGCCCCAGATATGCTAAGGGCCACCCTGTGACCACAGATGGAAGTGGGAGAGGATGTGTTTGTGCATTGCTGTGGTGGGTTTTCTGCCTCCAAGAATCTCTTCTCTGGAAAGTATCAGGGCTAAACAACATCCTCCCTTATGGTTCCCCTCCTGCATATCCTATCTAGCTCAAATGCCGCAAGACTCAGTAAAAAGGTACAATGCTGTGAGAGTGGCCACGTATCGAGTCAGATTCACTACTACTCTATGGGGCTCTACTCTGTTTGTTGTACTTTGACCCTAATACTACATAGGTATAAATGGAGAAGGCACTTTCTTTTTTGGGGGCTACCTCTTAGGGAAAGTAAATCCTTTCTGTACCTGCTGCATTTGGTATCAGTGAACAGATGTAACATGACCTGGCTGATGTTTTGGAGCCCATGGCGGTCATGTGCTGATAACATGCATGTGTTAGAGGGTGCTATGTAGTGAATGTGGAATGCTAGTGTTGGGTTCTGTGTAATTATAAGGGCTGTGGGATAGGTTTCTACGCAAATGTGGTATTAGCTTGGGGTGAACTCTATTAGACTAAGCAGTTGTTTGGTGATGAATGGAGGAGCACCACCCATAGTAGATGAGAGTACATAGTACATAGAAGTGCAACAATACATAACTTATTGATTGTTGAGGTCTTGGGATGAATCCAGGGGTGATGTCTCTAGTCCTCTGGTGATTGAGGCATATTGAATTAAAAGTTTGAAACAAAGAGTTCAAGGTAAAGTTCATAGTTCTCAATTTGCACACTGTAAATCTCATTGGGATGGTGATGTGGCCACTGAAAAGGTAGTGCACTTGGATATTCGATTGCTGACATGTTTAATAAGAGATGCGTTCATTGGTTAGTTAAGAAAACAGTGCATTATTGCATGTGCTGGCGTCAATCATTTCCTTCTAAGTACCTGTGCTATTCATTCTTCATCTATGTAACTTTTTAGTGCGGCACCATTAATTTTGACGGTTTTTTTCGGTCTCCCCCTCTCTGTGACTGAAAAGATATTTCACAAGGTGATATTTGTGAGCATGTTGATGATCTCAGTTATTAACTAGTGCTCTGTGGGCAATGCCAGCTCTCCAATACCCTATCTCTCCTAGTGAGTGCATGGAGGTGCGGTGTATTTTGACCTGCAGGTGTGCAGTGCATTGTACATAGAGGTGGCATGTCACAATTGAATGCTGTTTATGATCATAACGTGCCCCGAGGTCACGTGTATACCCCTCTAGTTCTGGCATGTGATGTGCAAGATGCCTCTTCCTAGGGGTGCCAGGTGTCTTGAATATGCCCTTTTTCTAGAAACTTCTTTTTGGACTTGCTTTGGACTTCTTTTTATTGGTCTTTTAGATGCTTCCCTAAATGTCATACGATCTGTTATTACAATTGTCATGAACTGGAGGGGGTTGGAGAGCTGTTCTGCAACCCTCATGTTCCTCTGATATTGGAGTGTCTGAGATTGGGCTTCGGGCTCTCCAAATGGTGTGTGTAAGGTCTTGTGTGTTGGCTGATTGCTAGGCTTGATACAGAGGTGAGAGCACATTCTTGTTTACTAATCTTGGATGAAGCTGTGATAGACTCTTGCAGACTCCTTTTTCCCCGGCACCCCTTCTCCCTCGGAAAACATCTTTCCGAGGGTGTTTGGACCTGTGGCTAGGAACTTCCAACGTGTGCTGTGCTTCTGTTGTTGCTTTGAAGGGACTTGACCTGGTTGACAGACTTTGAACATTTGAATGAATTGAAGGAAAGTAAGAGAAAAATTGCTTCATGGAGAGTTTATTTATTCATTTATTTATTTATATTTATTTATAGGCTTGTATAGCGCTGGAGTCGACTCCCGAAGGAGTATCTCTGCACTTTATATGTCTTGCAGGTACAGATAAAGTGCTCATCAGGATGAAGACAGAAATGGGATCAAAACAGAAAAGTCTTCAGCATTTTCCTAAAAGCTAGATGTTTGGTGCACAGTTCAGGGATTTAGGCCAAGAATTAGTTGAAACTTTCCTAATGATGGTGATGAACTGGAATAGCCAGTTGTTCTGGTGAATCACCCCTCTCCTGACTGAATCAGTGCCATGCGGCGCTTCGCAAACTGTCTGGTCCTTACTATCCCAAGCATACAAGAAACCTGGCTCCAGATACTGGAGGACAGCCTTGTTTTAGAACTAAAAAGGGGCCTCCCTTTGGCTGGAGGCTTCTGTGTTTTTGTTGGCACTGTTGAGGCTATGTGCCATGAAGGAATTTTGGGTCCCAGGCTGGGTACCCGAGAACGGGGTCCCTTCGATTTGGTAATTGGAACCTGTCTCTCTTGACTTGTTGGATTGGGACCTGGGTGCCTGGTTTTAAGGACTGGATGGGGAGACGCCCTGGCCCCCGTCAGACTGCCCTCCCCTTGGGGTATGGTTGGCAAGTCCTGCCCTGGGGGATCAGCAGCAGAGTGGGGCCTAGTCTTCCGCAGGCACCCTGAATGACGGACTCTAGTGTGGATTCCTTATCTACAAAACAGGTCCAGCAGCCCTGCATTCACAAAAGCAGGTAAAGGCTTGAATTTCCTAATATTGGTTATTGGTCCTTCTTTTGAGTTTTGGTGCAGTGAATTTTGAGGTGCACATGAAATGGATGCTTCGCATTGGAGGTTTTGACTTACTGCACATTTGGGTTCTGCATTTGTGCCAAAACATTGCATCCCCAGACAGTTACCCCTCCATGCTGAAGTTGTGGCCCGGTCCCTGTTGGGCTGGGTTACGCATCTGTCTAACTACCTGATCGCAGTTGCAGTGGTGTGATGCCTTACTGACTTCCCTCTGGCTGAGTGTAGTGTGAATTTTGGGTCCCCTGGGTTTGATTTTGTGGATGGAGAATCTGCGGGGACTGGCCCAGGCTTTTTCGACCTCTGTTCGTGATATGATTTAAGCCAGCATTGGTCAGCCATATGGGCCATTCTGTGGCAATAGCAACATTCTCTAAGCTTTGACTGCTGCCAACCTCCCTTACTTCTGGCATTATAGATAGTTTGAAACCCTCTGGGCTTTTGCAGTGGAGACCCCTTCAAGACTGGTGCCATTTGCACACTTGGGGCCACCTCGGACCACTCGAGGGCGATCCTTTTTAATTTGTGTTGCACCAACTTAGTGGTGTATCTCTGGATTTGCTCCTGTTTCTCCCTAGTCTTCTCATGTTTCTCTTTATAATAGTGAAATATGTGGGCATCTATCTCCGACCAGGGTTTGGTATCTAACCCCACAACACTTCGATGAGACTACTTAGCAGACTTTTGGCATAGCCTATCACTAGATTTTTTACTGTGGTGTTCTTCTCAAAACATGAGATCACTTTCCCTACTCCATCTAGCAATGATGGCAATTTGGTGCTTAGCCCTTCTTTATCCTTCTGAGCTTATGGCACATAGATGGTCCCTGACATGCCCTTCCTTAGTAGTGAGTACATTTTGGCTTGGGGTAGCTCCACTGGTCTCTCCTTAACATAGCGTTCCCATTTTCTTATGCAATCCTACGTGTAGGGGAAGTTCCATTTGGGATCTTCCCCACCATTGCAGATGATGTCTTCCGCAACAACCATGTCCTCTGGTTCGAAGGATCCTTTCTCCAGCTCAGGTCTATCATACTGGTCCTTTCCCTTGGCTCATCGGGCTAGCAGGTGGCAAAAGGACAGTACAAATATCTTGCCTTCCTTTCAGGCCACTATCTCCCTTGGAGTCAGTTTGTCTGTCCTGCGTGTTTAGTTGAAGCAGAGGACGTTGTAGTAGTTGACCCTTCTTGCACACACAAGGGTGCTATCTTACTTTTCCTGCATCTTAGTCTAGTTTGCACCAGGCTACCTTGGTCTCTTATTTCCTGGTCAGCCCCTCTCCTACACCATGATCTGGTGAGGCTCGAATCCCAACTGAAAGCTTCCCCTTTAGTTCTGCCACAGACTCTTCCCTGATCGGTGCTCTGTAAATCCCCCCACCCTCCTCAGGTGGTAGGGGCACTGTTCGGCATTCTTGCTGTGTTTCCATGGTGCGAGGTCTCTTTCCCTCCTTAATTTGCGCCTTTGTTTTAAATCCCACCTAGATTGCCACCTTTGCTCTGAGCCAGGTACTGTTCTTTTTTGTTGGAACTGGCCTTCAAACTTGCTTCCTATTGTTTCTTCTGCTACCTGAGCACAGGGTTGGACTGGCAACGTGCATTTTTTCGTTGATGGGGACCTGCGTGTGCTTAAAACCATTCATTTTTCTTTGTTGATTTTGAAGTACACGCAGGTCCCCATCAACTAAATCAGCCCCCACCGCAGTGAAATCAGCCCCCAGCTTGGCAGCACACCAAAACGCCCGGTAGCCAGCCCGGCCCTGTCTGAGCAAACCCTGTGGCTCCCACCTCGTCATTGGATCCTGGAGGACTGGGATCCCTTTTCCCTCCGCTGCTAGTTGCATCACTGTCCAGAACTGCTAAGAATTCACCTGAACAATGGAAGTGCATGTTCTATATGTCGCTGGGGTTCAATGGATTGAACGTACCAGATGGGGGTTGAACGTTGGGGAGCTCTAGCACTGGACCGGGCGCTGCTGGGATTGTCTGGGCCTACTGGCCTGTTAGACATTCATGCCTCGACCTAACAGTTCATTGGTTGGGAGGAGACCCTTCGGCTCGCTCAACTGGCGGGTTTCTGTATCCTAATACAGGTATAGCAGGCATTGGGGAGAGCACTTCCATTCCTACACATGGAGGGGGAGGTGCCAGATGCCTTGCTTGCAGTCTGTGGGATAGGATTATCAGTCTGGGCCTCCTCGTTGATGGACCACAGTTTTAACAGTGGCTTTCAACTGTCCTTCTTTTGCCAGACGCAGTTGGTCTATATGTGTGTTCTCATGTTTTTGATTGTGTTAGTGTTGAAGGTTCCCTCCTTTGGCCAAGGAAACATGTGTGCAATAGTGTGTGTGTAATATTTGGCAAAACCTTTTATGTTTTTTAGCTTGTGTGGGGAGCCTGGTTTGCATGTGTTTTAGTGGCGACTCCATGACAAGTAGGGTACTTTTTAAGGGACACATGCTCCCTAGTTTTTCTGGTTTTAGGGAATCTTAAGTTCTACTCTCTGGGGAAATATATACATGGTGATTGCTCATTCTAACTATATACTACTAGCTCAATGCTATTTATAGATGCATCAACATGAACATTTCACAAATACAAACAGCGATGCATATGAAGGGTCACAAACTGGAAGTAAGTGCAATTATTAAAATGACATGGAATTTGGCAGCAATTAGCAGACATTACTTTGATATAAAATAAGGATTGTGAGAAATAGCAACACCTTCATATAGCACATTGAGACATGGACAAAACAAAAATACTCAGGAAAAAATACAGTTTCATTATTTTAAAAGCACCACAGCATCAAATTACCACAAAATCAAATATGCCTTACATCAATTTCAATACTATAATTAGAAAATAATGACAGACAAAAGATTATGACCTTTTCAAAAATACCTAGCCCGCTCCTAGCACATGCTATCCTGTGACCAGGGACACCCTAAGTGGTACGATGGACTACGTGAGCCTGATAGTCTGTCAATATCTGCTCCAGGACAAAGAATATAAGAATTGTTAAACGGAAAAAGGGAATAACTCGAAGAACCACAGTGTCCTCTTGGCCAGATTTTGATCTCCCAGATCAAAATCTCTTTCCCTAATGTCGAATTTCACCCTGTATTACACCCAGGGGACAAGGATACCATATGTGTCACACCCAGCAGTCCAAGTGAACAACACCTCTGACCTCTTTCAGATACCAACAGTGTTAAGAAACTGATAGCACTGATAAAACCCTTTTAGTAAAAAAAATGAGATTGAGGTGCCTGCCCTATATCACACTAAGGGCCCATGCATACCATATGTGTCTTGCCTAGCAGTCCAAACAGTGAGTACTCAACCCTGTATCATACCCAGGGGACAAGCATACCATCTGTGTCAGGTCCAGTGGTCTAAGTGACAACCAAAATTCACCTTTCGTAGCGTGCTGCCAATCGAAAAAAGTTGACCTCCGCAGGAACATCTCCAAGGCTGCCTTGGGACTACTCATTTCAGACACATAAAATAGGTAACATGCCAGATATCTGTCATTGGCAGGGTGCTCAGGTACATTTTTTTGCTTCTTCCTAGTTTTCCATATGCTGAGACTAAGGATCAGATGTAGTCTTCTACACACTGAAGGAGGTTTTAGGACCAACTGCCGCCCGCAGATTCAACATAACTTCCAATCAATTGCTGTGTCTGCTCACCTTCCTTGCTATGCAAAGGTGAATCTGTCTTGGCGGAGTTGTTTCCTTTTCGTCGCAATCGGGTCCGAGATACCAAACTCTTCTGACTGGCTCACCAAAACATTGCTCGAATATGAATTTACCTTGAAAAAAAATAAGACAAGAGGCATTTGGCAAAACAGACACAGTTGGTTTAATGAAACACTTCAGCCGGAAGCACAGTTACAGAAGCGGTTCTGAGGACTATCTCAAAGTACAATCAATTAGGATTTATAAAGCACAGGTAATCATCCGATAGGGTATCCACGAGCTTGCAGGTCCCAATTAATCTGAACAGGGCTTTATACATTTCTTTGGGTATCATCAAGTTCTTCCGTTGATCCTTTTTTGGTAAAATAATGCAGGCCTTGTTTGTGGAGTTATAAATAAGGCCCCTGATAACAATAATAATGCAGGTTGGCCTTGACCTTGTGTGGGATGCAATGAAGGCCAGTGGGTAAAGTGTCCAGATGTCCAGCATGAAGAGCATGTGATCACTGCATGTACTGTGTGCACTGTGTCTTGATTGGCTGCATGTTCCTAACTCCAGGTACTATGATTTTATGGTGTTTTGGGAATGCCCACACCCCTCTGACCATGTGTGCTTTACTGGGGTCAATCTCCCTAGGCCTTTGTGTTATTGCTGCGCTCATCTGGGGGTGACTTGAGTTTCCTGTTTATGCGTTTGTCTGCCTGCTACGTGTCAGCCAACCTGTGAACTGTCAATCAGTAATCTCAGGGATAGGTCTCAGAGCCTGCCTGACCACGTTTTTCTGATTTACAGCGGCATAGATAACGGAGGTGGTGGGGTGGGGGGGGCAGTCCGCCCAGGGCGGCACAAGTTCTTGGGGCAGCGGCCTCTCCTCGCTATTACCTTATCTCGGACGGCAACAGCAAGCACCCCCCGCTTCTCAATGTGCATTTGCCTCAGGGCTGCAAAGGTAGAAAGTGCTCGCATGCACCCCCCACCGCTCTTCACTGAGGCCGCCTCGGGGCGACAAACGCAGAGACTGCCAGGTGCTCCCATAGAGCTACCTACGCCACTGATGATTTGAGTTTGCTGGAGAGTTCATGACGGGTGAATTTGATGATAGTGATGAGATTTTGTTCTTATGTGTATCATTATAAACACTGGCATCGATTCTATCAATATTAACAGGTATGATTTGACTTTTCCTGCCCAGTACTTATGTGACTACTGTAAAAAAAAAAAAAGATATTGTGAAGTGAAGAAATTATACAGCCACCTGTCTAATAAAATCAACTGTGCAAAACCCGGTGCAAAAATACACCAGCACAAGAAGAAGCTACGTATTACGAAAATGTTGGCACAAAATGACATCGCCACCCTTGCCACCGGCATTCACTGGTCCAGGTAACCAACACACACCATAACAATTCCCGTAAACCTGTAAAAAAAGCGCAATAAAATGAAGTTATTTGTGATTTTTACAGGTCTCAGTTATATAAATAGCGTTACTAGAAACAATTTATTGCCAAGCCATGACATTTTAAAGCTGTCCTTGGGTGCAAAGGCGAATATGAGGAATGAAAGAGAGCTGATGGTCTTGTGCAGAGGCTCAACACTCATGTTAAATTGCACTTTTTAAAAAATGACTTAATGCTTTGTATTCCATCAGTTATTTAATTACAAATAAAGCGTGCAGCGTTGGAGCTGTGCAAAGCACAGATACTCCTGGAGCCTTAAAGGGTAAATACAATTATATATTGTAATGAAACCTAGCAGCGATCTTTTTAGCCAACGGTTCAAAGCACTCAGATACGCTCTCGGAGAGGTATAAACAATGCAAAAGCCTATAATTGCAATGTCAGTCATGGTCTCCATACAGAATACCAAGTGTGATATCATATCCCATTTGATTTATTTGCAGGGCTCTCTCTGCAAAAACAAAACAACAAGCCAGCCGCAGCAACACAGTGTCCTCTACCGGCCAAACACACTCTGATTGCTTACCTGACTAGAACAAAAAAAAATCAACTATTGTGCCTCCCATAACCAAAAATGAACGGAGCCAATCAATCACGTAAGGAAAGTCCCATTTCTCACAACACACATAAATAATTTTAGGAGACAGAACACCATCTGAAAGATATTGCTTCATTGACTTCTAACATTTCCTCCTTGATTAATGGCTCAATAGCCATCACTTATATAATTCACCGTAAGTGATCTTAAAATGCTTTACTTTCTCATGCATGCTGTCATTATTGCAAAGGGACAATTGAATCATTTGTCAAAGCGAACAAAAAAAGTCTCCCGGCGACCGAAGTACTTAATCATTGTTTTTATTACATTTCGGTTGTGATGTGTGCCGACTTTGATTCCAGAAAGTTGCAGGTGCTGTGAGAATAGGCTATAGCTGTGTTCGATAACTGGGGGTTAATCACTTTAGCTCCGCATCTGTAGTGTTAGGGGGTTCTATACACGAAAAAAATCAACAATTCTGTATTTATTTTTTAAAAATCGATCAAGACTTACAAAACGTAGGCAGTTGAAAGGACTGGAAAGGTGGGATTACTAAGAAGAGCAGAATGTGTCTGTTGTCATTTATGATGTCATTATGTATTGCATGTGTGAGGTCATCAATAGGAGTCATTGTTATACAATGGGAAATATGTAATTTCATCTGCGTGGCAGAAACTTTATGTTCTTCAAAATAAAGTTGTTACTAAGCAATAAGCATTTTTTTTATTATCATAGTGGAATTTTTGTATGTGGTATGGAATGTTTATATATATTTTCAATATATTTGTCTGTGTATTTCAGGATTTATGAAAATGATGTTCTATTTGTGTTTGACCATTCCTTTGTGAATATTAAGCACTTGGTAACTCCAGGACAGAGTTACTAACATTTGGCAGCGCTACGCAGCAAGACAACTGTATGAAATGGAGAGGCCATGAGCAAGAAACATATTTCTCCTCTTTATATCTCCCCTTGGATGGCATAGCATTTTGACGCATTCCTATGTTTACCAGTGTTAGTAAATCTCGGAATGCACCAGAAACAATGGTGGGATGAGTGAGAACACCCTTCACTCCACCCATGGAATGCCTTCCCAGAGCAGCGACTTGTTTGGCCTTGAGTTACTCTAGATTCACACAAGGTGGCTCTGAGTGACATTGTAAATCTCACCTAAGGGATTACATTTCCCTTGCATTACCTTGAATGATGCAAGGGCAGCATAAACCATTAGTAAATCTGGTCCTTCATCTTTCACGTCTTTTACACAGTGGTTAAAGCAAATGTCTTGCTGATGGTCCATGTGTGCTGTAATCAGAAAGCAAAAGCACGTAAAAGACATTACACCAAAATTAAGCAGGCATTCCATCTGCACACATTTCTTGATTCCCCTGCCTCATTTAAAGATGGGGAAATTACAATTTTTTCCCAATGGACAAGACTTATCCAACTTCTGCATCAGGCAAGTTGGTACTTAGATCCAGCTGTTTCTGGCTGGCTGGGACGTATCAAAGCCAGACAGAATACATTTTCCTAGATAGGATGAGTACGATACACTTGTCTGATAACCTGTTCTAACCCTTGGGTAGCATGGCACTGCGTAGCCAGGCTTATCCTCAGGTTCAAAGTGTAAAGTACTGACACAACACCACCCTCGCAAAACACACTGAGTGCACTACAAAAAAAGACTCCAGACGGTATGTATAAAACATTGGTCTTTGTATTACACACACGTTGAAATCAAAACTACATACATATTACTTTATAGTTATATGCAACTGTCGAACTCTCCCATTAGCGATAGAATGGCATGAAGATACATGCAATAGTAATAGGTATTCATTTGCCCCGTTATCCACTCAGCCTCGTAAGCAACATAAAACCATGTGAGTGCTTCCCCAAGGTGTTCACGATCCAAGAAATCCCTCCCAAATCAAAAGCAACAGAAACATATATGCAGGCTGTTCAGAGGTATTCCACTTTCCTGCTAATACATTAGCATAAAACACAACATTCCCAACATTGCATACCCCATACAGTTGAATGGTCAAGAAATCACAGGTTATGACAAAGCCTTGTGGCCCAGCATCTCACCCACTCAATATACACCAGCCTTTGATACACATTGCACCTGCTGGCAACACCTTGATTAGATTGTTGGAACCACCGAAAGTGGAAGAAAACAGTTACTTGGTTTTGCCCCTTCAGATTAGTACTTCAGGCACCCAGCAGCACCTTCACAAGTGTGGGATTACTATCCATGCCCTAGGCAAATGAATGTGACACCGGAAGCTGGCACGCTTTCAAATTGGATAATATTTCCCCTCAGGCAGAGATGCAAGCTGCAGTAGCTCCAGGCAGCCAGCTGTCGGTGCACAGGTCAGGTACAGTCCCGATATTCTCAACAATAGAGTACACTGTGGTATGGGTCCGGGGGAATGGAGGCCGAGCTGTCAAGCACTGTCGTTCTCACAATCTGGTGGTCGGAGACAGTCTAGGCTTTCAGCTCTGGTCCAACAGACTCAGGAAATGTCCCCATGCCCTTTGGAGACTACATTCTATGGAGTGCAAGCTAACACAGATTTCAGGATGCAAGCATGGGTTCTTTGGACTAGGCAAACTTCCACGGCACTCCTCACATTCCAGCACCCCAGGTGGGCCTCTGAACTTTACGAGAACAGTCCTCTGTACAGTGTGATTATGGCATTCATCAGGACGGTTCTTGTCCCAACCATCGATCACTTTCACCCTTTCTCGATACACCCTGCGCGGGTCTTACAATCTCATGGAAACAGGGAGATCCTTTCCGTCCCTGGGATCTCATGGACATAAGGCTAGTCAGCTGGCCCTTGGAGAGTGCTTAGGGACCTAGGCCACGACATTTGGCAATTTGCTGCTGACCAGCAACATTCAGGCAAAATCCACCAAGTGATAGTCCCCTTCCTGTAGCACGACAAGTCCCTGGCCACCACAAGCCTGCAGATAATACAGTTGCAGTCCCTCCTGCCCCAATAATTCCTCTTGTCAATGTCCCAGCATCAAACCAGCATAGTATGGTTCCCATCCCAAATGTGCCACTAACTCCTGAGAAATCCGAAAAATGTGCCTATGCCTCCAATTCACAGTAATTCAAACACTGAATGTATGAAGATAAACCATAAGTTTATTAGTTTATCCCGACAAAACTTTTTGTCATTGAATCAATACATAAGTTGCACAATTTGCTTTTTAAAGAGCAGACAAAGAGAAAACCATCAACTTCATTTCTAGCCGTATGGAAATCAGTCAGACAATGTGTATATATTTACAGTGAGAAAATTCAAAGCAAAAACATTGCACTAAATCGTACGTTCATGGACATTAATGAATCAAAAAAACTTTTCAACAAACAGATAAACACTTAACAGTTTGAGAAACATAAATGCAAGAAAGTATAAGAGCAGGGGTGAATATTTCAAACAGAACACCTCCTAGCTCATAAACTGGATTCGTTAGTGTGAATGATCAAATAAAGCCCATTTTGTATATATGACTAACAAAAGCCATTGGTGTGGAGACAAATGCCTGAAGTCAAATGCCGACGCGTTTCAAATCCTGCCAATTATTTGCAGGATTTTCATCAGGGCGGGAGTCTAGTCCATGGGAACTGTTTTACAAAGAAAATAAATGAAGAGTTTGTTTTAGCAAACTTCATACTAACGCCATATTACTATAATGCAAAATAAAACCGCAAAGTAGTGCGGCATACCTTGAGAATGGTAGCCTGTGTGGCTTCTATTTTGGAATTAGCGGTTTATGGCAGGCGGGTCTGGGCTGAAACAAGAGCAAAGCTGGTATCACCAATTTGAAAATGACACAATGCACGCTAAAGGTAATGTAGCGGAAAAGCTAATTTTACCTTGGGTCTTTAGAACCTTTAGTCAGAATGGCCGGTGGCAGAGTTATTTTTCAGATTAAAATCGCTGTGGGGACAGAAATGAAAAGTAGCGATATTTTGAGTAGTTGTGCCAGCGCGGTGAAGAGACGGGCACAGAAGCGTCGCCACTCCAATGGGAACACTTACTTTTTGAATAGTTCAACACGGGCGCAGGGATCGGACCGGTGTTGCTGTGGAACGCTGTCCGTTCTATGGAATAAAAGGGAGAAGGAGGCTAGCTACGGTGTGCTGAATCACGCAGTTATTAACTGTAGGCTAACACTCAATGACAGGTGAAGAGCGGGTCAATCGCTTACCAAAAGTCGCCGCGGAGGGCTCTGCTATGACTGCATCCTGAGTTCAACCGGCACACAAAGAGTTTAGTTGTCCAAGGCACTGCCGGTGCTAGTGGCAATAAAAGCATGTGTGCGCTGACACCCAATGGGATGAGTCGCGGGTACTGATGCATTATGGGAATTGAAGTCCGGGAATAGAGTCAAGCTCGATTGATTTCACTGAGAGTATTTAGACCCTTATTCACGCTATCAAATCGCAATATGAGGTATGCCTCCTTGCGCAACAGCATAGTTTCAACATCATGGTAGCGTTTGGAGTCCAGCCACACAAGTGGTGTCCATTTAAAATCGTTTTCAATTTGCTGATTATTTACAAAGTGTTCGACCATTGGTGCAGTCATTACTCGTTTCTTTATTCGAGATCGGTGTTGCGTGATGCGGGCATTGATGGCTTGACTTGTTTTGCCAATGTAGACCTTGTCACAAGGACAGACCACTGCATAAACGATATTTTTTGTTTTGCAGTTTGTAAATGCATCATGTGTCCATTTGATGCCATGATTAATGAAGGTGTCCCCTTCAATTGTAGAAGAACATGAAACACAGTTACCACATTTGTGGTGCCCACTGATTGGTTTGAGGTTCCACTGTGATATGAGGTCACTCTTGGGCGGCGGAACGTGGGTATCTGCTTTTATGAGATGCTGTCCAATACTTGTGTTCTTTCTCATTGCAAAGATCGGTTTAGGCAGAGGGTGCTCAATTGTTTCCAACAAGTGCCAATTGTTTCGAATGATGTTTTTAAATTGGTTTGTGTGTTGACCGAAGGTCGTAACACAAACCAATTGATCTGATTGCTTCTTTTCTTTTACCTGTAGGAGTGTCTCCCTAGGGGTAAACTTGGCCCTGTTTTTTGCATGTTTTAACAATTTTTTGGGGTATCCTCTAGCAGCCATCTCATTACAGAATCTTGTTGCGTGTAATTCAAAGTCCTGTAAACTAGTACAGTTACGTCTTATTCGAAGCAGTTGCCCATAAGGTAGATTATCCTTAAGGCTTTGTGGGTGTGAGCTGGTATAGTGCAGGATTGTATTCCTGTCGGTTGGCTTTTTGTGCAAAGATGCCGTCAGTCTAGATGCACTGGTACCTACTAGGACGTCCAGGAAAGTCATTTCTTTGGAACTTGAGTTCATCGTGAACTTGATGTCTTGGTGTCTTGAATTAAGCCAAGCATGGAATTGATCAAGTTCAATCTGGCTCCCCTGCCACAGGAGCCAGACGTCGTCTATGTATCTCAGCCAATGAGTCATGTGGTGTAAAAAGGGATTGTCCTTATAGATGAATCGTTCCTCATATTGGTACATGTAAAGCACCGCCAGCTCCGGCGCATAAGGACAGCCCATGGCTGTCCCCTTGATTTGTATATAAAAATCACTCTCAAATCTGAAATAGTTGTTCCGAAGAGTTAATTCAGCCAATTCCACAATGAATGCAGTTGGAACCCGGTGGGGTCTCTCACGTTTTTCCAGGTATAATTCAATAACCTCTAAAGCCTCGTCTTGAGGTATTTGTGTATAAAGAGAAGCGACATCTAGTGTCACCATCAGTTCCGTTGCCTCATTGAATGAGTGTCCCTCAATTCGGTTAATGAAATCAGTCGTGTCTCTCAGATGAGATTTTACTTGCTCTATGCATGGTTTCAGGAAAAAATCGATATATTTAGATATCGGTTCGAGCACTGAGTCGCATCCGGACACAATGGGTCTCCCCGGGGGTATCTGCTCATTCTTATGGATCTTGGGTAAGAAGTAAAGAATTGGCGTTCTGGGTGACTTTTTGTTTAAATATTCATGCTCTTTTGGTCCTAAGAAGCCTTCATCCAAGGCTCTTTGAGTTATTTGTGCTATTTTGCCCCGAATCATAAGGACAGGATCCTCTTTAGATGGTCTGTACCAATCCCTATTATTTACATGCTGTTGTCCTTCGGTGAGATACATGGGGCGGGGCCATAAGACCACCGCGCCCCCCTTGTCCGCCTGTTTTATGATGATCGATGTGTCAGATTTTAAGTCAGTAATTGCCTTTTGGGTGTCTTTGCCGATGTTATTTTTGACAAAACTGCTTTTTTTCTCAAGCTTTGTGAGGGAGGACAGAACTGCTTGTTCAAAAGCAATAATTTGTTTGGGAATGTTTGTCATTGGAGTAAACCTTGATTTAACCCTTAGTCCAGTGGTTTCCTGTGAGGACGTCATTTCGGTACCAGCGAAATAGGCTTTCAGCCTCAATTTGCGACAAAAATCAAGTGCCTCAAGTTTTAATTTGGTAAAATCAGTCCTCTTTGTTGGGACAAATTTGAGGCCCAAGTCAAGAAGCATTTCTTCATTCCTATTCAATACTTTGTCAGAGAGGTTCACAATAGTGGATGAGTCTAATTGTTGTAATTCTTGTTGCGAGTGCGCATTTGCCATGGTTGCTTGAAGCGCGGCTGTGTTTGGCCGCCCCTGGCCAAAAAAGGAGTTGATCCCCTACCCGCGCCTCGTGTTTTGGAATTAGATTGTCTAGAATCAGAAGAAGAGTCGGAGGAAGTGGTATCTGAGAATGTAATGAATTTGTTTCTAGATCTCCCTTGAAATGTGTTTAAGGCCCCACTCGATTCACCTGAGGTGTAAAAATCTTCCCTGAGAAATGGGTACACTTGTTCAAGTCTGAAAGATTTAGAATCTTTATCAAATTGGGTTGTTTTAATGTTGAGCGAGTAATCTTTGAATGATGCAATCTCTTTTTCTATTTTTTCTAAAAGTGTCTTTGCATCACTCGTGGTTTGGGTGTCATTAATGTTTTTGATTAACTCCGCAATCTCCTTCTCTTCCTGACTGCAGATCCTCTGTGCTGTCTCAATGGTATGCACCATTAAGTCTCTACTGCATTTAGTGTTTATTTGACTAAAGCCCTTTTTGTACTCAGAATCCTCCGTGAAGATAACGGGAATGTTCTTGACCTGAAGGCCCCAGGGGATAGTGCCTGCTTTGAGATGTTTAAGTAGGATGTAACCGTGAAGTTCAGTTCTAATATGCTTCTTCTGAAGCCGTATTAATTTGTCCGCCTCATTTTGTTGTTTAGCTGAGGTGCTAAGGGAAATGGATGAAAATGGCGAAGATTCAATAAGATTTTGAATGTGGCTTTCCGTGAAGGATAGTGTGTCTTTGTCTGCCATGCTAGGCAAGGGAAACCCTTGCGTCACCCTAAATGGCGGAGGGTATTTTTGAAAAGGGACATCTTTAAACGTCGCTCCCAAACCACTCGGACTGAAGTCCGCTCAGAAAATAAACCCACAAAGGTGGCTGGGCCCAATGGGAGGGAGGGTAGGCAGGGCCAAACTAGAGAAATCCGAAAAATGTGCCTATGCCTCCAATTCACAGTAATTCAAACACTGAATGTATGAAGATAAACCATAAGTTTATTAGTTTATCCCGACAAAACTTTTTGTCATTGAATCAATACATAAGTTGCACAATTTGCTTTTTAAAGAGCAGACAAAGAGAAAACCATCAACTTCATTTCTAGCCGTATGGAAATCAGTCAGACAATGTGTATATATTTACAGTGAGAAAATTCAAAGCAAAAACATTGCACTAAATCGTACGTTCATGGACATTAATGAATCAAAAAAACTTTTCAACAAACAGATAAACACTTAACAGTTTGAGAAACATAAATGCAAGAAAGTATAAGAGCAGGGGTGAATATTTCAAACAGAACACCTCCTAGCTCATAAACTGGATTCGTTAGTGTGAATGATCAAATAAAGCCCATTTTGTATATATGACTAACAAAAGCCATTGGTGTGGAGACAAATGCCTGAAGTCAAATGCCGACGCGTTTCAAATCCTGCCAATTATTTGCAGGATTTTCATCAGGGCGGGAGTCTAGTCCATGGGAACAGTTTTACAAAGAAAATAAATGAAGAGTTTGTTTTAGCAAACTTCATACTAACGCCATATTACTATAATGCAAAATAAAACCGCAAAGTAGTGCGGCATACCTTGAGAATGGTAGCCTGTGTGGCTTCTATTTTGGAATTAGCGGTTTATGGCAGGCGGGTCTGGGCTGAAACAAGAGCAAAGCTGGTATCACCAATTTGAAAATGACACAATGCACGCTAAAGGTAATGTAGCGGAAAAGCTAATTTTACCTTGGGTCTTTAGAACCTTTAGTCAGAATGGCCGGTGGCAGAGTTATTTTTCAGATTAAAATCGCTGTGGGGACAGAAATGAAAAGTAGCGATATTTTGAGTAGTTGTGCCAGCGCGGTGAAGAGACGGGCACAGAAGCGTCGCCACTCCAATGGGAACACTTACTTTTTGAATAGTTCAACACGGGCGCAGGGATCGGACCGGTGTTGCTGTGGAACGCTGTCCGTTCTATGGAATAAAAGGGAGAAGGAGGCTAGCTACGGTGTGCTGAATCACGCAGTTATTAACTGTAGGCTAACACTCAATGACAGGTGAAGAGCGGGTCAATCGCTTACCAAAAGTCGCCGCGGAGGGCTCTGCTATGACTGCATCCTGAGTTCAACCGGCACACAAAGAGTTTAGTTGTCCAAGGCACTGCCGGTGCTAGTGGCAATAAAAGCATGTGTGCGCTGACACCCAATGGGATGAGTCGCGGGTACTGATGCATTATGGGAGTTGAAGTCCGGGAATAGAGTCAAGCTCGATTGATTTCACTGAGAGTATTTAGACCCTTATTCACGCTATCAAATCGCAATATGAGGTATGCCTCCTTGCGCAACAGCATAGTTTCAACATCAGGGTAGCGTTTGGAGTCCAGCCACACAAGTGGTGTCCATTTAAAATCGTTTTCAGTGTGCTGATTATTTACAAAGTGTTCGACCATTGGTGCAGTCATTACTCGTTTCTTTATTCGAGATCGGTGTTGCGTGATGCGGGCATTGATGGCTTGACTTGTTTTGCCAATGTAGACCTTGTCACAAGGACAGACCACTGCATAAACGATATTTTTTGTTTTGCAGTTTGTAAATGCATCATGTGTCCATTTGATGCCATGATTAATGAAGGTGTCCCCTTCAATTGTAGAAGAACATGAAACACAGTTACCACATTTGTGGTGCCCACTGATTGGTTTGAGGTTCCACTGTGATATGAGGTCACTCTTGGGCGGCGGAATGTGGGTATCTGCTTTTATGAGATGCTGTCCAATACTTGTGTTCTTTCTCATTGCAAAGATCGGTTTGGGCAGAGGGTGCTCAATTGTTTCCAACAAGTGCCAATTGTTTCGAATGATGTTTTTAAATTGGTTTGTGTGTTGACCAAAGGTCGTAACACAAACCAATTGATCTGATTGCTTCTTTTCTTTTACCTGTAGGAGTGTCTCCCTAGGGGTAAACTTGGCCCTGTTTTTTGCATGTTTTAACAATTTTTTGGGGTATCCTCTAGCAGCCATCTCATTACAGAATCTTGTTGCGTGTAATTCAAAGTCCTGTAAACTAGTACAGTTACGTCTTATTCGAAGCAGTTGCCCATAAGGTAGATTATCCTTAAGGCTTTGTGGGTGTGAGCTGGTATAGTGCAGGATTGTATTCCTGTCGGTTGGCTTTTTGTGCAAAGATGCCGTCAGTCTAGATGCACTGGTACCTACTAGGACGTCCAGGAAAGTCATTTCTTTGGAACTTGAGTTCATCGTGAACTTGATGTCTTGGTGTCTTGAATTAAGCCAAGCATGGAATTGATCAAGTTCAATCTGGCTCCCCTGCCACAGGAGCCAGACGTCGTCTATGTATCTCAGCCAATGAGTCATGTGGTGTAAAAAGGGATTGTCCTTATATATGAATCGTTCCTCATATTGGGACATGTAAAGCACCGCCAGCTCCGGCGCATAAGGACAGCCCATGGCTGTCCCCTTGATTTGTATATAAAAATCACTCTCAAATCTGAAATAGTTGTTCCGAAGAGTTAATTCAGCCAATTCCACAATGAATGCAGTTGGAACCCGGTGGGGTCTCTCACGTTTTTCCAGGTATAATTCAATAACCTCTAAAGCCTCGTCTTGAGGTATTTGTGTATAAAGAGAAGCGACATCTAGTGTCACCATCAGTTCCGTTGCCTCATTGAATGAGTGTCCCTCAATTCGGTTAATGAAATCAGTCATGTCTCTCAGATGAGATTTTACTTGCTCTATGCATGGTTTCAGGAAAAAATCGATATATTTAGATATCGGTTCGAGCACTGAGTCGCATCCGGACACAATGGGTCTCCCCGGGGGTATCTGCTCATTCTTATGGATCTTGGGTAAGAAGTAAAGAATTGGCGTTCTGGGTGACTTTTTGTTTAAATATTCATGCTCTTTTGGTCCTAAGAAGCCTTCATCCAAGGCTCTTTGAGTTATTTGTGCTATTTTGCCCCGAATCATAAGGACAGGATCCTCTTTAGATGGTCTGTACCAATCCCTATTATTTACATGCTGTTGTCCTTCGGTGAGATACATGGGGCGGGGCCATAAGACCACCGCGCCCCCCTTGTCCGCCTGTTTTATGATGATCGATGTGTCAGATTTTAAGTCAGTAATTGCCTTTTGGGTGTCTTTGCCGATGTTATTTTTGACAAAACTGCTTTTTTTCTCAAGCTTTGTGAGGGAGGACAGAACTGCTTGTTCAAAAGCAATAATTTGTTTGGGAATGTTTGTCATTGGAGTAAACCTTGATTTAACCCTTAGTCCAGTGGTTTCCTGTGAGGACGTCATTTCGGTACCAGCGAAATAGGCTTTCAGCCTCAATTTGCGACAAAAATCAAGTGCCTCAAGTTTTAATTTGGTAAAATCAGTCCTCTTTGTTGGGACAAATTTGAGGCCCAAGTCAAGAAGCATTTCTTCATTCCTATTCAATACTTTGTCAGAGAGGTTCACAATAGTGGATGAGTCTAATTGTTGTAATTCTTGTTGCGAGTGCGCATTTGCCATGGTTGCTTGAAGCGCGGCTGTGTTTGGCCGCCCCTGGCCAAGAAAGGAGTTGATCCCCTACCCGCGCCTCGTGTTTTGGAATTAGATTGTCTAGAATCAGAAGAAGAGTCGGAGGAAGTGGTATCTGAGAATGTAATGAATTTGTTTCTAGATCTCCCTTGAAATGTGTTTAAGGCCCCTCTCGATTCACCTGAGGTGTAAAAATCTTCCCTGAGAAATGGGTACACTTGTTCAAGTCTGAAAGATTTAGAATCTTTATCAAATTGGGTTGTTTTAATGTTGAGCGAGTAATCTTTGAATGATGCAATCTCTTTTTCTATTTTTTCTAAAAGTGTCTTTGCATCACTCGTGGTTTGGGTGTCATTAATGTTTTTGATTAACTCCGCAATCTCCTTCTCTTCCTGACTGCAGATCCTCTGTGCTGTCTCAATGGTATGCACCATTAAGTCTCTACTGCATTTAGTGTTTATTTGACTAAAGCCCTTTTTGTACTCAGAATCCTCCGTGAAGATAACGGGAATGTTCTTGACCTGAAGGCCCCAGGGGATAGTGCCTGCTTTGAGATGTTTAAGTAGGAAGTAACCGTGAAGTTCAGTTCTAATATGCTTCTTCTGAAGCCGTATTAATTTGTCCGCCTCATTTTGTTGTTTAGCTGAGGTGCTAAGGGAAATGGATGAAAATGGCGAAGATTCAATAAGATTTTGAATGTGGCTTTCCGTGAAGGATAGTGTGTCTTTGTCTGCCATGCTAGGCAAGGGAAACCCTTGCGTCACCCTAAATGGCGGAGGGTATTTTTGAAAAGGGACATCTTTAAACGTCGCTCCCAAACCACTCGGACTGAAGTCCGCTCAGAAAATAAACCCACAAAGGTGGCTGGGCCCAATGGGAGGGAGGGTAGGCAGGGCCAAACTAGAGAAATCCGAAAAATGTGCCTATGCCTCCAATTCACAGTAATTCAAACACTGAATGTATGAAGATAAACCATAAGTTTATTAGTTTATCCCGACAAAACTTTTTGTCATTGAATCAATACATAAGTTGCACAATTTGCTTTTTAAAGAGCAGACAAAGAGAAAACCATCAACTTCATTTCTAGCCGTATGGAAATCAGTCAGACAATGTGTATATATTTACAGTGAGAAAATTCAAAGCAAAAACTTTGCACTAAATCGTACGTTCATGGACATTAATGAATCAAAAAAACTTTTCAACAAACAGATAAACACTTAACAGTTTGAGAAACATAAATGCAAGAAAGTATAAGAGCAGGGGTGAATATTTCAAACAGAACACCTCCTAGCTCATAAACTGGATTCGTTAGTGTGAATGATCAAATAAAGCCCATTTTGTATATATGACTAACAAAAGCCATTGGTGTGGAGACAAATGCCTGAAGTCAAATGCCGACGCGTTTCAAATCCTGCCAATTATTTGCAGGATTTTCATCAGGGCGGGAGTCTAGTCCATGGGAACAGTTTTACAAAGAAAATAAATGAAGAGTTTGTTTTAGCAAACTTCATACTAACGCCATATTACTATAATGCAAAATAAAACCGCAAAGTAGTGCGGCATACCTTGAGAATGGTAGCCTGTGTGGCTTCTATTTTGGAATTAGCGGTTTATGGCAGGCGGGTCTGGGCTGAAACAAGAGCAAAGCTGGTATCACCAATTTGAAAATGACACAATGCACGCTAAAGGTAATGTAGCGGAAAAGCTAATTTTACCTTGGGTCTTTAGAACCTTTAGTCAGAATGGCCGGTGGCAGAGTTATTTTTCAGATTAAAATCGCTGTGGGGACAGAAATGAAAAGTAGCGATATTTTGAGTAGT
The DNA here is from genome assembly GCF_964263255.1 of Lissotriton vulgaris. Taxonomy (NCBI): domain Eukaryota; kingdom Metazoa; phylum Chordata; class Amphibia; order Caudata; family Salamandridae; genus Lissotriton; species Lissotriton vulgaris. The sequence goes on from NC_141700.1 coordinate 339,713,478, forward strand.
TGTGCCAGCGCGGTGAAGAGACGGGCACAGAAGCGTCGCCACTCCAATGGGAACACTTACTTTTTGAATAGTTCAACACGGGCGCAGGGATCGGACCGGTGTTGCTGTGGAACGCTGTCCGTTCTATGGAATAAAAGGGAGAAGGAGGCTAGCTACGGTGTGCTGAATCACGCAGTTATTAACTGTAGGCTAACACTCAATGACAGGTGAAGAGCGGGTCAATCGCTTACCAAAAGTCGCCGCGGAGGGCTCTGCTATGACTGCATCCTGAGTTCAACCGGCACACAAAGAGTTTAGTTGTCCAAGGCACTGCCGGTGCTAGTGGCAATAAAAGCATGTGTGCGCTGACACCCAATGGGATGAGTCGCGGGTACTGATGCATTATGGGAGTTGAAGTCCGGGAATAGAGTCAAGCTCGATTGATTTCACTGAGAGTATTTAGACCCTTATTCACGCTATCAAATCGCAATATGAGGTATGCCTCCTTGCGCAACAGCATAGTTTCAACATCAGGGTAGCGTTTGGAGTCCAGCCACACAAGTGGTGTCCATTTAAAATCGTTTTCAGTGTGCTGATTATTTACAAAGTGTTCGACCATTGGTGCAGTCATTACTCGTTTCTTTATTCGAGATCGGTGTTGCGTGATGCGGGCATTGATGGCTTGACTTGTTTTGCCAATGTAGACCTTGTCACAAGGACAGACCACTGCATAAACGATATTTTTTGTTTTGCAGTTTGTAAATGCATCATGTGTCCATTTGATGCCATGATTAATGAAGGTGTCCCCTTCAATTGTAGAAGAACATGAAACACAGTTACCACATTTGTGGTGCCCACTGATTGGTTTGAGGTTCCACTGTGATATGAGGTCACTCTTGGGCGGCGGAATGTGGGTATCTGCTTTTATGAGATGCTGTCCAATACTTGTGTTCTTTCTCATTGCAAAGATCGGTTTGGGCAGAGGGTGCTCAATTGTTTCCAACAAGTGCCAATTGTTTCGAATGATGTTTTTAAATTGGTTTGTGTGTTGACCGAAGGTCGTAACACAAACCAATTGATCTGATTGCTTCTTTTCTTTTACCTGTAGGAGTGTCTCCCTAGGGGTAAACTTGGCCCTGTTTTTTGCATGTTTTAACAATTTTTTGGGGTATCCTCTAGCAGCCATCTCATTACAGAATCTTGTTGCGTGTAATTCAAAGTCCTGTAAACTAGTACAGTTACGTCTTATTCGAAGCAGTTGCCCATAAGGTAGATTATCCTTAAGGCTTTGTGGGTGTGAGCTGGTATAGTGCAGGATTGTATTCCTGTCGGTTGGCTTTTTGTGCAAAGATGCCGTCAGTCTAGATGCACTGGTACCTACTAGGACGTCCAGGAAAGTCATTTCTTTGGAACTTGAGTTCATCGTGAACTTGATGTCTTGGTGTCTTGAATTAAGCCAAGCATGGAATTGATCAAGTTCAATCTGGCTCCCCTGCCACAGGAGCCAGACGTCGTCTATGTATCTCAGCCAATGAGTCATGTGGTGTAAAAAGGGATTGTCCTTATATATGAATCGTTCCTCATATTGGGACATGTAAAGCACCGCCAGCTCCGGCGCATAAGGACAGCCCATGGCTGTCCCCTTGATTTGTATATAAAAATCACTCTCAAATCTGAAATAGTTGTTCCGAAGAGTTAATTCAGCCAATTCCACAATGAATGCAGTTGGAACCCGGTGGGGTCTCTCACGTTTTTCCAGGTATAATTCAATAACCTCTAAAGCCTCGTCTTGAGGTATTTGTGTATAAAGAGAAGCGACATCTAGTGTCACCATCAGTTCCGTTGCCTCATTGAATGAGTGTCCCTCAAATCGGTTAATGAAATCAGTCGTGTCTCTCAGATGAGATTTTACTTGCTCTATGCATGGTTTCAGGAAAAAATCGATATATTTAGATATCGGTTCGAGCACTGAGTCGCATCCGGACACAATGGGTCTCCCCGGGGGTATCTGCTCATTCTTATGGATCTTGGGTAAGAAGTAAAGAATTGGCGTTCTGGGTGACTTTTTGTTTAAATATTCATGCTCTTTTGGTCCTAAGAAGCCTTCATCCAAGGCTCTTTGAGTTATTTGTGCTATTTTGCCCCGAATCATAAGGACAGGATCCTCTTTAGATGGTCTGTACCAATCCCTATTATTTACATGCTGTTGTCCTTCGGTGAGATACATGGGGCGGGGCCATAAGACCACCGCGCCCCCCTTGTCCGCCTGTTTTATGATGATCGATGTGTCAGATTTTAAGTCAGTAATTGCCTTTTGGGTGTCTTTGCCGATGTTATTTTTGACAAAACTGCTTTTTTTCTCAAGCTTTGTGAGGGAGGACAGAACTGCTTGTTCAAAAGCAATAATTTGTTTGGGAATGTTTGTCATTGGAGTAAACCTTGATTTAACCCTTAGTCCAGTGGTTTCCTGTGAGGACGTCATTTCGGTACCAGCGAAATAGGCTTTCAGCCTCAATTTGCGACAAAAATCAAGTGCCCCAAGTTTTAATTTGGTAAAATCAGTCCTCTTTGTTGGGACAAATTTGAGGCCCAAGTCAAGAAGCATTTCTTCATTCCTATTCAATACTTTGTCAGAGAGGTTCACAATAGTGGATGAGTCTAATTGTTGTAATTCTTGTTGCGAGTGCGCATTTGCCATGGTTGCTTGAAGCGCGGCCGTGTTTGGCCGCCCCTGGCCAAAAAAGGAGTTGATCCCCTACCCGCGCCTCGTGTTTTGGAATTAGATGGTCTAGAATCAGAAGAAGAGTCGGAGGAAGTGGTATCTGAGAATGTAATGAATTTGTTTCTAGATCTCCCTTGAAATGTGTTTAAGGCCCCTCTCGATTCACCTGAGGTGTAAAAATCTTTCCTGAGAAATGGGTACACTTGTTCAAGTCTGAAAGATTTAGAATCTTTATCAAATTGGGTTGTTTTAATGTTGAGCGAGTAATCTTTGAATGATGCAATCTCTTTTTCTATTTTTTCTAAAAGTGTCTTTGCATCACTCGTGGTTTGGGTGTCATTAATGTTTTTGATTAACTCCTCAATCTCCTTCTCTTCCTGACTGCAGATCCTCTGTGCTGTCTCAATGGTATGCACCATTAAGTCTCTACTGCATTTAGTGTTTATTTGACTAAAGCCCTTTTTGTACTCAGAATCCCCCGTGAAGATAACGGGAATGTTCTTGACCTGAAGGCCCCAGGGGATAGTGCCTGCTTTGAGATGTTTAAGTAGGAAGTAACCGTGAAGTTCAGTTCTAATATGCTTCTTCTGAAGCCGTATTAATTTGTCCGCCTCATTTTGTTGTTTAGCTGAGGTGCTAAGGGAAATGGATGAAAATGGCGAAGATTCAATAAGATTTTGAATGTGGCTTTCCGTGAAGGATAGTGTGTCTTTGTCTGCCATGCTAGGCAAGGGAAACCCTTGCGTCACCCTAAATGGCGGAGGGTATTTTTGAAAAGGGACGTCTTTAAACGTCGCTCCCAAACCACTCGGACTGAAGTCCGCTCAGAAAATAAACCCACAAAGGTGGCTGGGCCCAATGGGAGGGAGGGTAGGCAGGGCCAAACTAGAGAAATCCGAAAAATGTGCCTATGCCTCCAATTCACAGTAATTCAAACACTGAATGTATGAAGATAAACCATAAGTTTATTAGTTTATCCCGACAAAACTTTTTGTCATTGAATCAATACATAAGTTGCACAATTTGCTTTTTAAAGAGCAGACAAAGAGAAAACCATCAACTTCATTTCTAGCCGTATGGAAATCAGTCATCAAATGAGTCATGTGGTGTAAAAAGGGATTGTCCTTATAGATGAATCGTTCCTCATATTGGGACATGTAAAGCACCGCCAGCTCCGGCGCATAAGGACAGCCCATGGCTGTCCCCTTGATTTGTATATAAAAATCACTCTCAAATCTGAAATAGTTGTTCCGAAGAGTTAATTCAGCCAATTCCACAATGAATGCAGTTGGAACCCGGTGGGGTCTCTCACGTTTTTCCAGGTATAATTCAATAACCTCTAAAGCCTCGTCTTGAGGTATTTGTGTATAAAGAGAAGCGACATCTAGTGTCACCATCAGTTCCGTTGCCTCATTGAATGAGTGTCCCTCAATTCGGTTAATGAAATCAGTCGTGTCTCTCAGATGAGATTTTACTTGCTCTATGCATGGTTTCAGGAAAAAATCGATATATTTAGATATCGGTTCGAGCACTGAGTCGCATCCGGACACAATGGGTCTCCCCGGGGGTATCTGCTCATTCTTATGGATCTTGGGTAAGAAGTAAAGAATTGGCGTTCTGGGTGACTTTTTGTTTAAATATTCATGCTCTTTTGGTCCTAAGAAGCCTTCATCCAAGGCTCTTTGAGTTATTTGTGCTATTTTGCCCCGAAGTTTTTTTGATTCATTAATGTCCATGAACGTACTATTTAGTGCAATGTTTTTGCTTTGAATTTTCTCACTGTAAATATATACACATTGTCTGACTGATTTCCATACGGCTAGAAATGAAGTTGATGGTTTTCTCTTTGTCTGCTCTTTAAAAAGCAAATTGTGCAACTTATGTATTGATTCAATGACAAAAAGTTTTGTCGGGATAAACTAATAAACTTATGGTTTATCTTCATACATTCAGTGTTTGAATTACTGTGAATTGGAGGCATAGGCACATTTTTCGGATTTCTCTAGTTTGGCCCTGCCTACCCTCCCTCCCATTGGGCCCAGCCACCTTTGTGGGTTTACTAACTCCTGAGGGCAGAGCCCCAATAGTTATACCCACAATGTCTTTTAAGATTAGATTATTTCAAAAGACCACCTTTGTAATTCACAGCCCCTCTCTAAATTGTGTCCTGTCTGCCATCCTACCCTTGGCGGCTTAATCAACCTGTTCAGTGGGGCCAAGACCCTGCCCATTGGAATGCAGGTGCCAATTCCACCCCCTCGTATCTGTCCCTAGAAGCCCCCTCAGAGACAGAGGTCTAGAGTTTCCCTTGTGTCCCTAGTTTATGCCCTTTTATCAGGAATACACAGATATAGCTGCCCCCACAGCACCCAGATGTGGATTGGAGAAAGGCTGACAGGCTCACAGAGCAACAAGCAAAGAAATGCACACTTTCCAAAGTGGCATTTCCACATTAGGGATGATGAATCCACTTGCACTTTCCATGGATGATATTACATTACTAACTCATCAATATCAAATACTATACTGCTACTCTTCTGCATGTTGGAAAAACTGCTCAATAGCCTTTGCACTGGTCCCCAATCTTAATCATTGTGAGAAGCAGGCCCCACAATACCAAACACACCATCCATCGCCATACACTACCAGTACATGTAGCGAACCCACGGCAATGTCCTGCCTCTTTCCGACACCGCACCATATCCCCAGGGAGTACTACCATGTAGTGAGAGTCATGCGGGTCCTTGGTGAGTAGCTTTTTAAATGTCAAGCCGAGTAACAGAAATCTGCACACATAGGCCCCACCATGGTAAATCTGTGGGTGGCACAACCAGTGTTTCAGGCCCAAGTAGGTGCATTTGAGTTACATGCTCTAGGTACATGTCTTAGCCTAGACAAGGGACTTACAGCTAACTCAAATCAGCCGATCATGCATACACCAATCATCAATATGTATATGACACGCACTGCATTTTGGCACTGCTCAGCAGTGTCAAAACTGCTCAAAGTCCTAAGGCTAATACATAGATCAGTGGAAAAGCAAGAGTGACAATGGCAAAAAGTCATGGGAAAGCACCATGGAAAGGGCCATTTCATACAGTACTCGACTGCAATCTCAATGACTATGGAAGCCTACCTTATCTGGATAGGGGAAGTGGACTTTCAAGGCTGTTTTCTCCTGTGAAGTGTTTTAGATGGGGAATAGTACATACCTGCACATTCATTTTTCAGTTTCAAGCATTGTCTGTCTGGAACTGCAATGTACATCTTAGATTTCAGGCCAGGAGGAAGGGATAGCCATTGCAACAGGGTAAACATCTTTGGGGACATTGGAGTTGGGGTTAAAAAAAATGCTGTTTAGACCATCATGTCACTATGGCAATGGACATCACTGAAAGTGCTCCATCAATGTCAGTGGACGTATTTTTTGTTAGAGGTCCCCACCTGCATTACTGGTGTCTGTAAATATTGGTGGAGGGTAGCATCAGGGCTTATGGCTACAGGATCTTTTCAACCCCAGGGACCTGCCAGTTTTCCCACCCAGGGCTCCAAAAGGACTATGACTTAGGACTGCTCTCTCTGGACCCAATTCAAAAAGATATTTCTATAGTGTACACACATTCTTTTTCAACAGTAATACTATCTTTATTTCAGAAAAGATGGTTTTATGTTCATAAAAACATTTTCTTACTCAAAGACCATGATTATGCTTGGCCCTCAAAGGGTTGCAAGTTTGCATAACTATGGTTATAAGTACCTCTTCTCAGAATTCTTGACTACCTATGCTACCTACCTACTCAAAATCTGGGCAAATCAAAAAATTGTATGAGGTGGGCTCACTCACATAATGTGGCATGTTTCATCATAGCCCACCTCATCCCACCCTGGAAAGTTGATTCTACCAGGGTGGGTTCGACCTCAAGGGGAACTATCTTGAGGGAGTTTTTAGAAAATATTTATGTGGACATTTATCTAGGACCCAGTTTTTCTAACGAAAAATACCTTGGGATAGACCACAAGAAATACTTTTTAGGTGGTACCCTAGATATGAGTAAAAAATTCAAAAAGAGTATGTTCAGAGGAATTTAATGGGTACTATGGCCCTTATTTAACTCGGTGGTGCTAACATGTTTCTGACAACAGTTAGCCTAAAAAAGGTCTCAGGCATTTATCGGGGCTTTTATAAGGATCCCTCGGTTAGTCTTTTTTGTGAGTACAGGAAATTACCTGCTTCTCCTTGTTAAATCAAACGTAATTTACCTAATCCAGAGAGGCCTTTTGCCTCATGGTCTGTTCATGGGTGGGCGACTACTATTGACACACTTTCATCAAGGAGATTCGCCCTCCGTATTCCTACCCTGCCCCAGGCTCATTCTTCTGCGATCCTTCTCACAAGGGCCATGAGGTCAGACTAGGTGTGGGCGGAAAATCCGTTCCGCTCGCGGATTTTGCGGATTTTTGGGAAATCCGCAATCCGCGAGATTTGCGAATTTCCCGCAAAATCCGCAAATCCGCAAGCAGCGGATTTTGCTCGCACTGCTCGCACTGTTCGCGTGAGTTCGCGCCCCGCGAATAAGTGCAAAATTGCAGAAATACGATTTTAGCAAAACTGAAAGTAACTACTTACCAGGTTCAAAAGTTCAGGCACATCATTAGTAGCCATTTCCTGTAGTGCTTCCTGAGGGGCCCCTCCAGAGTTCAGTTGCCAGTTGAAACTATTATGTGACCCTGCTCTGAACCTCAGAATAGTTACACATATGCCACAAAGGTCCTGAATTACAGCTAAGGGAGACAAGCAGGAGCCAGGCTGGAAGTTAAAATCCATTAATCAGCCCCTAATTCATTATTGTCAGTTGGGGCAGGGCAGGTGTTGTAACTAATTTTGCAACAATGAAAGCACTTAGCAAGTGCAAAAGATCACTAATCAGGGCGCACTAAGGAAGCAGGTGCCAGCTAAAAAAATATTCTGTGACACATTAATCAGCCCCAAATTAATTCAGGTCACTTGAGGCAGGGAAGGTGTGCTTTGCTTTGCCGAAAATAATGTACACTGGACAACCAGAGGGTGTGATGATGAAACAGAGGGTGGCATGGGTGGGCCAGAGGGTGGCATGAGTAGTCAGAGAGTGGCAGTGGTGACAGAGAGTGGCAGTGATGAAGAAGAGTGTCCCAAACAGGCTGGACACGTAGAAACAACAAGTTCGCAAAACTTGCGACCCGACAGGTAAGTTCGCACATTGCGAAATTGTAAAAACCCTCGCGAACTGGCAGAAACACGGGCGAACACAAAAAAAAAAAAAATCCGCAAATTCGCGGGAATTCGCGGATTTTGCGGATTGCGAATCCGCAAATCCGCAAATCCGCAAAATTCGCGAACGCGAGATCCGCAAAATTCGCTCATGCCTAGGTCAGACACCCCTACCCTGCCCCCTTATTCCTTAATTGTTTTTGTTTTCTATGACACAGGGTCAGAGTCTCACAGCATTAAAAAGGCAGCCACAACTTTCTCTTTGTGTTGCTCCCAGCCAATCCGATCACATGTTTGGACCTTGATGTACTGTGGTAGTACAGAGGGAGTACTGCACTAGCCAAACAGATTGTGTGTTTTTAGCTTGCGCACGACAGTATTCCACAAAGTACCAAGAAGGTACAGCATCATTAGCTATCCATACATTTTGAATATTAATTTCTCAAAAGCTATTGAACAGATTTACACCAAACCACAAAAAGCACACTTCCTGGTTCAAGAGCCAGCTGTCTGTCAAATTTGATATAATTCTTTGAAGTCATTTTGACTGTAGCTGTGTCTAAAGTACCTACTGGAATTTTGCATAGGTATAGTGAGTTTTAGGATCCCCTTTTTGTTGCCCTCACCATCAAAAGATCAGCCCAAAACATTGCAGGAAAGAGCTGAGGTAGATGAAACTTGTTTTGAACATTTTTGTGAAGGTTTGTCAACCGTGCCAAGGTTATTAGCAAAACAAAACAAAAAAATCAATTTCCAATGGAAATGGTTGTAACTACAACTACACAAACATTTAATACAAATATGTAACAAAAATAAGCAAAATACATATCTTTTGGCCCTTGTATGTATATGGCCAATATTTCCTAGCTGTGTTTACCATGGCTTGTTGGTGACAGAGGAAGCATGGCAAATACTGATACGATTTTTTAATCCGAACTGATGTGATCTTTGAATGTGACCAGATTCCGGGAAAACTCAATCTCCAGCAATGCTAGAAGGATGTCTGTGTTGGAACCTTTACCATAACACTCTGGGTAATGCTTGTATGGATCTCAATAATTCTTATATTGCCCCATCTCTTGTCCTCTAAATGATGATTTTGTCTATGTAGAGTCCACTTAATGTAACACTAAAGTTTTCCAAACTTGGGCATTATAAAGGAATGGCGTCAGATGTTCCTGACTAAAATTATCAGGTACCCATATATTAAAACCAAGGACCCTCACCCGCTCTATTATTGAGAGGTTTTATCATCGGGTCTCCTACTAGTATACTAAATAACACAATCGCCTCGACATCAGTGGAGGGAGCACTTTGATAATTCTTGGTTGTAGGGGGGTCTAAAGATGCTTACAAAATAACTTGAGGCTATCTCAGTATCCCTTTATTTTGCACCTGGTCAGGTTAAAATTAGGTGAAAGTGGATGCAGCTAGATTTTATTTACCCAAACATCTTGTTTGTTGGTATGTTTCAGTCATATGGTTATCGGCCCCTAAGGGTCCATGTCTTTCATCAAAACTCGCTGTGAAACAGTAGCGGTTCCTGGAGGCAGCACTGCCAGGTGGTGAGGCAGGGCAGGGGGCGGGCAGGGTGGGGGGTAGTAAACTCCAGTTTATGGCTGAATGGAGGTAAGTATACAAATAAATAAATAAAACAAATTTCGCTGTGCGCGCTGCCTCGCCAAATGAGATAGAGCTCCACATTGAAGTTCGTTTTATTTATTTGTATACTTAGCTCCGTTCAGCCACAATCCGGGGTTTACTACTCCCTACCATGCCTCTCCCCCGCCCTGCGACACCACCTGACAGCACTCCCTCCAGGAGTCGCTACTGCTAGAAGCACTAGTCCTGTTCATAGCAGGCTAAATGTGAAATAAGGTAAAGGTAAAAGGATAACATGCTGGCTTACTCAGCCGATGTTATACACACAAATGACAATAAACTCCAAATGGCATTAAACTAAGCCTATAACTATTAGGCAGCATGAGCGGCCCGTGCAGGTAAGAGTGGTGAGGTCGGGTGGGGGGTATTTTGACACACAACAATGAGAGGAAATGTATTATTTATTTAATTTTCCCTTGCAGTCGTCTGTTAAAATCCCACCCCACCCAGCCCCACCGCCTCACCACTCTTACCTGCACGGGCCAGTCCTGTTAGGCAGCATAGCAGTAAGGAGGGGTCATGCCCGGTAATCAGACATTCACCAAGAGTGCATTGCTACAAAAAACCTAAATACTACCTCTGTCTCCAGCACGGGTCCACTTCATGACAAATTCTGGTGGGTTGCCTGCAGACCCATCAAATATCACCACTGTTATTAGCATACAAAAGCTCTGTAGCCCCATCTTGTAACATTGTCTCATTTGATGGATCTGAAAGAATCTTGAGAAGGCAGCACAGAGCTAAACGTGATAAGCTCAATTTGACCAGGTTTGTCCACCTTGAATATTTTTTAACATATTATTTAATGCATGGTAAAAAAAAAGGGTTAGAAACCATAAATTCCTTTTTTTTAAAGTCCATTCTAAAATTAGTCCTCTCTTTGACTATATAAAATAAGGCTAATTAAAAGAGTGAGTAAACCATATTGAAAGTGTTATAGGACTTTGTGTTTTGGATGCTCTGTGGTAGCCATCATCCTTGTACTGCAGTCAGCTAGAGAGTCTGGTATTTCACATTCACCATTGGGTTTTTTGATTTCATCTTGATTTTTGGGATAACTGTGCAGTTTATCATGATCTACTTTTCAAATGGATGGTTGTAATAACTACGTTTGATCATATTTAATGGTGAAATGCACACTGATTTCGAATCCTGATTTTATATAAAGCACACTGCAAAAAAAGAAAACAGGTACTATATAATGCACACAACACAGGGGTGTTTCCACAATGAACGCACCTGGACAGTCGCTTTTCCAGTGGCCTTTCATTTTATTTACAACTTGATGGAGTTTGCGCTCAGTTTAAGGCATAGATTCATCAACCAAAATTGCGATCGCAATTGCTGCAAAACAGCTATTGCAATCGCAATTCCCGCTCCCGCAATTCATTAAGCAAAAAACCACCAAATTGTGAATTCGCAAACATAAATTCGCAGAATCAATGTGGAACCCCCTTAGCTGATCTGTAACAGCAATTTTCCACTTATTCTGCAAATTATTTTGCAAATTCGCAATTAAATCGCAAATTTAACTCATCAAACATCTTAAATTGCAAAAAAAACCAAAATCGCTAAATGCGAGTCGCAATTTAAGGAGAAGTCAAACCAGGTGGTAACCATGAAGTACAATTGGTAAAAAAAAATGAAAATTCTAACAAGAAACAGGTGCGGAGTAAAACAAACACACTTAAAGAGACACAGTAGGAGCATGAGGACTTTCACAATGTCTGGTCTATACATTGTGGCAAGGCGGCTGAGGCTCCAGGCTGCAGCCCGGAACCAACGCAGGATCCAGGAGCGCATCTTCCGGCTGTGAATAACACTCCTGGGCCAGACTGAAGAGGAGATCTACTCCAAATACAGGCTGAATGGGGCAATGATAACTAAGCTCATTTGAGACCTTGACCCCCTGTTCCAGCACCCAACATGGAGGACCAATGCCGTGCCCACCCATGCCTAGGTCCTGTGTTGCCTGCACCTCCTGGCTTCCGGAAGCTTCCAGGGGATAGTTGCATATGCAGGGTGATCTCCCAGAGCACACTGTCACGCTGTCTACAGAGTTTCCTGGACGCCATGCTGAGCCCGATACACCACTACATAACCTTCCCAACCACCCAACAGGACTTAAACCAAACAAAGCTTGACTTCTATAACACCGCGCAATTCCCCAATGTAATTGGCTGCATTGACTGTACCCACATCCACATCTGCTCACCCGCTGAGACAGAATACATGTACCGGAACCGCAAGTCCTACCACTCACTAAACATCCAGATGGTCTGCAATGCAAATACATTCATCACCGACAGAGTGGCCCAATACCCATGGAGCACGTATGATTCGTTCATCTTCAGGCACAGCGGCATACACACCCGCTTGGCCAGGGGTGACTTTGGCGAAGGACATCTCCTAGGTAAGTACACATGCCCACATACAGTATGTCAAGACCATGTAGCTGCGCATAACAGGCACTGACCCTCTGCTCCCATCCTCCAGGTGACCGCGCCTACGGCCTCCATGAGTACCTCCTCACCCCATACCTCAACCCTGCTACACCACAGGAACGGCGTTACAATGCTGCGCACATTCACCCAAGAAATGTCATTAAGCGGACATTTGGGATGTTAAAGAGCTGATTCCGCATCCTACACAAGCCTGGTGGGGCCATCAACTACCAGCCTGAGGTCTGCTGCCGCATCATGAACATGTGCGCCATACTCCATAATATTGCTACCAAGCGGAGGATACCTGTAGAGATCTCTGGTAGTGAGTCGGAGAGGGACAACCGGCCACCTGCATGTGTGCATCATGCACGCTGGGAGAATCCCCTGCAGAAGGACACAGGCGCCGCAACAACATTACACTAAACTATTTTTCGTGCACCCATACCCCTCACACAACACTGCACTCATGCAAGCCACATGAAATAATGACATGAGTAATATTTGAGTTCAAAATAAATTCTCATTCTATTTTTTGAACAAGATCTAGAACTTTTTTGCACTTTACAAACAACTTAGCTGCTGTATTGCATCATACAGCCTCTTCAATGCTGAGCAAGCGTGCTTGGTACATCAGCATGGCACTGCTGCTTATGTTCAGCCATTCACTGGCGCCTCCTAACGGACGCACCCTGTCGCTTCTCCAATTCCACGTCGGCAGTGTCCGGCTGTGATGCTGCACTGGGCCTGGTACCGGGGCGCCGTTCTGGTACCACCAGCACAGACAGGCTGATAAGTCTGGATGTGCCCTCACTGGCATCATCACCCCCCCCTTGCATGGGCATGGCCACATACCTGTTGGTTTTGGATTGCGGTGGTGACCTGCTCCAGGGCCCTTGCAACATCCTGGCTGCATTGCACCATTTGAATTTGCATTGCCAGGGTCCGTCGTGATATTTGGGATGTTGCATTCCCGATCAGGTGGTTTGACCTGGTATATGCTGAAAGCCGGGTCAGCAGCTGGCGGTGGTGGCGGCGGGTGATGTCCTGCTGCGACACCATCAGATGGCTGTTCTCCTTCACTGCAGCAGTCAACTTCTGTACACTTTCGGTGAGCTGATTCACATTGCGTGCAGTCTTTTACAGCTGCAGCTGCATGGCTGCCATGTGCTGTGCCTGCTTGCGGTGCACAGATAGCATCCGGCGTTCGATCCCTAGCCCTGGATCTTGGGCCTTGTGCTCTCTCTCTCTCTGCTCGTGTGCCCCCGTTGCGCTGCTGCCTCAACCGGCCGCTTGTCTGCGACGGCACAGTGGCTGTGCGGTGTGTCTGCCTCCTGGGTGGTGGTGGGGCCTATTCCACTCCCATGCGTGATGCATGGGGTGGTTGCACTCCTTCTGTGGCTGCAAGGGTGGCCCTGTCCGCATGTGGAGGTGGTGGTACTGGTGCAGGTGCAGGTATGCGTGGCGGTTCAGGTTGTGGGGCAGGATGGCTCTCTCCCTCTGTCTCCTCTGGGGTCTCCTCGATATGGAGTGACTCGTTGTCTGTGGTCTCTGCTTCTGCAGAACCTGTGATGTAAATGGGTGCATGATTATTGATATGAATCCTGCACATGGGATGTTGCAACATGCATGCAGGCTTGCATTCCCTGACTGGCACTAGGGATATGTTTTGCTTGAAAGTTTGGGCTGTGTGTGGCTATCAGGGAACTATTGTCACACTACAGGTCCCACAATGCAATAATGAGTTTCTGATGTGCAGGAACTGCATTACTGGGGTTATCAAATGGCTAGCTCGGGGGGCATGGGCATTCTTAGGGGACGGTGTCGCAGTAGCATGGCTCTTAGCTTGTGATTGTTGTGTGGGTCGGGAGGTGTCCAGCCGAGTGACCCCCACACAGGCTGCAGGGTTGATGGTGTCTCCAACCAGGTCTTCAAGTGGTGTGTTGGCGTCAACTGTGGGGTCTCCTCCTCCTGTGGCATGTTGCTCCCCCAGACTCTCTGTCTCTCCTTGGCACGCCCTCTGAGGTCATACCATCTCTTCTTTATGTCATCAATTGACCGCTGGGTCAGTCCTACGGAGTTTACCATCGCCCTGATGCACAGCCAAATGTGCCTTTTGTCGGCCTCGGGCACCTTTCTGGATAGCTTCCCAAAAAGCTTATCATGGTCCCTGCTGACTCCCTCAATCAGGAACTCCAGCTACTGTTCTGAAAACGTTATTTTTATTTTCCTGACAGTTTCACTGGCTCCTGCTGCATCCTGGAACATTCTGGTGTTGGATGTCTGTTTTGTTGTGGGGCTGCAGGGTGTGTCTTGTAGAGCTCAGGGCTGTGCTTCCTCCTCTCTCCAGCTCTGTGTTCAGAATGAGTAAGGGAAATGCCTACTTCCTGGTTGTGATGTCATCATTGTGCTCAAAATGCAACTTCCCATTTTTGCGATCTCGCTCGCAATTTTGGTAAATGCGAAATCGCAATTTCAGGTTGGGAAAACAGGAGATTCTGTGATTTTTGAAAATTCACATTCGGCGATTGCGGCCGATTGCGAATCGCATTTTTAACTCACATTTTTTGATGCATCCCATCCTGCGAATTCCAATTTGCGATTCAGTATTTTTCTCAAATTGGAATTCGCAGAATGGGTGCTTGATGCATCTGGGAGTAAGTCCCTGGTACTCATGTTTTTGACAATATTATCCAGGGACCTCTACATACCTCTCTTTGAAATCATCCAAAGGCTTAAAGATGACAAGCTGAGTGGCCATATTCGTTTACTTGCCCGGATCCCTTCTATTGCCCCCATGTGTAGCAAATAATCCCATCAGGCCTACAGACGACTCTACTTGTTTTCATTTTCCTCACAGAGCAGGCTCTTGGATTTGAAAGGAAGCAATCCATTGGGCAAGCTGAGGCACAGTAAGGTATCCTAAGCCGTCACCTCGGCTCCCACTCAATTTAAACAAAAGAACACTGAAGTGTAAAACCACTTTTGCCTAAAAGTAACCATGGTTCATTTTTGTGGGCTGGCTTCTGCATCAAGACAAACCTTGAAACAAATGTTTGATTTATACTGTTCAACAAATTAAACAAACACAATATATTTAATGAAATTAAAAAATGTGCAGCGTTATTTCCACCCTATTGGGTGTCTTGCCAGACAGAGGAGGTCCTTGCATTCTCGCTCATGGCTAATTACCGGCCACCATATCCAGAGATCACTTGCCTGCCTGTTAGGTATTTCTGGACCAACAGTATATCCTATTGGGAAGATAATGTACAGTAGGCACAGCTGAATTCATAGCATGTGCCACCTTTTTTGGCCCATTTGGCATTCATTATTGTATTTCTCAAACAAACCTCTAAATCAGTTCTTTGGGAAAATCACGAGGACTCTTATGCATCATAGTTAATGTTCCCATAACAGGCCTAACATGTCTTGCACACAAGAGGTCACCACCACTATGACTTTGCTGTCCAGATCCTGACAGGATAAAAGGTAAACAGTCTCCAATGAGACATAAAGGGCCCTCCCTGCCGCCTCACATCTGGCCCGACTGCCTTGGTGACCCCCCTGCACCTCAGGAAGAGGTCAAGAGCCTGGGCGTATGGCTCGAAAAAGACCTGAGCTTTAGAACACAGGCCAAAAAGACGGCGGGAATCTGCTTCGGACTTCTCAGGGCCTGTAGAAAGGGCTTCCCCCTGCTCCCCGCGACCTCCAAGAAACTTTTGATTCAGGGCCTCATCCTGGCGAGGCTTGACTACAGCAACGCAATCTACCTGGGTGCCCCCGAAGCTACACTCAACACCTTGCAGAAAATTCAAAACGCCGCGGCCCGCCTACTGACCGACACCCCTGCCAGATCCTCGGCAAAACCAGCCTTGAAGCTTCTCCATTGGCTCCCAGTCAGAGAAAGGGTTGCTTTCAAGGCCCTCTGTCTGGCCCATAAAACTCTTCATAACAACGGCCCTCCCATCCTCAAGGAATTCATTATCCCCTACAAAGCGAATAGGGCCCTCAGTTCTTGCGGCCAGAACTTCATCACTGTCCCCAGAGTTAAAAAAGCCCGGTCCGGAGGCCACCGCTTCTCGGTTCACACGACCAAATTCTGGAACAACCTCCCCCGGAGACTGAGAACTGAACCCAATCTCCTTCAGTTCAGGAAAGCACTGAAGACCCTTCTTTTCCCTGACTCTTAACCCCTTCCGTTGCTGACCCCTCTTGAGTTCAGGTTCTAGAGCTGGGATGCTCTAGGGTTACTACGCGCTCTACAAAACCTTAAAATAAATAAATAAATAAATAAATAAAAACAATGAGGGAAACCCATTATATCATCCCCTAAACTGGATGGAGGAACTGCAATTTCAGTGGGGGGGGGGGGGGGGGTGGGGGGCACCAATTTGCGATAGAGTTCCTCATCCACAAACTCTGAATTATCCACTTAAAGGTCAAATTCAAGTTTAATTAAAATCAGGCAAACTGAAAAAGGTAATTTAATATAAAATGGATAACATAGGTGAATGGGGTTCAAAAGGGCATGACCGATTTATATTTTATTATTGTTCTTTTTAAATAGTGCTACAATGCTTTTGACGGTTTTAATAGGAACTGTTACTGTATATAAATAACACTTTGGAATTATTTTACGAATTGGAATATATAATTTGCACAATTTGCTGACCAGACATTGAATATTGATTGTAATATTTTAAATTCTTAATATATTTTGTATGGTTTTTGTTTATATCTGTGGAGGATATACGCAACTTTTATGTATATGATCTTTGTCTCTTTTATGATGTTGAACATACATCCGAATAAAGATTTTGATTGATTTAGTTTGCTTTACCTGTTTAACAGTTAATCTAACCGGAAAAACTATTTAATAGAAATCTCATGCATTTTTAAATGCTGCATGAGTAGGATAATCTTTATTTTTCATTATAGATCTGTTGATCCAATTTTTTTAGAAAATTCTTCAACCAGAATATGTGGCAGTGGATGGTTGTTCCTAGTTGAGACAGTTTCATACATTCTAACACAACTTTGTTAATTTTCAGGTGACAGTGCATTAAAATCATGGAACACTTCTCCATACTGTCATCATCAAACCCTTAAACAAAGAATTTACAATGCTGATCACAGTCAAACAAGAAGTATTGTTGAGCAGACATGTGGGTTATTTAAAAGCAGATTCTGATGTGTGCACAAAAGTGGGGGTGCCCTAGAAGTGACACAGCAATGTGCTGCAAAATAATAGTCACCAAGGGGTGGAAGTGTCAATATTTGAGACTCCAGAGATGGCTTTAGGCTGGGAAGTCATCTGTAATAATTCTTCCATGATGATGTTTGGTGGTTCTCGGCTTGGTCCTCCACCTGCAGCTGCAGACTCCTTTCTTCTAGTAGTTACGTTCTCCTTGGTGCGTGAGCGCAGAGAACCAGCCTTCCAGATCTCTTCCTCTGATCGTTTTACAACACCCACTGCATTTATGCGCTGCTGGATCAATGTCCAAAT
This sequence comes from Lissotriton vulgaris, assembly GCF_964263255.1. NCBI lineage: Eukaryota > Metazoa > Chordata > Amphibia > Caudata > Salamandridae > Lissotriton > Lissotriton vulgaris. The sequence goes on from NC_141700.1 coordinate 339,731,039, forward strand.
TTGTTCTTTTAGCTGTCTTGGGAACTGACCTAGATGTTTTCCCAAAGAGTTTGTCATGTTTAAGCATGGGCGGAAAATCCGTTTCGCTCGCGGATTTTGCGGATTTTCGGTAAATTCGCAATCCGCGAGATTCGCGAATCTCCCGCAAAATCCGCAAATCCGCGAGCAGCGGATTTTGCTCGCACTGCTCGCACTGTTCGCGTGAGTTCGCGGCTTCCCAGTACAACTTCGCGCCCCGCGAATAAGTGCAAAATTCCAGAAATACGATCTTAGCAAAACTGAAACTACTTACCAGGTTCAAAAGTTCAGGCTCATCATTAGTAGCCATTTCCTGTAGTGCTTCCTGAGGGGCCCCTCCAGAGTTCAGTTGGCAGTTGCAACTATTATGTGACCCTGCTCTGAACCTCAGAATAGTTACACATATGCCACAAAGGTCCTGAATTACAGCTAAGGGAGACAAGCAGGAGCCAGGCTGGAAGTTCAAATCCATTATTCAGCCCCTAATTCATTATTGTCAGTTGGGGCAGGGCAGGTGTTGTAACTAATTTTGCAACAATGAAAGCACTTAGCAAGTGCGAAAGATCACTAATCAGGAAGCACTAAGGAAGCAGGTGCCAGCTAAAAAAATATTCTGTGACACATTAATCAGCCCCAAATTAATTCAGGTCACTTGAGGCAGGGAAGGTGTGCTTGCGTTGCCACAATAATGTACACTGACTGGACAACAAGAGGGTGCTGTGATGAAACAGAGGGTGGCATGGGTGGGCCAGAGGGTGGCATGAGTAGTCAGAGAGTGGCAGTGGTGACAGAGAGTGGCAGTGATGAAGAAGAGTGTCCCAAACAGGCTGGACACGTAGAAACAACAAGTTCGCGAAACTTGCGACCCGACAGGTAAGTTCGCAATTTGCGAAAGTGTACAAAACCCTCGCGAACTGGCAGAAACCCGCGCAAACACAAAAAAAAAATTCCGCAAAGTCGCGAGAATTCGCGGATTTTGCGGATTGCGAGTTCGCAAATCCGCAAAATTCGCGAACGCGAGATTCGCAAAATTCGCCCATGCTTAGTCATGTTCCAAGACACACTAATATCTCTAGCCCCATATCACTGAATTTGTGCTGTCTTTCCTCCCCCATCTCCTTTTGTGGCTCCTGGCTGGTCATACTGCCATTACTTAGTTCTCTGTAGGGAGAGATGTTCTATTTCTGCTCCACTGCTGGAAGTACATGTACTTCCTGAAATGGGTGAGGTCATCATTCACTGCCAGTGCAACAGTTGCAAATTGAGACTTATACTGATTCACAATTTCCAAATTCGTACTTATGAAATAACAAATGTTTTGGAATCTACAATTACATATAGAAAAATACGCAAATCATTTTTAATGATTCCCAATTTTAACATTGGTATTTGGCGCCATTTAGGAAATGCGAATTATCGTTTTTGCACATCAGGCCATCAGTTAACTTATCCGTCATCGGATAGCGTTTTTTCGCCTGTTCAAATACATTTTTTCATAATCAGGTTCGGATTAGTGCAGTTCCAAAAGTAATTAGAGCCCGTAGAGTAACTTTCTGAAAGCAATAATGGGGATAACAAGAAGGAAAGTATTTGTGGCTGCATGCTCGTCATCGCTGGAGCCTCTGACACTATTCCCCACGGCCGGGTTTATTATCTGTATGGAGCATATTCTGATTGAGTCACAAGTTGGAGGGAAAGAAAGCCTAAAGGGACCAAATCTAATGCATCATAATGTGAACCTCAGCTTCTTCACATAATAAGCAGACGGATAATGAAAATCTTAGTATTTTTGTGCAGCTCCTGATTACATAGCTGTCTAGGGTACATGGAACAAACTGTGAAAATGAAATGAAAGTTTGTCTGAATATTTCTTCACTGAAAGCCCTGCTTTTTGTTGAAAAGACGAGGGAAGGAGCGCATTCATTGGTATAATTACAGGCAGCAGGACAGGGTTGCAAGGGCGTCTATTTGGGTCTGAAAGGAATCTGTGCAATTTTGTGTTTGGTTCTTTAAATTAAAACCCTTGCTTTAGAAAGCACAGCGACGTTATTAATCTACTGCACACAGGAACGGTACAAGCATTATCCACACCACATGCAGTAATGCACTTCTTCGTGTCGCCGTCCTCAGCAAAGTGGCTGTGTTTACAGCTCCCGGTTGGAGCAAGGTTCTCTTTGCTTCCCCATGACAGTGACATTGTAAGGCGCAGTGAGGCGTTTATTTGCCTTGCCTCGTCTTACAGAGGCGCCAGCTGACGGTATCCTTGTTTGACTTCAATTTTGGCATTGATGTTAACATTACCATTCCCTCAGAGCAACATTGTGTGCATTGTACAAGTGTGCTTGGTGGGAGGCAGACACTCATGTGCAATGGCACATGTTTTCCTCCACAGGGAAAAAATATATTTCAATTTTAACAAATTCCTACCCGTGGACTTCTATGAAGTTTGCAAGCGTACTGTTCCTCTTGTCATCCTCTAAAAGGATGTACTCCTGCATTTGGCATGAAGAAAGCTCGAGTCATTATCCAGAGATAAAAGGGGTCCCTGAGGAGTTTATGAATACTTGTTTGGGTGTCTACATACTTTTAAGACTAACTCCGGCGTTAACAATCCACTGCCCAGTCTTTTGGTGGGATTTATCCCTACGTAAGATTACACTACTGTGGGGTTATCACTGACATATCGATCAAAACAATATATTGACACAGAAATATCGTGTCAAGAAGGGGCGTGGCTTGGGTGCCGCGCAGGATGGACGGCTAGGTGAAGAGCTCCTCTGTGCTGTATCACCTCCTTCTTGCTTCCCGACGGTGAAGTGGGCTATTTCTGTCGCTACTCACCGGACTTCTCAACCGGAACATGGTGTGAGCAGTTTGTGCCTTTTGGTGCCTTTTTCGGACCTTTCCTGAGGTTTTGAAGTCGGAGACCGGGAATGCGCTGCCGAGATCCGCCATTTTGTGCAATGCCTCAGCGTCAGCGGCTCCTCTGACGAACCTCTGCCCTTCCGCTTTCTGAGAAGACTTTCCTCATTTAGGTGGCTGCATTACACCGACAGTTCTTGGAGGTGAGCGTTGGGGGTTATTTCATGGCTCTCGCCGCCCTCGTTGTGTTCAGGCGCGACTTTCACCTTGAGGTGTTGCAGCCGCCATTTTAGGATTACCGTGGCTGATTTGAAAGTCGCGGTTCCTCTTTTTGGCGAATTAGCTCCACCCTGTCACACGCCTCCTCTATCAATGTGACTGTGACATCCTGCTTCACACAGATATATTGCTGCGACATGTCCTGAGGTCAGTGTTATATGACTATCCATGTGTTATTGGTTGCTGTGCCTTGCGCACGTTCTTTTCTCTGAGGGATTCATGCCTTTGACCTACATTGTCGACAAATACAGCTGGCTAGGCATTCCGCCTGTTCCTATTCAGTATTTCATCTTATGTTTCTTATCATTTGGTACCAGTCACTCACACCAAATGGAAATACCTGCACCTTTGATGCTGTTATAGTAAACGCTATCTTCAATTGACTTGCTGTATCCTAACCCACTTGAGGCTCTGTGTGACTCATTCTGGATGAACATTTCAATGCTTTCCATGTATTAGCACCTTTGTTCTTGATATTCAGGTGGCATACAGTCCCTATTGTTCACTGTACGGAGTTTTTATACATTCCTTTGCCAGGTGTATTCTTATTGCCTCAATTTCATCTATGGTGCGGTTGCGCAAACCCAAGTTTGTGTTTAATCCCTCTGAGAGGATTCCTGTGAGTTCTTCCAACTTGGGTGCCTCCTCACAATCTGTCAAAATGTCGACTTCCGCCACTCAGCGCTCTTCTTCAGGCAATCCACCATCAAATAAGTCTTCACCCTCCGCATCGTCAATCAAAAGGTTGAAGCAGAACTCTCCTACACCTTGGAGGGGTATTTGGAGGGGTATTTGTAGAGCGCGGCGTTCGCTCCGGAGGGAGCATCATGGCGCTGGAAATCCTGAAGGCCCGGTCATGCGACAGGCACGGGGGGTCTATATGGCGGCTCTGGTCCAGTCGTCGGAGAGGTTGAAAATCCAGGTTTTTAGGAGCTTTCTGAAAGGTTTCTCTAAGATCTGCTGTCTCAGGTGTTTGGGCATGCTGTTCCACGCCTTGATGGCCAGAGAACTTAAAGTTTTTCCGCCTTTGGACTTTAAGTTGTATCTGGCGGAGGATATGAGATTATCTTGGGCAGATCGAAGGGAGCGAGTTGGGCAGTAGTGTGGGAAGCGTCTGGTGATGTATTTGGGACCAGTGTTGTTATAGGCCCGAAAGGCTACAGTGAGTATTTTAAAGAGTATTCTTTTATGAAGGGGTAGCCAGTGCAGGGTTTTTAGGGCAGTAGAGATTGAGGATTTGCGTGGTAATTTCAGGACCAGGCGGGCGGCAGTATGGAGGACGCTTTGTAGTTTGGTCAGGGTGGATTTTTTGACCCAGCCAGGAGGGCGTTGCAGTAGTCCACGCACGAGATAATGAGAGCTGCTGTTACAGTTTTCCTGGCCTCCAGGGGGAGAAAGTCAAAAAACTTTCTAAGGGATTTAATTGTGCCGAAGCATCTGCCGGCTACAGTCCTGTCCTGCTGGTCAAATGATAGGTCGGAGTCAAAAAGTACACCGAGGTTTCTAGCGGTGGTGACGGTCTGGGGCGGAGCAACAGAATTATCCGGCCACCATAGGGCTGGACAGAAGGAGGTGTTCTTTCCGATGGGGAGGATCTCAGTTTTGTTGGAGTTGCAACGAAGATGGTTAGAGTCCATCCACTGGAAGACCGCAGTTAAGCAGTTTTTAAGATTGAGCTCAGCTTTGTTTGAGTTGTCCTCAAGTGGTACTATTAACTGAGTATCATCGGCATACGATGTGACTGGGATGCCGAATGATTCAATCAGGGCGAGCAGTGGGATAAGGTAGACATTAAAGAGCAGGGGACTTAGGATGGATCCTTGGGGGACTCCAGAAGAGACACTTTTCTCCTTAGATAGAAAGGGGCCAAGGTCGACCGTTTGAGACCTGTCGCTGAGGAATGATCTTATCCATGATAAGGCTGTGTCTGAGATCCCTATATCCGCCAGTCTCTTGATCAGAATAGAGTGGGATATGGTGTCGAACGCTGCCGTGAGGTCGAGGAGGATCAGAATGGCTTTTTTCCTCTGGTCTTGCAGCGTTTTGATTGTATCAGTTAGTTCTATGAGAGCAGTTTCCGTTGAGTGTTTGGGGCGGGAGCCAGATTGTTGGGTGTGAAGTATGGAATGGGTTTCGAGGTAGGTTTTGAGCTCTTTGTAAACTAGTTGTTCAGTTATTTTTCCTAGAGCGGGGAGAAGGGTGAATGGGTGCAGATTGGTCAAGTCCACTGGGGATTTGTTAATCTTCTTCATCAGTGGTTTGACAACCCCCTTCTTCCTTATGCGAGGGACTGATCCGGAGCTGAGGGACAAGTTGACTAGGTCATTAATGGAGGGGTTTATCACATCTATGATTTGATGGAGAATCTTGGGGGGGCAGGGGTCGGAAGGGGAACCAGATTTGCACGATAGAATGGCTTCTCTGGTTTGAGCCAGGGAGACAGGGGTGAAGTTTTTAAGGCTACCGACTGGAGAGTTGGGAAGAACCGGAGAGGGGGGCACTTGAATGGCAAGTGGAGGGGGGAAATTCCTCTGGATGGAAGCGATTTTATCATCGAAATAATCTGAGATTTTGTCGCATAGGTCTTGAGAAGGGGGGATTTCGGGTTGGAGGGCCTTGGGCTGAGTAAAGGTTTTTACGATAGAGAACAGAGTTTTTTGTTTCTGCCTAGCTTCGTTGATGGCTTTTACATAGAAGGTCCCTTTGGCCGATTTTATGTTAGAGAGGTAATTTTTCCTCCGTTGGATGTAGGCAAGGCGATCATCATTGTCATAAGAGTGGCGCCATTTGCGCTCTGCTTTCCTACATAGTAGGTGAGCGGTCGCTAGTTCAGGGGAAAACCAGGGGGCGTTGTTTTTTGTTTTCTTCTGGGTTCTGCCGGGACGATTAATGGGGTTCCGGCTCTTAATTTCTTGTGTAATCCAATTGTGGAAGATATCCGCATCTCTTTCTATTTTGCAGATGGGACGGGGGATTGGGGTTACAGGATGGGGTTGAGCGTAAGGTTTTCCTGGACGGTTTTCCAATTGACCGAGTTGTCACGATGAAGATTGGATTTATTGGAAGGACTCTTCTCCCCCACCTTCTATGGACTTGATTTTGGAAGAGATCCGTGCGTTGCGTCCATTCATTGAGGATACGAGCAGAGATATGCAACTTTTGAAGGACAAGTGGGAAGTAATGGACACTCGAATTTCCTCCATAGAACATCAACTTCCTGAGGTCCACTCCAACACGCAACGTATTGAGTCCCTGGAGAAGACTGTCCTCTCTTTGCAAAGACACACAGAGGATTTGGAAAATCGTAATAGGAGGAACAACCTACGCCTTTATGGTTTACCGGAAACTCTTGAGGGGGATGATCCAGTCACCTTTTTTACCTCCTTCCTTCCGAAGTTATTGGACATGCCACCGTCCACATCCATCAGCATTCAAAGAGCCCACAGACTTGGAGCACGTTCTTCCACCTCTACTAAGCCTCGTGGTGTTATCATCCTATTTTTGAAATTCACTGATCTATTATCCATCCTCTCTCCTGCTAGAGCCAAAAGACAGTTAGCCTGGCAAGGTCAACGTATCTGCATATCTCAAGATGTTTCTAATGCCACTGCATCTAGACGCAAAGAATTCCTGGCTCTACGACCATCTCTGCGTTCTCTAGGGGCCCGATATGGCTTATTCCACCCATGTACCTTCAGAGTCACCCATCAGAATAAGTCTTGGTCCTTTCAAGAACCTGTCGAGCTCCGTAATTTCCTTCTTCTGCACAACAACGATGGAATGGAATCCTCACCTTCTACTAGTGGCTGATAGATACTATTATGTTCCTTATGCATTTGCTGTTATGTGCTGTTGTTTTGCTCTTTCACTGCATTGACCAGTTTTTCGATTGCCTCCATTATATTGGACCCCTGCTTGACTTAGGTCTTTCTCTTATTGCTTAGATTATATGTAATGCGTTCCTGCTCTCATTGTTTTTCTCTTTCCATCCCCATACAGATGTGTCTCAGTTTCCCCTTCACCATGTATTATCCTTTGTACACCTGTGAGGTTTCGGCGCGGTTGTGTTCCTGATCCTAGTTTCCCCGTCTTGTTCCGCATCACCACTTCCCCACTTCCCTTCGTGTACCCTTCCCTTCAGGTATGTTTCCTACAGTCATCCGTATGGATTTGTACTGTCTTCTATGCGTTCTCGCTCTTCTTTCCTTTCTACCTTTCTCAGTACCTATTTCTTTTTCTCCACTATTTCCCCTTCCTCTTTTCCTATTCCTTTTCCTTTTTCCCCCTTTTCTCCTATTTTTCCTTACTCTTCCTTCTACTATTCTACTGGTTACCTTATTTTTTACTGTGCTACTGATTGCTTTATTACTTGTACAGTATGTTCTTGCACCCTTCAATTTTGAACAGTTTATTATGTCTTGATTTTCAAAGTTATTTCATGGAATGTGAAAGGATTTAACCATCCTATTAAACGACAGAAAGTACTCTCCCACCTCTCCTCTTATAATCCCGATATTGTTCTCATTCAAGAAACCCATCTTTCAGATGTTGAATCCTTGAAACTTAAAAGACTGTGGGTTGGCAATGTTTTGTTTTCTCCGGCCTCCCATAAAAAGAATGGTGTTGCTATTTTAATCCACAAACGTCACAAATGTAAAGTACTCCTTGAAGACAAAGGTGATGAGGGGCGTTGGATTCTAGTTAAGTTGCTTATTAATAATATCCCACTTACTTTGTTCAATGTTTATGGTCCTACAGGTTTTGATTCTTCTTTTTGGCCCGTAATTACTGCAAAATGTATCCAACATAAAGATGATTCCATCCTTTTGGGCGGGGTTTGTAATCAAATCATTGACCCCTTTTTAGACCGCAAATCCTCTGTACGCTTCACCCCCCACAAACCCCACAAACAGTTTCTCGATACTATCACACAGGTTCACCTTATAGACTCATGGAAAGGGGCGACCACTCGGTCCCCCCGAACGTATGGTGGAGTGCCTCGATCCCCCCGGGAAGCCATTTTTGGGCGGGAGGCGTGTCTCGGCTGGTATGCCCGAAGCGGCGTAGCCGGAGCGCGCTTTTTCCCGCCCTAGAGTGGGCTGGCCTAGACACCAACGTAGCCAGCCCCGCCCTAGGGGCAGGCAGGGGCGGGTTCTCGCCCGCCCTGAAGACGGATAAAAAGTGACGCAAGACCAGAAGACGTCCTCTTGTTCTTGTGCTCCGAAGCTGCACCTCCTCGCTACACGTGAGCTCGGGACAGAACGAAGAGCCAATTTTGAGCGTTTTGATCTTTTTCTTTGTCTTCTAGATTCTTCCTCGGAGAAATGCCCAAGAAAGGTGCAAAGAGAATGACGACCGACCAGATGGTGCGGGCCCTTTGCAAAGAGGTGTCCGACATAAAGAAACGTTTGGCGGAGCGAGATGGGGAGGAGGGTTCGGGCCCTGCGCCGGCTGGCGGGAGACCGAAGAGGCCGAGAAAGGTTCCAGCCGGTGGAGACGTCCCGGTTCCCTCTGCCCCGCTCGAGGCGCCGACCCCAGTACCGATGGAGGGGAATCCAATCCCCGTTGTCGTCACCCCGACATCTAAGGAAGACATGCCCCCCGAGCTGGCAGCACAGCTGGCAGCTTGGTTGGGGGATATTAGTGATGGCGCCACGGCTGCCGAGGCACAGGCACTGATAAAAGGGCTTCGAGAGAAGAGAGAGGCGGCTAGAGTGGCTGCGCCGTTGGCGGGGATAGACAAGCCGCAAGCGGCAGAAGCTGCGTCCAGTTCAGGTAAGCGGCCATTGCCGATTGCAAGGGACGAGTCAGCACCCTCTCGTAGAGAGAGATTGGGACAACATGTGCCTTTAGCTATAAAGGAAAAGATCTGGGCAGGGGAATACGTGAATATTTTTTCCTTGCTTGTTGACCATTATGATGTGGAGCATGTGAAAAGTCAGAAGGACTTAATGCATCCGAGTGTTTGGCGCGCAAAAATGGCCGCCTTTAAGGTAAATGAGAACATTGGCAATTGGGGCAATGCATGGGGTATTTTTACATCGATTTTGGGGGAACGTAGGCCCGAGTTGCTTCCCGAGTTTCCCGTTTATCAATCAAGGATTATGGGTTACTCGACAACGTATCAAGGTAACCATTGGTTTTGTTACGATAATCTGTTCAGGAAAGAAAAGGAACATAACAAGAGTTTAACTTGGGATTGTTACGATTCTCTAACATGGGATAAAATGAAAGAATCGGGAATGTTAAGAATGCCATTGGCCGGGAGCAATGTTGTTGATTACTCCCGCCAAAACGTGGGGTCGGCCTTTCGACCAAGTACGAGCACCGACGACCAGTCGAGGCCCGCAGGTAATACAGGGAGAAAGGGTTTCTGTTTTAATTTCAACAAGGGGAAATGTACCAGGCCTCCTGGATCGTGTAAATTCAAACACGAATGTAGTACGTGTGGGTCATCCCATCCTGAGTCATCGTGCAGAGCCAGAACGAGTGAGAATGGGGGTAAGGGGGGCGCCAAACAGGTCTGAGCTAGGCCGAGGGGCGCCTTTACCAACCCCGATTGATACCTTGGCAATGATTCCCTGGCTCAGCGAATACCCGGATCGTACTTCTGCCGGGGTGCTGCGGAACGGTTTTACACATGGTTTCCGCATCCCGGTAGGGGACTTTCAGGGGGTGGGGATGTGCAAAAATCAACTTTCCATTTTACAACATACATCTGTAGTGCAAGAAAAAATTCAGAAAGAGGTTAGCCGGGGACGGGTCGCCGGCCCGTTTAGTGTACCCCCGGTACCGGATTTCGTTTGTTCTCCGTTAGGGGTAGTCCCCAAGAAGGACCCAGGTGAGTTTCGTTTGATCCATAATCTGTCTGCTCCACATGGTCTTTCGGTGAACGACGCAATTAATCCAGAGGTTTGTTCGGTGCGATATGCATCTTTTGATGAGGCAGTAGCCATCTTGAATCGCCTGGGGCACGGGACGTTGATGGCGAAATCTGATATCGAGTCAGCGTTCCGGTTGCTCCCGGTACACCCAGACGATCAGCGTCTTCTGGGATTCGGGTTCCAGGGGTCATTCTACATGGATAGGTGTATGCCAATGGGATGTTCTATATCATGTGCTTACTTTGAGCAATTCAGTACCTTCCTGCAATGGGTGTTCACGAAGAGAACGGGTTTCCGAAATGTAATGCACTACCTTGATGACTTTTTGTTTCTTGGCCCCGCCGGTAATCTCGAATGTGCACAGGCCTTAGCTGAATTCTGTGTGTTAATGGGTCATCTTGGCGTGCCATTGGCACCGGGTAAAACTGTGGGTCCCACGACTTGCCTCGAGTTTTTGGGGATCGAGTTGGACTCAAGGGAGGGGTGCTTCCGTTTACCAGCAAGCAAAGTGTCAAAATTCAGGGCAGCACTCCAAGTTTGTTTAAATGCATCCAAAGTTACACTGCATCAGTTGCAACAATTAGTGGGAAAATTGAACTTTGCCTTGAGAGTGATACCAATGGCTCGCCCTTTTTCCCGCTCAATTGCCCAAGCGATGGTGGGCCTGAAGGAGGGTCATCATCGCACAAGGTTATCGGCTGAGGTCCGCCAGGACATGCGGATTTGGTTAGCATTCTTGGCGGACTTCAATGGCCGAGTCGTCTGGAGCAAGCCAGCCGTGTCCTCCGAAGAGCTTGGGCTATGGACAGATTCAGCAGGAAGCGTAGGTTTTGGCGCCATCTTCGGCACAAAATGGTCGGCACAAAAGTGGCCCCTATGGTGGCATGAGAAGGGGCTGACGGGTAATATCGCTTTCCTTGAACTGTTTCCCATTCTGGTGGCCCTGAGAACATGGCCAGAAGGGTTGAGAGATCATTCTGTTGTGTTCTGGTCCGACAATATGACCGTGGTAGAATGCATCAATAATCAGGCAGCCCGTTGTAAATTGATTTTGAGGCTGCTCAAAGAAATTGTCTTACTGTGTATGCGACTGAACGTGATATTCAGAGCGAAACATGTCCCAGGGGTGATGAATCAGGCTGCTGATGCACTGTCTCGTTTTCACATGCAGGCTTTCTCGGGTTTCCTTCCCTCAGCGGACCCAGAGCCGGCACCCTTCCCCGAAGCTCTCTGGTCTCTCGGTGCCCCGAACTTCGTCACCTCGTGGGAGAGAGTCTAGCACCCAGGACAAGGAAGGCATATGAAGGGGCGTTTCGGGCCTATTTAGCCTTTTTGGGGGCAGAGAGAGGGGGACTTTGGGGTCAGGAGGAGTCGGTAATACTTTTTCTGATGTCTTTACGTAGGGCTGGGAAATCGGTGGCTACGGCCCAAAGGCATCGTGCCGCCATTTCCTTCGTTGCCAGGGCCCATGGCATCCAGGACCCAACAGCGTCTTTTACAGTTCAAAAGGCGCTGCGTGGGTGGCAACGCCTAGAGGGTCACAGTGTAGACGTAAGACGACCGATAGGGCTAGATAGATTGTCCCAGTTACTGGCCTCGCTCCCTAATACATGCTCGTCTCCCTTCGAGACCTGTTTGTTCCGGACTGCATTTACGCTAGCGTTTCACGGGGCTATGAGAGTTAGCGAGCTGGTTGCAAGGAACAAACAGGATGTGGCGGGGGGCTTGTGCAGGGAGCATGTTCAGATCAAGGGCGATGCGATGATTGTCTCCTTTCCCAGGTCCAAGACCGACCAAGATGGGAGGGGGGACTGCACGATCATTCGCAGGATCCCCGGGTCATCCATGTGTCCGGTACAGTGCTTAGTAGATTACCTAGCACGAAGGGTGGCATCATGGGGAGGGGCATTGTTAAGGCATGCAGACGCCACCCCACTGACGAGGTTTCAGTTTCAGCGGGTGCTTGCAATGGCCATCGCCGCAGCGGGCTTGGACCCGGGCGAATTCGGGACCCATTCCTTTCGGATAGGGGCTGCCACTGAAGCTGCAGCCGGGGGTCTTACTGTAGAACAAGTGAAACGTGTGGGGCGCTGGTCCTCCAATTGTTATAAGAGGTACGTGCGATTGCACATGTTGTGAAGCTGTAATCATGTACTCACGCTTCTTGTCTTTTGTTTGTTTTCAGTTGCGCAAGCCTACGCGGCAGGGCGGACTGTGCAGTCGACCCAACACCAGGCCAGCGGTCGCACGTCACCGGCTGAGAGGAAGGAGGTGTGGGTCGTGGGCCACTCATACGTGAGACGGGCCGCAGACGTATTCAAAGCAGGTGACATGATTCACGTACCTGGGGAATACGGGTACAGAGTGTCCTTCTACGGAAGGGGCGGTCTCTGTATTGACCAGTTTCAGGCATTCTTTGAGGGTTTGTTAGAGCGGATGAGGTCACCGCCGTCCATAGTCATAGTGCATTTGGGGGGCAATGATTTGGTCACCACCGGTAGACGACTTCTCCTGGAGTCTATGCTTTCCACGGTAAGTTGGTTAGCAAGGAGAGTTCCGGGGTGCGTAATTGCATGGTCTCATATGATCCCACGTAAAGTATGGCGGGGGGCTATCTCGATCCCTGCTTTAAATCATTCGGTTAGAAAATTGAATAACAAAGTGAGTAGGTTGTTCCGTTCCAAGACATTGCATTCGATCTTGCATAGTTGTATTAATGATGACAGTATGTATTTGGGGGATGGTGTGCATTTGTCGAGGGTGGGCAATGAGTTACTCATAGGAGACTTCTTAGCTTGGTTAAAATCGTTGAAACATGACCTTTAGGTAGGAGTTTTGTGGGGGGTCCGGGTAGCCGGTCAACTATCCGGACCTGTGGCGGTAAGGTCATGATCGGTGAGCACTAATTGGTAGATCCCTATGAGTGGGCGTCACCCAACACGGATGGGAGCGCTCGGGAGAGGTGGCCATTGGCCCCTCAGTGGGGAGGCGGTCCCGTCTAAGGGCGGGTCGCCGGAAGTAAAGGAAAGGCGGTCAAGGCCCCTTCCTTTGTAGGAGGGGTTACAGCCCCCTCCTGGGGAATTTCCCGGGGCCAGGGTCATCTGCGACGGCAGATGCGGTAAGTTGTGTGGGATGGGGGGAGGTCCACGATACCTTCTAGATACCACACACAAGTCTTCGAACGACCTTTAAATGGCGTCGAGTCTTAAGTGCCCCCGTCAAGTCAAGGGAAATTGTTAGTAGTTGCACTTGAGGTAAGCCTCTGTGCTGTCGCCCCTCACAAGTGGGAGGGGTAAGTCTGGTTAGGGATCTTGACTCCGGTTATGACCTTGCCGTTGGCCCTTAAACGTTAGGATGTACAATTTCAGTGTTTCTAGAGAATGTTTTGTTGGATGCTAGTTCGGCTAGGAGAAACTCTGTATTAGAGAATATGTTAAGGTGAGCCAAACATCGCAATGTGATAATGAAATTGTACATAAAATGAAACGTTTAATGTTTTAATTTTTTTTAATAAATACGGCCGGGGGAGGGTCACTCCCTCCCCACATCCAAAAACTTCAAGAACTGTTTCCGGTTTCCCTCCTTTTGGGGATTGTGTTGAGAGGGGGTGGCGGGTATCTCAGCCATATGGAAAGGGGCGACCACTCGGTCCCCCCGAACGTATGGTGGAGTGCCTCGATCCCCCCGGGAAGCCATTTTTGGGCGGGAGGCGTGTCTCGGCTGGTATGCCCGAAGCGGCGTAGCCGGAGCGCGCTTTTTCCCGCCCTAGAGTGGGCTGGCCTAGACACCAACGTAGCCAGCCCCGCCCTAGGGGCAGGCAGGGGCGGGTTCTCGCCCGCCCTGAAGACGGATAAAAAGTGACGCAAGACCAGAAGACGTCCTCTTGTTCTTGTGCTCCGAAGCTGCACCTCCTCGCTACACGTGAGCTCGGGACAGAACGAAGAGCCAATTTTGACCCACCCACCAGCCCCTGAGGACAGCAAGTTGTTGTGCAATAAAGTGAATTGATAAGTTTGTTTTTCCATTCCGTTTACAGGCTGTGAAAGTATCAGTTTGTTGTTGATCATAATAAAGTATGGTGAATATTGTGTAGGTTGTTTTCGATTAAAACGATTTGATGTAGTGTTGCAATTTTAGCATGTTCCTTCGGTCGTAGCGACCAATGTTTTTTGTAGGTTTGAATAAAAATTGTCGTATTTATTTTTGGTAGGCGGTAAGGTCATGATCGGTGAGCACTAATTGGTAGATCCCTATGAGTGGGCGTCACCCAACACGGATGGGAGCGCTCGGGAGAGGTGGCCATTGGCCCCTCAGTGGGGAGGCGGTCCCGTCTAAGGGCGGGTCGCCGGAAGTAAAGGAAAGGCGGTCAAGGCCCCTTCCTTTGTAGGAGGGGTTACAGCCCCCTCCTGGGGAATTTCCCGGGGCCAGGGTCATCTGCGACGGCAGATGCGGTAAGTTGTGTGGGATGGGGGGAGGTCCACGATACCTTCTAGATACCACACACAAGTCTTCGAACGACCTTTAAATGGCGTCGAGTCTTAAGTGCCCCCGTCAAGTCAAGGGAAATTGTTAGTAGTTGCACTTGAGGTAAGCCTCTGTGCTGTCGCCCCTCACAAGTGGGAGGGGTAAGTCTGGTTAGGGATCTTGACTCCGGTTATGACCTTGCCGTTGGCCCTTAAACGTTAGGATGTACAATTTCAGTGTTTCTAGAGAATGTTTTGTTGGATGCTAGTTCGGCTAGGAGAAACTCTGTATTAGAGAATATGTTAAGGTGAGCCAAACATCGCAATGTGATAATGAAATTGTACATAAAATGAAACGTTTAATGTTTTAATTTTTTTTAATAAATACGGCCGGGGGAGGGTCACTCCCTCCCCACATCCAAAAACTTCAAGAACTGTTTCCGGTTTCCCTCCTTTTGGGGATTGTGTTGAGAGGGGGTGGCGGGTATCTCAGCCATATGGAGGCTCACGCACCCAGACACTATAGATTTTTCTTTTTTCTCCCCACCACATGCCTCTTTTTCCCGTTTAGATTATATTTTTCTTTCTTCTTCCTTATCTCAAAATCTTATATCCTCGTCTATTGAACCTATTGTCATTTCTGACCATTCCCCTATTATCACTGATTTTGATCTTTCTCCTCCACCTCCTAAATCTTCTCGTTGGCGTTTTAACTCTTCCCTACTTACAGACCCTCTTTTTTCCTCCTCTTTTCGCTCTTTCCACGTCTGAATTCTTCCAGCTTAACTCTGATCCTGATATCTCTCCCCATGTTCTTTGGGACTCTTTCAAGGCCACAGCCCACGGATTTATTATTGATTTTGTATCCAAAAGAAAGAAAAAGTTTCTCCAAAAGCGTAAGGTTGCTCTTGCCCATATCAAATCGCTTGAACACCAATTTTATACCTCCTCTCCAACTCAAATTCCTTCTGAACTTCTTCAAGCTAAAATTGCATTTAACAAACTTACTACAGATTCGGCTTCCTCCTTTCTCCTTCGCGGTAGTGCACGGTATTACGGGGGGCGCAACAAATCGGGCAAATTGCTTGCTAATTATCTGAAATCACGTAAAGAAAGAACTCTCATAGACTCTATCTATTCCCCTTCCAACGTCCTCTTGCACACAGATAAAGACATCTTACAACAGTTTCAGTCCTTTTATGAATCTTTATATTCTCCTGAGAATCCCCCTACTCCAGATCTCCTACAATCATATTTTGAGGGCCTGCCTAAACCAGACGCTTCTACACTTAATTTCTCGGACATTGAGGCGGATTTTACCCTCTCTGAAGTATCCACAGCGCTATCTTCTCTAACCAAGGGCAAAACCCCTGGGCCTGATGGCTTTCCCGTTGAATTTTATTTACACTTCTCTGATCTCCTCTTACCTAAACTTCTTTTTCTTTTTCAATCTTTTTGCTCCGCAGGTTTGGCTCAAGGCTCCTTTCAGGATGCTACCATATGCCTCATACCTAAGGAAGGCCGTGACCCAAAATTCTGTAAGAATTATCGACCAATATCCCTAGTCAATGTGGACTATAAAATCTATGCAAAATTATTGGCCCTCGGTCTTGATCTTTTTATGCCTCATCTTATTGGGAAGGAACAATGTTGTTTTGTTAAGGGCCGCCTCACCTCAGACAACTCTAGACTCCTCCTTAATGTTCTCAACAAGGCTTCCTCTCTTTCTATCCCCCTCGCGGCTATCTCGGTTGATGCTGAAAAAGCCTTCGATCGAGTTGATTGGTCCTTTCTAATGGATTCACTGAAATGGCACGGCTTTGGTCCGAAATTTATTTCCTAGTTTCTTTGATATATTCTATGCCCAAAGCATCGGTCCTTGTTAATGGTCAACTTACCTCCCCCTTTACCCTTAAACGAGGTGTACGTCAGGGCTGCCCTCTTTCCCCTCTTCTTTTTGTTTTAGCACTTGAACCCTTCATTTCTTCGATTCGTAACAACCCTCCCATTTCTGGCTTCCCATATGGTGAACATCAACTTAAGTTATCGGCTTATGCGGATGATATCCTTTTATTCATTTTAGATCCACATACTTCTGTCCCAGCCCTCTTGCAAGAATTTGAGAAATTTTCCCAGGCTTCAGGGTATAAAATTAACTCGGATAAGACGGAGATTCTTCCTATAACTAAATTCTGCCTTCCGCATTTCTTTGCGTCCACCGGTTTTGCCTGGAATAGTACGAAAATAAAATATCTTGGCGTCCTCTTCTCTAATTCTATCCTCTCTTCTATCCGACTTAACATGACTGCAGTCATTGCTAGAATTGATTTGCTTCTCTCTTCCTGGAATCCTTTATACCTTTCCTGGTGGGGTCGTCTTGACTCGATTAAAATGATTGCTCCGATTCTGATATATCTACTCTCCATGCTCCCTGTACATATTCCAGCTCTCTACTTCCGTCGCATTGACTCTCTTTTATCCAAATTCCTTTGGAAGCAGAAGAAAGCTTGTATATCTCTCTTAGCTCTTCGTAAATCTAAATCAAATGGGGGGATTAATTTTAGAAACTTTTGTCTTTATCACAAGTCCTTCTCTCTTCGCCAGGCCTCACGTTGGTTATTGCAAGATGTGACCCCTTTTGCCCCTTTATGGTTATCGGTTGAACGTGAGTTGTTGCTTCCCTATTCCTTTCAGGATGTGATACGCTTTACTGCCAAGGCTCCTTGTCTTAACCCTCCATTATTCAAACATACCTCCTCTCTTTTGCGACCCTTGCTTTCCACAACCTCTGTCTCCCGTGAATCCTTTTTAGCGTCACCCATTTGGTATAATTCATTCATTCTCATACGGAATAGACCTATTGCTTGGGCTTCGTGGAGATCAAAAGGTATTATATGTGTTCATCATCTTTTTGACGGTTCATCCCCTCGTTCCTTCCCCCAATTTCAGGCCCAGTTTCATTGTCCTTCGTCGTTTGCAAAGAAATACTGCATTCTCATGGACACCGTTCTTGATCGTTACTACTCTCTATCCTCGGATGAAGTATCCACCTCCCTTTCCTCTTTACTCACCATTCTCTCTACTATTCCTAAGGCTTCTCCTATTTATCGATACTTCTCAGATCCTGATCCTGATCGTCCCAAGTCAAAATTGGAACTTTCTTGGGAAAAAGACTTGAATTGCACGTGGCCGACCTCTCTTTGGGACAAACTTTGGGCTAAATCCTTGAAGACCTCTCGCACTGCAGCTCTCACTCAATCCTTATTCTTCTTCTATCACAGACTCTATCTCTCTCCTCTTTCTCTCTCGCGTTTTCTCTCTTCTTCTACAACCAACTGTTGGACCTGTGATGCTCCCAATGCTGATCTCTATCATCTTTTCTTTCTCTGCCCTTCTGTCCGTCGTTTTTGGATTCAAGTGTGGTCCCACATCTCTCGTATCTTTAATCTCTCTATTTCCTTTTCTACCTCTTTGGTTTTTCTAGGTAGCCTTTCAGAGGCTTTAGACCTCCCCCCACATTCATGTGGTCTTTTTGACCTTTTTTTAGCACGTGCACTCCAACATATCGCCTCCAATTGGAAATCCTTGAACAACCTCTCCATAATCTCCTGGTGGAATTTACTATGTCATTCTCATAGATTGGATGTTGCCTTTGCATCATCCTGCAAACCCCCTCGAAATGTTGAACTTTACTGGTTACCTCTCACCTTATACTTAGACAATTCCGCCAAAAAGAAATATACTTCATTGACCCCTGACAATTTTAAACCCCCTTGAGCGTTTGTACTTCTGCTTGTAAGTTTATGCTTCAGTTTTCACTATTGAAAGTTTTTCTCTTTCCTTTGTTTATTCATATCTTAATGATATTTTTAACTCGTGCATTTATTAGTTACTCGTGCATTTACTGTTCTATTTGCCATTACTTATTTTGCTTCTTTTATATTGTAGCCTTACCTGTATTATACATTGTTCTAATTTTTCCCTTCCCCTCCCCTCCTTTCCCTCCCTTAAAATTCTTAAAATGCTTTGTTCCCTCATTGTGCCATCAGCTGACTTAATTTAATTCTCCTATGCTTGCCTTTCTCATTTTTTATTCTGCTGTTGTCACCTTATTGTATTGCTAATTATTTATTTCAATAAAGCTTTCAAACATAAAAAAGAAATATCGTGTCAAAAGTATTGATTACAAAAACATCGTTTCTTATAAAGATAAGCATTGTTTTAAAAACAAATATCGTTTCACACTAGTATCATTAAAAAACGTACACAATATTATTTTCTAATATACATAGTTTAAAATAGTAAATCTTAAATATTTTAATATATAACATTGATATAATGCAAATGAAATACATGTAATACTATATCTAGATATATACTTACATATTTAACACTATGATTAAATATATTTTACATTATATTACGTTTTTTGTTTTTTTAATTTATTACTATACAAACAATATATAATGTTTTACAAATATTTCTTTATTGGCATTTGCAGTTCAGTCTTCAAACAGTTACATATCACTGAAATAGAACATTAGTTAAGCAAATTAAGTGTATTTTCACAGGTCTGTTACATATCATACCCGTTTCAGCCCACGTGTCACACATTTACAGTTTGTGCAGTTTACGCCCATTTTCTGAGAACAAATAAGAAACAGGACAACCTTTTAGGAAGAGCTTCCCTCACGGAGAACTCCAAAGAGATCCAGTCAGTGGCATAGCTAGCCCTCTGGCCATACGTGGTGGTCCCTGCATTTGCCACCCCGCGGCGACCACAGGAAGAGCTGGTGGCAGAGTGCTGGTGAATATTCTCAGTTTGCCGCCCTGAGGCAACGACATTGAGGAGCAGGGGTGGAGCTTGCTGTTGCTCCCTGTGATGGCAAGTATCAGCGGGGAGGCCACCGCCCCCAAAAACTCTTGCTGTCTGGGGCAGACCAACCCCCCGCACCCTCCTAGCTACATCACTGGATCCAGTGTTAGGTTTCTTGTCCCACCCTATATCGGTCGACCATATGTGGAAATCAGGTATTAAACATCAGGAAGACAGGGGTTTTCAGAATCCTCAGTGCCCGGGGAAGGGATGGAACAACATGCATGACTATAAGAGCTCCCATATATATTTTGTTCTGGAGGACAGTGGTAGCAGGTCTGCATATGTGGACATTTGTTCCCGACAATAAAATAAACTATTCAGATAAGCTTTAAATTTGGGAGCTCTCCGCCATCCCCATCTGCATGCCGCCCTTCGTTTGGCTAATAATAGCCCCAATGAGACAATCCATCTAACAGATATCTTTACATTCTCCATGTATCCCATCACTGCCGCAAGGGGGTGAGTTGTATCTGTCTTCCTGTCATGTGTGTCAAAGCCTCGGCTATCTTTTCCCAGTAACTGAAGACTGAGTTACACGCCCATGCTAGATGGAGGAAATCTGCCCCATCTCTCCACACCTATTACAATTGTCTGCCACCCATAAACGATACTGGTGTAGCCTTGCTGGGGTGTAGTATGTATGGAATAAAAACTTATAATGGATAATGTGTAATCTGTTACTGGATGTTATCTATCCTGTTTGCTGGCAACAATAATTCATTGTCTGTAGCTGGGGGGAGCCCCAGTTCAGCATCCCACCCCGATGGGTCCCACTCACCTGCTTAGCTTTTTCTGATTGGGAACTGCGATATAGCCTTGAAACTATGTGCTTGGTGTTAGATGCCTGTAGCAGAGTGTGTGAGGGTGCAAGCACGGGAGGCTCTTTCAGGAATTCTGGAGTGGTTGCTCTGATGTTGTGTCTTAGTCAAATTTACAGAAATTTCCCCATTGGTGTAGGTATGTGACCCCAAAAAATCCTCTTCATTCATAAAATTGCCCTCTTTCTATAGGTTTCCCCATGTATATATGTTGAGGCTGTGAAGCACCTGCCGGCAAACTGTCTCATCTGTCATGGGGAGCAAGGGATGGTAGGCAAGTCACAGTAAAGTGGAGTATAGCATAGGGGCCTGGAGCCGCCTAGGCAGCCAGTGCCAGGCCACTGTGGTGCAAGCACAGTAGTGCTATCCACTTCCGTGACTTGTGAACATGTTCCCAGGAAGGAAGTTGTTGAGATTGGTGCCATATATCCCTGTTCTACCACTAGGTGCGACATATGAGGAGGAGGGAGAAATCAATATGCCGCAAAGTGCGCTTGGGCAGATACGTAGTACAACTCCAAGTCCTGAGCTTGACAGCCCCCTGCAAGAAAGGCTGTACCAGTATGTCCCAGCAAAACCTTGGTTGTTTTCCCACAAATCTAAGTGAATTAACTGTGTTTTCATGTTTTTTAAGAACTGGTGGGCAGTAAAATAGGGAATGTTAAGGAAGAGGTATAACAGTGTGTGTAGTATTATCATCTTAATTAATGATATGCTACCAGCCAAGGACAGGTGCATAGAAATCTAGCAGGTGATGGGATCAGTCAGTGCATCAAGCGCCCTGCAATAATATGCTCACAGGAGCTCTTCCTTATCCCGAGAGATGACCATCCCCAGATATTTATTAATAAGTCACATCATTTCAGCGGATAGTCTGGGACATATTGGGGCTATTAGGGGTGAGGAGGAAGATCTGAGACTTCTGCCAGTTAATTATTATACAAGAGATTCCTCCGTAGGTTGCAAATTCCTGGACTATTGCATTGAGACTGACTTGGGGAACCCCCATATACAGAGTGATGCCGTCAGCATAAAGGGGCATCAATATGTGTCTGGTGGGGTATCTAAGTGCATTCTACCGGTAGTACTGCCTGAGTTTAGCTGCCAATGGCTCAACCACTAGGGCAAACAGGAGGGACTACAAATGGCACCCCTGCCTGGTGCCATGAGAGATAGTGAAATAGGGAGAGCATATGCCATTTATTGAGATTTGTGCCTGGGGCAGATGGAACAACAGCTTTATCCAGGATAAGAAAAGAGAAGGGAAGCTCATTAGCCTCAATACAGCCAGGAGAAAATCCCATTCCAGGGAGACAAATGCCTTGGTGGCTTCTAAAAATAAGCAACCGCAGCAAGGTTCAGGTCGATATCTTGAAATACTGAAAGAATCATATATATATATATATATATATGCTCTGGGCATATCACACAACTCCCTCCCCAGGTTATTGGTATCTCCCCTTTCTCATCCCCTCAATGTGCTCAATTGTAGGTCCTGCGCACCGAGGCTTTACTACTCACTTGACACCACCGGTATGTCCAACGACGTGCCGGTGCAAACTAATCGTAGGCAAGTCCTGAATCAGTTCAGACATATGTTCTCACTGACTCCAAGTCAGAATACCTAGTGCTCATGAAGTGGACACAGGTGACAGTCTGCTGGTTAAAAATAAGATTTACAGGCACCCTGACCATTTCAGGGACTGCATCAGGACTGAAGTCCAGAAAATGTTGGACTTCGGAGTAATTGAGCCCTCAGATAGCCCTTGGGCTAGCCCAGTATTCTTGGTGCCAAAACCGCACACCCAGAATGGTAAGAGAGAGAGATGAGGTTCTGCGTTTACTACAGGGGTCTCAATGCAGTCTCTGGGACTGATGCCTATCCAATACCGAGGGCAGATGAACGCATAAATACTTTGGCCTCAGCCAAGTTTCTGAGCACATATGACCTGACAGCTAGCTACTGGCAAATCACATTAGCTGAGGATGCAAAGACAAAAACAGCATTCTCAACCCCAGTGGGCACTACCAAATTTGTGGTGATGCCCTTTGGCTTGAAGAATTGCCCTGCCACTTTTCAAAGGTTGGTGAACAAAGTCCTTACAGGTATAGAAGCCTATAGTGCAGCTTATCTAGATGATATTGCTATCTTTAGCTCCACCTGGGAGGAACATCTGGTCCACCTGAGAAATGTTTTGGAGGCCCTGCAGAAAGCAGGCCTCACTATCAAGGCCACCAAGTGTCAGATAGGGCAGAGTAATGTTGTATACCTAAGCCACCTTGTGGGTGGAGGGCAAGTTCAACCACTGCAGAGCAAAATCCAGACCATCATGGACTGGGTTACTACTACTACCCAGACTCAGGTCAGAGCTTTCTTGGGCCTGACGGGGTACTACAGGAGGTTTGTCAAAGGATATGGACCCATAGTGACCCATTTGAATGACTTAGCTTCCAAAAAAATGCCTAAGAAAGTTCAGTGGAGAGTTAGCGGTCGAAGGGCATTTGATTACCTGAAGCAGGCTATGTGCACTGCTTCCATTCTGCAAAGTCCTCACTATTCCAAACAATTCATTGTTCAAACTGATGCATCTGAGTTGGGGGTAGGGGCTGCATTATCACAACTGAATGAAGAGGGCAAGGATCAGCCAGTAGCTTTTATTAGCAGAAGTCTGACCCCCAGAGAGAAACGTTGATCAGCTATTGAGAGGGAAGCCTTTGCTGTGGTATGGGCCTTGAAGAAGCTGAGGCCATACTTGTTTCGCAATAACTTCATTGTTCAGACAGACCATAACCCCCTCTTATGGCTAAAACGCATGGGGGGTGAAGACCCCAAACATTTCAGGTGGTCCATTTCCCTACAGGGGATGGACTATACAGTGGAACATAGACCTGGGAGCAACCATGCCAATGAAGATGGACTCTCAAGATATTTCCACTTAGAACATTAAGACTCAACTGGTCAAGGTTAGTTTCATGTCCCTACTACATTAGGGGAGGGGTGTAGGAGAGAAGGATCTACTTCTTATGATTACCCCCACTTTTTGCTGATGTATCACTGTTTTTGACTTAGACTGACCGGGATCCTGCTATCCAGGTCCCGAGTCCTTCAGCTTTCTCTTATAAATTGATTGCATGTATTTCAGGTACACTCCAGATTGTAAACTGGGGTACCCTTATCAGTCCCTAGTATATGGTACACCATGTACCCAGGACATAGGTACCCCAGAGGCCTCCCAGGGGCTGCAGCATGTATTGTGCCACCCCTTAGAGAACATTCAAAAGGACACCACAGGTCCGCTATTGCAGCCTATGTAAGACTTAGATACATGTTACCTATATCTATTCTAAATCACTGCACATATAAACCTATCAGTCACCCCTATGGCAGACCTTATCAATCCTGAAGGCAGGGTGCTGGGTTTTGTGTGAGACGGTGCCCCTGTACGAGCAGAGCACCTCTGCAGCCTTCGGAATCTAGTCTCCGGGGTTGTCTGTGATGCAGTCAAACCATATATACTTAAGTGCATTATAGCCTCACGGTAAATGCTAACTTTAAAACGGCTGCTTAGAAACATCTTGTGTTTGGTATTAAAAACCTTGGAATCATACCTCCCTGCCAGTAACTGGCGGGCGAGTTATGATTCCACCCTTCTAGAGGGACTTATGTGAAACACTTGTACACCCGGTACCAGCTTTCTCGACTTGGGCATCACAAAATGAATGCTCACAGACACAAGTCTGCCCTCCTACTGCTGAGTTGAGCTTGAGAAAGGGAAGGCCTGACAATAGAATTCCTGCCACAGGGAGGTGTGCCCCCCTCCCAGACAGGCTTTAGTGTATTGGGGCTGGGTGGGTGCACTCTGAGTGTGCCTGAAAGTCTGCACTAGGGGCACATTTGGTGTACCAGTGCATAGTCCAACTCAAACCGGTTTTAGGAGCCATTTGCTCCTGCTCTGGTGTGAAACTGTAAAAAGGACATGGCTGTAGCCACTCGTCTGTCCTGACGCACCCATGGGTGGGTCCCCAGAGTTTGTCCAACTCCTTCCTTGCGTATAAAGTAGGAACCGTGACTATAGGACTTTAGATTTTACCTGGACGAAACTCTGCAAGCAGAAATCAAGTACTTCGAGGATCTACACTTTGCTGGACGACAGAAGAATCTCCCTTGGAATAAAGGAGTTACTCCCCTGCTGGAGCAGGCACTTTAATGCATCTGACTGGTTTGCCACTGCCGAGCTCCTGAGGACTATGAAGATTTTTGCAACACAGGAGGTGGGTTCCTAAGCATCTCTGGGGTTGATCTGCTCTCTCAGCAATTCTGAGACCAGTATCCCTCGTGGGGACCATGCAACATGAACCCCTGTGCACTGTGTACTTTTGCAGCAGCATATACTTTTTGGCAATACCTGAGGCTATGCTTTGGCCTACCTACAGTCCTGACCCCGACCAATATTTCCACAGAAGATTTCCGGCCTCTACTCCACGTGTGCACCGTGGGCCTGTACTTCGTGATTCAGCTCAAAGTCCATTTGCGATCCCTGGTCCGTTGGCCTGTGGTTCCCTGTGAAGGTAACTTCGATTTACCTTGAGCTTTCCTGGTTGCTCCAGATGTGCCTTGACTCCCCATAGCATGGAGAGTCTCCAGGACCTTGCTGGTCCTCATCATAACTTGTTTCCTTTGCCCGCATGGGCTGCATTTGCCAAGGCTTGTTGGTGTTCAATCCGGACACTGATAACTCAGCACTTGACATGCTTTGTGGGACAGCTCACATCTGGACTTTGGTCATTGTTGATGTCTCCAGGTCCCGGTGGCTGCAGAGTTAAGCATCCCCTCTTCACACCTGAAGCACCCAACATAGGTGGGCATTCGTCTACCAAGCCCCTGGTCACCCTGAAGTGACCTGGACTCTGTCCCCTCTGCTTTCAGGTTCTTCTCACCTCTGATCCAGGTTTGGATTCTACTGGACACTTTTAATCTTCCCGGCAACAGCACTTCTTTGAGTCACGCCATTGAAAATGACGAAGGTTTCCGACACCACTTGACCCCTATGCACCCGGCTCCCCTGGGATAGGTAGCACAGGTACCTCGGTACTCACAAGGGTGCTGGCCTTAGAACCTTCTATGTTCCAAAGGGTTTGCTTGAAGTCCTCTCAGAAATGTCCTTAAACTGTAATTTTGCAACCACGACTTTCCCATAGAGTTGTTCGGAACACGCGTCTGTACGCACACACTGCACTTATCCTCTGTGGGCTCCCTGTGTCACTTCTTCAGGTGGTTCCTTGGGGTCCCAGCGATTCTACGTGCTCTAGGCACTGTGTCTAGTGAAGTCGTTGTTGTTATACCATTTTTTTTAGTATATGGTTCTGTCTCCCCCTCAAGCCCGCTATGTTTTGTGCTATTTACTGTTGTTCTGTTGATTAAGTATTGTGTGCCTTGTACTATAATCTCTTAAAAAGGTTAGTAGAGAGTGTTTAGTAATAAATACATATATTTTATATATTTCTTGGGTGGTTCTCCTTTTATGTGATTATTCAGGAGGATCTGATCTGGTAAAACAAGCTGCTTTACATTCCTTCAAGACTTAGCCTGAAGGCTGCTCGCTATAGCTACCACTAGGATAGCTTTCATAAAGGGTATCTTTAACCTAATCTTCAATAAGTGTTGTTTGGACTGGAACAAGGTGCCCACTTTAATTAGTGGACAGCATATACCAGGCCAATTTCTCACAGGTGATAAGCCCATTCATGCATTGGTTGGTGGTATTAATAGTTAAGCTAAATGCAATTACATATTGTTAGGTTAAAATGCTATGAGCTTTAAAGAGGAGGTTGTCATCTTTTAAATAAGTTGTAGGAAATGTCTAGAAATGAAATAATAGGGATTAATGCAGTCATTGAAAATAACAAAGAGAGTAGACAATCAAATGTTTTAAGAGAAAGCCTTTCATGCAAGGTTTTTAGGCTTTTTGCAATTGCTTAAAAAACGGTAGAAGGAAACAATATTTGAATGAATTTCAATATTATTGTTGGCCATGAAAACACCAGTGTGTGCACACGCACACACACACACACACCACTATTACCTGCAGGTAGACAGATTTAAAATAAATACTGTACAATGTTCCAATAAATCATATGGAAAAAACCTCTAAACAAGAATGTTGTATTTTAAATGTTTGTGCTTGAGATGTTCTTCCGCTTCGCACCGGTTGATCAGGGTGGGATGAAGGATAACAGAGTCTGTTTTAGTGAATTTGTGTAAAGCAAGGCTTCACAGGGAAAGTAGCACTGGGCTACCTCCAGTCTGAAGCACCCACAACATAGGCATAATGAAGTCTGGCATCTGGCTGTCATGCAGCCTTCCTGTAGCAGTAATCAGACACACAATTGAAAGGCACCAGCTTTGAAACTTCCTCACTTGAAAAAACGAAACTGCACCTTCCCCCAACACACACATACCATCTACCAACCTGCAGTAGAAAGGAAAACCAAGTAATCAGCAGACCCTTCTTAGCAAGTCCCACATTTAACTTCTAAAGGGCAACCCTGTCCCCACTATCTGACTTCGCTGACTGGTTTACACCCTCAAGCCATATACATTCAGGCAATACACTTCCAATGTCTGGGGAGATGATTGTATTTGTTTTTCTCGGGGTCAAATACAAGGCACACCTCCCACACCTAGGACAGTTCTGTGTACAACCCCTCTCCCATCCAGGGAACATTTGTCAGGGAGCACCATGACCCTCACCCTCGCAGAGTGTTAGCACTTCACTTGTGTTCCATCAAACCGACATAGTTGGTGGCTCTGCACATGTGTACTCCTAAGCTGTTGTTGATGTCACTGCATGTGTGTCTGTAACCTTTGTGGGGAAGAAGGCGCTGAGGGCGTGTGTAAATCATGTAGTATAGGTCGCAGGGCACATGCGCTGTAAAGTTGGTAGAGCTGGTATGTGTGCACATATGTAAATCAGCAGAGGCATTAGCCCTGCACACCTGTGCCTGTTAACCTCATAGACAAGTGGCACTTCTCAAGTGTCTCTGTGAAGGTCGCATGATTGGTGGATTTAGAGATGCTTCACTAAAGCTCACAGAGTTCATGACACTGCATATTTGTCTGTGGGCACGATGTAACTGTGTAGGTAACTGTGTAAAGATTGCATGACTTGTGGCACTGGACATGTTTGTTTTGTGTGTGTGCCTGTGTGTGTGCGTGTGTGTGTGGTTGTGTGTGTGCGTGTGTGTGTGGTTGTGTGTGTGTGTGTGTGTAAAACTCCGAAGGTTGGTGGCCATGCATGTTTGTCTGTAATGCTTATGGGGTTAGCGGCACTTACAGAGGTATGTATGTAGACATTGGAAACACTATCCTGTTTTATGTAGCGCCTGCCACTGGCCACACTCTACTTCGATGCGCTGTAAATCAAAGCTGACAATTATTGCTGCTACTCTGTCCAGAGAGATTTTGTACATGATGACGACATGTATTATCGTTTATGTTTTATAGCACCAAACATCGCACCTTGCAGTCAGTTCAGAGTGCTTTGCGGCACACATCAATGCAAGCAATTAAACACTTCTCGAGTGCACTCGGGACACCTGCACTTTTTCGATTCTGGAAACGTTTTACAATTTCCTCATGTTTCTTTCCCTGTACCCCATCTTTAATCACTTCATTCATTTTGTAACAATAGGTTTAAGCTGGTGGGAGATTTCTAAAAAAATAACAGCTTTACCAGTTCTTGCACCCAATAGTTTTTGCAAGATGAAGAGCACTGCACAGTGAAACAAGTTTTAGGGAAAGATGAGTGTGTACTCCAAAAAAGATCTCGAGAGTTTTTTCAGAATTAATATCCGTTCTTTAGAATTGTAGTACAAAGGACAGAGCTGTTTTTCATTGCAGAAAGGTAACTTTATTGTTTTTCATAGAACACGGACAGCCGACACGTGTTTCGCCCCCTCATGGCGATTTGCGCCGGGGCTTTCTCAAGGCTAGTTTTTCTTTTCTGACGTAAAGTATTTAAGTATCCAAATAGTGTCAATGTCCAAAATATCAAAAGTACAGTTTTTCAGGAACAAGGTTCTTTAGTTTGGCTAATGCCTTCTTCGGTCCCTGCTCCGAGTCCTTCAGCGTCAGGGCGGTCATCCCGCTGGGATTCACCCCGATGACCGCCCTGACGCTGAAGGACTCGGAGCAGGGACCGAAGAAGGCATTAGCCAAACTAAAGAACCTTGTTCCTGAAAAACTGTACTTTTGATATTTTGGACATTGACACTATTTGGATACTTAAATACTTTACGTCAGAAAAGAAAAACTAGCCTTGAGAAAGCCCCGGCGCAAATCGCCATGAGGGGGCGAAACACGTGTCGGCTGTCCATGTTCTATGAAAAACAATAAAGTTACCTTTCTGCAATGAAAAACAGCTCTGTCCTTTGTACTACAATTCTAAAGAACGGATATTAATTCTGAAAAAACTCTCGAGATCTTTTTTGGAGTACACACTCATCTTTCCCTAAAACTTGTTTTGCTATATGAAGCCCAAGAGGTCCAGAGCTTCGAGTGTGTCTCCATTCAACAATAATCATAGCTCATTCAAGCGTTGTTAAAGCCTTGGAATTCTTGGACCTTTGCTACTCTATCCACAGCACTGCACAGTGACACTTGTCTGGAAAAATACTTTTGGGCAGGCTTTCCCTCTGCTAAATGGTCGGGATTCCTATCTTGAAGCAGATAACACATTCATGTAGTAATATAAACCAGAGAAGAAATAAGAAATCTTAATGATCTGTCCTTTCTTGCTTAACCAATTTCCTCCTCCAGCCTACCGTCCCTTTTTCTATGCGGAAGCCATGATGTCATGAAAATACAAGCAGTGAGGCATTTCAGAGTGGTATCCTCACACAGCACCAGTTCTCATGTGTTTGCTGTTGTGCCGCTCATTGCTTGGATTTTGTTTGCCTGAGGATCTGCTCCAGAACGCTCGTTACCGGTGCACTCCCTGAAGCAGCGTCGGCTGGTGGGAGCGCTACCGCGGTCGGCGGTTAGCTCACTCGCTCCCAGCGTGACCCCACCCAGGTTGAGGAGCTCGACAAGGGATTCTCCCTGAGGAGCCTACCGGGGGACTGCGAGGCCCAGCAACCACCACACCTTGCAGATGGTGCCTCTTCCCCCGGCGGCCACGCCCTCTAATCCCCACCGCTTATCACCTTTCGCGACACCCGCTCCGCGGGTGCCGCTCATTGCTTGGATTTTGTTTGCCTGAGGATCTGCTCCAGAACGCTCGTTACCGGTGCACTCCCTGAGGCAGCGTCGGCTGGTGGGAGCGCTTCCGCGGTCGGCGGTTAGCTCACTCGCTCCCAGCCTGACCCCGCCCAGGTTGAGGAGCTCGACAAAGGATTCTGCCTGAGGAGCCTACCGGGGGACTGCGAGGCCCAGCAACCACCACACCTTGCAGCTGGTGCCTCTTCCCCCGGCGGCCACGCCCTCTAATCCCCACCGCTTATCACCTTTCGGGACACCCGCTCCGCGGGTGCCGCTCATTGCCTGGATTTTGTTTGCCTGAGGATCTGCTCCAGAACGCTCATTACCGGTGCACTCCCTGAGGCAGCGTCGGCTGGTGGGAGCGCTACCGCGGTCGGTGGTTAGCTCACTTGCTCCCAGCGTAACCCCGCCAAGGTTGAGGAGCTCGACAAGGGATTCTGCCTGAGGAGCCTACCGGGGGACTGCAAGGCCCAGCAACCACCACACCTTGCAGCTGGTGCCTCTTCCCCCGGCGGCCACGCCCTCTAATCCCCACTGCTTATCACCTTTCGCAACACCCGCTTCGCGGGTGCCGCTCATTGCTTGGATTTTGTTTGCCTGAGGATCTGCTCCAGAACGCTCGTTACCGGTGCACTCCCTGAGGCAGCGTCGGCTGGTGGGAGCGCTACCGCGGTCGGCAGTTAGCTTGTCCCTTGTCGAGCTCCTCAACCTGGGCGGGGTCACGCTGGGACCCCGCCCAGGTTGAGGAGTTCGACAAGGGATTCTCCCTGAGGAGCCTACCGGGGGACTGCGAGGCCCAGCAACTACCACACCTTGCAGCTGGTGCCTCTCCCCCCGGTGGCCACGCCCCCAGAACCCACCTATTTAAGCAATACAAACTCTTCCGCGACGCGGGACGCGCGCGGGTCGGAGCCCGGGGCGAAGACCGGGAAAGAGCGGGCCGTTTGAGGCCGTTCAAGGATGTAAAAGACTGGTCTGGGCCACTTTTCTTTCTTTCTCACCTGGTTTTACCTCCCCTCCATTCTGTTACTAACAGTATCATTGTTTAGTTACAATGGTCGTCACTAGGGGAAATAAAACCAAAGCTCCGGGTAGCGTGGGCAAATTGCTTGGTACTATGGACGACTTCATCACGAAGGCGAATACGTTCATAGACCAAAGCATATCATTAATAGAAGAAAGGGTCTCCTTGGACCTGGCATTCGCCAAAAGATCCTCTTTGGTGAATTTGGCGGAGGCTAGATCACCAGCCATAGGAGTCCCAAATGCTGAGGTAAACCCGAGTCGAGAGAGACGTAGTTTGCCTAACACAGTTGATTTATCAGTGTCCCAGCTCGCAGACTCACAGCTTAGCTTTGACCTAGAAAAAACACCGGACCTAGCCCCGCAAACCTCACCACAAAACTCCTCCATAGCAAAAATTATAGCAAGGGGAAGGAGGGAGGGGGCGATAAGTAAGAAAAGGGTTCCCCCAATCATCCAACACCAAACAACCCGACCCATATACCTAGCGCCCCACAAGATCGATCGGATAGAGCAGAACAAATAGGAATCCCAGTGTTAGTCCACCGCTCAGAAAACGAAACATCTATCCCGGTAATTTTGGATTCTCCAATCATCACACAAACCCATAAGGGTTCACGCGATACGGAGGACTCCCAGCTGTTACTAAATAAGATAGCTAATATATTTAAACAATCTTTGCAACCCCTAGAACAACGATTAGCGCAGTTGGAGTGACAGATCTTAAAAATCGCAAAAACTCAACAACCCAACCATCTTTCAGGGCCACAAAAAATAGGGGGAAATGACACTAAAAAACCACACCCCATAAAGACAACAAACGTAAATCCGAATTTGTCAAATCCCCAAAAGAAGACACTTCAGATAACAATCCCCAGTGTACCCACCATCAACAATACACTGAATCCAGCCAATATATCACATCCAACTACTACCCCGACTATACTTAGTATTCCAACAAACACTACTTTACAGACTTCGCCAGGACCACCAATTACACCTGCCCCAAATGTCGAGGCATGTAACAAAACCGCCAATAAAACCGCCAATAAAATTATAAATAAATCATCTACCAAAATCCCGGTTCCTCAGATTTCAGCTTCAAACCCCTCGTCCGTCAGGGACAGGAGAAATACTGCCAAAAATTTAGGGCAGTCAAGAGCTCCAGCAGATTTTCCACCTGAGGCCTCACCGTATGTAGTGGTCATGGCCGGTGTTCCTGAGCTAACATATCATAACTCGGAACCTGGCTGGTCTTTAAAAAACAAGGTACAGCATTGGCTGCAGACCAATCGACCGATCCCGTCAACCTGGCATGGAAGGATTAGATCTGTTTCCAGGGTTCCATGGGTGGGTAACACTAGAAAAACGATCCCAGGGGACTGCATAGTGATCACTTTTGAGGACCTACGTATAGCAGATTATATTTGCTCCTGGGAAGACATCGCTTCAAACGGAGGCATTAGAATTAAGTCACTTTCTTTTTTCTACCCTTTTAGGCAAATAAACGGACCTCCCCAGGAACAAGAGCCTCCTTGGGCCGTTCCAGTCTCCCAACAGGATGATTTACCGAACCTCAGATATTTTGGTCCCCCCAGACTCGATGATCCAGATTATTCCTGGCACACAGTGGGACCACGTTACCAGGGGGGAGGCTGGGCAGGTAGGAGGCCATACACACAAAGGCCGTGATTAGAGACCAGTCCCGGTTGGATCCATGGCATAATATCCCGTTGTTTAACAGATATAGTGGACTTGAAATGGTCGACTGACCATCAAAAGAAAGTGTACCCACCAATTCGCATGTACTCTCCAGCCCCGGGAAACTAAATATCTCTTCGGCACCCACGGACACCGAAGCTGTACCCATAGCAGAAAAATTTAAAGATGTGAGACCCCCGATTCCCATACTCTATTGGAACATAGCAGGTCTGCGCCCCAAAATTGAGGACGGGACCGCACACAACTTTCTAAAACCTTATCAAATAATCTGTCTCCAGGAGACATGGTCAATAGAAGAGCTGCATTTACAAGGTTATAAAACCTACTTTGTCCCAGCAGTAAGTAGTACAATGGGGAGACCCAAAGGTGGGTTAGTAACCTATATAGCGAACACCTTACCCCACCTAAAAGTGGCTAGAGTTTTTCAGGATTCTAATTATCAAATCCTTTCTCTCTCCTTTGCCAACAAGGAGACCATCTTCTTAATCAATTTATATAATAACCTTGATGAAGACCAATTCATAAATCTCCTTAGTAATGCACACAAGAGATTAAAACAATCTTATCAATGGAGAATTAGTCAGGGGGTAACCCACTTAATATGGGGAGGAGATTTCAATCTCCATCCATGTTTAACAACCAATCCATTCTGCTGTGGGATGGTGGACGAATTTGAGGCCCCATTAGTACACTTCACACACAATAAAGCGGGGAATGCTCTAAATGCCGTCCTCTCGGACTTGGACCTGCAAATTGTTAACCATCGAAACGCAGAATCTAACGCACTTAATCCGACCTATGTGGGTAGAGGCTACCACACAACAGTCGATTATATCTTTTTATCTCCTGGCCTGATAGGCATAGCTAAGGATTTTCGGGTCATTGGTAATTTACTCAGCGACCACTCAGCCCTAAGGATTAATCTTTATTTACCTGAGCTCAAACCCCAAAACTCGGCTATAGCAAATACGCTCGCACAGAACAAACCAGAGATTGGTAAACAGAACGGTTACACAATCAAATGGGGAAAAATCAATCCTACCGAAATTAAAAAAAAACTGATAATCCAGGCATACCCAAACATTTTAAAATGTCTGGATCTCTCCTCAAGCTATGAGGAAGTTCTAACGAACTTCAAACTAATTTTAGAGTACATCAAGGATTTACTTTCGTCAAAACCCAGAACAAATCACCCTGTAAAGAAAGGGTGGTTTAGCCATAACTGCACAACCGCTCTAACCAAACTAAAATCGGCGCTCCATAACAAACCGAGGGATGCAGTCCAAATCCAACTCCTAAGGCGTCAATACATAGGGGAACGAAAATTGAGAATTGCACAATTAAAGCAGAAACTCTGGGACGATCTTCATAAGAGTGCTGTATCAAATAATAGTGAGCTCTTCTGGCGTACAGTCAGAACCCCATATCTCTCTGACACTGGCACCCCCAGAATAGAAGTTGCCATAGATGAGCACACATGGGTTGCATACTTTTCCAAGATTTTTAAAAGTAGTTCACCCACAAATTTATTGCCCCCAAAAGCACAGTACCCCATTCCGCTTCTGTTTGATATTCCTGATCTTTTGGAAGCATTGCAGAAAAGCAAACTGGGTAAAGCTCCAGGCCCTGACGGGGTCCCAGTGGACTTTTTTTTAAAAATAACCTAGATCTCTGGGCCCCCATTATAACAAGAGTGTGCATAGCGGCGGCGAATGAGGGAGTTTTAAGTTCCTGGACCAAGTCAATAATGGTCCCCATCTTTAAAAAAGGGGACCGCCAAGATGTGAAGTGTTATCGGCCATCTCACTGCTGGACTCGCTCAGGAAAGTAGTGGGGAGAGTTATCCTAGAGCGTCTCCAGCAGTGGAGTGAGGATCGAGGCATCATTTCCGATATCCAATTTGGCTTCCGTGAGGATTTCGGAACAGTAGAACAGGCCCTCAATCTCACCTTAATAATGGGAAAATACACACAGGCCAATGCAACCAAGATCTATATGGTCTTTGTCGACCTGTCTGCAGCGTTTGACTGCGTATCGCACGCAAAACTGTGGACGGTCCTACGTCAAATGGGACTAGAACCATCTCTTTTGGACTTTTTGAGGGAACTCTATTCCGGCGCAACGGACAGAGTGCGATTTGGCCTGAATGGCGAGTTGACAGCCCCGTTTAGCGTAGGGCGTGGAGTCAGGCAGGGATGTGTCCTGGCCCCCTTCCTCTTCTCACTCTATACTAATGGCCTGGAGGGGGAGATGTTGAGGGGGGCTCAGGATCTCCCACGCATAAATCAGCGCCTGATTTCCGCCCTGCTCTACGCGGACGACGCCGTCATTCTGGCGCGCACACAACGCGAGCTTCAGCTCTCACTGAATAGGTATACGACCTTCATGGGCAACCTGGATTTGCGGGTGAATGTGAAGAAAACGTTTGTCATGACAGCATGCAGGGGAAAAAAAAGAACAAAGGCCATTTACCTCGATAACCAAAAGCTTGAGGTCACTCCCCAATACCCCTACCTGGGCATCATGATAGATGATCAACTGACATGGAAGCCAGCAGTAGATACAAGGGGTCATCTCTTTAAGAGATCAATAGCCGCTCTAACGAGCTTCTCTCAGAGATTAGGAAAAAGGCCCCCAGTGGAGCTATTGAAAATTTATAATGCTAAATGCCAGGCTATCGCCCTATATGGTGCGGGAGTCTGGGGATACACCGATACTAGCTCCATCCAGAAGGCTGAAAATGTTTTCCTTAGATTTCTCCTAGCCACCCAGAAAGGCACCTCAACCTATGCCATGCACCTGGAATTAGGAATACCATATATAGAGGATCTAATTAAAACTGAACCAGTGATGCTGTGGCGGCGCATTTGGACATCTGATAAAAACGCGCTGACCCAGTCCATCATTGCTGACTCGATGGCCCTCGACAAATCCTCTAAAGTGAAATGGCTCTCCTATATAAGAGATTTCTTCAAAGATCTAGGGTTAGAGAACTACCTCCTTGAACCAGAATCTATAATGGACATCTCGAAGAGAGACCTCAAACAATTAGCATTAAGACACTTGGAGTCTCTAAGACTGGCATCTGAATCATTAAAAACTGCGGTAGTCCATGCAAATATGATACAAATAACCCATGCATTCATCCGTATCTGACACTCCAATTATCAACATACGAGAGAATGCTATTAACTAGATTTAGGCTAAACACTTTTTTTAGATTGGTTACGTTTCCATTGAAAAACTGTTGGGAAGTTACTCTCCCACCTTGTCCGTGTGATGGTCTATCAATACAATCCAATCTACATGTGATTATGCTTTGCAAATTTCTTCAACCGCATAGAAAAATCTGGTTACTACCAATATTGAGGAGCTGGGGACTGAGACAATGCAGGCCCGCTCTTCTTTGACTCCAAATGCTGGAAACTGAAAATGTCTGTTATTTTGTGTGCAACTTTTTAAAATGCATCATGAAGCACAGGAAAAACCTATAAATGCCCTCATTAACGATATTCTGAGCTGATTTACGATGACATTTTTTATAATTAATTCCCTTTTATTTTATTAGCTCTCTGTATGAATTTTACTGAAACTGTGTGTTTTTCCTTTTTTATTCATGTAAAAATGTAATGTGTATTATCAATCGTATCTTTTATGGTTTTTCCTTTGTGAATAAGCCGAATAAAGAAGTTTATTATTATTATTATGTGTTTGCTGCAGCTAGGCATCATCGTCCTTTTCGCCAGTGACATGCCTGTTCAAGCGGATGGGCAACGGAAGCCTTTCTAGGTTTACTGATGTTATACCTCTTGATGAATGTGTGACTTCGGAGGAAACCACCTCCTTCGAGATCATGAAGCCTCCCGAGTCCCTAGAGTTAGGGAACCATTTGTACCTGGGTTATCAAGGTATGAATCTGACAACTCTTTTTACTTCTGACATATTAAGTGCAGGGAGCAGAGATAGGGGCCCCCTTTTGGCCCTGACGAATGCCCCTGACTGATACCAAAGAACAACAATGGGTTTGGCTCTAATCAGTAAGAATGAGCCCTTAGAAAGCAAAACAACAGAATTGCCAATACTGATCATTTTTCAGATGAATGACTCAACACGGCACATGAAAAATCATCAATGACAGCCGGGATTAACAAATAATCTGTATTTTTAGAAAAATAGATCAATTTCAATTATTTTCTTTTTGTGAATTTTTTATTAGATCACTCGTTTTTTTTTTTTCAATATACACAACAATACCTGGACACAACCACAATTACTAAATGAATAAATAATTATAGAAAGCCACCCCCTGTGCTCACCTCACAACTCTCACTCATGATAACTCACTTGGATGAGTACCCAGTAATGAAGTGGGTTCGAAACGCGTCGACCTTGCGTTTATATTTGTCAAACAAACGCTGTACGAGATCATTGTTTTGTTCTTTTTGCACTTCTTAAAAAATCTCCTGTTAACATTGAAAAGTGTTTTTGTTATTGTATTTAGTGCTCAAAAATATTGCTTGGTTAAATTGTCCATTGTTTGGCTTTGTTCCTGGTTACAAGAAAGTTATAAAGGAGGTGTTTAACCAGGGAAGTGGTGTTGATTTTGAGTGAATTGGGTATACAAATAGTAGTTAATGATGTTGGTAGTATGTTTGAATAGTCATGAGCGAGAGATGTGAGGTGAGATCAGGGGGTGGCTTTCTATAATTGTTTATTCATGTAGTAAGTGTGGTTGTGTCCATGTATTGTTGTGTATAGTGAAAAAAAAGAGTGATCTACTAAAAGAAATCACAAAAAGAAAATAATTGAAATTATATGTTAGTCCTGCCTGACTGATACCAGCATGTATGTGGGCAGAAACATGTTGGCATAGCATGGATGGTTGGGTCATGGCACTCGTTCACCTTCCCCTTTTGGTATAGTTTAATAGTACCCAAGGTACACACCATTAATTGCATTACCCTGAGTTTACCTTGAGGTATTTCTGATCTATCTTAGTCTATCTGGATACCATCCTGTCCAGATATTTTTTATCAAGCACTACCTCTGCATGAGGTTGACTTCACCCTGGTAGCACCATCCTACCAGGATGGGATGAGGTCGCCTATGATGAAGCATGCAACAACTAGTGGATGAGCCTTTGTCCTCTAATCTAAATCACTATATTTCCAAGTTTTTAGGTAAGGTCCAATTAAGTGGCAAGATATCATAGGCCGCCACACCTTTGTTGTGTTTACCTTGATTTTTGCAGAGGGTGTGCAGTAGCATACCTCCATCTCTCCCGCTGTGTTACTTAGTATTAGTACTGTATGACACGATGGCGACTTTATCAAAGTAAAGGGGAAACATCCTTTACAACGCAATGATTACATCGCACTACACTTACAATACAGTCATTACATCACAACATCCTTTACAACGCATGTCGCTACAACGCAGGCATTACTACGCATGATACTACGTCACATGACACGACA
Source organism: Lissotriton vulgaris (assembly GCF_964263255.1). NCBI lineage: Eukaryota > Metazoa > Chordata > Amphibia > Caudata > Salamandridae > Lissotriton > Lissotriton vulgaris. The sequence goes on from NC_141700.1 coordinate 339,768,723, forward strand.
TCGCATGTCACTAGAACGCAGGCATTAATATGCATACCATTACAACGCATACCATTACTACGCTTAGTACCCCTACACTATCCAAAACTTACCTTACTGTTGCACCGCCTGGAGTTAGAATAGTTATTTTTACCCCTACACTATCAAACACGTACCCTACTATTGCACCCCCTGGAGTTAGAATATTAATTTGTACCCCTACACTATCCAACACTTACCCTACTGTTGCACCCCCTGGAGTTAGAATAGTAATTTTGTATCCAATACTTACCTTAAATGCAATGTAATGGTATGCGTTGTAATGGTATGCATTGTAAAGGTATAATGTGATGTAATGGAATGCGTTGTAAAGGAAGTTTCTAAAAATGCGATGTAGTGTCATGCGATGTAATGGAGTGCATTGTATAGGATGTTGCGATGTAAAAACTGTGTTGTAAAGGCATGTGTTGTAAATGTATGCGTTGTAACGTCATACATTCAAGTAAAGTCACCATATGTCATCAAGGACACCATATGTCACTCCAGTTTTTCATATTAATCTAGAAACATATTTTGAATGGTACAATTGTCAATGTCAATGTCAATGTAGGAGATTTGTAAAGTGCTCTGTTACCATTTGGTGTCCTGGCGCTAGCTTACTGTGATGCAAACTATGAAGGCAGAGTTATTTGGTTAGCTTGAAACAAATCTATGGTGAGTACGGGACACACTTATCAAGGTTTTGCATTGTCTTTGTGCGATGTAAGTTGCAAAACCTTGATAAATGTGTGCTGTAGTCACCATAGATTTGTTTCAAGCTCACCAAATACCTCTGCCTCCATAGTTTGCTTCACTGTAATGTTCTCTGACACCTTATGGTAGAGTGGTGCTAATGAAAAGAGAAATAAATAACTTGTTTCATTAGAGTGAGTCTTTCTGAAGCCCAGACTGCACAAAAAATTAGAAACAAATAGGTTTGAGAACCGATATATATATATGATAACCGATTTAGGGGCAGTTTCACAGTTGTAAATGTAGTGATGGCGGCTGCACCTTTTGAAGTGCCTCCATTTCAAACAGGGTACCAACAACTTGCGGCACAAATCCTTGTAAAACTTACAGAAAAAGCAAAAATGTAAGAGAGTTGTTTGATTTGGGGGACTCTAGTTGGCATAGGTAGGTACCTGTGACAAATAGGGACCCTTGCATCTAGTCAGGGGGTACGCTGCTAAAATAACCTCTGCTCAACCCCTGTGTAGCTTGGCACGAGCAGACAGGCTTATCTCAGAGGCAGTTTGTAAAGCATTTGTGAACACATACAGTAATCCAGCGAAAACACTACGGATGGACACCACACCAGTTGTATAGTTTATACAGATTTAACACAAGACCACAAATGACAAAAATCCACAATCTTGTACTTAAAATGGGAGAATTGGCTTAGTTCTCGTTAGATCTTAAAATGCAACACTATGAGTCAATGTACCTTAAGATGCGACATGTAGGGGAACAAAAGTGTTGCAGGAAAGGTGATGCGTTAGTTCTTTACACATAAGGCCGGTGGTGCGTTAAAGATCTGATGCAAAGAAACTAAGATGGCGTCCTCTACTTGATGCGGCACGCTTCTCCGATGTTGTGAGATGTCTCAACTCAATGAGACTGCTGTAGCGGCGACACCCTTGTTCAGTGATGCGATGACAGCTACTCCGACGGCGGCACGCTTATCCGCTTCTCAGAGGATGCGAGGCGCTCCTGCAGTGCAATGCGACAGCAGCGGCGACACCCTTGTTCAGTGATGCAACGGCAGCGGCTGCGACAGCGAAACGCTTCTTCGATGTTTTGAGACGTTTTTTGTGATGTGGTGCAAAGCGACAGCTACAGTGGCGACATTCATGTTTAGTGATGCGACAGCAGTGGCTGTGATGGCGACAGGCTTTTTCTTTGTGAGTCGCGCTTCCAGCTTCTTGGGACACGCGGTCCCTCAGAAGGCCTAAAACAGCAGCAGGCACTTCCAAAGAACTCTTGAGGAGCTGGTGGTTGAAGTTTGTTTTCCCTGAGACTTCAGCAGGATTCAAGCTCTTCTCTCAAGCCCCTGGAGGTCCTTACAAGTTGATGAAAGAACACAAAGTCCCTTTCTCCTTTCTTTGGCAGTCAGGCAACCACTGCAGGCCAATCCCCCAAGCAGCACTTCAGCTTAGGGATAGTCTCTCCTCAGTTTCTTTTGGTTCCTCTCCTCAGCAAAGGTTTCTTCTTGTAGTCCGAAAGTGATCTAATTATTTGGGGTTTGGGGCCCCTCTTTTATACACAGTTTCTCTTTGTTCTCTGGAGGTAGAGAGGCCTTTGCCTGGTCCAAACCAGTTATTGTCAGTCCTGCAGCACTCTCTTGACATGACTCCTTCTTTCCTTTCACAGTGCAGGGCAGAGACATCAGACACACTACAGGAGGTGGAGCCAGCATTGTGGAGGGAAGGTACATCCCTATTCAGGTCTCAGGTGCAACACTTCCCCCCTCCCGTCTAGATGCAGATCTCTCTATTCACCACTGGGCTGACTCACACTGTCTCCTGGAATCACCCAGCCCTGTCACTCAAACTAAGACAAGGAATACACAACCTAGCAGAGGCAGGCTAGGATAGTTAGAAAAGAAAATACCTACTTTCTAAAAGTGTTTTTTCAAACACAGAATGTTAAAATCAACTTCACTAAAAGATGTATTTTATCATTCTGACAGTATCTCATCCTTGTGATAGCACTCAATGAGACAAAACACTTCACAGTTGAAAAGGTGCAAGCATCATTGGTGAGACAACCATTCAGCAACTCCAAATGACATAAAACTAGCTGGCAAATCTACTACCGATATGCACATACATCCAGGCTAGTCTACGACACGTTTCTTTAAAAGTAATCAGTGAAGTGGAGATGACTTACTTACTACGCCTAATAAGATACTGGCTAGCAAAATAATGAGAAGACTGTGATCGCTAAACACATTAGCATCAATCCTGCTCTCAATAATCATAGTACAGCCGCTGCCAGCAAAGGTTGCTACATTTTATTAGGACTCAGCAGTGTGCTCCAGTATATTGCAAAAGATAAATAAAATAGGACCCCTTTGCTGACCAACACCCAATTTTGTGATCCAGTAACCTATTCCCAAATCACAAAATGGGTTAGCAAGTTTAGTATTAGGAAGGTGCTTCTTAAGTAAGTCCCTTCCTAACAGCGCCTGCAGTGCTACGCGACTAAAAAGCGTGTGCAAAACATTCGCTTTTTAACACCAATTTCATTTTGGTGCTAACACATTTACAAACAGGAAGGATTCCCTTTGTTCATGCATGCAAAAACGTTTTTAAGAGCATGCTGATGTCCCATGTACCACTGCTGACTCTTAAAAAATGAACAGAATACTTTTCTTTTTTTTATAATGCATCCTGTTAACAGTCGGGATAAGGGACCATCATTGCATACAGTGTTAAGTGGATTCCGAGTAATTCTGAAACTTGTATCTCTCGTCACTAGTAGGTATGGACTGGTCTGGGTTTAGAATGTTCTTTCGGTTTAGAGTTATGGAGGCATATCACTAACATCATTTTATTGAACTCTTACAGCGCGTGCTGGATCTTGTGGGCCAGTAACACTTCTCATGTTGTAGCGTACAACACATTATATATTCAGTGAGTATTGTGAGTATTGTCATTTTCGGAATTTGCCTAGTCGATAAACTTGTTTTTCTCACCTTGGAAGAAGGCCAATACATTGTATTACTGAATGAAGTACATAGATGGTGAATAGATCGGCAGGAATGTACATTTACAGTATTATGTTACTTTGTTTTGCAGAGTCGCCCCTAAAGAAGGGACGGCAGTAGTGAAATGCATTGGGCTTTTGTCTTGGAATAAAGATCTTGTTTTAGTATAGTTAATTTTTTGAAAAGTGATTGTAATAAGAACACAGCATTGGCATGTATTGTTAATCACAATAAGGAATTTTCTTGTTGAAACTTCTTGTTATGTTATGTAATATGCCTTTTATATAGCGCAAATCACCTTCAGGTCTCTAAGCGCTTATGGAGAAAAGTGAGCAAATAACTAGGGCAGAATGGAAAGGCAGCAGCGGTGGCAGAAGGTACGCAGTAGTTAACACCTCTCTAAATAGGAACGTTTCTATATGTTTCCTAAAGGTGAGGAGAACCGGTTCCCTGTGCAGGTGCTCAGGTAAATTATTCCAGATTTGGGGAAGAAAAGCAGAGAACTCTCAACCCCCTTTAGACTTAGAGTCGTATCTGGCGGGAGCTAAATGGCAGGCCTCCGATGATCGCAATTTCTGGCCAGGAACATATATCTCCAGGCGATCTTTTATATATCTAGGTGCCTGACCATAGATTGCCTTGTGGGCACTACATAAACCCTTAAACTGCGCTCTTTGTTTAATGGGAAGCCTGTGTAGTTTATATAGCAGAGGGGTAGCATGTGTCTTTCTAGGAAGTCTAAAAATGAGCCTGGCCGCATCATTCTGCACCACCTGCAATCTCCTGATACGTTTCTGGTGAGTCAAAAAAGAAATTCCCTTTGGGCAAATGAACACAGAACAGCTAGTTCTTACGGACCAAACACATAAAAATACAACAATATATAACACATGAACACATAGGAAGCAATGTAAACAGAATTAAAACCAAGTGGAAACACTCAAGTAAAATTAATCTAAACAATTTATTAGTATACACTATATTTGTTAAAAAATGGGAAACATACAAAAAACGGAAAACATATACAGTCAATTAATGAAACATTCCAGTAAACAAAGGAGGTACAGGTTGAGGACTAAATTCATACAATAATACTGAATTGTCCTCTCTTTCTTGACCATGTATTACTCCTTTATGCATCACGTTTCTGGTGAGGCCAATGTAAAGGGCATCCCCATAATCCAGCCTGGAGATGACAGTGGCGGAAACAATTGACTGTAATGAAGATGTTGACAAGAGAGGAGCAAGTTTCCGTAACTGCCTGAGTAGTCCAATACAGGTTCCTACCACCATGGTGACTGGCAGGACATAGATAATTTAGAATCCATTTTCAACCCCAGGCTTTTTACAACCGGACTGGTACCAGGGCTGCACCTATTTCCAGAGGACAAAAAAGATCACACCATGGACTGTTACTTATTGGAATGATGAGCAGTTCGGTCTTATCAGGATTTATTTTCAGTGAATTGGCCGTCATCCAAATCATTGTGAATCTGAGCAGCTTTTTGGCCGACGCCTGGGCCTGGCGGGAATTACTAATCCGGATAAGGAGTTGAGTATCGTCGGTGTAATTAAAGGCCTTACGGCAGAGGGCGTGGCCAAGCACGCGATGTAGTAAGACGTGCCCGAGCTGAGCTCCGTGCGAAGCTCCCCTGCCACGGGCATTTTATCCTGAAGCACCGACGGTAACGAGCCCAAACTTGGACCGAGTGCACTCGGACACCCGGTCCACCTCCAGGGCGATTTCCAGCCATATCGGAGCGACTGGTCCTCCGACCGGCAGCGGCCCTGAGGACTGGCCGCCTGAAGTGCACTTCCGGCCGGCGGCTCGGTTACCTGAGGCCGGGGATCCGGCCCTGCGGGATAGGCCGCAAAACGAGCGCCCTGCAACGCGCAACCCGGCGGAGGGACAGGCCCGCGTCCCACACACCGGTTGCCCACCAGCGGCCAGACCCTGCAGGGGCCCCAGACATCAGTGGACACTCGGCGCCCAAACTCACGGAAGGCCGCGACGCTCCCGCGCCTCGCCCGCCACCACTGGAGCCGTCCCGCCGAGACCAACAGGAGGTGAGCGCGCGAACCAGGCTGGGGGCTCGCACTGACGCGGCACTGCCCCAGGGCCCTGCCGACCCACGGCGCACACAAGGAACCCGCGACTCGGTGCCTGAAGTCCCCGGCGACCTGGCCACCCGAGGGCCCACAGCACTGCCAGCGCCCACACAGTGCCGGCCCGCGGCGGTCTGTGTCGCTGCCCCTCTGCACCTGTAGACACTGGAGCCGCCCGAACGGGTTGAACAGGCACCTGTGAGCCGTCGAGCTGGGCCGCCACGAGACCCACGCAGACACCGTCACCGCCAAGCCTAGCGAGCCGCCACCGGAGGCTGCACGACCCTCTCTTGCCAGACCACTGCGCCTGCCTATCTCAAAAGAGACGACACGGATCGACATCGGTCCCTCCTGGAGCCGTGAGGCCTAAAGAGGCCTAAAGAGCGCCACTCACGAACTGTGACCACGTCGCACCGGCCCTGCCAATACCCAGCCCAACGCTGAGAGACTCTCCCACCCTGGAGCCACGTGGACTACACAGCACACACGCCCCACATCTACCGGACCTGTACCGGACGGGCCTGACCCATACGCGGTGCTAGGTGCCGCCTGGCTTCACTCAGCAGAGCGCGTCCTCCCACGCCCAGCAGACGGACGACTCAGGAGCGACCCACCACCCCGACCTGCCGGACCACCGAGTGGCTCGGACAAGAGGTGAACGGCATCCGGGACCCCACGGCGCTGGCCGGCACGCCCGGGAGCCCCCTCAACGACCGCCACGCAACCACCCTGTCCTCCCTGGGCGGCCACGTGCTGCAGATCCCCGGAATCCAGCGGTGGGACGACCCTCCCCCCCGCCCACGGCCACGCGGCATCCACGATAGGGAGCACAGAGGACCAGACCAAGAGACCCACGCGCTCCGGCCCTTCCGCCGCACACTGCGAGAAGATACCCCCACGCCTGACTGGCCGCAAAGGCCTCCCACATGTCAGGGGGGACAAGGGCGAAGACTGGCACAGGAGGGACCCTCGGCAAAGGGAAAATGGTGAAAAACGCAGAGGCCGACCAGACAGCTTCCAAGCTAGACACCATGCTGGCGGCCATGGAGCGCCTGGAGGAGTCTATGCAGTTGACCCGTACGTCGCTGGAGAACAGGATCGACAAAGTGGCCGTGGATCTGACACTCCTCCGGGCGGACCACAAGAAACTGTCTGACCGCACCACGGCCCTGGAGCACACGGTGGCGGAGGCCACCCCCAAACTAACACAGACGGACAAGCACGTCCAGGACCTGCTCAACCGGGTGGAGTTCCTCGAGGATAGGGCGGAGGACGCGGAAGGACGGGCCAGGAGGAACAACGTGCGCATAGTGGGCCTACCGGAGCGCTGGGAGCGGAGAGAGACAGCGGAACATATGGAGACCTGGCTCAGAGAATTATTACCGGAGGGCACACTGTCGCCGCACTTTGTAGTGGAACGGGCACACAGAGTACCAGCCCGCCCGCCCCCGGAAGGTTCCAACCCAAGGCCGATGCTTATGCGGGTATTGAACTACCGCGACCGAGACGCCATCCTCCGCGAGACGCGGAAACTATCGAATATACAGATAGATAACGCCAAGGTGATGTTCTTCCCTGACTATACCATACAAGTTCAGCGACGACGTCAGTCCTTTCTGGAGGTGAAACACCGGCTCAGACGCTTGGCTCTCAAATACTCGTTGTTATTTCCGGCACGCCTCAGAGTGGTGGCATCTGACAGGTCCCACTTCTTCGACACCCCAGAGGCGGCGATGGCCTGGCTGGATTCGGGAGTGGACACGAACCCTGAGCCTGCGCCAAGAGAACAGCGCCGGAATCGAGGCACACGCAGACGGAGACAGCGACGCGCCTCGAGGGCCGGGTCGCCGGCAGTGGACACGGAAATCGGCCCAACCCCGGAGCAAATACAGAATGAACAATTGGAAGCCGTCCGCATAACAGCTGTGATCAGCGGGTCGCAATCGCCTCTACTGCTATCCAACGCCAGCCCGCGCTCACGCGGGAGCGAGGACGACGACTACATCTACGGTCTCCCAGACGACTCGAACCCAGGGGGCCTGCCAGACGTCACCCCCCAGACATCGGATCTGATATCGTAAGGGCTCCTCCCCAACACGGCCCTGGCTGAGCCAAAGCGACTCGCACAGAGGAGCGGTCGGCTCCCCCCCATCGATGACCCAGCCGGGGAATTGCATGGATGCTTCTGAAGGCCTATCGGCCGCAACCGCCACCTTCTCCGAGACCTGTGCTTTGCTGCCGAACCCCGCTTCCCGGCTTGCCATGGAGCTACAGTGGCGCCGGGTGGGGGACCGGGACTCCTCTGCTGGAACATTATCGGGACCTTGACTTTGGCGGGGTGGACGGACCCCCAAAGGTGAGTGCCCCTCCTCTGGGGGAATGAAAGATGGGGCCCCGCCGTGGGACCTATGTTTTGGGTCAAGTGACACTGGGAACCCTAAACTGGCCACAGACACTATCACTGGCTCTTGGTGCTCTTCCAGCCCACTGCCCGTGGAGGGGAGCCGCTCCGGCTCTTTCGGCATAACGAACTACCCTGTTTACTTTCAGTGCTGTACTTAGTCAACCCCCCATTGAACTCACGGATTAATTGAGCTCGATAGAGCGTTTGGGCGACGACTTGTTTTTGTTGTTGCCCTTTTGGTATTATGTTTATGTTCAAGTTATCTCTTTTGAGACTAGTGTTGGTACTGACTTGCTATTGTGTACATCTTTGGGTCTGTGGGGAGGGGCGTGAGGTAACAATGCTCATTATTTGCCGCTGCTGGGTGGGTGGGGACGGGGCGGGTGGGGGCCCGGGGGGGGGGAGGTGGGTACTAAGCCGCAATCACCACTGTGATGGCTTCGTTTAAATTTTGTACCTGGAATGTCAGGGGCATGCACACACCCTCCCGTAGATACCAGGTATATTCCTATCTCAAAAGGCATCAGATCCAGATTGCACTACTACAGGAGACACACCTAGTTGCCGCGGAGGTAGCCACACTTCGCCGTAAATGGAGGGGACAGGTATTTGCCACAACCTTCTCGGCGTTTGCGAGGGGGACCCTGATCTGGGTCCGGCCCGGGGTCCCGTTTGCACTAACACACAGCAACATAGACACTGAGGGACGCTACGTCTTCATACAGGGCAGACTTGACGGGCAGCAGCTGGTCATAGCCTCCATATATGCGCCTAATGTAGAACAGGGGAAATTCTTCACACGACTGTCGACGGCGATAGCGACATGGCCGGACGTGCCCATGATGGTGGGCGGGGATTATAACTGCGTGTTGAATGCCTCCCTTGATCGCTCGTCTCTCCCGGCGACAATAGCCCCGGTACAGGCGTCCTCCAAGGCCCTCCTTGACTGGGCAACACAGTGGAACTTACAGGATGCCTGGCGTGTCAGGAACCCCACCGCTCGGGTGTATTCTTACTACTCGGGAGCCCACTCACTACATGTCAGGCTAGACAGATTCATGCTGTCCCGTGACCTGCTCCCCTCTGTGTCCGACACTGACTACCTCGGTCGGACCCACTCGGACCATAACCCGCACACGCTGGTATATGGATGGAAGCGCCCGCACCCGCCAGTGCCAACATGGCGCCTGCAACCGGACCTCCTACTCGACACCCCATTCCGAGAGGAAATCTCCGGGAAGATCCTGCAGTACTTCGAGGACAATGCAGACTCGACCTCCTCCCCGAGAATTGAGTGGGACGCCTTTAAAACGGTGATCCGGGGATGTTGCCTCAGTGTGCAAGCAGGCCTGCGCCGGCAAGTAGAGCGAGATCTGGCACAGGCGGAGAGGGCGCTACTGGGTGCAGAGCAAGGGGCAGTGGGGGGCGATGACCACCCACTCGTCTCGGCCAGAGCGGACCACGCTACCTTGATGGAACGCCTCAAGAATATCAACTTTGCAGCGCACTCCGCGCGCACCCATAACACGGGAGATAAGCCTGGCAGACTCCTGTCGTGGCTGGTGCGACAGGACGCGCAATCCGCATCGGTCCTATCTATCCGCACAGCCCAGGGCGTCGAGGTCTATACCCAGCAACAAATCCATGATGCATTCACGTCACATTACAAATCCTTGTACAACTCGCGACTACGAGCCACGGTAGCGGAGATTACAGACTACCTGGCGACACTGCAGCTCCCGACCGCTACTGCTGCCCAACAAGCAGAGCTGGGAGCCACGCTCTCTGGTGAGGAACTGCGAGAGGTGATTTTTTCCCTCTCCAACTGCAAGGCGCCGGGCCCCGACGGGCTCCCGGCGGAGTTCTACAAAGCCTACTCTCTGGTACTAATACCGGAAATGCTGAAAATGTACAAGGCGGCGCTGGAAGACGCTGAACTCCCGTCATCCCTGAACGAAGCAAACGTGGTCTCCCTGCTGAAACCAGGCAAAGAGGCGAACGACCTCGGCTCGTACCGGCCGTTAGCGCTCCTCAATACCGATTATAAGATACTCGCAGCGGCCCTAGCCCGGAGGCTTGCACCACTGGTCCCCACTCTGGTACATGCTGACCAAAATGGCTTCGTGCCCACACGGAGCACGTCCCACAACCTACGCCGGTTTTTCAGGGTCCAACGTTATGCAACCCCGACCTGGCCACGCTCGGGATGTATCGTGCTTGACTTAGAGAAGGCATTCGACTCGGTGGAATGGCCGTATCTCCTCCGAGTCCTTGAGAAGTACGAGCTGGGAGACGCCTACGTCCAGATGGTGGGGCTCCTCTATCAAACACCCGAGGTCCGGGTTCGGACCGGACGGTTGTTCTCGGACAGGATCCGCATTGGGAGGGGCACCAGACAGGGTTGCCCCCTCTCCCCCATCTTATTTGCCCTGGCGATGGAGCCACTGGCGGAAACACTCCGCGCTTCCGGAGACGCCTGGGGCATTCCGCTGGCGGACGGCATCCATTCGGTGTCTCTGTATGCCGATGACTTGTTATTATATGTCAGAGACCTCACGCGCATTCCTGAGGCGCTCTCGGACATCTTTCGGACGTTTGGAGACATGTCGGGCCTCCATGTCAACTGGGCCAAATCGGGGACCTACGCATTCGATGGCGAGCTGCCACAGTGCGACGTGCGTATGATGGGGGAGACACTCCGATGGCACCCGACGGTATTTCGATACCTAGGGATCTTCATGTATCGGGACCCTGCGGATCTCCTGGAAGGGAACCTAGTGAGGGCCATCTCCTCGCTCACAGCCCAGGTCACATTCTGGAACTCCCTCCCTTTAAATGTGCCAGCCAGAGTGGCCCTGACCAAAATGATAATGCTACCCCGGCTTCTCTATTATTATACTAATTTACCAGTGTATGTGCCGGCGCGCATATTTAGGGAGCTGGACACCCTTACCAGACGCCTAATCTGGAATAAGGGGAGACCCCGGATTGCGCTAAGGACCCTGTATGCACCCACAGACGCTGGAGGTCTAGCGGTTCCCAATCAGGAGCTTTATTACTTAGCGGCACAGCTGCAGTGGGTTGCCTACTGGCTGAGCGGTAAGAACCTGGCGGACACGGCCACGGCCGATACTATCCTGTCCCCCGTGCAGGCGCTCACGCTCTTCCACCCACTGACAACGGGCCGATCCCCCACGCAGGTTCATGTAGCAGTGGCAAAGCGATGCTTCGCGCGGAGCCTCCGACTCACCAGACACGCGGTGCCCTATGCTCCGAACCTGCCCTTGCTAGGGACACCTCTGGGCACAGGCATATTGTCCGCAGCTGAGTTGCGCAGCTGGACTGCGGCGGACCTGGATGACCTGGGCGGCCTGTACAGCGACGGAGAGCTGCTGCCATTCGGGACCTTGGCCGCGGACACAGAGTTACCGGCAGGTCAATTCCTGACACACGCCAGACTCCTTCATGAGCTGGCAAAAACGTGGGGTGATCTTAGCCACGAGCCATCCACTCATCTGCTCATCCAATACCTGCATGTGATGGGGGACGGGTCCCACATTGTGCACTGGCTCGCACAAGCCTTGCACAGCCACACGCAATTTTCTTCCCAGAAACTGAGGGAAAAATGGGCGACCGACCACGGCTCAGACTGGACGGACAAACAATGGAATGCCATCTTGGCAGGCGCAAGGGTCATCCCCCGAAATGCACGTTTCAAGATTATCCAATACTACATCATCCACCGTGCATATCTGTCCCCGGACAAGCTGAACCGCTACTTCGGGCTCACTTCATCGGCATGTCCCAGATGCGGCCTCCAGGACTCAGACCTCCTGCACGCACTTTGGAACTGCGCCCATCTTGTCCCGTACTGGTCTGCGATCGTGGACATGCTAACAGCGGCGACGGGCGAAACCCTCCCCGCGACGTGGGAAGTATGCCTACTGGGACTCTACAAGAGAACCAAACAGACCAAGCTACGGGCACGCTTCTGGGATCTGGGCCTTATCACGGCCAAGCGTCTCATTACACGACGGTGGAAGAGTCCCACTCCGCCGCGCTCTGCGGATTGGCGCCGCTCTTTTGCAAACTGGGCCTGTGCGGAAAGTGTGTCGCTCCATAGAGAGGAAACCGCGGGTCTACGGAAATACCCGATCGCCCAAGATTGGGACGCTGCCCTGATTGCATATCACCGCGCATGCACCCAAGCCGGCATAGAGTACCAACTCGACACAGACCAGGGGGGACCCACCTGATTGCTGTCCGCACCTGGCGCAGACTCCACCACCCCTCTCCCCCCCCCCCCTCTCTTCCCCCCCCGCCCCCCCCCCCCCCCCACGTGCTTGCCGGCCTGCCCGGCCCCCCCCCCTCCCGGCGACAGGGATCTCGCGCGATGAAGTTGCCCCCTACCGCTCTCGCCCCCCCCCCCCCCCCACCGTCCAGTTCCCCCCCCTATTGCCCTGCAGTCACGGCGATGCCGCCTCATCCGTTGTCTCTGCCCCCACACGACCCACGCAGGATGCACCACACACAGCTGGATACCTAGATGCACCACCACACACTCGAATACTAGTCTAATGGTTATTATAATGTTCCTCCCCCACCCCCTGTTTTCGGCCACCCAGTTAATTATTTTGGTTGACACAGAGGCCGTTCATACTATACTCTTGGTAACGCCCGAATACCCTTCCTTGTCTGCATCTTATGTGAAACTGCTTCGATGTGCTCAGAACTAGGAAGCGGGCACCCAGCGACCCATTTGACACCGGAGGGTATGAAGCTGCCTTAATCCCCTGCTGCGATGACCAGGGAACTTCATTTCCAACAATGACTGTGGGCTTTTCGTCTTGGACACGCTGGTTCTGTGTTGCAGTGCTATGAACCGTAGACACTGCACCATGTGACATTTCCTGACACTGTCATTTATGAACTGATGCACCTCCACCAGCCACTGTTTTGTTTTCACTAATACGTACCTGAAATGTCGACATGTACCATCTGCTGGGTTAATGTTTGTAACAATACTCCATGGTTTTGACAATGTGTGATTAACTACTGGCTTCTTTGTGAAACTAAATAAAGTTTGGGACCGTTGGTCTTAAAAAAAAAAAAAAAGTAATTAAAGGCCTTACAGTCCATGTGAGTCAAAGTCTCCACAAGAGGTTGCAGATAGATATTAAAATGAGTGGAGATAATGCTGAGCCCTGGGGTACACCATAGGCCACGGAGCCAAAGTCCGATGTCTTGCTCACCCAGCTGAACCCTCTGATGAACAAAGAAGGAGTGCCCGGCTGTCCCCTGGATCTGGCACTGGTGACTCCTTTGACTGCAAGGAAACTTTCTTGCCAAGCTAACGGCTAACTGTGGTAGTTGCCATTTCTTGTTTGTGATTTGAATGAAAAGCAGTGATTTATTAGCTGCTGGCTATGTTTAAAGCTCGGAACCTTCTGTTAATTTTGGTGTCCAAAAATTTTAAAAAATAAGAGCTATTTTTATAAATTAGTGTTGGATTTTCTTTGTGTACGTTTCTACCTTATTCAATTGATTTTGTACATCTAAATGCTTTGCACTTGCTCCTTTGGCAAAGCCTGACTACTTGAAGCCGCAGCTATCCATCGATGAGCAAAGTTTTTGCAAGTGAGCCCGAGTGGACCCAAGATGGGTTAGTGAGTTTATTACACACGGAGTTCGCACAACCCCACCATATAATAAACCAATTTCCTCACAACATGTATGCTCCAACATTGGAGAAAACTTAATATACCAACTCATGAAGTGAAGGGTATCGGACTGTTAATACGCCATTTATAATTTGAATGACCCAATGTCTCTCTTTGATCTCAATAAGAATAATATCTTCAACCTTAACTTATGTCCACATTGATGTATAATGGCCCAGTGGAAATGGCAACAGGTTTATCATGAGAATATAGTTGTGAATTGTGAATACTACAAAGTTTACCATTTGGTAATGTACAGAGGTCACAAAGTCATAGATAATGCTGTGATCTTTCAATTTTCAGTCGTCGAAAAATCTAATGTTTTTGAATCCAGAACTTGAACTATTGAATGAGACCTGAGCACTGTCAACATGTCGGTATTAACATCAATAAACATTGTTATTTTATGCACAGTTAATATATAAAAAATACTTTGAGCCCATCACTTTATTTCTATGTCCAACATCATAAAACTTGAATACTGCAATCTTTGCCTATTTTTATGTTATAATGTGAGATATTGTGTGCTTTCTAAAAATGTCAAGAAAAAAGATTATTATAAAAAAATAGGAGTAATTGAACCAAGGTGATTTCTCCATGACACAGTGATTAATTGATTCAATCGGGAAACAGGTTAAGGACATTATATTTCTCTATCACTTTAAGGATGTTTGTGATTTAAAAATGATAAAGTTTCATCAACTGTTTATAATAACCTATTCTTTGTGTGCAGACCAAAGAAGTCCCTGAAAATGAGCAAGTAAGAGCCTAAAGGCAGCATTCCAAACAACAATGACTGGTGAGGGCAGACAGAAGTTCTTCTTCCATTCTCTCTCTCTCTCTCTCTCTCCCTCTCTCTCTCTCTCTCTCTTACACACACTCTTTCTCTTGGCTTCTTGCTCTCTCTTTCATACTCCTTTTCCCCAGCTTTCCACTGTGGACTTGCATTTTCAGTAGACGGTTCCCATCAGTAGGCATTGGTGTAATTGGATTTGCAATGCTTTTGTGCAGTCAGGTATCAAGTTAGTGAGCAAGTTCATGTGTGGCTTTAACAGGAAGCCAGCACACATGTTTTAACCCTTTAAAGGGTAGCCTGCAACTTCAGAAGACTGATAAATACCTTCTGGTCTTGTTTGTATGGTCAGCTATGGCCAACAGGAGTGACTACTACCCAGATATCCGAAATTTGGGACATCCTCGACTGCATCCTGGTGGGGTTTGGCTGAATATTGAAGGAGATATATGCATGGGAGATACCGTACCCAGTGCAAAGGAGTGCTTTCTGAAGAGGGGAGCAGTTTTGGAGGTGGAGGTCAGGAGATATTGTTGCAAAGTAAGGTGATGGCCTCACTGGTTGGCACCATGATGTTCTTTATAGCAAGAGCTCCTTCATCCTCAGTTTCCTTATGGATCATGGCAATATCAATGATAATCCTCCATGAAACCCAAAAACACATGCTGATCTTCTTGATTGATCTGCAGTGAAGTCTAAGTCATCAAACTTGTTCTTTCTTCCTGCTCCAAATCAGTGGTGGCTTGACATTTCAGGAAAAATAGCAGCAAAAAAGGTTTTTCCTCAGCATGGCACAATACTCAATCTTACATCATGACACAATACATGATGCTGACATGAACCATTGTGTGGATAATTTTAGAATGCACATGCTGGAGTTACTGCTAAATCTGTGTAGCATGGTGTCATGTATAAACGCAAAATATGGAACGCAAACTTGTAGTGTAGTTCCTGTATTACCAATAGGCTCTGCGCATTGGAATGATATATTCTATAGATTTCACGTAGGACTTATGTCTTCTAGGTCTCTATCGACTATATTAAACTTGTGTGAGTGCCAGCTAGCTCAGAGGTCACTAGAAACTTTCTCGAATTCACAAGAAGGGATTAGTTTCTGAAACCGCATAAACATGACAACTTTGTTTCCCAAGAATAAACGTATCTTCAGAGTCATGGAAACAATAGATAGATATATTACTCAGTCAATCGTGCATGCTTCATTTAATCAGAGGTGCAGAGAAATAGAGAGGCGGGCGTTTTCAATAAAAGGATTTATTGAACAGTCTTCTTTCTCGTGCAAGTAAGGTGAACTGCTACAATCTTAATACTGGCTGCAAAGTATAATTCGTACAGTGAGAAGATTATTATAAAATAATACTGTAAAAGCAATGTATGGTTTCTAAACCATAAATGAATACATAAATAACAAAGACTACAGGTACTTAAATGGTGCTTCTAAAATACGCCTACCCCAATGTACCTAACCTAAGTCTAGTACGAGGGAAGAAGTAAGTGAGGTGTAGCATAGGTTTAGTTTTTCTTTGCCAAGAATCTATCCAAGATTTCTCTTAGGGTCTAATCAGCTCCATACATTGGTTTTAGAATGAAGGAGGTCTGGTATCTCTGTCTCGGGACTTGATTTTCCAACACACCGCGAGGGGAGCTTGGAAACACTGGAGCTGGATTCTCGCCGCGAGAAATGCAGCCTCTCGATCAGTGCGTCAGCTGGAGGGTCAGCTTCCTTCGGCACTTGTTGTATCGAGCTGCGTCAGGCAAGTAGATAGTCGAGCTGCTCCGAACCACTGTGTCTTTGCTAGGGCAAGTGTAGGCATATCTTGAAGGTTTCTAGTTTGACCTAATGTCGGGCATAATAACGTCATCAAAGAACCCCAAGGAAATGGTAGTTCTTTGAAAACTCCATGAGTTCTTGGACAAATCAATATTCAAGCAAGGGGATGTCCCTGACTGCTTAAGCCAATTTTTCCAAGAAATCGTTGTGGCTTTTTGGAACGGGTGGAAGTAGCCATGCCTGTATTTGGACTGCATGGGCTATGTCTAAATATGGGTATGATTTCTATGCCTATATAAGGGCAATGTGAATTGTACCTATATAAGGGCATGAATCTGTAAATTTTGCTTGGATCCTAAAACGCCATACAACAAACTAGTGTCCTATTTGCCCGATGACAATGACTCAAGTTTGAATTTTACTGTAAGCTGTCTAGTCTTTGGCTGTCCATGTATTTAGTCACTGTAACATCTAAATTCCTTGAAGGCATGGATATTGCAATATAGGTACTTGACCTAACAGGTGACAGTAGCCCACACATTCATTCTGATTTGGTCAGGAACCTTGCAACCAGCATCAGAACCATCATGAGTTTACAATGTTTGTAAAACCTGCCACTTTACATGTCATGGGAATGTCATGGTGGCATCATAAAGAGCTTACATACAATACAATTAGTAGACTTGACAGCTCATGGAGAATCTAACAAAAAGTGCCCATGTGAGCTTTTATTACACCATGACTTGTGACATCCCCTTAATGTCAGATTCTATCACTGAGCAAAACTAGTGCATCAACATTTGCACACAGCATGTTGCAGTTCCTCTGACCCCACACCTTAAGATGCGTTGGATCTTAAAAGATATTTACAATAAGAGTGATTGATGTTCATGGTGAGGTGTACTTCCTTATGAAAGAAAATCATGCAGTTGTCAGATAATAAATTACATATTGCTGACTGGTCACTTCACACTTATGAACTCACCATACAATATATGTTGAGTTGGAGATAAGCATTATGTCAGACTTACATCAGTGATTAACATATGCAGCCTTCCTTCCCAATTTAGTCTGTATAATTTCAACATACACCAAAGTGATGGAAGGGAATCTTCAATTAATGTAATAGTATCAAAGGAAGAATGAGGATTAGAGAGCTAACCTTAAATTAATCTCTGCACTGGCTGTATTCATGTTCTTCTTCTTTTTCCCACTATTACTCTTTATACGAAGATCCATCTATACTTGGAACAGTCCAGCACAAAAGGCCAAGCCAAGTACCCTCTGAATAAGAATATAAGCAATCCCAGACTGGTTTTGGCATACTTGAAACTTGGTAATAGGATTCAGTTTGAGCCCTATGGCTCAAAGAGCATGGGGCCCATGTCTGAAATACCTGCAACAATTAGGTGGTCACAATGAGGAAAACAAAAAATTGGTGGGTGGATTACTTAATTGAACTTCAGCCGCTGGTAATACTCTAGGCCGCCATCCAGTCCATATTGTTTTTACCCACAATGCCACCTCGCATAGCAGCCAGCCACATGCAAATCACCCTTGGTAGTGCTCCAACAGGAACAGTGAAGCCCACACTGTCAGGCTAAGTCCCCTCTGAAAATAAACACTGTCAAACTCAGACCAGACTTGGCCTAGTTAAGCTTCATCAGTGATCCATAGCTTAAGTCCTTTTGCACACTCCGCACAGGACCCACATCTTACCATATCCGATGCACTTGGGGTGTTGCACTCAGTGATTAATCTCAGCTACTGGTAATTACTCAGGGTTAAATACCAGCTCCATCATTGTTTTGCCACCATGCCATCTTAGACAGGAGCCAGTTATATGCAAATCACACCAATAGGAACGACCTAGCCTGAACTGTTCCAGGACAGCTCGCTTAGCATTTATTCAATCTGCATTTTGCTGTCACAGTCACTGCTTCTAACCTGGCGGTCATCTTGGAATGAGATTATCTATAGTGTATCATTGTTTTATTCACCAGCCACTGTAGCAAAATGTTATGGTATGTCATGTTATGTTAATAGTTTATAGAACACACAAATGCCAGTTGGTGTCCTTGCTATATGTCCGCACAGGTTACTTGAAAAGAGGATAGCAAGACCTAATTAGCAGTGGAAGGGGAAAGGCAGGTTTTGAGCTGTTTCCTAAATATTAAAACACTTGGCAGACATCTGAGATCTTCAGGTAGTGAATTCCTCCATTTACATGTGGTATAAGAGAAGTTTATTCCTCCCAAGTGGACCTTCTTTGTTCTGGGAGCAACTACCTTTTTGCCAGTCTGCAAGTTGTGACTGGGTACGTACCATTTGAAGGCTTTTTGATACACCATGTGTAGGACTTTTTGGGTCTAACACAGGGCTTTAAACTTTATATGTTCCATGATCGATAGCAAATGTAAATCAGAGTTGGTTTGTGAAACTGAGCAAAGTTTGTGATGTTTCATTAAAGCTCTAGCTGCTGCATTTTGAAGAGACTGTAATTTGTTCTGTAAGCACTGCTGGATACCTACATACACAGTATTACAGGAATCCCATTTCGAGATTATCAAAGACATTATTACTGTTTTCTGCATCTCTATAGGAAGAAACGGAAGAATCTTCTTCAAGATTTTTAGTGTCCAGAAGCAAGAAGATGTTACCTAAGTAATGTGATCGTTAAATGCAAGTTTAACATAAAACATAACCCCGTCCTTTGTTTTATGAACTGGAGACGGAAGTGATCCTAAATGGGAAGGCCACCAAGCAGCATTCCAGAAGGAAGTGTTATTGCCAAACAACAACACCTAGGTCTTTTCAGACAATTTTTTTGCATCCACTTAACAGTGTTCTGCGTACAGATGCTCTATTTCTGGATAAGAAAAAAAGAAAAATGCAAATTATAGTAATCAAAATGTACAGAAACAACATGCTACCACATGAATCGCAAGCAGGACATCGGCATCTTATAAATATGAAACGATATTTTTCGTACTTGTATTTGTGGATCAAAACCTAAAACGAACCGGAGCTTTAACCAAGGTCATTCACAAAAACACATCAAATTAAATTGTCTAATACCGCTTCATTCTTTTTCCACGGTATTCGCAGGATAATTTTATGATTACAGGTAAACGTATATGAATAACCAAGCAGAGATTATAATGATATCTTACAAATATTCTCTTAGGACTCGTCCTCTTTTCCTTTTTTCCTGAAATCGAAAGCCCATTGTGTTTGCTCTGGTCGAGCTTCACAGTTTATTCTGACAAACAAGCTATTGAAGTTAGGAGGTTGTAAGGCTTTCATTCTAGCATGTACATTTTATTTTTTCGGTCTAGAATGCTGAACACAGCTGTACATATCTTCATCTATGGGGCTATTGATGTGAATTCAAGGACTCACAGTCTGTAGCAGAAGCACCCAAGCGACCAGGCTACCATTGAACATAAGCACACATCAGTAGGAAAGCAAAGGGGCAACGGAGACAATCCTGAAGCAGTTTTCCCTGCTTGGTAACCTTTCCCTCATCAATCACTTCTGAGCTGCATACCACTCACTGATTTAACCATGTATGTTGGCACACCAGTGCTCCATATCTGCCTGGGTCGATGTTTACATTGTTATGAGTTTCTGCTGAGCTGTTTGTGCAAAAGGTTTGATATCATTTCAGTTCACTCTGTTTTATTTTAAAAAGTGTTCTTTTTAAAGCATAAAATGCGTATTCTATGAATAATTACTCCAAATGAACAACCAGTTTAGGGTCAGAAATTCATCCAGATAATACAATACTATGGTGAGTGTTAAAAAATAATACATATACGCGTATGTATTTACTCATGTATATATTTATTATAACTACTAGTTGAACACTTTTTTTGCTATTCACCATTTTCGAGTGTAGAATTGATGAACATGTTTCTACCCCATACACTGAGGAGGGAATCTCTTGCAACATAATATATAGCCAGAAGTTACTAGAAGTTACTTTACAACAATACCTTATGTTTCAGCTATTTGGTGGATATGTCCTCACAGGGTCGGAACCTCTACCATTAAGATGGTGACCTCCTCCATGACGATGGAGACCCCCGAATTGAAAGGAATAGGCAAATACCATAGACATACCCCAAATCACATAAGCATCACAGCACTTATAATTGCCTCTTTGAATGAGATGTACAAATATTGAACATGACAAAGCACTGCTCCAGAGAAACTGTGTACTTGTATGTCATGCACATTTTGCACCCAAGTATAATAATTTCTTCAGTAGTTTTATATTCCCCAATTATTTTTAATTCAACACACTATTTAATGAATTTTTATCACTGATATTATTTCTCTTCCCACTACCTAAAATCATGTGGGCTAGGAAAGGGTAAGGGTTAGCATCTGCACATGGTTTGAATAGGTCACCAGAATCAGGATTAACTAACCTGTCTTCTGTAAGGTTTGTCAGTGCATTGATGGTCTTACTTGTAATGTCAGAGCTGCTTCTTCTGAGTGAGTTATGCTTGCCTTCGCAGAACAGCTGGGCTACTCTTTGGTTCGACAGGACTGACTTGCATGCTATTGCTGGAATACAATTTTTGTGGTGCTGCTCAGTTTTGAGTGAAAAAACCCAATAGATAAAATATGAAATGATGTTTTACTAAATCAGTATCCGTGCTTAAATAAGAAATTAAGGGGCATATTTGCAAGGGCTTATCGCCACCAGAATGTCACTTTTGATGGCTTCCTCTGCGCCTTATTTACAAGTTGAAGTTAAGCCACTTAACATGGTTTAATACCGCCTTGTAAATAAGGCCCCTTTTCACACAGCACTTAGCATGAAAGGGACGGGCAATGGGTGCTACGGTGGGCGTTCTGATGTAACAGCCATTGCTTTTGATGCTGCCCCCGAAATACTAGGGTGGCATAACTATGGGGCAGCACCAAAAACAAGATCAGTGAAAATCTGGTCTTAATCTGGCAAAATTAGGAGAAATCATTAATTTTGTTTTTATTATGGATGCCCCTAAATTACCAGCTCAGAAATCAGCCTCCAACTATTTTGCAATGAAAGTGGCGGCTTCGGGTTGATTTGTTTAACATTTATTGAGGGCCTTAAACCAAATGTCAACCACTTTCTGCAGGTTGGTTATATATGTTATAATGAGAGTTTTGAATGGTACGATTATCAAAGCTTCTTTCTAAATGTTTCCAAATGGGAGAAGCATTTAATTTAATCAATGGTGGGAATTCACTCTTTTCACAACCATTTGTGATACTGAAATTAGGCTACTAGGAATCATAGCTATCAAAGTTTGTAAACTAGGCGTAATTATGGAGGCATGTAAGATATAAAATATCAGTTTAGAGACCCCTTCTGCAGCAATATGACAGATAAATTCATCATGAAAACTGAGCATAGAAGTAGGCCATAGTCTAAATATGGTTCTTGTAATAATTGCTTTTTAGGAGTAAATCTATGAATATATATTGAAAAAAGTAGAAAAGTACAGCTATCAGTATGAATAAAAAAGATATGGCTGACGTAAATGCAATGAAAAATGGGAATAAGGAAAGAATTCAGGGCCTTACACTGTGTCCTTTACCTGTCGCTGCCACTATTTAAGCCATTACGGAGCAAGGGTTGAT
The DNA here is from genome assembly GCF_964263255.1 of Lissotriton vulgaris. Taxonomy (NCBI): domain Eukaryota; kingdom Metazoa; phylum Chordata; class Amphibia; order Caudata; family Salamandridae; genus Lissotriton; species Lissotriton vulgaris. Next base: position 339,790,905 of record NC_141700.1, read on the forward strand.
AATAACATCAGACATTAGGGGGCATAAGTACAAGGGAATGGCACCACCTGAATGTCACTTTATGAAAAGTTCCTGTGGTGCAATGCTTTGCACCATATTTTTAAAGCAGCGTAAGCCACTTCGCATGGCTTAACACCACTTTGTAAAATATGTACCCTTTCACTGAAGTATCTGTGTGAAAGGGACGTGCAATGGGTGATGCTGTGGGTGTTTCACAACAACACCGGTTGCTTTTTGATGCTGCCACAGATTTACAAGGATCTGTAAAATCTGAGGCAGTGCCAAAGATGAAAACCATGAATAGGCAGTCGTTAGATTGGCACAACGAGGAGAAATACATTCTGCATCACACATAGAAAGAGCAAAACACCATTTATGATTGTTTTTGTGTAGGAAGAGGTCCCATCCTGCACACAAGCAATTATTAATTAATGGCAGTTTACTACTTCTATATGTGCTGCAGAATGCAACCCACATAGAAGTAGAAAATCACCCTTATTGATTGTTTATGTGCAGCAAGGTGTCTGCTCTGTTTATCTAAGTGTATTTTTATCCCTTTTGCATCAATTAGTGACCCCTACTGGGAGGTAGAAATTGGAATGGCGGAGACCTTTTAACAAGGAACCTTCAGACAATCTTAATATCATGTTTACAGTAAATAAAAAGTTACCCTTGATTTTAAACCAGCTCCAGAAGCCAAAAGAGAAGCAAAATTAATATAACTATCTTGGATAAGCTTCAGATTCTCAATCTCAGAAAAACATTTAAGCAGCACGGCCCTATTTAAAATTGGATCTCTGTCAAACAGGGTAATAAAATTCAACCTATAAGTATCCACATTACAACCAAAATATTTTAACCCTTCTAGTTCGGAAGGGCCTCTCTTTTTACCTAGTCTAAGAATGGAGTAGCCATTGGGTTCAGTAGAGAAGGTATGAGAGAGAGAGAGGATGCCCTTTGACCTACCTTTTGGCGCCGGTACAGGCCCCTCAGCCAAGGCGTTAAAATTATCACTTTCAAGAGGCTTTGGATTTGATGGAGGTGATATAGAAAGGGAAGACATACCAAGCACCACCACTGACTCCACTACAAACTCCTCAGCCGATAAATTAACATGACCACTTTCAGTGACAATAGCTTGAGAATATACTTACAGGGTTGGATTAAACCCTCTGTACTAGATATAGCCTCTATGGACTCTATATCTTCTCTAAAACATAGTCTCTTTTGTTTCTTTTTGGCAAATCTACACATGGATTTTTTATTCTTTCCCCTTTGCATTTCCTTCCTCTCTTCCTCCTTTACACGCGAGGCATCTAAATCACCAACATTTATTTCGAGCTAGACTTGGTGTTAAAGATTGGAAACACTTTCTGTTCGACCATTCTAGATGTACCCTCCAGATTCTTCCTATTAGGAGTAGAATTAAAAATTGATTGAGAAGGTTCAACTGTGTGTTCAAGAGAACTCTCTGAAATAAAAAAAATAAGTAGCTTCTCACATTGTGGATTACACTGTGGATTCCCAGCCTGAGCACAAAAATCAATTTTGCAATCTACGTCTATCTGAGCAATTCCTTAACAGGATGTCAAAACCCCTTCTATTTCTACTGGTTCAATAAACCTCTTTCCTTTTTTATTTCTTATCCTTTAGTATTTGTGTCATCATATCCAAAACACAGTCAGAACCTCCAACACATTATTCTAATAGCATTAGAATAGAAGATGATAACCTTTCTAGGCACACTAAAGAATCTGATACTTTTACCTCTTAGTTTGGAGGGTTACTGGACTGGATGTCATTTAGAAGAAAATCAGTGGTCACAGAGAGATGATATATCTCAGAAGAATTATTTAAAGGAGTACCTCTGAACAATTGTAATCCCATTGGAACTATCACAGCGGGTGTGCCTACAGTCTCCATAATCTTACCAATATCCTTTAAATTATATCTCCTACAGAGGTCTATATCCATATCTGCTAAGGCAAAATCGTCATCCTGGGCATTTGCTACTATCGGAGGACAGGGGTCTACTTGAGGAATTATATGTGGATTATCAAGTACTATCACTGACAGTGATAGTGGTGGGCCTGAAGAGGTTGAGTGGGAGGGTAAACTATTTGTACCACAAGAACACTGTGCAATATCCTTCTGTAATACAGGCAATGCTCCACCCCTTAAAGTCAGGTTCCTTAGGATGCAAATTGACAATATAATTAGCACTAACACAAATGTTCTCATTAAAATTAATATTAGAACCCCCATTCAATTCAGTCAATACATTTGTTTCCGCTTGGGGAAGTTTCTCCTTTTCCCTTTTATTTTCCTATAAGCTGAAAATCTGGGTTTTCCCTTTCGGCATCGTAAAAGGGGCATCTTTGCTCTGGAGAGAGTTTGATTTAGTCTTTGCACTTGCTTTTCCCAGGAGCATGTGACCCGATCTTAGCTTTCTTCTTGTCATTATTATTTTTACATTGTGACTCTTGAACTTAGCAACTTCATGACTTTAATTTCTCTTGTGTGTTTCAAGGTTTTCCAAGAGTTCCAAAATTAAGCTTTAGCTCTCCCTCACCCGACTGTGGGGAGTGAGGGAGAGCTAAAGAAACTACACAACAGACAGGGGGAGCAACCCAACCCCACTGCCATACAACCTCTGCAGCGTCCCCTGTACCCCACGTCAGTTCCACTCCACTCCTCTTCTCTCGCCTATTCTAACACAGCCAGCGGGTGGGAGGTGGCCAAAAAGAGAGTTTGCGGTGTGTGCCCCCGCCCCCAAGTGGAGCAGGCCGCACCGGCCTAATGCCGGCCGCTTTCGCCCCTGCTGGGGGAAAAACTGCAACCCTAGGGTCTCACCCACAATTAACCACGTCACCTGCGCTCCTCTAAACTCCGTAAAAACTCAGAAGCACTCCAGTGGGAACTGCAGGAGAAGCTATCCTTCCGCCTTTCAATCCTACCCTAGGACTCAACTATGGTCCTTCGTGAAAGCCTCGCAGGAGTTTCGGGATGTTAGAAACCCAAGGCCCAGACCTTGGAGGTGAGGTTCGTGCAGAGCCTCATCGGTGGTTACAGCGTGTGGTGTGACATCAATGTGTGCTGGCGTCTCACACCGGCATCTGCGTCTACATTTCTCTTGCACTATGTCGCAAGGGTGTCTGTGTCGGCACTAGGCAGCTACTTTTAGTGCTAGAGCAAGGGAAAAATAGGGGTGCACCATCTTCTTGTAAACATGGTGCACCTTTGCATTTTTTATGAAACTTTGCTGCAGCACCGGGCTGCACCATTTCCTTGTACACATGCCTCTCGGGGAATGATTCAGAAAGGTAAATTTACACTTTTGTGTAAGTTTACGATTCTTTGCTATTCACAAAGGTATTTTACTAGTAGAATCTATATGACTGAGTATCTGCGCATAAAAAGATAGATATGCTGTATACTTTATGCACGGTTACTCCGCAATTTTAAAGATACTACTAGTAAAATACCTTTGTGAATAGCAAACAATCAAAAATATACACAGAAGTTTATGTTTACCTTTGTGAGTCAGAACCAAAGTACTTTTACAGAGGTCAATCCAAGGAGAAAAGACAATAAACATGACTCTTGCTCTGATAATATTATTCTAAACAAAACGAACTAAAATGCTGTGACATGGAAATTGGAACTTCCAATTTGGCAAAAGCTAATACTACCACAAGCACCTATCAGGCTGATATATATGTATGTGTGTGGTATTTCTGTATGGCAAACCTACAGAAAATGCAGCAGCATTCTGTGGCAGGTCAAAGACAAACAGGTAGATTCATCAATGTCCCGATTTGCGAGTCCTTAATAGCGATTATTGAGGATTCGCTATTAAGGACTTGCAAATCGGGATTCATGTAGAAATCGCTAAATAAATTGCGATTCCTACAGCCTCCTTATTTGCGATTAGCAAATTGCTAATCGCAAATAAGGATGCGATTTCAAGGGTGCCAGGGGTGTCCAAAGGACACCCTGTAGCACCCCTGAAATGTATTCTACATTGGTGTTGCGCACAAAAATGTCCAAAGGACATGTGTGTGTGTACCATGCAACTTAGAAAAATGCATTTAAATGCATTTTTCTAAGTTTTCACTATTTACCACAAGGTTTGACCTCGCTGTAAATAGCGGCCCAAAATTGTGATTTCGCAATTTTTAAATGGTTCATGAATTGCATTTAAGGAATCTCAAATAGAGATTCCTTAAATGCAATTCCTCGCAAATGTGCAAATTCTTTGATAGCGAATTTTGCATTTGGGATGATGAATCCCAAATGCAAAAATACACTCGCAAAGGTCCAGATTCTCAGAATCTGACCCTTTGCGAGCACAATTAAGCTTGATGAATCTGGCCGATAGTCAACAAAGGAATAGGAGTTGCTGGTTTGTAAAAGGCTAATGCACTCTGATGTAGTGTTCTTCAAAGAGGTGCATCTTCAACACTTTCTTAAATTAGAGCTGAGTTTAGTTGATCCTGGTGGATACAGGGATGTTGTTCCAGTTCCTGGGTGCATAGATAGAAAAGGTCTGCAGGCTTGTTTTTTCCTTTTTAACACTTCCAAGCCTGAAATTTGATGTTGGCCTGGCTGTGCTCAGTACCACCAGAGCTTTACTGCAATACATGCATGGGTACTGGTCGTGATAGCATTGTAAATGAAGTGACTGGTTTTGAAGATGGTGCAGACTGGCAAGGGGACCCAATGCAGTTCCTTCAGGACGAGGGCTGATGTGCTTATATTTCTTCACATCCGGGATGAGAGGTGTTGAGGCACA